>NC_134573.1:60552814-61752814 GCF_050947875.1 Dermacentor variabilis | reverse complement strand
GTTGACGATTGCCGGTTCAAGAACTATTGTTTTCGTAAATAGTCTAATGTTAACGTCACAAGGAAGGAAATGTCCACTATAAGAAATTGCTTTTATAGATTTGTGTCACTTCGCGTAAAACGCTTACTATATCGACAAATGAGCGCACTGCTGTTTCCGCACCTGCAGAAACGACCAGCACGAACAGTTGTAAAATGCAAATTAGAAAAGAATTTTCGAAGTAAAAGCAATTCTAAAGTTATCTTGCCAGGCAATTTTAGAGAAGGAAAATTGTTATACTTATATCGAGGCAGTACAGATGTTCCGATCCAGGGCATGATAGTCTTCTGCAAAAAGAGCAACACAGAAGTCTAAAGCTGCTACTTCCTTTACCACATGTTATGTTAAGGCAACGAAATTATTTATATATGTAGTTTTTTTTTTTACATTTTCACGTTAAAGGCAGCTTAACATAAGCCTAGAAACCCTTTGACAGAATCAAACTAGCTTTGAATTGTAGATGCTAAGCTTTAATGTCAGTCTCTGGTATCAGTTACGACACATGATTTCGTTGGTGCAATGTGTGTGCGCAGCTACATAGGTATCAGGACAAACGCATATTTCATACTACCTCAATATTATTCTGTTAAAGATGAGGTTATTTCAAAAGCGTGCGCCCCAAAGAACCACGGTACTTTTCTTGACATTGCCTGCCTAAATATCAATTTAGGAACTTCCGCTTGCGGCACGAAAGAATACGGTGCTCCGGCGGTTCCGTGGTAACGCTTCTGTGACACGGCTGTATCTACTACGCACCAGGCCTGGCCCATACCATAAATACATTAATATTCGATTCATCTTAATATGTAATTTGTATCTCTACCATGATATGCTAAAAAAGGCGTGCATTATTATCGGTGTTTCGATATATGCACTGATGTATCATTTGTCCTAACATACAAGACACCTATCACAAAATGCGCGAGGGTGAGCAGTGTCACTGAAGGCTAGTAAATGTCGTCAATAAAGCTCATTGTAGCACACGACACTTTTATCTTTGCGCGCATTCCTAATAAACAAGCCCTGCTAGAAATATGAAATAAATACAACGGAATGCTGACTTCAAACGCATCACTTTGGAACTTTACAAATTGCGAGTACCGGCCACCTAGATTTTGCTTAAAAGTTAGGATACTCTGTGGCGCTATAAGACAAAAAAGTCACAGGACTGCGCAGCAAACTCAGTGCAGCCACAGCTTAAGCTGGAGGAGCGGCTACGCAGGAGCTCCGTTTCCGGCACCGCGCACTACATTGTTTTCGCGGCGGTGTTTTGGCGTCGTTTTCACGAGGGCGATTTGAACTTTCTGCCCAGCGTCGACGGCGAGCAGTGGCTTCTGGAACTCTCTGCACAGTGGTCTGCTGAGGTCGCTGTTGCCTGGTTGCAGTCACATGCGCACCTCTACGATTAACTTCTTCAGCAGCGGTTCGTACCTTGCGAGGAGGCGCCATAACGTGTACCGAAGAGTAAGCGCAGGTATCCAGGCGTGGTGGCGCACATGTCACATCCCTTGACCCGTGGCACGGTGCGTATCATGATATTGATTTATTGGCATCCCCTTCGAGACAGGGTGGTGACAAATAGTCGCCTAGCCTGCTTGAGTCACAAGGTCCAGCTACATGCAGCAGGCAACGGCTACATGTCGGGACACCTGGTGGAATATAGCGGAACTGCAATCAAAAGTTTGCACGTATCGATGCTACGCGGCGAGCATGTCATATGGCGTGTCAAATTGTACGATACGACGCTAATGAGGATGATGATGGCGAGAGCGGTTCTCAGTCAGCGCTGGAGGTGACAGTGAGCAAGGACGGCTGCCCTCAAGTCCGTGTAGAAGTCGAAACAGGGGGATGACAACCGGAGCTTAGAACGTATCCAGAGCCTGGAACCTTGTTGAGAAGGAATTGGCTGTCCGGCTGGATCAAACAGATGTCCGGAAAGTCTCGCACACTCTACCTACAACCACGAGTCATCTGCCGGACCACGTCAGGCCACGCCACCCGCTTTGCTAAATTCGGTACGCTGATGCTGGTATGACTTGGAAGTGGCACGAAGAGGTAGCCGGCGTGGACACGATTTATTTATGCCAGCCAGCCATGGTGCAGCGGCATCTCGGGAGCGCCCGACACCGCGGTTGCTCCGACACGGGGGGCCATCTAATTCGCCTGCTTTGGAGGCGACAGTCATGCCGCTACAATTCCATTGCCTTAATTGAAAAAGCGACATCGCATTGTCTTCATGCCATCGCCTTTTACGGTTTTATTGTTCAATTTAACCGCTCATTCTTCTTCATTCAGTTGGCACAGTATTGGGGTCATACAGTCGTCATCATCCGTCCATGCTCATCATCCACTTTGGCAAGCGACTGCCATAGCAAAGAGGGATTATATGGGACTATGACACACTTAAAAGAACCAAGAAAAGTGTTTTATTTATCCCTAAACGTGGTTATTATGCTTTATTTGAGTAATATGATGTGTCGCGTTATTGCTCGATTGCTATTCTCGTTACCATTGACACTCATCGAGAGTTGAGGTCTGCGGTAATTTTTCTTATGAACGGCATTTACAGATTCATTCAAATATGCTAGGAAGTTAGGGGACGAATCTGGCGGTCGGTAGCAGACCAGACATCCCAACTTACAGAACCTCATAGGCATAGTATATTTTATGTACACATAAAACACTGTCTGCCTGCGGATTACGTTTCCCTGTAGCCCGTCCCACCGGCTTCGTGGCCCGAGTTGTCTACCTGCTAGGGCCAAAAACTATGTGCTCCTGGGCGCTGTGCTGTCGTGAATGTTCCATTCTCTTCATCCCAGCTTCGGGATGTTACTCTCGTCATGCCGTTATCTTCATCCCTCTTACCCAACCAACTGGCGAAAGATGTCAGATACCAAACAAATACATTGTGAAGCATATTTAGCGCCAGAAAACACGGAAAGAAGGGAAACGATGCCACAGTGCGCTAAATTCAAGTTTATTTTCAGAAAACAACCACCTATTTTACCCATCCACAGTGGCGCCACATCACCCAAAATATTATCACCCAAAAAGGCCGCCTTCTTATCTAACAAGTCCACCGAAGGGGCACTAACACACGTGTCAGTATTCAAACAGATAGCCTGCGGCTCATTAATCTCTTGTGCATCTTTATCTTTGTGTTTCGCAAGAACAAAGCAGGATTCATACAGCGGCACGCAGCGGCATTCCTGGCACTGAGCACAAAGATGACCGTACTGCTTATTTCTCACGTTTAGACTATGTTCTCGCAGCCACTCATGAAGATAGCTTCCTGTCTATCCGATGTATTTTTTGCCACTGGACAGCGGAAGATCGTAAACCACAGCTTCTACGCAGCCCACTGGAGTTTTACGATGATTAGTAGAATATCCGACAGCTTCCGAAACTAGCACTCGCCTTCCGGTGTTCGGTTTTGCTGTCTGAACAGCATCTTTTTGCTTCCTGTTAATAAAGTTGTTGAAGTTAGTGCGTTGTGTTTTTGTCTCCCTTATGTCCTTGTACGCAGGCGCTAAATATGCTTTGGAAGTCAGTTAGCCCACTTGCCGATGCTAAAATATTTTGTATTTCCTTGTACCAACTTCGTACCAAATACAAGGTTGTCTGATGGGGTCGTGGCCATGATGCCGTCGTGGTCGTTGTATTGCCGTCATTCCAGATTTGTGACCCGACAGTCGACATTCCGTCCTCGTCACGCTATCAAGTCATACAGTCGTCACGTGTTCATTGATACACCGCCTTAGCGATGCCGTCACCGCCTTTCCATCGCCGCAATTACAGCTTCATGACCTTATTCTCGCTATGCTGTCGTCTTCTGGCTTTCTACTCCGGTCCAGTGCTCCAAGTTTTATAATAGCTTGGGCCACTAGGTATGCGTTCGGGGTCGTGTAGTCGTGTATTGTCGTCATTCCAGCTTTGTCATCTGACTTTTGTCATACTGTCGTCATCACGCCATCTTCGTTGCTCCATTGTCGTCATTGCTTCGTCATCACGCGGTCGTTTTATTATTGTCATCTCTTCAGCAACGTCATGCCATTGTCGTCATGGCGTTGTTGTCACATCGCCTTTTCAGTTCGGTTCACGTCAATGTTCCTCCGGGATTTTTACTGCATTGATACTTTCAGCATTCATCCTTCCTTATGCCGCCTTACTCATGCCGTCATCGTCAAACATTCACTATAACGCCTCCATTGTCGGGCCGTCGGCGTAATGCCGTTCTGGTCCTGCCATTAACGTCATTCCAGCTTCGTCATCCGACTATTGTCATGTCACAGTCGTCATGCCATCTTCATCGAATAGCTTTCGTAATAAGTCAGCATCATGCCATTGCAATCAAAGACTCATAGTATTGCCATTCTGTTTACGCCCTTATCATGTAATCACTGTCAGGCATCGTCGTCGTGCGTTAATTCTCATAACATCGCCAGGATTCTGTCGCGGTTATTTCATTGTCATCATTGCAACTTTGGCATCCGCCTCTCGTGATCGAGTATTCGTCATACCATTGTCGTCGTGTCATCGTCGCCGCTCTGTCGTTTCGCCATCGTATTAAGTTCAGTATGCTCATCCCATTGCCGTCATGTCGTCGTCGTGACACTTCCTTCGTCAATCAATCGACGTCGTTCTTTTACCAATCTGTCCTAATGCTGTCGTCACTCAGTCGTAATTAGGCCACCGCTGTCATACTATCGTTATCATCGCGTCGTCGTCCCACACACGCTATTACGCGTCTTTTTCATACCGTCGTTGTAACGCCATCCGCGTCCATCCGTAATACAGTTGCCATGTCATTGTCCTCATGTCGTCGTCGCCACTTTGCCGCTGTTGTGCTATCGTCATAATTTGTTGACATCTCATTGTCTTTACGTGATAATCTTTATGTGCCTTTGTCGCTCCACTGATATCACTGAATCAGGGTGTAGACGAGCCGTATGTAAAAGTTCTGATAGATATCTGTAGCCACTCCACAGCCACCGTAGTCCTCCATAAAGAAAGCAACAAAATCGCAATGAAGAAGGGCGTCAGACAGGAAGATACGATCTCTGCAACGTTATTCACAACGTGTTTACACAAGGTATTCAGAGACCTGGATTGGGAAGATTGGGGATAACGGTTAATGGAGACTACCTCAATAACTTGCGGTTCGCTGATGGTATTGGCTTGTTTAGTAACTCATGGGACCAATTGCAATGCATGCTCACTGACCTGGAGAGACAAAGCAGTAGGGTGGGTCTAAAAATTAATCTGCTGAAAACTAAAGTAATTTTTAGCAGTCTCGGAAGCAAACAGCAGTTTACAGTAGGTAGCGAGGCACTCGAAGTGGTAATGTAATACATCTGCATTGGGCAGGTGGTGACTGCAGATCCGAATCATGAGACTGAAATAATCAGAACAATAGGGAAGGGCTGGGGTGCGTTAGGCAGGCATTCTCAGATCATGAACAGCAGGTTGCCATTATCCCTCAAGAGAAAAGTATATAATAGCTGTGTCTTACCAGTACTCACCTACGGGGCAGAAACCTGGAGGCTTACGAAAAGGGTTCTACTCAAATTGAGGACGACGCAACGAGGTATGGTAAGAATAATGATAGGTGTAACATTAGGGGATAAGAAAAGAGCAGATTGGGTGAGGGAACAGACGCTAATTAATGACATCTTAGTTGAAATCAAGAAAAAGAAATGGGCATGTGCAGGACATGTAATGAGGAGGGAAGATAACCGATGGTCATTAAGGGTTACGGACTGGATCCCAAGGGAAGGGAAGCGTAGCAGGGGGCGGCAGAAAGTTAGGTGGGCGGATGAGATTAAGAAGTTTGCAGGCATGGCATGGCCACAATTAGTACATGACCGGGGTTGTTGGAGAAGTATGGGAGAGGCCTTTGCCCTGCAGTGGGCGTATGCAGGCTGATGATGATGATGATGATGTGCGGAAGAGACGTACGAGGAACAGGAAGCCAGGTTTCTGCCAGCGCGGGCTATCGAACACCAGTTCCGTGCGAAGAGACGGACGAGGAACGGGCCGCATTATTTGAGTGAGAAAGGCCTACTGTAAACCAGTACTTCACCGAAGAGACGACGGGAAACAGGAAGCCACGTTGGCATGATCGCGGGATACCGAACACGATTCCGTGGCGGAAAGATGGACGAGGAATAGGGCGCGTGGTTGCAGCAGGAAAGAGGTACTTTAAGATATCGCTGAGCCAAGGAGACGGACGAAAAAGCGGAAGCCAGGTTTGAGCGAGCACGGTCTACCGAACACCAGCTCCATGCAAAAAGATGGATGAGGAACGGGCCGCTTGTTTGGAGTGAGAAAGACCGAATGTAAACGAGCATTGCACAGAAGAGACGACGAGAAACAGGGAGCCAGGTTGGTGCGAGCGCGGGATACCGAACACGGTTCCGTGGCGGAGAGATGTCTGAGGAACGGGCCGCATGTTTGGAAAGAGAAAGGCCTACTGTAAACCAGCACTGCACAGAAGAGACGATGAGAAACAGGAAGCCAGGTTTGCGCGAGCGCGGGATGCCGAACACGGCTCCCTGGTGGAGAAATGGACGACGAACAGTGTGCATGGTTGCAGCAAGAAAGAGCTACTATAAAATATCACTGAGCCAAGGAGACGGACAAAAAACGGGAAGCCAGGTTTTAGCGAGCATGGTCTACCGAACAGCAGCTCCATGGTGAGTATATTAACTGAGAATGGGCCGCATGTTTAGTGCAAGAGAGGGCTACTCCAAACCAGCACAGCACCGAAGAGACGGACGCGGAACAAGCCAAGTTGTTGCGAGTGCGGGCTACCGAACGCGAGTTCTGTGGCGAAAATATGGGCATGGAACGGGCCACGTGGTTGGGGGGAGAAAGGGCTGCTCTGAACCCTCGCTGAGCCAAGAACATGGATGAAGAAGGGGAAGCCAGGTTTGCGTAAGCGCAGACTGCCGAACACCAGCTCCGTCGTGATGAGATGGACGAGGAACGGGCCGCGAGGTTGGAGGGAGCGCGGACGCATCTAAACCAGCGCCGTCCCGATGAGATAAACGAGGAACGAGCCGCCAGGTTGGAGCGAGCGTGGGTAACCTAACACCAGCGCCATGCCGAGTAGATGGACGGAGAATAGTTCGAACGAGAGAGGGCTGCTATAATCCAGCACCGCGCCAAGGAAACGGACGGGGAACGAACCTTATGGTTGGAGCGAGTGTGGCTTCCTATACAGCATGCCGCACCGAGGAGACGAATGATTAACGCGCTGCCAGATTGAAGTGAATGCGGGATACTGAACACCAGCTCCACACCGGGGAGACGAAAGAAGACCGTGGTGGCAGGTTGAAGCCAGCGCGGGCTACCGAACACCAGCGCCACGCCGACGAGACGGGGCGCGACGGCTTGTCCAGGTGGGAACGAGAACTGGCTACCGAATACGAGCGCGGCGTATGTGAGACTGATGAGGAACCGGTGTCCTGGTTTCAGCAACAGTGTGCAATTATCAACCAGCGCCGCGTTGATGAGGCAGACGACGAACGGGAAGCCAGGTTGTAACTAGTGCGGGTGACCGAATACTAGTGCACCGTCAATAGGAAGGATGACGTGCGAGCAGCTAGCTTGGAGAAAGAGCGGGTGACCAGACAAGTGATTCGATAGCAGCGAAACCAGGACCGCAAGCACCGGCAGAGAGCGACTGGCCACATCGTCAACCTGTGCGCCGGAAACATTACGAGTATCGATAAGAGTTTCACTGAGGAGGGCCTGCAAAGATCAACTTTTCGTCGAGGAGTGCGTGCAATAAGACTGCCTTTCTTCGAGGAATTCCAAAGTACGTTTGCTACTGGGCACAACTCAGGCGGGATGCGTTTACTATGATTCGATAACTCGGAAGGTCTACCCTCTTCCTGACCCTGAGTACGTTCGAGGTGCAACATGGACGCTTCCTATTTGTCAACGAGAGCGTCAAGAAACCCGTGGAGGAGTGTTCGCCGAAAGGCACGCCATCTACAAGGTGGAACTCGTGAACAATGACCATGTTGTGTGTGCCGTCCAGTTTGATAAGCTGGTGCCCACCATCACAATGGTGCTGCGGAGCATACAGACCTGGATCATTTTGCATGGCACTAAGTCACAGACTACATCAAGCGAATCTAGTTTCAGCAGAGCGGGGGCGTCCTTGCGCGCATGCTCATTCGTCTTGACGAGGAGCCCGAAGAGGAACTTGGCGAAAACATGCCCCTGTCAGTCGCGCTATTCGACACGCTTATGAGGCTTGACACTAATCAACCTGAAGGGGAGTGGTGACAAATTTACTAGCATTCTTTCACATGCTAAGACCAAGAAAGTCTGCCGACTCCGTGCACTGTTTTCGCCAATCACGAAGACACATATGTTAAGACCCATGCTGAAGCACGACGATAACTTGATCGAGCTTGAGTTGCTTCCGGGAGAGTTTCACCACATGCGCCAGCGGCTCGAGGAGGTTGCATACTGCTTCTTGAAATAGTTCTTGGCCCACAATGGTGGTGGTTACGAGTACGATGACCTCAGGGTGTTGAAGGCGGGCATCAGCTGGCTGAGAGGGAGCGGTTTCGAAAGTTTGTGAGCGCCTTCCACCACTCCACTGCTGTTTTATAAACCAACATGGATGTTCAGCTCACTGTGGACGCGTACTCATTCTCCGCGTTCGTGATAGACTACGTGAACAAGGTCAACCGCGGTTTCTCCAACCTGCAGAACGCGATCGTAGACCTCGCAAAACAGCGTCCTGATCTCGAGCTCGACAAGCTGGTGGTGGAACTTGTCGTGAGCGTGCAGAATGGAGTCGAGATGAGCAATGAAGAGGCCACGTGAATTCTAGTTCGCCTAGGCATGTCCGAGTGCAGTCACTATGGATGCACGAATATCACATTATCAATGAATGAATATCGTCACGTTGCCATGACGGTAAATAAACGAGCTCTCTGAAACGCTGAATTCAGGATTTAACATCTTATTGAAAAACTTCTGCCCAGAGACTACACACAAAGAACTTTGGTAGCGACAAGCACAGTAGCCAATCGTCTAAATCTGAACCGACGGGTGCAATCTGTCCGCTATTTATTCCACATGTCATGTTACTTACCAGAATAATTGCATAATCACTTACATTTGAGAATGTGCTACCGTCGGCGTGTCGGGCGGGTAAGCATTGACAAGAGTTTTTCTACGTAGTATTAGCGAAAGCGCTCAAGAACCATTGCGCACTGTAGGAGCGTGATGCGCCCTACGATGACCGGATAACAGTGATAATACGGTAAACAAGAGTCGCGTGCCAAAATAAACAATATACGCATTGTAATATTTAAATTGATGCGGCCTTACCTTTAATGTGCGACTCGCTAAACCATCATATGCATTTGTGCCAATAATCATACACCTTCTTTGTTGCCCTTTCAGGTAAACCACGATGCACTTACTGGGTGCCAAAGTGGGCTTTAGGAAACTCGAACTGGCCATGCGATTTCAAGTTTAATCATGCTTGTGATCAACCGCAGCGTTATGATATCAACGACATTAAGACGGGTTGCAAGCTTCCGAAAAAATGATACAAGAGATGGATGTGTTTAACTACCACCAGAGTTTTTCAAGCTGCTCCAACTACTGCAATTATTTATTAAAAAGAATAAAATTAATAATAATGCGAAAGCAATCAGGAGACGAAAAATCCGGCATTCTCGGCATGACTACGCAATGGTCCATAAAGGCCGCGAATCCTCGAAGTTTGGTGGAAGTCCAGCTCGAACCATTGGTTGGAAATTAAGGATAAGTTATTTAAGAACCAGGAACAAGGTGTGCCAAGAGCTGCTTACTCAACGACTGACAGAGCATAGGTACCGCTCGGGGGTTGCAATGCTTTCGCATTCATTCGCTTAGGGACAAGAAACTGGCTCCTGATTTTTTTGTTTTTCTTTCATTTTTAGAAATTTTCAAAGGACTATTTATGTTATGATGCTGGCCCATTGAGGGAAGAAGCCGACGTATGTAGCGGGAAACAGCACATAAACGCCCACTGGATGCGACGCCACGTCCCATGCGCGCCTCGACGGAGCAGAGCGGGTGAAAGGGGACACCACCTTCCCCGCGTGAGGTTTTGCGTGAGGGAAGAGAGCATCGCCATGACGTGGCGTCGCCCTCGATCTCGCAAGCCTGTGTTAAACAAGCGTTCTTTGTCCGCACAAGAGCAGGAAGAAGTCGCTGAAAGGAGCGGACGCATCTCACGTCGGCTGCGTTTTCCAAGAAGAATTTCGCTGTGATTATTGGTCATTCACCCCACGAATTTAACGACAGCGTATGCTGGAGGTCACCAAAATTCTGCTGGCACCAATTTAAAGGCAGAAAACGACTTCCTTCCCAACTACAGAGGCTTTTGACCGGCTCCACGCTAACCCTCACAGGAGTAGTCCGCACGCTGGGCCAAACCAGCCAACCGAGGGACGCGCCGAGACCCTTCACTCACTCGGGCGTTCGCTTCGCCCAACTAATGATGCAAGTCCAAGTGAATGGGGAGGACATCTCCCCCGAAGAGTTTCTTGAGGGCAACGGTTGGTGCACAAGACCCAATTTAACCGCGAGACCTCGCAAAGCAACACCTAGAACGGAGCCCACTCTTGCAGCGGCTAGGGAGCGAACGGCGACCGACAGCGCTCGCGTCAAAGGCAGCATAGCGTCAAGCAGCAAGCCATCAGGAACAATAAAATACCACTACTCCCACGAAGTCATTTCAAGATCGCAATACGACCAAGAGGAGGCCTCGACGTTGCCTCCACCGGAACGAGGCGCCTCGCATCGGCCATTTACCGGGCGGCCAACGTACTGGCGCAAGAAGCAGGGGAGGACACGGTGTGCTCCAACCACAGCCAAAACATCATAGTCGTGAGTATACCCCATGCTACTCACGCCGCTATGTCCAGAAAATCAGAAGCCATCATCATCGGTGACCGCCGCCACGAGGTCAGTGCCTACAAGACAGCCCCCGACTACGTGGTGAAGGGAATCATCAGGGAAATCCCGTTGCAGGAGGACGCCAAGCCCATTCACACCAACATCGTTCACGCACGCAACCCTCACTCCTTGGCAGCCAAACGGCTCAGTAATACCAAGACGGTCATAGTGGCCTTTGAAGGAACGCGAGTGCCCTCCCACGTCAGGTACGCCGGCGCCCTCCTTCGCTGCGCCCTGTATCGCAATATGTGTCACTGCCGCGGCGGACTCGGTCACCGCATGGACGTGTGCCCCAATCCTCAGGAAAGCGTGTGACGGCCTTAACCCAGGCCCCGCCCACCAATGCTCCCCCCGTTGCAAGCTGTGCGGGGCAACACACATGACGGCAGATCGCAACTGCCGCGCAAGATACAAGACCCCCTACGTCGTGACAAAAAGGCAATGGGAAAAACACAGGGCCACCGAGGAGGTGGAGGTGGCCACTAAAGCCACCAGCCCCGCCGGCAAGCCCCACTCGAGATCCAGTACCCGCAGCTCAGGCCGCTCCCGGTCCCGGAGCCGTTCTCCAGACCCCCGGCAGCAGCAGCAGCAGCAACACCAGTCACGCAGCCGCACCCCCAGTGTGACTCCAACGAGAGACACCGAGGCCACCGAGAAGGTGAGCTGGGAACATGTGGTCTCGGTAAAGCGAGCACCAACCGCAAAGGCTGGCGGCAAAGCACCGGCTAAGACGGAGACGGAGATAACTAAATTAACACAGGCGATACAAGCGCTGCCGAAGCCAATAGAACTCATGCAGAGACATATTCGCGCAAAAGACGACGTAATACAGCAAATCCAGCATGCCGTGAAAAGCGGTACCGATACAGAGGCCATGCAGGAAACTCAAGAAGAACCCATAGAAGGCGACGAGGTCGTATGCCCCTACACTAAACGCACACCCACTCCCACACAAGCCACACAAGCAACGCGGGGAACAGAAGAGTAAACCATAGAGGATGAGGAGGTCGAATTCCTCGATACTAAACGGAGACCCCCTCCCACCCTTACAGAGGCAACGCGACCGAAGCGCACGCGCGCAGTGATACGCGAGGCGCGAATAGATGCACTCGAGGCTCGCCTAAGCAATCTCGCGGAAACTATCATCGCGTCCAACACGCGTACCATCCAGTCGTACTTGGACCGGTACCTCAGACTGTCCAGATTAGAAGCCGCGAACAGCACGATCGTACCGTCGCATAGGGAAGCGGCGCAACACATGTAACAGCACACAAACATGGCCCGACACTCATCGAAACAAAAACACACGATATGGCAGTGGAACTGCAGAAGTCACCAAAACGAACGAGTGCACTTACAACAATACCTGAAAACGATCCCCGAACGCCCAGACGTCATCATACTGCAAGAAACCAACGGCCACGCCAAACTCGCGGGGTACAAGCCTATAACAGGCAAGGGTTCTAGGAAGATGATAGAACACAAGGGCGGCAATGGCGAAGCACTTCGCAAGATAACGCAAAGGCCACCAGCACGATGCAGCTCATTCGACGAATACCAACAAACACGCGAGCATGCGCGAAGGCAGCGTCATATGATTCATAACAGCCTTCGTCATTTCTGAAATAAAGTACACGGCAGTGTTTCACTACTGGACGGTAGCGGAAAGAAAGAAGCTCAACGCCCTCATACGCAAGGCATACAAATGTCGTTGGGACTTGCGCCCTAAGTGAGCACCACCAAGCTCTTAGAACTAAGCTTACACAATACGCTCGTGGAACTCATGGAGGCGCAACAAGTGTCCCAACTGGAGCGCCTATCCAAGGCCCGCCCGGGCAGACACGTGCTCGAAAAGCTCGGCATCACATACCACACGCAGCACGGCACTAAAGTAGGAATTCCAAGAACCATACGGGCGAGCAACTATACGTACCCCATTGTCTCGCAACATGCACCCCCAACACGGCATGGGGACACGTAACGCCAGGGCGCAACACATGAAGCAAAGTTACTCGAACGACGACGAGGCGGTCTTCACCGAGGCAGCCCTTTATCAAGACAGGAAAAGTCTCATGGCGGCAGTTACTAGCTACCAAGGCAACCACCTCACCAGCGTCACAGTGAACAAGGCATATGCCGAAGCTGCAGAGGAAGCGGCCATAGCACTGGATCTCACACAAACAAAAACTACATATGTGATCTGCGATTCGCAAGCGGCAATTCGCCATTTTGGAAATGGGTGCATCTCGCAAGAGGAATATCATAAATTCCAGTGACCTCCCATAAACCAGGGAGAGGCCGATTTCGATAACCGAACGCATTTGCTATGGATCCCGGCACACACTGGATTGAGCACTCCCAACGAAGCGGTTAACCGCGTTACTCGAGGCCTCAGTCACCGAGAATCATCGGAGGAAGAGCCCCCGCGGGGTGCTGCAAATGTCTGGTCGTGGAAGGACCGTATCACCAGGTTCCACGACGTCACAACGCACTATCAGTTACAAAGACGCGAATACCCATTCCCTCACGCTAGATTTGACAGGACGCAAACAGTACACTTCAGACAATTACACGCGTATTCTTACAGAAACCCGAGACTCATGCACACCATGTATCCAGACATGTGCACTACAAACAGATGCACATCGCGTGGCGAGGTTGCCACACCTAATCACATGTTATGGGAGTGTCAGGACTTAACAACCAAGTCGAGCAATCCCGACGTCTCCGTCTCTTCCACCGCCAGCCTCCGCACGCGCTGGAAGACCGCACCACTCAGCTGGAGCCTGACAGCACAACTCTGGGCCGTCCAGTGAGCCGAGGAAGCCGCTTCGAGACAAGGTCTCGGAACCGCATCCACGACGGGTGCCTAGACCCACTAAAAGGTCGCCGGACTCCCAATCCCATTGATTTGAAAATAAAGTGTAAGTCCTTCTTTTCCACATAAGGACTCGCTTGCCTTTTAACTTCGCTTCGGTAATCGCTATATAGAGATAAATGCGTATCGAACACAATAAATACGATGGCAAAAACGTCGGCGTTAGTGAGTTTCGAGCCTACGACCCCAAGCTAAGAAGCCGTCCTACCCAATAGGCTAAACTAGCGCCTCCTAGATAGCAGGTCTGTTCACTCTTCTTTTTGACGTCGTGCTACTTGGAAAGGAATTTTCATTTTCACGAAAGCCATGACTTCCAAATCACCGCGGATTACTCGGGAGTGTCCCCATTAGATTCCTGGCAGTCGGGAAAGGTAGCATGATGTCATGGCCCGAGGAGCGTCGGCTATGTCCTATCTAGGAGGCGTTTGTCAAACGTCTGAACACGCGAGGAGTTCACGACTCGAAAGACCACTCAACGGCGCTCAAGTAGACGTTAACGCTTTGGCATTCACGACTCGGAAGAAGTGATTAGGTTTGCTCGGATATTTTCTTTATTTGAAAACATAGTTGTTATATACGCTAGATCTACTCACTGGAATGTGTAGTTTGTTAAAAACTGATGCACTGAGATGTGTAGACGTGGATTTCGGCAGCTGTTGCACATACACTTGCTTTCAACTAATTGATCACGGGTTACAGCAACAAAAAAAAAACTCGTATGCTCTACACAACGGAAGCAAACGAATGTTTCCTTCGGTTGTGTAGCAAAACCTGTCGAAACCTAAGCGAAACCTCAGCGAAACCTGTAGCTGTTGCAATGAACATAGTTTCAATGAAAAAGTTAACAAGCCTTTAATCGAAACACTACAGCGTGTCAGGTCCTAGCATCTGTGCAGCTTGACTTTCAGTGTATAAAAGAAGAAAAAAAACGCCATACTTGCCAAAGCACCAAAATACAGATAGCTTCCACTCAATAACCATATTTGAGGACATTATCTTCCAGTGCTCTGAGTGGGTCTTCCATCAGATAGTCGCGCTTCGCGAAGTATTTCCTAACGCTTTACTGAGTGCATTTAAATTGTGCGAACTATTCTGAAGGCCCCGAAATCCTGCTATTTGCTAATGAAAATAAATATTAATAGCATGATTTTATAGACTTAGAGTTTACAATGAATTCGCGAAGCCACAAGAACACTAATACCAGCGGACAATAAAACATCCGGAAGCTGACCGCCACGGAGTTATTATGTGTTTAGTGTGATTTAGCGGAGGGACTAGACGCAGAAGAGAAGAAAGAAACAACCATTGTGTTCGTTACTCAGTGTTTTGCATACCGTTGCACTACTATGGTACAGAAGCATTTATTTTAATTACTGAACACATTGTTCAGTTACATGGGAACACTAACAGAACATATCTGCCGTTAGTGTCTTTCAGGACATGAAGCCCTTGCTACAATGGCAGTTGCAATAATATATTTCAATAGCCGAAAGTCAAATCTTACTCAACCTGCGCAGCAACGCGCTGCTTTCTAAGCAACAACATTCTGCTTTTCTGGCTAGCAATGTTTGCGCATTAGTGACATTTATTTTAAAGTCCAGGTCATAGTACGCAGTTTCAATAAAGAGAATGTCTGTTTCACATATAAGAGGTGCTCCTAGTCTAGATGCTGTCACTGACAAATACATTGCATTGACTGCCCACTGTGCCCACTGAAAGAAAAATCTGAAATAAAAACCTAAATAAACTTCATTGCACGCCTACTAAGATTTCTCAGCAGAAAGACGTCGGATACATTATGCGTTAGTTGCACAGAACACTATTTTGGCATTTTTGCGATGCAGCCTGTATGTCATGTACATTACAAAAGCGAACATATATGCTGTTCTGACCATCCATGGACAGGCTACTAAAGATGCTCAGGTCAACCTCTGTTAGCGTCAACCGTTCCACTAACTGCCGTTGCCAAGGAACACTGTCTCGACCTGCATAGCTATTGAGAGGCTTAGAGAGAATTGTCGACTTTCCTCCCAGATCACTGACCACCTTCTAAAGTTGTAAAACTTCAAGAAATCCTGAGAGGCGTGAAAAAAAAACTCGCTTCTTTCATGTTTTATATTTGGAGAAAATGATGAGAAATGGAAACAAAAATCGCAGCTTCGGCCGAAAGGCGAAGCATCAAATGAGATAGCAAATTAGTGGTAAGATAGCTATACGAAATAAGGATAATAATTTTGCCAGTCGTACAAACTTTTAAACATAGGCGTAATCAATAAATTAACAAACATGGTGTCAGGCGCGCACAAGCAAACATGAACAAACCTCACTCGATGACCGCGGAAACTTACTGTCGAAACGCTGCAGTGAGGAAAAGGGGCAGCATCAGCGAGCGAATTGAGCTTCGTGCAGCCGCTCATATCAACGCGAAGTCGCGAAAACACAGTGCAGTGGGGACTCTGTACCCGCCGCAGAAGGCTTTCAAGATACAACGGCCTGCCAGGCGCGCCTGGCCGCCTGGGCCGCCCGTAGTAGAACGCATCCCCCTGTCTACCGCCCCCCCCCCCAGAAGCCTTTCGCGCGAAGGAAGGTGGTGCGCGAGATTGAACCGCGACCGCCGGCGCATCCTCGCATGCTTTCAGTCACGCGCACAACATACGGCGCTCGGTGACGATATTATTCTCATTGGACTTAAAACGCAATCTCACGGTGACGACAAGGCCAACGGCATAAATACACCTGGAGAGTCCGTATAATTGTTATACCTATAAAAAGATGATCGCGCACAGAACTATGAAAAACCCTATACAATTGTCTACCACTGAAAAAATATCATTATTACATTACTGCATCAGAAAAGCCCCAGCACAGCTTCCGGGATCAAAATTTAGGCACGATTTCACGTCAAGGCTTTCATTTTACATCAAAGCGTCAACAACGACATTTGTATCAATCTGTGTCCGGTTCATTTCCGCTTGACGCATCAACGATTCATTGAGCAGCGGTCGAAGCCTTCCGGACATTGAGGTTCGAGCGCACGTACGCAAGTTTTTGCACGGGATCCCCTGGCGCGCCTGTTGCTTAGCTTGGTGTGCACATTTCTGAACTCGGACCACCTTGTTTCACATGCCGCAAAGAGGGAATCTGCAGTACACGAAAACCGAGGGGGCGCAACGGTTAGTTGAAGCAAAGTCGCTGACGCCAGTTGGATGGATTCAGGTGTTGCACAGACTCTCAAACTCCTTTTTTTTTACCAAGCCGTGTAGCTACGTCGAAAGGAGTCGCAGCTCTACAGACGAATTCTGCCGGGAAGCTCTGTTGTTATTCTTTTCAGTGTTATCCTCTTTAGAAAAAACGAAAGGCGCTATTTTTTTTCCGAAATTTTCTCTTATTTTTAACCGATTACATCTCTACCACCACTTCGCTTGCTTGCCAGTGAAAAGATGTCAGGTTCCATTTTCAAGAGCTATGGTTGCTCACCTGGCAGCCTTTCGTACGAATATCGCATCTGCTTTAAGATCACCCTCAGCCTTTTGGTGTATGCAGAAGCCTCAAGTAGGCCTCCTGATCCCAAGGATTATAAAAAAGGCCGAGGTATTAAAAACAGATTTAAAGTGGCTCAAGCTAATGCTTCTACACGAAGTGTGTGCCGACAGCGTTAACATCTACAAGGACGGTTCAACCGCGGCTATCAATCTAACGGCTCCTGTCGTGCCGGCCCGTCTGCTCACAGGTAACTTTAAAGCGTCGCATATGACCATTACCACGGGACGAGAACTTGCCGCTTTTCAGACAGCTGTTGAATATATTGATGACGAATTACCATCGAAATTGTCAATACTCTATGATTCTCATACGGGCCTTCCACGCCTGCAGGCGGCGAGGCGTCATGAGAATTGTGAACAGATATTCCAAGCATAACGGAAATCTCAATGACGCTGTCGGAAAAAGACGTGATGCATTTTTTAGCGGTTACTTGCTTACCTTGCTGGCGAGCCATCTTGCTGACGAAGCTGCCAGATCTACCCAAAATAAGCGAACTACCATGCTCGTAATACTACGAAGAACGAACTCAACCAGGGATCTTTAACGACTTGTTCGTAGTATCAAGGTAATTCTTTCTAAGACACTGGAATATTGCTACGGTCGTTTGCACATGCTTTATCCATCACTGCAGCTGCGATTACCGTCAAATCTCCCCCTACGTGTCACTATGCTGCTGTGCCGCCTACGCCTGGGTTCTGGTCTCAGAAATTTATGTGCGTTCATTGATGAAATGGCTGAATCCTCTGTATTTAACCTCTGTATCCGTGTAGAAACCATCGAGCACCTGCTCCACCACTCCACCTATTTTCACGTCCAACGTCAGTATTTTCTGAGGGCACTCACCAAGTGGATCAGGTGCATTTTACAGATGCAAGGATCTAGGGCGCTTGGCATCGTTCATCTGTAATCCAGACGCTATGGGTGTTCCCAGAAATTTTCTGAGGTCAACGAACACAATCAAAAAGTTCACTGACCTTAGTGAAAGAACGACCACAGTCAACGAAACTAAAGACGCTATAGACACCCTACGTATGTTGTCTCAAATATTCGGTGTCCGCGAGAACAATTTCGCTTTCGCCTTCTCTTTCTTCTTTTATTCCCTCAGTCATGCTCCATCGTGCAATGTAGCAAATCGTACATCCGTGTGGTTAACCTCCCTGCCTTTCCACGTTTCTTTATCTTTATCTGTTCTCACGGGAAAGCTGTCAATAGTCGTGCATATAGGGAATCATCTTTAAAACGTTGCCGCAGAAACTTTGATCTGACGTTTCCTCAACGGTATAGAAATCAGCGAGAAATGCTCGAGTCATCTTTTTGCGTTGGTGGAGTATTCATGATCTGCACTCCATTCTTTTTATAAAAAGTAGGTTGATTGATTACTAAGGTAGAGAGTATAACAGGGGTATGAGAAATATGTATGTGAGGTGTTAAACTCCTAATTACCCCTATTTTGTTCAGTTCACATGCCTTAAATTGTAATTGAATGTAGAATATTTTTCGGCGCAGGCAAAATGCCTGTAGACCTTTTCAAGGTGGATGAAAATACTCACTAACCTGCTCCTCCAAAAGACTGGCCTTCCGCTGTGTCCCGTGGTGCACTTTCACCGCAAATTTATACACCACCCTTAGTTTTATCCAATTTCGACATATTGTTTTTTTTATTCTTGGAACCATTGTGGTAACTTGATAATACAGGCGTTGTCTTCAGCGTACTCCTTCACGAATAGTACAGTAAATATCAGCGCTCTCTCTTACCTGGTAGCCGATGAAGCTTGCGTAGTCTCTTCTAACGAATACTGATATTCGGTGTTCGTCGGCCGGCTATAGCATTGCTTGAATTCACTGGCAAACAAAAAAATTACGAACGTGTGAACTGCTCTCGGAGGAGAAAACTGACAAAAGAGTACAATGCGTCTAGAGTAATATTGCCGTTTAACGCCTATCTAGCCATGCCTAATGCCTCGCGACGCTTCCAGGCAGAATGACCGGTACGAATTGGGGGAGCTTGTTTGTCCGTATGTCAAAGTGTAGTAGCGTGATTTCGATGGAGCGTCACCAGCAGCGGTAGCGCCACGCTGCTGTGTTGTAAGCTCGGCGACCAACGGCCGTCAGTTGAGGGCGAAATGCCAAAACACCCGTGTACTTACATTTAGGTGCACGGTAAAAAACTCCTGGTGGTCGAAAATTCCGGTGTCCCCCACTACGGCGTGTTTCGCAATCAGAAAGTGTCTTTGGCACGGAAAAACCCCACATCTAAAAAAAACTAATCATTTGCTTCAGGCAACCAAGGTCAATTTTAAAGACAATTAACGTAGCTTCGTGCATAACGCACCAAACTGCTGAACTTGCTCCGCATCCGCAGGTTACCATCTGAACACTCTAATGATAACAATAATATCAGGAAAATTTGCATTTGTCTGTTTCTTAAAATTTGATGCCGTTAAAAAATACCGCCTGCATACTCATGGTGCAGTAGACTTGTTATAAAGCAGGTGCGAATTCTTGGAGAGGTTTTCTTGGCGCAATTCAGGTTCATGAACTTAGAACGCACGTTCCCAATCGTGCACCTCTGTATTTACGATGTGCTCTTCTACATTACACTAGAAACCCCTCAGTGCCACGGTACATCCCAAAAGGTGTATAGGAGCGTTGTTTGCTCTCCACATTTGATTTCTCAGCGTTGGAGACATCAGACTCGGTTTCCTGGCGTCATTAGGAAGAAAAAAACGCATACTTAGTAGCCCAAGCAAGTAGACTACTTCGGACACCGGGTCGACGTAAGATAGATAGATAGATAGACAGACAGACAGACAGACAGACAGACAGACAGACAGACAGACAGACAGACAGACAGACAGACAGACAGACAGACAGACAGACAGACAGACAGACAGACAGACGGACGGACGGACGGACGGACAGACAGACAGACAGACAGACAGACAGACAGACAGACAGACAGACAGACAGACAGACAGACAGACAGACAGACAGACAGACAGACAGACAGACAGACTCGAAATGGCTGAAGGGTAGGCAAATAATGCTATTCGCCTTAGTGAGAGATGCCTGGGAGAAAGCATGCGATATTTTTTTGAATATTTCCAAACAGATGGGCCGTTGCAGACCGGATTAGATGAGAGTTGGAACAGGAAAAAAAGGAAATTTTAGGCGGAGCGCTTGGCGCCAAGTGGATTGATTGTTTAAGATTATTTATAACAAATTCTGCCGTATTACGAGCAAAAACCACATTATTATTATGAGGCACGTCGCAGTTGCACGTCGCATTTTAACCACCGGAGGGTTCTCTAAAGTTTCGCAAGATTTTACACGACCGTTATTGCATTTCGCCTCAAACGAAATTTGAACCTGAACCATCGGGCTTAGCACCGCAACGCCAAAGTGACTGCCTTAGGGCGGCTAGAATTTGGAGGCGTGAAAATCGGCCTCTTCAAGCTTGTCAGGATGTGTGATGCTTCGCAGTCCCAGTGTCGTCGGTGGCGCAATTATTCTACACGAGTAATTGACAAATAGCCAACAGAAGGTGCCCGGACTGATGTATGCGGGCCACTTCGTGCCAATAGCGGACAATGCAAGAGATTCACAGACACTTGCGAATATTTGTGGCAAAGCAGCGACAAATCTAGGCCTTAAGTTGAGCACAGAGCCTTAAGTGGAGCATGTTGTCACGTGGTCGTGACTTCAAAGAACACAGTAGCAATACTGTGAACGACAAAACTAACTTTCAATGTGCGAACGTGTGCCTACAAAACAGGCTACACATATAGCACAACGATAGCGGTGAACACGGTCAGCGATCGTCTAAAATCTCACCAGCGGGCCAAGCGCGTCGGCTTTTATACATCAGTCGTCGAATATTCCAGAGTAATCGCTGGGACCCGCGTGCCTTCCACAAAGCTCTACATTATTCGCATCGCGCACATATGCGATCAGATTACACAAGGTTCGGTCAGAGACAGCGGGTAGACGCATCGATAACATTCCAGAAACTTCCGATACATGCAGGCGCGTCCTGCGCTGTGCGATAACATTTGTTAGGCGCTAAAACGTGCCGCCCGACAAAGACAAACCAGTACACGTGTCAATACCCCCCTCCTAAAAAGCATCGACCCGATGCTGTAAACAAACGAATCTAATGTAGAAGCACTCGTAGCAAATAAAACAACAAAATAAAGAATGTTCGTCAGTGTCTGTAAAATGGATTAAGATGCACCACGTGGATCACTTCAGATCGTGCGCGGCGCCGCTGTGAATGCGAAGTGCGTCTGGTACGACCTCATAGTCCAGTGCGCAATACGTCGTATGACCTTGTAGGGTCCGAAATAGCGTCGCAATAGTTTCTCACTCATTCCTCGTCGGCGTATCGGGGTCCATACCCAAAGACGGTGGCCGGGCTGCTACTCGAATAAGCATCATCGGAGGTTGTAGTGTCGGCTGTTGGTACGCTGCTGGTTCTTGATCCGTAGGCGGGCGAGCTGTCGGGCTTCTTCGGCGCTGGAGATAAGTAGCGTCGTCAAGATTCTCCTCGTCAGTGACGTGTGCTAGCATGACGTCGAGCGTCGTCGTCGGGTTCCTGCCGTGAACCAGCTTAAACGGCGTGATCTTTGTTGTTTCATGCACCGCCGTGTTGTAAGCGAAGGTTACATACGGCAGGACCGCGTCCCACGTCTTGTGCTCGAAATCAACGTACATTGCTAGCATGTCGGCGAGGGCCTTGATCAGGCGCTCCGTGAGACCATTCGTTTGGGGATGGTGGGCCATTGTCTTCCTGTAGCTTGTCTTGCTACATTGCAGAATGGCTTGGGTGAGCTCTGCTGTAAAATCCGTTCCTTTGTCGCTGATGAGGACTTCTGGGGCACTACGTCGCAGCAGGATGCTCTCGAAGAAAAATGTCACCACTTCGGCTGCGCTGCCTTTTGGTAGCGCTTTAGTTTCAGCGAAGCAGGTGAGATAGTCCGCCGCTAGGACGATCCACTTATTCCCGGATGTTGACGTCGGAAACGGCCCCAACAAATCCATCCCAATCTGCTGGAATGGTTGACGACGAGGTTCGATCGGCTGTAGTAATCCTGCTCGCCTTGTTGGTGGTGTCTTGTATCGCTGACAGTCTCGGCATGCCTTGACGTAACGGGTGACATCGGCGGTTAGGTGCGGCCAGTAATATCTTTCTTGTATCCTCGCTTGCGTCTGGAAGAATCCTAGATGCCCAGCAGTTGGATCGTCTTGTAGGGCGTGCAGTAATTCTGAACGCAGCGCTGACGGTACAACAAGAAGGTAGCTGACGCGGACTGGCGAGTTCTTCTTCACGAGCAAGCTGTTTTGTAGCTTGAACGAAGCCAATTCACGCTTAAATGCCCTAGGGACAACGTCGGCGTTCCCTTCCAAATACTCGACGAGGCCTTTTAGCTCCGTGTCTGGTCGCTGCTGTTTAGTGAAATATTCTGCACCTATTATTCCAAGGAAGGCGTCGTCGTCTTGCAGCGGGGGATCGATGGGGGCGCGTGATAAGCAGTCGGCGTCAAAGTGTTTTCTTCGGACTTGTATATTACGGTGACGACATATTCTTGCAGTCTGAGACTCCACCGCGCCAGCCGTCCTGAAGGGTCCTTTAAGTTAGCTAGCCAACACAACGCGTGATGGTCACTGACGACTTTGAATGGCCTCCCATAGGGGTAAGGACGGAATTTAGCTGAAGCCCAAATGATGGCGAGGCATTCCTTTTCAGTCGTAGAATTGCTTTCCGCTTTTGACAGCGACCGGCTAGCATACGATATCACCCGTTCAAGTCCTTCTTTCCTCTGGACTAGGACGGCACCGAGGCCTAGGCTACTGGAGTCAGTGTGGATTTCGGTATCGGCGTCCTCGTCGAAGTGTGCAAGTACCGGCGGCGACTGCATGCGTCGTTTGAGTTCTTGAAATGCCTTGGCCTGCGACGTTTCCCACTTGAACTCGACATCACATTTGGTTAGATGCGTTAGCGGCTCAGCGATGCGTGAAAAGTCCTTGACAAAGCGCCTGTAGTAGGCACACATGCCAAGGAATCTACGCACTGCCTTCTTGTCGATGGGCTACGGGAGCATTGGACTGTCAGCTGTTTTCTGCGGGTCGGGGCGAACTCCGGATTTACTGATGACGTGGCCTAGGAACAGAAGCTCATCGTAAGCGAAGCCGCACTTTTCTGGCTTCAGAGTGAGCCCTAAGGATTTGATGGCCTCTAGTACTGTCGCAAGCTGCCTAAGTTGATCGTCGAAATTTCCGGCGAAGACGACGACGTCATCAAATTAAACAAGACAGGTCTGCCTCTTCAATCCTGCAAAACCCGTGTCTATCACGCGCTGGAACGTTGCAGGCGCCGAGCACAGTCCAAATGCCATAACCTTCAACTGATAGAGGCAGTCTGGCGTGACGAAGGCGGTCTTTTCGCGATCCCTTTCGTCGACTTCTATTTGCCAGTAGCCAGACTTGAGCTCCATCGATGAAAACTATTTATCATTGCAGAGCCGATCCAATGCGTCGTCTATCCGTGGGAGGGGGTATGCCTCTTTCTTCGTGATTTTGTTCAGTCGACGATAATGGATGGAGAAACGTAGGTTTCCGTCCTTTTTCTTCACTAAAACAACTGGAGACGCCCACGGTCTTTTCGACGTCTGGATGATGTTGTCATGCAGCATTTCGTCGACTTATTGTCTTATAGCTTCGCATTCTCGCGTCGAAACTCATAAAGGGCTCTGCCGGAGTGGTCGAGCGCACTCTTCATTTATTATGCGATGCTTTGCGACTGGTGTTTGTCGAATCCTCGACGACGTCGAAAAGCAGTCTTTGTATCGTCGGAGAAGACTTCTGATCTTCTGCTGCTTACTCATTGGAAGGCTTGGATTTACGTCGAAGTCTGGTTCGGGCCCTATGCCCATCGGGGTAGACGCGGCAGAATCCGAGAGGACAAATGCATTGCTTGGTTTCCACAATTTCCTCGATGTACGCGATTGTCGTGCCCTTGTTGATGTGCTTGAACTCTCTGTTGAAGTTGGTTAGCATAACTTCCGCTTTCCCTCCGTGGAGTCCATCGATCCCTCTTGCGACGCAAATTTCACGGTCGAGAAGTAGATGTTCGTCGCCCTCGAAAACGCCTTCTACGTAAGCGGGTATTTCGGTGACGATGGAAATAATAATGCTGGAGCGCGGCGGGTCGCTCACTTGATCTTAGAGCACACTCAAGGCGTGGCGACTACGAGAGCTCTCTGGCGGTATCACTTGATCTTCCGATAGCGTTATTGATTTCGACTTCAGGTCGATGATTGCGCCGTGTTGGTTCAGGAAGTACATGCCGAGAATGACGTCTCGTGAACAATGTTGGAGGATTACGAAGATGGCAGGGTAAGTCCGCTCATGAATGGTGATTCTTGCTGTGCAGATTCCAGTCGGCGTGATGAGGCGTTCTCCAGAGGTCCGAACTCAAGGGCCTTCCCACGCTGCCTTAACTTTCTTCAACTGGGCTGCGATGCGTCCACTCATGACGGAGTAATCGGCTTCTGTGTCTACTAAGGCGGTGACTGCCTGGCCGTCGAGAAGCACGTCGAGGTCGGTGGTTCTTGTCAGGCCTTGGCGTCTTATCACGGCTGCGTCGCGTTGACCTGTGGCTGGTACGTGGCGTCGTGAGGTGGTCTTTCGTCGGCGTATTCATTGCTTCCAGTCTTCGTCGGGACTGCGGCGTGTAGTTGTTATGTCGTTGAGGCAGTCTCTTCGTAGTCTTCGTAGGTGGCGGAGGATCTTCGTCAGTTCGAAGAACAGCAACCGCACCTCCATCGGTTGCTGCTTTTAGTTTTCCGGATATGCACTCACGGATCGGTCCCGGGCTGTGCCAGTGTATGGACGGCGCTGCGGCGACAGGTAGCGGCCTGGTGACGGCGAACGGTGCGGTCGTCGAGGGCTCCACTGAGTAGCTGCGAGGTAGTCGGCGATGTCACGAGGGCGTTCACCTTCCCTCGGGGGCGGTGCGTTGACGGCGAAGCCTCGCAATCCCAGGTCGCGGTATGGGCATCGGCGGTACACATGGCCGGCTTCGCCATAGTGGTAGCAGAGCGGGTGGTAGTCGGGGGCGCGCCAAATGTCCGTCTTCCTCGCGTAGGTGCGCTGGGCGACGGGTGGTCGTGCTGGCGGCGGCGGCGGCGGCGGACGACGGCCTTGCGGCGTTACAGGGCCCTGGCGAGGTTGAAAGAGGGACCTTGACGGCGTGCGACGGCGGCGTAGGTCATCGCTTCTGGCTGGGGCTGCGGTAATTGAGGTTGCACCTCAGGAGCTCCCAGCGATCGCTGAACCTCATCTTTCACGATGTCAGCGATCGAGGCTAGTTGAGGCTGCGACGAAGGCAAGACCTTGCGCTGTTCTTCGCGCACAATGGCCCTGATGGTCTCCTGGAGATCAACGGAGCCCAGCGCTTGGATGGCGGACTGAGGCGTGAGCACTTGACGATTAAATTGTCTGGTGCGCATTTCTAAGTTTTTCTCAATTGTCGTAGCCTCTGTCAGGAACTCAGCTATGGTCTTCGGTGGGTTTCGGATTAGTCGGGCGAAATTTTCTTGGTTTAGGCCTCGCATCAAGAAACGCACTTTTTTCTCTTCGGACCTTTCCGGGTCGGCGTGCCGGAAAGGCGGGTCATCTCTTCTGTGAAGATGGCGATGGTCTCATTGGGTAGATGGCCTCGGGTTTCCAGTACAACTTCGGCCCTTTCATTTCGGACAACACTCGTGAGCGTCCTCAGGAAGTTACTGCGGAACAGGTCCCACGTTTCTAGGGTGGATTCCCGGTTCTCCAACCAAGTCCTCGCGGCATCTTCGAAGGAGAAGTACACGTGTCGTAGCTTATCCTCAGAGGTCCAGTTGTTGAAGGTCTAGATCCTTTCGAAGGTTTCCAGCCAGCTTTCAGGATCCTCTGACATAGCTCCACGGAAGGTAGGGGGCTCCCTGGGTTGTTGAAGTACGAGGGGTGACACTGGGGCTGCCATTGTGGTTGTCTTGGCCACAATCTTCTTGGTCTTCTCAGGTAGAAGTCCGTGCTCCGGGGGCAGCTGTTGTAGACGACGGTTTTCTCGATGGTCCAGGACTGCGTTGTTGCTCTCTTTGCGGTCCGAGCTTGGATCACGGCTTGTCGGGGCGTCCGGTACATGGACGAAAATCACGTCCACCAGATGTCACGTGGTCGTGACTTCAAAGAACGCAGTAGCAATGCTGTGAACGACAAAACTTACTTTTATTGGGCGAACCTTCGCCCACAAAACAGGCTACACTAATAGCACAGCGATAGCGGCGAACAGGGTCGGAGATCATCGTAAATCTGACCTGCGGGTCAAGCGCGTCGGCTTTTATACATCAGTCGTCGAATATTCCAGAGTAATCACTGGGACCCGCGTGCCTTCCAGAAAGTTCTACATTATTCATGTCGCGCACACATGCGATCAGATTACACAAGGTTCGGTCAGAGACAGCGGATAGAAGCATCGATAACATTCCAGAAACTTCCGATACATGCAGGCGCGTCCTGCGCAGTGCGATAACATTTCTTAGGCGGTAAACGTGTCGTCCGATAAAGAAAAACCAGTCCACGTGTAAATATGCACACACACAACCACAGGCAATAGGCATGCGCATACACGAACGCACGCACTTCTTCACATAAACGCATGCTCAAGCACCAACGCACGCGTTCGCGCACATATACATTCACAGGTGCTCACGCGCGCAGGCAGAAAAATGTAAGCACGCACGCACACACACTTAAGCGCGCGTGCACGCGCTGGCCTAATTCCACGGATACCCACAGGTTAATATTCGCAAGGACGCGCTCGCGAAGGATCATAGTTGCCCCCATACACGCATGCATGCGTATTCACACACATTCAAAACGTGCACGCACGTAATCGCATATCTCTCCAACCCTGCTGCTTCTCAATATCTTTGCGTGGACAGATACTTGCTGGAACTGACTCAGCATTTACCTTTTGAACACCAGCTATAGTAAATCGCTTTAATGTTTAAATTTCTCACCTCTTCAAGTCAATCTGTACTCTGCCGGGAGGTTGCGAAATCATTTTTTCCTGTCGTGTGACTACATCGCCCATCCCTGAACAAAATACAGCTTTGCCGGAGTACGAATGTTACGACTAAGTGCCGTAACTACATACGCTGTTAGAAGGGATCTCACCGCTGTTATTGAAATGTTTGAAATGTTTTGATACTCGCCGATAGTTTCTAATATACCTTTTTCAAAATTGTACACAATCAGTTACTGGTGCATCGCCGTAACGCTCCGCAGGATGTGGAAGGGGCAGTGTACAAAACTTCTGGATAGGCCTACGTCTTGATGAACTAATTTCCACCACAAAGAGATTAGCACAGTATCATCGTATATTTTTGATAATTGATCGGGGCAGCCGCTTCATTTGGAAGCCCGGAACCTCCCTGTCATTGTTGAAGCGCTCGCAATAACAATGCAAAGTATTTATCCTTGAATTTGAGTTACTTTCACCTACCCCAAAAGTAAATTTCTTCGTGCGTCAAGGTATCATTACCACCGCTTTAATAGGCTTTGCTGCACGATATGCTCCTGAACCAAATGAATGTGGGCTTGAGATCATTAATATCTCAATTAAGGGAACCCTTGAGTCTCGTGTGAAAAAATATCGATGTTTCTATATAACATATAAAGTTTAGCGGGGCTGGCAGCTCAGCGCACAAATGACTAATCCAAATATTTCCAGGAAGTCGGCCAAAGTAAAGAACAACGAAAGTGGTCAATCATTATAGCTGCGTATATTAGTAGTAAAATTTGCGGAAATATAACTGAGGCGTAGTGTCATGATGCGTTCCATAGAGGGCTCTCACAGTTCTTTATTAGCACGAG
This sequence comes from Dermacentor variabilis, assembly GCF_050947875.1. NCBI lineage: Eukaryota > Metazoa > Arthropoda > Arachnida > Ixodida > Ixodidae > Dermacentor > Dermacentor variabilis. The sequence continues at coordinate 61,724,460 of NC_134573.1, read as the reverse complement.
TGAAGCACAGGAAGTAGATTTGAGCTCAATCACTCGTGATTCTGTGGCAACGGGAAAATGCGCCCATTTTTATGCTGCTTTTCACTCCAGATCAATTCCGAGACATGCTGCAATGACGAAGCTCCTATGCTGAAGCTAGTAGTCACCCTCTCCATCGGGGCACAAGTCCCGGCTGTGCTCAGGAACGATCACTCCGCATGTGTCCACAAAGTGGTCAATGCAGTCTTGCGGCACATTGTCCTTGAATTCTCTCCGGGTCCAGAGTATGCACTCTTTAAAGAGAAAAAGAAGAAAACAGCTCTGCGCGAAATAAATACAGTGGCGGTGTTGGCACCTATTTAATGGAGCCACCTAATTTCCTATACTTTTGTGGGCACAGTCTATATAGTGCGCTGAGAAGAAGACGGATTCTTCGCAGCCTTTAACAATAGTGGTTAAACATAATTTTTTCCGGCAGTCTATTTGGCTAGCTTCATTATGATTAGCTTTCTTATAGTACTTAATATAGCTCCATTTTCCACTACGTGACTCCGTGCTATCTACTTCAAGTTGCCCAGTTCAACTCGGCCTCAAGTCGCTTTTCTTGTCAACAATAATTCAACTCTAACATGCAACCTCTTATCTGCTCAACATATTGCATAGCCTACTCATTTGCGCATTTTACAGTGCCTAGAATTACATACGCATACTTTTGATTCAATCCATACTACCATCATGCTATTCTTGTTCCTTCCATCACTTGTTGCGCACTCGTTGGGTTATGAATTCTGATTAACCTCCATATATGCGAGGACACAATAACAACTACAGAAAGTGCATATCATTTGCTGTCGAGCATTCGTGTATAGTGCAGTTTCAAAACATATAGATTGATATATTGTAATTTTTCATCATTTTTCATCGTATCCGCCCATGTCACCATTTATCCTCAACGATAGTTCAGAGTTTCGTCTCTATTATACAAGCTACTTCAACGACTGGTCCTCGTCCATCGCCATGGCAGAATGAAATAAATAAGAAGTTCGGCAGTTTGTTACACTTCTGTAAGACGTTAATGCTTTAATGTAAATGCCTGACGTAAAGCCTTGCGCCGTCTCGAATCGTCGCATTGCTGATTTCGCAGTTTGGCTTCTTCGCCTCGTTTTCGACACTTACCTGCGGCTTCGCGTGCTCGTATAGCGTGGTCAGACTAGCGCCAACGACCTTCTTCTTCGACATCACGTTGCATCGTCTCAGAAGAGGAGTGAAACGTGTACTATTCTTTGTGCTGTATGTGTGATTTCAGTGAATGCACATTCATTTTGATGAACGCTTGTAGCCTCAGCTTTAGGTGGGTATGAGCTATTGCTTAAGGGGTTATGAGCCATTGACAATCTGACGTCCTTTTTTTTTACAACTCGACTTGACGCCGTATTTCTGTGCGTTCCATGCAAGGTTCCAATGAATGTATGCACTGTATGCTTGACTTTGCTGAGTGATTGGAGCCTCTCGATTAGAACAGGGATGAGTCACTGTATTTTTTTTCTTGCTTAGGGGGCTATGATTCATTGCTGATGATGATAGTTTTTGTACCATTGGACCGGAGGAATGGCCATCCGGCGTATGAGCTGTTAAGGCCAGCCAAAAATCGAAGCATTCAAATGCAATATCAAATTGTTAGAAACTATACGAATTAACATGAGTGGTTTCATCGGTCGTATATATAGCAGTATAGATTCGCTCATTGAATAAATTAACAAGCATGATGTTACGTTTTCAGAGGCAGCCTTGAAAAGATTTCACTTGACGAGCACGGACAATCACCGTAAGACTGCTGGTGTGAGGATTAGCGGCAATAGCTGCTAGCGAGCGCTTCGTGCAGCCTCTAGCATCAACGCGACTAGAAAACAATGAAATTACCCGACTTCTGATGTTTAGCACGAGGAGGTGAATACACGAATTGCTAAGCATTTGTTCCAAACACAAATTGCTTTAACATTGGGCATATGACGGCACGCAGTCAAAGCCGGGCTTCAATATATCAACTGCTAGCAAGCACAGTGGGGCGTGGCATTTTCCGAGTCACTTCCGGAGGCGCCCAACATTTCCGCGCCGGCGTGAGTAAGAGCGGGTGTGAGAGAGAAAATCGGGGGGATCTTGCTCCTTGAATATGTGACTTTGCCTAGGCACTACGGAGAAGTTTCTTTGCTCGAGTGGTATGCGTTTGTCCCCTAGGCGAGCCGGCATTGAGGAGTGGGCAGTGATGCTTCAACGCCGGCTGCCGGTGCGTTAAAGCAGTGGGCGCGGACGCCCCATTTGGTTATGCACTTGGTTAGGCAGTCTGCCTTCTGGATTTTTAGTATATGCGTCCCGGCCTTTCCTACGGTCCCTACTGCTTTTTACGAAAACATGTGTGACGTAATTTTCAAGGTACATCACCTTAATGCGCGAGAGAGCTATGATCCGACATGACTCACGTACGACGAGCGCCGCAGGTGGGAGACAGTCTGTCCGACGCAGCAGTCGCCGAATGCTAGGGCGGCTAGAATTACTGCTGCTTCACGTGTTTCACCGCTCCCGCAACCAGCGTCCGAGTGTAAACAAACTCAACCCCACTCCGCAATGCCTAGGGACAAACGCATTCGATAGGTCCTGGTATACTTCTCCGTAGTGCCTCGGCAGAGTCATATATACACGGAGCGAAAGCCCCAAATTGCTGCCTCGCACCTGCCATTACTCGTGCATTAATGGATACAATCACGGCTCGGCCAGTGAGTAAGGTTCTTGCCTTGACCCCTGGGTTCGGAGCCAACCTGGGTCACAGGTACCACCGGTGGAGAGCATTGCTTTGCTCTCACCCACTTGCGCATGCGCACAAAAGTACGGCGCCTGCGAAAGTGCCACGCCCCGCTGTACTTTCTAGCAACTGTAATGTCGCTGCCAGGCTAGCGCGCCCACGTGCCTGCTTTTCTTCCCCACCGCCCTGTGACCACACACTCAAATCCCTCCCCCCTCCCTTTGCGCAAGACACTGAACGAGCGCAAAGACAGCGCACCTTCTGCACTCACACCATCCTTCTCAGCTCATATGCCTACAGCATACGGCTACCTGGGGCAGGATGTGATCTTATCACATTTAAATTTTATCTGGAGCATCCCACCGACGGCTATCGCGATAGCCTAAATTCTCTAGAAAAAAAATAAGTTATGGGGTTGCACGTGGCAAAAACACGGTTTGATTATGAGGCATGTCGTAGGGAGGATTCCGAAAATTTGGACCACTTTAACGGCCTTTTTTCGTCCTTTAACGTGCACCTAAATCTAGGTACATGGGTGTTTTCGCATTTCGCTCCCATCGAAATGAGGCCGTCGTGGCCGGAATTCGATCCCGCAATCTCGTGCCTAGCAGCCCAACACAATAGCCGCTACATAACCACGGCGGGTCGAAATTCTTCAGGATTGTCCCTAAAATTGCTGTCGCATTACCAATAATATTGTTTATTAGTCAGCGGTTGTGGCTTTATTTCCTACTAGGAAGCGTGTTATTGTATATGCGCATAGATTTTACATTTTACCGTATCCCTGTCTGCAATGACGCCTTCACGGCCCTGCAGCTTTTTCATGAAGAGAGCCTAACAGAACGTTGGTAAATGAAATAACGTAATAGAATTAACTGTCCTTGAAAGCAATACAGTGAAATTTGGAGGCACGTAAGTGTCAGTTAACGTTTCTTCTGCTTACTTTTTGGATGTTCTACAGCCTGAGAATGGTCTCCTCGTTCCCATTATTTGCGTAGTCCTGCTCCTTCAAATTAGGTTTTTTGTTTACTATGTAAAGGGGCGTATTCAACAGCTCAGCAGGTAGTGTCCAGTGTAAGCTGGCCATTAAGTGACACAGAGCAGGAACCGTTGGAAGTCCAAGCAGCTTATGCTCGCGCGAAGCGCTGGCTATCGGTCTGTCTCAGTGGCTGCGCTGCAGGAATCGCATAGACGATTTGACTGGTCTTGCCCGCCCGCTCCTCTTTTTCATTACAATTACAATATATTGCTACATCCTGGTGTTAACAACACAAAACGTAGATGGGACACGGGACGAGAAGGCGACACCACAAGCGCTGCTTTTAAACCGCGGTGGTGTCATCGTCTCGTCAATTGGTGGCGACTTCTCGTCGGTGTCGTCTTCTGTCGATTGTGGTGTCGTCTTATCGTTTCATGTCCCATCTACGTTTAGCGCTGTTAACACCAGGATGGAGAACCAACAAGCCCAAGCTGCTATTCCAGCAAAATAGACATTGCCATATGCCTACGTCTTTGCTTTCAGTGGCTCTAGTTTTCTAGTTTCATCGGGGTGTGTACATACTTTACTGTTTGGGAATCAGTTATGACTATAAATATTTCCTGTGTGTGTATACGCCCAACTCTAGTGCATTTTGTACATCCTAAATACTTCTGCTCTCTAGCATGAACCATCAAGAAAATAAGAAGTGACAATTCTAAAGATGGAAGCGACCGCTGTGTGAACTCAATCATATTTTTATAAGCATTGTACCAGTGAACACTTATACATGCTGATGGCGTACGGTGCGCTAGAGTAATCTCTTCTCTAGCACTTTTCGATCCTTATTTACCCTGTCACACATGTGCAATAATGAACATACGAAATGTTTGGTCAACTTGCTCGGCTTTGTTTTTTATCCATATCAGTAACGGTTCGTCAGAGTTACTAAAAACGAATTTAACCACCGTGCAGCCTAGTTCATTACGATCGACCGCTCGCAGACCGAACAATACCATGGATCACCAGTGAACCTAGTGTTCGTGTTCAAGGCGGGCCGCTGAGGCAGTCAGCAGTTAGCGATGTTGGGCACAAGATGATAAGCCGTGGTTCGGCAGTGAGTTATGCAGAGAAGATGAGCAGGAGAAGTAAATTAGGGGGATTAAACTGCTACCTGCGATGTGTTGCGACCGTCACCGGACAACCGAAGCGCGAGACCCAGATGGAGAAGGAGGCTTGGGGCTCTATAACGTGAAACTATTCCAATATGTTTTAGAGCGCAGCTCTTTGGCGTCCGTTCCTGGGTTTCGCGTCGTCGTCGGCGTTGTCGTCGGCCTCGTAACCAGCTCCGCCCCCCTTTCATCCCCCCAGCGCTAGCAGCGACCGACTGATACCGCTGGATGCCGCTGACGCCGCTAGAGAGTCAAGATAACGTGACTGCATAGAACACCGTCGCCGCCATGCAGAAAGAGGAGGAAAGGGTCCCCCCCCCTGTTCTTGTGTGGCGGATAGGGTGCTCTTCAGTTGCCGACGCGATGGTTATTTCACGTAGGCCCCGGCACGTCGACGAATACGTGACCACCTTCCCACGGCTAGACCTGGTTCTTAGCGCTGCGGAAGCGAGGGTATCATATTGTTTATGTCGGCATCGGCGGCGTTGTCCCTGAAACCAACTCCGCAGCTGGGGTTGACTCACTATCGGCGTCAGCGGCATCAGTCAGTCGCTGCTATCTCTTCCCTCCTCCCTTTATCGTGTTGTCCGCTTGCTGCGCGCGCTTCTGCCCCCATCGTTTGCCGCTGGGTGTACACGCCGCCCCCCTCCCCCCTCTTCCTGCGAGTCTCCGGTTGTCAAAGCGCCGGCTCGAACTTAATTCCTTTCTTCGCTCCTCCTCCAATGCAACCCCTGTGCGGTGGCAATCAGAGAGCCAGATCGGTGGCGGCGGATCTGTATATGTGCACCGCCCGAGCCGAAATTGCCGCTGCCGTTCGCCCTGTGCGGTGGCAATCAGAGAGCCAGATCGGTGGCGGCTTGAAATAAAGACACACAGCAATTTCCTAACACTTATGCGGGAGAACATCCCGTTCCTCTCGCTCGTAACGCGTCCGACGGCTGTGACAACCTCGCGAGGCACTTGTATAGATCTCGTCTTTGAGAATCAAGCATTGGTGTACCAAGTCGAACATATATCAGTCTATTTCTCCGACCACAAAGCTTCCTTCATGACTGTCAAGAACTGTTAGTGGAGTCTTTGTTAAAGGAATACGTGTGAAAAATAAAAAAAAAATTCTGTGATAGCGCATACATGTGTTGCTCGATTTCTTTGCCTCAATCTATCGAAAAGGTGAAACAGCTTATTTGCTGCGCTCAAATTTCGCATTAGGAAGTAACGTAATCGTCGGTAACTTTTTATTCCAGTCTCCTGACGTCAAATTTGCGTAACCGCCGACGCAAGCATCGGGTGGTGACCCGAAGGGTTGTCTGAACAAACCAATCACACGCTTTCCTCGTTAGCAAGAAGTGACTTTTCTTTGCTTTCACTTTTCTTCGCTTATCTCATTGGTTGCCAGGAGGCGAGGAGCACGCTCAAATGGAGAGGGTTTCGATGGGGCCGACACAGCGATCTGAATATAGATAACCGGTTGAAAAGGGCAGTGTCGGCGTCTGCGATTGGTCCGCTTTCCCTTACTTAGCTTGCAGTGGCTGGTCGAATATCGCGGCAGCATGCAAAGGAAGTTCAGGAATGCCGCTAAAACGGATCCTCAACAAAGAAGAGTTTGCAAAGTGAGGTCGTAAACGTGCCGAAAGTGCTCAAAAATGGTACATCGCCACTCAGAGGTTTTATTACAGGTAAATAAACCCAAGCTCTCCGGCAGCTGCGAGACCCAGTGCCTGAGCGAGCGGCGGTAGCCATCTTTTATTCTGTTCGGAACGGGGCAGCTTGCGGCTATTCAGAAAAAGAAAGTTCAGTTTTGTTCAGAATATTAATGCATCTTTAACGCGTACACGTCACTTTGACGCGATGAGTTATCGCGGTTTTGTGAAGCCGCGTGACAGGCATGTGAAGTGGGTGCAGCCCGAAAACTTCTGACCAGTATCCTAGGACTGTTGGTGACAAGCTGTTGAATCAGAAATAACTATTTTCCTTTTGTTCGGCCCAACCATGCATAATCGGTGAGTACATGTCACATGAGATGAGGAGCTATCGCGGTAGTCATGACGTCGGGCGACAGACAGACGAACTGGGGGTGGCCCAATATGTTTTCGACCAATCGCGGAAGGATAAATGGAGAATTGGAATAGAAAAGTTTGGAATAGCGTTACGTTACAGCGCTCAAGGTTCGGTTAGGTTGCGCATGTTAATGTTTATGGCAGGTCAGACGTAGCCACGAGCAACAAGGAATTGCGTAGCTTCGATACCATAATTCCAGATGTCACGTGATATTTAAGGTGAAAAGTGTAGGTATATTTTTCAAGGTATGCCCTATTCCTGACTGCTCCTAATATAACTCTCAAGTTTTCATATTTGCTGAGTAAATATAATTGTCAGAATACAATGATTTTAGTGCAGTCCGTCAACCTCTAACGTATACACACCGAAAATTTTGTCCGTAAATCCGCCTTCTAGATCTTCTGCTTCCAACAACGGCATTGTTGGAAGCAGAATGGCGCTCAATTAGAAACCAATATATTTTGGGATCGAAGAGGAGAGGCAACAGTTCATGACCTACCCACGCGCAGAGCATGTTTAAGTAGTAGTATAAAACATTTAGGAGGATTTGTTTATAGTTTCCCGCAGAAACAGCAGGAGCGGTGTGCCATACGGACAATGAGAACATTAAAAGATATGCTTGCAATTAGAGGGCTTCTAATTGTATATTAGTCATGTCAGAAGAGTGCATTTCGGCACATCTAGACAGGACACGCACAGCGGACTTCAACGACAAACGCGTTCAGGAACCTCTCTAATGGCCACAGCCGTTAAACTTTCAGACACCGCGAACGTGTCGTAGACTTTGACATGTGCGCCTAAAAGACATAGTTGATCTTCTGTGTTGAACACGCACCGCAACCCTGGGTTGCGTCAGCAAGTGTTCAGAGCAGAGACAGGCCATGTGCCAAAACGGTGAAGGAGCAAAATAATCAGCTCGATTTATCAAGGAATGTGGGTTTGATGGCTTAAGTTAGTTGCTTTTAAGGAGCGTTTGTTGCTTTGTTGCGTAAATTCTTAGGGCAAACAGTCGGTGACCAGCACATCTGTAGAGGTAGTATAGATGGCAACGTGTATATGTCGTGATATATACGTGCTGTCCGGTGTTGACTATATTCAAGTAATGGTGGTCTAGTTTCCCGGCTCCCTATTTGGAGACCTCGAGAAAAACCGCTGCTGTGTACTTGACACTTCAGATGCTGCATGGTCGAGCGATGGACGCACATATGCTAGCCCATGCTGTCTGAAGCAACACCAATAAAATGCAATGGCAACCACGCGTGTCATCTGGCGGTGTCATGGCTCAAAAGGTGCACATTTTTCTGCTACGGATTGGTGGCGCCATCTTCATACGACCATGCGCGGTGCATCACACCCTGTTTCGCCATAGCGGTGGCAGATAGTGACTTCATTCCATTGAAGTGACATCAGCAGCTCCCTGTATGACTTTAGGGTTAACCTTCATTCTACCATAAAGCAAAAACTTTCGAAGACCGCTATGATAACGTCCGCACTATGCTGCCTTAGTAACGCAAGGTGCAGTGAAATTCCACAACACCATTCACTTTCCGTGAAGAGGTCAAACCGCTTAGAAACGGCTACCTAGTCACTGCAAACGGGGTAGGCCACATCTCCACCGAACAAGGTGATAGCGTACTTTGCATCTGTGCAACAGAGGTCTCTGGAGAGTATCTACAAAAAAACGCTGCTACGGCAAAATGAAAACTTACCGGGCTCTTTATGCGAGGTAAATATGTTGTGGGATCAACTTTTCCAGCAATCTATTCGCGCACTCCCTTAAATTAACAGATGCGTCACTAATGCAATAATGGCGGTCTTTCCTGTTCACTAAAGCTTTAAATAATTCAAGCGCAACCTATTCTAGCACTTCCTTAAGTTAACAGGCGTGACACTAACACAACAATGACGCTCTGTGTGATCACTGAAGCTTCAAACAAATCACACGTAATATTCTGCCTCATACATCCTAACATCTCAATTTCTGCAAGCAATGATACTCAATTGCAGCTTTTGCCATCACTGCAAGGGGCTGAAACTCCTTGTTGTCTAGTGACGTGCAGTGTTTTTGGGTTCCATTCCACGCTACTCCCAGTGTGTCCTACATAGCACTTCCGACAAAAGCAAATTCATGAATTACATGAATTTGTCGCCCCCCTTCCCGCTCACACAAGAAAAGATTTGGTGAGTCGTAGCAAATCCTTGCGCTGTTTTCACTAGAGCACACTGTTAGCTGACGAAGTTTGCTATAGGTGTTGATTGCACAACCACTACATTGTGTGTTATGTTAGCTTTTTGGAAGCCTTATTTATGTAATGCACCATCTTTAGCCTACATTTGCACTTTGTCTATTGCCTTATATTGTGACGTGACTCTATTTTCACTCTTTGAATCTCTCAGGAAATGCGACTACTATACAATTTGCATACTAAGTCGACTGCAGCATTCGGCGCTCAGCGTTGAAATTGGTTTGGACGTTACGATTATAAGATGGCTTGAGCATCAATTTTTGGCAAAGAACACACACCCCTATCTTTAATGTAACGGATTGGGATAGGTTGAAAGGTGGCACTTCCTTGTCCACTCATTGCGCTGCATATGCAACTGCTGTGGCATATATCGCCTTAGGGAAACTGCTTCTATTCCGCCACCCGAATAATGGACTTACGGTCTATTGTGTAGTATTCCGCGCTCACTACGACACATTTATCGAAATCCGTAAAATGGATCTTTCCTTCCAGTGGTGTGGGATCTGAAAGAAAGAATTATTATGCATAGGCGTACTATTCCTACTAAGCAAGAGTACCGAGTTCGAAATAATATTACAGTGGTTACCATTAGCGCAAGTATGTGTCTAAAAATAAACTGCAGATTTCCAGCACATCCCGCGTGACAAATGCTGTGTGATGGGTGGCCAGAGAGCTGTAGTTTTCCTTTCTGCCTCTGTAGCCACCACGCCGTATCGGAAAGCACCTGACATTCAACCTCACAGAATAAAACGCAACAGGTGCAAGGCTAGGTCTCTATTTCTACGGAAGTGTTTGTAAGAGCAAATGATTGCCTATGATACTGAACATATAATTACTGGATGTCGCCGGCCAACGGCAAACGCTCTTGTGAACAAGAACATCTGTGAATTCATCCAATACGATAGTTTCACCGTATGGTTGAAACGAAAACATGTCACAACTAAACATCCCTAAACTTATGGTTTGTAACGACAGTGCCATATGCAATAAGGCATGCTATTGAGCTATAGGTGTTGCAGTTGTGGAGAGGTTATCTATCATTAGAAAAACCAGCACTTATGCAGGACATAAAGCACAAAGCCACAAATACTATTCACCGCGTTTGTTACTTATGATTACCAATGATAGCATCACTATGCCGAACGTACCCCCGGAAAGCTATTCCATTAATTAACTTTCTAAGTACACGGAGGACCACGTGCTCCTCTGCCTCATATTTTTTCGGTAAAAGTACACGTTGAATTATTGAGAGTTGAAAGTTACAATGTTTAAACATTCTTAAATACACATACTTGAAATTGTTACTTGCGGTTTATTTTCCATTTAATCAATGATGCCTCTATGAGCAGATAGGTTAGACGGATTAAAGGAATACCGCTTTTGATCTGTGCCTCTATTAAAAAAAATTTTCTCTGTAGCACAGGTATTCTTCCATGGCCCTGCAGACCAGTCTAGCTTATGTAAGGTTATGCACTAGACATCTTTATATTGCCTGCATAACAACAAAATACACAGGAAACACGAATTCCTTGGATTTCTAATTTTTCGATACAAGTTTTTTTTCTAGGAATCCCGCAATTGCCACGTGTATTCCGAGGTAGAACAAAAGGTAGTTCAGAAAAGTCATTTTTGTTCTTTAAGAGAGATAGTGCTGCATGATTACAGCAAACCCTGTGTGTCCACGTTTATTTTTGCGCTGTGCAGCTAAGGGGAACAAACTTACACAAACTCAGCCAAGCACGAGCGCTTCTTTTAAACGCCGCAAGTTTCATGTGTCAAACATCCGATAAAACTCTCCCAGGATAATGAATTGAAGGGACATTGCAAAGATGGGCAAAGATGTAAAGACTACGACGACGAGAGCTAATTTGTAAATAGGGTATATTATTGAATATTGTATGCGCCAAATTTATGCAAGCTGCTGAAACCTCTCAGAGAAGCCGTTCTAGCGACGAACAAGGAACCGGTTATTAAACTTAGGACGTGTTCGCCTGCTCATTGTTAACCCATTACTGGATCAAATCTTCAGGTAGCTTAGTGAGTCACCCTGCCATATTAACATTCAGCGCACAGCGGGTGTTAAATCAGAAAGATTTTGTGCTAGGACTAGAATATGAAGACGATAATATCGACCACTTTCTTATTCTTTCACTTGTAATTACATGCCTCCAAGAAAGAATTCAATCCAGTGAGCATATACAAATTAGTGAACACAATGGGCAGGCAACATTAGCAAAGCGGAGTGCTTCAGGAAACTTGTCCCAAGCTTATCACTGAGGTCGACATAGATTATCACACAAGCTTATCACAAACGACGGCATAGATTTCACACGCCTAGTTGGAGACCCTATATGAGTCGTGCTTCGTGGGCGATGGCATAGTCGCTCGAACTCACTTGGGAAAATAGGTAGTATTTGATGGAAACCATCCACATCTAGATTAATTTTCGTGTGCTTAAAGGGCCTCTCACCAGGTCTGGCCATGTTGAGCTGACAAGCTCGGATTATACAATGCGCGATAACGATCGTGTGTGCAAAGTATTACCTCGCTACGCACCACGGAAATATCTGATATTTCAGACCGAACGCCATTTTCCTTCTCCTCGCGGCCGCAGCGCTCCAAGCCGGAAGATGATGTACTCGTGTGCTTGCGCCTACGCACTGGTGTCCGCAGTCTGACATAGCTCGTGGTGACACGTGACTTCGAGAATAATTCAAGACAACATCTGTTATCTGTGCGATCTGTGCGATCTGTGCGATCTGTACCCTTATCTGTGCGATCTATACCCCTTGGACTGAAGAATTGAAGATCAGAGAAAAAATAAAACACACAAACGGAATATCTGCGTGTTCCTTGTTTTACTTCGCACCAAAGCAAGACAGATGCACTTCCGATTCGTCTGCTTGTTCCCGTGGTCGTGTGGTGACATGCGTAGGTACCGAAACTGTGCCGTTTTCTATCGTGTTCTAACCCGTGGTCATGCTCTGCGATTCGCTTGTTCTGCATCAGTATCCGTGTAGCATTAAACTATACCCCTAGTCATCTTTTCTTGTGCACAGCGCGCAGACAACAGCTCGGCTGCGACGTCGTCAGCAGAAGTGCGTAGCACCGAAAAAAAAAGCGAGGAGAAAAAAAATGAATGCGGGGCCTGTGGCGTATGCGTCAGGCGGTCCTCGAGGTTCGGTATGGGAGAACGCAGGGAATGAATTTCGCTTTCGGAGGCTGGACAGGGCGAGTGGGGAGAGTGTCTTGCTTTGCAGTGGTGCCCGCATGCGAAAATCACGGGTTCGCGACACTGAAATATTTTTATCTCGGCTATTAATGAGCCGATTTGGAAAATGCTTGCGACAGAACGTTCCCTAGAGGACACGTAACAACTTCCAGCGTATAACCGAAATTTGCTATGGGGCCTGGTGAGGGGCCTTTAGAGTGATTTCAGCAAAAAAAAATAAAAAGAAAACACGGCGCTGTTCTTTGGAACACGCTAAAGCTTTTTACAACGCCTAACACGGCATCCTCAGCTCGTTAGAAAAGCTCTTCACTAAACGACCAAATATTTGTTTCGAGATTGCGTTATCTATATCATACCTATAAAATCACAAGGAAGGTCTAGGCATGATACTACTGCGGCGACCACTCATTCGTGGGAGCTGTTGTCAAGAAGTATCGACGGCTGGTTATATTTAGCTATGACCTGTCCAGACAAATATGAGTTTATAGGCTTGGCTCTAGTTAACTTGATATTGATCAGTCTATACCAGCTAAACATGCTGCAGTTCCGTCTTGGTAATTTGTTTGAATCAGCAGACTGAATTCTACGTGTTTTCTGTAGTAGTCAATGACTCCTATAGGCAAGTTTACCTTCTAGTGTAACATATGTGCAGTGTGTGTTTTCATAAAACACGCATAATGAAACTGTACGTCTAGCGTCGTGTTTCACGCCTTCGTTTCGACAAAAATGTCGAAAACATCAACTGCCAGCTTCTGCACAATAAGTTGTATTGTCACAGAGGCAGAGTTGTGTGCATCGCTTATTACCCAAATTTAGGCATCAAAATCTTATGCACGAAGCACACGCCTCAGAAAGGGTTTTAACGCTTCATGTTCCCACATTAGGTACCTGATAAAGCCCATACTTTGATAACACTGGTTGAAATGCCTGTGCTTAACACATTATATATGCGTTTTATCTTGCACAGGAATCGTCTAAACCACGACCCTTTGCGGAATTTATCCTGTTTTTTTTCTGTTTCCTTGCAGCTCTGATATCTAGATGAAAGAAGTGATCGCGAATACACCTCTCGTGTGTTCTTTTTTCCTTCATTGCAGAGATATTATTCTAGAATCTCGTGTCATTTTGCACAGTTGACCCTTTTCTAGTATATAACAGGGTAGGGTGGGCATCGCTTGTGCGAGAAACTGTGATCTCCAGTTACAAAATGAGCAAGCGCCCAATTATTACACGGAAATTATAATGTCAGGCAACAAGTTGCAACAATAAATTGATGGCGTGAAGTAGCAAGGTCAGGTCTGCTTAGGGAAAATTCTCACCACCAGCTTGGGTTTCTTCTGGCGCAATACATATTGCAGGCTTGCTGCAGCCGCGCTAAGTATGCGAATCCTTTCCAATTCTCGGAACGGCGAGCAGTCTACACCGGCGAATTAGGAAAGGACCAGGAGAGCTAGCCCATTACACGAATCACTCTAACATAACGATATTGACACGTGTACTTATCTTTATCGGGCGACCACGTTTCACCGCCTAACAAATGTTATCGCACAGGGCTGGACGCGCCTGCTTGTATCCGAAGTTTCTGGAAAGTTATCGATGCTTCTATCCGCTGTCTGTTGTCGCCGAACCTCGCGTTATCTGATTTCATCACCTGACGCGAATGGTGCACAACTTTGTGGAAGGCACGCGAGTCCCAACGATTAGTCTGGAACATTCGACGATTGCTGCATAAAAGCCGACGCGCTTGAACCGCTTATTCGACGATCGCCGACTGTGTTCAACGCTGTCGCCATTCTTTGAGTGTAGCCTGTTCTTGAGGGCAGAAGTTCGCCCAATAAAACGATAGTTTCGGCTTTCCCATTTGGGCTACTTTCTTCATTGTCACTACCACTTGACATCTCGTGGAGGTGCTAGTGCGTTCATGTACCGAACGCCCCCGCAAAGCAGCGATCCGAGCCCAAAACTTGAGGACAAAACCAACATTGCTCAAGACCAGTGTGCTAGCCGCAGACTGCAAGGACTGCTCCCAGAGCACGGAATTCTACCTATCAAGACAAAGAAAATCGTGGTTAAGAGAACGCCAATGGCTTCCCCCGTTATTCTACAACAACCTCGGCACCCACCAACCTTCCATGGAGCAGCGAATGAAGACCCGGTATCGAACTTTAATGCAACTGTAACTGCAACTATGAACTGTAATCGACCAAGAACAAGCTGTAATACAAGACAAAGAACAACCGACCTCGATGTGCTTCTCGACGGCCACGCAGTTACCGCCCTAGTGGACACAGGGGCCGATTACTCCGTAATGAGTGGACACATCGCCGCCCGGTTGAACAAAGTTAAAACTGCATGGCAAAGCCCTCAAATTCGGACAACTGGAGGACACCTCATCATACGGACTGGAATGTACACGGCAAGAATTACCATTCACGACCGCACTTAACCTGCCACCTTCGTTATCCTGCAACAGTGTTGACGAGATGTCATTCTCGGCATGGACTTCCTGAACCAACACGGCGCAATCATTGACACGAGGTCAAAATTCATAACGCTCTCGGAAGACGCTCTCGCACCGGAGAGCCCTCGTAGTCACCACGCCTTGAGTGTGCTCGAAGATCAAGTGAGCATCCCGCCTCGCTCTAGGATTGTTATTTTGGTCGGCACCAAAACACTCGCGGACGTAGAAGGCATCATCGAAGGCGACCAACGTCTACTTCTCGACCTTAAAATTTGCGTCGCAAGAGGGATCGCTCGACTGCAGGGATGAAACACGAAAATGTTGCTGACAAACTTCAGCCAGGAGTTCAAGCACATCAACAAGGGCGCGACGATCGCACACATCGAGGGAATTCTGGAAACCAACAATGCGTTTGTCCTCTCGAATTCTGTCGCATCTGCCCCGATGACCGTACTTCCCGAGCCAGACTTTGACATAAATCCAAGTCCCCCAGTGATTAAGCAGCAACAGCTCAGAAGTCTGCTTCGACGACACAAAGACTGCTTTTCGACGTCATCGAGGATTCGACAAACACCAGTGGCAAAGCATCGCATAATAACCGAAGAGTGCGCTCGACCACTCCGCCAGAGCCTTTACCGAGTTTCGACGCGAGAACGCGAAGCTATAAGACAACAAGTCGACGAAATGATGCGCGAAAACATCCTCCAGCCATCGAAAAGTCCGTGGGCCACTCCTGTAGTCCTCGTGAAGAAAACGGACGGAGCGCTACGTTGCTGCGTCGATTATCTTCGACTGAACAAGATCATGAAGGACGTCTACCCCCTTCCACGGATAGACGACGCATTGTAGGCTCTGCAACACTATATACTTCTCGTCGATGGACCTCAAGTCTGGCGTTACAGTAAAGTCTTGGCGTCGGATCACGGCTGCGTCGTGTTGAAATGAAGCTGGAACGTCGCGTCGTCATCTTTCGTCGGTTTAGTCTTGGCTTGGTGACTTCGTAGGGAGGGCGGCGTGTCGTTATTATCTCGTCGAGATGGTCGCTTTGTCGTCTTCCGCGTCTTCGGCGTCTTCGTCGGCGGCGGAGGATCTTCGTCAGTTCGACGAACAGCAACCGCACCTCCATTGGTTGCTGCTTTTAGTTTTCCGGATATGGGCTGGCAGAGCGGCGCCGGGCTTGGCCAGTGTATGGTCGGCGCTGCGGCGACAGGTAGCGGCCTGGTGATGGTGAACGGGACGGTCGTCGAGGGCTTCACTGAGTGGCGGCGAGATAGTCGGCGATATCGCGAGGTCGTTCGCCAAGTTGTGGTCTCGGCGCTATAACGGCGAACCCTCGCGCTCCCATCTCCCGGTATGGGCACCGGCGGTAGACGTGACCCGCTTCTCCGCAGTGTTAGCAGAGCGGGCGGTGGTCAGGAGCGCGCGAAATGTTTGTCTTCCTCGCGTAGCGGCGCTGGGCCACGGGCGAGTGGGCTGACGGCGGCGGCGGTGGACGACGTAATTGTGGCGTTCAAGGGCCCTGTCGCGGTCGTGCAGGGGGGCCTTGACGACGGGCGACGGCGGCGTAGTTCATCGCTTCTGGCTGGGGCTGCGGTGATTCTGGTTGCACCTCAGGAACTCGAAGCGATCGGTGCACCTCTTCGTTCATGATGTCGGCGATCGAGGCCACTTCAGGCTGCGACGAAGGCAAGACCTTACGCAGTTCTTATGCGCAAAATGGCCCTGATGGTCCTCGCAGCTCGTCCGTGGCCAGTGATTGAATTCCTGCGTAGTGGGTAGAGTTTGTACGGCGTTTGAATTGCTGGTTCCGCATTTCGAGTGTCGTCTCGACGCTGGTGGCCTCGCGAAGGAACTCTTCTGTGGTCTTCGGTGGGTTTCCTATCATTGCGCCGAAAAGTTCTTCCTTCGCACCGCGCATGAGAAGGCGGACTTTCTTCTCCTCGGGCATATCTGGGTCGGCGTGGCGGAATAGACGGTTCATTTCTTCCGCGAAGATGGCAACGTTCTCGTTAGATAGCTGCACTCGGGCGTCCAGCATTGCTTCGGCCCTTTCCTTGCGCACGATGCTCGTAAAGGTGCGCAGGATTCGGCTACGGAAGAGGTCCCATGTCAAATTCGACTCCTGGTTCTCAAACCAAGTTCTGGCGGCATCTTGTAAGGCAAAGTATACAGGCCGCAGCTTGCCATGAACACCTGATAGCATACGCTAGCCGGTCGTTGTCGAAAGCAGAAGGCAATTATTCTAGAACCGAAAAGGAATGGCTCGCCATCGTTTGGGCTACAGCAAAATTTCGCCCTTACCTATGTGGCAGGCCATTCAAAGTCGTCAGCGACCATCACGCCTTGTGTTGGCTAGCGAATTTAAAGGATCCTTCAGGACGGCTGGCGCGGTGGAGCCTAAAACTACAAGAATATGATATCACTGTAACCTATAGGTCCGGGCAAAAACACTCTGATGCCGATTGCCTATCACGCGCCCATTGACTCGCCGCCGCAAGATGACGAAGATGATGACGCCTTCCTTGGCATTTTAAGCGCGGAAGACTTCGCTGAACAGCAGCGACCAGACCCGGAGTTAAAAAACCTCGTCGGGTATTTGGAAGGGCACAATGACGTGGTCCCTAGGGCATTTAGCGAGGATTGTCTTCGTTCTCGCTTCAAAACAACCTACTCGTAAAGCAAAACTTCTCACCAGTGCGCGCCAACTACCTTCTTTTTGTCCCGTCAAGACTGCGTCCAGAAGTATTGCACACCCTGCATGACGACCCGACCGCTGGACACCTCAGGTTTTCCCGGACACTGTCGAGGATACAGGAAAGGTAATATTGGCCACGCCTGACCGCCGACGTCGCCCGTTATGTCAGAACATGCCGAGACTGTCAGCGACGCAAGGCACGACCGACAAGGCCAGCGGGATTAATGTAGCTAATCGAGCCTCCTTGCCGACCATTCCAGCAGATCGGGATGGACTTGTTGGGAGCTTTTCGGACTTCAACAACCGGAAATAAGTGGATCGTCGTGGCTACGGACTACCTCACCCACACCACTGAAACTAAAGCACTGCCGAAAGGTAGCGCAGCCGAAGTGGCGCAATTATTTGTCGAAAACGTCCTGTTGCGACATGGCGCCCCAGAAGTCCTCATTACCGACAGAGGGACGGCTATTACAGCGGAGCTCACCCAAGCCATTGTGCAATACAGTCAGACAAGGCACAGGAGGGTAACGGCCTACCATCCAAAGACGAATGGTCGCACGGAGCGCCTGATTAAGACCGTCGTTGACATGCTAACAGTGTACGTCGACGTCGAACACAAGACCTGGGATGCCGTCCTGCCGTACGTAACATTCGCTTACAACACGGCGGTGCAAGAAACAACGCAGATCACGCCGTTTAAGCTGGTTCACGGCAGGAACATGGCGACGACGCTCGACGCCACGCTGCAGCACGTCACTGACGAGAAGAATCTTGACCGTCGCTATCTATCCCCAGTGCGCTGAAGAAGCGCGACAGCTAGCCAGCCTGCGGATCAACAACCAGCAGAGGACTGACAGCCGACACTACAAGCTCCGACGGCGCTTCGTCGAGTACTAGTCCGGCGACCACGTTTGGGTATGGACCCCGATACACCAACGAGGACTCACTGAGAAACTACTGCGACGCTATTTCGGACCCAACAAGTTCATCCGACGTATTAGCGCACTGGACTATGAGGTCGTGTGAGACGGCATTTCGCATTCACAGCGGCGCCGCGCACGATCTCAAGTGGTCCACGTGGTCCACCTTAAACCCTTTTACGAACGCTGACCAACTTCCTTATTTTGTTGTTTTCTTTGCTACAAGTGCTTTTCTTTATACTTTCGTTTGTTTGAAGCATCGGGTCGATGCTTTTTAAGAGGGGCGGGGGTATTGACACGAGTACTTATCTTTACCGGGCGACCACGTTTTGACGCCAAACCAATGTTATCGCACAGCGCTGGACGCGCCTGCATGTATCCGAAGTTTCTGGAAAGTTATCGATGCTTCTATCCGCTCTCTCATGTCGCAGAACCTTGCGTTATCTGATTTCATAGCCTGACGCGAATGGTGTAGAACTTTGTGGAAGGCACGTGGGTCCGAACGATTAGTCTGGAATGTTCGACGACTGTCGTATAAAAGCCGACGCTCTTGACCGGCTGATCAGACTTTCGAGGATCGCCGACTGTGTTCGCCGCTGTCGCCATTCTTTGAGTGTAGTCTGTTTTTGAGGGCACAAGTTTGCCCAATAAAACGCGTTTCGGCTTTCCCAGTTGGGCAGCTTTCTTCACCGTCACTACCGCGTGACAATATTTTAAATTTGCAAGGTCTGTATTAGCAAATTTACGCTTGTATATTACACTTGTGTGGCATTAGGTTTTGCCTTTGCGAGCAATTTTTATTTGATGGAGGATTGTTTCATTCCAAATCCCACTGTCCATATACATAACCGGTAGTGCCTGCACACAGGCCATCTCTTTCACAATGCTTGAAACTGCATGTTGCAGCTATGCAGTGCTGTCCATATGGCTCGTTTATGCACCTGCCTACAAATAATTCATTGCCGTCTGGACGTTATAACGTTAAACCTTCATAGTATTTCTACAATGTGCGGTTGATATCAGATCGAAGCTTGTGCTAAGGGGTGCATTGTGCACTCGAAAAAATAAGAAAGAAAGAGAGCTCCTACATGAAATAAACTGGCTCATTCTACATGTACGATATGCATTCAGCCTCCTTGAATGAAACACCGGCGCTGCTGTTACGCTGCGCACGCAGCCAGGGTGAAAAAAATCAAGGAAGAAAACTCACCCATGCCCATTGTGAAGGTTACTGTCCCCAGTGTCTCACCTCGTGATATGCGGAATGGGATGTGAATGCTGAA
Organism: Dermacentor variabilis; assembly: GCF_050947875.1. NCBI lineage: Eukaryota > Metazoa > Arthropoda > Arachnida > Ixodida > Ixodidae > Dermacentor > Dermacentor variabilis. The sequence continues at coordinate 61,704,641 of NC_134573.1, read as the reverse complement.
AAAACGAAAAACGAGGAAACTAGTTACACTTTACAACCCAAATGTATTTGACTGCCTTCTATCAATTTTAGTACTTGGTAAACCCTAGAAGCCGCGATATTCTTGCAGGCATTGTCCAGTTAACTGCATTATTTAGCGCCTTTGTGCTTTCGAGGTACGTAACTGGGGACTAGCGCTTACATCGGCTCGACTTACCTGTACATTCTGGCCAAAAAAATAATTACCCGTCTAAGGCTCAGCCTCGTACAGTACCCGAACGTCCACTTCCAAGAAGCAAAATTTTGAAAAGAAAGTTTAAAAACTCATGGCTCTAATAACGCGAGATAGAAGAAGACGACTGCAGCTTTACGCCACCACCGATCATGAAAGACCTGCCGCGCAACATACAGCAAGAGTCGCCGATTAAAGCACACCTACCTTTGTTGGAACATGTTCTGCCCGCATCGCTATACCTGGCCTTTACAGAAGTGCTATGTTTCTTCGGCTTGGAAAGTGCCCATACGAAGTGATATTGGGCATTGGCTTTTGGTCCACACATTGCTCCCTCGTCCACAGTGGCACCGGTGTTCTACATGAACTCCCGTCTGTCTGCAAAACTCTGGTGGCTATCCCTATGCGACTGTGTTCACTAGGATTAGTGCGGGTACCACCCCAATCCATTGCTTGTGTTCTTTCGAAGCCCTTTTTTTCTGTCGCTGTCGGGAATCCCCTTGCAACCCCCCTTATTGGCGTTGTCCTGGCACAAAATGTGACAGTACGACACACGGTTGGCGAAATTGTCAACAATGAAGCTTATCTGCCTGTGGGGGTGATGGGACATGCAGGAAATGCAGGGAACTGCAGGGAAAATGCAGGGAATCTCAAAAAAGCGTTTTTGCGTTGTACGTGTATTTGAATAGGCCGCGTCGGAGTTGGGCTCGAGCTAAAGCTTCCTCTTAAGTTCTGGAGAAACACAACAGCTGACATGCGGGCTGGGTTAGTGACTTTTGTGAATTCTGGGCGTAATGTTGATTTTATCTTAACACCGATATAACAGACATGGGTCAGTACTAGGTACACGTGCACGTCGTACTGTATGCCTTGCATGCAGAAGGTTACCAATGCCTGCAGATGCATGAATTTGTCCGAATTTATGCAAAGCTCAATGTTCACCGGTATAAAGCCAGCGTTATACAATGAGCCCTATAAATGCAGATGGGTGTATTCGTATTCGAGTGGGATGAGATGTTGTGGCGAATCTTCTCACTTGCTTTTAATTTGTGTTCTTGTGTACTCTGTGGATACGATGTAATGTGAGCTGGCGCAGTAGACGACTTGGTCCAAGAAGCCTCAAACGGCAAACGCTGACTTTCTCCACCGAGGAGCTGTAGATGGAGCTCCCGAGTCTCCACAAGCGGCTAGGTGACTATTTGTCAAAGCCCCTTATCAAACCAGATGCCAATTAATCATCATCATCAGCAGCAAGCCACCGTTGCAGGACGTATGGTCTTCTAGGAGAGCTTCGCTATCACGAGTACATATATACCCTGGATTTTATTTGCGTATGATAGACATTTCTGGGTGGCAATAGCACGTTGGTGAGCATTTTAGGCACATAAACGAAATCACTATACCAATTTTTTTTTTGCCCATAATGCGATTGAGCGATAGATTTTTCATTCCATTTTACGCCACCGTGATCTTCGGCTAGCAACCGCAAGCAAAGCAACGCGAAGCCTGCCAAGCGCAGGCGCCGACACTGCACTCCTTTTCCGGAAATCTACGTTCACTGCACTGCTTGAAGACACTGAAACCCATTACACTTGTGCGCTTTCCGCCTCTTGTTAGTGTATCCAACAAGGAATGCCTGTCGAAGTGGTTAATGCTGTTCGCTTTCATTGCAAACAGAAACGGCCTCCTATAAATGAGTAGAGGGTTTGATAGGGCTGTTCAACGAGGGCTGCTAGTCGCCGCTCCAGGCTTATTTCGGTGGTTACGCATTTGGCGTCAGTAGACAGGAATAAAGCTCGAAATGAATAGTTTTACTTTATTAAGCCCAGGGGATCCCATAAGTCAGTCAAAGAACGTACCCGGATGAAAAGAAGTCGAACATGTATGTTGCTGTCTGTGCTTCAGCATCGATATCTGTGCGATGTGCCGCGAGGCATTCAAATACGGTATCGTTGTCCGAGTCCGATATTGCCACAACATGCTCGAATTTCTCCATCACCTGTGAGAGACAAGAAGGTTCACTCAACGGCTGAGAGTCCTCCGTCAATAAAGCAGTCCTGGGAAAATCATGGTAAAGAAAATTCTTTCAGAAAACAATTTATATTACTGACGGTGACATGCAGACGAAAGGGCCCAATGATTAAATTTTATACCCTTTCTCTATTTTACGTTTCACTTGCGGCATTTTATTTGAAAGAAATCTTATCAGATTGCGTTTTAAATTACCATTCCAACAAGACCAATTACATGTGTTCATTGATTTTTGTAACATAGTAAACTGTAAGAGCAAAACATTTATTGAAATGACGTTCGAAAGTGCCTATAACATGAAGCACTCCTAGTCTGTGTATAAAGCCTCAAAACCGATGTGATTATCGGGAAAGTTGAGCGTGAAGTCCATCTTAGCATCTTTAAATAAATTCGGCTTGAACTTCAAACTATGACTTTCCAAGGCAGTCTGCTCATTTCGGCGCGCCAAGCTACACAAGCTAAAATCAGAGCGTTGTTGGTTTGGCTATGTACGGTAAAAAAAAGTGTTCTCTCTCTCTCTAATGATTGAAGAAAATTGAGTTCAATAGTAATAAAGAGTTTATGATTTATGCCGTAACCATCAACAATGATGTGGGAAATGATGCGACAATGAAACCATACAAAAACATTTTCCTAGGGCGCTATAATGTAAAACTATTCCAAACTTTTCTATTTCAATTCTGCAAACAGCCCATCGCGATTAGTCAAAATCGTTTTTGGACCAGCCCCACTTCACCTGTCTGTGACGCAACGTCACGAAAACTGCTATAGCTCCCCATCTGATATGACGTGTACACAGTGATTAGGCATAACTTGGCAGAAAAAAAACAAAGAATTGTTATTTCTGATTTGACGCCTTTTTGCCATTAGCCCTGGGCTATTGGTCAAAAGTTTCGGGCTGCACCCACTTCACCTGCCTCTCACGCGACGTCACAATACCGCAACGACTTACCCCGTCAAAGTGACGCGTACGTGTTAGAGATGCTATAATATGCCGAACAAAACTGAATTTTCTTCTGAATAGCCGCAGGCTGCCCCGTTCCGAAAGGAATAAAAGATGGCTGCCGACGATCGCTGCCACTCGTCCTTGCCGGAGAGCATGAGTTTATTTGCGTGTAATAAAACTTTTTGCGTGGCCGTGTAACGTTTTCGAGATCTGTCGGCATGCTTAGGACCTCGGTCTGCCAATTCTTCTTTACTAAGGATCCGTTTTAGCTTCATTCTTAAGCCTCCGTTTTATGCCCCCGCGATTTTCGACGAGCCACATCAAGCTAAGAGAAAGCGGACCAGTCACAGACGCCGGAACCACCCTCTTCATCCGGTTATGGATATTTCGTGCAGCGGCTCGGCCCCATCGAATCCCTCTCCACATGAGCATGCTCCTCGCCTCTTGAGAGCCAATTAGATAAGACAAGTCGCACAGCGCAGGCAATGTTATTCGTTTTTCAAGCAAACAAAAGTGACCTGCTATGAACGAGGGGAGCATTTGATTGGTTTGTTCAGACAACCCGGCGGGTGACGGCCCGATGCTTGCGTCGGCGCTTACGCAAATTTGACGTCAGGAGATTGGAATAAAAACATATTGGAATAGGTTTACGTTATACGGGCCCTAGAAGGCTAAATCATCGCCAGAAATCCGAAAATGATATTGCAAACATCATTCTGCAGAAATAGCACATTTATTGACTAAATGAAACTAGGGGCACGAGTGGTACGTATCTCACGCTGATATTTCCAATATACTAACAAATCTCGCCGCCTGTTGTGTTTCTTCGTGATGTTGCACCAAATGTTCGTGGTTATTATTCATCAGAATCACAAATAGAATTGGTTTTATTGTCAGGATTCAAATGATTACAAGATGTAATATACAAAAGGAGGGCCCCAATTCGAAGACTGGAATGCGACCTGCTTTACAATCTAACTGTAATAAAACACAGAATACAGCTGGTTCAATAAATCGTTAACAAGGAAGAATTACATGTTTTAGTATGAATGGCATAATGGAAGGATTAAACGTTTGTACATAAGCAATAAAAACACTGTAGCATAATCTTGTTGACCACTAATAAATAACAAGGTAAATGACATCACGTACACACCATAACTAGCCAATTCGAATAATATGCATGGCAAGGACATCAAACCGAAACCTAATGGTATGACAATGCAAATGAAATGATGGTACCCTGAAAGAATGGTTGTGAGTATGAACTAGGCGTCAGTATTTGACGGAATATATTCTTTTGGTTGTTTCTTGAATTGGTGATTTTTAAGTGTTTTTATATCTGCTGGTAGTGTGTTCCAGAATTCGAGAGATGAAAAATGGATGCTCTGCATGCCTTAATTGGTACGTATATTGGGTAAAATGAAGTTCCTATTGATTGCGAACCTGCTAATATTACTATTTATTAGAGAAGATTGCGGAATCATGCTATGGCATTATTCTCCATTAATTTGAAAAAAAAATTCCTGTGACAGTTTACACAATCACAACAATTAATCTCACTGCTGGATGAGGTGACCATTCCTTCAAAAAGAGATCAAAGTACAATCGGAGCGTGACAAGCTCAATACACTCATTCGAAACGTAGTGAAGCGGACCCTTGGGCTCCCGATCACGACGCCGACGTATCCACTCCTCGAGCTCGGGGTGCACAATACCCTCGAAGAGATCGCTGATGCTCAGGAGAGAGCGCAGACTGACGATGACGAACACCGGCCGTCACATACTGCGCGAGCTCAGGTCCTTCCCACCGAACACCCAGGATCCACCGGAGCTTACGCCAGTTCCCCGCGAGCTCCGCTACCTGATCCCGATTGCACCCATTCCGCGAAACGTCCAACCGGAACACAATCGAGGCAGGCGCCTAGCCCGGGCCACCGCGTTCCTCAAACGAATAAACAAGAAAGCGGACGACGTCGCTTTCGTGGACGCCGCCGCCTACTGATGCAACCGAGACTTCGCCGCGGTAGCGGTCTCGTCCTCGCAATGGACTTTAAACGCCGCCACGGTACGCACACGTGATCCCGAGGTGGCGGAGCAAGTGGCCATAGCCCTGGCAATGCTCGACGATAAGCGAACGACAATATTCAGCGACTCGAGACTGGCCATCAAAGCGTTCTATAGAGGAATCATCTCCGTCAAGGCGCTACGCGTCCTCCGCGGCGCTGATCCAAGCACCCTGAAACACCACACCGTCATTTGGTTTCCCGCCCACCTGGGTCGGATCCCGGGCGCCCCGCCTAACCTCAAGGAGACAGGCCACGACGCTGCGCGCGCGCTTACCCACCGCGCCGTCACCCCCGGACAACCACGTCTCGATGAGTTGGAGGCGAACACGGACGCCCCAGTAACCTACAATGAAATAACCAAACACTTTTACTTGGGACGACGTCCCTTTCCGCCCCCGCACCCCAAACGAACCAGGCCGCAGACGCTAACGCTACGCTTATTACAGACAGATACCTATCCAAACCCCGCCACCTTACACATCATCTACCCGGACGTCTACCCAGACGATGCGTGCCCCTCATGCGGGGTCACGGCGACACTCGCACACGTGCTCTGGGAGTGCAGAAACGCTCCGCCCGACTCTACCTCCGACAAGTGGGAGAAGACCACAAGAAGCTCGCTCCTACAAGACTAGCAATGGGCCATCCAGCAGGCTCGCGCAGCGGCCGCCAGGTACTCCCTGTCGGTCCCTGCGTGGGAGAAGCCCACTGCGCGTTGACATGCGTCCTGCAGGACTTTTATTAAAGTTTTTCCAATCCAATCCTTTCATAAGAAAATATTTGATGGCACATATTTCAATTTAGGAATTCTGGCTGGCGAGTTCCGAAAGGACATCCATTTGGAATAAATTTACACGACTCCAGCAGGTTTCAGATAATTTTTGGTGTCCGCCGTGAAACTCATTCCCGTACCGGTTAGTTTTGCGCTACAATGTATAGAGCAACCATTTTCTTAGAAAGTTAAGCGGAACAACACTGTATTTTTTCCACTCTTTTCATGGCGCCTATTCCACTGTCACAGCGTCGGCGTAATACAGTCGTAGTTATGCCTCTATGAGCGTTAACGACCTTTGCCAGAGAGTGCCATAGCAAAGTGGATCTCAGTTTGTCTGTATACGAGTATACCCGACTAAGAGCTAGCTTTAGCTCGGGCCCAACTACGATGCGGCCTATTCAATTCAAATACATGTAAAGCGCAAAAATGTTTTTCTGAGATAACCCCTGGACCAATTTTAATTAAATGTATTGTATTTACGAGGGAAAGTTAAGTTCTAGTGACTGTTCCAAGCGGAATTCCGATTTATGGCTTGAATTTTGTTACAAGAATTTTCAAAAATACCGATGTGAAAAAAAAGTACAAGCACGAAGTTCCAAATCCATAGCTCTGCACCAAGACCAGATATCGCGCTTCTGTGAACGGCATGCATTAGATCATTGAAAATGGACAAATTCGATATGTCATTTTACATCTTACGTGAACTTTTTACGTTGTTTACAAGGGTTCTGCAAAATCTGTTTCCATGTTGTAACATTTTTTGAGATTCATGTGTAACATATCCATTTTGTCCGCTTTGGATGTGCTATTAGATACATTTCACATAATTGTATTATAATTTTTAGTAGATGAGTTAGAGTTCTATACATGATATTTCGTTGTTGGAAAATTTTAGATTTTCGCCAATTTTTAATAAAACATTCGCATCCTAAATAAAGAATTCGAAACCAACAGTCACTAGATTTTACGTTTTTCTTTTCAATGCAACAAACCTTGTCTAATTTGGTGCAGTGCCTGCGAAGAAAAGAGAATTCTCCTGTTACGTGTATTTAGATAGGAGCACCCGAGCTAAAGCTTCCTCTTAACGATAACCTCAGAATTACCACTAAGCGTGTTAACACTGCTCGACTGATCGACTAACATTTCTCGACTACATTGCTCGACTGCTATTCGCATTACCGTGCAAAGTCACCGTGAGATGGGTTCTGCCAATAATTTTTCAGTTAGCGACTTATTTTTCCCATAGAAGTAATGGCCACCTCATCGAAACATTTAGATCAAGCGTTATTATTGCGGTATTTTTCACGGAAAATTTGCAAAAATTTGATGTAGCTAAATAAACTACAGCACAACTCCCCTCCCGATGGCTGTCGATGGCAATGCGATTAGAGTTCCAGCAATGCAGTGACGCCTCGTATTTTTAAGTCCCATTTAAGCAACAGGTTTAGTGTTTATTGTGGAATTTCGGATGATTCATTTTATACGTGGCGTACTCCGGCAATTTTCTACTCTGCGTTGGTATTGCCTTCTCAATGTCGCCCAATACCATGGCCACATCACAGTGGACGGTGGAATGACGTAGAAGGAATGACTTCGATGGTACGACCAAGGGCTGTGTGATGACGATACCATGATTTCAGGGAGATGACTATTCTTAAATGGTGGTGATGGCATTTTGACGACAGCGTGACAAACACGGCGTAAGGACAACTGGATGACAACAAGCACAGGAAGAAGATAGAATGACGACTACGGTATGACTACTACGGTATCACAAGCGATGCGAATCGCCGCTGTCTGCCGATCACCCAATGTTGGCGATGGCGTGACAGCGGCGGCATAATAAGGCTTTGTTGAAGACAGGGAACAGCAGTTGCGTAGAGGTAGAACAACCGCCTCGCGTGCAAGAGATCCGTGGTTTGAATCCCGGTGCCGGCAATTTTCCACCGGATCAAAAAAAAGAAGAATCCGCGTGTTGATAACATTGCATAAACAGGCCTGGAGTGTGGCCTCATCCCGGTGACCAGAACCGGTAACGCACTCCCTCACCAGAGCAGGATAGGCCACCCTGGTGCGGTACTTGGCCACAACCTCCTATATGAACAAAACAATCAAACCCCGGCCCTCAGTCCCCAGCAGCTGCGAAGCAACTGACCACGGTGGCGGTCAGATCTGCGACGCAGCCGAGGGTTCTAAGAATCCCTGGCTCCGGACCGGCCGCCATTGGAATATGAACCTGGCAACGTTTAACGCTAGAACGTTATCTAGTGAGGCGAGTCTAGCAGTGCTATTGGACGATCGAATCAGAGGGCAGTAAATGTGATATAATGGGGCTCAGTGAAGTTAGGAGGCCAAAAGAAGCATTTACAGTGCTAAAAAGCGGGCAAGTCCTATGCTACCGGAGCTTAGCAGAGAGATGGGAACTAGGAGTCGGATTCCTGATTAATAAGAACATAGCTGGTAAAATACAGGAATTCTATAGCATTAACGAGAGGGTGGCAAGTCTTGTGAAGCTTAATAAGAGGTACAAAATGAAGGTTGTACAGGTCTACGCCCCTACATCCAGTCATGATGACCAGGAAGTCGAAAGCTTCTATGAAGACGTGGAATCGGCGATGGGTAGAGTGAAAACAAAATACACTATAATAATGGGCGACTTTAATGCCAAAGTAGGCAAGAAGCAGGCTGGAGACAAGGCAGTGGGTGAATATGGCATAGGCACTAGGAAGACCAGGGGAGAGTTATTAGTAGAGTTTGCGGAACAGAATAATATGCGGATAATGAATACCTTCTTCCGCAAGCGGGATAGCCGAAAGTGGACGTAGAGGAGCCCGAACGGCAAGACTAGAAATGAAATAGTCTTCAGGCTCTGCCTGGCCCTGTCATCATACAAGATGCGGACGTGCTCAGCAAGGTGCGCTGCAGTGACCATAGGATGGTAAGAACTCAAATTAACCTAGACCTGAGGAGGGAACGGAAGAAACTGGCACATAAACCACGAATGAGTTAGCGGTAAAAGGGAGGAAAAATAGAGGATTTCCAAATCAAGCTACAGCACAGTTATTCGGCTGTACCTCAGGAAGAGGACAATAGTGTTGAAGCAATGAACGACAATCTTGTGGGCGTCATTAAGGAGTGTGCAATGGCAGTCAGTAATAACTCTGTTAGGCAGGATACCAGTAAACTATCGCAGGAGACGAATGATATGATCAAGAAACGGCAATGTATGAAAGCCTCTAACCCTGCAGCTAGAACAGAAGTGGCAGATCTTCCGAAGTTAACGAACAAGCGTAAGACAGCTGACATAAGGAAGTATAGTATGGATAGAATTGAACATGCTCTCAGAAACGGAGGAAGCCTAAAAGCAGTGCCGAAGAAACTAGGAATTGGCAAGAATCAGATGTATGCGTTAAGAGACAAAGCCAGCAATATGGATGACATACCTCAAGTGGCTCAGGAGTTCTATAAAGAGTTATACAGTACCAGTGGCACCCACGACGATAATGGAAGAGAAAATAGTCTAGGGGAATTCGGAACCCCACAGGTAACGCCGGAAGAAGTAAAGAAAGCCTTGGGAGATTGCAAAGGGGGAAGGCAGCTGGGGAGGATCAGGTAACAGCAGATTTGTTGCAGGATGGTGGGCAGATTGTTCTATAGAAACTGGCCTCCCTGTACATGCAATGCCTCATGACCTCGAGCGTACCGGAATCTTGGAAGAATGCCAACATAATCCTAATCCATAAGAAAGGGGACGCCAAAGACTTGAAAAATTATGGACCGATCAGCTTGCTGTCAGTTGCCTTCAAACTATTGACTAAGGTAATCGCAAATATAATCAGGAACACCTTAGACTTCTGTCAAGCAAAGGACCAGGCAGGATTCCGTAAAGGCTACTCTACAATAGATCATATCGACAATATCAATCAGGTGATAGAGAAATGTGCGGAATATAACCAACCCTTATATATAGCTTTCATTGATTACGAGAAAGCGTTTGATTCTGTCAAAACCTCAGCAGTCATGGAGGCATTACGGAATCAGGGTGTAGACGAGCTGTATGTAAAAATACTGAGACATATCTATAGCGGCTCCACAGCCACCGTAGACCTCCATAAGGAAAGCAAAAAAATCCAAATAAAGAAAGGCGTCAGGCAGGGAGATACGATCTCTCCAATGCTATTCACTGCGTGTTTACAGGAGGTATTCAGAGATCTTGATGGGGAAGAATTGCGGATAAAAGTTACTGGAGAATACCTTAGTAACTTGCGATTCGCTGATATATTGCCTTGCTTAGTAACTCAGGGGAACAATTGCAATGCATGCTCACTCACCTGGAGAGGCAAAGCAGAAGAGTGGGTCTAAAAGTTAATCTGCAGTAAACTAAAGTAATGTTTAACAGTCTCAGAAGAGAACAGCAGTTTACGATAGGTAGCGAGGCACTGGAAGTGGTAAGGGAATACATATTTTTAGGGCAGGTAGTGACGGCGGATCCGGATCATGAGACGGAAATAAGAAGAAGAATAAAAATGGGCTGGGGTGCGTTTGACAGGCATTCTAAGATCATGAACAGAAGGTTGCCATTATCGATCAAGTGAAAGTATATGATAGCTGTGTCTTACCAGTACTCACGTACGGGGCAGAAACCTGGAGGCTTGCGAAAAGGGTTCTACTCAAATTCGACGGTGCGAGCTATGGAAAGAAGAATGATGGGTGTAACGTTAAGGGATAAGATAAGAGCAGATTGGGCGAGGGAACAAACGCGAGTTAATGACATCTTAGTTGAAATCCAGAAAAAGTAATGGGCATGGGCAGGACATGTAATGAGGAGGGAAGATAACCGATGGTAATTAAGTGTTACGGACTGGATTCCAAGGGAAGGGAAGCGTAGCAGGGGGTGGCAGAAAGTTAGGTGGGCGGATGAGATTAAGAAGTTTGCAGGGACGACATGGCCACAATTTGTACATGACAGGGGTTGTTGGCGAAGTATGGGAGAGGCCTTTGCCGTGCAGTAGGCGTAACCAGGCTGATGATGATGATGATAATAATGAAGACAGTATGATTAATATAGAATTGCGTTGAAGAAATGGAGTTAATGGGTCAGCGAACGTGTTATGGCTAAGAAAGGGTGACTAAACAGGGTGACATTAGTGGAGTGATGACAATGGTGAATCGACAGCGTGACGACGATGGTATGACAAGTATATGATGGCGCTTGCGTGAGGACGATTGCGTGACAACGCTGGCATGATGGAGTTGAACGTCGAAGAATGACGATAATGAACGACCGTGACGACCACACGACGACGGTGTCACAATGAATACATGATGATGGCTGTGCGTTGACAATGACATGACAGAGGTATAATAAAAAGAGGGATGACGTTGAGGCTGTGACGACAATGGCAGCATGATGTCTGTATTACGAATCCAGTATGACGACGACGGCCTGACGACGACGGCATAAAGAGAGTCGGATGACGAAGCCGGCCTGATGACGGCATCACAGTAGTGGTCTGAGAAAAAATACATGGTGACTTTCTGTCTTGAGTGGCCTAAAGACGACGGAATAACAAATGTCCACTGAACGTTTTTGAATGACGACGATGCAGCAACCACCACGACATAACGACCATGTGCACAAACGAAGTGGTAGAAGCTATTAGACAACTTTGGTCCCTAGCTAAGCATAGAAGGCCTGATGACGACAGTATGAAGAGGATCACATTACGAAGCAGGAAAGACGACGATGGAACGAAAATGACGGCCTCATCAACATAAGCACATGCCTAGTTCCAGAAGGTATTAGGCATCTTGGCCTACTGGGGCGGCGTGGAGGCATGAGGGCAACGTCATGGCGAGAGTCAGATCAAGATGCGGGATTGACGACAATGGAACAGTAATGACGGCATCACGGCCATGAGCACAACACACCTCGTGGCCCAAGCTCGTGGACTACTTGTGCAACTTGGTCGGCGTAAGTGTCTAGACAGACAGACAGATACATACATAGGCTCAAAACGGCTGAAGTAGGCAAATAATGCTTAAGGCAAGAAAAAAAAATATCCTAGACAGTTTGAGCGAGACAAAACGTAGAAATCCGTGTATAGTGAGGGTATTGGTGTGTGTTCTTCTGAGCAGAAGCACAGACAATCTCAGAAAGACCACTTCACATTATGAAAAAATATTTAGCAATACCGTGCACTGGTAAAATTCTTGAATGTTTAATGCATGAAAGTTGAGACTCTCTTGAGGTATGCATTGTCAGAACTTCTAATGGGTAAGCATTCTAGGATTACTTCCCTTGGAAATCTGTGCGACTCCATAGATACACGTGAGGTCCTATGGGGGTGTATATTACAATGTCCAATGACTACGCGTAACCTCTGAGGTTTAGATAGTAACTACACGTTTAGTCCACTGCCTATAGAAGCACCATTGATGGGTGCTTTCGAATGTACGCTCTGGAGCAGTAGCATACATCCACCCTAAGCAGCAAGGATGGCTGAAGTTGGCAGCGACGAGTTTTCCTTTGCTCGAATGCGAGTCGGCTACTTTAGCAGTGAGAGCTATAGAAAAGGCGCGGGCCTCTGTGAGAGCGTATGTGTGCACGATGCTACCGGAGCTCGTAACAGCCAATTCCGCATGCGTGCCAAATGCGTCCCAAACACATGCGTTACGAATCCCAATGATTCAAAATGAACCGCGTGTTAAGTAGCCGGTTCGTTTTGTTGACGAAATGCGATGTCTCCACTGCTTTTATTTTTATCCTGACCTTGCCATAGTACTGCTTCTGTACCTCAATAATAGGCACATGGCGTTGGTGCCGTAGATCATGCCGTAGATCTCAATCGCTGTGCGTGGCGCGACGCTTGCATACATTGTAGTAATCTTGCTACCGACGAATCTACGTGGCATCGACGAATAAGTGCCGTCAATATTTACTACAGAAGATTATAATTACGAATTTGCTTACGGAAATGCGTACGCCACTCAGTTAACTCACCAAAGGTGCGGGTTTATAAAAGCGTAAGTTAGCGTTGAAGCGCCGATTGAATTCCGCTGCGTACGTTGACGAAATGCCCTTCTCGATGTAGTTTCCCAATCTGAAATTCGCTTTGTGCCAAGCTTAGAGCCTTCCAAACTTACCAAACTTCGGGTATATTTGTTTTTCAAATATTACGGAAGAAAGAAGTATTTAAAGGCCGATGTATTTAAAGGCCAAGGCGGATCAGCGCCGACGGCAATGCCTTGCTTAGTCATTTTGCGGCGCTGTCATGGCGCTGCTACGCCGCACAGTACAATAAGAAATAAATTAAGGCGGTTCTAAATACACAAGCAAAAAAGCCTTCTCGTAGATAAATCTGCTGAGATTAACAGCATCAAGTTCGTTTAATGATGTCGAACACATGACGCGAATTTTTCAACGAAAATCAAACAGCAATACCATGTGCCGGAGTTAGCGGCCATCCTCGCCCTGAGCTACGCATGTTTAAACACAATTTTCGAGCAACCACGATTTAAAATGTCTTGGGATGAAAGGAAGACAGCTGGTAAATAAAGACTTGCCTGTAATCATTCCGACAAAACAGCTTTATTTAAGCCCTTTGCAAATGAGGCAAGGTGAAAACCTCCTACTTAAAGAAATAAAAAGTTCTATGTGAGGCAAATAGCAATCGTTAAAATTTTGTGTGTGAGAGAGAAATTTATTGACAGAGAGACAGAGAGGTCGGCCTGAGCTATAACTGGTTCTGGCCTGCTACTCTACACTGAGGAAAAGCAATGGGGAATAAAATGGCCTATGAATGATGATTATGATGTGAGGAGGTGCGTATATACATGTTCACAACGTTGTGGCATCTCTAAAGCCGTGCGAAAAGCCCACTGGCTTGTACAAAGCTTATAACGGCACTTGTTATCAGGGCTGCGCTGTTGGCATAGGCTAACAGCCTAAAACAAACTCGTCTGATAGAAGCCTGTTTTCAACGTTTACAATTGAGGAGACCAGTTTCTGTCGTTTTTGCGCGTACGAGGAACAAACGCAGAATGCAGGATCAAGTGTTTCTCGTACCTTAGAGGGTTCCCAATTCGGGCTAGTATCACAGTAACCTTTCATATGTCCATAACGCTCCGTGAGTGCAACACCAATGAGAATCGTCTGCACCTTGCTTGTTTGCCTTCTTTTAAGCTTTGGAGGCATACGGAATTTCCTTTCTTGGTCTTATTTATGCACTCGCTTATGCCATCAATCTCGTTGGGTCTATTGCTACTGCGTATAGTCGCGTATCACGCAATGAATTAAGGCGCTTGTGTCTGTTGCACCGGTGTAGGGTAGCCAACCGGACGTTATTCTGGTTAATCACCCTGTGTTCTGCTTTTTCTCTTTCCTTCCTTCCTTTCTTCGTGAGAACGGAATGCGTACCTCAGAAGCACTATTTAAAGCAGTTTTCGCTTCAACATCTGCCTATTACTTCCCTATCACGCCACAGTGTGAACGTATTCATTGAAAGGTGATATTATGGCCATTTATATTTGCATAGTCGAGATGGTCTGTAATCCCTATAGCCATTGAATCAATAATACGGGCCCCGTCTGTGGACGCAGTCAATGGTTTGAAGGGCTGGCTTGGAATCGCAGAATATCGTCCACGCGCGAGGAAGCTCCTCGGAGGGAAATCGAAGTGCCTAAAAACATATGCAGCCTGCTTGATTAAATCAAGCAGACTAGATGATGATTTGTCCCTACCTCATTTCAAAGGGGATATCATTAAATCATCATCGTCACCATCATTGATGTGCTTGGTAACTGCTGTATTTCACTGCCACGATGCCCCCACTTACCAAGTATGAGGACACCGTCTTCCTGAACGACACCCAGCCAAACGTGATGTGCATGATGATGATGATGATTTATTAGCACCATCTTTGAAACGGGGCGGGATGCAGTCGTCACCTAGCCTGCCTCAGTTACTCAGGTATGCTATCAATGTTTTTTCTTGTAGCAATCTTGTGTACATCTCTTTAATATGCTCTATCTACCTTACACCGCTACCTATGCCGGTAGTGGACTAGATACCTGTTTTTTTTCCACCAGTACTCTGAACATCTCTTTCTTATCTCGACTGCAGACCGGTTGATACTTGAAATCCAAGTGCCTCTGGAATTTGCACCTTACGTACTGTTCTCGCTGGGTGAATCCCTTCGCATTCCATTAGGATGTACTGAGTGGTCTCCGAATTTTTGCTGCAGCGTACCCGTGCATCGTCCAATTGCGAATATATACTCCGGTATTTTTTGTCTTTAGGCAAGAAGCCCTAGCATCCAATAGCAAGTTCCGGTCGTGTATATCGTACAGATTTTCCTTTCTAATTTCTTTTTTCTCATCGTTGTAAATCCCCATGCTATTTTTCACTCCCGTTCATTGCACCACTTTCGTGCTGTCTCTGTTTCTCTCAATTTCTTTCTCATTACTCCGGGTTGTCTATCTATAGCTTGAATTACCCTCCACTTGGTTGCCAACTTTCTTGATCAATTCTTCCATTCTGTTTCCATTATTTTTAGCTACAGATACTTGTGCCCTTTAGCCGCTCATTTATTTTGATACATGTTCCTGAGCCTTTCTTGAAAACTAATTTTCCTCAGCGCTTCTACGACTTCAAACGAGATCCAATCCATGTCGCCTTGAACTGCCTCATTTGTGGTTTTGCAGTGGACTGCCAGAGCCCGCCGCCCCACCGATCTTTGGCTAAGTCGTAACCCCGACAATATACCCGATTTTAGGCGCAGAATGGCATCTGCGAACGTCAGCTTCTGGCACCATGAATCTTTTCCAGATTTCACCCACCACGTCACAATAATTCTGGCCCCAAAGTGCCCTATGTGTCCTTATGGCTGCTTTCCACTTCCTCTTTTTTTCAGATTATCTTGGTGGGTTCTTACGTATACGCCGAGGTATTTATATTGCTCGACTATGTGTATGAATTGCTGTTGAAGTTTGCAGTCAGTTTGAAGCAGCAACGCGCCGTGAGAAAACAGTGCCGCGAAGGGAATACAATACACTCCACCCACACAAGCGTTGGCCTAAGTTAATGAAACCAGCTGTATCGCCCGGGATTTGGTCTGGTCTTCTATTGTGATAGAAATTAAATTAGCACTACAGGAGCATTCTGCCGTCGCTGTTGCCGTCACTGTGACGTTCTGCATAAAATCCAATGGCGATAACAGCTTCGCCACGCGCCTTCCGCTGTATCTTGGAGTTAAAGCGTGCCAGGCGAACCGATAATCGTGGCTCTATCTCGGCCGCCCCAAAAATATGAAAGCGGGAAGGAAGCACGCCGTCTTTCGTCGCACGCGAGGCCCTTAAACGTTGCGAGTTACCGGGGAAGGGGACGGAGGAGGCGGTGTTCTACTCCGGCTACAACTTCGCATGCGGCGGTTGCGCGCGTTCGCGCTGCCGTATCCTGAGAGTGATCTGCGTTGGGAGCAGAATCTAAGTGCGTCAATTGCTCGCAGCTTGGTGCGTGCTCTCTGTTCGCGGCGGACCCGCCATGGTAGCTCAGTGGCTATGGTATTGGGCTGCTGAGCACGAGGTCGCGGGATCGAATCCCGGCCACGGCGGCCGCATTTCGATGGGGGCGAAATGCGAAAACACCCGTGTGCTTAGATTTAGGTGCACGTTAAAGAACCCCAGGTGGTCAAAATTTCCGGAGTCCTCCACTACGGCGTGCCTCATAATCAGAAAATGGTTTTGGCACGTAAAACCCCAAATATTAATATTATTATCTGTTCGGGGCGCTCAGTTTGCGTTGAAACGGTAGACAGGTCACTTCAGTCGCTGCTGTTGCTGCGCTCCCTCACGCCAGTGTTTAGACGGCGACTGTTGGCGGTCATCGAGTGTGATATGTTCATGTTTGCTTTGCTCGCTACACCATGCTTGTTAATTTAGTGAGAAAGGTAATGTTTACACTTTGAAACGGCTATCGCAATCGCGGCTTTGCCTTTCTGGAGAAACTGCGACTCTATTTATTTGACTTTGGTAAGTGCAGTTTAAATGACTCACAATCGCTTTAAGTTGTTCAATAAATACGACACTTGAGAGAGAAAAGTAAGAATGAGAAGGCCGGCTGGGTCATATACAGAGAGGAATGAATTTGACAACAATCAATTAGTCTTAGAAGTCTATAAACGAAAAATACGTGCATACACACCGAGCAACTTCACAAATTTCACCGCAATAAGCGAGCAAAAGCTAATGGGCGGGAAGTACTCTTTGGCAAGCTAGTTATTTCGCTCCGAAATTCTCTACGCCCTTTCGTATCCAGACTCTCCTGCTTTCCGCACTTAACAGGGATTGTTAAGAATTTCACTAATAGGTAGCTTTTTTTAAGCGTGATGTTTCTCAAGATTGGCCAAATTGAAGAAAACTTTCAGTTAGCTACACCAAGATAGTTCACTCTGCTAATAACAGGCTTTTTAGGGAATTTAACTTCCCGTTCTGTTATAGCAGCTCTGTACTCCTGACAGAAAAGCTGCCATAGCGTAGCAGCGAATCTATCAAGGAGTGCTAGAGGCAACTATCAGAAAAAGCTTAGTGTGTTTCCAATATGTGAAGAAAAATGACAAGCGAAGCTGTGTATGTGGGCTCCTTAATGGCCAACTGCATATCTGCAGTGGGTCTGCACGGTATTGCACGATCTTCAGGATCGGCCCTCGTGTGGGGTGTGCTTCACGCCTGCTTCACCTCCAATGCGGTTAGCTCCAGTATTGCACTATCTTCG
This sequence comes from Dermacentor variabilis, assembly GCF_050947875.1. Classification (NCBI taxonomy): domain Eukaryota; kingdom Metazoa; phylum Arthropoda; class Arachnida; order Ixodida; family Ixodidae; genus Dermacentor; species Dermacentor variabilis. The sequence goes on along the minus strand of NC_134573.1, from coordinate 61,686,837 downwards.
GGATTAGCCCACCTATGGGGAGTTTTTAGTCCAGACACGGACAAGATCCCGAGGGAACTAGACCTGAACAGCTTTGCTGTAAAAGGCTGAGGAGGGAGGAGAGTGAGCTCGCTTAAGGAGTGAACGTCTAGCCTGCGCCAGGAGAAGGCGAAAAGGGACTAATGGCGGATGAAAGAGACATCATGGGGCACACAAGTACAACAATGCGATTAAGCGCTCAAAGACTCGCTAGGTTTTTCAGCTTTTGCAAGTCTTCGAGGACCACATTTTGAATACTGCCACAGAGAGAGAAATATGGAGAAAGAGTGTGAACTGCGGCAAGCGACGATTGTGCCTGAATGAGCGAAGAAATGTTACCGCAAAGCTGTCTGTTGCATCTTGATGTAGCTTATGCGGGCCAGGAGGCGCTCCCAGCTTGGCCGTCACTAGGGTGGCAGTCCAAAAAGCGACCAGCGACAAAGCTGCCTTGAAGGGCATCACTGTTGTTCGAGAAGCGGACAAAATCGCCGTCTTCACTTAGCAGACTTCAGAAATATATCTGATTCGGCTGATAATCTAGCCGCACTTGCGGAACTTCATTTCTGATGGCCGGCTTTCTTTTTAAATTGATCGCTCAAGCTGACAGACAAGGGAAAAAAATCGCCCATGAGTGGTCTAAATTGTTCCGTCATGTGAAAAGGTGACAGGCTGCAAAAAGCACTCGAGATCTAATTGTTCTTGGCAGGGCTGCGGCATGCCGTTCAGAGTGAAGCGTAAGAGTTACACATGCTTTGATAAATGTATGAACAATATACGATTAGTCTTGTGTCTGTGTGTGTGTGTGTTTGAATGTGTATCTGTGCCTGAATGCTGGCATGCCACATATAACGCTATACACAATGACGGGCTCTAGCAAGGACGCCCCGTTAAAGAAGGCCTTTTCAATTAGCTGTCAGCTCACTGAAAATTCAATTTTCTCCTGATTGAAATGGAATTTCAATGCACTTTTTGTTTATTACGGAGTTTACACAGCACTCTCTTTTGTCTCATCGCAAACAATGCTGTCTGAAGAAGGTTGAGTGTCTGAAGAGGAGGCGTTGCGGTGCCAAACGACTTAAGTGCCAGGGTGGAAGCAGTGGATTTCGCCCCATTCACAAATTTTTCTAGTTGAAATCGCACTTCTTCAGAATTGAGCCCGCGGGTTCCGAATATATATATATATATATATATATATATATATATATATATATATATATATATATATATATATATATATAGGAGGAAATGTATAAAAAGAAACGCGCCAATGTAACGGATGGCCAAGATCTGACAGCCGATAATAATAACTTGTCCAAAAAACTTCCCAAAAACATTGCCACAGATAAAGGGTATTATCACAGCACATTACTACCAAACTTTATCAGATCATCTCCCGGGAAATTCTGGCGGGTTGTGACGCCGGCTTCTTCGTCTTCCGACACCTTTTTTATAAACGGTGAAAGTGCGCGGGATGAGATAACTGTGTGTTATCCTTTTAATAACCATTTTAAGAGTGCATTCACAAGTGACGATGGCTGTTTATCAGGCTGTTCTGCTGAACTGGCTTCCCTTCCCGACATTGTTATTTCGGGACAGGGTATTCCAAATTTATTGTTAAAGCTCGACTTTAAAAAATCCCGAGGGCCACTTGATATTCCGAACTGTTTTCTAAAGCATTATGCTGAATGATCTGCAAAATAACTACATTCTATTTGCGAGGTGAATCAATGAAGGATCATTAACGGAAAACTGGAAAATAGATAGAATAAAACCTTTACATCAATCAGGGGATAAAGCTGGCATTAAAATTTACAGACTGATTTCATTACCATCAAAATCTTGTAAGCTCTAAACACATCATTCATAAACATATAATTGCTTTTCTAGACGATCATAACGTTTTTATAAACATGCAGCATGGTTTTAGAAGTGGCATTTCGACGACTACTCAACTAGTTGAAATCATACATGACTTTGGTAGCACTGTAAAGAAAGGGAAACAAATAGACGTGATATTCATGGATTTCAGCAAGGCATTTCATAGGGTGTCTCATGTTAAATTGCTTCATAAGCTAGGAGCTGTACTTAAATATGACAAAATATTAGCATGGATTAAAGCTTACCTTACAAACCGCCATCAGTTTGTTACTGTAAATAAAACAACCTCTGATATAGCTGCTGTCAATCACCCGCCGTGGTTGCTCAGTGGCTATGGCGTTAGGCTGCTGAGCACGAGGTCGCGGGATCGAATCCCGGCCACGGCGGCCACATTTCGATGGGGGCGAAATGCGAAAACACCCGTGTACTTAGATTTAGGTGCACGTTAAAGAACCCCAGGTGGTCTAAATTTCCGGAGTCCTCCACTACGGCGTGCCTCATAATCAGAAAGTGGTTTTGGCACGTAAAACCCCATAATTAAATTAGCTGCTGTCAATTCTGGCGTCCCACAGGCATCCGTTCTTGTACCCCTTTTCTTTTTGTTATATATAATTGATACTGTTACTAACCTCTCTGTTAAAATCAGGCTTTACCCTGACGACTGCGTTCTGTACGATGAAATAACAACGGAAGAAGACCAACTCAGGATAAACAGGGACTTTAATAAGATAGTTGAGTGGCGTAAACAATGTCAAATGTTCAATAATTTCGAACAGACAGTATATATGCGGATAACATTAAAAAAGAAGCCACTGCTGTATCGCTATGGCACAGAAAATGCTTTTTATCAGAGGTAACGCAATATAAGTACCTTGGCTTGTACATAACAAAGGATCTTTCCTGGCCAAAGCAATTTGACACAGGAATAGGAAACTGTGGCCGCAGGTTGCTTTTTCTAAGACGCTATTAAAATCTTCCACGCCATCAGTACGTCTATATGCATACAAAACACTTGTCCGCCCCGTTTTAGAATAAGCTGTACTTATATGGGACCCGTTCACAATAATCGATATTGGAAAGCTAGAGAGCTTATAGAAAAAAAACAGTTCGATTCATCTAAAATACATATGGGCGTAGTTCTATTATGAACCTTTTATCTCGGAGTGGCTTGCCTTCTATTAGTGATAGAAATAGTGCATGTCATCTAAAATTCTTTTTCCAACAAATAAATGGTAGTGCAACATCGACACGTCTCTAACATTATCACCTATACAACAGGTTACGCTACAAGACAGTGACACTCACTAGCTGTAACTCCATTTACAACACGCGTCAACTGCCCCAACTATTCCTTTTTCCCTAGAACTATAGTAGATTGGAATATGCTGGCCAAAAAAACTGTAAGGCAGGACTGACTATCGCTTTCTGAGACATATCTTAAATGAAAATCACGTTTTGCACTTGCTGAGATTGTTAGTGATAGCACTGTTTGACCGTATGATTGGAAAAATCGTCGAAGTAACGCTGCAGCGCTTGTTTTTCTTTTTTTTTCGCTCGTGTGGAGCGCAATCTTTATATATATATATATATATATATATATATATATATATATATATATATATATAGGCGTGTGTGTGTTTTCTTTTAGCGCAAAACTAAGCATGCCACTTTTCGTGCCATTTTATCACACAGGTCTCGGGGACATTGTCGGTAATGCGCGCCATGGCGCGAATATTGCCTTAAGTACCACAGATGCGTGCACCGTTTTCCCACCTCCAGCGCATTAACTTTAAATTCCGAATGAGCACGGACAATGCCTTCTGCTCAAAAGCTTTGAATCAAACATACAGACATACAATAAACACCCCGTTATGCTACCTTGCGCAAAGTCTCCACGGAAACAGACAAGTCGTCAATATAAACGGAAACGTAGCAACGCAACGTAAAATACCAAACTAGTGCTTTCATTTTGGTTAAGGGCTACGTAACACAGCCCCATGAAAAGGCGGGGAGCGGCACGAAGTCAGGAGGCGTGGAGCGATCAGGCACAAATGCCCGCGAAGGTAGGACAGGGGAAGATCTGGAAGAGCTCGATAGGTTGATTGCCCTGTGACAACAGCGCCAAGGACGGTACTGACCACCAGAGGTATGACTTATAAAGAGGTTCATTGGCTGTAGACTTAGAGCTGGCACGCGGTGGTAAAACAGCAGCACGAGCCCCAGCGCGAGCGCCGAACGCGCGCCTAGCGCTGATGAGGATTGGCGATTGTTCATCGTTTCATTATAATTACCCTCGGAAACGAAAAGGAGCTGTCCTGTCTACCCAAGCGCTCACCACGATGAGCGGGTCGTAGTATGTCTTCATCGCTCTACATGGACGGCATCTCGTTCGCGGGGGCGCAGGTCCGAAGACGGCGTGAGGTGTTCGATGAGGTAGTTCACGGATTTGCGCTCTATGATACAGTAAGAGCCTTCGGACTTGGGCACTAGTTTCCAAGAGAGACCAGTTGCATTGGCAGGAACTGAGAGCCACACAAGCATGCCAGGAAGGAAAGTGGGCGCTTCGAAGTTGTCGGCGTCGCTGCTCGTCTGGAACTCCTGGCTCGTTGAAGTCAAGGCCTGTGCTAGTTAGCGGCACTTTTCAGCATGGCTCACAGCAGCAGAAATGGGTGAAAACTCGGATGCATCAGACCGGTACGGTAGAATCGTGTCAGTAGTGTGCGATGAATGAGCGCCATACAATTAGTAAAACGTCCAAAAACCAGTGGTGCTCCGGCTTGCGGTGTCGTATGAGTAAGGGACAAAGCATAGAATGCGGTCCCAATTTTTGTGGGCAGATGGGACATACATCGCAAGCATGTCAATGAGCGTACGATTGACGCGTTCAGTGAGCCCGTTGGTTTTAGGGTGCTACGCCGTAGTTGTCCATTGGACAACGCGGCACTCATCGAGGATGACTTCAACGACTTCGGACAAAAAGGCGCGGCCGCAATCACTGAGCACTTCCTTGGATTGACCATGGCGGAGAATATGCTGCCGGTTGGGCGGCGATTTACGAGTATAACGTAAGATACGTCGAACGATGGAAGCTGTAACGATGGCTCAGCGCTTACATTTGAAGCTGTAACGATGGCTCAGCGCTTACCAACAGTTGTCAAAGAATGTTTACCCTAAAAATTGATGCCGACACGCCTATACAGTCGGGCACGGCAAGTTAGAGGCTCTAGACCAACTTGCGCCTTGGGGGTAAAGATTTGCGGCGTTGACAATCAAGGCAAGAGCGAACGAACTTTCCAACATAGCTGTACATCCTTTGGAAGGAGTGCGGCTTTCGAAGGCGTTGATAATTTCTGAGAACTTCCAAGTGCATGCAACGATGCGCATTAGCATGCAAGGATGCGCAAATTAGGGAGCACAGTCTTCAAGGTATTGCAAGTAGCCACTGGTGGTCGTCTGACTAATAATTACGTCGTTGCAGCAAGTCATCATGAATGCCGAAAAGCTGAGCTTGACGACGCAGTGTGCGAGTGGTCGGTTGTGTTGACGAAACTAAGAGAAAGTCTGCAAAGGAGGCCATCCACTGGTCCTTGCATTTATCAGAAACGATAGCTTCAATATCAATGGACTAAATGGCACACTGATACGCTGAGGAACCAAAAAAGCAATCACAGGACGACCGCGTCAAATCGATGGCGTCTGTTTCGGTACACGACGGAGATGTCAAAGCCTTGGAGCCGAAGTGCCCAGCTAGCAAGGCGGCCTTAGAGATCCTTGAATTATGAGAACCAACAGAGTGCATGCCACTCTGTGACGACATCGATAGTGCGCCCGTACAAATAAGGAGGTAATCTAACAACTAAACTTTCATCCTCCGTCAAACTGGAGTTGGTTTCGTCTTGTGTCAGTGTTCGGTTTGCGTATGCGACAACGTATTCACCTAATGTGGGTTTGCGTTGGGCAAGGGAAGCGCCGAGGCTTACGCTGCTGGCGTCCGTGCTCACTTCCGTAAGTGTTGGTGGGTCGTAATGGCGCAAAACTGAGCATGAAATAAGAAGACGGGCATAGATTCGTGAAAGCGTCCTCGAACTCCGATGACCCAGAGCAGTGAGTGTCATTGCTTCCGAGAAGCTTCGTCAGGGGTGATATGATGGCGGCCGAATTTCGAATGAATCATCCGAAGTAGGAATAGAATCCAACGAAACTGCGTATTTCTTTCATCAACGTTGCTTTCGAACTATATTCTCATCTTTTCATTTCCTCCTGCCGACAGAGTAGTAAAGCTCCTTAAACTTTGTAAATATTGTCGCGGTTTGAAGAATGCCGCCTCCCCCTCGAGCGCTCTGGCCGAAGCCAACGCCGCGTCGCTATTGGCCTAACTGCATCACGTGGCCCCTTGCGCTGGCTTCGTTTGCTTACATTAACGCTTCAGTGCCATTTTTGCTGGAGAAGCGGCGCTTGTTGGCGCCATTCCTTCCGTTCCTATTCTGTGTTGTTTTGATTTTGCGAACGCCTTGAATGATGTTTTGTGGTAAGTGCGACGTCGCTTCACGACATTGTCGGTGACCGTGACCTGCTGCGCGTTCAGATGCCGATATATCTTTAGCAAAGGCGAGAATCTGTTCGCGATACTGCCCTGTAAGCGCGACGAGTTAACGAGAAAGACATGGCTTCACCGAATCGGGAGGGAGAACTTCCGACCAACTTTCTCCGCGCGACTATGCGAAGTGTGTTGTTAGTCTCTCAGAGTATAGTATGTGCGAGGCTTGCGCATTCGGCTGCGGGCAATAACGTAGTAGATATTGCACAGTTCAATGTGCATGTTGTCATTTGTACGCACGCTTTAACACGATTTTTACGCAACGTCTTTCTTTATATACGCACTACGTGGTCGTGTTAGTCTTATGTGGTGCGCTTAATCGTTTAGTACGCCAAGCGGCTTGAGTTCGCGGGCACGCGAGGTTGCGTGCGATAACATGACTAAGAAATTTTTATGATTCACGGCAGTCCTTTCGACAAAATTTCAGTCTCGATCATGAAAGCGCCTCAGGAGAGCAGCTCTCTGCCTTTTGTGGTTACTTACTAGCCTTCTTTAGATAGAATAGCTTTGTTTTCCTCATTTGTCCGTGTTCCTCGTCGGCGGTCGCCCGGTGGATTTGCGATACAGAGGCACCGATGAAAAGCGTGCGTGCACTCCCAAAACCATGTTACGCGGTGCCTTCGTCGCCGGGTAACAGCATCATAGGTAATTGACACGTATGTGCTAATTCGCGTGAGCTTTAAAGTGTGTGAAGCTTAAGATGCGGCGGTGGAGCACTTGCAAAGAAGACGTGCGGTCGCTCGCCCGTTCGCTGGCTGGTTTAGTCGTCGTTCGTGCTTAGTCGTTTGCTCCTTCGTTCGCAGGCTCGTTTAGTCGTTCGTTTGGTCGCTTGCTCGTTCGTTTAGTTCGCGCGCTCGTATATTTGTTCGCTTGCTCGTTTATTCCACTATTAGTTTCCACTGTCACTCTGCCTAATTGAGATGTGCTTGTTGTAGGACTCTTAGACTGGTGCGTTTATTTACGCAATGAGACAATAAATGGTGTACACGTCTTTTGTGACTGCAAAGGCAGATATATAATGCATCTATGCTGAAAATAAACTGTTAACTTGTAACTCGAATGCCGTTTCATATTGTCACGTGGTAGTGACGGTGAAGAAAGAAGCAGTACGGTGGAATACAAAACTAGCTTTTATTGGGTGAACCTGTGCCCACAAAACAGGCTACACTTATAGCACAACGATAGCGGCGAACATGGTCGGCGATCGTCGGAAATCTGATCAGCGGGTCAAGCGCGTCGGCTTTTATAGAGCATTCGTCGAATGTTCCAGACTAATCGTTCGGACCCGCGTGCCTTCCACAATGTTCTACACAATTCGCGTTACGCGATGGAATCAGATAACACAAGGTTCGGCGACAACAGACAGCCGGGTAGAAGCATCGATAACTTTGCAGAAACGTCGGATACATGCAGGCGCGTCCCTCGCTGTGCGATTACATTTGTTAAGCGGCGAAACATGGTCGTCCGATCAAGATAAGTACACGTGTCAATACCCCCTCTTAAAAAGCATCGACCCGATGCTGCAAACAAACGAAGGTAATAAACAAAAGCACTCGTAGCAAAGAAAAGAACAAAAATGGCGAAGTTTGTCAGTGTCCGTAAAAGGGTTTAAGGCGCACCACGTGGACCACTTCAGATGATGCGCGGCGCCGCTGTGAATGCGAAATGCCGTCTGGCATGACCTCATAGTCCAGAGCGCCAATACGTCGGATGACCTTGTAGGGTCCGAAATAGCGTCGGAGTAGTTTCTCACTGAGTCCTCGTCGGCGTATCGGGGTCCAGATCCAAACACGGTCACCAGGTTGGTACTCGACGAAGCGTCGTCGGAGGTTACAGTGTCGGCTGTCGGTCCTCTGCTGGCTCTTGATTTGCAGGCGGGCGAGCTGTCGGGCTTCTTCGGCGCGCTGGAGATAGCTAGCGACGTCGACATTCTCTTCGTCAGTTACGTGCGGCAGCATGGCGTCAAGCGTCGTCGTCGGGTTCCTGCCGTAAACCAGCTTGAACGGCGTGCTCTGTGTTGATTCTTGCACCGCCGTGTTGTACGCAAAGGTTACGTACGGCAGGACCGCGTCCCACGTCTTGTGTTCGACGTCGACGTACATTGCTAGCATGTCGGCGAGGGTCTTGTTCAGGCGCTCCGTGAGACCATTCGTCTGCGGATGGTAGGCAGTTGTCCTCCTGTGGCTTGTCTTGCTGTACTGCAGAATGGCTTGGGTGAGCTCTGCTGTAAAAGCCGTTCCTCTGTCGGTGATGAGGACTTCTGGGGCACCATATCGCAGCAGGATGTTCTCCACGAAAAATTTCGCCACTTCGGCTGCGCTGCCTTTTGGAAGAGCTTTAGTTTCAGCAAAACGGGTGAGATAGTCCGTAGCCACGACGATCCACTTATTCCCGGATGTTGATATCGGAAAGGGCCCTAACAAATCCATCCCAATCTGCTGGAATGGTCGGCGAGGAGGTTCGATCGGCTGTAGTAATCCTGCTGGCCTTGTCGGTGGTGTCTTGCGTCGTTGACAGTCTCGGCATGTCTTGACGTAACGGGCGACGTCGGCGGTCGACGCGGCCAGTAATACCTTTCCTGTATTCTCGACAGCGTCCGGGAGAATGCGAGGGGCCCAGCGGTTGGATCGTCGTGTAGGGCGTGCAGTATTTCTGGACGCAGCGCTGACGGTACAACAAGAAGGTAGCTGGCGCGGACTGGTGAGAAGTTCTTCTTCACGAGCAGGTTGTTTTGTAGCGTGAACGAAGACAACCCGCGCTTAAATTCCCTAGGGACAACGTCGGTGTTCCCTTCCAAATACTCGACGAGGCCTTTTAGCTCCGGGTCGGCTCGTTGCTGTTTAGTGAAGTCTTCCGCGCTTATTATCCCAAGGAAGGCGTCGTCGTCCTCGTCGTCTTGCGGCGGGGGATCGATGGGGGCGCGCGATAAGCAGTCGGCGTCGGAGTGTTTTCTTCCGGACTTGTATATTACCGTGACGTCATATTGTTGTAGTGTGAGGCTCCACCGCGCCAGCCGTCCTGAAGGGTCCTTTAAGTTAGCTAGCCAACACAGTGCGTGAATTGTCACTGACGACTTTGAATGACCTGCCATAGAGGTAAGGGCGGAATTTAGCTGTAGCCCAAATGATGGCGAGGCATTCCTTTTCAGTCGTAGAATGGTTGCTTTCCGCTTTTGACCGCGACCGGCTAGCATACGGTATCACCCTTTCAAGTCCTTCTTTTCTCTGGACTAGGACGGCACCGAGGCCTAGGCTACTGGCGTCAGTGTGGATTTCGGTATCGGCGTCCTCGTCGAAGTATGCAAGTACCGGCGGCGACTGCATGCGTCGTTTGAGTTCTTGAAATGCCTTGGCCTGAGGCGTTTCCCATTTGAACACGACATCACATTTGGTTAGATGTCTTAGCGGCTCCCCGATGCGTGAAAAGTCCTTGACAAAGCGCCTATAGTAGGCACACATGCCAAGGAATCTGCGCACTGCCTTCTTGTCGGTTGGCTGCGGGAACTTTGCGATGGCAGCTGTCTTCTGTGGGTCGGGGCGTACTCCTGATTTGCTGATCACGTGGCCTAGGAACAAAAGCTCATCGTAAGCGAAACGGCACTTTTCCGGCTTCAGAGTGAGCCCTGATGACTTGATGGCTTCTAACACTGTCGCAAGCCGCCTAAAGTGATCGTCGAAATTTCCGGCGAAGACAACGACGTCATCCAGGTAAACAAGGCACGTCTGCCACTTCAGTCCGGCTAACACCGTGTCCATGACGCGCTGAAACGTTGCAGGCCCCGAGAACAGTCCGAATGGCATGACCTTGAACTCGTAGAGGCCGTCTGGCGTGATGAAGGCAGTCTTTGCGCGATCTCTCTCGTCGACTTCTATTTGCCAGTAGCCAAACTTGACGCCCATCGACGAGAAGTATTTAGCGTTGCAGAGCCGATCCAATGCGTCGTCTATCCGTGGAAGGGGGTACACATCCTTCTTCGTGATCTTGTTCAGTCGACGATAATCGACGCAGAAGCGTAGGGTTCCGTCCTTTTTCTTTACCAGTACTACAGGAGAGGCCCACGGGCTTTTCGACGGCTGGATGATGTCGTCGCGCAGCATTTCGTCGACTTGTTGCCTAATAGCTTCACGTTCTCGCGTCGGAACTCGGTAAGGGCTCTGGCGGAGTGGTCGAGCGCTCTCTTCGTTTATTATGCGATGCTTTGCAACTGGTGTTTGTCGAATCCTAGATGACGTCGAAAAGCAGTCTTTGTATCGTCTGAGAAGACTTCTGATCTGTTGCTGCTTACTCATAGGAAGACTTGGATTCACGTCGAAGTCTGGTTCGGGGATAATGCTCATCGGGGTAGATGCGGCTGAATCCGAGAGGACAAAGGCGTTGCTGGTTTCCACAATTTCCTCGATGTATGCGATTGTCGTGCCCTTGTTGACGTGCTTGAACTCTTGGCTGAAGTTCGTTAGCATAACTTCCGCTTGCCCTCCGTGGAGTCGAGCGATCCCTCTTGCGACGCAAATTTCACGGTCGAGCAGTAGATGTTGGTCGCCCTCGATGACGCCTTCTACGTCAGCGGGTGTTTCAGTGCCGACGGAAATAATAATGCTGGAACGAGGCGGGATGCTCACTCGATCTTCGAGCACACTCAAGGCGTGGTGACTACGACAGCTCTCCGGCGCTATCGCTTGGTCTTGTGACAGCGTTATCGATTTCGACTTCAGGTCGATGACTGCGCCATGTTGATTCAGGAAGTCCATGCCGAGAATGACGTCTCGTGAACACTGTTGGAGGATAACGAAGGTGGCAGAGTAAGTCCGGTCATGAATGGTAATTCTTGCCGTGCAGATTCCAGTCGGCGTAATGAGGTGTCCTCCAGCGGTCCGAATTTGGGGGCCCTCCCATGCAGTCTTAACCTTCTTCAACTGGGCGGCGATGTGTCCACTCATTAGGGAGCAATCGGCCCCTGTGTCGACTAAGGCAGTGACTGCGTGGCCGTCGAGAAGCACGTCGCGGTCGGTGGTTTTTGTCTGGCGTTGCAGTTAGGTCGTGGCGTCGGATCACGGCTGCATCGTGTTGAACTGAAGTTGGAACGTCGCGTCGTCAAGTCGTCGTTCGGCGGCGTAGTCTTGCCTTCCTGACTTCGTCGGGACGGCGGCGTGTCGTTGTTATGTCGTCGAGATCGTTTCTTCGTCGTCTTCGTCGGCGGCGGAGGATCTTCGTCAGTTCGACGAACAGCAACCGCACCTCCATCGGTTGCTGCGTTTAGTTTTCCAGATATGGGCTCGCTGACCGGCCCCGAGCTGGGCCAGTGTATGGTCGGCGCTGCGGCGACAGGTAGCGGCCTGGTGATGGCGAACGCGATGGTCGTCGAGTGCTCCACTGAGTAGCGGCGAGGCAGTCGGCGATGTCATGAGGTCGTTCACCTTCCCTCGGGCGCTGTGCGTTGACGGCGAAGCCTCGCAATCCCAGGTCGCGGTATGGGCTTCGGCGGTACACTTGACCGGATTCGCCGCAGTGGTAGCAGAGCGGGCGGTGGTCGGGGGCGCGCCAAATGTCCGTCTTTGTCGCGTAGGTGCGCTGGGCGACGAGTGGGTGTGCTGGCGGCGGCGGCGGTGGACGACGGAATTATGTCGTTGCAGGGCCCTGGCGTGGTCGCGGAGGGGGACCTGGACGGCGTGCGACGGCGGCGTATGTCATCGCTTCTGGCTGGGGCTGCGGTAATTGTGGTTGCAGTTCAGGAACTCCTAGCGATCGGTGCACCTCTTCTTTCACGATGTCGGCGATCGAGGCCACTTGAGGCTGCGACGATGGCAAGACCTTGCACAGTTCTTCGCGCACAATGGCCCTGATGGTCTCGCATAGATCGTCCGTGGCCAGTGATTGAATTCCGGCGTAGCTTGTTGGCTTGGTGCGTCGGTCGAATTGCCGGTTCCGCAATTCCAGTGTCTTCTCGATGCTCGTCGCCTCACGAAGAAACTCGTCGACGGTCTTCGGTGGGCTTCTTACCATACCGGCGAAAAGTTCCTCTTTTACACCACGCATCAGTAGACGTACTTTCTTCTCCTCGGACATTTCGGGGTCGGCGTGGCGGAACAGACGGCTCACTTCCTCAGTGAAGATCGCGATCGTCTTATTCGGCAGCTGCGCTCTTGTCTCCAGTAGAGCTTGGGCTCGCTCTTTTCGCACGACGCTTTGAAATGTTTGCAGGAAGCCGCTTCGGAAGAGGTCCCACGTCGTCAAGGTGGCTTCTCGATTCTCGAACCACGTCTTGGCGGCGTCCTCCAATGCGAAATAGACATGTCGTAGCTTGTCGTCGCTTGCCCAGTTGTTAAACGTAGTGACCCTCTCATACGTTTCCAGCCAGGTTTTCGGGTCCTCAAATGTGGAACCGCGGAACGTCGGTGGTTCCCTGGGCTGCTGCAGCCCGATGGGGGACGCTGGGGCTGCCATTGGGGTTGCCTTGGCCACAATCTCCTTGGTCTTCTCAGGTAGAAGTCCGTGCTCCGGGGGCAGCTGTTGAAGACGGCGGCTTGCTCGGTGGTCCGGGACTACGTTGGTGTTCTGTTTGCGGTCTGGGCTGGGATCACGGCTTGTCGGGGGCGTCCCGTACATGAACGAAAAGCACCTCCACCAGATGTCACGTGGTAGTGACGGTGAAGAAAGAAGCAGTACAGTGGAATACAAAACTAGCTTTTATTGGGCGAACCTGTGCCCACAAAACAGGCTACACTTATAGCACAACGATAGCGGCGAACACGGTAGACGATCGTCGGAAATCTGATCAGCGGGTCAAGCGCGTCGGCTTTTATAGAGCAGTCGTCGAATGTTCCAGACTAATCGTTCGGACCCGCGTGCCTTCCACAATGTTCTACACAATTCGCGTTACGCGATGGAATCAGATAACACAAGGTTCGGCGACAACAGACAGCCGGGTAGAAGCATCGATAACTTTCCAGAAACGTCGGATACATGCAGGCGCGTCCCTCGCTGTGCGATTACATTTGTTAAGCAGCGAAACGTGGTCGCCCGATAAAGATAAGTACACGTGTCAATATCATGTTGGCCTATAGATAAAACATCGTTTCACTTGCCGCAATCTCGGCCGCGTCATGGCGGGGGCATTCTTTGCGCGATCATGACTTCACTAATAAAGTCATGTCTCGCAAATGTTACTTCGGAGGGAGTGCAACCGTCCTCAACGCACGCACTTCAGTGCAGCTCGGTTTCCGAGAATTACGTCACTTAGTAAACGGACGAACCAACGTACGATGAACTGTTATTCATGATAAGTCATTAACCTGAAAACAATTACTGAAGCCCATAGTGGTATTGTTTGAGATTTAGTCAAGCATTGTTATCGCGCCCCCGCTTCGCGCAAGAATACTGAAAACTTATTTTATTTTGTTGTGTACGCAGAGTCCCGATTCGACGATCGGCCGCGGTATTTCTGTCGACGTTGAGACACGAGAACCATAATAACACCAGGGCCCACCTCTGAGCCTTTGCGCGTGCTTAGATTGGCAAGTACGCACGTTGGCGGCACTGTAGCTTGTAATAGACTTTCGAACCTTCAGAGCAATGATCTCCGTCAGCCTTTGTACGTCATAGCTGATACGCGCCGCGAATTCACATGGTAAGGGCAGCGCAGATTCTTTAGGCTGATGGCTTGCTGGAAGTCAAGATGTCATTCGATCGTAAACCTGTTATTTACAACCATTCGCAACAAGATCTTGCGACACGCCCTTGACAAATGTTGCGTACCTAATTGTAGGGCGCGCGATACATTCGCAGTCGCCAACGCACAGCGTTAACACTCCTTCAGATACTTTTTTAAGAAATAGTTGTCAAAAAAATGAAACAAAAGCTGCCGTTACTGAATTTGTATAATGATCCGGCTAGAAATTTTATGCTGCACACGAAGTTACGCGGAGATGGAAAGCCAACGTGAACGCCCAAAGAGCACTGCCTTGCTATGCGGGCATTCACTCTGCGAAAGGTCGTCTGCTGCGCTCGAGCATCGTAGGCGGCGCCACGGTCGAGAAGGGAGCTTGAAAGAGAGGAGAAATGAGGAGAAGTGAAGGCGGAGGAGGAGAGTGTCACTACCTTATGAAGTTTATGGGGGTTTGACAGAGTAGGCAGCCGCTGCTCCCCTTTCGGTGGTTGTCAGCTTGCTCCCTCGCCGTTTACTTTGTATGCTTGTGTTTTTCAATAATAATAATAATAATAATAATAATAATAATAATAATAATAATAATAATAATAATAATAATAATAATAATAATAATAATAATAATAAGTATTAATTATTATTATTTTATGTTTATTACTATTATCCTCTACAAATTGGCAATACTCATTATTATTATTATTATTATTATTATTATTATTATTATTATTATTATTATTATTATTGTTATTATTATTATTATTATTATTATTATTAACCGATGTCCACTATCAGTACATGGAACCCATTCGAGCAATCATTGTCTACCGGGAAAATACATGATGATTGAAATATGGCTAAGGTTATTCCTATCTTTAAAGCTGGTGATAGAAATCATGTCAGTAACTATCGCCATATATCTCTATCCTGTATCGCATGCAAACTTCTTGAGCACATCGTCGCATCAGGCATCGCACATTACCTTGAGCGCAATAACTTCTTTTTCCCAAAACCAGCATGGATTTAGGTAGGAACATTCGTGTGACACGCAGTTAATGGAATTCACCAGAGAACTTTTTTCCAACGCGGATGAAGGTTTTCAGACTGACTGCATTTTTCTTAACTACTCCAACGCATTTGACCGCGTTCCACACTCCCGCCTAATAGCTAAACTATCGTCATTGCACTTGCATTCTTCAATGATCTCATGGTTTCGTAGTTTCCTGTCATTTCGTAAGCAGTTCAACGTCGTTGACGGATATTCATCTGATTTAACTGACGTCTCCTCTGGTTATCCCCAGGGCAGCGTCTTGGGTCCATTACTGTTTTTAATCTACACCAGTGACCTGCCGTCTAACATTACTTCAACCATTATACTTTTCGCAGACCAGTGCATAATATATCAGAAAATTAGCTCACCCCCTGAACAACTTGAACTTCAAAACGACTTAGATCAAATCACTAACTGGTGCACATCGTGGCAAATTACGCTGAATCCTGAAATATGCAGAACTGTGAATTTTACCCGCAAAAGACGCCTTCAACCTTCCCATGCTCACTAAATTCTAACCCTTGTGCGCATGCGGCTTCATACAAGTACCTTGGCGTATATCTTACTCTCAATCTTTGCTTGAAGACTCACATTAATAACTTGACCGCCAAAGCATCGCGCACTCTTGGCTATCTGAAACGTAATCTTCGAGATGCCCCATTAACCGCTCGAAAACTAGCCTATCAGACTTTTGCTCGTCCTCAACTTGAATTCCCCTCGCCCATATGGTCACCGCATGCGGCTTATCTAATGGAATCACTAGAACGAATTCAGAACCGCGCGGCACGTTTTATAAACAGGAAGTTTGACCGACAGACTAGCGTTACTAACCTGAAGTTCACGCTATCACTCCCGACACTAGAGCTACGAAGGAAGGTACCTTTGCTCTGTCTTTTCCACAAAATAATTTATAGCCCGCATGTAACTACCCTTCCCCTTACCGAACCACATCGTACATCCCGTCGTCTGTGTGATAACCATAGCTTTAGGCGCATATTTGGCCGAACCACTGCTTTTACTTCATCAGCGCTTCCGCGTACCGTAAGCTACTGGAATCATCTTCCTGATCGCATCGTTGCCATTCATGACTCTGCAGTCTTCAAAGGCCAAGTACTGCTTTGGTTTTCTTAGCTGTTTTATTCACTGCCTTGTACTTTGTTAGTCACCCTTTTAGCCGCCATTTCATTGTTCCCTCAGACATTGCATATATTGTGCAATATTTTTCTGGCCTTCTATTTGTAGCTTTATACTTGTCATTTCTTCTCTGCGTCCTGTGAAACGGTTACCCATTGTATATTGATGCATGAGCTGCTTTATTTGTGTCCTTCATTTTCTGTATGTGCCCCCCTCACACTATACTCCCATTTGGAGCCTGTGAGCATTTTGAATAAATAATAATATAAAATAAATAATAATAATAATAATAATAATAATAATAATAATAATAATAATAATAATAATAATAATAATAATAATAATAATAATAATAATAATAATAACTGTAGCGAAGAGAAACGCCAGTGGGTGGAGCGCTCCTGCTCAGCAACGGCTCTCGTGCTTCGAAGCTGCGACTGCCCTGCCCGTCGACGTTGCGCTGCTCCGAGCTCTGCCAAATAAGCACCTTTAGAATTGGTGGAGTGTGCGGGGTACCCTCAGACGATCATCCTGGATCTCCCGTCCCGTACCCTACCATCTACCATGCCCCAAGACGCCTCCCAGCAAACGCCTCCTCCTGCACCCACTGCGTGTCCCGGGGTGCCTCCTCATCGCGACACTCGTATCTACACTGGAGCGGACTACACTGACGTGGACGAATGGCTCACGGCGTACGAGAGGGTAGGCGACCATAACTGGGACGAAGCGGCCAAACTGAGCCATGTTCTGCTCTACCTCGCAAGAGTGGCCAGCCTGTGGTATAACAACCATCAAGCAGAGTTACAGACATGGTCGGAATTTAAGACTTCCCTCGCCGATGTATTTGGTCGCCCTGTTGTTCGCAAGCTGCGTGCCGAGCAATGTTTACGAGAACCAGCTCAACAGCCAGGCGAAACATTTACCAGTTATATAGGAGATGTCCTGGACCTATGCAGGAAAGTCGATTCGACCATGGCGGAGTCTGATCGAATCCGAAACTTCCTGAAGGGCATAGAGGACGACACGTTTAACATGTTGCTGGCCAAAAGTCCACGCTCTGTGCCTGAAATTGTCACACTGTGCGAGAGCTGTGAAGAACTCCGAAGGCAGCGGTCACTGACCCGTAGATCTCTACCGCGTTATGAACACATCGCTGGTTTGGCTGCCATGTCCAACCAGGCAGCGTTGCTCGCAGAAATGAAGGCGTTCGTCCGCGACGAAGTTGCCCGGCAACTCTCGTTGATGGATTTTGCACAGCCGCAGTCGGTACACGCGCCAACGCCAAGTTTTGCGCCTCCGCTTCGCCGCGTCGTAGCGCAAGAACTGCACGAGGTTTTGACTGAGCAACACCAGCGTGTTCCTGCGGCTGCGCCTCAAAGCTACGCCAAAGTCATGGCCAGGCCCCAACGGATCCCGACGGCTGTGCCACTCAGCTACGCGG
This sequence comes from Dermacentor variabilis, assembly GCF_050947875.1. Lineage (NCBI taxonomy): Eukaryota > Metazoa > Arthropoda > Arachnida > Ixodida > Ixodidae > Dermacentor > Dermacentor variabilis. The sequence continues at coordinate 61,669,061 of NC_134573.1, read as the reverse complement.
AATTCGTCACCCAGCCTCAACAACTCCCTGAACGGGTACCTCTCACGTGCGCCGAAGTCCTCGCTATGCCCCGACAACAGCCTTCTATGCAATCACTTCACCAGCCACCACGTCCAACGCGTCCTTCCACACGGATGGGACCTGCCGGAACGACTCGGTGGCGTACAGCGGACAATCGACCGATATATTTTGCGTGCGGCTATTCAGGCCACGTCGCACGCCACTGTAGTCGCGTGCAGTCGCCTAGCGCTACACCATATGGGCCAAGTTCTATGGCGGGTTCTCCGCGCCCTTATTACGACGACGAACCTCGGACTGCCTCACCACCATTCCGCCGGTCCGCCAACATCCACCGCTCAACTTCTCCACGCCGACGCGCCCGTTCACCGATGCGGCCTCGTACCGAAGCTCGGGATGAGGAAAACTAATCGTTGCAGTCCACGAGGCAAGGGATGCGACGCCGTTGAAACGCGGAAGTCCTCAACGTAGGCCGACCAATGTGATAGACGTGTCAGTGGACGGTGTGCGCACATATGCCCTCGTGGATACCCGAGCGGCTGTATCAGTTATAGACGCAAAGCTTTGTCACTTCCTTCGAAAGGTTACGACGCTCATAGCTGGATTCGCCCTCACAGTAGGCGCACAGCGTATTCACCCGATTGCGGCGTGCACCGCTCGTGTTCTCATCCAGGACGTGGTATACGCCGTCGAATTTATTGTGATTTCCTCGTGCTCCCACGAAGTTATCCTGGGGTGGGACTTTCTCGCGCGCCACTATGCTGTCATTCATTGCGCACGGACCGAACTAGAACTGTCGCCGATCTCAGATATGACGCTTGCCGGTAATGCTTCTTTTGCGAACAAACTACTCGTCAGGCACGACACCAACGTTCCTCCCAACTGGTCAGTGATTGTATCGATGCATTGCAGCAGCCTCTCTGACGCCATCACACTACTTTTTCCATCGTGCCGCTTTTATACTCGAAAAGGTCTGCTGCTGCCTTTTGCGACTGTGAACGTCGGAAAAGACAGTCGTGTGCGACTGTGAACTGTGAACGGGGCTCCACAGCTATTTTTGTATGTAACCCCTTCTCATACACTGTGATGCTGCTTCAAGGCGAATGTCTTGGCCACATGGAAGTGATCGACGCCGTACAAATTACGGATGTTCCCGAAGACACGTCCTGCGCCAGTTACGACACGCTCGGTTCCCTCTACGTCCGACCCTTTGACACAGGTGTGTTCGATTAATCTATTGCCGATGGCCTCACCCCGCCTCAGCGTTCGCAGCTTCTGCGCATCTTAGAAGAATTCCGTTCTCCTTTTGATGTCGGGCAACCTTCCTTGGGCCGGGCGTTTGCTATCACGCACCATATTCACAGTGGCTCCCAACCGCCATTGTGGCAACGACCATGTCGCGTCTCTGCGACAGAACGTCGTGTGATTAATGAGCAAGTGGACGATTTGTTTCGCCGCGAAGTGATCCGACCCTCGAACAGTCCATGGGCATCCCCGGTCGTCCTTGTTACGAAACAAGACGGCTCGGTACGGTTCTGTGTAGACTATCGGCGCCTGAATAAGATCACTCGCAAAGATGTATTCCCGCTGCCGCGAATCGATGACGCCATTAATAGCCTAGAAGGAGCAGAATTCTTTTCATCCCTAGATTTACGCTCCGGCTATTGGCAAGTACCCATGGCTGACGTCGATAGGCCGAGGACAGCCTTTGTCACACCCGACGGCTTACAAGAATTTAACGTCACGCCGTTTGGACTTCGTAATGTGCCAGCAACATTTGAACGTATGATGGACACAGTTCTCCGCGGTGTGAAGTGGCACACGTGCTTATGTTATCTCGACGACGTTGTTGTTTTTGCCTCTGACTTCACCACGCTCCTTCAATGCCAGCGGCGTGTTTTTACGTGCTTAGCAAACGCTGGCCTCCAACTGAACCTAAAGAAGTGCCGATTTGCAGCGCGGCGGCTCGCGATACTAGGTTACGTCGTCTCGAAGGATGGAATCCTCCCCGATCCAGGCAAACTTCGTGCCGTAGCTGAATTTCTTAAACCGACGTCCGTCAAAGAACTGCGCAGTTTTGTAGGTTTGTGTTCCTACTTCAGGCGCGTCATTTGCAAATTCGCCGCCGTCATATCGCCCCTGACGAAGCTCCTTCGCAGCAACGGACCTCTCCATTCGTGGTCGTCCGAGTGCGGCGAGGCGTTCAATAAGCTCCGTCGTTTGCTGACGTCTCCTCCCATTTTGCGCCACTACAACCCAACGGCACCTATTGAGGTACACACAGATGCCAGCGGTGTTGGCCTCGGCGCTGTCCTAGCGCAGCGCAAAGAAGGGCTTCCTGAATATGTTGTGGCATATGCAAGCCGTATGCTTACTAAAGCTGAGACCAATTACACCGTCACGGAAAAAGAATGCCTGGCGATCATCTGGGCGCTTACCAAGTTCTGGTCCTATTTGCATGGTCTCCAATTTGATGTCGTAATGGACCACCATGCACTATGTTGGCTGCCGTCTTTGAAGGACCCCTCAGACCATCTCGCCCGCAGGGCGCTTCACTTACAGGATTACTATATCCGCGTACTATACAGCAACGGACGCCAGCATGCTGATGCTGACGCCCTCTCACGTTCTCCCGGGCCAGAAGACAATGCCTGCTGCGCAATATCCCAGCTTGACGTTTCTTCCGTCGACATAGGGACCATCGCTTCTGAGCAGCGTAAGGACCCCTGGATTGCCTCCATCATAAACTGCCTTGCTGATCCGTCATCGCAGCCATCCACTCGTACATTGCGCACTTAAACTCGCCATTTCCCCGTTTGCGATGACCTGCTTCACCGACGCAATTGCACCTCTGACGTCCGCCAGTGGTTATTAGTTGTACCTCGAAGCCTGCGTTTTGAAATCTGCGCATCGTTCTTCTCAGATCCAGAGTGTGCTCACTCGGGACTTTTCAAAACCTACCAGCGCCTCCGACGACGCTACTACAGGCGAGGAATGTACAACTACATTCAAAAGTTCGTTCGCTCATGGCCCGACTGTCAGTGCCGAAAATCTTCTCCCCACCTCTCGTCAGCTGGTCTGCAGCCTCAACGCTGCGGCCCAGCCGTTCGGGCGCGTTGGCATCGATTTATATCGGCCACTTCCCCTTACGTCTGCTGGTTACCGCTGGGCCATTGTGGCAGTAGATCACCTTACACGTTACGCTGAAACCGCCGCTCTCCCAGCAGCTACAGCGCGCGATGTTGCATCATTCCTGCTTCGCCGATTTATCCTTCGGCAAGGTCCACCTCAGGAACTGCTCAGCGATTGCGTACGCGTCTTCCTGTCGGAAGTAGTTGAAGTGATTCTCAAAGAGTGCCACGTTGTTAATCGTACGACTACGGCGCACCACCCTCAAACGAATGGCCTCACAGAATGCTTGAACCGTACACTCGGCGACATGCTTTCAATGTACGTTGCCTCCGACCACACGAACTGGGACGCCATTCTGCCACTCGTCACCTACGCGTATAATACCGCTACGCAGAGCACCACTGGATTTTCACCCTATTTCTTGCTGTATGGTCGACACCCTTCGCACACCATCGACACCGTTCTTCCGTACCGGCCGGATGTATCCGAGTGCGTGCATATTTCCGCCATGGTCAGACATGCAGAAGAGTGCCGCGACCACGCACGGGCCTTTACTTCCTATGATCAAGAGCGTCAGACGAGCACTCGCGGTAACGCCACTGCAACGGTCACCTTCGATCCGGCAGCTCTCGTGTGGCTTTCAGTCCCTTTAACTGCCCCTGGCCTCTCATCAAATCTGGTTCCTAAGTTTCGTGTTCTCGAGCGCGCATCTCCTATAAGCTATGTCATTGAATCAGTTGAGCCATCTTCAGACATGCGCCGCCGTGAACGAGAGATTGTCCATGTCGACCGTTTAAAGCGTTACTACGACCCGCTCATCGTGACGAGCTGTCAGGTCGCTGGACGGCTCCCTTCTCGCTCCCAGGGGGTGATTGTAGCGAAGAGAGACGCTAGTGGGTTCAGCGCTACTGGCTCTAAACGCTATTGGATCGAGTGCTCCTGCTCAGCAATGGCCCTCGTGCTTGGAAGCTGTGACTGCCCTGCCCGTCGACGTTGCGCTGCTCCGAGCTCTGCCAAGTAAACACCTTTATATAATAATAATAATAATAATAATAATAATAATAATACTTTATTGATGACTTGACAACCGCACAGTGCAAGAATCGGGCCTGCCAAAGCCGCAGGGGGCTTGAGCGGCAGTGCCTCGCAGACAGTGACAGAGCCATCAGTAACACGTTATTAAACAACAGTGAGAAAAAAACACTCATGACAGACTTCCCATCAAGCAATAATGTGCCCAAGAGCCTTTCTAAGACCACATTTCGTTTTCACAGCTTGTATGCTTTGAGGAAGTAAATTAAAAATTGCTGGGACATAATAGTTACGGAGTCTTCGACCATATCTCGTCTTACAGCGGAGTATAACGTAAGGATTCTTTGGTCTCAGGGAACGAACAGGCACATAAGGAATTTTGTACTGGCTTATACAAAAATGCTTTAGGATAACAGTTTCTAGCAGCAAAGAATTGAAATCAGGTAAAGACAAAGCTTTGAACACATCAGATTTGGGGGAGACATCATAAGCAACATGCTTCAGAATGCCGCGAAGGACGGAGTTGACCCCGTTTACCAAATGTTGAGCGCCATGACCTTACGTAGATACCCCATACCGGATTACACTGTAGCATAAGGTATGTACTACAAGCTTTCGAACAGACAATGGCATGTAAAATTTAATATTATACAAAACACAAGACACTGCGTGAAGTTTTTGACAAATATATGTGAAATGAGAGTTCCAGGGTAAATCACTGTCAAAAAAGACACCAAGGTATTTAATTGAACAAGCGTATTGCACAGGGGCACACGAACAGGGATTGCATTGTGATGTGTGCAAATATAATGGAGACGATAGGGTAACTTGCTTGACAGGCTTGTGGAAACAAATTAGTAGAGTTTTGGACGCATTGATATGGACTACATTATTCTAAACCAGTCCATCACTTTTGTTGTTACCATTTGTAAAGAAGAGATGGCGTCAGTGTAACTGATAATAATAATAATAAAATATAATAATAATAATAATTGATTTATCAAATTCAGAAATGGTGCAAAGTTCGCCTTAATCGGGGAGAACGCCGTCTTTGGATAGAACATGACGGAGTATTGTGAGCTGTCACGCTGCGAAGTGGCACTTTTTCAAGTACAGCAGTAGGCCGGTATTCGTTAAGCATGTCAGGACATATTTCAGCCTCTGAAAGTGCGGGAAATGCGGAGCAAAGACAGAAACATCATTAAAATAGCACGGGCATGTGTGCCACTTCAAAGCGCGAAAAACCGCGTCTATCATGCTTTCGTATGATCCGGGCGCATCACAAAGCCAAAAGGTATTACGTTAAATTCGTATAACCCATCAGGCGTAACGACGGCCGTCTTTGGCCGGTCGAATTCTGTCACTGGCACTTATCAATAACCCAGCCGCAAGTTCGATGAAGAAAAGAAGACTTCTCCTTGTAAACAGTCAAGGGCGTCTGCTATTGGCGGTAGGGAATAGATTTCCTAGAAAGTTAACTTTTTAAAGCCTCGGTAATCTACACAGAAACGAACAGAGCCTTCCTTCTTTGTAGTAAGGATAACGGGATACGCCCACGGACTACGTGGTGGTCGAACCACTTGGCAGAAGAACATGTCGTATTTGCCCGTTCATAACATGACGCTCTGTGGCAGATAAGCGATATGGCGTTGTCGTAATGGTGGGCGGGAGCCATTGCAATGTTAGGCGTAAGGGTGTACGCGTGGCCCAAAGAAGTTTGCATATCAAAAAAGGACATTCGTTTACGACGCATAGAAGCTGTTAACATTGAATCGGTGTAAGGTCTTCGGAGATGAAAGGACCAAACACACTTCAACAAAAGACAGCGCTACAAAGACGCCGACTAAAACAAGAACATGTACGACGGACAGAGGCTAACTTCTGAATAAATTTTATTTCAAAAAATAGCACTTATATAGATGGAAAAACTGAATAATACCATCGTGATGTCAAGACCACTCTATCGTATCAGAAATGCAATCCCTTTTTGGCAGATGCCACTGCCTCTTAGTCCATAGTTCTGGTATTTCTTTTGCGAGTATAGGTCATATCTTGGCCAACTTACATGGTGCGCTAAAGACAAGATTGACATTGTGCCCTTGCGCAACCGTGTTGAGGTTATGGTACAGCCTGTGCCATTATGCAATTACTTGTCTCTCTTCCTCTCATTTGGATTTCTTTTGCTATGTCGCCCCTAATTGTTTGATCTTTTGAAGTAGCTTATTACAGATGCTGTAAATTAAATAAGAAGGCAAGCCGTTTAGGCGCAGCCTTGTAACCGGGTTGTTAAAGCTGCTTTATGCTTTGTGGATGCCAGATTTATTTTAACTAACCACATCTGTGGAGAATGCTTGAGACGTAGATAAAGCACTGAGAGAAGGGTTGCTGGCAGAGGCTGCGTCATTCGACACGTCAATGACTTGCATGTCGTCGATGGCTGCCAAATTGCCCAGGCATTCCTCTCGAACCAGCTTCACAGGATACGGAAGCGGGTTTGATACAAAGAGATAACTGCAGCCTTCTATAATGTAAACAGCAGCAAAAGGTAGCACAGCAACTTTTTGTGTAAGATACAGGCGAGATGGCGAAAAAAGTGTGACTGCAGCACAAGGGCTGAAGCGCTGCGGCGTTGGGGGAATGCTCGTATCTTCCTTCACGAGTAGTTTACATGAGCAGGGCGGAATGTTGGCTAAGGTCATATTTACAATCAGTGATAGTTCAGCTTCAGCATGTGCATAATGTTGGACGGAATTATGGCGCGAAAGAAAGTCCCAACCGAGTATAACATCTTGAGAGCACGAGTAAATAAAAATAAACTCTATGTTATCTTCTAAAGATTTGATGTGCAACGATGAGGACTTTGTTGTTCGACTAAGCTGCAGTCCTTGTCTCGTGGACTGAGACAATGAATTTTCCTCTTTTCGAGCCACGGAAAGAGGTCGCATCGTGACAGTGAGTAATAATTGGGACAAGGGGAACGGCGGGTAACGGGTCGCAGCAGTCCTATGGGCTGCAAAATGGCCTTGGCAGGCTTGTCTCTTGGGACGTTACGAGTTATGAGGTACCAGTCAATTGCACGTGCCGACAAAAGCGGTGATGTGACCGGCGTAGCCACAGGCAGAGCATATGGGCCAATCGTCGGGCGTACGACACGACGTTGCGACGGCAGGTAAAATCGAAGTCACAGGACGCGGTGGACGTGGCGTCTGGTGAAAGAACGGAACGACGACTTTTGTTCGGGGCATGGGTACAACGTCGGCAATTGAGAGGATGAGCCGCAGGGCATGACTGGGGTCTGACACGACTTCAGCATAACTGACAGGCGCCACTTCAGGGATTTGGCACGAAATCTGGAGCAGACTACTGAATATGCGGCGGCTGGGTGAAGGGCACAAGAAGAGCTGGCGGGCGACTTCCGAACGCACAAAGGCCTTTATCTGTGCAAGTAGCGTTGACTTAGCGCAAACTGTAGCCAGTTCAGCCAGATCTTCGTCGTGCAAAGAAGGTCGGCGGGTCAACGACCACTGTCTTCACAGCTCCTCGTATGTTTAGCACAGACTAATTATTTCTGCCACAGGGCGCGCATTCTTCGCAAGCAGCCTGTTGAAAACGTCGTCCTCTATTGCCTTCATATTATTCTTGATTCTGTCTGACTCTGACATATTCGTGGCGACTCTCAAGTCTAGAACGTCTTCGATTTGTTTCGTGAGTTATTTACCCGGCTGCTTAGCTCGTTCCCGCAAACGCTGCTCTGCATGCAACTTGCGAACAGGAGGGCGGCCAAACATGTCTACGAAAGAGGTCCAAAACGCTAATAGCATCGGCAAATCTGGCGAGATGGAAAATCACGTTGTCCAGTTTTGTGGCATATCCACGTTTGTTATACAAGCTTACACTTTTGTACTACGAGAGCAAATTCTCCACATCATTTTTATCCGCACTGCTCAATATAGCAGGGCCCTGTCTTGGAGCGAACTGGAGCACATGACAAATGCAAGAGGAGGCGCCTGCGGGGATGCGTCGTCGGGCATGACTGACGGTAGCTTGCGGAATCCAAATCCCAGGATTGACGTTTTCAAAGTACCCCATACCGTCCACCAATTGTAAAAGGTTTATTGGCAATGGTCTGAGAGTGGCTAACGGAGCAGTAAAACATCAGCAGGAGTATCAGCACAAGCGCCCAGCTCGTGCCTAGCATTGGTAATAATGCTTGGCCAGCGTTCGTTGTCATCACTGCGTTTATTCGATCTAGTGAGTAGCAGAAGCTGGTTGCTGGTGTCAGCGGACGCTACAGTTGGCACAGTCGGAGCCAGCGGAGTCGGCGAGGTGCAGATCTCCCACGCCGACTCGGAGGCTTGCTCCCCGGACGGCGTAAACGGATCGGGTGTAAGGTTCGTTGGGTGCCAAGTGGCAGCGGCGATGTTATAGACAGACCCGATGGCATGGGGTGCGGGAGGCGGCGTTGAATGGGCGATGCCACCAATGTCACGTTCCGTAGCTGGCGGCGAGAAATGTGATAAAGTGGCTGGTATAATTTTTGTGGCGATACCCTTAACGAGAACACTGTGCGCTTACTTGCACGAAAGAGACCCCTGGTGAAAGCCTTAGACGGGGGTATGCGTTGCACCTCACATGTCCGTCGGCGAGACGGTATTGTGGCTGGTCGAGAGGAGAAGGCTGGCCTGAAGAAAATGGCATGCGGGCCAGGAAGAGACGAGCTTGGGTCTGGCCATGAGGGTGTTAGAAGAGATGAGTAGCCTACCGTGCGGTCACCCTCAGGAAGAAGGCAATGCGGAGTGCCGTAGAAGTTCAGCACAGACCGTCGTAGCTCGTCTTATATGCGCAGGCCAGGACATAAAACATTGAGACGGAGTTGGAGGTCAAATGGCAGGACGTAGTGGAGTACTTCTTACTTGAATAACTGGATCTATGTGTTGCAGAAGCGCCTCAAACAGCCCAAACCTGCGCCGCCGTAGGGGGACCGGAACGGCGGTAGTGGTGGGCTAACTGGGGCTCCGGCCTGTTATTCTTGGAAACGTGTTGCTCTATGAAACGCGCGTTCTCGCACATCACCAATGTTGGGAACTGAGAGGTCGCAGTGCAGCGCCCCAACAAGAGGACCAGCGTAGTAGGTTTTTTGAACAACGCTACGGGTGCCGTGCCTGCTCCTCGAGCATGCGCTGCCCATCTTTTTCACACGCGATAGTGCTAACGACGCTGTTTCGCAAGAAATTCGGTGTCGGTGTCGGCGTTAGAGGAGTTGTAGAGGAGGGAAAGTTCCCGTTCATATTGCTACGAGGCGCTGCAGTAGCGAACGATGATGAGAGGATTGACGAAGACGCTGATCGCTGTTAGTTGTACGCACGGGCTCCATCTTGTATGCCTGTCTTCTGCCCGTTGTATACATCTTGTAAATATATTATGAAACATATTTTCTCCCCGTAACGTTTTCGTGGAGACTGCAGATTTTTCCAGTGTCAAGACGGATTTACGCAGCGGACGCTCCTTGGCGGCATCTACAATGCAAGAGCAAGGTGGGGACCAGAATGCTTCGAGCAGCTCACCAACCATGCCTCAACCTTCCGCCGCCACAGCTTTGAGAGGTGAGCCTGCCACGACGACCCGACACGAAATTCGTCTGCTCACACTACCTGGACATCACAGCGTCATCAACGTAGACGTGAACGGTATACCCGTAATCGCATTCATTGACACTGGTGCCCACATATTGGTCATGAAGTCAAACCTCCGTATTCGTCTGACGAAAGTTTTTACCGCTGCTCCAATCGCTGTCGTGCGCGTCGCCAATCGCGCGATTCCAGCTATTGCTGGGCTGTGTACCACCTGCTCCACGGTTGCCCGACGCCACCCTTCAGTTTTGTTTTACGTTTTGGATCAATGCTTTCTCTCGGCACATTCGGCTGTGATTGACTGCTCTGCAGGTGTTATCTAGATTGCCTTATCGCATGCCGCTGAGCCTTCTGACCCTGCGCCTAGTCGGCTGTGTTCAGCCAATTACATTCGTGTACCAAATCTTGCCATGACGTAATGCGACGTCTCTCGTGATCCCCCTATCAACGACGGCTATTACATCGCGTCACTCAACGCTACCGTCCTCTCTTCGCACAATGTCATGTTCCCGCACTCAGTCATCAATATAAAGGACAATGCGCTGTGTCTCCCTCTTGCGAATTTGTGACTATGCCCTCAGGTGATACGCCAGGGTATCTTTATTGCAACCCTAACTACAGCGTCCGACTATCTTGTTTCCGTCTTAACTGGGCCTGCTGCACCGCCTCCTACTGCTATTGATTTGAACCCTACGCTGTTAGATAACATAACCAAGATGTTTGCAACTGACCTTCCAGCCGCACACGTACACGCACTTCGGTACCGGCTCATGTGGCACCTTGAAGTTTTGATCTGCATGGCGGACCACTGGGTCAAGTAAGACTTTTCAAGCATCGCATTTACACGGGTGATGCCAAACCCATACACCGACGTCCCTATCGTGTCTCCTCCGCTGAACGCCAAGTTATACAAGAGGAAGTTGACAAAATGCTTCACTGTGATATCATCGAAGCTTCTTCAAGCCCATGAGCATTTCCTGCCGTGCTCATTATAAAGAAGGACAACCAGTTGGTGTTTCTGTGTCGAATACCCGAATCGTAACCAAGTAATGAAAAAAGACATGTACCCCTTACCTCGGATAGATGACGTCCTTAACTGTCTCAGAGGCTCCAAGTATCTTTCTTTGATAGGCCTTTGTTTCGGGTATTGGCAGATTTCAGTTGAGGGCATGGACCGTGAAAAGACGTCGTTTATGACACCTATTCACCTTAAGGTCATGACATTCGGGCTATGCAATGCTCCAACTTCATTCGAACGAATGATGCAGGTCCTCTTTCACGGCTTAAAGTGGTCCATCTCTGGTGCTACCTTGTTGATGTCATTGCCCTTTCGCCGACTTTTGACACGCACCTCGAGCGCCTCTCGGCAGTTCTTTCAGTGTTCCACAAAGCGAGACTTCAGCTCAATTCGACGACATGTCACTTCGGCCGCCGGCAACTTGCTGTGATCGGACACCTCATCGGCACTTCAGGTGTTCATCTCTAGCCGGTGAAAGTTTGCGTGCTCAAGGATTTTCCTGTGCCCACCTGCGCATGCAACGTTCGAAGCTTTGTAGGCCTCTGTTTCTATTTCCGCAGATTCGTGAGAAATTTCGATGACAACGCACTCGCTCTAACGGAACTTTTTAGGAAAAACGCGACTTTTGTCTGGGTTCCCGACCAAGGTAGTTCTTTCGGTGGGCTGGCGACGCGATTCATGTCGCCAGCGATTTTCGGCCGCTTTGACGTGTCCGCCTCAACGGAAGCTCACACCGACGCTAGCGGCCCCAGTACCGGCGCTGTTTTGGTACAACAGCACGGTTGCGACCGGGTCATTGCGTACGCTAGCCGTCTTCTGCCACCGTCGGAACGCAATTATACGATTACTGAACGTGAATGCCACGCCCTCGAAAGGCAGTGATTATATATCGCCCCTACATTTATGGGCGCCTTTCACGATTAACACCGATCACCACGCGCTTTCATGGCTTTCGTATTTCTAAGATCCAACCGGACGTCTTGATCGGTAGGCTCTACGGCTCCAAGAGTACTCTTACGCAGTGGTATATAAGACAGGCCAACTCCATAAAGACGCTCACTGCTTGGCACGTCGTCTAGTACACCCACCAGATCAGCCTAAGACCAGCGAGACAACTTGCGACATCGCGCTTACCGCGTTTGGTTACATCGCCGATGAGCAACGACGTGACCCTTACCTGAGCGATATCATTCTTAACCTGACGACCCTGACAAGTTCCCCCTCTTCATATATGTTTGAGCTGCAAGGTGGCATACTCTACCGTTATAACATGCACCGTGATGGCCGTGAACTGCTACTGGTCGTTCCCAAGCATATGCATGAGACTTTACTCGCACAGTTGCATTATGTACCGACCGCTTGTCGTCTGGGAGTCTCAAAGACATAAGGCCGTGTTCGGCGTCGTTTCTTTTTCTCCGGTATTTACCGTTCCTTTTGCCGTTTAGCAGCGTCCTGTGAATCTTGCCAACACCGCAAAAGACCAGCAGCCCTGCCAGTCAAGGTGTTCAGCCCACTGAAACAACAACTGAGCCATCCTTTCGTCTTGGTATTGATCTCCTTGGCCCTTTTCCTTTATCGCTTAGGGAGAACAAGTTGATGGCAGTTGCTACTGACTGCACCTCCCGGTACGCGATCACGCATGCTCTCCCTACCAGTTGCGCAACCGACGTCTCTGACTTGCTTCTCGACGCTGTGATCCTTCACCACTGCGCTCTCCGACAGTTCCTTACCGACTGGGGCCGCTACATTCTCTCACAGGCTGTCCACGACATCTTACATACCTTCACTACGAAGCACAAGCTTGCAATGGTGTATCACATTTAGACCGACACCCTCACAGAGCGGTTCAATAGAATTATCACTGATATACTCGCTATGGAAGTCTCTACCGACCACCGTGACTGGGATGCTGCTCTGTCGGCACATTCGCCTAGAGTACGTAACGCCATGTTTTTGCCGGTTTCTCTCCATGTTTGCTCTTGCGTGGACGAGACCCTATACTATCTATTCACACAATACTCCCAGCCGTTCTCGCTACAGCATCACAATATGCCCGATATGCCATCTCTAGAGCTACCGAGGCACGTGAGATTGCACGCCTGTGTCGGAATACTTACCTAGAAATAGAACTACGCATATGTGAACCACAATGCCCACTTGAACCCTCGTTACCATCTTGCTTCTTTGGAAAGTAGCACGGCGAGTTAGACTTTGTGAAAAGTTGATCTCGCCCTATTCAGGCCCATGCCGTGTCCTGCGTTAAGTGAGAGCCCTGACCAAGACTTACAACCTATCGATACCTCCATACCACGATCCTCTTCTCATATCGTACACGTCGCTCGTCTGAAGCGATATCACTCAAACTTACCAAGCGCCGGGACAGCGCCTACGCTACTGGCGGCCACGCTACGAGTCGCTACAGTAGCGAACGATGATGAGACGACTGACGGAGACGATAGTCACATTTAGTTGTGCGCCAAGGCTCCATCTTGTATGCCTGTCTTCTGCCCGTTCTGTATATCCTGTAAATATACTGTCAAGCGTCCTTTCTCCCTGCGACAATATTTAGGTATATGTATATGCCCTACCTTGATATAGGATATGTGGTATATGCGGGTTATATTGCCACACCATTCTATCCCTAAAGTTGCTCCTGCCTTGTCTTACAGTTATCACAAAGGTATTCCTTGGAACTTCAATAATGCTAGCCTGCAAACAAATCTCACCAAACAAAACACTGATAGCGCATGCCTTTATATTATTACGATATCATCGAGCGATACTCAAGGGACGAGCTGCCGCGAGAACGACGACGAAGTGGGTCTGTGCCCTTGGCGCGAGTGAATGTTAGACTGGCGCTCTGGCTCCAGTCCAGTGTAAATAGTCTGTAAATAGCCTCTTTCGTCTGTGTCATTCTACACGTAATATTGTGGTGGAGGTGAGCGATCCCCGTCCTCGCCACGGAACTCCGGAGTGGTTCGTACATCGAGCTTGTCACCATGCCTCCCGGTGACGAGCCCGCCACTGCAACGGCTTCTGTTGGTCCGACTGCTCCAATCGTCACGGTTGCCCAACGTCGCGAGCCTGGTGTGCTCCCTGGCCTGGAGGGACCGGACATTGACGAATGGATCAAGCTATATGAACATGCCAGCGCTAATACCAGGTGGGACCCAACCATTATGCTTGCCAATGTCATCTTTTATCTTGGCGGCACCCCACGCGTGTGGTACCAGACACATGACGACGAGATAAGCAGTTGGGACTCTTTCAAAGAAAAGCTACGGGAGCTGTTCGGTGACCCCATTGGCCGCAAGGTTCCGCGAGAAAGGCTCTTGCGTCTCGTGTTCAGACTTCTACAGAGCCGAACATTTCATACATCTTCGACGTGTTGGCTCTATTCCGCAAAGCTAGCCATGCTATGTCTGAATCAGATAAAATGTCACGTGTCCTAATAGGCATCGCCGACGACGCTTTCAATTTGCTTGTTTTCGGTAATGTCTCGACGATCGACTCCATCACAAAAGAATGCCGCCGCCTTAAACAAGCCAAGAGCCGCCGTATCAGACACCACATCACGCGTCAGGCCACCACCTGTGACGACGTCACCTGTATTGTTCGCCGCGAGCTCGAGGCCGCCTGTTCGCCAGCTTTCTCCACGACGCCTCCCGATCCGCCAGTAACCACGATTGCCATGAACCAGGCCGTAGTCAGACAGGAATTGGAGAACATGGGTCTGAACTCCGTGTGTTCAACATTGCAACCCAGCGTTCCCCAGTTCTCTACCAGGCACTTCTCGTCCCCGACAGTGCTTTTCCGCCACATCTCGCCGGAACCCGTCCGATTGGCGTAGCCCTCATGACAGACCAATCTGCTTTCACTGCTCTCGCATCGGCCACGTCGCTCGTCACTGCCGCAACTGATGGCCACCATCTCCTCGGACATACGCCACCGCTTATCCCCGCACCTTTGGACCTTCTGTTCTCTATACTACCCGCCATGAACCCACTGTTGCTGATGATCCTGCTCCGAACATTCGCTACAGCGGCTCGCCCTCACCTCGACGCACTCGGTCCAGTTCGCCCCAACCCCATCGCTTCTCTTCGCCGCCCATCACCTCCAGGGCCCAGCCGGAAAACTAGGCACTGCAGCTTCTGCAGGTGAAGCTGCGTTGTCGACACTGCCCTCAAATCCTCTGCTCACGTTAAACACGAACCAAAACCTTCGTGACGTTGACGTTGACGGCTATCCTGTCACGGCAGTCATCGATACCGGGGCACATCCTTCTATTATGAGTGCTGCCTTCCGACGACGACTGAACAAGCTCCTCACCCTAGCTTCGGCACGCGTCATCCGCTCTGCGGATGGCGGTACTGGGCCTATCATCGGCATGTGTACGGCACGTGTTAGCATCGCCGGCCACCACACTCCTGTCCTCTTCACCGTGATTGCACATTGCCCCCATGACCTCATTCTCGGCGTCGATTTTCTCTCCGCGCATTCTGGTCTCATTGACTGCTCTGCCAGTACCCTTCGCCTTGAGTTGCCGATTCTCTCAGAAACTTTTGACGCACCCCAGTGCCACCTACGCCCCACTGGCTTTATTCGCCTGCCACCAAAATCAATAGCCCATATTGAACTCTTGTCTTCCCCACCAGTCCCTGATGGCGAGCACCTCGTCATTCCTCTGCCCGACATTCCACTACAGTAGGACGTTACCGTGCCTTACAGTATACTTACTATTACTGCGAACCGCACTTTCATGCCTATCTTTAACTTTGGATTGGCAAAGCAAACTCTACCGCAAGGTATTTGCCTTGCCAACGTTGATTGTCTCGGCAACCATCACGTGGCAACATTATCGACCGATGCTTCTTGCGAGCTTGGCAGGCCCATCGTGCCAGCCTCGGCCGCCGATCCCAAGATACAGAAAATGATTGCGACGAACCTGCCTTGTGCGCAGGCTGATGTCCTTTATCAAGTATTATCCTCCTACAGAGATATTTTAGACTTCGACGATCGCCCTTTAGGCCAGTTGCTCGCGGTCAAGCATCGGATTCTTACTGGCGATGCTACTCCTATTCACCGACCACCGTATCGAGTTTCTGCATCGGAATGCCAAGTAATTCAAAGCGAAGTGAAGAAAATGCTAGACAAAAACATCATTGACCCTTCTTCGAGTCCCTGGGCGTTACATGTAGTGTTGGTTAAGAAAAAGGATGGCACGTGGCGCTTCTGTGTAGACTACCGTCATCTGAATAACATTCGGCGGCAAACCGTGACCAGCAAGTTACTGTTATTACCTTGCTGTCGGCAGGTTACGTGGCTGCATCCCTATCAGCTTGTGGGAGCATCTTCTGTCTGCAAAGGCTGCTTCGTCTTGGAATACACATCGGCGCATGCAGAATGCTGACCTGCTGCCTAGGACGCTTCTAGTCGGTTCTTTGCCGCCACCGATGTCGGTGAAGTCAACGCCCCTGACGCCACGTCCATCTGCGATTATTTAATCCTCGCTTTCGCCATGCTTCTCTGCAGGTGGCGGCAAACCGTGACCAGCAAGTGACTGTTTTTACCTTGCTGTCGGCAGGTGAGTGCTTGTATCAACCTGCTTTTGTATTTTTCTCACGTGTCCTCGTTTGCCGCTGACTGCAACAAGATGCCGAATATTTGTGTTGTTTGCCCCCCAGGTGTTACCTGCAGACGGTAAATGTTTAACGTGCTCTTTGTGCAAGCGGGGGTATCATCTTGGCAAAAGTTGTTCGCCGTTACCGAGGGTACCTACACTAAAGTGACGTCCGAAAAACGCGTAGCTTGATCGTGCCAGACATGCAGGCAGTCTGCATCCACCAATTGCGATGTTTCATTCTCACATCAGTTAACAGAAGTCAAGAACAAACTGGATCAGCTTACAACAATTCTAGAAGCACTTGTAGTTAAGATGGAAGGACTTATGGAATTTAAAACCTCGGGAGAAAAGCTGACTTAGTCTGTTGTGGAAATACAGAAGTGTATTGAGTTTCTGTCCACAAAATACGATTCCGTCTTTTCAGCGGTGTCGGATAGCCAAGCTGAACTTGGCCAGCTTCGTGCCCAGTGCGAGACGTTGTCATCGACAGTTTCTTCTCAGGCTGCAGCCCTCCACACTATGACTACTGAAATAAATGCCCTTGAGCAGTACACCAGAAGGTGTAATTTTGAGATACACGGTTTCCCCGTTCACCATAACGAGGACGTGATATCTGTGCTGGGTCAAGTGGCGGAAAAGCTTGATATAGATTTTCAGCCTTCAGATGTTTCTGTTGCACACAGGCTACCAGCTCGCAAGGATTCCATCCCGGCTATCCTTGTGCAAGCGCGAACTGTAGCGATCAAGCAAAACTGGCTCGACTCTTGCAGTTGGCTCCCAAGTCTTGTCTTTAATGGAATGGCTGCAAATCCTCGGCTATATTTCAACGACAATCTGACACGCGCTAACCGAGATTTATTTCGTCAGGCTCGCCTGAGAGGGATAGAAAAGGACTACAAGTTTGTCTGAACACGCAACTGAAGGGTGCTGGCCAGGAAAGCTGAGGGTGCTCCTGCGATTCGCATTGATACTTCAATTGACCTCAAAAAGCTCGCGTAAATATGGATGTAGCTAGATCACTCTTGTTTCATACCTTCTCAGACGTTCATAACTTTTTTATTGCTAACACCGGTAATGCCTTCACTGCCACCCATGTTAATATTCGCAGCATCCGTAAACACTGGAATCATTTTCGCGCTTTAACTTCGCCTTTCCTGTCTATCTGTGACGTCTTTGTCTTGACAGATATTAATGTTTCTGCGGATGCCATGTCTTCTTATTCTATACCAGGTTATTAGTTGTTTTCATACACTCGCACGTTGCGTAAAGGAGGGGACGTGGCCGTATTTGCGAAAGACAAGTGGTCTGTATCAGACATACCGCTTTCCTTTTCGCAAGCTCAAGTAGTTGCTCTGCGACTATGCTCATCTGAGACTTCATTGGTTGTTTTGTCTATGTACCGGCCACCTTGTTGCAATGTTCGCTTATTCTTTTCAGAGCTTGACACAGCCCTATCATGCCTATCTCTTGACGAAAACGTGTGTGTGCTATGCGATATAAACATCGACACCCTCCGCCCCACTCCGCCGCCGGTCGCCGACTATCTCGATCTATTATCTAAATGGCGATTAGAAGGCATTATACATCAAGCAACACGTGAAGAATTTCTGTGTGGAAAGTTGGTTAAATCCTGCATTGACCATATAATGCTCGGTGGTTCAATTATGCAATGCAGGCAGCTGTTGTCGAAACCAAGGTCGCTTATCATTACTTCGTCTGTCGTCGTCTTGAAGAAAATGCCACGCCTTCGAAAGTCAACAGCATGAAAAAGGAAATTTGCATTATTGATCCTAAGCTCCTTGACGAATGCGTCACAAAGCATGACTGGCAGTCCATGTTATATACACTATCTCCAGCTGATTTATACGACCGTTTTGTTCAGATTCTCCACAATTACAGAAACAAATGCACCCGGTTTGTAAAAGTGAGATTACGTCGAGAAGAGAACAAATGCCTATCGCCACAAATATTAGCGGCAATTAAGGAATAAGACCTTATGTGGGCCCAAGCTAAACGGGCTCCAAATTGTCCGGAGCTACTACTGATATTTTAAACATGTAGAAATCGAGTGAATTTCATGATTCGGCTAGCAAAGCGAAATCATATGTGCCGCAAATTCAAAGAAGCTCGTTCGGACGTGAAAAAGACGTGGTCTCTTGCAAATGAATTAAGAGGTAAATTCAAACGTGGTGGTTGCCTGTTACCACTTGAGTCCCATTTTTCTGCAGATGGAGCAACTGTTTCAAATGAATTTAACACATACTTCTCGCAGGTTTCTGGTACTGCTAAACCACACCCTGATCACTGTACTTTAGGAACAGCGTATATAAATCTGCACACCTTCCTCCTCTATGAGAACTTGATCTCAGATCAATTATTTTTAACCTGAAAAGTGGTAAATCACGGGGCGTTGGTTGCATTTCTGTGGACGAGTTACGCAGAAATTTCGACGCTGTTATGTATGTGCTGTTATCACCGCTGAATCACATATTAACCAATGGTATTATACCTACCGAAATGAAAAAGGCCATAGTCATACCCCTCTTCAACAGTCGTGCACAAAATAGATACAAAAATTATCGCCCAATTTCAATCTGGCCGTGTATCTCTCAAATATTATAAAAAAAACCTGCTGCAAGTCACCTGAATGCCAGTAGCATTATTTCAAGTACGCAGTATGGTTTTGTTCCAGGCAGAGGCACTCGGGCTCTCCTTGAGAATATTTCAGACATTATAAATTCAGCTTTTGATGCTAATCAGGTCGTATGTGCTTTTTTCTGGATGTTAGCAAAGCTTTCGACAGTGTTTGCCATAGTCTTTTCTTATATAAACTTTCCTTGATGAAATTTCGTGGGCCTTTCGTAACACTACTCTCTAACTTTTTGGAGGATAGAACGCAGTTAGTCTCCATTGGGCAGTACCGGAGTAATACAACTTCTATAAAAGCCGGAGTACCTCAGGGATCCATATTATTTCCAGTTCTTTTCAATCTCTATGTGAGTGACCTCGCCGCTGCTACCGCTACTTTTACATTTCAGTACGCAGACGACACAGTTATCTTGTCTCAAGCTGCCTGTTTTTCAGAGGCAATCTCCCTTTTACAAGATGCAACGATCAACGTTATGAACTGGTTCACTAACAATGTCATTAAAGTAAACGTCTCGAAAACACAGCTTATATGTTTTCATAATCCGTTGAAGAAAGTCAATTTAAACCTTCCACTACTGGCACACTCTTCATGTTGCTGCCCCCGCACCTGCTCACCCATTCCATATGTTTCATCTGTGAAAAACGTCGGCGTTTTCCTCGACAGTGACTTCACATGGAATACGCATCTGGCCCACATATGCTCAAGATTACGTGCAGTTTCAGGTACATTATACATTATCAGATATTACATGCCACTCTCCGTTCGTAAAATGGTTTTGCAAGCTTTGGGTTACGGTATGCTTCGCTATGGGATTACGGTGTACGGTCACTGCGCGATTCGATGGAAAGATAGCCAACTCTATCCTTCGATGTATTCTGAAAATTATTGGTTATGATTTAGGTTTAACCACCGGCATCGACCTTTTCAAAGTCTTAAAGTTGCCAGATTTTAACGCCCTTCTAGCGGAAACGGCCATCCTGAGGCATTTCTGGTCGCACAAATACAAGGTCGAATAAGTTCCTGCTCGTTGTCTCCAGCCGAAAGACCGATTTCGGGTGCCTCGCTGCTCTACCAAGTACGGTCAGCACACTCGTAATTACTTCATCCTTTCCTCTCTCAATAAACTACCAGCAAGTGCCTTTCGCACGAAATCACAGTATAAATTAAAACAAATTCTTCGTCGCATTAGCCTCTAATCCATTACATGGTGGTTCTCTCATGTGTATTTAAACTCTACATAACTTTAGGGTACTGGAGCAAATCGTGAAATTATTTATTTCATTTCACACCTGCTGATGTATGTGAATGGAGCGTGGAAAGAGTACTTTTGTTTTGCTTCAGTGCCCTGCTCCCTGCAGATCTCATATGTATATTCCTGCCTCTTTTTTGGTTCCTATTTTGATTGTTTTTGTTGGCTGTTGTCAATGGGATAATTAATGGTATTTAAGTGATGTGCAAATGCCTGATGTATGTTTTCTTGCTTTGTATTAGGAATGCTGGGTTGTGTTACTGTTCATCGCAGGATACGTGGTTTGTTTTCATTTTTGCCTCCTCACTGCTGTTTGTGTTTCTCTACTGTGTCAGTGCCTGCTAACAATATTTCTGCATATCTTAGGTTATCCGCGATATTACGTTGTGTTAAACGCTGTCTGTCGGCTCTGCCCTTGAAACCCAATGCGGCTTTGGCAGGCCTATTACGTATTAGTGTTGGCGGAATTCCTGGGTCAATAAATTATTATTATTATTATTATTATTATTATTATTATTATTATTATTATTATTATTATTATTATTATTATTATTATTATTATTATTTTATTATTATTATTATTATTATTATTATTATTATTATTATTATTATTATTATTATTATTATTATTATTAAGAAGGACGTCTACCCGCTCCCACGTATAGACGGCGCCCTTGACTCCCTCCCCGGTCCCCGCTATTTCTCTTCTATTGATCTTCGTTCTGGATGCTGGCAGATTGCTGTCGACGACATGGACAGACAAAAAACCGCGTTCATCACACCTAATGTCCTATACCAATTTAAAGTAATGCCGTTTGGATTATGCAACGCCCCTGCCGCCTTCGAGCGTACGATAGACTCCTTGCTCCGAGGCTTCAAATGGTCCACATGTCTCCGCTACCTCGACGACGTCATCGTCTTCTCACCCACGTTCGACACTATACTTGAGCGTCTAACAGCTATACTTGATGTATTTCGAAAGGCGAAGCTACAACTTAACTCGTGCAAATCTCGTTTCGGCCGCCGCCAAATTACTGTTCTTGGCCACCTCGTTGACGCTTCCGGGGTACAGCCTGATCCCGACAAAACCCGCGCTGTCCGAGACTTTCCGGTTCCGAAGACAGCCGCAGACGTTCGAAGTTTTGTGGGGCTATGCTCGCACTTTCGTCGCTTTATTCAAGATTTTGCGGTAATTGCTAGACCCCTCACTAATCTTTCAAAGAAAGGCGTACAATTCTCGTGGTGTACTGCAGAAGCCGCCGCCTTCTCTTGTCTCGTACTCTTCTAACCACCCATTCTCGCCCACTTCGACCCTGATGCCCCTACAGAATTGCGTACAGATGCCAGCGGTCATGGCGTAGGTGCCGTCATATCCCAGCGTCAGCTTGGCCAGGATCGCGGTATTGCTTATGCGAGCCACCTCCTCACATCATCGGAGCGCAAATTCTCCATTACGGAACGAGAATGCCTTGCTGTAGTCTGGCCTGTTGCTAAGTTCCGTCCTTATCTTTACGGTCGCCCTTTTTCCGTAGTCACTGACAATCATGCTCTCTGCTGGCTCTCATCCCTAAGAGATCCTACAGGCCGGCTTCGTCGATGGGCTTTGAGGCTACAAGAATTTTCATATTCCGTGGTCTACAAGTCCGGCCGCCTGCACCAAGACGCTGACAGCTTGTCCTGTCACCCTGTTGACGACCCTGACACCTCCAGTATTAGCAGTGCTGCTTGCGTATTCTCTGTGGCGCAGCTGCTTCATTTCGTCGACGAGCAGCGTCGTGACACCTACATCTGAGCACTCATCAACCGTTTTGAACACTCTCCGGCCGACGCCACACTACGCCTCTTCGTCCTAGATGAGCTTCACGACGCCCCAACGGCAGGACACCTCGGCGTATCTCGAACCTATGACCGTGTATGTCGCCGTTTTTTTCTGACCGGGCCTTGCCCGTTACGTACGACGTTACTTCGCCGCTTGTGAACTTTGCCAATGACGCTAGAAGCCTTCCCAGCTCCCCGCTGGCTACCTGCGGCCACTCGAAATTCCTGCCAAGCCCTTCCATCGCGTCGGCTTAGACCTTCTTGGCCATTTTCCGGAATCTACATCAGGAAACAAGTGGGTTGCAGTCGCGGCGGACTACACGACCTGCTACGCCGTAAGGCGCGCTCTTTCGACTAGTTGCGCAACTGATGTTGCGGACTTCCTCCTGCATGATATCGTTTTGATTCATGGTGCTCCGCATCAATTGCTAACAGACCGTGGCGCTACGTTCTTAGCCAAAGTCATTGACGAAATCATGCGTGCCTACTCAATACAGCAGAAATTTACCACCTCCTACCACCCTCAAACGAACGGCCTCACTGAGCGTTTGAACCGCACCCTTACAGACATGCTATCCAAATACGTTTCAGATGACCACCGTGACTGGGACCAGGCTCTACCTTACATCACCTTTGCGTACAACTTGTCCCGTCTCGACGCTGCTGGCTTTTCTCCTTTTTACCTCTTGTATAGCCGTGAACCGACGCTACCACTGGACACAGTACTTCCGTCCACCACAGTATCAACTAGCGCTTATGCCCGTGCTGCTATCGCCCATGCTGACTATGCTCGCCAACTTGCGCACGCTCGTCTACAAATCTCTTAAGACACACAAAAGCAGCGCTACGACCTCCGTCACCGTGATGTCAATTTTGAGCCCGGCACCCTCGTGTTGCTTTGGTCACCATTACGTAAAGTTGACCTTTGGGAAAAAGTGCTTTCCTGTTACACGGGCCCATATCGCCAAGTGACCGATGTCACCTACGAAATCGTTCTAGCTACGCCCACTACGTCCTCTGCTGTGACAACCAGTGACATTGTCCACGTCGCCCGGCTCAAACCCTACAACTCTCCACGCCCCTTGAATATTTAGCAGCACCGTGACGGCGCTTTTGCCGCCGGGGGTAGTATTACGATATCATCGAGCGATGCTCAAGGGACGAGCTGCCGCGAGAACGACGACGAAGTGGGTCTGTGCCCTTGGCGCGAGTGAATGTCAGCCTGGCGCTCTGGCTCCAGTCCAATGTAAATAGTCTGTAAATAGCCTCTGTCGCCTGTGTCTTTCTACACGTAGCAATCCTAATAATTCTGAGACTTAAATATGGAAAGTGCCATAGAATAACAGAAACCTGAAGATGAAGTAATTTTTTTAAGAGGCCGTACAATATTTCTGCGATCGACCCACGTCTCCACCAGAAAGCGTTCGCCGCCAGCGTTTCCCGGTATACATTACGTGTACACAAGCTACAGTTGCCGGGAACCGTGAGAAGCAGTAGGGGATCTTTAAATGCTATCGCGCTCCGTTCTTAAAGTTGCGGCTTTAGGGAACTCTCCGATCTTTCGACTAATGATGTAGTTGTGATTAATTGGCTGGAGAGCAGGTGTTGTATTGCTGCATGTATATTCCTGAGGCCCTGCACATGACGGTCGCAAGGCTTGTTCGTCTATGATTCTTGCCACAGCTATATCATACTGTTTCATGAGGCAGGTGAGCGTGGAGCTACCTGCTCATAAATAAGTCAAGGTTCATCTTGGTTTCTTTGGGATACCAGTTTATTTTCGTTTGTTTAGTTGCATTTAGACGCATGCATTTTGTCCACTTCTGTATTTAAATAGGTGCGAATCCATAAATATATTGTTGTGGTGCCCAAGAGTTGTGATAGATGCTTTTTAGATTTCCATTGCAACCACAGTGGCTTGTTCCTATCTACACTTTCCTTGGTTTATTTGTCTGTGCTTTTTGCCGTCGTGATCAACAGCGAGTGGGGCTATACTATTTTAGGTACAACCAAATTAGGAATGCCCACTAACCTTGAACAAACACAATCCCTCACCAGAACAGGAAGTGGCCTCCCTTGTGCCGTATTCAACCACAACCTCCCCATTGATATCTGCAATTAACTCCCGACCCCCACTCCCCAGCAGCTGCAGAGCTCCTGTCCGAGGTGGTGGTTAGACCTGTGACGCAGCAGAGGGTGCTAAGAATCTCTGGGTCCGGACAGGCCGCCAACGGAAACTGACCCTGTCAACCTTTAATTGCCCAACTCTGTCGAGCGAGGCTAACTTAGCAGTACTGTTCGAGGAATTATAAGACATTATTTGGGATATCATCGGCCTTAGTAAGATTAGAACTGGTGAGGCATATACGTTGCTGAATGACAGCCATGTCCTCTGCTATAGAGGTCTCCCTGATAAGAAGCAATACGAAATGGGATCCTAAATCCATAAGTACATAGCGGGCAACATTGACGAATTCTAGAGCATTAATTAGAGGGTAGCCGTAGTCGTAATCAAACTTAGTAAGCAGTATAGATTAAAGGTTGTAAAAGCCTACGCTCCAACATCCAGGCACGGCGATGAGGAAGTAGATCACTTTTGTGAAGATGTTGAATCAGCGATGAGAAAAGTGCAAACTCGGTATACAGTAGTAATGGGTGACTTCAATGCAAAAGTCAGGATAAAGCAGGCTTTTAGGCTTCCTCCGTTCCTGAGAGCATGTTCAATTCTATTCATGGTGTACATCCCTATGTCAGCTGTCTTAAGGTTGTTGATTAACTTGAAAATTCTGCCAATTCTATTCTAGCTGTGGGGTTAGAGGCTTTCATACATTGGTGTTTCTTGATCAGATCCGTCGTCCCCTGCCGTAGCTTACTGACATCTTGTATAACGGAGTTATTACCGGCATCTATTGCACACTCCTTAATGATGCCCATCAGATTGTCTTTCATATCTCCAACACTAAGGTCCTCTTCCTGAGTTAAAACCGAATACATGATCCGTCGCTTGATCCGGACTGCCGCTATTTTCCCTCTTACCGCTAACTCATTGATCGGCTTCTTATGTGCCAGTTTCTTCCGTTCCCTCCTCAAGTCTAGGATAAATCGAGTTCTTACCATCCTATCCTTACTGCAGCGGACCTTGCCGAGCACGTCCACATCTTGTATGATGCCAGGGGAATCCACAAAAAGAGATACATTAAAGAACTGAAAAATTGTAGGCCTATTAGCTTACTCCCAGGATTACATAAAATATTTACCAAAATAATCTCCAATAATATAGGGGCAACACTGGAGTTTCGTCAACCAAGGCAATAGGCGGGCTTCGGGAAGGGATTCTCTACAATGGATCACATTCATGTAATTAATCAGGTTATAAAAGAATCCGCAGAGCACAATAAGCCTCTCTATATGGCTTTCGTAGTTTACGAGAAAAAAACATTTGATTCAGTAGAGATACCAGTAGGCATACAGGCATTGCGTAATCAAGGAGTACAGACCGCTTACCTAAATATCGTACCTTGCAAAATACCTACAGAGATTGTACAGCCACTTTAATTTTACACAAGAAAAGTAAGAAGGTACCTGTAAAGGAAGGAGTCAGATAAGGAGACACAATCTATCCCCTGCTATTTACTGCGTGCTTGGAAGAAATATTGAAGCTTTTATACTGGGAAGGTGTAGGAGTAAGAATTGACGGCGAATACCTCAGCCACCCTCCGTTTGCGGATAAAATTGTTCTATTCAGCAACACTGAGGACGGGTTACAACAAATGATTGGGATGACAGCGAGAGACGAAATGAGGGACGATGGCGTACAATAGTCTGGCCATCGGCGTAGATACAATTGGAGGCAACGGAGGTCTGTCCGAGTAACGAAATATTTATATCAAAGGAGGCCTGATGCTTCGTGAGCAATTTTAGCGACGCTTCACTCTGAGCAGCCATAAGGTAAGGACTTATCACGGAAGCAAGGGCAGATGCAGCAGATTTGCCCTATTGAGGAAGAGCTTGCGAGGCGGCAAGAACAGGCAGGTAGACTGGCTGGGTGTCCACATAGCAGGTGACTGCACAACCTTGAGGTTGGAGGATTGACTCAGTGGTCGTGTTTAAAGCGATTATTAAGGCAGAGCTTTCTTTGATCCGAACCAGGCAAGAAGCTAAGACAATCCCCACGCGCAAGACCGCGGCCGTAAGGAGCGATGAACACGTCGCCATTGGTGATGTCCGTAGAAGAGAGATATGGTTTGTTCGTGGCCGGGAGGCAGTACAAAATGGGCAGTAGCGAGAAAATGCAGTCGTGTCTCATCGGCACTACTGCTGCAATGAACTGTCTCGTTCATATTAACTACACGTTGACGGCAAGAGATTAAAGCGGATGCTGACGAGAGGAAGTACCAACCTAAAATTAGTTCACGAGCGCACGGAAATAAAATCGCTACGTAAGCTGATGATGGATACCATCAATGAAGACGTGTGCTGTACATTGGGCCGATGGCCGAATGATTCTTGCATTAGCGCCAATAAGGGATGATCCGACATAAGCCGTCTTCACTTTCCACAGACGAGAGCACAGGTCCGCGCGCAGGACTTGGAGCACTGCGCAGCGATGCAGTTTCCCCTCCCAAAACTGCACTGGTTAAATTTACGGTCGCTGGACGTGGAGTTGGAAGACAGGCCGAATTGGAGAAACAGAACCTTAATGCGACGATGGGGAGCGGCGTCTCGTGGCACGTGTGTTGTGGGCGGTGTTGGAGAAGTCGGCCGCAGATGTAGATTGGTGAGCGGGAGGATTATCGTCATAAGTGCGGTAGACGCGAGGAGGTGGCTCATCGTGACAAAGACAGCGTAAGCACGACGTTCGTCTTGCTGGCGGCGTCGGCAAAACCGGGAGATATGTCCTCGAAAGCAGCAGTAATAGCAGATGGGCCTCGACTAACACCAGGCAGATTAGTAAGGCGGGTTCGGAGCTCGGGCGACTAAAGGGCCAAGGTGATCGTGAACAGGCGCTGGCGGTGAGCTTTCAGACGGTGCGACTGGCATTGCAGCAACCTCGGCGTAAGATGCCGGTTGTTGGTAAGAAGCGTAGGCATGGTGGGCGTTCTGCAGGGAGGTCAATTCCTCCTTAATGATGCCGCGCAGGTCAGTAGAAGCAGTTTGAACGTCAGCGCTGCTGCAGGGGGGTGAGCCATGCGCTTGCGATCCCTCGCGAATTATGGCTCGAATGATAGAGTGGAGCTCAATAATGTTTTCCAGGGGGAGTCGGAAAAGTCCGGTTGCAAGCGGATTGATTGCAGGGCGTCGAGGCGTTGACAGACGGAGATGACGTCCGACACCGTCGACGGGATTTGAGCGGCGAGTGCGTTGAAGGCAGTAGATACTATACCCTTAGGAAGGCGTCGCACGTGGTCAGTTTCTGACATGACATTGTCGACACGGCGGGAAAGCGCGAGGATGTCCTCAATGTACGAGGTATACGACTCGCCATAATTCTTGACGCGCTCAGACAGCCTCTTTATCGCAACTTCTGAACGAACTGTGGATGTGCCAAAAGTCCGCCGTAGCTGCTCCCTGAACGACGACCAATCATGGAAGTCTCTCTCGTGACTCAGAAGCCATGTGTTGGCTAATTGAGAGACTTAAAATTGTAAGTTGTTCAACCTCGATGTCTTGTTCTAGTTGTTGTACTCGCTGACACGATCGTATTTGTTGAGCCAGTCTTCAATTTCCTCACCAGGTAAGCCAGAGAAGATTTCAGAATCTCGTTATCGGCTGTTGGAAGGGCTGGGAGTGGGGATAGTTGGCACTTGAACCGAACTGGTGGACGCTCCAGGCTGGTGTTGCGACATGGTGGCATCTTGGCGTAAGCAGCGTCCTGAACGTAGCTCCAAGACAGATCTAGAAGAGAATTGAGGTCGAAGGGATCTTAAAGCGCCTCCACTACTTGAAATACCACCTCCGAGAAGACGCTTTATTCCAAGAAGGGAAAATGGCACCGACGCAAATACGAACACGAGCCGACGATGGATGATGACTCTGTACGGATGATAATGAAGGCTGCGTAAATGCTTACAACATATATATATATATATATATATATATACATACTGGTTGCAGCACTGTGTGGGTGCCGCCTTCGCTAAAGGGAGACTTTACGCGCTGGCTCGAGCCATAAGCATACT
The DNA here is from genome assembly GCF_050947875.1 of Dermacentor variabilis. Lineage (NCBI taxonomy): Eukaryota > Metazoa > Arthropoda > Arachnida > Ixodida > Ixodidae > Dermacentor > Dermacentor variabilis. The sequence continues at coordinate 61,640,712 of NC_134573.1, read as the reverse complement.
TTCGATCTCGTGCCACATAAGTTCTCCTAGGTGGACCATTCTCTCCCGTATTTTTCTCTTAGTTCATGGAACGTGTGACACAAGCATAAAAGTACACATAAGTCCGCCACATTCAGCACGGCGTTCGATGCACTGACATCACATGTGAACTCGGCTACTGCGTGGCCGTGCCGACTATCTAATGGCATGTGACGTGACTTTTGAATAAACATCACCACCTCCAGTTGATGTTAGAGCAGCAGTGGCGATAGGCTATGAATAAAACCTTTGAGGCATAGTTACTTCTAGGTAATAATTCAAATAAATTGGTGCGCATTCATACAATGGAACAGTAGGGGACCTGGTTCATCTAAAACATATAACAATGTAAATTATAGTCCGTTGTCATTTGCTACCTTTTCTGTTACTTCTTCATCAAACACAGACATTGTTTTACTACTTTATGTTTACTACTCGCTGAGCTCATGACCAAAACTTCAATCCAGTTTGAATAGGATTCAATGAGTTGATGAAAAAACTGGTGATGCTGAATATGCAAAATATAAATACAATCTCTCTTACCGGCGTTTATACAATTTTCATGGCATCAAGAAAACTTCGGGACTGCAATTTGCGTCGACTAACATATGGCTATCCGCAGTGGTTGCATAGTGGCTATGCAAGTGGCTATGCATAGTGGCTGCTGAGCAAGACATAACGGTATCAAACGACAGCCACGGCGGCGGCATTTAGATGGGGGCAAAGTGTCAAAACACCCGCGTAATTAGATTTAGGTGCAAGTTAATGAACTCTTAGTGCTCGAAATTATTCCGGAGTTACATTTTACGGTGTGCCCCGCAACCGGATCGAAATTTTCGCACGTAAAACCGCATATTTAAAAAAAAGCTATCATGTAACTAATTCGTTCACGGTTTTTCGATGCCTTGCGTCAGACGAGGCCACCACGCTTGGAGTCTGGAGGGCATTTTCATAGCTTATCTTCAAGGTTGACCTAAGTGCATCATCAGTAATTGCCGTGAAGAGCCACTGGGGTTCGACATAATTTCCCCGTGTCACACATTTTCGGCCAACGAAAAGGTTGATACGCCACACAAAATAAAGTTAAACTAGTAGTGTTGCACATCGGAGAACTTGTGCGCTCACCATGCTTCTGAGAGTCGAGTAAAAATAGCCAATGCGCCCCACCCATAGGAAAAAGTTTGATGTTCGGCAACTGTGCTCGCCGATAACGTTGTTCTTTCAGTGTGACTCCTTATTTCTGGTGCAAACTTGCCTAAAAACCAGTTAGTTACGTGACTCACAGTTTTGCTACTGTGTTCTTTGGCGTCACTACAATGTAACAATATTATATGAGAGCAGACGCACTGACGAGCCAGCGCTTGGATGCTTTCAACGTTTCTTCGGCGGGTGCCGTCGGCTTTCACTTTCAATTGTCTCCAAGAATTTCATATTATGGTTTCAGCTTAGCTGCAATGTTGAGCACGTATTAGCCATGACGATTTCGCAAGTACAAGTAAGCACGCTGCTCGTTTTTGCTTTTAGGCTCTGGTGTTTCCTTGATAACATGTACCTTTTCCTCAAAAGGGCAGGTTTTCGTTTCGGCAATGGCCTGAAAAAAATAAGGCAATGTTTTTTTAAAATATGAAATTTTTACTGAACTTCACGACCCGTTCTTTGAACTATGTGGGAACAGTTTTCACCTTTTCATAGTACCATACCTTTGTTTCTCCAGCTATATATAATTCGTCAAGATTACATGACACACTATCAATACCTTTTACCACCTCTTTTATCACTACCTGGAAGTTTGACGGGACACTTTTCATCCCTTATGGCAGCCTCATGTACTGAAAAAACACACGAGTATTCACAGTGACCGGTCAATACGAATCACGGTGCAGCTGTAACAGCTGGTTCGCTGTAGAATAGTCAAGTGCATTGAAGCGCTTATATTCATTCAAAACCCAAAAAACAATGTTCCGTACAGAGTAATGTGTAGTGATCGGTGATCGGACAGCGGTTTGCCATCAATTTATAGTCTACGCACATTCGAGCTTTGTTGTTATGTTTAGGAACAAATAGTTGCGGCTTAACCTATTCATTTGGTTGCTCCTGAACCGGCCTTTCTTAGTCCACCAGTAAATGGACTTACTACTCTACGGTGTTCCTCAGTGCAAAATACACTAGTTGAGGCTTAGAAATCCCACATGTGCTGTCGCCCTTTAGCATACATTTTGCTGATGTGTCAACTGTCAGCTATCGTTCCTAGGGCTGGCGCATATATTTGGTGCTTTTTCTACCTTAAGAGTTTATTTAGCCCGATCAATATCGCACACATTTGTAAAACTTAGTTTGAAAGTATCTAGCCAATTACGGCTCATCAACAAAGAATGACATTTTTGACAAGTTCGCCACACGTGGAATGCAATTAGAGGCAGGGTGATAGCTTCGCTATTGTGTTCTACGAGCGCTGTCAAATTGGCTACACTTGACAGTGTGACACGATGATTCGTTTTCAGCCGTATGTCTAATTTTCTAGAGCTAAATGCTTGCGCCCATTTTATGGCAGAGTGAACATAGATATGCTATGAACTTGCTTGTACAGTGAATGGTTTAAGAAAAACTCTCTTTCGATAAAGTGAAGTATGAGAATTATAAATGTTATCAACCGCTCGTCAAATGATGAAACCCATCTTTTGGCGCTAGTACGGGTATACGTTATTCAGAAAAAAGAGAATTGGAAACGCTCCCCTCTGGAACCCTTCAGGTACACTCGAATATGTAATGAAGTGAATTAGCATAGAAAGTCTGAAGATTGCCATCCATTCCTGTAAATGGATCGTTGCAGCGATTCATTCCCTCACGAACATACAATCAATACCATTCCCGTATGTGCTGTGCACATGTGGCGCGTAGAATTACAAATACCTAGGTGTCGTATCTAGGTGTTACAAGTACCTAGGTGTTACACCTATCAAGGTATAAAGGTTATAAACACGGATAAAGTGCCTCAGAAAGGCTGGCCAATGTTTCAATTGGAGGACCTATCTTCATCAAAGATGACCTCGTCATCCTCGGCGTATTAGTTTGAAAGGGTTAGTGCAGTGACGTCACGTGCGGTTATTGTCGCTGGCGACTGGTTGTAAAGGAAGAAACTGTCGCCTGACGTCTGTGAGCGTTGTTCTCAAGGTGAGCGGACAAGTGCGGGAGAGTGGGAAGGTGCGGAGAAAAGAAAACAATACAAAAACGAGAAAAAGAAAGAAAAAAGTGAGGGGACATTTAGAGGAAGAAAAGACTAAGAAAATAAAAAGTGGGGCATGGGAGGGTGTTGAGGAAGCGAGAGGTTAGGGACCATTCAGGGGTGTCACTGGCGAGATGTTCTTGTGGCTTTAGAAGAGCTGGTCAGGCGGTCAGGGCGCGAGTAGCAAAAAAAGACCCAAAAAGGCATCAGTTGAAAGAGTGACTTTAGAAGCAAAGCAGCGATGCGTCGAGTAATCTTGAAGGAGTTAAGATGGCGACAAGGAGTCTGGGATGCAATGCATGCGGTGACTGGAAAGCATCGGCATGGCCTTTCAAGGGACTTAGCTCCAATAGCTCAGGGTAGGTGTCGTTAAGGCAGTATACAGAAATGAAAATAGCCTCTGTGGCTGAGGCGCCGAAAAAGGTAAGCTGTACTTTGGGACTTTGAAATGCGTTGGTGAGGGTGAAAAACATGAAAGAGCATATTAAATTGAGTAGTAAGCAGGAAAACAGTTTGCGAATTGGAGGAATAGGTGAGAGTTAAGTGTTAAGGTTTGCTGCTGGCATAATGTGTTTTGTGTCTTGGTTGGTGATATGAGAATTTCAGAGTTATTTACTGGTTTTAAACTTTATCCCTGTTATAACCTTAATACCACAGTGTGGTATTTTATCTTTCAGCCGCTTTCTTGATTGTGGATTTCCATGGCAGCTGACGATGACGGAAGAGGGTAAGTGCCCCTTGTTATCCTTTGCCCATGTAGTAGTCCTTGGAGACAGTCAGTACAGATACCTGAAGGAACACTTTCCACCAGGCCCACATGCGCCGTAATAAGATACCTGAGTGGGGCGCCAACATCCGATATCCTCCCGCTAGTTTGTGATACGCTACTCGACACCACACACTTCATTATCAATGTAGGCACAAACAACCTCAGTACACAAAGCGCCGCGGAAACGATCGAGTGCATGAACGTCATAATACGAACTATTCAAGCCGCTTGCCCAAACGCACACATAACCGTAACAACTTTCGCTCCCCGCCTACAAAACTAACACCGCCCACTAATCCACCAAACTAACGAACTCATGAAGCACAATGAGGAAACTAACAAGCTCAACTCATTGTCAACTTCGAACAAATTCACAAGAACGTAGACACGATACACCACGCAGAAATACATGAAGCACCGCACGGACACCTAGCTTGGGAAGGTTTTCATTTAAACCACAGAGGAATATAGCTAGTTTCTCAACACATGAAATCCTTTATTAGAGATAAGTAAAGAAAAATACTTTTTAAACCCACCTCTAAATACAACCCCGACCGACTCTGCCGACCGTGCCACCCGGAACAACACAATTGCGACAGTCGCCTCAAAAACACTCGGAACACAGACAGCAGAATGTGAAACGAGCTACAAGACGCACACTACTCCGAAAACATCAACAGTACAAACAGACACAACAGACCAACAGGAAATCCACTACCGAAGTTTTCACACAGACACCCTCACACATGCCTGCACACGTTCAAATTCATACGGAAATCAAGCTCGCATTAAGCCAGGCATGCAGTACCAAACCTGCCAAACAGAAATAAACCCCGCGCAAATCTACCAGCAAAAAGGCAAACAAATGACAGCCATCACAAATCAATAAATCTTCTCTGCCACAAAGCACAGCCATCCTACAGAATAGAAAACTTGCCAAAAAACATGCGAGCTACACTTCGCATCAGAAAACATACATAATCTGCAGAGAAAAATGTAATCCCTAAAGTTCTAACACTGAAGGCTGTACCAGCTCTAGGAACACTCCCACCACAGAATCGTGCAAACTGGCAAACAACATTGAACAATGCCTCACTTTCACTTTGGAATATCCTCAAGAAACCCTGTGAAGAACAAATAGAAACATTTAGCCACAGACTTCTGAACAAAGCCCTCAGAACAGATGAGGGGAAAGATTTAGAGCAGTACGACGAAAAACAGTCTAGGAAATGAGTTGAAAAACAAAGGTATAAAGCAAACTTTAATCAAAAACAACCTTCCAGGTAAACAGCCACCTCACGAGAACAAGAGGGACCTCGAGTCTAGAAATACCAGACGTGACGGAAACGTCCACAAAATTAAACCAGTTCAATGTTGTAGACATTTCAAAAACATTACATAAAAAAGATATAGGCGTGCTCAGCGAGGCCCTAAACTTTTCTCCACGAACAACACAATAAGTGAATTCGAGCTTCACAAGGACCTCTCAGAATTTTTGCGACGAATGCGTGTCCGACACTTTTTCGCAGACAACAACAGAGTAGACACCGGGACAACACCACTTAGAGCCCAATTCACTAGAACTCCCGAACGAAAACAAGCCAACGAATTTGACATATACCTTTGAAGTGTCAGTAAAGAAATTATAAGCCAATCCGATACATTTAAGTGATCTAAGAACATAACTACGTCGGAGAGTCGTATCATTTCAAATCTTAGTTGCCGGAATGACATTGTCATTAAGGAAACAAATAAGTCTGGAGGTATAGTTATTTGGCCAGTAAAAAAATACGAGCAGGAGGCTTACAGGCAACTAAACAATCGAGAACATTACCGTAAGCTAGATAACGATCCGAATATTATCCTAAACAGTGACAATTGCCAACTGGCTGAAATCACTTTTGGCTGATAATTGATAACACCGTGAGCATACGAATTTCTCAAACAATGCAATAGAACTGCCGGACGCTTCTACCTCCTTCCAAAAATTAATAAAATTCAATCCACTGAGCAGTACACCGCTATTATCCCAGGTCGCCCGATAGTTTCAAGCAACTCCCCGACAGAGATGCTAGATATGCCTTAACCACTTCTTTGGTGACTTGTCAAAAGGACTTCCGTCATTTGTACAAAATACGCCCCACCTGCTGAGAATTATGGAACACATTAATAGTAAAGGCACACTACCCCACATCATAATTCTCGCTACACTAAACGTCAGGGCTCAGCACAAGAACACTCCTATTCCCGATGTCTTCGACAAAACAAATGCTGTCTAATCGCAATGTGCCACACTCTGCTGTAGCCTACTTGTCTCTCCTTGTATTATGTCTAACACATAACTACTTAGAATTTGAGGAGAGTTACTACCTACAGATACATGGGAGAAGTATATGTACTTTATTTGCGCCAACCTACACGAACATATTTATGGCAATTCTAGAAACAGATTTCCTGTCGTGCTGCACTGACAAGCCCCACACATACCTACGATACATAGATGACATATTTATAATATAGGGACATGGTCAAGACAGCCTAGATAAATATGTAGGCCTTCTAAACTCTTTTCATCTAACAATAAAATTCACATCAGGATCTTCAATTGAGCGCGTAAACTTCCTAGACACAGCAATATACACTGACTATGGGGCACTAAAGACAACGATGTATAGAAAACATTTCGACGTACAGCATTACCTAGAGTGTACGAGCCACCATCCCAGACATTGCAAACAAGACATCTTTAAAGGCCAAGTCACATGACTACGTCGCATTTGCGTTGAAAACCAAGAATACATAGATAGACTCGATCACCTTAAAGAAACCCTTTCAAACAGGAACCACCCAAACAGTGGCCTTCAACATGTCTACACCACTGCAACCAAACTTGATCGAGCTGAGGTCCTCAAGCCCCACCCAAGAGTCACAAGAACAACAGCGCCTCTTCTTACTACTAAATTTTCAAACGCACTCTCAAACGTTAACAACATCCTCAGTAAATACTACCCAACTCTCACGAGCAACCAGAAACTTACTGAGATTTTTCCCGACCCGCCCAGACTAGCCTACAGAAGAACACAAATTTTAAAGATATTCTTGTGCATGCCAAATTAAGGACAAAAACGAAGTTAGGAACCGGTCCTTTTGGCTGCCCCAGGTTCTCTACATGCAAACATATTCAATCTACTACTACAGTAAAAAGTACAGCGTCGAATTACTCACACAAGGTAACTTCGCGTTTCACTTGCACATCAAGCAACCAAGTCATCTTTCTAGAATGTGCCGCTTGTAGCAAACAGTACATAGGTGAGATTGGACAACAGATTCATACAACACTCAACGGTCACCGCGCGGATACAAACCACAATTTACCTAAAGCCGTAGCCAGCGACTTCAATGAACGCCGTCATATACTCGACAAAGCAAGGCTCTATATACTACAAACAAATTTCCGTTGACCTAGTGAAAGGAAATATACGGAATCATACGTCGTACACAAGTTTATATTGCCTACACCCGACGGGAATTAGCTTGGCACGTGACAACTGAGAATCTTTATAAGCGGTAACTGAAATCTGAAATTCTCATATCATCAACCAAGGCACAAAGCACATTATGCCACCGGCTAACCTTAATTCCTAACTTCACATATCCCACCATTTCGCAAACCTTTGTGTCCTGTCTAACACTCAATTTAATGCAGCCTTTGTTTTTGCGTTTATATCAACTATACTACCCCCTTTTCCCAGTACTCCTGCCCCCGCCCACTTCTGCGCACGTCAGCCTCCTATTTGTTACTACGGTTTCAATTCCCCCCATTTCTTGCCTGTTTTAATTCTATCAATTTTTCGAAACACCCTCACCAACAAATTACAAAGTCCCAGACGCCAGCATACCTTTTCGGCACCTCAGCCACAGAGGGTATGGCCATTTCTGTACACCGCAGTAACGACACTTACGTTGAGCTACTGGGGCTAACATCCCTTGAAAGATCATGCCGCTGCTTTCCAGTTACCTCATGCATAGCACCCCAGACTCCTTGTCGCCATCTTAACTCCTGCAAAATTACTCGACGCACTTGCTGCTATTCTACTAAAGTCACTCTGTCCATAGATGCCTCTTTGGGTCTTTTTTATTACTCGCGCACTGACCACCTTATCGGCTCTTCTAAAGCCAGAACAACATCCTGCCAATGGCACCCTTCAGTGCTCCCTAACCTCTCGCTTCGCCAACATCCTCCCATGCCTCTCTATTTCTTTTCTTTTTCTTTTGTTTCCTCTTGGTGTCCCTCCCGTTTTTTGATTTTTTTATTCTCCTCTGTTTTCTTTTCTCCCCGCCTTCTCACTCTCCCGCTCTTGTCCCCTCGTCTTGGGAGCCACGCTCAGAGACGTCAGGCGACAGTCTCTCCCTTTACAACCAGCCTGCACTTGCACGTGACGTCACTGCACCAGCACTTTAAAACTAGCATGACGAAGATGACGAGGCTACCTTTGACGAAGATAGGTCCTCCTGTCAAAACGTTGGCCAGCCTTTCTGAGGCCTTTGATGCTGTTTATAACCTTTATACCACAGGGTGCTATTCCATCTGTCAGCCCCTTTCTTGATTTTGGACAGCTATCAAAGAGTATTTCGCGTAATAAAGGGACCGGTTTTGTCATTTGTCCAGATTATCAGTGATTCTAGATAAGGCCATGATTAAATACATTGGTCGGTTGGCAAGATGCTTGCGCCATTTCAATCAATAGATAGTCCAGATGCCCTCACGTGCTCCGAGAAGAGGTTTGTCGGCCTCTTTCTTGTCGTTATTTTGGTGCTGCCCAATTCTTCGGTTTAGACCTCCGCTCTCACCGATATAGAGAAATTTGCAATTTGCGCACGGTTCATTCTATACAACACCAGGAAAGTTGCGTCTTGTCCGAGCGTCCTTGACGTTTACCACATCTTTTCTAAGTACACTACCAGGCGAATGCGCTATGTGCACTGTATTATTTTTTGAACGCTCGACAGCGCTTGCACCTATATAGGCCATCCAAGGGACCACTGCAATTTTATTGCAATAGCATTACTTGGCTGCGTGTGCAACGCGGCCGTCGCCAAAAAGCCGAAGCAACAGCCAGTGGCACGAAATCTGCGGTAGAAAAGCAGCACACAAATTTAGTCACCTTCTCCTAACTAAACAAAGAAAAAAGTGTCCACCGAAAGGATTCAACCCACCTCCGCATAGCCACTGATACTGCTCTGTAGCCGAGCGCGGTACCCACTGCGCCCCCGTTGCTTTTCTTATTTGTTGCCTTGCTTGACAAAGAGTTTACGAGCTCATAAGAACAGAATAACAAGATCATGGTACGGAGAACCGTCAGCTGTTTGCTGGCTAGACGTCATCGGTATTTCACCATGTGCACGAAAATTTTCAATCTTGAAACCTACTCCAGTACATACGTCAGCACCTTCTGCACTTCGACAAACTGGGATGCAGATTCGCAATAACATTCGTGAATTGCTCGAACGTCGATATCTGCGTTGTGTGCAGTAGTCTGAGCTCGCCATATACTGTGCAGTCCCAGGAGCATAACGATACACTGTCGTCGTTTTCGACCGTGACATAACCGATTTCATGCGAACCTAATGGCCGCCGCTGCACCGGGGCAGGTGCCATGGAGAAACAGGGCTCATGCAAGGCGAATTAAACACTACTTGTTGACCAGAGACGCCGTGAAGTCAAGTATTTATTCGGACAGCAACATGAACATAACAGACAGCAACGATTCAGTGGCTTCGCCTTATAAAGGGAGCATGGGTACAACCGAGGCATGCGATTGGCTAGCGATACAATAGCACATGCGAACAATGACCGCGTGCATCAGATACGCGGCGCACAGTAACAAGAGAGTACGCTTGATAAACGTTGCACAGATACAACACTTCCCCTCCAACAAGATCAGAACCTGCCATACGTCAGGCGATCCGGCTTCCGCTTATCACGAGCGCTGCGCCTGGGTAGCACAGGCGAACCGGCATCGTTCTGTTCTGACGTTGATGCACTTTGGGCTCCACGTGAGAGTGGGCCACAATCACTCCGATCCAACACTGGCCGGTTTGAGGCGGGAGCAAGGACACTTTCACTTTCAAACAGTTCACTTGCATGTGGCAACGGTACATCATTTTCTTTCACAACACTACCAGGCTTTACACAAGAATGTCGCAAATGGTCCGCGTGCACAAACCGCGTCTGCCCATCCACAACCACAAGGTATGTCATTGCCGATTTCACATCCACAATTTTGCCTGGACGCCATTTCACCTGTTCCCCATGTACTGAACGCACAAACCCTTTATCCCCAACAGAAAATAATCTGGGTGAACTGCTCCTCTTGTTTGCACTACGTACATTACTCTCAGATTTGTAATTTATTGCATCCTGCAGATCTGGTTTCAATAAAGACAACCTTGTGCGCAACTTCCTTCTCACAAAGTGTTCAGCTGGTGTTTGGCCGGTGAATTTATGCGGCGTTGTTCTATAAGCGAACAGAAAATTATCCATTCTGTGCTGCAGTGACCTGGAACTTTTATTCCTCTAGTCTTCCAGCAATTGCTTCAACAGCGACTGCTTTACTGCTTGAACCGCACGGTCGGCCGAACCGTTGGACTGAGGATGATATGGCGGAGTAAGCGCGTGCGCAACCCCGTTTGACAATAAGAAGTCCTCAAACTCTTTTGCACGAAACTGTGGCCCGTTATCAGTGACTACCTCTTTCAGTAGGCCATGACTTGCGAACAATGAGCGCACTGTTTCGATCGTGCTTCGCGCGGTCGTTGACGTCATGACTCTTATTTCCAACCATTTAGAATAGGAATCTACCGCTAAAAGGAACATCTTTTTTCTTTTTCAGCAAAGTCTAGATGTATCCTCTCCCAACTGCTTGTGCACCACTTCCAAGATGAAAGCGGCGCTAGTGGCACCAAAGATTTTGTGCTTTCACAAATTTCACACTGCTTTACAGTTTGTTCCAAGCAGTTGTCTATCTTCGGCCACCAAACCATTGACCTTGCAAGAGCTTTCATCTTTGTAATGCCAATGTGTTGCTCATGCGACAAACACATAACTTCACTTTGAAGCGAATGTGGTATCACGACTCTGTTGTTCCACACCACACAACCACAGTCCACTGAAAGTTCATATCGTCTCACGAAGAAAGGCTAATAATGAGCGTCCACAGCACGTGGCCATCCGTGCCATACCATTTCACGAACAGAACTGAGAACTGGATCTTTCACAGTTTCACGCTCGATATCTTTCGCAGTTATAGGGAGTTTATTGACAGGCGAAAAATAAAAGATTTCTTCTGCCTCGTCACCGGCTTCCGGCAGTGGAAGGCGTGATAATCCATCTGCATTGACTAACTTTGTTCCCGGTCTGTGCAAAACACGAAAGCTGTAGTTTGCAAGAAAAATTCCCCAGCGGTGCACACGAGCTGCAGCTACTGCATTTGTGTGGTGCTTTGCCTCAAATATGACTGAGTGACTGGTGATCAATGATTACGCTAAAAGCACGCCCGTACAGATATTTATAAAATTTCTTCACTGCAAAAACAACTGCAAGCGCTTCTTTTTCCACTAGCGCGCAGTTAGGCTCAGCAGGCGTCATCGTCCTAGATGCAAACGCGATCGGTCACTCTACGCCCTCAACCACGTGCGACAGCACTGCGCCTAAGCCGTAAGCAGAAGCGTCACATGTCAGTTGTATTTCCTTCGTTACATCATAGAGTTCTAGGACCGCGTCTTCACTGATCAAATTTTTACAGCAACTGAAATGTGCGTCACACTGGCTCGACCATTTCTATGTGCTGCCCTTGCGCAACAGTTGGTGGAGAGGTTCTAGCACATTTGTTAGGTCAGGCAAAATTTAGCCTAGTAGTTTACCAGGCCCAAAAATGCCTTTAACTAAGTCACATTACTTGGTTTTGGCGCTTCTCGAATCGCCTTTACTTCTTCCGCTGCTGGGTGTACGCCATGCTTGTCTAAGTCGTGCCCCAAGTAACAAACATTTTCTTGGAAAAATTTGTATTTCCCTGCGTTTACACGAATGCCGTGCTTACTAAGCGCTTGTAGCACTTGCTGGGAACGGTGATAGCACTCTGTCAGGTTTTTACCTGCTAATAACACATTGTCCAGGTAACAGGCTGTCCCAGGTATGTTTTGCAAAACCTGGTCCATCGCGGCCTGAAACATTGCGGGTGCACTTGCCACTCCGTACGGCAATCACCGGAACCTGAAAAGTCTCATGTGCGCATTCACCGTGAGCAGTTGCTGTGCCTGCTCATCCAGCTCAAGCTGTAGGTAAGCCTTCGACAAATCTAGTAAGGTCAACACGGTCCCTCCAACCAGGGACGCGAATATGTCCTCTGGCAGAGGCTGTGGATAGTGGAGAAGTTCAATATCCCGATTGACCGTGACTCTGTAATCCCCACATATCCTAATTTCTTTTCCTGTTTTCTTTGGCAGGATAACTAGCGGTGTAGCCCAATCACTGTGGCTGACTCTGTATACCACACCAGCTTTCTCAAGGTCACGCAATTCGTTCTCCACTTGTTCGCGCAAAGCATATGGTGCTGGTCTCGCCTTACAAAAAGTTGGATGCACATCGGTTTTCATTCGTATACTACCAGTGAGTCCTTTGATAGAACCATAGCCTGGCCTAAACACATCACCGTACAACTGTTGCAACTTCTTTTCAGCTTCCGCTGCTACCATCTGCCTGCCCTCCTGTACGTATCCACGTCACGTTGCAACTGCTGGACAGCATTTTGCAGGTCAACGTTTAGTGTAGTCATCCAATCACGCCCTAAAAGCGTCGGCATGCGGGCTTCATTTTCTTGCTTTGCAACTATCAGAGGCAGATTGTAGCTTCGGTTCTGATAAGATATACTGACGTTCACTACGCCTTTCACTTTGAGTTTAGTGCCATTATACACTCCTAGACGCACGTCGTCTTTGGAACATGGGTAGTTTGGAAAATTTTCATCAGACTCTTTCAGACATTATGGTCACAGCTGCTCCCGTGCCTAGTTCCATCGGAATCTCATTGCCGTTTACTTTTACTTTAAGTACAATAGGCGGAGAGCTATGAACTCGGTTAGTCGTACTAACAGTCTACAAGTCTGTTGACGGCAAGGTCTCCTCAACTTTATGCACGACCTTTGTTTTGCACATTTCCGCTACAGGCCCTGGCTTCGAGCATTTGAAGCAGGTACTTTTGAGAAAAGGACAACTCACTGGCGCGTGCAGTCCGCCGCATCTATGACAGGCGCGAACAATGCCTTTCCCACGTTGCTTCCTTGGACCGTTTTAGGGGGTACGCTGCTCGCTGCTAGCGGTCTTCCTTGTGTGTCGCCTGCCTTGCGTGGTGGGCTCCCGATGCCAGTAACCGTCCGAAGGACAGGCGGTTGACCCCTCCGGTAGCATTTCTCGGGTGTCTTTCTGGGCCGTTTCCAAGGCGGTGGCAATTTTGCATACTCGCTCCCAGGTGACTTCGTCGTCTGACAGAGCAAGAACACGGCATCGAATCGAATCCGTGCTGATTCCAGCAATCAGTCGATCCCGGAGCGCTTCTTCCAAAAAGCTTCCAAACGAGCACGTCGCAGCCAGTCTTTTCAGCTCGACGATGAACTGTTTTAGGCTTTCATCAGGCTCTTGCTTTCGCTGGTAAAAGTGATACCGTTCGGTAACCATTGACCGTCTTGGAGCATAGTGCTTTCGGAGAGCTTCTGTAGCTTCTTCGTACTTGACTTCCGTTGGTTTCTTCGGCAGCAGCAGGCTACGCAGAGTCACGTAGGCCTTTTCACCCAGGATTGTTAAGAAGACTTGTAACTTCTTACTTGCGTCTATTCCATTCGCGGTTGCATACAGGTCGAACCTTTCCAGGTAGGCTTCGATATTGCCAGAGTCTGGGTAGAACTCGGCCAAAGATCCCAGGGTGATGGTCATCACTAATGTACTCGCTTGCCGTGGCGTCGTTGCCGTTTCCTCGGGCTTGGTCATTGCCTCTGCCCGAGCGATCCCATCTTCGTCGCCATGTTGACCAGAGACGCCGTGAAGTCAAGTATTTATTCAGACAGCAACATGAACATAACAGACAGCAACGATTCAGTGGCTTCGCCTTATAAAGGGAGCATGGGTGCAGCCGAGGCATGCGATTGGCTAGCGATACAATGGCACATGTGAACAATGACCGCGTGCATCAGATACGCGGCGCACAGTGACAAGAGAGTACGCTTTATAAACGTTGCACAGATACAACACTACTCTAATGAGAACTCTACAAATAACGCTAAGCTCAGAGATCACCATATGGCTGGTTTGTCATCCTGAATTTTTGCGACCACATAGCAGGAACATCACACACGAAAACGTAACGCATCAGCACTAAACTCAGCAGCGTTTCGCCGCAACGCCACATTTAGCGACATAGCTTAGTGAGACACTCAACGGCAATCAATGCTCTCGCACTTGTATATCATAAGGATTGTTTAGGTGACCCAATATTTGTTTTTGAAGGCGCTGCTTCTCGCTGAAGGCCCTGTTCCTTAAAGTTGTTCTTCGCTTTGCGAGCAAGCGAAAAAGGTGCCTTTTTGCATCTTAATCCGAAAGTGTAGGACAAAGTGCGAATTAAGATGATGAGCATACTTTCAAGAATACAGAAGTCCACAGAATACCGAAGGATAACTTCGCGGACCCGATCACCCGGGCCAAGTGCAAAACAGGTGAGCTGGATAAGCAATGCTTCTTCCACTGCCTTTGATCACCAGAACAACTTCGGCCCGGTAGCACAAGAAACAGAAACACCATGTTGGGAATGCAAACAGCTACAGGTGCAAGTCACGCAGCAAAATGCACAGTTCACTTCGATTCAAGCTCTCCTTGAAGCGCTAGATCAGGCCCAATCACACTACATGGCAGAAAAACGCAGGAAAAAAAACAACGCAGTGATGGAAACACTTACGCCTCCACCGCAGCTCGCCCATGTGAATAAGGCGACACCGAGAGACACGGCCGCCAGCGGTATACCTAGCATTCACACCCCCTCCCCAAAGAAAGAAACCAATGAAATTCCGAAACCATACTCCACATGTCCAATGTTCTTACATCGCATGGACGCGATGCATAATCACCTCATTCAAGAAATCCCTTATATAAAACAAGAGGTTCAAGCCATGAAACACGAGGTGCAGAATCAAGCCACTCGCCTTCACCATACAGATATTATCTTCGCCCGTTCCAACAGCACAAACACACAAACAACGAGTCGACGAACTTCGTACTCTAGACCTTGGCAGCCAGAAAACAAGGAACCAAAGAATAAGGATGATGGCCCCAAACTTATGCAGAAGAGACGCCACGACAATTCGACTGGATGATGGTCGTGGCATTAAAGGTAGAGCAGGGACACTTCCACAGTACATGTTATTACGATATTATCGCGAGAGGCTCAAGAGAAGAGCCGCCGCGAGAACGACGAAGTGGGTCTGTGCCCTTATCGCGAGCGAGTGTCGGCCTGGTGATCTGGCTCCTGTAAATAGTCTCTTCCGTCTGTGTCTTTCTACACGTAAAATTCTGTTGGAGGTGAGCGATCGCCGTCCTCGCCACGGAACTCCGGAGTGGTCGGAACATCAAGCTTCTCACCATGCCTCCCGGTGACGAGCCCGCCTCTCCAACGGCTTCGGCTGGCCCGACTGCTCTAATTGCCACGGTTGCCCCACGTCGCGACCCTGGTGTCTCTGGCGTGGAGGGACAGGTTGTTAACGAATGGATCAATCTATATAAACATGGCAGCGCTAATAACAGGTACGACCCAATCATTATGCTCGCCAACGTCAACCAGTTGGCACAGTTTCAAAGAAAAGCTACGGGAACTCTTCGGCGACACCATTTGGCGCAAGGTTGCCGCGACAAAATCTCTTGCGTCTCGTGTTCAGACACCTACCGAGCCATAATACGTATCGTATATCATCGATGTCTTGGGTCTATGCCGCAAAGCTGACCATGCTATGTGTGAGCAGATAAAGTGGTCCATGTGATAAAAGGCATCGCCGACGACGCTTTCAATTTGCTTGTTTTCGGCAACGTCTCAACTATCGACGCCATCATAAAAGAATGCCGTCGCCTTGAACAAGATAAGAGCCGCTGTATTTCACACCAAGTCACGCGGCTGCACAACACTGCTGCTACGTCGACATGTGAGGGTCGACGGCGCCAGACTTTCACCTGTGGTGACGTAACCCGTATTGTTCACCGCGAACTCGAAGCCGCCTGTTCACCAGCTTTCACAGCGACGCCTCAAAATCCACCAGCAACCACAATAGCGGGATGCGCAACAACACGGGATGCGGAGAGAGAACATACAATTAGGTTGTTGATTTTCTATCTCACCGCACAGCCATACTCAAGATGGGGATATAGCCTCTGGCTCCATCACACTCGCAAGCAGAGGCAATTACCAAGGCTCGGTTCTCTCTCCCTTTCTCTTTAACATTGCGCTCCATCGTTTACCGGGGCATCGGGGAGCATACCCAACCTAGGTCATGCACTAAATCCAGATGATGTGACTGCATGGATGGGTACGGACTCTCTCGGGGGCCTGCAAGGCACCCGGCAGCTGGCAGCGGACAGAGTAAACAAATATTCAAAGGAAAGAGAATTTGTCGGCTCGCCTCAGAAGTGAGAGCCGGTTTTGGTCCGGCGGAGTCGCGCCAAGAAGATTCGGGATACCATAGAGGTCATCCTAGAATGACAGGTGATAATGCCTTGCAAGACCCTCAGAATCATTGGCCTCCTCATACAAGCTGATGAAAACGCGACCAGATGCTACAACACCTTAAGGCGACGACACAGCAGGTCTCACACATGGTTCACGGGATCACAAGCAGGCACCGAGGCATGAAAGAGAACGACACCATGCATGCATGCAGGGCTGTGCGTGGTACTGACGAAAACCGACAAACTATACAGACTCATTCGAAAAGACAAAGGAAAACCTTGGTCTCCCCATGAGCGCGTCCACAGACAGCCTTCTCCGTATGGTCGCCATAACACGGTCGAAGAAATAATCGAGGGCCACCTCTCCAGTCAGAAAATGCGCCTGGCTATTATTCAAACAGGACAGAAAGTTCTTAAACATATCATGTGGAACTCCCCTACAGATGCTAAGTCACCCAGTGAAATTCCAGAACACTAGCGACGTCACGTTATAACCATACCGTACCTGCTCGAGGCTTAAAGCTCGAGGCTTTACTAACCAAGCTGGAGATACGCACAACGATGAAAAATGCAATCGCCTACTGGACCGCGATATACAGGAGCACCAGCGAAGAACCCGGCAACAGTACGCCCCCCCCTCCCCTACACACAAAATACTCAATGTAGAGGAGGCGCAGAAATATAGAATACAGGCGCATACCTACCCACATTTAGGTCGATACCATAAGATAAACCCAACCTTGTGCACTAACTTTTGCCCGTGGTGTGGGTCAAGGCCTTCATTGCCTCAGGTAACATGGGAGTGCACCAAAAGACCTCATGCCAATAATTCACCTTTGGAACTCACCTTATTAAGGGAGCCCTGGGACCCCATCTTCACTCTTGCTGACCTCGAGGCCGAGAAGGGCCTCCTGGACCATGCTCAAGATCAAGATCAAGCGTTGGCCACTGGAATCTTGGAATAGGGACCCACCCTGCAACCACTCCCTTACGCCGTTTTTTTTCCTCATCAATAAAATGTTTATTCCTCCTCCTGCATACCTTACCAAAAGTATGCACCCTGCCCACCACCAAGGACGGCCCGAAGCAAGAGACTAGGCCCTGGGCAGGACTTACGTGTCTCTCCAGGGGGTGGTCTATACAGCTTCAGACCCATACCGTGGCACGAGAGCCAAAGCCGTCGTGTTGAGGATAAAGACGGATCTCCTCGTCAGTGCCACCATACCTCATGTACCAGCCCAGGAAACCGAGGAAGTATCCATGGCATTAGCCCTCACACAGGCTACGGCGGCAGTCATTAGAACTGATTCTGAAAAACTGTAGGAGCTTTACGTCGGGCCGGGTGGCACCAACTACTCAACATATACAAAGAGCCAAGCTGCCCGAGAGAAATGTTGAAATAGCATGGACACCCGCTCATGGCCTCCCTTCAGGGTAACGAACTCGCCCGCTCCAAAGCCTGAGTACTTAACCACTAGGCCCCGGAGGGCACAGAAGAGCTCACTAGACTTACAAGATACCGATAAATCACTCAATACTACAGTCTAAACCGCGAAACACTCGCACCGTCGCATCTACAGCTCACAATGACGCAAGAGACAACACAGATTGTTGCAAACCGAAACGTAGCCGCATCCAAGAAGAATTCATCTCTTGTTCCCTAATCTTTATGACGAACAAAGTAAGTACTGTGAACGGCGAGGAACCCTCCTGCACATTGTAATAGATTCCAGTCTTGCTTCCTCTACCCCCCCTCCCTATAGCTGTGGGAGACGCTGCTTTCAAGTTTCTCCCTCTGGGACCAGATCATGTTGGTTGAGAGGGCGGCTCAAGCCAAGACCGCGCACGGATTCCCGTCAAGAGGAAACCACTCCTTTAAATCAAGCTAGCTTAAGGCTCATGACAGACGTTTTGTCTTTCTCTCCAAAAGCGCCTTAGCGTAGCACGCGCAGCCATGTGGGCGTGTCATTTACTGGAACGGCATCAACATCTTGGCGACGGGCTGAAGTCTGTCAGCGCGGCTTCATATAGCATCAGTCGTCATTCGAACTACTGACAACACCATTAACAACATGTTTGGCAATTTTAACAGCACCTATGTGAAGTCACTTCGTCATGTATTCACGCGTACATAAACTGTTCCGATGGAGACCGTTTTTCATTTATGTTTTTGTGAACACGGTTCCCCACGCGTAGCGAAACCTCCATTTCATTGTTCTACTGGTCGGTGAGAAAAAAATATAATTAATATGCTAAAACTTAATCGTAAAACTTTTCCTAGCATCTCCAACTTTCACAATGACCCCGCCACAGTTATGTAACGACAGAAGTGCGTGTCGGCTTCTTTGCTGGTTGCTAAAAGACATGTTTCTTGCCGCAAAAGAAGAAACGCAAAAGGGAGACACATAAAGACAACATGGGCGGGTGTCGTTATGTGTCTTCCTTTTGTGTGTGTTCAATTGCGGCTAAAAACACGTCTTTTAACAGTTATGTAAATAGTGCGACAACGGTGTATTGAAACTGAAAATGGAATCGACTTTGATGAAGACTCGTATTCCGCAAACGAGCTCATTTTTTCGCATACAGTATCATGATGAAATTTGAGATTGTGGTCTAATTTGACTCCTGGAGATGTGACGTGTGCACTTGCGGCAATTCGATGTCGACCAACTGATAAATTAGGAATACTATATATGAGACGTTTGCCAGCGCTGAAAATAAATTTTTATGAGAGAGTTTATTTGAAGTTTCTTTTAATGTATCGTTCGTGAACGCTTCTCCGATCCTAACGGCAAGTTGCGCCAGTTGGTCGGGATTCATGGTAAGGGTTGTAAGAGCGCATCCAAGACGAGGAAAACAGAAGGAATAAAAACGACGACACAGCGCTGAGAAGGAACAAAAACGACGACACAGCGCTTTTATTCCTTCTGTTGTCCTCGTCTTCGGTGCGCTGTTACAACCCTCTCCGATCGCAGTTCAGTTTCCATGTTAGCGCCAAAAAAAAATTGGAGGACGCTTAAGCTTCGCCTTCAAGATTGGAACGCGACAGCGTTCCCGTCGACCCGCCAAGGGGTGTAAGAGAATGGGCTACGGCGCAGCGACTACGCGCCCCGCATCGGACGTGGTGAGCGTCGAGCAACGCAGCGTTCGGCGCGACAACGAAATGTGCGCCTGAGCAAGCGACGCACGCCTGAGCCTTAGAAACAGCTCGTTTCTAAGGCAACACCGCGTTCACTAGAGGCGCTTTTCTACCGCTTTGAAGCATCGAACTCGTGGCTCAGTGAAATAAAGAAAAAAAAAACTCGTGGCTCAGTGGTAACGTCTCCGTCTCACACTCCGGAGACCCTGGTTCGATTCCCACGCAGCCGATCTTGGAAGTTGCTTTTTATTTATGAAGTGGCTGCCGTGATTTATCGCTCACGGCCAACGCCGCGGACGCCGACACCGACACCGACGCCGACGACACCGGCTTTTCTGCGACACGAGTTCCTTAACGCTATCGCGTTAAAGGAAGATGCCGAAGAATAGGTTCTAGAAGCACCACTGTATTAAAACTCTCCCTGTTTCAGACAGCATCGGAAACACTGAAATTTGAAACTTGTTATGTAAGTTATGAGAAGCAGGAGATAAGGGCCACAATTGATGACTGATCCCAGTTTTTTGAAGAAGTATAATAATGCATTGTTACATACGATCTGTCAGAGCTATGGTTAGCCAAGCTGCTCAACGAAGAAAAGAACATTAAAACACGGTGTAAGACAGACTTATAACTTATAGTGTGTTCGGTGGTCAGAGATATCACGACTGAACGTCATGCGCCTTAAAATTGTATCTTCCAGCATCTCTTAATTTCTTTTCGTACTACAGTTTGAATAACGTTAGCTGGGACACCATATATAAGATCATAATGAGCGTTGTTTTTAGATATATTCGTAATAACGACGCATGGCAGCAATAGCTCAAGACAGTTTCCTAAGTACTTACACTCCTTGTCAGGCATGCGATACATGCCGTGTTTCTTACAAAGTGTGTTGCTGTTGACATTGAATGGTCGAACTTTTGTTTGTATGGGGTTAGGCCACTTGCGATACATGTCACTATAAGCGTCAGGTACTCATTTAACAGCAATTAGCGAATTACCTGTTCGTTTACAGCGGCGAGATTTTGGTGCCACTTACCGCGGCCAACCACTTTGTATACTCAGATGACGAAAAATGGAGAAAACAGTGGAAATTGTTCAAAAAGATTGAATTTATTAACGCAGCACCGGGAAATGATATGACGAGCTTGGAGAGCAGATTTGGTGGTATGAAGAATCAATAAACGCCTTCTTCCTAGTTAACCAGTCTTGTTTGCGGACTTCAGCTCATGCTTCTGTAGGAAAGCGTAACACAGTGTTGCACCGTAGCAAACCGCACTTATGGTGGTTTTGTAATCAGTATTTTATTGCAAGAACAGTTATATGGACGCTCCAAGCGCCTTTCAGCCGTCGCCACCAGTGTAGGCGTCGCAGTCGCCATGAGGTTCCGTATGAGTGAAAGCGTGTGAGGGTGAGCCGGGAGACGCGGCTCAATCTCGCGTGCGCGAGCGAGGAACGCGGCCCGGATGCATGCCTTCTCCTGCGGCGCGCAAGGCGGGGGGGATGAGGCGAGGGAAGAGTGGCATTCTCCGGCAGGTGCTACGGTGCCTCGTTGTCCTCCTCACCCGCCGCTCAGTACAGAGTGGAGACGACCGTGGCGTCCATGATACACTGGATTATAATTGTGCTACAGAGACATGCGCGTACTGCGCCTAAAACCATGATGCGTTCAAGCCGTCTGTCATCAGCAACTCCACTGAACAAAAGGCTCGGTATAATTTCTGTGCTACCATGATCGCGTGCGCGTGGGTGTGTGCATGCGTACATGCGTGCGTGTACCAGCGTTTCAACTCTTTAGGCATTCACACAAATATTCGCTATATATCAGTTCCAAACTGTTGGGTCTGCTTCCAATTTTTTAGTTTTATTTTCCTCCGAGTACGCTGCCCTCAGAAATTAGCACAAGGCTCACTTCTATGCCCTGGAGAGGCGTCGTGCCTCCTCGCGCATTTCCGCCCAGATATCCATAACGTCCGAATTGCAAGTTTTGCGCACAATCGTCTCTTCCATGCGACGCAGCTGCTCCGCGCTGAAATAGCTCCTCCAGCCACCTACTTCTCCCTTTCTCACAAACGGCATCATAGTAGGACATCCGCCGAAACCTTCAGATGTCATCAGTTTACGCTCCTTGATTCTGGCATCTACGTTCGGGTTCTTATGGCCGGCGAGGTTAAGCACCAAGATCCCCTTCATGCGTTCCACCGTTAGCTTCTCCAGCAGTTTGTCCAAGGCTAGATTATTCTCTTCCAGTGCCTCCGCGTAGCATTTTCCGAGGAAACGAGCTATGCGCATCACCGTGGCTCTAGTGTCTGCCTTCATTTCCTCGTAAGTGAGAAACAGTACGTTAGGCTTGCTTTTCAGGCCATATCCATAAAGGAGGTGCTCGAAGTAATCGCCGTAGCCGAAATCCCCTTCGATAAAGCACTCTAAGAAGTCATCGAAAGTTCCCTCCTTGAAGCAGAAGATGTCGAGCGCCTTCACCATGTGATAGAATGAGACGCAGCAGTCCCACGGGTTCCGAGCGACGTAGATGTACTTGGCTTCCGAATTGAAGTTGTCAGGCGGAGGGAGTACGTGTGACATATGCAAACCCAAGGGTATCGTGGAAGGGCGTTCCCAGTCCTGCAAACCAATGTAGTCAAGCAAACAAGTTACAGTCGTGAAATCGTCGTAGCTTTCTACTACCGTGCCTCCTTGTAGGATCGTCTGCACCGTAAACTGAATCCAGTGAGAGCCTGTTTTAGGGTACGACAGCTGCAGCACGTCCCCTTTCTGAGGCACAAATGTCATAATATCGGCAAGACGCTCCGTTGTGATCAGTGGGCAACGCTTGACGCCATCAATGACCTGGCAGAAGGGTTTCATTCGCGACGTCATGTTGGCTTCCTCACAGGGAACTGACGTGTTTTCCAGGCAATGATGGAAGGACAAGACCTGCGATAAAAATACAAAAAGCAAACTAGAATAAGGAACCAAGGAGCATGGATGTAAACGCGGTGTACTAGATATTTGTTATTATATTTCTGAAAGACCAGTATTGCCCTCGCGAAAGAGTTGGGCAATATCTAAGCCCTGCAGCACAATACTATCCTAATACCAAAGGCAGGCAAACAACTCACTCTGGACAACCTCCGTCCTATTTCCTTAACGTCATGGCTTGGCAAAGCTATGGAAAATGTCATCCTAAATCGACTCACGAAATACGTTGAGCAGAACCACATCCTCCCATACAACTTGATCGGCTTTCGTCCCGGGCGGTCAACTCAGGATGCTATGCTGCGGATCAAACACCAACTTATACAGGCCAGCCCAGCGCATACGAAAATTCTTTTGGGATTGGATGTGGAAAAAGCTTTTGATCGTATAAAGCATAAGGCAATACTTGACGTTCTCTCGGAGAAGGGTTTAGGTAAGAGACTTTTTAATATCTTTAAGGACTTTCTTCAAAATAGAACTGCACAACGCATGCTGGGTGATCTTAAATCATAAGCTAAGAATTTCGGAAATAGGGGCACTCCACAAAGGGCTATGCTCTCACCCATGATATTCAATTTAGTAATGTCCAAGGTTGCAAGAAATCTGGAGAGAATTTAGGGCGCACATTATGTTATATATGCCGATGACATATCCACATGGAGTGCTAAGGATAGTGTAGGACAGGCAGAGACCAGATTACAGGAAAGTTTACATGTTGTAGAGAACACACTGAAAGACATGGGGTTGAAATGCTCGGCAGCCAAATCAGAACCCTTAGTCATTAAACATCACAGAAAAGGTCGTGAACCAAGAGGTTACATTCCGGAGGAGCCAAGAGTGCTTATACACTCATGAAGGATCCACACTCAGGCTAGTTGAAAAAATAAAGGTTCTTGGGTATCAGATAGATGGAAACAATGGTAACTATACAACAATAAAACATATCTCGAATAAAACGGATGAAGTCATTAGGTTACTAAAGAGAATTACCAATGGACACAGAGGCTTAGGAGAAGACAGCGCTTTGAGGGTAATACATGCCTTTGCTCTCTGTCACTTCACTTATATGGCTGGATTATTCAAATGGAAGCAGGCAGAACTTAACAAACTTTATGTGATGCTCAGGAAGCTCGTTAAAGTAGCCTTAGGGATACCCCGTAAAGCTGCAACCGACAAACTCATGAGTCTAGGGGTGCACAACACAATGGAAGAAATCGCGGAGGCCCAACAGCTAGCGCAACACGAAAGAATAATGAAGTCACCAGCTGGCAGGAACATATTACCGGAAATAGGTGCAGAACTGAATACATCAAAGAGCCCAATAGAGGCTGAAGCAGAATTAAGGACTGAAGTTAGGAACAAGAGCAGAACCAACCCTCTCCTCTGAAACATGCATCCAGAATATAATGTCGAATGGAGAAAGGCAAGAGCTAAAGCACTCTTGCAGGAAATAGAGCAGTAGAACCAATTGGCAGCTATAGTTTATGCTGTCTGGATGAAAGGTAACAAGCATATACGGCCATTGTATCAAATTATCAAGGGAAGGTGCAAGACGCTCTCACTATTTTTACCAAGGACCCCATGGCGGCAGAACAAGCGGCAATTGCTCTAGTCATCAGGAGTAATAAGTGGGCCTGCATTTGCAGTGAATCGAAATCCACTGTAAAGTGTTTTGATAAAGGCTACGTAGAATTGCAGGTAAACTTTTTGAAAACATTGGGACTATGAGAACTGAAATCGGATGGTTTCCTGAGCATATGGGGAAAGTGGACGAGATTCGGGTAAACCTCAATGAGGTTGCTCATGACTTGGCACGAGGACTTGCTAATCGTGACAGTCACAACCGAGCAGTTCTCCATCAAGCCAGGGAATCTAGAGATCATTTATTAACATACAATGACGTTACCAAACATACTATTTGGGACGCAGACAATTCCCATTGCCGCATGCAAAACTGAACAAGGCTCTGGCAGTCTCACTGCGCTTATTGCAAAGGGGTACATATCCCACACCGTACACCATTAATAAGATGTATCCAGAGAGGGAGATTAAGATAGACTGCAACGATTGTAATGGCATCATTAGAATCAGACATATGCTGGAGGGTGTCCCGCGACACTCACCAACCTCGTTGAAGAACTGACACAGTGGGAGAAAAGGATTCAAAGTCCATTATTTCAGGACCAACTGAGGGCAGTCCAGAGGGCCCATGATGTCGCTGAAAGGTTTGTCCTGACAGTGCCAATGTGGGAGCGGCCCGCCTTGGTGTAAGTCGAGCCTCCGGACATCATTACAATAAAAGTTTTCACACACACACACGCACACACGCATGCACACACGCGCACACAAACGCACACACGCACACACGCACGCACACACGCACACACACACCTTTATTTCGGTGCTCAAATCGTATTATTGCAAAACAGAAGCAATAAAAGGGTCTTGAAGGCCTATGGGCCTAAGCTGAAAACGCTGGGAAACATTAACAGGAATCAATGACAGAAAACGGGGTTGCTATAGTGTTGATATCGCCAAATGAGAGCAGTGATCCTTACCTCACTCATATGCCTATAACGTGGGAAATGCAGCCAATGCCTCTACTATACGATCTTCATGAGATATACAGCAAGCAGTACGCTTTCAAAATGGGCAATACTACGTTGCACACATTTGTTCCGCAAAATTAAAACAACCGATTTTATTCCCGAATATCGCAACTATACGTTCCCAGTGGGACATTTTGTCGTAAATACAATATGAAGCTGTTGCTCATCATAGGACTTGCAATGTATCAACGTATCAGTAGAAATCTGGGTATGTGCGCTTTACAAGTTTTGCATTTAAGTAATCATAAATGCCGCTCCTTTGCCTGGCTGTACTCAGACTTATAGCGTGTTTGTACCCTAGCATATCACCATTCTTCAAGGTATCTCTCGATTACCCCTAAAAACCCTAATTTTAAACATTACAGTTTAAATCTCATTACAATTCATCACAATAATGACGAAGCCTCTCGTTGGAGGATATTGCAGGACATCAGCTAGCGCCTTCAAATTCTTCATTGGATCCGGTCCATTGCACCGATAGTCTAACTTTCGAATTCGCCTTCACAATATCCGGCCTATTAGCTTCTCGGCATCGGCACTGTGACGGTCATACTAGCGGAAGTACAGATTCGAACCGAACTAATTGGAACACAGTGGCTGAGGGGGCGAAATTCATTAGAGTGCCCTCTAACAGCTTCGGGGAAAACCTAAACAGTGGATCACTCATGCCCTGATGTTTACGATCGCAGCCAGTTTATAGCTCTCCATCTGTTTATTTATCGTAAGGTGGCTACCGTCCTTCACAGCTGCTGTGGCTATTGCCTCTGTAGCCTGATTGTGCTGGTAGCTTCGCTTTTTCTGCAGTTCACGTCATTAGATACAGCCCCGCGACGGAGTAAACTATTGCTACGCTATCAGAGCCATCAGTTCAGCAATTGTTTAGCGGCAAAAGATGTGAACGACGCTACAGCTCACGGTAAAGAAGCAGATCGAGAGCTGTAATGTGGCTATTAGTGCCGTCCTTCCCTTCGTGGCTCTTAGAGGCCACAAGGCTGCAATTCGGTAGCAGCTCCCTAATTGCAATTACTTTTGTCCGCTCCTACGTGGACGGCGTGTTGTTGCGGCCGACGACCCACAGCGCGCCTAGACATGATGCCAGTGGCAATAATTTCTTGCCACGCAGTGAATTGTTATCGGTGCTATTTTTTTAGGCGGACTGCTCGCCGCCCGTCGCGGAAACCAAGGAGGAGTGGCAGAATTTTTCCTGTGGTCTAACCGTCGAACACCGCCAGATACGAGTGCACACTTTCCACGTTGCTGAGCACAGCCGTAGTGATTACAATGGCAGCGAATGGGTCGCCAGATTGCCGCGGTGACAAACAGGCCCGAACTGCGGCTACACCAACCGCCAGTGCTTTTCATCGTCAGCGGCTCGATGCGCGCCGTTCCGCAACTTTTCAAAAAAAGCAGCTGGTGCAATAGGTTAGCGTTGTTGTACAGACCTTTCTTATACTGAACTGTACCCTAAGTCATATGCCTTATTTTACGAAAAAGGGCAATGTCAAAGTCCAAGTAATTATTACGGGTGTTGCAAGTTTGAAAGTTGGTTCCATCGAGATATTTAATAGTGTTGCCTTGACACTGATTTTGACTCGAGCAACAAATGAGAGCGTCACATTGGGACAGTTCTGTGCTTAAAGGGACTGAGAACCGATTTTTAAGGATTTACTCCTTTATTACTCAACGCAGAGCTCACCGTTGGTAGCCTTTACACGTGCAGCGGTCACTTCCAAAAGAGCACGAATAATAGTAAGTAGAATTTTTTTTATCTGAGCAGCCTCTAAAAAAGAGTAAGAGCCCCTCCTCCAGCAACGCTTAGAAGTGATAGCGATATCGATATCCAACGTCGCAGATTGTGAAAGCCGCCCATCGTGCTGCTTTCACAGGAGTGAATGTAACTGTGGTTAACTGCTATATTTTGAATTTTTCAACAACTTTTCAAAAAAAGAAGCTGGTGCAATAAGTTAGCGTTGTTGTACAGACCTTTCTTATACTTGTACGGCGTTTTCCCCAGAGTACACGCCTACGACATGGCTCGCTGGCCTCCGTCGTGGTTATTCTATTGATAGACGAGCCAAGCTAGCTTACTGAAAACGTACGCGAAGGCACCGACACTTTTCTACTCGCTACAGACCTATCTGCAGCCTATCTGCAGATTGTAAGTCATAAAAATTTATAAAAGAAAACATGCACTGCATTGCAATACCAATAAAAAGACCAGGAACCGCGTACGCAAACGGAAGGTCCCGTAATAGCTCTCTCCTACATTTTCAAGTTTTTGTCGCGTGTGGCGCCAAATGTTGTTTCTCGCGACTTTCAGTGAAGAATTAAAAATATATATCTACGTTTAATGAGAAAAACGTGGCTCGTTGCAGCCACTAGGATAGGCATTCCCCTCCGCGGAGTTATCTCGATTCAAGTTCTTAGAGGTCGTCTGTCCCTTTAGGTGCCACTTGAGGTACGATGCTCAAGAGAGTTATATTCAATACAACAAATGCAATACGCGTGCGCCGTGTCTCTCTTTCTGTCAAGATATATATTGACACGTGGACTTGCTTCTCTTTTACGGTTAAGCGCTTTTTACCTTCTAACGAGTGTTATTGTGCAGCGCGGGACGTGCTGCGTCTATGGGAAGTTTCTCCAGAAGATGTTATGGATGCTTCTGTTCTCATCGCAGCTTGCGTAATCTGATTGCATGTCCGACGCCAATTCTGTCGAACTTTTGGAATGACACTTGGGCACCCTCGATTGCTCTGCAACCTGCGATGATTCGTGCATAAAAGCCGACGCACTTAACCAGCAGATCATGTTTTCGACGATCGCCGACGATGTTCGCCACTGCCGCCGTTTTCTGAGCGTATTAAGATGGCGAGCTGGGCTAGTTGGTTGATGTTCATGTTTGAAATTCGATTAAAGAGCACAAAGAGCGATTAAAGAGCACGGACAGGCCGCCATTGGAATATGAACCTGGCAACGTTTAACGCTAGAACGTTATCTAGTGAGGCGAGTCTAGCAGTGCTATTGGAGGAATTAGAGGGCAGTAAATGGGATATAATAGGGCTCAGTGAAGTTAGGAGGCCAAAAGAAGCATATACAGTGCTAAATAGCGGGCACGTCCTGTGCTACCGGGGCTTAGCGGATAGAAGAGAACTAGGAGTCGGATTCCTGGTTAATAAGAATATAGCTGGTAACATACAGGAATTCTATAGCATTAACGAGAGGGTGGCTGGTCTTGTTGTGAAACTTAATAAGAGGTACAAACTGAAGATTGTACAGGTCTACGCCCCTACTTCCAGTCATGATGACGAGGAAGTCGAAAGCTTCTATGAAGACTAGGAATCGGCAGTGGGTAGAGTGAAAACTAAATACACTATCCTAATGGGCGACTTTAATGCCAAGGTAGGCAAGAAGCAGGCTGGAGACAAGGCAGCGTGGGAATATGGCATAGGCACTAGGAATAGCAGGGGAGAGTTATTAGTAGAGTTTGCGGAACAGAATAATATGAGGATAATGAATACCTTCTTCCGCAAGCGGGATAGCCGAAAGTGGACGTGGAGGAGCCCGAACGGCGAGACTAGAAATGAAATAGACTTCATACTCTGCGCTAACCCTGGCATCATACAAGATGTGGACGTGCTCGGCAAGGTGCGCTGCAGTGACCATAGGATGGTAAGAACTCAAATTAGCCTAGACCTGAGGAGGGAATGGAAGAAACTGGTACATAAGAGGCCGATCAATGAGTTAGCGGTAAGAGGAAAAATAGAGGAATTCCCGATCAAACTACAGAACACGTATTCGGCTTTAACTCAGGAAGAGGACCTTAGCGTTGAAGCAACGAACGACAATCTTGTGGGCATCATTAAGGAGTGTGTACTAGAAGTCGGTGGTAACTCCGTTAGACAGGATACCAGTAAGCTATCGCAGAAGAGAGAGATCTGATCAAGAAACGCCAACGTATGAAAGCTTCTAACCCTACAGCTAGAATAGAACTGGCAGAACTTTCGAAGTTAATCAACAAGCGTAAGACAGCTGAAATAAGGCAGTATAATATGGGTCGAATTGAACATGCTCTCGGGAACGGAGGAAGCCTAAAAGCAGTGAAGAAACTAGGAATTGGCAAGAATCAGATGTTTGCGCTAAGAGACAAAGCCGGCAATATGATTACTATTATGGATGAGATAGTTCAAGTGGCTGAGGAGTTCTATAGATATTTATACAGTACCAGTGGCACCCACGACGGTAATGGCCGAGAGATTAGTCCAGACGTATTCCAAATACCACAGGTAACACCGCAAGAAGTAAAGAAAGCCATAGGAGTTACGCAAAGGGGGAAGGCAGCTGGGGAGGATCAGGTAACAGCAGATTTGTTGAAGGATGGTGGGCAGATTGTTCTAGAAAAGCTGGCCACCCTGTATACGCAATGCCTCATGACCTCGAACGTACCGCAATCGTGGAAGAACGCTAACATAATCCTAATCCATAAGAAAGCGGACGCCAAAGACTTGAAAAATTATAGACCGATCAGCTTACTGTCCGTTGCCTACAAAGTATTTACTAAGGTAATTGCAAATAGAAGCAGAAACACCTTAGACTTCTGTCAACCAAAGGACCAGGCAGGATTCCGTAAAGGCTACTCAACAATAGACCATACTCACACTATCAATCAAGTGATAGAGAAATGTGCAGATTATAAGCAACCGTTATATATAGCTTTCATTGATTACGAGAAAGCGTTTGATTCAGTCGAAACCTCAGCAGTCACGGAGGCATTATGGAATCAGGGTGTAGATGAGCCATATGTAAAAATACTGGAAGATATCTATAGCGGCTCCACAGCCACCGTAGTCCTCCATAAAGCAAGCAACAAAATCGCAATAAAGAAAGGCGTCAGGCAGGGAGATACGATATCTCCAATGCTATTCACAGCGTGTTTACAGGAGGTATTCAGAGACCTGGATTGGGAAGAATGGGGGATAAAAGTTAATGGAGAATACCTTAGTAACTTGCGATTCGCTGATGATATTGCCTTGCTTAGTAACTCAGGGGACCAATTGCAATGCATGCTCACTGACCTGGAGAGGCAAAGCAGAAGACTGGGTCTAAAAATTAATATGCAGAAAACTAAAGTAATGCTTAACAGCCTCGGGAGAGAACAGCAATTTACAATAGGCAGCGAGGCACTGGAACTCGCAAGGGAATACATCTACTTAGGGCAGGTAGTGACGGCGGATCCGGATCATGAGACGGAAATAATCAGAAGAATAAGAATGGGCTGGAGTGCGTTTGGCAGGCATTACCAAATCATGAACAGCAGGTTGCCGTTATCCCTCAAGAGAAAAGTATATAATAGCTGTGTCTTACCAGTACTCACGTACGGGGCAGAAACCTGGATGCTTACGAAAAGGGTTCTACTCAAATTGAGGACGACACAACGAGCTATGGAAAGAAGAATGATAGGCGTAACATTAAGGGATAAGAAAAGAGCAGATTGGGTGAGGGAACAAACGCGAGTTAATGACATCTTAGTTGAAATCAAGAAAAAGAAATGGGCATGGGCAGGACATGTAATGAGGAGGGAAGATAACCGATGGTCATTAAGGGTTACGGACTGGATCCCAAGGGAAGGGAAGCGTAGCAGAGGGCGGCAGAAAGTTAGGTGGGCGGATGAGATTAAGAAGTTTGCAGGGATGGCATGGCCACAATTAGTACATGACCGGGGTTGTTGGAGAAGTATGGGAGAGGCCTTTGCCCTGCAGTGGGCTTAACCAGGCTGATGATGATGATGATGATGATGATGATGATGATGAAGAGGGGAACACAAATAGCGAGGTAGATAGGACAAGCGCTGTCCTGTCTACCTGCCGATTTGTGGTCTCGTCTTATGTGCGCTTTGATCGAATTTCAAACAAGAACGTCGTCCTGTCTACCTGCGGATTGGTGGTCTCGTCTTATGTGTGCATCGATCAAATTTGAAACATCTTTGAGCGTACTGATGGGCTGATACTGACGGGCGACTTCAGTGCCAAGGTAGGCAAGAAGCGGGCCGGAGACATGGCAGTGGGGGAATATGGCATAGGCACTAGGAATAGCAGGGGATAGTTATTATTATAGTTTGCGGAACAGAATAATATGCGGATAATGAATACCTTCTTCCGCAAGCGGGATAGGCGAAAGTGGACGGCGGAGGAGCCCGAATGGCAAGACTAGAATTGAAATAGACTTCATACTCTGCGCTAACCCTGGCATTATACAAGATGTGGATGTTCTCAGCAAGGTGTGCTGCAGTGACCATAGGATGGTAAGAACTCAAATTAGCCTAGACCTGAGGAGGGAATGGAAGAAACTGGTACATAAGAGGCCGATCAATGAGTTAGCGGTAAGAGGAAAAATAGAGGAATTCCCGATCAAACTACAGAACAGGTATTCGGCTTTAACTCAGGAAGAGGACCTTAGCGTTGAAGCAACGAACGACAATCTTGTGGGCATCATTAGGGAGTGTGTACTAGAAGTCGGTGGTAACTCCTTTAGACAGGATACCAGTAAGCTATCGCAGGAGAGAGAGATCTCATCAAGAAACGCCAACGTATGAAAGCTTCTAACCCTACAGCTAGAATAGAACTGGCAGAACTTTCGAAGTTAATCAACAAGCGTAAGACAGCTGAAATCAGGCAGTATAATATGGGTCGAATTGAACATGCTCTCGGGAACGGAGGAAGCCTAAAAGCAGTGAAGAAGAAACTAGGAATTGGCAAGAATCAGATGTTTGCGTTAAGAGACAAAGCCGGCAATATGATTACTATTATGGATGAGATAGTTCAAGTGGCTGAGGAGTTCTATAGATATTTATAGAGTACCAGTGGCACCCACGACGGTAATGGCCGAGAGATTAGTCTAGACGTATTCCAAATACCACAGGTAGCACCGCAAGAAGTAAAGAAAGCCATGGGAGTTACGCAAAGGGGGAAGGCAGCTGGGGAGGATCAGGTAACAGCAGATTTGTTGAAGGATGGTGGGCAGATTGTTCTAGAAAAACTGGCCACCCTGTATACGCAATGCCTCATGACCTCGAACGTACCGCAATCGTGGAAGAACGCTAACATAATCCTAAACCATAAGAAAGGGGACGCCAAAGACTTGCAAAATTAGAGACCATTCAGCTTACTGTCCGTTGCCTACAAAGTATTTACTAAGGTAATCGCAAATAGAATCAGGAACACCTTAGACTTCTGTCAACCAAAGGACCAGGCAGGATTCCGTAAAGGCTACTCAACAATAGACCACATTCACACTATCAATCAAGTGATAGAGAAATGTGCAGAATATAACCAACCCTTATATATAGCTTTCATTGATTACGAGAAAGCGTTTGATTCAGTCGAAACCTCAGCAGTCATAGACGCATTACGGAATCAGGGTGTACACGAGCCGTATGTAAAAATACTGGAAGATCTCTATAGCGGCTCCACAGCCACTGTAGTCCTCCATAAAGAAAGCAACAAAATCCCAATAAAGAAAGGCGTCAGGCAGGGAGATAGAAAGAAGAATGATGGGTGTAACGTTCATGAATAAGAAAAGAGCAGATTGGGTGAGGGAACAAACGCGAGTTAACGACATCTTAGTCGAAATCAAGAAAAAGAAATGGGGGGGGGGGCATGGGCAGGACATGTAATGAGGAGGGAAGATAACCGATGGTCATTAAGAGTTACGGACTGGATTCCAAGAGAAGGGAAGCGTAGCAGGGGCCTCAGAAAGTTACGTGGGCAGATGAGATTAACAAGTTTGCAGGAGCGTCATGGCCACAATTAGTACATAAGCGGGGTTGTTGAAGTATGGGAGCGGCCTTTGCCCGGCAGTGGGCGTAACCAGGCTGCTGCTGATGATGATGATGAGCGTTGCCTGTTTTTGAGGGTGCAAGTTCCCCGAATAAAGCGCTAGTTCTTTCATTCCCAGTTTTGCTGCTTTCTTCACCGTTCCTCCTACGTGAAATCTGGTGTAAGTGCAAGTGCGTTCATGTATCGAACGCCCCCGCATTACCGCGATCCAAGCCCGAAATTCCAGGACAACACCAACGTCGCCAAGGACAAGCGAGCTTGCCGTAGGCACCAAGGACTGCTACTGGAATACGGACCTGTTCCCGATAACATCAGAGGGATGAAGCCCAAATCAGCAACCCCTATGGCTGCCCCAGCGTCCCCTATTCTGCATCAACAACCTCGGGACCCACGAACCATGCATGGATCATCGTCTGAATACCCAGAAACCTGGCTCGAGACCTTTAAACGAATCGCGAGTTTCAAAAACTGGGGTATTGGCGGCAAGCTGCGCCATCTATACTTCGCCTTAGAAGACGCCGTCCGAACCTGGTTTGAAAACCAGAAGTCAACCCTGACAACGTCGTGCCTGTTCCGTTACGGCTTCCTGCGGAGCTCTACGAGCGTCATGCGCAAGGAAAAGGCCGAAGCTTTGCTGGAGCCCGAAAACAACTAATCAACGAGAACCTGGTGATCTCCACCGACAAGATGCTGCGCCTGACCGCCGACGCCCCCCGTTACCTCAAGACATGCCAAGGGTGTCATCGACGCAAGACATCACCGACAAGGCCAGCAGGGTTACTTCAACCGATCGAGCCACCTTGCCGACCATTTCAGCAGGTCGGGATGGATTTGCTGGGACCCTTTCTAATGTGAACGTCCGGAAACATGTATATTGTCGTGGCGAGGGACTACCTCTTCCGCTTCATTGAAACGAAAGCTCTTCCGAAAGGCAGTGCTACCGGAGTTGCGAACTTCTTCGTCAAGACCATCCTGCTACGACATGGCGCCCCAGAAGTCCTGCTCAGCGACAGAGGAGCGCCCTTCATACCGGAACTCAACTAAGTCATCCTGCCATACAGCCAGAGAAACCACAGCAGCACGACTGCCTACTACCCACAGATAGATGGTCTTACGAAGCGCCTGAATAAGACCTTCGCCGACATGCTGGTAATGTACGTCGACGTCCAACATAAGACCTTCGATGCCGTCCTGCCGTATGTAACCTTTCCTTACAACACGGCGGCGCAAGAAACAACACAGACAATGCCGTTCAAGCTGGTTTACGGCCGGAATCCGACGACGACTCTCGACGCCATGCTGTTGCACGACACAGGCTAAGAGGATCTTCACGTCGCCATTTATCTCCCGCGCACCGAAGAAGCCCGACAGCTCGCCCGCCTGAGGATCAAGAACGAGCAGAGGACCGACAGACGGCACTTCAACCTTCGACGACGCTACGTCGAGTACCAGCCAGGCAACCGTGCTTGTGTTTTGACTCCGATACGCCAACGAGGACTCAGTGAGAAGCTTTCACTACGCTGTTTCGGACTCTACAAAATCATCGGATGCATTGGCGTTCTCGACTAGGAGGTCGTGCCAGACGCCATTTCGTTATCACAGCGACGCCGGTCATGACCTTAATGTTATCGATGGTTCTGTTGTCACCTTAGCTTGTGTAATCCGATTGCGTGTGCAACGCGAATTGTGTAGAACTTTCGGGACACGCGGTCATTACCGATTGCTCTGCAACCTTCGATGACTCATGCATAAAAGCTGATGCGCTTGACCCGCAGATCACATTTTCGACGATCGCCGACTGTGTTCGCGGCTGTCGCCGTGCTTTGAGTGTAGCCTGTCATTGAGGGCACATGTTCACCGAATAAAATACTAGTTTCGTTTAAAGTCCCTTTATGAGCTTTTGCAGAAGAAGCTAAGTACCGAAAATGTTTGGGCCGCCGCCGACACGCTTTATTGAACAGCACCCATTTCTGGCTGGAAGATCTTTCCGTCCGGCATGTTCTTCCTGGGTCAGTCCAGCTACTGAGTTCGACGGCACTAGCACGCTTGCTTTCTTGCTTGTGCAGTTGTATCGGCTACAGATTTTCAGTGAAGGTGACTTCTGTAGAGCTGTCGCTGTTTGCTGGAAGTCAGCGTACCTTTCCGGAAGGTTCTTGCTGCCTGCTGCTGCAGCAGCCGCAACAGCCGCCGCCGCCGCCGCCGAAATGCGGCGTAAGAAGAAAAAGCGCAGAAAAAAATGCGGTTGGAAGAAAAACTGCGTTAGGAAGAACATGGCGGCCGACGCAAACCACAAGAGAAAGCGTGGTAAGGGGAGAATGAACTTGTCACTACTTGGCAAAAGCCAATATAGGGACTTTAGTTTTGTCATTCCCATCGCTGCTTTCTTCAGCGTCACTACTGCGTGACTATTTTTTGCATGAACCTTTCTTCCCCTTCAATATAGAAAACTTGCCATTAGGCATACTACAAATGCGCGTCAAAAATATGCGAGCGAATTCAATTGAGGCAAAAATTTAGAAGCAAAGAGTGGAATGTCCCATGACCGCAATGTTCAAAGTCAGATTAGTGACCAGTCCGAAGGCCTGTTACTTGTAGGTCGGGAAGGCGACTTAACTCATGGGCACGTCCACAGTAAGTGTGTCATTGTCAAATTCTAGATTGCAGCGCCACTATGCGGCCATAGTATCATAGGGACCACGATACTGTCGTGCCAAGAGAATGGTCACAGGCGGGTGAGTACAGCACTGATCCGCAGCCTCTCTAACATAACCTCCTCTCTGTGAGCTTCGCATCGACACCAGGGAGGTCTGTCCCACAAGGGGCGTAGGGCTTATGTTGTACGCCGCAGGTTTTCTTTTTCCGGCAGAACGTGTCATCAGGAGTCTTAGGAAAGTGTGGAAGTGGGTGTGTTATAACCATTGGGTGAGTTGCCAAATAAGCTTCGAGAAGGTCCGGCCGGGCCGCTCGAGGCACCCACTGGACGTTTATTCCAAAAGTCGTAGTGCCTGGAAAGCGGGGTGTGCTCTGTGAGAACAAAGTGGTCCAGGGTAAACTACGTACATTATGAAGGGTTTGCATCTAGTCCGTGCGAATGATGAGCCAAGAACATGAGCAGCTTAGGTAAAAGGCCATTACGTGGCCAAGCGGTCACGAATGGTGGTAAGCTCGGCGAGATAGGCAAATGGAAAGGGATCGCACCCATGTATATGAGCACGTCTGGCCTGCCTCTGGTATTGACGGGCACAGGAGAGCTGTGTGAATCATGGTGTAGTTAACTCAAGCATCGGCTTATACTACGACAATCGTATCTTTTTGATGATTAATGGCGCGAAGAAAGAGGGAAACTTGCGCATTTTCCTGGTGAGAAATCAGCCGTACGGTTGGCCTAGATGATTCCTGTAACTTACTTCTGCCATATTTCATGAATCCACATTCGGTGTCGTCGAAGCTGTATTGTGTGTTTCATGGCCGATGTATGGAACCAACGCATTGGCCGCGCGAAATGTTGATAGCCTAATGGTGCACCCATCGGCGTTGGTCCACCAACTCGTTGATAATTTTGGTTTGGAACTCTGACGGGAGAGTTAGCACTGGAGTGAGGCACTGTAGTTCTGCTGTGAGCATAGCCTCGTAATAAATGGCCGCACGGCGCGACCGTTAGATCTCCATTAAAAGAAGGATAGGAGCGTGGCATACGAGGCGTCGTTGCAGTATCGAACGAACAAGAAGGTTAGTCATGTCGGTGCTCACAGCACTATATTTCTTCCCAATACGACGTATTAAGTGCATCCTTTCTACGGCTGGTTGCTTTGTACTATTTAGCCATGGGAAAGCAGATCAGAAGAAGCAGGCAGAAAGTTGGAGGTGAAGCACACTAATTGTTTAGAAGCCTAGGACAACAAGGAGGACAACAAGGGCCCCTCAATTAACCCTCTTTCTTGTCTGTCACAATTGGTTGAGATCTCGTGCAGTAGCTTCTGATTTAAAATTCAATGAAGAGGCTGAAATGCAAGTACGCGATACCCATACTTGTTCGCTATTAACCTGTACGCCGTCTTGTTCATGGAGATCTCAAGCCCTATCTGCGAGCACCAGTTGTAAGTCACGTCTTGTGCCGCTTGAAGCGCTTGTTCTTGGCGGCAGATTTCTGGATGGACGGGCCAGAATCATTTCGCTAACTTGTTAGACAGCGGAAGGAATGGGGTGTTGAAAAGGACTGATGTGAGCACAGATCTTTGAGTGGCACCATGGTGTGAGACCAACTAACTTGCTGCTTTTCTAGTCAGGCGAATGGAAAGCCATAGAGGACGAAGAAAACCCTTTGCGGATGCGGTGATACGACTGAGGAACTAAAGCCCATGGAAAATTGAGAGAAAAACTTCATGGCTGACATGGCCACACGCTTGGCGAATGTCCATCGACAGAATGGCGCAAATCTGTCGAGAGAGGCCTCCAATGAGAACCATAGAAGAACGGCACGCAACGACATCCGCAGTGCCCAGAAGGGGACGCAACCCAATTTCGCCAGTATTATTCCCGATTTCTCGATACGTAAACCCAATTATACACTTGATATATACCGGATCATACGCGACGGCTCCAGCCACCATGTAATACTTGTCGCGAGCATATGCTCCATCAGCTTACTTACCGCTGAGGTGAGCATTGCCTGGAGGTATTCCAGGCTTGGAGATAGGAGCCGTTTCTGCATGTCGTCAAGAATCAGGAATTGCTCCTGTGGCCCAATCTTCATTTATGGCTGCCAAAACCACGTCGACAACTTAGCTTTTGGCCATTTTATAGCGTTCATAGGACATTGCATCCGGTCCTCGTGCCTTGCATGGCTTCCATATTGTTGCTAATTTTTTTGCGATAGTGAAGGCGGCTTCTATAGCCTCAACATTGGAGCGCGAGAGCATCGTGCCTGTCTTCATTGGCAGACCACTTTTCATTTCATTTCAATTATATACTATGAGGATTACTAATATTACACATAGGAGTGGGTAATATGGCGAAATACATCAAGAGAGTGCAAATTGCAGTCTGAAATTGTTGCCATGGATGATGTGGATAAATGAGGTGGAGAGCGGGTCCTGTCCGTGCTTGTGTTTTGTGGAAAAGGATGGAAATACATATTAGTGCGACCATTATGCACACGAGCTTTGAACCAGTGGTCGCTGCGTGGAGAAATATAAGCGCGTGCTTTGCAGGATGGGTGACGTCGCACAGAGTTGAAATGGTATATTTTATGCAAAAGACAATGTTCAGCAAATTCACGCCGGAGTGAAAGATGAGGAAAGCTATGAGATTATTTCATTGATCTGATACTTGTAGTGGGGCGAAAGTTAGGTAAGATGAAACGAGGACAACGGTTTTGAAAAGCTTCAATGCAAAGGTATAATGACTGAACATGTGCATCCCAGGTGGAGGAGGCATAATTGAGCGTCGAACTGAGTAGCGTTTTATACAATAGCAGCTTTATGTTTTAGTACAGGAGAAGCAGAAGTTGAGTTTTTGCAACAGGACGAAAAATTCGCATTACTGAATATCTATTCAATAAGCATTTCTCATGAAAGGTTCTCAGAGATGTAAAAGCCAAGGTATTTGGAATCGCTGACTTGAGAAAGGGGGCACTGCTAAGAGAATAATTATAAGGTACATGATAATTTATATAGCAGTATCTCTCATGACCTTACATTCCTTACCACACAGTTTGATTAACCAGATACCACGTCATATAGAAACAACGTCAAGGTCACATTGGAGGCTAACATAGTATGCAGGACTTAATATTTCCTGTTTAATCGATGGTTCATCGGTAAATAGTTTCATAGAGGAGGACGTATTAAACGGTAAATTGTTAGTGTACATGACAAAACGTAACGGACTTAAAACAGATCCTTGAGCGACACCACATTTTACAAGACAGGGGGCAGAGTTATGACGGTTAGCTGTTACAAAGTGTACGCGGTTAGATAAAAAACACTGAATGCATTTTAAACATTGGGTCTCGGTTCAGTGCACTCAGATTTAGAACTAGCTATCTATGACCAGGAGAATGGATAGCCTTAACAACGTCAATGATGATACAATTATTAAAGGAGGACGGTCGATAGCAGAAGATATGCAATGAATAAAAGAGAGCAGCTATGTTTCGGAATAATATATTTTTTCCTAAACCCCTGTTAATTTGGCGCTGCAAAAAAGCACAAAAACATTTTATTGCGTTTTACTTGCCATAACCATGATTTGATTATCAGACTTCCCGTAGTGGCGGAATCCTGATTAATTTTGACAACCAGGGTATCTTGAACCGGCCCCGGCCCTATGCAAGGAACACAGGCGTTTTTGCATTTGGTCGTCATTTAAATGACATCAATAATGTAACAGCAAATTAGGTAATGGGTATGTTAACGCGTTACCTTCGTTACTAAAATTAATCTATAATTGTTCGGTGAACGTGGATTACCAATTTTATGCAAGACAACCACCGTCCCAACCTTTCAATCTCCAAAGAGTGCACTGGACTCAAGTGACTGCGAAGACAACATTCACAGTTTAATGGATGAATAGAGCTTTGTATCCTTAGGAACGAAGGAGTAATTGCATCCTCACCAGGAGAAGAAAGTTTAAGCACGTGAATTCCCTTCTTTGTACCAACAAAATTAATATCAATGGAATCCACAGGAGGAAAACAATAATCGGAAGCACTCGGAAGCGTAGCGAGTACCAAGTAAAGAAATAAGAAGAAAAACTGGAATAAGCACAGATCATTGCTCTATGGCGCCCTCGATTACCTATACAGGGCTGAGTATGTTTCCTCCATTGATATTGACACGTGTACTTGTCTTTATCGGGGGACACGTTTCGCCGCCTAACAAATGTTAACGCACAGCGCGGAACGCGCCTGCATGTGTCCGAAGTTTCTGGAAAGTTATCGATGCTTCTATCCGCTTTCTGTTGTCGCCGAATTGTACGTTATCTGATTTCATCGCGTGACGCGAATGGTGTAGAATTTTGTGGAAGACACGCGGGTCCAAGCGATTAGTATGGAAGATTCCACGACTGCTTTACAGAAGCCGACGCGCTCGACCCGATGATCACATTTTCGACGATCGCCGACCGTGTTCGCCGCTATTGTTGTTCTATAAGTGTAGCCTGTTTTGTGGGCACAGGTTCGCCCAATAAATGTTATTTTTGTCGTTCACAGTATTGCTACTGTGCTATTCAACGTCACCACCACGTGACAATATACAATCCTGATATTGGCAAATCGCTGTGGATGATCTTGATCATGGCTAACACCTCCTTTATAATGCCTGATGGTCTTTAAGACTTCAAAGTTATGCCTTTTGAGCTATGTAACGCTCCGGCTACCTTTGAGCGTATGATGGACTCCTTACTCCAAGCTTTAAAGTTGTAGGCTTGTCTTGATGTTATTCTGTTTTCGCCTACATTCCCCACACACATTGAGTGCCTTTCAGCTGTACTTGCTGTTTATCGCCACGACACTCTACAGATGAACTCCAACAAGTGTAACTTCGGCCGCCGTGAGATTACTGCTATTGGACATGTCGTCAATGCGACTGGCATCCGACCATACCCGGAGAAAATTCGTGCCTTGAAAATGTTTGCTGTTCCAACAGCCGCAAAAGATGTCCGACGTTTCGTGGGCTTTTGTTCCTACTTCCACTGCTTTGTTAAAGATGTTGCCACCATAGGACGCCCTCTAGCAGATCCTAAAAAAACTGTGTCGTTTTCAAAGGGAGCCTCCCGGGCCCTTTCTTGTGTTACCACCATGCTCACCAACCCACCGATTCTAGGACACTTCGCTCCTTCAGCCTCTACAGAGGTGCGCACCGATTCGCATAGGCTAGCGGTCTTTTGTCACCTGCTGAGCAGAATTACTTTATTAGAAAGCGCTGAAAGTATGTTTGGCCCTTGTGTGGGCAGCAGCGAAATTTCGTGCCTATTTATACCGCCGCCATTTTTCGATTGTAACGGACGACTACACTACGCCCTCTGTTGCCTTTCGTCCTTAAAAGATCCCACAGGGAGGCTTAGACGATGGGCTTTGCGTCTACAAGAGTATTCCTATTCGGTGGTGTATAGGTCCGATCGCCTACACAAGGACGACGAGTGCTTGTGGCGTTACCCTGTATACACGCCTGCCAACGCCGACACGGACTCATCCACAAGTGTTCTCTCCATTCCGCAGATTTCGAACATGGCCAACGAGCAGCGCCATGACATTGCTTTGAGGTCCCTCATTGGCCGAATGGAATCTCCCCCTACGGATCACCCGTTACGGCGGTTCGTCTTTAAGGACGGGATATTGTACCGACGCAGTTTTCATACTGACGGTCCTCCCCTTCTCTTCGTCGTTTCTCAACACCTCCGCCCAACAGTGCTTCAGGAGTTTCATGACGCACCAACTGCCGGACACCATGGGGTTGCTCGCACTTACGACCCCGTGCGCCGATGCTTCTACTCGCTCGACCTCGCACACTTCCCGCAGCGCCATGTAGATGCCTGCAAACCCTGTCAACATCGGTAAAAGTTAGCAGCACTTGCTGCCTGGTAATTACAGCCGATCGACATTCCACCTGACCCATTCTTTCGCGTTGATTTGAATCTCCTTGGCCGTTTCCCTGAGTCCAGCTCCGGCAACAGGTGGATCGCTGTCGCTACTGATTACGCGATGCGCTATGCAATCACTCGCGCACTTCCCACGAGCTACGCAACCGACCTCGCGTGTTTCCTACTCCGGGATATGATTTACTAGATGGCGCCCCGCGATAGCTGCTTGCCGACCGCGGCCGCACTTTCCTCTCCCAATTCATCGCCGATATCCTAGGCTCATGTTCTTCCAAGCACAAACTGGCTTCCTCCTATCGTCCCGAGACCAACGGTCTTGCTGAGCGACCTAATCGGACCATTACTGACATGCTATCGAAATGCGTTCCACCCGACCGCAAGAACTGGGATGTGACGCTGCCTTATGTCACGTTCGCCTATAATTCATGACGCCACGATGCTGCTGGATCCTTACTTTCCCGTCGGTCATGACTATGTATTACCATGAGACAATTCACTCCCTTTGGTATGGGATCGGAAGACTGAGTATACCCGCGACATCGCCCAAGCTTACCATGTCCGCCAGCTTGCCCGTGCTTGCTTGTTGGCATCGCAGGAAACTCAACGGCACGCTTACAATCGCCGCCATCACGACGCCGAGGGGGCTACCCGAGAAACTCCCTCCATGCTAAAATGTCCCTGCCGCGTTCTACGCCAAGTGACCAATGTCATTTAAGAGATAAGGCGCGTGACCTCCGCACGCCACCCGGTTTCACATCACCTGATGTCGTACACGTCGGTCGGGTTAAGCCTTACATGCCCTTACCGGTGGCCCCGTCTGGAGCACCGGGACGCTTCTATTTCCGCCGGGGTCGTGTTACTGTGGGAGAAAAGGACGATGTCGAATACGGTGAAGACGACGAAGTGCCAACAGCCACTCGGGAATCTCAGCTGTTGTTTATGTATCTCTTCTAAATCCACCGTGTAAATAAATTCGTACCCGTGATGGTATATATATACATATATATATATATATATATATATATATATATATATATATATATATATATATATATATATATATATATATATATATATTAGTGCCGCTAGGTGTCACGCGCAAGCGCTGAGAAAGAAGGGACTGGAACGCGCGTTCGTCAAGAGGGGGCGCTGAAAAAGAAGTAGAGGCTGAGGAGGCCTGCTTGAGTTTTGTGTGCGCCATCTTGTGCCACTGTCTGTGTCGCCGACGGCGGGGACATCTTCGATTGTCTTTTCGTGACGAAACTGGTGGAGGTGCGGAGTGCGGTTCATCCGATGCCACAAACCCCTCCTGGTAGCAGGAGTACCAGCCCTATACTAGTGGACACCCTTGTTCAGCGGGCCAGCAGGAGAATCTGAGGATTGCCTGCGGAGCTTGATCATCTCTCTGCAACAACATTGACGCCCCCATGGACCGGAATCGAAGTAACATCGACGTCTCTATCGACATTATGCAAGGTACGGCCACAACGGCAACTCAGTACCTGCTGTAGAATCTCCGAGTGCCGAAAGTGTTCCACGGGAATATCCTCGAGGATGTAAAAGACTGGTTAGCCCATTTTGAGCACGTCGCCGAGATAAAAGAATGGAGTGACGCGGGGAAGTTGACAAACGTCTACTTCAGCTTGGAGGACGGGGCTCGCACTTGGTACGAGAACCGAGATGGGCTCCTCAAATCGTGGCTCGAGTTCCGCCGTGCCTTGCTGGAGACAAGCACCAATGCTGATCGCCGCGATCGAGCCGAACGGGCGTTCCAATCCCGCATTCATCTGCTGAATGAGAGCGTGACGTCATACGTAGAGGATACGACGCGCCTCTTCCGTCGGGTGGACCCTACCACGTCAGAGAAAAGAAGCTGCGCCATCTAATGCGGGGAGCTAAAGAACAGCTATTTGGTCGCCTTGTTCGAAGCCTGCCGAAAAGTGTGGCTGAATTCTTAACTGAAACCACCATGATGTAAAAGATGCTGCACAAGCGCTCAGCTCTCTATGAAAGGTAAATGAACGCTATTTCACCTTCGGACCAGTGCTCAGCTACGTATGACAGGCACGCGAATGCTGCTTCACTGACGGACGCGGTTGCCTTTGGAAATGTGGACGTTCTCCGAGACCTTATTATCCGCTATGTGGTGCGTGACGAGCTTCGACGGCTCAGCTGCCTGCCTCAGCCTATGCTGTGTTCTATTCCTGCCCTCGTGAGAAGTGAAGTGCAGCAAGTGATCCAAGGTCCCGTTTCAAGCAGCAATGCGCCGCCTGTGACAGCATAGTTACAGCGGCCTTCGGATGCGGAAGTTTTGTGGCGAGTCCCTGTCCGCGCTCCGACCCCATCACGTCTTACGCTGCATCATACGTCCCGCCGCTCCCATCAGTGCAACCGATCCAACGTATCGAGGATCGGCGCCAGCTCGAAAGGAAATCTGACGTCTGCCGTACCTAGGACAGGAGGCATCTGTGCTATCACTGTGGAGGAGCCGGTTACGTATACCGCGAGTGCCCATACCGCCGCCTCGGACTGCAAGGTTTTCCGTGGATTCACTAAGGTCCACATACTGCGAAAGGCCTAGGGTTATTCAAGAGTAACTGAACCAGCAGAGTATGCCCCTGTTCCCGCGGCGGCAGTCGTGCTCGCCGTCCTCCTGGTGATCTTCCCCAGCTCCTAGAAGCCCTCCAATGGCACGACAGGACGATCGCCAAAACCTCACCGGGAAAACTAAGAACAGTGACCTTCGGGGGCGAGGCGGCTGATATTCACCCTTCCGAAGACATCCCACCGACGCGAGCACAGTCTATTCAGCATGATTCAGCGACGATAGCAGCAGAACTCAGCGACAGATTCTCGCTAGAAATGCCTGTTGTGCTCGACGGCTGCCACGTTAGTGCATTATTGGACA
This sequence comes from Dermacentor variabilis, assembly GCF_050947875.1. Taxonomy (NCBI): domain Eukaryota; kingdom Metazoa; phylum Arthropoda; class Arachnida; order Ixodida; family Ixodidae; genus Dermacentor; species Dermacentor variabilis. Next base: position 61,595,884 of record NC_134573.1, on the reverse strand, counting down.
CAGGTGCCGACTACTCAATCTTGTGCGCAAAACTAGCGGCGGAACTAAGAAAAGTTACCGCGCCTTGGTATGCAACAAAAATTCGTACTGCTGGCGGCCATATCGTAACACCGTTGGGCATGTGCACGGTCAGAGTACAAATTCGTGGGTGTACGTTTCCAGATAGCTGCCTTATACTCCGCGATTGTGTTCGGGACCTCATCTTGGCCGTCGACTTTCTGCGAGAATACGGTGCCATTATAGACCTCCGGGAGCACACAGTGACTTTTTCCACAGAGAGAGCAGCGAAAAGGCGCGACAATTGCCGACGTAACGCGCTTCGGGTTCACGCCGACAGTGTAACTTTACCCCCACGCACAAGTGTCCTGGCAGCGGTCGTATGCGACGATCTGCGTGACGGCGAAGCTTTTGCAGAGGGCAATTTCTCCCTTATGCTGACTCATGGTGAATGTGCAGCCTGCAGTCTCATTATGCTTCGAGATGGACATTCTGCGCTCCTCGTGAGGAACTTCAGCCAGGAACATCGTCACCTGTTTCGTCGTACTACTATCGCTTTTGCAGAGCCCATAGCAGACGTTTCTCAATGCTTTGTGTCTTTGACAGAGGACGACCCAGCTCAAACAATCCGCAATATCGACATGAATTCAGACCTATAGGAAGAAAAGCAGAAAGCACTGCGCGAGTTGCTAGTTTGGTTCAAGGAGTGCTGGGCATCTTCTTCTTAGATACGCCAGACGCCCATCACGAGACACCGAATAATCACGTATGACGATTCTCATCCCATACGACAACTGGCTTATCGCGTATCGGCGAAAAAGCGCAACGTGATAAATGCACGAGTGAAAAAAATGCTTGGCGATGGTGTCATACAACGATCCCAAAGCCCTTGGTCGTCGCCGGTGTTCCTTGTCAAAAAGAAAGACGGAACACTTCGGTTCTGTGTTTACTATAGAAAGTTGAATAACGTCACAAAACAGACGTTTATCCACTTCCGCTGATTGATGATTCATTAGATCGACTGCGGCAAACCAGGTATTTTACATCCATAGATTTGAAGAGCGGATATTTGCAAATCGAAGTTGACGAACAAGATGGCGAAAAAACTGCCTTTGTTAACCCGGATTGACTACGAATTTAAAGTACTTGCATTCGGCGTGTGTTCTGCACCGGCCACATTCCAGAGAATGATGGACACTGTTCTGGCGGGTATGAAGTTGCACAGTTGTTTAGTATACTTAGATGACGTCGTCGTGTTTGCGGCGACGTCAGAGGCCGTACTTGAGGTGCTCCGCTCCGCTAATATCACACTAAAGCCAGAAAAGTGTCACTTCGGTTACGAAGAGTTGAAGTTTCTCGGGCATGTCATGAAGTCCAACGGCGTCCTGCCTGACCCAGACAAAACATCTGCTGCTGCTGCTTTTCGGACTCCTCGTGGCAAGAAAGCAGTCGGCCGCTTTCTCGATCTGTGTGCGTATTATCGTCGCTTCATCGCTAATTTCTCCCGGATCGCCGAACCACTCATACGCCTCACGCGAGAAGACACGCGCGTCATTTCGACGGATGAGCAGGACGCAGCTTTCACCGAGTTACCGCATCGTCTGCAGGAATCACCCGTTTTCGCTCACTCTGACGAGGACGCTGACACCGAGGTGCATAACGACGCAACCAACATCGGTCTTGGCGCTGTACTCGTTCAACACCAGGACGGCGTCGAGCGAGTGATCGCTTACGCCAGTCGCACCCTTTCGCGCGCCGAAATGGACTACTCCACTTCCGAGAAAGAGTGTCTAGCAGTTGTGTGGGCCATCATAAAATTTCGGCGTTATCTATACAGTGGCCCTTTCAAGGTGGTGACAGACCACCATTCCATGTGTTGGTTAGCCAACTTACAAGACCCATCCGGGCGGCTGGCTCTATGGAGTCTCCGTCTGCAGGAGTTCGATGTTACCATCATCTAAAAATAGGGCCGCAAACACGAAGATGCGGACACGTTATCGCGTGCTCCTGTCAAAACTTCCGATAAGGACATGGACGAAGACGGCGCATTTCTTGGGGCCCTCACTGCATCTGACCTGATCGAACGGCTGCACGAGGGCGCCGAAATACGCCCTCCCATCGTTCACCTAGAAGGCAAGAATGTTGCAATCCCACGACACATTTCTCGCAGTCTCTCAACCTTCTGCCTAAACAAGGGCGTCCTCTACAAGAAAAACTCCAGTTCCAACGACAAAGAGTATCTATTGGTCGTATTTGCCACCCTCCATGATGACACTCTCCTAGCCTGCCATGATGAGCCCCCGTCTGGACACTTGGGGTTTTCACGTACTCTTGCAAGAGCACGCCAGACGTACTACAGGCCCAGACTTTCCACCATGGGGAAGCGTTACGTGCAAAGGTGCCGTGAGTGTCAACGCAGGTTGTCGCCGTGTTTGAAGCCCGGGGCATTACTCCAACCCATTACACCACCTAGGGCGCCGTTAGATCAAATCGGCATGGAACTTCTGGTACCCTTTCTCTTGTCAGCCAGCGGAAACAAGTAGATTATAGTCGCCACAGACTATGTAACACGCTACGCCGAGACGAAAGCTGTACAACGTGCCACGGCCTACGAAGTTGCCCAGTTTTTTATCGATCATATAGTGCATAGTCCTCAGGCATGGGACCCATCACATGTCATCACCGACAGAGGAACTGCCTTTATTGCCCGACTGATAAAGGCATATTCTAGCTGAACTGCACGCTGCATCGCAAGGGCACTGCCTATCATCCTAAGACCAACGGACTGACAAAACGGCTAAACAAAATCATTGCTGACATGCTGTCTATGTATCTAGACGTCCAGCATAAAACGTGGGATCAAGTCTTGCCGTTCGTTACATTCGCGTACAACACCGCCATTCAGAAAACAACACGATTCAGGCCGTTCCGTCTTACCTACGGGCGCGAGGTCGAGACCACGCTGGAAGCTATGCTCCCGCACGACACCGACGCATCACTTCCGAAGCCGAGCAACTTACTCAACACACAACGGAAGCTTGTCAACTCGCACTAATCACGAATCACCTGAGTACAGACGCACGACGCTGCAACCTTCGACATCGACAAGTCGAGTACCAGCCAGGTGACCAAGTCTGGGTGTGGACTCCAATCCGATGCCAGGGGTTCTCTGGGAAGCTGCTTAGTAGATACTTTGGACTCTACAAAGTGATACGCTGCGTTAGTGAAATGAACTATGAGGTTATTCCCGAAGGTGCCGCGTCGCCTCAGCGTCGACAGCACCAGTCCGAGATAATGCATCTTATTCGCCTCAAACCGTATTCCGTGCGTTAAGGCGACGCCAACCCGATCTCCTACGACTTCCATACTTTCACTATTTTTTAGTAAGCATCGTAGTTTAGTAAGCATCGGGTCGATGCTTTTCGTTTGGCCGGGAATAATGCCACTAGGTGTCACGCGCCAGCGCTGAGAAAAAAGTGACTGGAACGGGCGCTCGGCAAAAGGTGGGCGCTAGAAAGTACAGGCTGAGGAAGCCGGCATGAGTTTTGTATGCGCCATCTTGTACAACTGTCTGTCGCGCGGACGCCGGGTACATCTTCAATTGTCGTTTCGTGACATTTCGTTTGACACACACACACACACATATATATATATATATATATATATATGTGTGTGTGTGTGTGCGTGTGTGTGTCTTGTCACGGGTCTATTTGTGTAAATATTGTTGCTTATTAATTGGTGCACCATGCCACTTTCGCGCTGTCACAGCCGGTACAGCGTTGTACATAGAAGAATAGATGTGAGCGTAGTAATTGCGTCAGATAGTCTCGTAGAATAACTTCCTTCATGGTCGCACGCTGAAAACTATCCCAGCACCCGAATTATTACATTTGAATGCTGCTCTTTTGTTCGGTCTCTCCAGCCTTTGCGGCAATGCACTACTCGTTTTATATTATGGCCAAATTACGCGCTGATTGCATGCGACTTATCGGTACGCATATAAGCAATTATAAAAAGCCAGGAAAACGTGCACATTACCAAGCGTGTCAGTTATATTCTTACGTGTAATACGAAGACCACCACAGCTGCTTCCACGAATACGGCGGAAAGACAGCGCTGGCACAGCAGATGTTTCTTTTGATCTATGCTGTGCAAACGCACGACTAGGCTTTATGGGCGAATATCATGAAAATTAATTTCAGCTCGAGCAAAATGTTGTAGCGCTAGATGTTTTAGCGATTGTTCTGAAGTTTGACGCCCCTGCAGACGTCAGGCAATACAAATGACTTTTTCTATGGCGAATTGCGGTCACCTCAGCGCATCCACGTGCTAGTGAACTGTCAGAATTTTTTGCCCCTCCTGATCGATCGATACATATACCAGGAACTACGGCCTTCAACTAAAGGGTATTTCGTTTTATAATATGACGAACCCAAGTAATACTTGTCGCTTGGAAAATTGGTTCATGGCGTAAATAAAATTTTAAAAAGTCGATCAAACAAGCTCCAAACAAAAACATCCATCATTGTGAGACGTCAGGAAATGTGATATGCGGCTATCATAATTATTGGCATCATTTGATGGCAGGACAGAAAACTGCGCATGTGCGTCCATGCGCTAAAATCAGTTCCTTATTCCGTGCCTACGCACAGGTAAACACAGCAAACGAAGCCTGGCCATCAAAATTCCGCATGTAGCGGTACCTACTCCACGATAAGGCTCGCAATACTTATTCTTAAAGCACAAACCCGGTGCTCTAGCATTTTGCCATTTCAAGAGATCGAGTTATTTTTTTCTACTTTAGAGGCTTCTCACGTTCGTATCATCCCATTTAGCTTTTGACAGGCAGAAACATTTTCAAAGGTACACCACTATAACGAGATTTCTGCTTCAATGAAGCCTAGTGAAATAAAAAGATGAACCCCCCCACCCTCCGCCCAAGGAAAAAAGAGACATGAAAAGAGAAGTCTCTCCAATTCAAATGAACTTGAATTAAAAAAAAAACATTTTTCCAACAAACAAGGGCTTCGCGTATGCCCTGCCTCAAGCAGAATCAAGAGCAGCACTACAATTTGAAATGACCCGCAGTATCACAAGGGTGCACAAGCGTCGCGTTAGACAAACACATTGACTGCTAGAAAGATGGAAGGTGCTTTCCAACGATCGATATTATACCTGCAAATCAGGTGCGCTTCCTTAATTTCCCGCATCACCACAGCCTTGCTTTGTTCTCACGACACCTGATATATCACTAACAGGCCTGTGCCACATTTGCCACGGAGAGCTCGAACATATTACCCTATGAGCATTATGTATGTATGTATGTATGTATGTATATATGTATGTATGTATGTATGTATGTATGTATGTATGTATGTATGTATGTATGTATGTATGTATGTATGTATGTATGTATGTATGTATGTATGTATGTATGTATGTATGTATGTATGTATGCTTGGAGTGGTGCCAGTTGTCGAGTTGGGTATCTTTGTAGCTGTTGCGTGAATAGCTGGAGAATTAGTCCCATTGTTTTTTTGAATTTGTCTTGGTCACCGCTTGCACCTCTTTCTTGGTAAATATTTCAGTGTCGCTGGATTTCCCTCTTTTACCCTTGATGATGATATCTGGTACCTAGCCCGGTCGGATGACTTTTCCTATTAACGTTTGTTGATTGCCTAGCCTGGCTTGAAACTGCTGCCTTAGTTTTCTCTCCATTTCTTCGACTTACATAATTTATTAGCCATTAAGGACCCCTGGAAGGGGCATTACATAAGGAGGGGGGAGCGGAACATCGAACACAACAACGTAGGTCACTGTCAAACATTGTCACAATCAGTGATCAGCAGGATGTATAGAGAAACAAAAAAAGCACCAAAAAACCTTTTCAATAAGGATTAACAAGTCTGGAAACATTAACAGTAAATTAAATAGAGGCAAGCAGAAGCAGGCAAAAATTCTCCACATCATGTTTTCAAATAGGATGTCAACAACTGCCGGAATTTATATGGATCAGGATCTATTAAAATATGGTCTGGTAATGAATTCAATTCTTCAATTGCAAGGGGCAGGAATGACCTGTTAAATGCAGTGGAGGAGCCGTGCAGACGTTGGATGCTTTTGGAGTTGAAGAGACGACGTGATGTTCGGAGAGGTAGAAGCAGAAGAGAGTCCCGAGGCAAAGCAAAACAGAATTATCGCTTATGCAATAATGACAAACGGGCAATTTTTCGTCTGTGCGTCAGAGGCTCGATGTCAAGCGATAATTTTATATTGGTAACACTGGCGCGGGTGTAGTAGTCGGAACAAATATATAGGGGTGCACGGTTTTGAATGGCTTCTAGGCTATCGATTAGGTAAGCCTCATGTAGGTTCCAAATTGGGGAGCCAAATTCTAGTTTGGTTTGGACAAATGTTTTGTAAGCTAGGCTGCGAATAGAGGGAGGGGAGAAGCTGAGGTGCCGTCTGATGAACCCAAACGATTTCGATGCATCAGCTGCAATCTTCGTGATGTGCTCGGACCAGGTGAGTTTGCTGGTGATGTGAATTCCAAGGTAACGGTAAGATTCAACTTGGGAAAGGGTGGTTGAACACAATGAATATCCGTAGCTGATGTCAGTGCGCTTGCGTGTTACCTGCATGTGTTTGCTCTTCGATACATTCAGCTTCATTAGCCATGTGGAACACCAGTCTTCAATTCTGTCTAAGTCATTTTGAAGCAATAACTTATAATTGTAGGTGGTTTTGCGGCGGTACAAAACGCAGTCATCTGCGAAAAGACGAATGCACGATAAAATGCTGGAAAGAAGATCCTTTATGAAGATTAAAAACAAAAGTGGGCGGAGTACGGAGCCCTGTTGTACACTAGAAAGAACTTCAGTTGTGGGCGAAAGATCATTATCGATAACAGTGAATTGACGAAGACCGGATAGAACACAACAAATCCATGTTAATATCAGCGGGTCAGGACACCGCCATGAAAGTTTGGCTAAAAGGCGCTGATATGGTACACGATCGAAAGCTTTCGAGAAGTCGAGATATATGACGTCCGTCTGAAATTAGGAACCTAAATTTATGATAAGATCGGTTCTGAAATATAAAAGTTGTGTTTCGCATCAGTGACCGGATCTGAAGCCGTGCTGGCTGGGAAAAAAGAAGCTGTTGGAATCAAGGTGAGATGCAACTTGTGAATATATTATTTGTTCTAGTAGTTTGCAAGCTATGAAAGATAGTGAAATCGGTCGGTTGTTAGAAGGTTCAGAGCGGTTACCTGTTTTAAAAATCCGTACCACCTTGTTCAGCGTCCAGTCGTCTGGAAATGAGCCGGTAGCAATCGATTGCATCACTATTATTCGCAAAAAGCGGCTTGATATGGGGGGGGGGTCCTCGGTGCATTTCAGTATCTTAGATGATACATTATCTGGTCCCGGGGGTCTTGAAACGTTAACACTCTCAATAAGATTTATGATACCATGTGTAGTGATGATAACGGGTGGCATCTGTGAAAACGGAAACTTAGATAGGGGAAGGACATCTAAGGACGGTTGATTAGTAAAAACTGAGGAAAAGTAAAAATTCATTACATCACTGCGTTTGTCTGGCGGAATTTCAGAACCGTTATCGCTAACCAATGAAATATTATATGATGACCTAATGCCGGGAGTTGAAGTTTCCAGAATTTCTTTGGGTTGGAGCGAATAATTTCCTGTATATCCCGATGATAAAAATTAGTTTTTGAGCATCGCAAAAGTTTTGTGTAATCGCGAAGACAAGAGAGATGCCTTTCCCAACGCAAAGTGCTAGCTGAATATTTTGCTGCCCGGATGAGTCCTTTCTTTTTATTTGAAAGTTTTCTGAGGGCATTAGAAAACCAGGGTCTGCTGACGTCGCCTCGCATACAATCATGTTGCACATATCGGAAAACGAATGATCACAATTTTTCTTTGAAAAGCACCCAATTTTCATTTTCCGTTGTGGAAGTGGAGGAAATGCAGAAGTAATGAAGAAACTTGTCCATCTCGGCGATAATATTCTGAATGGCAGCCTTCTTATAGTCTCGGATATATTTGACAGATGGTTGACGAGAAGGGATGGGTACGGACAGTTTGAACAATTAGGAACAATGATCGCTGAAACCGGCAATGCATGATAATGACTGAATAGATTCAGGGTTCGAAGCAAAAAAAGCTCAAGAGTATTGTTTTGGCAGGTTGGCATGTGAACTGTTTCTATAAGATTGAAGTCAAGAACTAAATTAATAAACTCCTTCAATTGGCCACTGTGCCCCGATAAGTCAAGTCAGTTAATGTCAGGGAAGTTGAAATCGCCGCAAAGTAAGCATCTGGCGTGGGGATAACGGGCCCGAAGATCCAGTAGGATTGAATACAGTTGGTTAACAAATAATATGTGGGCGTCCGGGGCACGATAGCATGCAATTAAAATGATTATCCCGAAAGGAAGTGTTATTTTCAGAGCAACTATCTCATGATTGCTGATTGGTAAGACACAGAAAGAGGGCCCACGTGACCTCATGAAAACAAGCACAACACCACCCCTCGCCCGACACTGTCGCGCCTGTACATCGTGAAAGATCGCACATCTTGTAGCAATTCATCATTCGAGATATCAGAATTTAGCCAGGACTCAGTAAATAATGCTATGTCTGTACTACTGTCATTTAGGAAGGCTTCAACAGCGTCTTTCTTTGGCAGGTAGCTGCACATATTGGCTAGAAGAACCGCCCAAGTATGATAAGTTGGTGCGAAGTATCTCACGCAGGGCGACTCTGGCAGGGGGCGTGGCGGCGACCTGTAAGCGGGTGGAGATTGCTATAATTGCAATTCCTCGACAGAATTTGCTTCCGAATTGTATATTAATTGTCTGTCATTCATGGTGAGCTTGTCCAATCAGATATTAAATTTAGTGCTCGTTTCTTGGGCCCAAGTGAAAAGCATTTTTAGGGCTGTTCGCGCGTGTGTTGAATAATCATCACGAATTCCGTAAGACGTATCTTTAAGCTTGGGTCCCGCTGATAGAATCTTTGATTTAACTTTGAAACGCCTGAATTTTACAGCTATAGGGCACTTTGTGTCTGCCCGAAATCGCCCTAGCCGGTGCGCTCGCTCAATGTCGTCAGGATTTGCGGTAAGGGCAAGTTTTTCGGAGCAAAAGGAAATAATCTGTACCTCGGACTCCGCCCAGGTTTCGCCTTTACTATCCTTTATTCCGAAAAAACTCAAATTTGACCGGTGAAGGCGATTCTCGGCGTCATCACATTTGTTGGTAAGAGCTTTCATATCCGTGGAGAGTTTCTCGATGCTTGTTTTCAAGGCGCAAGAAGGCGCGAGAACAGGCGGCCGACCAGACCTTCTATATTAGTTTGGTCAGCGCGGACTAGCGAAAGTTCTGCGAGAATAGTGGTTTGGGACTGTTCCAAGTGAGGCAGTGTGTGTGAAATAGATACAAGCGATACAGGTTCGTCACCGTTCGAAGGTCTGGGATTCAGTTCCACATCCCCCGACATGATAAGCAATTGAGATACCAAATGAACATTGAGGCAAAAATAACATGAAAAACAAAACAATCTACGGTAACAATAGAGCAGGTCAGAGGGGCACGGCACTGCGACCGAAAAGGACTACTGGTTCGGAGGCAGCTAGCGAGAGGGAGGTAACTAACCTGCGCAAAAAGGAGCGGTTGCATGACCACGTTCGTCGCAGCGGCGTGCCCCGAATGGTCCTATTCGTGGTTTTACCGGTCACAATGTCTGCATACGATATTCTCTTTTGCGAACTAGATCGCGATGAAGTGGGCACGGCGAAAGCGCTCGCCGCAGGTAATTCACCATGCGATACGTTTTCTTCGTTCACGCTCATTTTCCTGGTGCAGGATCGTGCAGGCTCCTTTTCTTGGCCAGCGGCCACGCTAACGCCGGTTTCAACAACATCAAGTGACATCAGCGATGAAGCTCGGACATACAGCGTTATCACTGACCCGCCCTTTCATCCACACTCTAAGAACAGTTTACACCCTTTGGCTTGCCCCTTCTGCCACACAAAAATAATCGTCATCTGCCTTGATGCCTTTCCTTTCTTTATCGCTGCAAACCCGGAACTTTCCAGTGACGAACGGCACGCGCGTTATCAGAAGGGGCACTCCAAAGGGTGTAAACTGTTCTATGTTGATAATGCGCGTGCCATTCGTTACTGGAAAGTTCTGGGCTCGCAGCGATAAAGAAAGGAAACGCATCAAGGCAAATGATTATTTTTGTGCGGCAGAAGGGGCAAGCCAAAGGGTGTAAACTGTTCTTAGAGTGCAAGCCATCAATTCGTGACGTCATCAGCCTCTACCCTTATAAAGACTCTGGCAGACCCAAGGATTTTCAGTGGGCAGGGCGAAAGCGTTTGGTGCCGGTCATTCACCGTGCAATGCGTTTTCTTCGTACAGGTTGGGCACAGTTGTTCGCTACGTACACTCTAAAAACAGTTTACACCCTTTGGCTTGCCCCTTCTGCCACACAAAAATAATCGTCATCTGCCTTGATGCGTTTCCTTTCTTTATCGCTGCGAGCCCAGAACTTTCCAGTAACGAATGGCACGCGCGTTATCAGCGTAGAACAGTTTACACCCTTTGAAGTGCCCCTTCTGATAACGCGCGTTCCGTTCATCACTGGAAAGTTCCGGGCTTGCAGCGATAAAGAAAGGAAACGCATCAAGGCAGATGACGATTATTTTTGTGTGGCAGAAGGGGCAAGCCAAAGGGTGTAAACTGTTCTGAGAGTGGAGTGATAATACGCTTTAGTGGTTCTGCCGTGCCCCAAAGTTTGTATAACTTATGATTGTTTCTGTTCCTGAAAATTGATTATGTGTGGCAACGTCGAGGAAAATCCTGGGCCAACTGTTGAAGAAATCTTTAAATCATGGATGGATGGACAACAGGCAATAAGAAATTATATATTGGCCTTGAAACGCGCCTTGAGGGTGTGGGAAAAACTTTCGATAGTTTTGAGAAGCGTTTCACTCAGTTGGAAGAATACGTAAAAATAAATAGGAGCGCAGCTGCTAGCTTTGTCGCAGCTGTAGGCAAAATGAAAGAGACGCTCAAATCGCACCAGACCAAACTGATCCAACTGGAAGATCGCAGCAGCCGTTCAAACCTGATAGTTTTTGGGATTCCAGAAATTCCCAGTGAAACCGCATCGTTGTTACGCGAGAGAGTTCTACATTACGCGAAAAGGATCGACATTTGGCGAGTTGGTACTGGTTGAACATGTTGAAGGGGCAGCGCAATATTACGAAGACAGAAGGCAGAATCGCTGTCCTGTGTGTTTCTGCCTTCCGTCTTCGTCATATTGCGCTGCCCCTTCAAGGTATCAATACCGATCTAAGTCTCGCGAAAAATCAGGCCACCTTGGCAGCTTCCAGTGATCTCTTCGTCCTTTCTACAGCTTTGGACACCGGTTATACTAGAGCGAATGAGGAGGAGGAAATGGGGGCGGGGAGGGGTAGCTGACCCGGCTGTTTTTCTGGGAACAATGCGGGGCTGAACGTAGGCTAGTCTTTTCGGACTAAGATGCCTCATTTAACCTACAGTGGTGCCTTCTTCGATCCCTCAGACATGGTTTGAAGATTTCGCGCTTTTAAGAAATTGATGGCTTGGCTACCGCCGCGGTCGCAATAATATTTTCGTGAATACAAACGAAAATAAGCAAGAAAGAATAGCTGCAGATGTGCACGAAAGCAATGGACGCATATGCGATCTTCTGACGTGCTGAAAATCTGTGTGGTAACTTTACAGCTTGCTGTTGTTGCTACTTGCTTTCTCTTATTCTTTGTTTGAATGCTGTAAATAAAGTTGTTCGCCTCATTTTTCACTGTACCTTTTCTGTGGAAATTTCGCATCCTCAAAGCAAGCCCGTTTTGTCCGCGCGCCTTGTAACTAGCTGCGGATAAGTAACTTTTTGAACATTTGTAGTGTTATCGACTGTGTAGTGCCAACAACTATTCGCGTATTTGGTTCCCCAAATAAGTTTTCCAGATATGTATAAGCTAGCGTCTATGTATTGTGGGTCTATAAACAGGGAATCGCGGCAGATGCGGTTGTTTGGAATTTGCAGATGTTAAGGATTCAGGCGTGTTGCACGATATAGTGTCAATTCTCGGTGGCCCGAACCTCTTGTTTCCCCAATCTGACGCATGCACGCGCTCTTGAGCGCGCCAAGGTGCACGGTATAATTTCGCTGAATTTGAACAGCAATTAGCGCTTGTGTGTAAAAATTAGGAGGGAAAAGTTTTCAGCGCTTACCGAGAGGCCCCGAGTAGCGTATCCACAGATCGTCGCGTTTACTTGTCCCTTGGTGTCCGAAAACTAGCGCTCCCGCTTCTGGTTCTGGTTCACGGTTCTGGCCTCCTATTTCCTGAATCGCACGTTCGCGGACGGCCGTGAACTCGACTAGCTAAAACCTACAGGCGTTCCGACGGCCACACGTACGCAGGTGGTCGCGAATTCGGCTAGGGCAGAAATATACAGCGGACTCCATCTGCCGTTAAAAGTAATAATGTCGTGCACGATGCGCTCACTTTGAGTCAGTGAAAGGCGATTTCATATATCTCAGACGCTTGAAAACACGCGTGAAATTTTACGCGCAATAAGGGCTTTGCTGAACGCAGCCGGTGACACGGCATAGTATTATTGCTCAATGGTTCTAAGATCGTGGTTTCGGGCTCACCCGTACGCACGCGGCTATGAGCGCGGCTAGATATACGATATATTTTCGGGGAACTTGAACAATACTTAATTATAGAGTGGAAAAAAGTAAGAAAATGAGAAAGATAAGAACTTTCAGAGCTTACCGGGAATTCACTAGTAGAATTCGCTAGAACGTTTGAATTCGTCTTACGTTCCCAAGCCCCTAACTATTTTCAACACTGCCCGCGTATCCACACAAAGGCCTTGCAGCTATGTTTTACCGTTGGCATCGCAGTGCACCGACACACTATTTATGTCGCCGGTGTTACAACAAAGCAGGCCTGGCTGTCAGAGAAAGGACTGTGTTGCGACAGCGATCTTTCGCCTATTGCGATCTCGTCTTCATTTACATCCCAATTTGTTCTTTTCTTCTAAATACTGCGCCGACATTCCATTTCTGTGGTATTTTTACAGGTTTTAATTCCAATATTCTTGACTTAATAATGAAAAATAAGTTGGCTAGATAACATCGGTACGCCCTTTAGTGGCTTCAACAAGAATTTTAAAGGGGTAAACGAAGATTATTTAAATATAATAACATCGCCGATTTATCAGAAATCAAGCTAAAGAATCGCGATGAGCTAAGGAGAGAAAGTAAATAATAAGTCCACAAACGTCGCACTTATGAGTAACAACACTAATTAATATTCTCGAGCAGACCATCCCTGCCGTAGAAAATGTGGAGCTCCAAAACGGCGAAATCAGTAATGGAGCGTTGTTATTTAGTGTTCTGTAAAAAAAAAATAAACTTGAGAACACAGCCACGAAAGCAAGCCGCCTTACACATTTTACTCTGAAGAAGCTTTGTCCAGTTATCATCATGAATTCTCCGCTTGTATTCAGCTGCATTGGAGCTAGAGGGCGAAGGGCTCTCCGAGCTGTTTTGAGTAACTGAACTTCTCTATATTATTAGCCAGTCTAGGTCAGGTGACTGAACTCTTCCTTGGATATTTTCTGATCATAAAAACAACAAATATTATTCGTCTATTACCTCATGTCTCCCCCCACTTTGTCATCCTGTTTCCTGTCAGTCAGTTGGTCGGTCAGTTCCTAGGTGACTAAAGAGATTGAATCCAGGTGATAATGCAATAGCAAAATTTTCTTATCCAGCATAAGGCGTTACAGAAGTCTTGTCTGATCTCTGAGACAATGTAATAGCACTTTGGGCCTATCTCAGAGATGGTGTAATCAAAACTGAATAGATGCAAGAGAATATACCATTGTAAAAGGCGCGGGTCAATCAAGGAGATGATAGGCTTAATAATGTATTGGTCGATGCTATTGGTTACTACAATGATGGGTGCTACGCGAATTAATGACTCAGGTGGTCATCTCTCAGTTCTAGAAGCTAACCAAAGACCGGTCTGTACAAACCTAGTGATAAACAACTTTTTTTCTAATATTAGTGCCCCTGTACCTTTAACCACCAATTCTGGCAAACTGCGAAAATGTATAACGGACAAGCAACTAAGCAAACATCTTGAAACCAATAACGTTCTTTTTTAATGCTGAACATGTATTCTGCAGTTGATATCGCACAGTCGCACAAATGGTGGACTTTTCTCGTGAATTTTTTAATGTGCTGATTGGAAAACAATTTAATGCGTTATTTGTCAACTTCTCATTGTTGATAACCAGCTACTATGCATGGACATGTCTTGTCCTTTTTCTACGTCGCTGCTATCTATGTGAGATCGCGCTGCTCAGCCAGAATCATCATTCCGAACCAACTTGCCCAACTTGCAGTCATTTTTCTAGATCTGGTGAACACTGTTTTGAAATCCTCGACTGGTGAATCGGAAAGCCAGCTTTCCTATCCATCACGTTGCGTTTGCTTCATTCAGTCTTACAAAGTCCTCGAGTGCTTAGGTAAGATGAGGAGTCACTCAAGTCTCCATTTCAGTTTTTTTTTTCAGATTTATTTACTGTCCTATCCTTTTATAACAAGTAATGTGTTCATCTTTACGTAGACGACGGCGTTCTGTGCCAGGTACTTTATTTTTTAACGATCGCAGATTTCTTTAAGAGTCCTTTTATAGGCTTCGCACCTGGTGCGTGGATTAGCGAATGTTGATTAATTAGAAAAACCATCCTGTGTTATTTACCAACAGCCATTTTCTTTAACAACGTATGTGGGCATCGAACAACACAGTAGCTTCCAAGTGCCTATGGTTACAAATACCTTGGGGGTTACATTCACTGGCAACGTGCAATGCTCCGAACATAGTAATTATATTGCAGCAAAAACATTAAAAGATATGTTAGGACGAATATACGAAACACTGAACACCACAAGATTGCTGTTGTATATACATTCCGGTCGAATTTATCTCACGATGACTGACGTCAATAATGGGATTACCATTCAAGGAATGGGGCGAGACATTACAAAGGCACATTTATTTAGAATTTGTAGTTGTCATTTCGAAACTTCTGGAAATATTGCCCCACACTCGTCGACGTCCTGCAGATATCTTCTTCGTGCAGTCAAAGTGACGGTGAACAAGCAAACATAAATACTTGTGCGACCAGGAATGCGATATGTATATGCACGTATGTATGGTTTTAGAGCACAGTAGCATGACAACGACTGTGTGATGCAGTCATGTCGCGTTGATTATGACAGAATGGCGACGAAGTATTGACATCAATAGAACGGTAATGCCAGTATAACGTCGATGGCTTAAAGACAGTCGCGAGACGATTCCGAAATAATGACGATGGTAAAATCACAACATCGTGACAAGGATGGCATTAAAACAATGTGATCACGATGATTGTATGACTACCGTAGGGTTTTGATGACGCTACGATGACATCTGGATGACGAAGCTGAAAATGACTATAATGTAACGACCACGACGGCCTATTGATGATGGTATGACAACGCCTATCCGCCGACTACACAATGACGGACATGGTGTCACAACGGTGGCACAATCAGGAATAAATAACGACCGGAAGAGTTCGATTGAGTGAAGAGGGAGGAAGACCAACAGTATCGACGAGAGTCGGTTGACGAAGCTGGAATAACGACGGTGTTACGATAATGCGAGCATTATTTGCAGGAGCGCAAGGCTAGCAGCCCTATCTATTAGCTAACTTCTGCCACACGTTCGGCGTGAAAGGAGCTACGACACCACCATAACAAGTGTCAGATGGCGAAGGTGAAATAACCGTAATGCAACGCGAATGCCCGCATGACGACTACAAGCACGTACCTGCTTTACTACAGTAGTCTAGCACAGTACGGTACTTGGGCCACTGTCGGTGGCGTAGGAGGCGCGGCGCCGACATGACGAGAGAGGATGGTCGAATGCCGTACATGAAACGACTCTGATGGCATCGCTACTACAAGCACATACCTAGTAACCCAATCTAGCAGACATCTTGGGCCTCTGGAGTCAGCGTATTAGGCGGCATGACTACCTTTACAGGACAGGAGTTCGTATATTTAAATGCGTAAGCACTTCTGCCATTTGCTCAAAAAGGAATCGAGTCCGTCCGTCCATCGCGTAGGAAGAGTCACCATAAAGAAATTAATGTATCAAACAATAAATTCAATAAGAAGAACGTTGGTGGTCATGCGCGTCAAAGCTACCACTCTGCGCTCGTAAGCCGAGCGCCTTAACCACTGAGCTAAACAGCCACGCTTGTTGAAGATGGATATATATGAAACGTATGAATCTGCTGTATCGGCGGTACAAACCAAATGTCAAATTAGAATAGTTTCTACGAAGACTTTGATGAAATAGTTGGTGATGGTGTAATAAAATTAATCTCTGGGACCACAGATAGAGCCTGCTTGGAGCATTGTATACCTCTGAAAAACGGTAATTTTTTGAAAAGGTATTTCTCAACTCTTAACGGAAGTTTCAGTACCTGCCTAAACATGACTGCTTGGGCTGCTCTAACTACAAGCAATAAGGAATTATCCGGATATCGCCGGATATCACCGGATATCGGTCCGCGTTGCAGTGTTGAAATGTAATTGAAGGTAGTGACTTTTAGCTAGATTAAGCTCGTTAACTTTCTTTAAGATTCAAGTTAGCTTCTGAGTTTTAGTAAACTACTGAATATTTATTTAAAGAGTTAAGCTGGTCAATATTTATTTCTTTTGCACGAGCATGCTTGAATTGCAACAAAAAGTTGTAGTTCAGAAATTCCACGTCGATATCGCTTGCACCTTGCTCGAGTACACGATGATTTGCAAGCACGCCATGTTTTTTACTTACATTGCCGAGTATCCAGAAAGCGGATAACAGGCGGTCAAAAGGGAGTTTAGAAAAATACTGCCCGTTAATATACTGAAAAAAAAGCAGGCCGACATTACCAATTCCTTAGGCTGTGAATTGATTTATTGCGACAGTAGCAGTCTCCTTGAAGACAACCATTTTAATTTTTCTTTCCTGCTTCTCCTCAAATGTTTGCACTCACCCACTACGGGAGACATGCTGTGACATTATTTTGCACATTGTTTTACTAGAATGAATGACAATTAGACACATTATAGGCAATAAGGGCTTGAAGAAATGACAGGCCATAAGTGTGTTTCAGTTCGTGCGACAAATTGTACTTAACGTTATGGTTACGTTATCAAGGCTTCAAAATGTTCTTAGTGCTAGGTACGCAAGGCGCAAGTATTATACAAGCATAGAAAAAGTTACGCATTGCTGGAATTGGAGGAATGGAGTGGCATAGTTCAGCCAGACACGCAGGGAGAATAGCTCGCTAAGTATGGACAGCTGGGCCAGTTGGTTGTGATCGGCATTATGAAACATCGTTCCAGCGCACAATTGAACACGGACGAGAAAAAAAGGACAACACGAACGCCGGACTTCAACTGAATTTTATTCACAGAAAGCAGGACTTTACGTACACAGTGGCAGAGGGGAGGGGGGCGCTGCTAGTTCGCCGGACCACCCAACAAAAATTTCTTGGTCCAGGCGATAATCATCAGAGATGTCGAAACCAAGAGATAAAAAATGAAAATAAAATAAAAATATACTAAAACGTGAAAAAGGTGAAACAACACTTTTTTCCACTTCACTCAAGTACAATCTCGCTCATCTCCCGCCCTACCTAACTCATTGGACACACACGTTTGCCCTGAGATAATTAAGTTCTTTTTCCCGAGCACAAGAGAAGGAGAACTGACGCAACAATCGTTTTCGTTATAGATACAAAAGGCTTCCAAAATTTCCCCGTTTTTCTGAGTGCTGAATTTGCGCAAAAAGTGTCTTCCTTCGAAAAACGCCTTGCATGCTGGCTTCTGCGCGCAACGGCGAATGCGGTCGGCTAAATGACCAGCGCCACTTAGTGAAGTAGCATTCCTGCTATGCTCTAGCAGGCGTTCATTCAGACAGTGCCTGGTTTGGCCAATATAGCATTTCCCACAGCGGAGGAGAATACTATACACAACACCAACGTCACATTCAACAAGGGCTTTGGTGTGCTTTATTTAGCAGGCTGCTTCTTGGATTCTTTCACTAGGCGACACATTTTTCCCAGCTTTTACGGTGCTGAAAACACAACATGCACCCCGCACCTGTCGCCAACCTTCTTGAGGCGGTAAGAAACCTAGTGCCAATAGGGCACTACGACAGGGCGCTTTAGCAGGCATGCGTCTTTTTTCGAGCACTTCAGATTATAACAGCTTCGCTACAAATGCGCCGTACTAGTCAAACGGGCAGCTTTCATAATGGTAATGTTTGATATCTTGGCGATTACAAGGACATTCCCTTAGAAGACAATATGTGGTAAACCTTTCAATATTTTTTTTTTGCTTTTAATGGAATAAGAGCCACTTTGAGTAGAACAAAACATTAAGCTTCTCTTTGTGCGGGCTGGATATGAAACGTGCAGACTTTTTTTCTGAGAGCAAACCCGTAGCTATTCTAGATTACATGCGCAACACCAAGGTAGGTATAAATCAGCGGTTTTATGCTGCTTCTCACTCCGCCTTAGCGGTTGCTTGAAATGTATTTGTGTGTGTGTTATACTGCCATAATCCATTGTTTTCTGTTCCAGTACGTTTCTACTATTTGTGTGCTTTATAGCTTTCTAATTCTTACGCATCCGGGCAATAATACTTCTGAAAATTTTTGTGAACACTAAACCTTCTCTTTTAAAGCTTAAGTACAAAACATTTGTTGGAGTATATTTCATGATTTATTTATTTAGTAGTAAAAGTACGGATAATTACATGCGCGTACTTTACATAAGGAGGCCCCATAGTCAAAGACTGTATCGGGACCTCCTTTCAAAAACACCTATGATGTTATACAATGTTTAAACAACAGTAGTTCAGATGAGAGCTTAGAGTAATATCAAAACATTTTTATAGCATATGAGTATTAAGGACACTTGTTAACCGAATGATAATATAAAAAAGAAAGAAATTATAAAAAATGGACAATTTCAATATATATTTATTATGAATGATTTTTGTTCTCTTTTAATTGGTGTAAATTTTTAGCATTCTTGGTTATAAATGGTAGAGTATTCCAAAGCGATATCGAGGAAAATTCCGCAGTCTGTTTACCATAGTTAGTTCGCACTTTAGGCAGACGGAAATTATTATTGAGTGGCAATTATATATTGTCGATTATCTGCATCAGCTACTCACGAAATTAGGAGCAAATGACAAGCATACGCGATCGAACGTTAAAATTTTCAACGGTTATGTGTTCGTAGTATAGCATTTAAATATACGTTCCGACCCACAGGTCTCGCTGATATTGCCAAACCATATTGTAGCCGAGCGCACATTCTCGGAGAAAAAGACAAATTTGCTTCAAAATTGAATTAATACGTTTTTAGTACATTGTTACGTTTGTTAGTGCCTGTGCTACTCTCTTTCGTACGATTACAGTGACATCTAACCGTAGTCCCATCAGGGGCCGAAATTGGTATACGGCTTCGTTAGTTACCGCTTTTTAGTTAGCCGCACGCTTAAAAGAAATCGTCCAATCAATCTCACATTGACACTGGGCCTCTTTTATATATACGTTATTGCTCCGACAGTAAGGCTTATTCTGCGGAATCTACATAAAAACCGAGTAGACGCGCTTAATACCCATTGCTGACATTGTTTGGCTGATCTGAAATATTGCACAGAGTGTTACCGAAAGCGCCAGAGAGGCTCGCAACACCGTCCTGCACTCGACGTACTCTTTTAAAATTTTAATGTATGCAGTTGCGCTGTCTCAGATGAAGATGGCGTTTCCGATCATAAAGCAGTGTTTCTTTCCTTACGTAGTGGTATAAAAAAAATTACACAGACAGCAAAGAATGCATGTTGTTAAGAATGATTCCGAGGCTGACGACCAGGCTGTTTTGGATCATCGGTGGCTCTTTTGTGACAATCTTCCTGATAATAGGTCCACCATTTGAAATAAAATTAAACTTGTCATACATTGCTACATTGATAACTTTGTACCGAGCTAACGTGTTAGGAAAAATATAAATAACTCATTGGGGTACTGGAGATATAATACATTCGCACCGAGGGTAAAGCGTGCCAGAAAGAAGCAGAACCCTCTACAGACTTACTTAATTGAAAACGAAGCTTGCAGGTCGTCTCAGCGAAGCCAATAGGAGATACATCAACCACTCACTCCCTAACTTCCTGAAAAATAACCCTGATAGATTCTGGAAGTGCTCGTTGGACAAGCACGAAAACTGGCAGAAATATCAGTGAACGGCTATATTTTCAGTAATGCCACCAAAATAGCAAACCAGTTCAACTGCTATTTCCACTTAGTATTCACTCGGGAAGGCCATATTGACACAAGTAATAATACCCTTCCTAGGATATCTGCCGATTTCCTAACTGTCGAAGGTGGGTTTTCTTTGCTCCGGACTCTTAAGACCAAATGTTTTGCCGGCCCAGACAGTATACATTAGGCATTTCTGCAGCGGCACGGTGAATCTATTGCACACGCCTTCAGCAATCTTTTTAGTTCTTCGATGAACGATAGAATTCTTCCTTATGGTTGGCGTACGGCGCACGTAATTCCTCTCGGCTGAATATTGAAAACTACCGGCCTATATCGATAACTTCCCGTCTCTGTAAACTTCTAGAGCCTATCATCACGCATTACATAATGTATTTTCTTGAAAAAGACAATATTTTCGCTCCCTTCCAGCATGATTTTACAAAAGACCTGTCGACTGCCACCCAACTCGTCACCACTATTCATGGCGTTGCAATAACACTTGATAAGTGTGGTCAAAGAGCTGCTATGTTCTTAGATTTTAGGAAAGCCTTCGACTGGTGTCTCTCATGATAACTTACTGATGCAGCGTTCTAGCATTGCTCGGTCCATTAATCTAATTAATTGGATCCGTTCTTACCTTACCAACCGTAAACAGTTTCTGCAGGTCGAAGGTTGCAAGTCTGTTGTACAGGCAGTAACCACGGGAGTTCCCAAAGGTAGTATCCTTGGCTCTGCCTTCTTAACGCGATACCGCCAATGGCGTCGTGTCGCAGAAAATACGCTGTCGGCGTCGGACGTTGTTTCGGCAAACACATTTCTAACCACCCAGACCCGGGCCTTTCATGTAGTGCAAAGAACTTACTGAACTCATTGTATTTCTCAAGCTAAGATATGTAGAGGAATCGTAAAATACGACTTACGCACAGCCTACAGACATGATATCTCTCGGATTGTAATTTGAATAGAGAATAAAACATAATTATGTTATACGGAAGCTCAAACAAACCCATTTTCCAGCGTTTCTACAATTCATAGACTGCTGACGGCGTGCACCATTTGCGCGCGCCGGCGCGTGAATATCTCGGAGTCCACGTAGTGGCGCGCCCCCTTCCTTGAAACTTCCAGATGGCGCTCGCTTCCACCGCATCACGTCCCGCGCAAGAGGCCGCGTTTCTACCAGAAAGCCTGCCTTCGTGAATAGCGTTCGCCCCGAGACTTTCCCGGTAAACATTACAGTTACATACGCTGCAGTTGCCGGGAAGCATGAAAAGCTGTTAGGGATCGTTGAGTGCTACGGCGTTCCACTCTTAAAGGCAAAGCTTAAGCGTCTTCCAATTTTTTTCTCATCTTCTTCACTCATCACCATCATCATTTCGTTTCATTAGCAGAGACCTCCGCCATAATCCTAAAGTTTTTTGCAGATGACTGCATTCTTTACAAGGCATATGAAGTGGAAAGGAGCAAGGGTGTTTGCAGAGCAACCTAAGTTCTCTCTCTGATTGATGTAACAATCTGTTAATGATATTAACCATTAGCAAATCAGTCTTTATGTTAATCTCAAATAAAATTACTCCATTCACATCTAAGTATATGTCAAGTAATATTCCCTTCAGCGAAGTCCACAAGTTTAAATACATGGGAGTCAAGGTTACCCATAGACTATCATGGGGTATCCATATTGACGGCGTTTGTTCATCTGCTTCCCCCTGCTTGATCTTCGGACTGCAGTACATACTAAATAAAAATGGTAGTATACAGCTTGAGCAGGATACATATTTATGACAGTTTATCCAGAAAATATGTGGACCTTGGTAGATAGAATGGTGCACAACGAACACTTGCGATTTCAGCTATTGAGTTTGTTACCAACTCGCGGCAGCTCTAAGCAACGCATCAATTTAGCAGCAAGGACAGTGGAACTGAACCACCTTCTTTTTCTGGGTGTACAGATTCCTTATTAGCCAGTTGAAATGACTCAAATTGATTTGGTCATAGTTATGTGCTCCACGCACGTGTTCAGCAACTGGCACCTCTGGGCACCATCTTCTGCTCTCATGCGGCTGAATTATTCAAAACAGGCCCATCATGAATCACTAGTGTTCCCAAAGAATTGAATAAAGGCTAGCTGTTGACCCTTATGTTCGGCAAATACGAACACAAATTTTTCGAGTCCAATACAAATCGATGAGCAAAGGCTCTTTTATTGGAATTCGGTTGCAGAATTCACTATATAAGTGCTTATGTACCTACTGCTATGAGTATTGGCGTACCCTTAACAAAATGCAGATAATGGAAACTTACCTGCGTTGCGAATAGACATGTGCAATGGTACACTGCATCGCAATTAAACTGTTTCGATCCGGTGATACGTCAGAAGTCCGGATATATGATGAGAAACTTTATTTCCATTCTTTATTGGTCTTACGCTTCAATTTTCGCTCTAGTTTGTATTGCATGTGTCGCTGCTGTACATAGTTACGCCAGTGCCGCAGCTCTCTTCGAATGCGTCCAGACAGTTCTTGGGGATAGCATCCTCAGTTCCTCTTCCTTCCCAGAGAAAACAAACTGAAACGGAAACAGTATAAATGCACTTCTTCTTCGCAACAATATTAAAATATTCGTATGCAAAGGGGACGTCCTTTAATAAACATGTTCCCTAGCTTTGCTGATGCGCATGTTAAGCTTGTAAAATACATTCTACAACTGCGCACGACAAACTTTCAGATGACTTTTACAAAAAATGCGATAACACATCAGCTGTTTCCTCAGTAAAATGTGGTCTCGGAGGTTGCAATGTTGACGGCTGAGTAGCGTTCTTGCGAAGCAGCAGGGCATTTATACATAAATCTTGCTTTTCCCTACTACCACCTTCTATAACACCAACGAATATGCATAATAAGCCTCTTCTGCAAACCAGCAATTCTCTCACATAGCTCAAGATTTTCGAGAAAGCTTCAGCATCTCATATCATACCATACATAATTTCTTCTTTATGAATTCTCCTCTATTAATTAGCCCCCAAATACCCTGTCTCTCTTTCACCAGCATTTTTAAAGATACATGTGCATTCAGTAACGGTATGCAGAAAAGATGGAGAGGATTGCTCTCATGTAACTTGCATTCGCAATCGTACCTCTTATGCTAACTGGCACTCTTTCACTTTTCACTTTTCTGCACTTCCACAACTGCTCGTGAATAGTTGCTAGTCACGAAGTGCTTAATAGTAGTGTCAAGACTGAAGCACCGCCCAGAGAATGGGCCTCCAGTTGTCTCTTTTTTGTCGTTTGAAATATTTCCCAGGAATGCGTAAATAAAGTCTGCGCACTGCGTAGTGAGCAAACGACGATAGGGACTGATGAATTGGAGTGTAGATGCGTTACCGGTGGCGGTATCGGAGATTCTGTCGCGGTGGTTTTGCGTCAACTTGATTAGTTGGCTCAGTGTGCTAATGCAGAAGACTCAATCAACTCTCGAGACCTAATTCCTTTTCATATCTTTAGTACGGTGCTTCGTTTTCAAGAACACAGTTGTAATCACTCATAGAAAGGCATTCACACTCATGGCAATTGCGAGGACAATTTTTGTGATCGTCATCGCCTCCATAAACCGCCGTTAACGTTGAGGCAGTGTTCTAGGGGCAAGTAATGAAATATTGGTCTTCCCTTTAATGCGTTCGACTTCTTACGATATATTACGTAATGTCCGGGGGCTGTCTACATTTGCATATACGTATGTTTGTTTGTATCTTTCTACGTTTGTTTTTCACGGTTGTCCCGCCTACCTGTATCACTGCGTATTTCTGAGTGGAACGAGTAGCACAACGGGCTACTGTGCTGACGTAACAGGGTTCGAAGCCAACCATCGCAAAAACTTGGGTGACTGGGTATGTCTCAATACATTCACACGTGCTATGATGCAGGACTGGGTAGGCACTGCTGTTGGAAGAAACATTTCGACGCCGACTTAGAGTATTAGGTACGTGCCACTCAGTGTATGTTTCTCTTCAATGAGCCTCTCTGAACCAATGTACCCATATCAGAAAGGTTCCTCAAGGACATAAACCTGGCGCATTAGCCATGTTTATGTCCTGGGTATGTGCCGCTCTTGAAAGAACGCCTCTCACGCCAATCTACTAGGGAGATGAGCGAATAATGCACTCGTTGTGTGCCCCTTTTCAGTGAGCATCCCGTGAATTTGAGTCACTGGGTTTGTGTCGTTGAGTGTGCGGCAAACGAGGGAAGAATTACCAGTGTTAGCTGGCCCCGAAGCACCCCGTTTCTCGTCTCGGAGGCCACCCACAGACTTTTTGGCAGTGCTACTAGACGGCGCAACGCGTCCAGCAAGAAGTGCTACAGAGAGATGTGGTTGCTGCATAATGTGCTTCTCAGCGTTCGCACACACCAGCTTGCCATGCATTTTGGAGGTCACGCACAGGGTTCGCGGTGACGGTGCTAGATGGCGCTGAGTGTTCTTACGGAACCACGAAAAATGAGTGCCGCTGACGTAAATGCCTCAGAAAAGTTTTGCTTTTTGCACCCGCTGCCAACTGCCCCAACGTACTTCCACTCGTTCATAGGCGGGGCTGCTTTCACACTCACCGCTCTGCCTCCACGGAACGTCAGATCCTCCTTCTGAAGCCTGGGAACGATGACCTCTAGGAATTCTAGGTCCTAATAACACGTAAACATTGCTGAGCAGAGTTTTGTTGCGGCGCAAGGACTAATGAATTCCGGTAGAACCCATCTTATGATGACTATTGAAGTTAATGCGATAAGCATTCACACAATGTAGCGAGCACGTAGCCACTCAGCGTATTGTCTAAGATACCTTTATTTAAAATCGCTATTGATCCTCCTAAAATTTCAAGTGATTCGGCTATATGCAACACACACTATGTCCTTAATTATCCCGCTTTGTTATGACCGTCGCTCGCCAAGGTTACCTCCCCACGGTAGCATGGTATAGCGACGGCGCATGCAGTGACGACGTTTTAATTAATGAAGAAAGAATGACGTCGATAGAATGACGAACGCTAGTCTATGACGATGAGAGCACGGTGATGATGGGACAGTTCTGAAGGGATCACGATAAATAAACACGATGCAATTACAATACCACCGTCGCGGAGACATAATCACGATTGATTGACGATTACGAGATTATAACGGAATGAAGGAGAAATTATGCTGATGCAACAACGACGGTAGCATGACGACGACGGCATGAAACAATTGGATGACATTTCTGAAATTGTGGTAAAGGCGCGACAACCGCGGTGCGATTTCGACCTCGTGAGAATGGAAGGACAAGCGTACGGCGATGATGACGTGATGACTACAACGTGACCACGACTTCTTGACCAAAATAGCGGAACGACGACAGTATGAGGAGAATCAGATGACGACGCTGAAATGACGACGATGGAACGACCGAGACGGTATCTTGACAACGTTATGACAACTACATGACGACGACCGTATGTCGTCGACGCAATGACGACTATGGCATGACAATGGCGACATAATCAGGATTGAATGACTACAGCATGATTACAATAAACTGATGTCGTTTGAATTGCGAAGACTGACGGTGAGGATATGACGACCATTTGATGGCGTTTTTGAAATGATGACGGATGGCACGAGAGCGGTACGAGAACGACATGAGCAGAACGGGGTGATCATGACTGGAATGATCGAAATGATGGAACCACCATGCCCCAAGGACATACGTAGTGGCTCACATTAGCAGACAACCGTGGGGTTACATGCCACAAGATAGATAGATAGATAGATAGATAGATAGATAGATAGATAGATAGATAGATAGATAGATAGATAGATAGATAGATAGATAGATAGATAGATAGATAGATAGATAGATAGATAGATAGATAGATAGATAGATAGATAGATAGATAGATAGATAGATAGATAGATAGATAGATAGATAGATAGATAGATAGATAGATAGATAGATAGATAGATAGATAGATAGATAGATAGATAGATAGATAGACAGACAGACAGACAGATAGATAGATAGATAAAAAGTGCCTGAAGTGGGCAAAGAATGGTGAGCGCCTTAAAAATCGGAGGGCACAGTATGTTTTCCTTTGATCACTCGTAGCGTTTGCTGCGTGGCCGAGGAGTGTCTGTAATGTACAATGAT
This sequence comes from Dermacentor variabilis, assembly GCF_050947875.1. Classification (NCBI taxonomy): domain Eukaryota; kingdom Metazoa; phylum Arthropoda; class Arachnida; order Ixodida; family Ixodidae; genus Dermacentor; species Dermacentor variabilis. The sequence goes on along the minus strand of NC_134573.1, from coordinate 61,569,248 downwards.
CTGTGCATCGTAGAGTTGCAGTCTCATAGCCTGCCTATGTCGACATTCCCATAAATAGACCGACACCACTGGCATAAAATTTCCATAGGCCTGCAGTTTTGTAATCTTCAGTTTGTGAAGTTACTGCAGCAATTCCTGGCCTAAGCCATGCCAGGCTCATGCCGTGGCCCTACCCAAGCTCACAGGTCATAAAGCCGAGATTGGGCCGAGTCTGAGTCAGCAATTGCTTACCCGGCCCAAGCCCGCCCGCGGCCCAGCTCGGGAGCGTGGATCGCTCTGATATGCGTACCAATAATAATCATATGAAAATAAATGTGTTTACTATATGAGCATCTGAAATGGACCACGCGCGCTACAGCAGCCAGTGAAGCGCTTGGCCCATCCTCCATATGCAAACTCCTTAACTGTTGGGTCACGAGCAAGAAAGCAAAACCACGCCCCACTGGCTGCTCTGCATCTTTTCATAAAGTGAAACAGCAATTATTAGGTAGTGCGACTTAAAAAAATGGAGACAAAAGAGAAGGAAGAGAAAAAAACAGAAACTAAAGTGACATAATAGTACAACCATTATGTGAAAACTCCTGCTCGTCCACGATAACCTAATGACTTGGCTTTGTTTTTGTAATTCCATTGAGAACGCTTCACCAAGTCCGCATTCGCACACGGCGGGATGTACAGGGCATTTGTTTTAATCGTACAGATTTTTTATAGAAAAGTGATGAGCGTAGCGAATGTTTTCTTGCAGACGAGTTTCTAGGTGACGTGGACACACTTTGCATCCAATAGCGTGAGCGTCAGAAGGATAATTAACAAAAATTCATTAAATAACTTTTCCATTAGCTGTCGTCTAAATTTGGAGGCAGTGGCACTTTTATACCCACGCATCCTTTAAAAAAATCTAGAAGTGTGAGCCTAATTTAAGATGTTCATCGTCAAATTTCAAAGATCAACAAGCCAATATCGAGGCTTGAGCGCTTCTCGCTACGCATCAGACGGCATCGCCCTCCAAAGAAATGTCGGGTGACGCTAGAAAGACGGCATCCCGCGGCAAATCCTACCTGGCAGACTGCAGCACATGCTTACCACTCAAAGTGTGCCGTATCACTAGTCGCCGCGATAGACCCACTGACCGACACGTTCACTTCCGTACTACCTCGCACTCGTCGTCACGGGGCACTTCGGTTTCACATGACAGGGGGCCCGCCTGTTCTGCGCTCCTGCGGCTTTCGGTTGGGATGTTGCCTAAATTTGCAGCAGAAATTCGATGACAAACATATCAAATTAGGTTCAACTTTGAAGATGCTTTTAAAAAGGCAAGGTTCATTAAGGTGTGACTGCCTTCACTTCGCCATTTCAGTACCTGCCCCTAAGGTAGAAATCAAATTTTATAATAACCTTTTGGTAATTGGTTTTCGGACACACTCACGTTTATTAGCGGCAAAGTACGTCCACCTAGCCAAAGAACTGCGCTTATAGCCTCTTTATGAAATGTGTCTTTTTCTGAAATTAAGAACTTGTAATGAAAAAGTATCTTTCGCCAACTGTCGCTTAAAAGGAGACTTTACATAGAAGAGAGAGATTACTACAAAAGAGCGCCGATACACTTTTGTGTGACATTAACAGTGACTATTCTTATAAAATTCGTTGCATTATAAACAAAACTTGAATATTTGGACAAGAACAACGTTAGCTTGAAACGGGGTAAGCGCATTCTTGGCTGATACGTTTCTGGCTAATGATAAATTCTCCAACTGAGTACTCTACATGAACGCCTGGCTCTTTTGGTGTTAAAGGATATACGATAGCTTGAAGATGTTGTATAGGTAAAAATCTAAAACGCTGTCTAGCTAGAAAGAATGGTGTTTATGAAAGTGAAAGGCACATATAAGAAACAGCAATTGTGTTGGGCTCAAATGTGTATCTTTTGACGCTTATGTGTGATTTTCTGCTGCTATTAACCAATCAAATGTTTTTGCCATGTTAAAGGCTTCCAGGCCTTGGAACAGTCTTAACACTTCAGGCTCATCCTTACACTTGACGCTGAGCCAGAAGTGGATCCCACCACAATTCTGGAAGAGGAATCGGTTGGGTCTTCCTAGGATCAAAACTAATTATGCATTTCTCACCCTTGTGTTTTTCACCTTTTGCTAAGTTACACTAAACAATGAGCACTTTTACGGAAGCTCTGGTTTGTCAGGTTCAATATACCATATCTTCACTTATTTCTCATTCAAAACTGCAGGTGGGGATGTTGGTTTCGTTTTTCTAATTATCATTGGTCGATAACGTTTGTAGGACTTCGCAGGACTAAACTGTTATTCTAATTCGAACTGTTGCGAGAATCTGTAGCCTCGTCTGTCAAATGCAATAGATTTTTTACAAAGCTGTACATCAGTTCATTAAAATAAAACATTTCCGCGTTTCACAAACAACTGAGAAATATGGGAGCTTCCGTTAGGCTTGTATACTTGTGCATTAGTGCCAGTATACGTTCAGAACGGCAATGAGGTTCTACTTTGCGATTTCTAGGTCACACGCAGAAACTTAGTGGTCCAGTCAGTCAGGCGGCCAACTCTGGGAGTTATGCATTGCCAATAGCTAGTGATGTTGAAAACCAGGCCACCCACATCACGAGCACCTGCGCTTTACAATGTGCACACAGCTCTTCTATATATAGAAGATTTGATGAGTAAACATTGCGAATGAATATGTTGTGGTGACTTACAACGCCTACAGCACCTGTACTTCTTCTACAGACAAGATATGTACAAAGTGACTGCACAATTAGATGTCTGCTTCCTCATCAAAGTGTTGCAGTTCAAATCTCAAACATATCCATGAGCAAAAAGTAAAGCATAAACATTCCGTGAGAATCCACCTGACGTTGAATGTCGACGTTAACACGATTAGAATTGAAGCAATGTAGCGACCCGCCACATTGTGAACGCCGAAACCTATATGAAACCGGAATCCTTTGTCGCGCTTCCCACTGCACACGCTGCGCCCTCTAGCGACGCCGCCGCGAAGTGCGCGCGTTGCGCGGGTTCTATTTCACCGAGATTCAGTGAACAATCACATGTATTTTTTGACAATGAAGAGCAGTACATAAGCCGTAGTACAAACCCAGTTTGCATCAAAAAGGTTCATTGAAGAGCAGCACAGACAAAGTGGTATATAGTTAGTGCTCTAAGCCGTAAAAAAGGCTCCTCTGGCAGCGACGCGTTGCTAGTGCCACACACGCATTGGAATATATCCTGACATCCAAGCCGACTTTGATGGCAGCTTTGGAACTGTGTTCCCACAGCACAGCAGCCCGATGGTTACTAATTGTACCATGAACCACCTGTGCAATAATGAAATTTATCAATAAAATGGTTAGATACACAAACAGACAGAGACCGGGAGACAGGAAGTCAAACACCCTAAGAATGCTAATCGAAATATTCTGTACAAAGAATTTAAATCGCGAAGAACGAGCAGAGCTTGCACAATGTGGAGAATAATATATCGTAGCTTCTGGTTCATCATCATCAGCCTGGCTATGCCCACTGCAGGGCAAAGGCCTCTTCAATACTTCTCCAACTACCCAGGTCATGTGCTAATTGTCGCCATGTTGTTCCTACAAACTTCTTGATCTCATCCTCCCACCTAACTTTCTGCCGCCCCCTGCAACGCTTCCCTTCCGTAGGAATCCAGTCCGTAACCCTTAATGACCATCCGTTATCTTCCCTCCTCATTACATGTCCCGCCCATGACCATTTCTTTTTCTTGATTTCAACTAAGATGTCATTTACCCGCGTTTGTTCCCTCACCCAATCTGCTTTTTTCTTATCCCTTAACGTTACACCTATTATTCTTCTTTCGATAGCTCGTTGCGTCGTCCTCAATTTCAAAAGAACACTTTTCGTAAGCCACCAGGTTTCTGCCCCATACGTGATTACTGGTAAGAAACAGCTGTTATACACTTTTCTCTTGAGGGATAGTGGCAGCCTGCTGTTCATGATTTGAGAATGCCTGACAAACGCACCCCAGCCCATTCTTATTCTACTGGTTATTTCAGTCTCGTGATCCGGATCCATGGTCACTACCTGCCCTAAGTAGATGCATTCCCTTACCACTTCCAGTGCCTCGCTACCTATCGTAAACTGCTGTTCTCTTCCGAGACTGTTAAACATTACTTTAGTTTTCTGCAGGATAATTTTCAGACGCACTCTTCTGCTTTGCGTCTCCAGGCCAGTGAGCATGCATTGCAATCGGTCTCCTGAGTTACTAAGCAAGGCAATGTCATCAGCGATTCCCAAGTTCCTAAGGTATTCTCCATCAACTTTTATCCCCAATTCTTCCCACTGCCGGTCTCTGCATACCTCCCGTAAACATGCTGTGAATAGCATTGGAGAGATCGTATCTCCCTGTCTGACGCCTTTCTTTATTGGGATTTTGTTGCTTTCTTTATGGAGGACTACGGCGGCTGTGGAGCCGCTATAGATATCTTTCAGTATTTTTACATACGGCTCGTCTACACCCTGATTCCGCAATGCCTCCATGACTGCCGAGGTTTCGACTGAATCAAACGCTTTCTCGTTATCAATGAAAGCTATATATAAAGGTTGGTTATATTCCGCACATCTTTCTATCACCTGATTTATAGTGTGAATATGGTCTATTGTTGAGTAGCCTTTACGGAATCCTGCCTGGTCCTTTGGTTGACGGAAATCTAAGGTGTTCCTGATTCTATTTGCAATTACCTTAGTAAATACCCTGTAGGCAACGGACAGTAAGCTGATCTGTCTATAATTTTTCAAGTCTGTGGCGTCCACTTTCTTATGAATTAGGATTATGTTAACGATCTTCCAAGATTCCGGTACGTTCGAGGTCATGAGGCATTGTGCATATATGGTGGCCAGCCTTTCTATGACAATGTTCCCACCATCCTTCAACAAATCTGCTGTTACCTGATCCTACCCAGCTGCCTTCCCCCTTTGCATAACTCCCAAGGCGTTCTTTAGTTCTTCCGGCATTACTTGTGTGATTTCAAGTTCCTCTAGCCTATTCTGTCTTACATTATCGTCGTGGGTGCTACAGGTTCTGTATAAATCTCTATAGAACTCCTCAGCCACTTGAACTATCTCATCCATATTAGTAATGATATTGCCGGCTTTGTCTCTTAACGCCTCCATCTGATTCCTGCTTATTCCTAGTTTCTTCTTCACTGCTTTTAGGCTTCCTCCGTTCCTGAGAGCGTGTTCAATTCTATCCATATTATAGTTTCTTATGTCCGCTGTCTTACGCTTGTTGATTAACTTAGAAAGTTCTGCCAGTTCTATTCTAGCTGTAGGGTTAGAGGCTTTCATACATTGGCGTTTCTTGATCAGATCTTTCGTCTCCTGCGATAGCTTAATGGTTTCCCCTCTAACGGCGTTACCACCGACTTCTATTGCGCACTCCTTAATGATGCCCATGAGATTGTCGTTCATTGCTTCAACACTAAGGTCCTCTTCATGAGTTAAAGCCGAATACCTGTTCTGTAGCTTGATCCGGAATTCCTCTAGTTTCCCTCTTACCGCTAACACATTGATTGGCTTCTTGTGTACCAGTTTCTTCCGCTCCCTCCTGAAGTCTAGGCTAATTCGAGTTCTTATCATCCTATGGTCACTGCAGCGTACCTTGCCGAGCACGTCTACATCTTGTATGATGCCAGGGTTCGCGCAGAGTATGAAGCCGATTTCATTTATAGTCTCACCATTCGGGCTCCTCTGCGTCCACTTTCCGCTAACCCGCTTGCGGAAAAAGGTATTCATTATCCGCATAATATTCTGTTCTGCAAACTCTATTAATAACTCTCCCCTGCTATTCCTAGAGCCTATGCCATATTCCCCGCCTGACTTGTCTCCACCCTGCTTCTTGCCTACCCTGGCATCGAAGTCGCCTATCAGTATAGTGTATTTTGTTTTGACTTTACCCATCGCCGATTCCACGTGTACATAAAAGCTTTCGACTTCCTGGTCATCATGACTGGATGTAGGGGCGTGGACCTGTACTACCTTCAATTTGTACCTCTTATTAAGTTTCACAACAAGACCTGTGACCCTCCCGTTAAGGCTATAGAATTCCTGTATGTTACCAGCTATATCCTTATGAATCAGGAATCCGACTCCTAGTTCTCGTCTCTCCGCTAAGCTCTGGTAGCACAGTACGTGCCCGCTTTTTAGCCCTGTATATGCTTCTTTTGTCCTCCTAACCTCACTGAGCCCTATTATATCCCATATACTACCCTCTAATTCCTCTAATAACACTGCTAGACGCGCCTCACTAGATAACGTTCTAACGTTAAACGTTGCCAGGTTCAGATTCCAAAGGCGGCCTGTCCGAGTTTCTGATTAAACACCTTGAATGCGTAATAACCATGTGTTTCTTGATGTGGTAACAATTTCTTTTGCCGATCTCTCACCTTCTTTTGGTCCCATGAAAAATTTGGTAACAATGCAGCTTTTGTAATTGCTGTACACAACTTGGGCAACAAAAGACTGAGAGGTGTCTGGAAAGAGAAACGTTTTAAGTTCAATTTGCACTGATTTGTTTCAGAAGCAGATTTTTAAAACATGGTCTTTCGGTGTATTTTCGCTGGGAGTAAGACGCGGAATGCAAACACATAGTTAAAGCTTGCGAAACAGCTATGATTGCTTGCACTTTTCAAAGTGCTAGCCCCTTGGCTTTATTTGGAAGTACAAAAAATCACCGGTGCTATGTAGTATTACCAACCATATTTGCACCTTGGGCGCAACTTTAAGTTATCTAAGCCGGTGATATTAATAAATTTTTCCGATGTGTGGGTATATTCCGAATTATTCATATGCAGAATTGATGTGCAAAGTTTGTTTTGGAAGTGAGGGCATGAAACATCAAAAGTATCCTCGGTACGTTTCATACAAAGATAGAGCAGGAAACGTTCATTAGAAATAATAAAAGACAACCCTTAAGCAAAGGGTATCCTGATGTGGTGGTCAGTGCAAATAAGTGCTTCTTTATACCTTCTCTATAACTTCAATTTCAGCTATTTTTCAACCTTCACTCGAATTGAAATAGTATCATCTTGGTTTGTCTGTCCTAATGGTTCGATGAAGATTGGCAGTTACCACGTGTGTCGCATGTACTTGAACGTAAAGTTAGAGGTGAAGAAAATATAGAAAAACTATCTGTTTTTACACAAGTGAGACGCGGAATATTTCTTACCGCCATTTATTTGCGCAACAGCCATGTCTGGTGGACCTCCACCAATAACGTAGTTGATTCGAACGTCTTTCCTAGCGAAGAAAAAGTAAAATGCAAAAATAAATCGCATGCTCGTCTATTTCGCACACTTGTAGGCGCGCTGAAAACGATGTCTGATACATGCACAGAATAATATTTCCCAACTCTGTAGGTGCACGTGTATTATCTTAAAGAAAAACCAATGTGCTCAGTAGCGATATCTCAACTCGCCGAATGCTTTCTAGGGGGAGCAAAACACGGGCCGAAAGCTATGAAAGCGCTATTTATGATAAAAAAAACTGCCGACAATTGCGATACTTCCGAAGGCAAAATTTGAGTGCAGTGCGCGTACAATCGGTCTCGTGCAGCACGTTCCAAGCGCACGGAAGTGTGGCGCGCCTGCCTCGCTAATCTAGGCACCGCGAGAGAGAGCGCGTGGGGTAAGTGTGTGGTTTACACGTGGTAGCGATTGACAGAAGCCGCCGCCGACAGACCCAGACCATGGCCGCTTATCCAACGGCCGGGCCCAGACGATGATGACGATGTTGATGATGATGATTTAATAGAGTCTCCTTTTAAAACCGGGTTACATATAGTCGCCTAGCCTGCTTGATTTAATAAGGTATGTTGTACATGTTTTAAATGTGAAGCACTTGTTCGGAAAATTTGCCACTTTGACAGTATCTATCTAGCCGCCTACGTTTTGGTGCTCTAATAGTCGTTTCGTTAACTTGGTATTTACCAAAAGGGCATAGTATGACAATAGTTTATGGCGAACATAAATGATAGGTCATGACATGCGTGTCATGTAGGCCATGGAACAGTTGCCTACGTCTCGGTGCTCGCATGCTCGTTTCGTTTACTTGCTAGGCTCCGAGCACACTCCGCGTAAGAATGATTGTTTATGGGATGGGTCAGATTTCTTGCATGACATAACAAGCCGCAGTGTTAAGTAACTGCATCGGCTTTAGGTCGACCTCCTCCACGACACGTGCAAGCACCCAAACCTGACCCTGAAGGTTCTTTCTTTCTTTCTTTCTTTCTTTCTTTTTTCATTTCGTCTTTCTTTCTTTATTTCGTTTTTCTTTCTTGCTTGCTTTCTGTCGTTGTCCCTTTGTTCATTCTTTTTTTGGTTCTTTCATTATTTAGTTCCTTTTTTCGTTTCTTTTGTGCCTTTCGTTCGTTCTTTCGTTTCTTCAATCATGTTCAACAATTGCATCTTTGCTTGATTACTAGGGTATGAGCCGTTCGCGATGATGATCTTGTTACGGAAGGATAAAAGGTAAAAGTCGTTCGATGCAGCGCATTGTTCCTGGGCCCCTATCTTAACCATGTTGACTCTGCTTGTATATATATTGCAAATACAGTCTGCCTATACTCTCAAGATCCCCGTAACAACATTTTTGTCTCACTGGACTACACTCCACGTTTTGAGGGGTAGGAGTCAGTGCAACGAGCCACAATAAAAGGGATTTGAATTTTACTTAGGATATGGCGCCACAGCCCAAGCGCTGTCTATGGTGTAAGGGATGCACCGACGATGCAGAACGCTTTAACAGCCTAATCAGTCACTGCATCATTATTTTACTACTTCGCTCATGCAGGGCACGCGATACTCAGTTCCATACATACAAGTCTACGTTGTGGAAGCTACGGAAGAAATTCGATCAAGTTATCACTCCACGCGTTCCGTCTATGCATCGCTGCGCGCGGAAAGCATTCGCTCGCGCGACCATGCTCGTGAGACTGCTTGCGAAGGGTTGCAAAAAAAAAACCCCGTAAAAAAGAACAATAAGTAGCAATGATCTAGAGCAACGCATTATCACTCGCATACTACACAGCGTTTGTTTCTGAGGATTAAAACTTCCTCCATTCAATAATGACGGTTTATAAAAGAAACTGTTGCGCGCAATTGCGGTAAAATAAAGCACCGCACCTTCCAGTCCATGAAGATGGTCGAACAGCGAAGCTGTGTTCAATCCGACGCCGCCGATGTGTTTCCGCGTCTCAGGCGCGCACTTCGGAATCGGCCTCTCGAGCCTGCCGTTTAAACTCGCCATCTCTGGCGCAGAACTCCAGGTCGGCCCTACGACTACGAGCCCGTTCACGAGCCAACTCTCACTAACGCTCGCGGTAGACAGCGTCTTCCTCAGGAGTAAACTACGCGCGACCTTCCGAAGTTGTTGCTGGTATAGAATGCAGAAGCACTAATCGAAAGCTCGGTATATTGGGTGCAAGGCTTACCACTGGCGATGCTGGCGCTGCAATCGTTTTAACGATTGTTTGGTTTGATTCGACAACTGACGTGGCCGCCGGCATTCTCTGGCGCAAGATGTGCTGGCAGGCTCGCGCTCCTAGCATCACGTCTCAATCGCTGGGCGCTGTTCTTTGGCCGCAAGCCGCCAGCATAACATTTGTTTCTTTCGCGGCAAGGTGGAATCAGTGGGCGATAAATTCGATGCCGATCTGACTCGATCGCCGAAAATGCACCATGTGTCAACCGCATAATATTCTCGTATAACATAGCAGTCCTGTGGCGGGAAAGGGGCCACTCCAACCCCTTTACCCCTCTTGACCTCTTCTTTTCCTCGCCCGCTAGGTCACGTGGCCCCTTTCTAGCCGAATCCTACAACGACGGGAGAAGGTCGGCATAAACAGCTTCACTATAAATTATAGAACTATCTCCAAGTGCCAGCAACGCCACTGCAAGATGTCTGTCTAGCCTCCACAGAGTTGACTACTATGCATGGAACGGAGTATACACGCCGAGAAGACGGCGCGGCGTGGGTGGTCCTAATCAGAGGGGTGTTCGCCCCTGTAGTCGCCCAGACAAACCTCAAGGAACTGTTGCTAAAGTGCTCATTGCAAATTCAACGAAGCCCCTGGATTCAAGTAAAAGCGGCCTCTAGTTAGAGCGCCGAAACATTTGTTGCTCTCATCTGTCACCGACGCCAGTGTGTTGGCACAAATGGCCTGGCCATACAGCTGTTCCGGATCTCCCACGTGTGTGGTGTTTCGCCCTAAAAAAGATTGCCTAGGGTTAACTACGCTCTTCTCATAAGCCGCGTTTAGCGCAGAAAAGGCTGCGAGGGATGTGAGCGCAGGCGCTTGAGCAATCTGAACATAATTCGCATGTCTGCTGGTATGCCACATTTGCGCAAGCACCTGTAATTTTTTTCAAGGCCAGCCAGACGCGGCTTATCCGACCACTCACCACCATTTCCTATTGTACAGTCGCGATCAATTTGAAGGTGATCGCGCGAGCATCGACCGGCGGGCCTTCCAAGCAGCATAGCGGCCGATTTCGGAACTGCGAAGATAAATATTGCTCTGCCTTCTTCCCCTCTTATGCTCTTCCAGGCTGCAGCCATCACCCCCAAGACCAACTCGCCACATTTTTGCTTTTGTTTCCCTTTCATGGAAATGATCTGTGTGCGTCGCTTCCTCATGCATATCTTGGCTAACAATGACGCCTCCGTGCAAAGGCTCATAACGCAATCGAAATGAATTCGCAGGTTATGCCGTGAACGGTGACGGGAGTGACAGCTTTTCAGGGAACACCAAAATAGAGAGAGGGGAGCTATCTGATGTTTCCCTCTCGACTGATGGTGATGACGTAACGTGGCGCTGCTCCTAGTTTTGGTCGCAGCTCGAGCGATCACCTTCAAATTGATCGCGACTGTACGTTCCCCCTTCAGCTGGCGTTGGCGCCTGCTCGTCACAGCAGAGGGCACGCATCCGGGCGGCGTTCGTCGCTCGCGCACGCGAGATTGAACCGCCATCGTCGGCTAACCCTCACACGCTTTCACTCACACAAAACCTCACAGCGGTGGCGATGCCGACGGCAGAAATGCGCCTGGAGTGCCCATATAATTGCTATCGCAATAAAAATTAAGCCGCGCGAAAACAAAAACCGCTCTTGGGGCTGTGAATTCGAACCATTAACCTCCGTGGTTGCGAGACCGCACGCTAATCTATTCAGCCATTGTCAGCGCATCGTACGCCCTCTTTAAAGCGGGGTTTTATGTGCATGAAAAAGTAGACGCAGCACAAGGTGTGAGCCAATCACAGGCGTTCCGTCCTTCCTAGGAAAAAGGTGTGTTCGCTCCGCGGTTTCCCGCCAGTGCAGGCCCTCCAGTCAGAGGGGCACGCCGCCTTTGGTTCGTTCTGCCGAAGAGCAAGCTGTGTTGAAGGAACGTCAGTGGGTGCGGGCAGCGCGTCGTGCGTTTGGTCGAAGAAAAGGCGACGTTTGATGAACGCTGCCGGGAACTAGCTCGAGAACGGGCTCATCGTCGGCGTGCCGACCTCGCCGTGAGGAAGCACGAAGCTGAGGTGTTACGACGGATCCCAGCTTCGATTGCACCCCTCTTCACAGTAGCCGAAAATCAGTCATTTTTTTTTGCAATAGGCGAATGCACATATATATCAGCACGCTCTTTCCAGTACACCGAGCTACTAGGTCACTCTACCCGACCATTCAAGCCGCCACGTAGTGAACTCTGCTAAAATGCATTCGGCATGCGATAAGAAATCTATTTCCGTGCCGGCCTCGCCAAAGTACTAGTGCCGCCGGTCCAGTTCAGTGCGGCGTGACGATAAGACAGCCGACAGCAGACAGCCCACCTTTCGCCGGGTTTGATGGTAGATATTGGGAGTGAAGCACAACTACAAATTGGGAATCGACGAATGAAAAATATTTGTTTTTCTCTTGTTTCTGTAATCCTCAATTATATCGAGGTCTGCCTCAGTCAATTGGAACTTACAAGAACCTTTCTTTTATTTCTCGTGTCAGTCATTATTCGGTATCAAGTCAAAGGCGGTTGAAAAATAAATTTACACTCACCTTTCTGAACTGTCCGGGGATTTAACATGCCAGGTGTACGTTGCTTTTCCAGAATCCATGTCAAGGAATGTAACGTCAGCAGTTAGACACCTTAGAACCGGTATGTCTACGCTTGACATAGCCAGCACCACGTTCTGTACTGACGCAACGGCCTACAAATTGAATTAGGTTGAGATCATAAGCATTACATTCAAAAATAAGTTAAAGTCCTAATTCTGTAAATGTCTCTAAAAACCAGAAATCATAAATTCATAAATTCAGTTATTCTGCCGCAACGTACATACGTGTCGGAGCTTAATGCATGAAACTTTAAAACATTCGTTGTATACATATAAAACCTAGTGCATGGTGTTGTGAGTTCAATAGATGAACCTCCAGTACTTTTTCATTAGCGGACATTCTATCGCCTAGTTCTAAGTAATTAAGAATCACTTATTGTTTAATTGTAAAAATATTTATGAACTGGTTATGGAGAATCGTAAGTGACGTCAATAAGGAGATCTTTTGAACAAGGTGCACTTCACATTACTAAAATTGAATGCTGGACCACTTGTCACTGTCATTGTGAAACATTATTACAACTACGTGATAGATGCATGTGATACAAGATTATGAATAATGGCTACATGACCAGCACTCATCTATTATATGCTGCTCCTATTTATGCCTTCGTCTATTGTAGCGAGGCAACGACGCACCATATTCAACTCCGCATGTTTATATTTTTCATGGCGCAGAAGGCAAGCGAAGTACGAAAACATCGGTTAATCCCTCTTTTAGAGGAATCGGCATAACATGGGGGGGGGGGGAGTGAAACGCGTTAGTCTATGAAGTCGTGACGTGTTCGTTGCAAATTCACAAATGATGGTAGGTAGATGTGCAGAGTCTTTCATTATTAACATTTTCCCTCGAAGGGCTAAGCAATGACCCCTATAGCAAGCAAGCGTGGCCTGTGCTGCTCCGCAGCGTAAACAACACCCTGCGCCCTTCCAGTCCTCAAATGTATATTCGACGAGGCGGTGAGCACTTATGTGATTGAACGGCATTGTTGCAGCTTTGGCATAGAATAAAGAACAAACTTTAGGGAAGGGAAGGCGTACCTTCGACAGTGGTACGAAAATAAGAAGCGGCAGCGCATGAAACTTACCGGGAGGCGCGACAGATGGCGCTGCCTAAACAGAAAGTGGTAATGGATTTTTTTTCATAGTGCAACATCCAGTATGGCGCTTTCTAGCGGTGGCGCACGCTGGGTACGCGCCGTGCTCGCCCTGCTGGCTTTGCGGCATGCCTCAGCTGCCATGTTTTAATTGTCCGCATAATAAAGACGCTCTACTGAAGCCCATAAAAACAAGCCACAAGTGAATGAACAAGACGTGCGACTTTACTGACAGAAGAAAAGCACTGCACTTTCTTGTACAAGAACAGAAATAAACTTGGCATGTCAAGATACGCTGAAACTACTAACGCGAGCTTGTAAACTACGCACTCTCATCGTCGCACATGGCGATCTGGTAACGAGCTTCAATCAGCGGCGTAAGCAGATTGGACAGTGCCCCACCTGTTTGCATCGGCAGTCGCCGTAACTTGCATTGCGAAGCAATGGGGTAACGCAGGCATGTGCTGCCTCAGCCAACATAGCGACATGAACTACCCGGCAATTTATCGTTACTTCCTTTCCAACCTGCACGTTTATTTTTGTTCTTTCGCGTGCTGCTAGTGTGAAACGCACACTTGGTACCCCACATTCCCAACATGGGCACGGTTGTTGTGGGCATTACTATTTTACAGCCACTTTTGCAACCCTTTCCACCCATGTGGCTATCAGCTTCATACACTTCGGACCATGCAATCACGTATGTTGGTCTCCACTCACGCCACATCACAGCCGATGAAGACCCACAAGCATAATCTGCCCATGGTTACAGCAGGAAAAGACGAACGGGGAGCACCAATTACGGTGCGTGTAAATTTGAAGTCCTTGTCGCTGTGTGGACTGCAGGAGGATATGGTTACGTCGAGAGACTGTTGACCAATGCAGTTAACGAGGTTGCCACATCCATGAAACATAACACGGCGACCATGATCAAATGACACTCGTCATTGCGTCACCGCCAATGTTGAGACAGTAAACTATACATTGGCTAAGATCTACATGACAGCGGTCAGCATTCACGCACCGCGGGTCGCGTACGGCACATTCAGCTATCCGACTTCAGACACAGTGTTTGCCTTCGTCGCACATGGCGGTGTGACAACGAGCGACAACCAGTAGCGTAAGCAGATTGGACAGTGTTCCACCTGTTTGCATCGACACTCGCAGTAACTTGCATTGCAAAGCAATAGATTGACGCAGGCATTTACTGGCACAGCCAACACAGCAGCATGGACTACCCGGCATTTTAGCGTTACCTGCTTTCCAACCTGCACTTTTCTTTTTGCTCTTTAGTGTGCCGCTAACGTTTAACTCACACTTGGTGCCTCACATTCTCCCAATTTGGGCATAGTCGGCTTTGTGCTCATCACCATTTTGCAACTACTTTAGCGGGTCTTTCCGCCCATGTGGACTTCATACACTTCAGGCGATATAAGCACATGGGCTAGTGTCCGTTCACGACAAATCGCGGCCAACGAAGGCCACAAGCACACTTTACCCATGGCTGCAGCAGGAAAGGACCAACAGGGAGAACCAATCACGCTACATGTAAACAGGGAGTATGTCGCTGTGCGGACTGCAGGAGCAGGCGCTTAACTCGAAAGGCTATTGCCCAATGCAACTGACCAGGCCGCCACATCCGACTAATGTAACACGGCAGCCATGAGCAAGTGGGACAGCATTGAAACGAGCTTCTACAATCAGATCCACTTTAGCATACCTCTAATCTAACTCTGAATCTATACATTGACACTATACATTGGCTACAATCCACGTGACAACAGTGAGCATACACGCACACGAGTCGCTTACGGCACATTCAACCGTCCGACTTCAAGCATGGTGCTTGCCTTCATCGCATACGGTGGTCTGGTAACAAGCGACAATCAGCAGCGCTAGCAGATTGGACAGAGCGTCCCATCTGTTTGCACTGACCGCCGCCGTTGAAGATGAGCTTCTTGAATTACGAAGCGATCGGGTGACGCAAGCATATGTTGCCGCAGCCAACACAGCTACATGAAGTGCCCGACATTTTAGCCTCACCTCATTTCTAACCTGCACGTTGCTTTTTGTTCTTTCGCGTGCCGCTAATGTGTAAGTCGCCCTTGGTGCCCCACACTCTCTCAATATGGGCACGGTCGGTTTTGCGGGCATCACCATTTTGCAGGCACTTTTCAACCATTCCACCCACGTTGATATCAACTTCATACACTTCGGAATATGTAACCTCGTATGATAGAATCTGTTGACGCCAAATCATACCTGAGGAAGGCCACAAGCAAAATTTGCAGAGGGCTGCAGCAGGAAAGGACGGAATGGGGAGCACCAATCACGGTGCGTGTAATTTCGGAGTCTATGTCGCTGTGCGGACTGCAGGAGCAGATGCGTGCCTCGAAAGACTGTTTGCCAATGCAACTGACGAGGTTGCCATAAAGGAAAAACGCAACACGGTGATGAGTACAAAGGCCGATAGCAGCGAAACCAGATTCTGCAATGAATCACTTCAATGTAGCTTGCGCGAAAGCACCGGGTGTCGAGCAAGAATAGCGATCCCGAACAAGGAATAAATATGGGAATGAGAAAGCTTGCATTCCAGAAAGAAGTCCCTCCATCTTGCAAGCACTGAAAGCGAAAAACGAGAGAAGTTTAATGCTACATAGGCACACGGTGCAATGTTTAAGGCAAAACACACGCCAATGCCGCACCAGCTATTTCAAGAGAGCAACTACACATGGCAACGCACACTAGAAAATACTGCAACAAATATGCTATGCTACTAGACAGCGACTGGGATTAAGTATGAGCAAAGCCTCGGTTGATCTTTCTGTTTGGATGAGAAAGAGGAATTATCTCTAAAAAGAATGGGGAATGAAAACGCTTGCAATCATTGAAAAAAATTATACTTGGCACAAATAGAATTTGATAAGGCCAGGAAACTGATTAAAGAAGGGCAAGCTGACGGAACTCTTTTGGCCAACGTCGTCTGCGCTTGTCCATAGGTTGCAGGTACATCTGAAGACAGAAGTTTTGTCGATGAGGCACCTGAATGACTCCGCCAATATCTGTGGTGGTGGAATGATGGCTGAGGCTCTTTTGACTATTGACGCAGTCGTCCGTAGGCTTTATATCTCATCCAAATAGATATGGAACGGCTTTTTTGTTAGTGGCGTGAAGGCTTGCGAAATCGACTCTAGCCCCTTATTGTTGGTGCATATGGCGACTCCCGTGATGACCAAGATGTGCTCGGCACAAACTATGTGGAGGCAGAACGGTGACACATGAGATACAGCAGAGATTAACCAAATTCATGTAATCGTCTACAGCGAAGCTGTATACCTCTACCGTGCAAGGAAACTTTCGTGTCGTTGTAAGCAAGAAACCTCCCATACGTGAGCCGATCCCGGCGATAGTGCAATGCCGGGCCGAACCGCGGCGGACGGGACGCAGGCATTAAGCACTCCCCATACGTGGGCCAATCCCGAAGATATTGAAATATCGCCCAGACCCACGGCGGAGGTGGAGCCTGCGTTAAGCACTTCCCATACGTGGGCCGATCCCGAAGATAGTGCAATGCCGGTCTGACCCGTTGTGGCCATGACGCAGGCTTTAAGCCTTCGCCATACGTGGCCCGATCCAGAACATAGTGAAATGACGGGCCGACCCGTGGTGTAGCTGCAGTTCGCCATTAAGGAGCCCATATACGCAGCTTCAATGGTCATCCTTCTTCACAGAGTGGATGGGCACTGAGTTTTTTTTTCTTTTATGTTCTAACCCATTATGCGGAGCTATAAATATGAACAAAGGTTCATACCATCCGCTACAAACAAATGACATGCATCTGATGACTAGCAAGCCAATACAGCATATATCAAGCACATTTATTTCTGAAGCAGGTTTTGTTTACCTTGTAGTAGCAATCAAAGACCACATAATAGCCTTGTTGTAGCATGGGGTAGCTTCTCTTTAGTACTTGGAGTGTGTTGCTTTATACTGGTGCCGTCCTCATTACTTCATGTCTGGAACAGAAATTTTGACTGCATCAAAAATTGAAAAAAGCAGAATTTTGCAGTAGGAAATGCGAGAAGGTGCGACTTATATATTGTAATTGTTTGCGACTACACAACGCATGCAAATGTACACTGTTTGGTCTAGGTGCTTAAGCATCAGGGTAAATAAATATTGCTACTCTCCATAAAATTTATGCCTGCCTAACTACAATTCATGTTAACAGTTAAGTTTAAGTATTAAGATCCCGAATGAGAACATTTGTGCGCTGATTTATACGCTAGAAGTGATCACACTGCTGGTTTCACAAGTAAGTGCACGAAAGACATGAAGCAATTAAAAATGATGCATTCCTTTTCTGCATGAACGTGATGCACTACTTTACTACTGCAAAAATAAATCTCTTGAGGTAAACCAAACTGAAAAGGAAGAACATATCGAACCAACAGGTATGAAATATCTGTGAATTATCATGCGTGCAACTGTTTGATAGATTGAATTCAGTACTTAGCTTCAGTTCATAAAATGGTTATTTTGTTTTGTGGACGAAAGAAGTTGCCGGCGGATTTGAAAAAAAAAGTGTATTGACAAATCTACTCAGTCACTCATGACTATGGCTACAACGAGATGAAAAATGCGACGCGTGTTTCGATATCGTTCTTTCTTCTGTGAACGTGTGTATAATGATGTCCTCGTAAGTAAAAGCTTATTTCGTAAAAAGCAGCACAGGGTCCTGACTGTCCATGTGTAATACAGCATCTAGTTCGTTAACTTGTCTCCGCCTGTAAGTTAACGAGATGAATATATTATATAGAGACTGAAGCAGAGATGTTAAACGACTCACCGATATCGTTTCCCAAGTCGCAGCAGGATCCGGCTCCCATTTCCATGGAGGCGTGTTCCACATGGCTCACGACTGAAACCTAGGTTTCGGGCTTAAACGCCAAGTTAAATAACGCGAGGTATCGAAGTCCAATAAATTGGATTCAGCTCAATATAAGCAACCGGTGTACGAACCAATGAATCTGTACCTGCCCTACGTACACGCGAACATACCGGTACCCATTTTAAATCCAGGCCGAAGGTCACGTAGGAGGTCGATAAGGCTGAACGATATTTTGGTTTATAACGGCAAAAGACAACAAAGTGAGTAATAAAGAGTACAATGTTTAATAATTAACGATTACTTTGTACTCTTTCATCTAATAAAAACGCTTCGCTTATTGTTTAAGATAGCTTGTTCGTTAAAATTGCGCTTACTACAGCGCCTCTAGCGGGAGATAATGCGCTCACGTGGAAACCTTTTTAAATGGTGTACGATGCCTGTTTTATTTTTAGCAGCGCCGCGCGGTCGATTTCTTTGCCATCCGTGGCCGTTTATTGAACTTGACAGTGTGCGGGGCCTGAATTCGGCGGCATAGCGCGTTTGCGCATGTCCACGTGGAAATGCGAACCGCTGCAGTGGACCAGAGCGGTGATCACCGGTGAATTGCCGGCGATCACTTCCTAAGAGTGCCAAAGAATGCGGCACGTACGCCGCTGGCTGTA
The DNA here is from genome assembly GCF_050947875.1 of Dermacentor variabilis. NCBI lineage: Eukaryota > Metazoa > Arthropoda > Arachnida > Ixodida > Ixodidae > Dermacentor > Dermacentor variabilis. The sequence goes on along the minus strand of NC_134573.1, from coordinate 61,550,451 downwards.
AACGCCGACTGAGTTAGATTGCAAGAAACTTTCAAGCACTGCCATACTTACGAACTTTATAAGCGTTGTACTTGAAGAGAACGAACAGTGTGCACCGAGCCGTAATCCCTTCTTGCGTCCCTGTGCCCTCCTTCCCTTTCGCAAGGCTACAGCGCACTTTACGTTCCGAATCTGTTTTCGTGTCCATCACGCTTACATCACGGCGAGTGCCTCGGTTCTGTTGACGCATTCGACACGAGCTCTGCTTACGATGTGCCTAATGACTCGACTCCTCTTAAGCTCGGCGCCATGGCTCTTCCTGTCTCAGCGCACGCTCTCTTCCTGTCTCGGCGTGTGACAGAACGTTTGCTCGATCTATTGATCAGAACCTCACTCCGAGACCCCTTGCGCGGATCTTCTACCTCATCAACCAATTTAGTACTTCTTTTCACCTCCAACAACAATGTTTAGGACGTACCTGCACAGTTGTTCATCACATCAACACCGCCTGCGATGCGACGTTACGCCAGCGTCCATACCGTGTGTCCCCAATAAAGCTACGTGTCATCGATGAGCACGTAAAAGACATGCTCCAACGCGACGTAATGCACTCATCGCACAACCCTCAGCCTTTCCGGTAGTACTGGGCTAAAATAAAGATGGGACAATTCGTTGTTGTGTGGACTATCGACGACTCAACGAGAGGACCTAGAAAGATGTCTGTCCTCTTCCCCATATCGACGATGCACTGGACTATCTCTAAGGCGCCGAATAGTTTTCGTCCTTAGACTTACGATCCAGTTATGGGCAAGTCCCGGTGACACAGGCAGATCGCCCGAAAACGGCTTGTGTGAATTTGCCGTCATGCTCTTGGCCTGTGAAATGCACTTGCCACATTTGACAAAATAGGCACAAAATCCTCCGGAGCCTCAAATGGCACACATGCTTTTGTTACCTCGATGACATTGTCATCTTTCTACCGAACGCTTCTTCTCACCTCTACGCTAAGAAACCTCGACAGCAAATGGGTTGCCGCACTCACGCAATACGCAAACGAGTGCAGGCACTCAGGCAAAATACCGCAAGAATTTAAACACGGAGAACTAGTGTTCATCCCGAAGCCGAGCAAGAAGATAGATATCGCCAATCTACGTCCGATCTCGCTCACTTCGTTCTTCGGCAAATTGACCGAAAATGTCATGCTCGCCAGACTGCAAACTTAGGCGGAAGAGAAAGACCTGATTCCACCGACGATGCTGGAATTCCGTGCATCATCCGACGTAAGACGCACTCGTCCAAATACATCACGACTTACTTCGGACACGCGGCACGCAGAAAGCCGCCCCCTGCTCGGCATTGACCTTCACAAGGCCTTCGATACGGTGCAACACGCGGCCACCGCCTCGAACCTCGCCGCCATGCACCCGGGGGAGCGCACCTACAAGTGCGTGTGTGACTTCCTTTCAAACCGAACGATAGAACTGTCACCGGCAGGCGGGCTCACCTCCACACGAATGACCCTCGGGGACAGAGGCACCCCTCAAGGCGCAGTCCTCTCCCCGTTCCTTTTCAATATGATCATGCGTACACCTCCTCGCTCGCTCGACGATATTCCCGACTTACGCCACACCATCTATGACGGTCATATCTCGCTGTGGACGACGACTGGCTCGTACGGCCAGAACGAAGAGACCCTTCAATGAGTCAGCGACACCGTCGTTTACCACGCAACGCAGGCAGGCTTAAACGTTAGGAGAGAAAATTGCTACTCTTACTGCTCAGCCCTCCCGACCATCGCAAAACGAAACTTGCACCATTTGCCGGCAATCAGGGTCCAGGAAAATGGCACAGTGAACCACATGCAAATCTTCGGCCTTCACCTCCAAACAGGCCAATCAAACGGCACCCTACTCGACCGGCTGACCGTTGCGGTTACGCAAACAGCCCGTCTCATCGCACCCATGTCGGCCAACCGACAAGGCATGCATGGAAAGGAACTTCTCCAACTCGTTTGCGCCTTCGTGATATCGCGCATCACCTACGCCCTACCATACCTGCATGTTTTACCCACCGAAAAGGACAGATTTTAACGGCTCATTCGCAAGCTCTACAAGCTAGCCCTAGGCCTTGCCGCCACCAACTCCGCGACGCATCTTTTTAGCCTCGGTCTACACATCGCCTTCGACGAATCGGTTGAGGCACATCACACTGCCCAAATACTACGTTTTCGCGGAAGCAAGAACGCCCGATGGATCCTCGATCGCGTCGGTCTCACTGCATCATACTCAGGCCAAAAAGCACTCTCCCTACCTCCTCCGATACGACAACGCTTCGTCGTCAAACCACTACCGAAAAACACGCTGGCTGGCCAGCACGACGGACATCGTCAGGCGAGGGCGCGGGCCTTGCATGGGACCTATGCCTCAAGCACACAGATGGCATATGTAGATGCGGCCCGTTACATGTCGCAGTAAAGCGTGAGCACTCACAGTTATGGCTATCTGCACTCCCACAGAGACGATCACTGTCTTTGGCATCGTTGGCTCCGCCCGCTCCCTAAACCCCGCCAAGCCGAAGAAGCGGCTATCGCACTGGCGGCATCTGCAGCCGACACTATGTTACTTAGTGATTCAAAAACCACCATCCTTCACTTTGCTCGCGGCACCATCACACCTAGCACCTTACCCCTTCTAAAACGCCTCGCTCGTCAGCAAGACTATGGTACCCCCCCCCACCCATCTAAGAATCAATCGAGAATCGAGAATCAAGAAGTTTGGTTACTTGCGCACGCGGGCAACCCGGGAAACGAGGCCGCCCACTGCGAAGCTCGAGGATCAACCGAGCGGCGGGCAGTGACACGGATGCCGAGGAGTGCACCGGCGAGCCTCTCGCCTCGTACCACGCCATCGCGAAAAACGTCGCCTCGCCCGCCAAACCAGACCATCACTGCACCCCAAACTCACAAAACCCTCGCCAATCGTGTGCCGCCACCTCCAGGCCCACTCATTCCATTGTCCGCAAATACCCAGTCACATATATCCCGACTTCTTTAACCCACACTGTTGACATTGCGGCACCAACACCATCCTTGCACACATTCTCTGGGAGTTCAACAAGGACCGACCCCCGCCTGATCTCCGGACCACTCCCTCGCCCGAAGTGAATGAATGAATGAATGTTTGGTTTTTATTGGCGCAAGGGCCAGGTATGGCCAAAGAGCGCCAAGCCAGTGTTGATGAATTCGCAATGTAGTTATGAGTTCAATGAGGTTGATGTGACGTGGCTGTAAAGGGGCCTTAAAATAGTCGCTCTAGAGTGCGTAAAACCTATCTGTTATAAGATTATGTCAATGATAATGACATGTTCTATGAGCAATACAATCCATCGTGAGAGAATGATGCATTTTAAAAGATATGTGAGATGGTAAAATTACCCGGAGCACTACTGTCTCGCCAGAGCCCTCGAAACACAAGGGCCCGGAGGCATGTGCTATACAGTACAACTATCCCAGCGGCATCCTCTAAAGAGTGGAAGCGCTACGAATGCATGGGACTAATGACATGTAAGGCCACATCTCTGTGGAAACCTAGGACTGTGCCTGTATTAAAAACCGGTTCTGGACCGAGAAACATTGCAGGATGAAGAGGTATGTGCTGTCGGTATGCTAAGGAAAAATGTCTCTTTCTCTCAGATTCGGCTTCCCGACCCTCCAGGAGGACGTGGAGTACGGTCAGCCTCTCCCCGCATCTAGCACAGGTTGGAGGTTCACTTCCGGTGAGTAGAAAATTATGGGTTCTAAATGTGTGTCCTATTCTGAGACGACAGAATAGGACATCTCTATGGCCTGATTTTGTTACAGAGGGCCAGAATTCTAACTGTGGTTTTCTCAGATGGAGCTTATTATCCGTTTCCGCATCCCACATGCGTTGCCAGCGGTCTCGCAGCCTCCTTCGCAAGAAAGGCCTCACATCTGTGACACGCACCTCAGCGGTTAACAGCTTGCGATGCGATTGACGTGGCCATCTCGTCCGCCAGAACGTTACCCTCGATGCTCCTATGGCCCGGCACCCAGCATATAATGATATGCTGGTTAGATCTGTATGCTTTACACAAGACGGAATATAGTTCATTAAGTACTGGATTTTTGTGTTTATAGAGTGACATCAGGGCCTTCACGACACTTAGGGAGTCTGTATATATCGCTGAATTTTGAAGTTTTTATTTTCTTATATGCTTCACAGCAGACAGTAATGCGTAGGCCTCGGCTGTAGATATACTTGTTTCCGGATGTAGTACATCCGATTCTGAGAAGGATGGGCCGACGGCAGCGTAGGAAACCCCGGCATTAGACTTCGAAGCGTCTGTGTAGAACTCTGCGCAGGAGTGCTTGTGCTGGAGTTCTAGGAGATGAGTTCGTATTTCAATCTCTGGTGCGTGTTTCGTTAGTTCTAAAAAGGATATGTCACATTCTATGACCTGCTACTCCCAAGGCGCTAACAACTTGGTTGGATGCATTAGGAGAAGCTCGAGGAGTGGGGCACGCAATTCATCACTAAGCTCCCTCACACGAAGCGCGAAAGGCTGTCTCACAGAGGGACGGTTATGGAAAAGTGTAGTAGATGTCATATTGTTAACAGTGTTAAAACTTGGATGTTGATGAATGGAATGTATTTTCAGGAAATATGTAAGGCTGATGTAAGTTGTCTGTAGATGGAGGGACCATTCATTTGATTCCGCGTATAAGCTTTCAAGCGGGCTTGTTCTAAAGCGCCAGTGTCTATGCGGATACCTAGATGGTGAACAGGATCTAGAATCTTTAGTGCGCTCGGAGCGGCAGAGTTATATACAACGGCACCATAGTCCAATCGTGATCAAATTAGACTTTTATAAATATTTATCAGACACTTCTTGTCGCTACCCCATGTTGTGTGGGATAGAATTTTTAGTAAATTCATTGTCCTTAGACATTCTTCTTTAAGATATTTAATGTGCTGATTAAAAGTATGCTTGGAGTCAAGTATAGTACCTAGAAATTTGTGTTCTTTGTTACAAGGTATTTGATGTCCACACAGTTGGACACAAGGATCTGGAACAAGGCCTCTCTTTCTAGTAAAAAGAACACAAGAACTTTTGTGGGGGTTGATTTTCAATCCGTTTGTGTCTGCCCACTTGGAAACCTTGTTCAAGCCCTGCTGCACCTGTCTCCTCTCGCCTACTGCGAGGTTACAGGATTTGAAGCCGATTTGAATGTCGTCTACGTAGATGGAATAAAAAATGGCAGGTGGTAAGAAGCACGCAGCGTGTTCGTCTTCACGATAAAGAGCGTTCAACTAAGCACTCCTCCTTGGGGTACACCTGTTTCTTGTATGAAAGGTCGCGACAATGCGTAGCCGATCTTCACGCGGAAGATGCGATTCAACAAATAGCTTTCAATTATTTTCAGCATATTTCCGCAGATGCCCATTCCCGACAAGTCTCGCAAGATGCCGTGACGCCATGCTGTGTCATACGCCTTCTCCATGTCAAGGAATATTGATAACAAGAACTGTTTATGTACATATGCATCACGAATATATCCTTCAATGCGTACAAGATGATCTGTTGTCGACCTGCCTTCTCTGAAGCCACATTGATAAGGATCAAGTATTTTGTTGAGTTCAAAAAAATGCATGAGTCGCCGATTAATCATTTTTTCAAAAAGCTTGCACACGCAGCTTGTAAGAGCTATCGGGCGATTGCTTGCCACCAGGGATGGGTCTTTCCCCTGCTTCAAAACAAGGACCACAATTGCTTCTTTCCATGTGTGTGGAAGGTATCCAGCAGCCCAACTAGTGTTGAAGAGTGCGAGTAGTGTAACTTGTGAGTCAGAGTGCAAGTTTTTGATCATGTCATACATGACTCGGTCAGGTCCCGGTGCAGTGCTCTTGCATGAGATCAAGGCAGCTCTTAATTCGGCAATACTGAATGGCCAGTTATACGCTTTGTCATATCTGCATTTACGTACAAATGGCATGAGTTCTTCTATTTCTTTGTATTTAAGGAATGATTCAGAATAGTGTATTGAGCTCGATACACTCTCGAAGTGTTCCCCAAGAGAGTCTGCCTGGTCTTGCAAGGTATCCCCTTGGTCAGTCACCAGAGGCAACGGATGGATTTGATGCCCTTGTAGCTTTCTCAAGCCATTCCACACTTTTGCCTCCTGCGTGTAAGAATTGATGCCGGAGGGGAACCTCACACAGCTTTCTCTCTTTGGCTGACGTCGTCCCCGCCTTCCCTGTGATTTAATTTGTTTAAAGTGAATTAGATTTTCGGCATTAGGCGATCTGCGCAATACGCCCCATGCCTTGTTCTGTCTCTTTCGCGCCTCTCTACAGTCCTCGTTCCACCAGGAAACACGTCCTCTTAGTGAACCACCATTCGTCTGTGGAATAAACTTCTCGGCTCAATCAATAATGAAGCAGTAAAATATGCAATGGCATCATCTATAGTAAAATTATTTATAAAATCTGGTTATAAATAGGATGATTCTTTAAAATGCTCCCAATCCGCCGATGCTAATTTCCATCGAGGAACATGCGGAGGGCTCTCATGCAAAGTTGTTAGGTTTAAAATTACGGCGAAGTGGTCACTTCCATGGAATTTATTGATCAGGGACCATTCTAGGTGAGGCAGAAGAGAAGAAGAACCGATTACTAAATCTATTGCTGAATATGTGTTGTGTTGGACATTGTAATACGTCGGCTCCTTCTTGTTAAAAAGACAGGCATCAGAGGTCAAATAAAATTTTCAATTAATCGACCTCTCGCGTCGCGTCGCGAATCTCCCCACATCGTGTTGTGGGCATTAAAATCACCCGCGAGTATGTAGGGGTCAGGAAGCTGATTAATGAGTTTATGTAAATCGTTTTTTTTTCAGGTGACAGCTAGGCGGAATGTATAAATAGCACACAGTTACCAGTTTGTTAAAAAGGATTGCCCGAACCGATACGGCCTCAAGGGGCGTCTGGAGGGCAATCTGTTGACAAGCTACAGATTTTTCCGCAAATATTGCAACAGCGCCGGAGGCATTAGCCTAGTTGCTGTCTTTGCGATAGATTATGTACTGACGTAAAAAGTTTGTCTGTGTGCGTTTCATATGTGTCTCTTGAACACACAGCAACCTTGGATTATGTTTGTGTAACAGTTCTTTAATGTCGTCGAGGTTACGTAAAAGTCCTCGTACATTCCACTGTAATATTTGTGTTTCCATTATGATAATGTGCTGGGTGCTGTGTGTTTAAGAGATAAGCATTAATTCACGGGCCTTTTTCAGGCGCCGTGACGGAGGTTTTGTCTCTTTTGGTGCGATCGAAAGTGCCTCGCCGCCCCTTAGGCGCTGGTGGCGCCGTCTTGCTGGTGGTTGCGTCCTTCGCCTCTAGCGAGGCACTGGGCACGCGCTCTTCCGAGCGCTTTGTTTAGCGTGAAGGCCTCGGCACGTTGGACGAGGCCTTTGAGGTCACCTGCCCGGAGGTAGATGGCCCCATCTGGTGGGTTGGCGTAGCAGCGCTAGCTACAGCCGCCAGGGAGGCGGATGGCGTCACTGCCGCCTTACTGGGTGTGGGACGGTTAGCCGCTGGAGGCCGCTGTGGCGCAGCCCCCTGACACGCAACCTCGGCAAATGTGTTCTTAGGCAGGTATGCCACCCGCCTACGCCCCTCCTTGAACGATATATTTCCTTTCACTTTGATCGTGACAATTCATTTTTCTTTTTTTCTAAGACGGGCACGACCACAAGTACGCGGCGTGCTCTCCATCACAGTTTACACAATGCAAAGAGTTCTCGCAAGCTTCAGACGTGTGTTCATGGGCACGGCATTTCGCACGTGTTTGGCGGCCCCTGCAGCTCTGCGAACTGTGACCGAAGCGCTGACATTTCGAACATCGGAGTGCATTGGGCACGTAAAGCCTCACACGGAGCTTTATGTACCTGGTCTCGATCGATTCGGGCAGGACACTTGAATTGAAGGTGAGAATTAGGTGTTTGGTCGCAATTTCTTTACCAGCGCGCCTCACCTTTATTCTTTTCCCATTAACAACATTTTGCTCATTGAAGCCCTCTAGGAGCTCCGCCTCTGTCAGCTGAAGCAGGTCGTGATCTGAGACAATGCCGCGTGTAGTGTTCATAGTGCGGTGCGGAGTCACTGTCACTTGAAAGTCCCCAAAAGACACTAGATTGGGTAACTTTTCACCCGCCGTGGTTGCTCAGTGGCTATGGTGTTGGGCTGCTGAGCACGAGGTTGCGGGATCGAATCCAGGCCACGGCGGCCGCATTTCGATGGGGGCGAAATGCGAAAACACCCGTGTGCTTAGATTTAGGTGCACGTTAAAGAACCCCAGGTGGTCAAAATTTCCGGAGTCCTCCACTACGGCGTGCCTCATAATCAGAAAGTGGTTTTGGCACGTAAAACCCCAAATATTATTATTATTATTATGGTTAACTTTTCGTATTGTTTCAGATCACGGAGCTCCAAAAGGAGATCTCCACTTGCCACCCTTGATGCCTTGTAACCTGGACCAAGAGCCTCAGTTAAAGACTTCGAAACTTGAAATGGGGAGATTGTGCCTACTTGTTTATCTGACTTTTCCGAATGAATGACATGAAATCATGGGCAGTTGGGTCTTTGTCGTCCAAAAAACTGAACTACATCTTCGGTGCGCCTTCTTTTCTGAGGGCAATCTGGGAGGAGAGGGAATGAACTAGCCATAGAATAATGTAATTTTCGGCAATAACGCCCGCCACCCACCGTGGAGCCCTAGAATGGGACGTTACAGGGACTGTAAAAGCAGATCCTGCAAGCGCCAGCTGTACGTTATCACTATTACCAAATATGAGATAACCTAGGTTGGTTATTCACACAAGGTTAACCCTTGCTGCCTGGAAAAATCGGAAGTAAACGGAAGCCAGGAGAACATAGGAAAGATGAAAAGTGAGAGAAAGACGAAGGCTAGAGGGAGAGAGAGACAGGAAAAGGCAACTACCGATTTCCCCCGGGTGGGTCAGTCCGGGGGTGCCGTCTATGTGAAGCAGAGGCCAAAAGGATGTGTTGCCTCCGCCGTGGGGCCTTAAAGGTCCAAACACCCAGCATCAGCTCAACCCCCAGGATCCCCCTTTCCCCAGACACGGCTAAGCCGCGCACGGCTACACACGGGAGGGTCCAACCCTCGTGTGCTCGGGTACGTGGTGTCGCAACACACCAAACGCCTGCTTCCGTTGACGCCCCTGCGGGAGTCCCTCGCCCGAAGTGTGAGACAACGTTCTCCGGAACTCTAGCCTCAACGTGCAACTCCGGGCCATTCAACGAGCCAATTAGGTGCTGGCCAGCCACCGGCTGACCACCACCGCTCCGTAAATTTTTAATCAAATTCTTTCTCTCTCCCTTTCTCTCATCTCTTCTTCTCACTAGTCTGGATTTGGGTTCCCGCAGCCAGCCCTGGACTTTCGCCAAAACACCTTTCCAAGTACGAGGGTCCGTACCGTGTGGTCAGTCAAATATCTCCTATGAACTATTTGCTAGAACCCCTAGAGCCGCCTTCACATAAACGCCACTTTGGGCGCGAAATGGTGCACGTTCCGCGGTATAACCTTGTTTCGATCCACGTGTGCTGTTCTGCCCGTACGTTGCCGGGACAACTCCTCTTCTCCGGGGAGACAATTGTACTGGAGAACAACGAGCAGAGTGCGCTGCTTCGAAAAAGACGACGACGCGGAGCTGTTCGAAGTTTAGTGTCTGTATTGCCGGAGCAGTGTGACCTGTCGCTTGGGTGCTCTGCTCTCTGAGGTCTTCAACAATTAAAGCAGAACACCTTTTGACAGTCTCAAGGGTGCTGGCCATGTTGTTTACTAAACTACTCAGTGATAAAATAAATTAGACCTAAATATCCTTGGTGCAACAAAGATACATCATTAAGACCAATATTTGTTTCATAGAGCAAACCTTCTTAGCTTTCCTAAGCTTACATATCTAATCGTTTGGTACGTACACAACGGCAATGTACTGTTACGGATTTGCGTGACGCATGTAAATGGGACAGATTTACGGTGGTGCCCGGCAAAAAGCACTATCGTGTCTAAATACTACGGCACTAGCGTCCTCGCCCACGGAATAGCTGTTGCACTAGGCAGTGTCATTAGGGAAGCAAGCTGTTAATCGGTTGCTGTGCCCTGCAACAAGAATAACAGAGCGCCTGAATTTGACACGACAACAAGCATCCCGCCAATAATAGTGCGCAAACATCACCAAATGCCACTGCTATGACCAGCAAGCCGGGGATGAATGGCGGGCTTTCGCACCGATATTATTCGTTGGCACTGCTATAGCGTGGTTGCGGGTGCGTAATCACCTGCTTAATTTTCATATTTCCACTTTTTTTCTCCCGTCCACCCCGAATTAAAACAGACATGTGTATTTTAGAGGAAACACATTTTTTTGAAATATTTTAGGGCAAGTCGGTGCCTGGTTGTGCGGCAGGGTAATCCTCATCTTTGACACGGTACATGGACGCCAGTAGCCTAGACTTCGGTGCCATCCTAGTCCAGAGAAAAGATTGACATGAACACGTGATTGCTTATGCTAGCCGGTCGTTGGCAAAAGCGGAAGGCAATTATTCTACAACCGAAAAGGAATGCCTCGCCATCGTTCGGGCTACAGCGAAATTTCGCCCTTACATATATGGCAGGCCATTCAAAGTGGTCAACGATCATCGGGCGTTGTATTGGCGAGCTAACTTAAAGGACCCTTCAGGACGGCTGGCATGGTAGAGCCTCAGACTACAAGAATACGACATCACTGTAACATACAAGTCCGGACGAAAGTACTCAGATGCCGATTGCCTATCACACGCCTCCATTGACCCGCCGCCGCAAGATGACGAGGATGACGACGCTTTCCTTGGAATAATAAGCGCGGAAGACTTCGCCGAACAGCAACGAGGAGACCCGGAGCTAAAAGCCCTAGGCGAGTATTTGGAAGGGCACGCCGACGTTGTCCCTAGGGCATTTAAGCGTGGATTGTCTTAGTTCACGCTTCAAAACAACCTACTCGTGAAGAAGAACTTCTCACCAGTCCGCGCCAACTACCTTCTTGTTGTTCCGTCGGCGCTGCGTCCAGAAGTACTGCACGCCCTACATGACAATCCGACCGCTGGGCACCTCGGTTTCTCCCGGACGCTATCGAGGATACAAGAAAGGTATTAGTGGCCGCGCCTAACCGCCGATGTCGCCCGTTACGTCAAGACATGCCGCGACTGTCAGCGACGCAAGACACCACCGACAAGGCCAGCGGCATTACTACAGCCGATGAAGCCTCCTTACCGACCTTTTCAGCAGATCGGGATGGACTTGTTGGACCGTTTCCGACATCAACAATAAGGGGGTCGTCGAGGCGACGGGCTATCTCGCCCACTTCACTAAAACTAAAGCACTGCCGAAAGGTAGCGCAGCCGAAGTGGCGCAATTCGTTGTCGAAAACATCCTGTTGCGACATGGCGCCCTAGAAGTCTTCATTACTGACAGAGGGACGGCTTTTACAGCGGAGCTCACCCAAGCCATTGTGCAATACAGTCAAACAAAGCACAGGAGGATAACGGCCGACCACCCAAAGACGAATGATCTTACGGAGCGCCTGAATAAGACCCTCGCCGACATGCTAACAATGTACGTCGACGTCGAACACAAGACCTGGGATGCCGTCCTGCCGTACGTAACATTCTCTTACAACACGGCGGTGCAGGAAACAACACAGATCACGCCGTTCAAGCTGGTCTACCCCAAGAACCCGACGACGGCGCTCGACGCGATGCTGCCGCACGTCACTGACGAGGAGAAGCTTGACGTCGCTACATACCTCCAGCGCGCCGAAGAAGCCCGACAGCTCGCCCGCCTGCGGATCAAGAACCAGCAGAGGACCGACAGCCGACACTACAACCTCCGACGACGCTTCGTCGAGTACCAGCCCGGCGACCGTGTTTGGGTGTGGACCCCTATACGCCGACGAGGGCTCAGTGCAAAACTACTGCGACGATATTTCGGACCCTACAAGGTCATCCGACGTATTCGCGCACTGGACTATGAGGTCGTGCCAGACGGCCTTTCGCATTCACAGCGGCGCCGCGCACGATGTGAAGTGGTCCACGTGGTGCGCCTTAAGCCATTTTACGGACGCTGACGAACTTCCTTATTTTGTTGGTTTCTTTGCTACGAGTGCTTTTCTTTATTACTTTAGTTTGTTTGCAGCATCGGGTCGATGCTCTTTAAGAGGGGGGTAATGGCACGTGTACTTATCTTTATCGGGCAACCACGTTTCACTGCCTAACAAGCGTTATCGTACAGCGCAGGACGCGCCTGCATGTATCGGAAGTTTCTGGAATGTTATCGATGCTTCTATCCGCTGTCTGTTGTCGCCGAACCTTGTGTAATCTGATCGTATGTGTGCGCCACGCGAATAATGTAGAACTTTGTAGAAGGCACGCGGGTCCCAGAGATTACTCTCGAACATTGGACGACTGATGTATAAAAGCGGACGCGCAGGACCCGCAGATCAGATTTTCGACGATCGCCGACCGAGTTCGCCGCTATTGTTTTGCTGTAAGTGTAGCCTGTCTTGTGGGCACAAGTTCGCCCAATAAAAGTTAGTTTTGTCATTCACAGTATTGCTACTGTGTTCTTCAACGTCATCACCACGTGACAATAAGTGTGCGTGTGTGTGTTCTCTCCCAATTTACAAGTTAACACACAGTTATTTTTCATGAAGTATAATTGATATGGGCTACTAGCAATGGACAGGCCGCCATTGGAATCTGAACCTGGCAACGGTTAACGTTAGAACGTTCTCTAGAGAGGCGAGTCTAGCAGTGTTATTCGAGGTATTAGAGGGTAATAAATGGGATATAATAGGGCTCAGTGATGTTAGGAGGACAAAAGAAGCATATACAGTGCTAAAAAGCGGGCACGTCCTGTGCTACCTGGGCTTAGTGGAGAGGCGAGAACTAGGAGTCGGATTGCTGATTAATAAGGATATAACCGGTAACATACATGAATTCTATAGCATTAACGACAGGGTGATAGGTCTTTTTGTGAACCTAATAAGAGGTACAAATTGAAGGTCGCACAGATCTATGCCCCTACATCCAGTCATGACGACCAGGATGTCGAAAGCTTTTATGAAGACATGGAATCGGCGATGGGTAAAGTAAAAAAAATACACTGTACTGATGGGTGACTTTAATGCCAGGGTAGGCAAGAAGCAGGCTGGAGACAAGTCAGTGGGGGAATATGGCATAGGCTCTAGGAATAGCAGGGGAGAGTTATTAGTAGAGTTCGCAGAACAGAAATTTATGCGGATAATGAATACCTCCTTCCGCAAGCGGGTTAGCCGAAAGTGGACGTGGAGGAGCCTGAATAGCGAGACTAGAAATGAAATAGACTTCATACTCTGCGCGAACCCCGGCATCATACAAGATGTGGACGTGGGGGGAACGGAAGAAACTGGTACATAAGAAGCCAATCAATGTGTTAGCGGTAAGAGGGAAACTAGAGGAATTCCGGATCAAGCTACAGAAAAGATATTCGGCTTTAACTCAGGAAGCGGACCTTTGTGTTGAAGCAATGAACGACAGTCTTATGGGTATCATTAAGGAGTCTGCAATAGAAGTCGGTGGTAATTCCGTTAGACATGATACCAGTAAGCTATCGTAGGAGACGAGAGATCTGATTGAAAAACGCCAATGTATGAAAGCCTCTAACCCTACAGATAGAATAAAACTGGCAGAACTTTCTAAGTTTATCAACAAGCGTAAGACAGATGACATAAAGACCTATAATATGGATAGAATTGAACGTGCTCTCAGCAACGGAGGAAGCCTGAAAGCACTGAAGAAGAAACTAAGAATAGCAAAAATCAGATGTATGCGTTAATAGACAAAGCCGGCAATATCATTACTAATGTGGATGAGATAGTTCAAGTGGCTGAGGAGTTCTTTAGATATTAATACAGTACCAGTAGCACCCACCACGATAATGTGATAGAGAGAATAGTCTAGAGAAAATTGAACTCCCACAAGTAATGCCGGAAGAAGTAAAGAACGCCTTGGGAGCTATGCAAAGGGGTAAGGCAGCTGGGGAGGATCAGGTGAAAGCAGATTTGTTGAAGGACGGTGGGAACACTAGTTTAGAAAGACTGGCCACCCTACATACACAATGCCTCATGACCTCGAGCGTACCAGAATCTTGGAAGAACGCTAACATAATCCTAATCTATAAGAAAGGGGACGCCAAAGACTTGAAAATATAGACTGATCAGCTTACTGTCCGTTACCTACAAAGTATTTACTAAAGTACTGAACGAAATCTATAGCAACTCCACACCCACCGTAGTCCTCCATAAAGAAAGCAACAAAATACCAATAAAGAAAGCGTCAGACAGGGAGATACGATCTCTCCAATGCTATTCATAGCGTGTTTACAGGAGGTATTCAGAGACCTGGAGTGGGAAGAATTGGGGATAAAATTTGATGGAGAATACCCTAGTAACTTGCGATTCGCTGATGATATTGCCTTGCGTGGTAACTCAGGAGACCATTGCTATGCATGCTCACTGACCTGGAGAGGCAAAGCAGAAGGGTGGGTCCAAAAATTATCTGCAGAAAACTGAAGTAATGTTTGACGGTCTCGGAAGAGAACAGCAGTTTACGATAGGTAGCGAGGCACTGGAAGTGGTAAGGGAGTATATCTACTTTGCGCAGGTAGTGACCTCAGATCCGGATCATGAGACTGAAATAATCAGAAAAATAATAATGAGCTGGGGTGCATTTGGCAGGCGTTCTCAAATCATGAACAGCAGGTTGCCACTATCCCTCAAGAAAAAAGGGTATTACAGCTGTGCTTTACCAGTACTCACGTATGGGGAAGAAACCTGGAGGCTTTCGAAAAGGATTCTGCTTAAATTGAGGACGATGCAACGAGCTATGGAAAAAAGAATGATGGGTGTAACGTTAAGGGATAAAAAAAAAGCAGATTGGGTGAGAAAAAAACGCGGGTTAATGACATCTTAGTTGAAATCAAGAAAAAGAAATGGGCATGGGCACGACATGTAATGGAGAGGGAAGATAACCGATGGTCATTAAGGGTTACGGACTGGATTCCAAGGGATGGGAAGCGTAGCAGAGGGCGGCAGAAAGTGAGGTCTGCGGATGATATTAAGAAGTTCGCAGGGACAACATGGCCACAATTAGTGCATGACCGGGGTAGTTGGAAAAGAATGGGAGAGGCCTTTGCCCTGCAGTGGGCGTAACCAGGCTTATGATGATGACTAGCAATGGACGTTTCTCATGAGTGTATATTTCAAGCGGAGCACTCAAGTACTTAAGGAAGAGCCAAGAAACGCGCAAAAATACGAGTAAGCCCGAAAACAAGACCATCTGCCATTGCAAAAGAAAAAAAGCCAAAATAAGAGTGCAAAAATAATACTAAAGAAATCAAAGGATTCCTTATTTGATTTAGGATGTTCCTTTCTGTATTTTTGATTGCTCGAACAATTGAACTGTTATGCGCGTAGCAGTGTGCTACAATTTTTGTTATGTTAGTGGTCAGATGTTCAAGCCATGCAGCTTTGCTGGCAGCCTTTCACAGAGTGTCATACATATTTTGGAGATGATATATAAGTCCTCTATATCTTGTTCAGTTTCTAAAACATTATCATATTTACGTTAGACAATTTGGCACAACATACTATTTGACACTTGTAAAATGAGAGTTCCAAAAAAAACTTAAATAATTACATTAAAACTAACTGGATGACGTCATGCACAAATATTGAGGGTGACGGTACCTACAGAAGTCCAAACGACATGCGCTTGGTCTTATAGGTGTGGCATTATTCATCTTTTGAGAACATTCCTGCTCAGTAGCAAGGAGATAGCAGGGTGAGATACAGTATATATATATATATATATATATATATATATATATATATATATATATATATATATATATATATATTACAAAGGAGATTTAGTGGGGTTCGTAGCGACCGCCGGTCCTAGGATGCACCGAGCAGTTCCCGAGCTCGAGCCTCTGCTGCGTGCTTGCTGCTGCCGATGCTGCTGACTCTGTGCGCGCGTTCGTCATCTTCCTTACAATGGCCCCTCGGGAATAAAGGAGCCATCCTGGCAACTTAGATTTAAATTATGGGGTTTTACGTGCCAAAACCACTTTCTGATTATGAGGCACGCTGTAGTGGAGGACTCCGGAAATTTCGACCACCTCGGGTTCTTTAACGTGCACCTAAATCTAAGTACACGGATGTTTTCGTATTTCGCCCCCATCGGCAACTTAGTTTTCTGGAAGGATGGTAAAACGGTGATACGGCTTGAGACGGTGAACGTGAACAACTTTGCGGAATACGACGTCGCATGTGGAACGGCGGCGTTAGCGGCTCAACCAAGTAATTAACGGGTGATGTTCTCTCGAGAACGCGGCATGTGCTGTCGTACTTCGGAAGGAAGGAGTTTTGAAGCGACCCCAGGCGTACGGTGTGGCACTAACAACCAGATGAGAGCGCCCGGCGAAAAAGTGGGAGTCGAGTTATGGGCATCGTGAACGGCTTTTTGACGGTTTTGGTCGTCCGAGGTGAATCGGCGGGCCAGCTGGCGACATTCCTCGGCGTGTCTGGCGGCTTACGAGATCGGCAGGCAATCGGATGTGCCCGGCTAGTAGGGCAGAATGGTGTCGATTGAGTACGAAGGATGGCGGCCGTGAAGAAGGTAAAAAGGTGAGAATCCGGTCGTGGCCCGAGTCGCGGTGTCGTAGGCGTAGGTGACAAACGGAAGAACTAGGTCCCAATTAAAGTGATCAGGTGAGACATACATGGCGAGCATGTCACCAAGAGTTCTATTAAAGCGTTCCGTGGTACCGTTAGTCTGTGGGTGATATGCAGTGCATTTACGATGACTGATTTACGATTCAGCAAGCAGTTGTTCGATGACTTCAGATAAGAAGGCGCGGCCCCTGTCGCCTAAAAGTTCACGTGGACCTCCATGACGAAGGAGAAAACGTCGAAGTATGAAATTGGCGACCTCCTGCGCTGTAGCATTTGGTAGAGCAGCAGTCTCCGCATAACGGGCGAAGTGGTCTACAGCAACGATTATCCACCTGTTGCCTGTAGGAGTCAACGGAAGTGGCCCGTAGACATCTATGCTCACGCGATCAAATGGTCGGGATGGGCATTGTAAAGACTGGAGTTCACCGGCGGAGTTGTGCAGTGGCGCTTTGCAGCGTTGGCATTCATGACAAGAGTCGAGGAACTTTCGAACGAAATTGTACATTCCGCGCCAGTAATAGCGGTGCCGAAGTCTTTCGTGGGTCTTGAAAACTCCCACGTGGCCACACTGAGGGTCGACGCGGAACGAGGAGCAGAGCTCTAATCGCAGGAGTCTCGGAATGACGAGTAACCAGGTGCGTCCCTCTGGGGCATAGTTGCGTCGATATACTAGCTAGTCTCGAATCGCAAAATGAAGAACTTAGCGCTGAAACGTACGTGACGCCGGAAATGTCGACCCATCTGAGAGAAGGTCGAGCAGAGATGCAGTCCAGCGATCATTACACTGTGCAGCAGCTATAGTGTCAACATCCAGAGAGGATAATGTATACTGGCAGGAGGCGTCGTCACTAGCCTTCGGGGGAAGCGGCGATCGGGATAGCGCGTCAGCATCGGAGTGCTTTCGCCCGGAACGGTAAACCACGCGGATGTCATATTATTTAATTTCGTAATGCCCAGCGGGCAAGGCGGCCCGATGGATCTTTGAGCGTCGACAGCCAGCATAGTGCGTGGTGGTCTGTCACTACGTCAAACGATAGGCCGTGTAAATATGGGCGAAGCTTGCCAAGCGCCCATACAATGGCCAAACACTCATTTTTCTGTAACGCTGTATTTGGTCTCCGCCTTGGTTAACGTGCGACTCGCGTCTTTCGGTTGGCGCTTTAGGGTGAAAATGGCGAAGAATGGGTGGCGTCGTGAGAAGACGGCGCAAGGTTTTGAAGGCGTTGTCACAGGCTGGAGACCATGATGAGAGATCTTTAGCGCCACCAAGGAGATGCGTGAGAGACGATATATTTGACGCAACATTTCGAACGAATCGCCAGAAGTAAGAGCAGAGGCCGAGAAAACTGCGTAGCTCTTTCATAGTGGTAGGTTTTGGTAACAGTAACAGCACGCAGCTTCTCGGCACGACATGGCCTAAAATTGTGAGCTGACGAACAGCAAGTGAACACTTCTTCAGGTTAAGTTGCAACCCGGCGTTGGTCAAGCAAGTGAGTGCGTGCTGGAGGTGGAGCAGGTGCGTTGCTAAATCAGGGGCGAACACCACAATGTCGACAAGACAGCAACGACAGATTTTCCATTTGAGGCCACGCAGAACATTATCCATCATTCCTTCGAACGTAGCAGGTGCGTTGCAAAGTCCGAAAGCCATGACGGTGAATTCATACAAGCCGTCTTGTGTAACAAAGGAAGTTTGTGGGCGATCGGCCTCTGCCATCGGAACCTGCGAATAGTCTGACCGCAAATCCAGTGAAGAAAAGAACTCGGCTCCCTGCATACACTCCAGAGCACCATCGATGCGTGGTAATGGGTAGACTTCCTTCAGCGTGATCTTGTTCAACCGTCGAAAATCAACACGGAAGCGCATGGAACCGTCTTTTTTTGTGACGAGGACCACGAGAGAGGCACATGGGTTTTGGGAAGGTTGAATGACGCCTCGACGAAGCATGTCATCGGCCTGGTCTGCAATGAGGCGACGTTCCGTAGTCTTTGTCGCAGTGGTGAGTGAGAGCCAGTGTCGATGTAAAGATCGACCGTCGATGCACAGACAAGAGATGTTTGCGCAAAGTCGAAAGAACGGTGGAAGTGCTGAAGGACTGCGAGAAGTTGAGATCGCTGCGAGTGCGTCAGATCTTCGGTGATGAATGGGCTGAACACAGCAGTTCATGTTGAGTCGGGTACGGAGAGGGCACTCAGTTCATGGACGGCAGTAGAAGGCCCTTCGTAGAGGACGGAGACAATTCGTCTTGAATCGACCGACTCGACGTAACCAAGGCATTCGGGGCGGAGCAGTGATTGCGGCGATGAAAGATGATGGGAAATGGGCATCGCGCTGACACCGGCGGCAAGGTCAAGAGCTGCAAAGGGCAAATGAAGCGATTTTCGGGTAAGAAAGTTATGAGAGGGCATGAAGAAGACCGTCCCGTCGGATATGGTACTACAAAAGACCGGTATGCATGCTGAAGAGCACGGGGAATACAGATGTCCTCTTTCACGACAATTTTAGCGGTAGGATGAGTTCGACGGAGGCCAGGTCACCAATGTGGAAAAGTACAAACTCAGCCCGAGCGCAAATGATGATGGCATTGTGGCGTGAGAGAAAATCCCATCCTATGGTAACAGTGTGGGAGCGCGATGAAAGAACTATGAATTCAATTGTGTACAAAACTGCCAGTACGGTCACACGGGCAGTACAAGCAGCAGTAGGGTAAATGGGTTGAGCACTCGCTGTTCGAAGTGACAATCCAGACAGAGACGTCCTCACTTTACGAAGCGAACGGCCAAACTTGGCATCCATAACTGAAATAGCGGCACCGGTATTGACGAGGGTGACTGTGGCAATATTTTCGATAAACGCATCAATGACATTGGCAGGTAAAGGAGGAGGACTTCAGCATATCGACAATTGCGCCGTTCTTGCCTCAGGAACTGCGTCGTCCAGTTTCCCTCTTCGTTAGAGACGGGTCGTCGACGCATAGGGGAAAGCGATCGGCGACGTGGATAGGGTGATCAGAGGCATTTGAAGCGAGGATGTCGATCAGTCAGGGAGCGAGCTGGCGATGGGTCGAAGAGTCCGTAAGGCGCATTTGAATCAGGCGGCACATAGGGCGCTCGGCGATCGTCATCGAACGCCTGTGATCGGCGGCGGCAGAACCTTGCGACATGACCGGGACGCCTACATACGAAACACATTGGGTGATTGTCGGGCATACGCAAGGGGTTAGCGACGGCAGTGGTGGTCCAGGGGTTGCGAGGGGGAGGGCGGTGCAGAGGCTGCTGGAAAAGACGCACGGGCACACTGCGAGGGGCCATTGCAGCAACTGTAGCATAAGTGACTGCTGTAGTCATGACATCCTGCTGGTGCACAGCCGGCAGCGCTTCTGCGACCTCTTCATGGATCACGTTACGGAGATAAGACTGTAAGTGCTGGCAGACTCCTGAATGACGGACATCAGAGATAGCTGTCTTGCGACTTCCTCACTGACGAAATCATTGATTTGGGTTATCTGGGAGGTTTGTTCTGGGCCGGTGGACAGGCTGCAGAGTGACGCCGCATTTGGTGTGGGATGTCGCTTTGTCAGACCTCGCTGCTTACGTAATTCATCATAGCTCTGGCACAAGTGGATGACGTCGCCAACAGTGCGCGGGTCCTTGGCCAGAACCATCTGCAACGCGTCATCATCGATTCCCTTCATGACGTGCTTGATGCTTTCCGCTTCCGTCATGGCAGCGTTCACTCTCCTGCACAAATCTAGCACGTCTTCTATATAGCTGGTGAATGTCTCACCCGTGTCCTGTGCGCGTGTATGCAAACGCTGCTTGGCTCGGAGTTGCCTGACGGCACGTCGGTCAAATACTTCAGTAATAGACATTTCTAACGCCGACCACGTTCGGATATCCTCCTCATGATTTCTGAACCAGAGACTAGCCACGCCCATGAGGTAGAGTGATACGTCAGCCAGTTTGTCCGAGTGATTCCATTTGTTGTGAAGGCTCACCCGTTCGTAGGACGGCAGCCACCCTTCAACGTGGTTGTCATCGGTTCCGCTGAAGATAGGAGGCTCCCGATGGCGAATGGTGCCAGCTCAAAGAACGGGTGGCGATGGAAGAGTCTGCTGGTCGGCGTCCGGCATGGCGGAGCGTAGCGCCCGAGAACGGAGTTCCAGAATGGTAGAATGAAACGTCACCCCGCGCGGCTCCACCACTTATAAAGGAGATTTATTGGGGTTCGTAGCGACCGCCAGTCCTAGGATGCATCGATCAGTTCCCGTGCTCGAGCCTCTGCTGCGCGCATATTATATATATATATATATATATATATATATATATATATATATATATATATATATATATATATATATATATGATGTTTCCGTAACGTCATGGTGCACCCGGTCACAGAAAATCGACGTTACGCGATCAAAATGTGAAATCTTCCCCGAATAAAAGGAAACCATTTAAGTTTCATACTTGTTCAGTGCAGTTCTATGGGGCCTCCATTTGTTTAGCATGTCACAGAATGCACTGACCTTTCCTCTGTACTGTCCACATCTCGACAGGCGTGGGTTCATCCGCCGCTGCGCAGTTCGTTGTGCTGCGTCATCACCCGTGTGCGCATGCTCTTGCACATCATACTAGGGAAATTCGGTGAGTTTTCCATTTATTCAGTGAACATTTCACATTTCTATCTGTTGTTGCTGCTTGCCTGTGACCACTCGCAAGTGCAGCATATATATATATATATATATATATATATATATATTCGTGTATCAACACCACCCTCAGTGTTAATTAGTGAAGAAAGTATAATTTGTTGATTGTATCCTTATGCAAATGGGAACATTAGCTTCTAAGCGCGCATACAAATAAGACACTATCTCATACCCTTGCAAAGAAACCAAAGAGCACATTATGTGATATCGCTTACCCGCCGTGGTTGCTTAATAGCTATGGTGCTGAACCCAAGGTCGCGGTATCGTATCCTGGCCACAGCGGCCGCATTTCAATGGGGGCGAAATGCGAAGACACAAACGTACTTGGATTTAGGGGCACGCTAAAGAATCCCAGGTGGTTTAAGTTTCCGGAGTCCCACACTACGGCCTGCCTCATAATCAGATCATGTTTTTTTTTTATTTTTATTCATTGAATACTGCGGACACGTGGTCCAAGCAGGGAGGGCGACATATGGTACATACAATGAAAATCAGATTGACAAAAACAAACAGAACAATGAAAAACAAGATTAGCAAGTGGATTCAATATATACAATTCGATTCTGTTACAGTTCGAGGAAAAAAAGAAAACTTATATGTGTTTGTTGTTGCAAAGTAAGGGGTTAATGCATCATGTCTGCGGTTGCGTGTAGTTCTGGTCGATAACAGGGATAAATGTTCAGATGGGTCAAAGGATAAATTGTTAGTGTGAAGTAGTTTAAGGAATTCAAGGCTCTGTTTTATTCTTCTAAGTTCGAGTGGTTCAAGGTTGTTAATTTCCACAAGTTCGGTGGGGGAATCACATCTGGAAAATTTGTTAAATATAAATCTGACCGCTTTTCTCTGAATTCTCTCAAGACAATTGATATTAGTTTTTGTGTATGGATCCCAAACTATGCAAGCATATTCGAGCTTAGGTCTAATTAGGGAGATGTAGAATAGCATTTTAACGTTAGGTGGGGCTTTCTCAAGTTTGTGTCTCAGTAGGCATAGTTTTCTGAAGGCTGAAGCGCAAGTGTTAGTTATGTGATCATCCCATGATAGTGAATTGTTAAGGGTCACTCCTAGGTATTTATAGCTAGTGACTTCATGAAGAGGTGATGGACCTAACTTATATGTATAAAGCAGGGGTGATTTCTTATGTGTCATTCGCAGTAGTACGCTTTTATCTGTGTTTAGTTCATTCCCCAGCACCCACACCATGCAAGAATATTATTTAAACTACAACATAAACTAGTTTGATCATGGGGAGAAACAATATCTTTAAAGAGCTCACAATCATAGGCAAATAATCGAATCTGTACACCACCTTGAACCGTGTTAACAATATCATTAATATATAGAACAAAAAGAAGAAGACCGAGCACACTGCCCTGGGGAACACCCAATGTGACCGGAAGGCAGCCCGATTTTTCGCCATTTATCTCAAGAAATTGTTTCCGGTTATACAAATAAGCAGAAATCCAAGAGATAAACATCTGAGGGATCCCTGCATTTTCAAGTTTTAGGATTAATTTATCATGAGGGACCGTATCGAATGCCTCACGGATGTCAAGGAAACTTATGTCTATTTGTCCGTTCTTGTCAAGGGTTGATGCAAACGAATGAACAACAGTGACCAGCTGTGTGACTGTCGAATACCCTGTTCTGAACCCGTGCTGGAATTTAGTTAAAATTGAATGCTTTTCTAGATATGTGGTTATGCTTTTTGCTATGATATGTTCGATGAGTTTGCAGCATGATGACGTTAAGGAAATAGGACGGTAATTACCTACAAGTAGACGGTCTCCCTTCTTATGGATTGGTGCTATTCGGGCTGTTCTCCAGTCATTCGGTAACTCAGACGACAATAATGAAGCACGGAATATTATAACAAGCAACTTTGATAAGGTTACAGCATATCAACAGAGAAACAAATTAGGGATATTATCAGGTCCACTTGAAGATTTCGGTTTTTGGTTCAGCACCATAGACAGTACACCAGCATACTATATAAAATTCACATCGAACGGTTGGTACGCTGGGCAGTTACGCGAACAATTACTGGGAGTTGAAAAGACACTGTGAAAAAACATATTAAAGTGATGAGCAAGTTCCACCTTCTCCGTAACCATCTGTCCATTTATTGTCATTTCGGATATTGGTTTCTTCTCGGCAATGTAATTCCAAAATTTACTTGGATCGTTTCTAATAAAATTCGGCAGAGATGAGTTAAAATAATAATCCTTTGATTTACGCACGGCAAGTGCAAGCTTGTCTTGTAGTTCAGATATTAGGTTTGGCTGCGTACGGGCCTTTTTTAATCTCTTAATTTTACGTTTCATATGAATGATGTCGCGATTGATCCATGGTGTTTGCTTGTGAACTTGTTTTTTTTTCTTATTTGGTATGAATGTATCAAGGCAAAAATGACACATGTCCTTAAAACGGGTCCAAAGTAAGTTAACATTATTTTCGTCAAAATCAGTTAGATGATTTTCAAAGTAATCAATGGCGCATGCGTCGTTCGCGCGAGAGTAATCTTTGGCAAAATGCACAGATATTTTTTTAGTTTTAGCGCAGGAAACAAGCTGTAAGCAAACACAAACAAGACAGTGGTCGGATAGCCCCTGCTCGATCACCACTGTGAATTCATCGAATTTCCGAGCTAAGAAAACAAGGTCCAAAACTGAAGATGAAGAACCTTGCACATGTGTCGGTTCAAGAACAACTTGCCTAAGATCATGTGTTAACATGATATCAAAGAGTACATTAATATTCTGACTGTGATGTGGCCCAGGCTGAAGGCGCATCCAGTCTACACCGGGCAAATTAAAATCGCCTAGTAGGATAATCTTACTGTGTAAATAGTTATTCATACAAGACCGTAATTCATGCAAAAAGTCAGGAGGGGAGTCAGGAGGTCTGTAGATTGCGAATATAACGAGGGTATAACCCCAAAGAGATACCTTTATGCATATACATTCCAACGTAGGTATTATGTACAGAACGACAGCCTCTATCGGATGTTCAATTAGGACCACCACACCTCCTCCCCTAGATGACCTATCCACGCGATAAACACTATAGCAGGGAGGAAAGATGTCTTGATTGTAAATATCTTCGCGAAGCCAAGTTTCGGTAATAACAATAATGTGAGGGTCATGTTGAAGTAACAGTATTTCTAAGGAATCTGCTTTACTTACAATACTTCTAGCATTATTATTTAATAATCGGAGTTGCTTATTCCTTGAAGGTTCATGGTTTCACGACCGCGTTTGCCGGGAGCGACTATCTGCAACCTGTACCCGTTTGTTCTGCGATTCATCCCAAAAGAAAACATGCCCGTCTACTTTGAGCTTGTCGTGTATACGTGACACTTTCTTTCCTTGAAGTATATCGTTTCTTGCACTTTCCCACAGAAGCTTGCGCTTCTTTAAGGTAGATTGCGAGTGAGTGAGTGAGTGAAAAACTTTATCAGCTCTAGATTCGCTGGTCTTCTGCGGTCTTCAGATGGAATCGTCCATCTTCTAGCACAACGGTCGGTTGCCCTTAGTCCAGGGCTCCGCTGGATGCTGCTGCCAGTTGTGCTCGCCGAATCAAACCTTCTTGGTCGACCTGGCGATCGCTAGAGAGCACTCCCTCCCATTGCTCCGCACTCGGGTTTCGTATAACGGGTACCACGTCTATCTTCTGGCATGCCCACGTTATGTGATACAGCGTGGGTGTTTCGTGGCACCAGGGGCACTTGTCATTGTATTGTGTGGAATAAATTTTGCTGAGTACGTTTAGGTTCGGGTACGAGCCCGTTTGTAGCTGCCTCCACGCGACAGAGTCCTCTCTCCTAAGGGAGTTGTGCGGTGGTAGATACCGCTTTCTGCAGCCCTTGTAGTAATTTAGTATCGCCGAATAGTCTTGGGGTACAGGTTCGGTCTCCTCGAGGTCGCCTATGTTGGATGCTCGGTAATAAGTGTACCCTCGAGCTATCCTGTCCGCCTCTTGGTTCCCTGCCACTCCCGTGTGTCCCGGCGTCCATACTATCGTATGCCTAATTGGTTCTTTTGTTTGTCGTTCTGTTATGGGGTCTCCGGAGCGGAGTATGCGGAGCACTCCGTGCCCTATTCTGCCGCGTAGGTAGTTGCGGCACGCTGTTTGCGAGTCTGTAAGGATTGTTAGAGACCGTTTAGACCGATATCCCTCCGCTGCCGCTTAGAGCGACGGCCGCTTCTTCAGCCTCGACTATCGTACAGCCTTGTAGTGATGCGCTGGTGATCTCGGGTAGGTTCGAATCAATCACCGTTGCTACCGCGTTGCTGTTGCTCTGCCCCGCTGCTCTGGCGTACGTGGCTGCGTCCACGTATACTGTCGTTTCTTGGGGTGCTAGTGTCTTTTGTAGGTATTCAGCCCTCGCTTCTCTGCGTGCTTTGTGTAGGTTGGGATCCATGTTCCGGGGTATGGGTGCTACATTTAGTGTGTTGCGATACTCGTCCGGAATTGTTTCGGTCCTCTGTATCTCTTGAAGTTGATCGGCGCAGCCTAGTTTCTTCAGGAGCTCCCTGCCAGATGGAGTCTGCTGTAGTCTGCGTTGTTGCGAGACTAGTTGCGCCTCTTTCAATTCGTCGAAGGTGTTGTGTAGTCCTAAGGCTAGGAGCTTTTCGGTTGAGGTGTTGTGGGGAAGGTGGAGTGCGGTTTTGTAGGCTTTGCGTAGAATCGCGTCCGCCTGTTGTACCTCACTCTTGATGGGATTGTAGTATGGAAGGGTGTATGCCACTCGGCTGACGACCAAGCTTCTGACCAGCTTGAGTGTGTCCTCCTCTCGCATGCCGTGGCGTCTGTGTGAGATGCGCGTGATCATGCGGGCCACTTGTAGGGTGGATGCCTTGAGTAGGGCGAGGGTGTGGGTGCAGCGTTGGTTTGACTGTATCCACATCCCCAGGATTCTGATGAGCGTCTTTTCCGGTATCGGCTTCCCCTCGAGGTAGACGTTGAGCTTGAACTCGTCGCTGGTGGGGACTGTGCGGTTTTGCTTTCCTCTCCAAACTCTCAGCAGCTCGGACTTCTCAGTGGAGCAGGCTAGCCCTCTTGCTCTGACGCAGTCCTCTACGCAGGTGGCTGCCTCTTGTAACTTCTCTTCTTTCTGTCTGAGCGAGCCTGTGTTAACCCAGATGGTGATGTCGTCGGCATACATGGCATGGTGTATGCCGTCGATTTCATTTAACTGTTTTGCCAAGCCAATCATTGCTATGTTGAAAAGCGTGGGGGAGATGACCGACCCTTGAGGCGTCCCTTTGTTTGGAGTAAGGAACTTCTCTGATCGGAGCCCTCCGAGTCCAATCGTTGCCGTTCTGTTTGAAAGGAAGGCTTTGACGTAGCCGTAGACTCTCCTCCCGCAGTTCAGGTCGTTCATGCCCGTGAGGATAGCTTTGTGGCTTACATTGTCAAAAGCCCCCTTGATATCCAATGCCATTATTATATTCTCCCCGCTCCTGGGGACGTTCCCGAGTACTTCTTTGATTTGAAGCAGTACGTCTTGGGTCGATAATTTTGCTCTGAAGCCAAACATGCTGTGGGGATACAGTTCGTTGTCCTCCATGTACTGTTGTAGTCTCAGCGTCACCACTCGTTCGTGCAGTTTTCCCAGGCACGATGTGAGCGAGATCGGTCTGAGGTTCTCAATTTGCAGTTTCTTGCCCGGTTTAGGAATCATCGCTACCTCCGCATGCTTCCACTCCTCGGGAACGGTCTCAGCTTCCCAGTGTTTGTTGAGAAAGTCGGTTAATTCTGCGACTAACTCTTCACTGAGGTTGCGGATGAGTGCGTTTTTTATCTTGTCTGCACCCGCGGCTGTGTTTCTGGTTGCGTTCCAATCGCTGCGTAGACCTCTTCTCGCGTGATGGGTCTGTCCAGGTTAACGTTTTCTCTTCCGCGGTAGCGCTCTGCGTAAGCTGCTGGGTTTGTGTCCCCGAAGCATTTAACGCGTACCTTCTCCAGGAGTTCCGAGTCTGGTCCCTCGAACTGGTGGATGAACCGGTAGATGGTTTTGTTGTTTTCTGCCTTGCTCTTGGTCGGATCTATGAGAGCCTTGAGGATATGCCACGTCCTCGCTGTGTTCAAAGTTCCGTTGAAGGAGTCGCTGAATTGCTGCCAATTTTGCCTTGCCAATTGCGCCGCGTACTCCTCTGCTTTCGCTGTGACTTCTGCGATCTTTATCTTTAGCTTCCTGTTGTATTTTTGTTTCTTCCACCTCTTGGTGAGCCCGCGTCTAGCTTCCCACAGCTTGAGTAGTCTGGCGTCTACCTCGGGCGTCTGCGTCGTTCGCGCGATTTCTTTGGTGTACTTGCGCTGTTTTTCAATGAGCATGTTCCCCCACTCTTCTATCGATTGGATCCCGTTCTCGGCGAGATTCCTATCGCATGCCTCTCGAAAAGCGCTCCAGTCCGTAATTTTTGCCGATCCCAGCTGACGCCTTAGCCTGTCCGAAGTTACTTGCGTCTTGAGTATGTAGTGGTCACTACCCAGGTTCTCCAACAGGTTCTCCCACACTGCTTGTTCCGCTCCTCGTATGAACGTGAGGTCGGGGCAGATGTCGGTACTAACGCTGTTTCCGATTCTGGTTGGAGTGTCTGGGTCTGTGAGGAGGTTGCAGTCGGTGTGCTCTGCTGCCTCCGCTAGCGTTTTGCCTTTTGAGTTTGCTGTTTTGTATCCCCAGCTTTTGTCCATGGCGTTAAAGTCTCCTAGGATGATTAGGGTGCTGTCTTTCGCTAGTTTGCGTGCGCCATGGAAAAGCTCGTAGAATTTTGCCTTCCTCTCTTTCGGGGGGCTGTATGCATTTACAATAAATATACTGCCCCTCTTTCTTTTCTTCTTTGGTATAATTTCTACAATCACGTGCTCTACGTCGGTGTCGGCTATCCTGTCGTGGCTTATGGCGATGAGTGCCTTGCTGACTAGGGTTGCCGTTCTTCCTTTCTCTTGAGTCTCGTAACACGTGAATCCTGCGAGTGTTGGTGTCGTGCCCGTCTCTTGAAGCGATATGATGTCGGGCGGTGTTTGTTGTGTGTGAATGTATTGTTGGAGGAGGCCCTGCTTCTTACGGTAGCCTCTGCAGTTCCATTGCCATATATCTAAGGTTTCTTGCTTGCTTAAAGTTGTACTGGCCATGTTTAAGCCTCCGTGTTGTTTTCGGATGTGTCGGCGAGGGATGCCAGCGCGGGGCGGTGGTAGGCCTTCTCTCTAATGTTCTCGGTAAACTTCTGCTTGCGGATGCTGCTCCGGAGCTCTGTGACTTGTAATTGCACTTGCTGCATTTGTTGCTGCTGTTGCTGCATCATCTGCTGCATCATTTGCTGAATCTCTGCTTTAAACGTGGCGAAATCCTCGTTGCCTGCTTGCCATGGGGCTTGGGTTTGTACGGTCTGTGGCTGCGGAGAGCTGTTCGACCTAAGGTCTCGCACTGCCTTCGTTAGCTCTGCTATTTGGCGTTCTAGCTCTTTCTGCCCAGAGCGTGATAGCTCTAATTCGCGTCTCAGCGCTATTTTCTCTGCGTCCTCCTGTCTAGGCTGTCCGCGGTTGCTGTTTGTGTTGTTCTTTTCGTTAGCTCCCCCACCCGAGTGCGGAGCAAACCAAGGGTTTTCGGCTCCCAAGCTCACCTTGACGCCGCCGCTCTTTCGGGTAGGCTCGTTCTTCGTCTTCTTCTTCTGCTGCTGCTGCTGCAGCTGGCTCCCTCCCTTAATGGCCAGGGGCGGCAGGGGCGGGAAGGTCCGTGACCGGCTCCGTGAACGGCTCCGCGACGCCCGGGATCTCGAACGGCTCCGCGAAGTCTCCCTCTCCGAGCTGAACCATCTCGACTTCTTGCCGTGGTCGTCCCGGCTGCGACGTCTGCTCTCGCGTCCACCGCCGTTGCTGCCACCGTTGGTCTTGCCTCGCAGGTCCCTGGCTTTCATTAGTCGGTCTTGGCACTCCCGCGATCCGGTAGCGTGGTTGCCTCCGCAGATCAGGCATCTCGGGGTACACTGGTGATCCTTTGGCGGGTTCTGCATCCCGCACTGTTTGCAAGCCTGGGCGTCTGGTGTGGGGCACACGTCGGAGCGGTGACCTTGTTGGCAGCAAACGTAGCAGGTTTGTCTTGTGGGCCGGTACGGGTAGCACTTGTACTCGGCTCCGCAGTAGATGACGTGTTTCGGTGTGATGGGTACATCAAAGGTGATGACGGCCGCCTTGGTCTTGCCTAGTCTTCGGGCGCTGTGGATGGTGACACCCTGTGTGCGCGTCCACAACTCGGTTTTCAGTTCCTCCGGTGTCGCTCCGGGGTCCACTCCGTGTATCACGCCACGCCGGGTGTTTTCCGGTGCGGCCACGTAAGCGTTCACGTCATATGAGCGTCCCTCGATAGTGAGGCTAGTGATGCGCCTCGCGAGCTGGGCGGCCTCCTCGTTCGGCGTGCTCACGATTATTATGTTGGACCCTGTGCGGAGTCTCGTGATCAGGTCTCTTCCCTCGAACTTGTTGCTGCATGCCGCGGCTACGGCCCGGGCCACTTGAAATTGCTGGAGCGACTTGACTTCGAGTCCCTTCGGTCGCAAAATAATCTTGAAGTCGTTTCTGGGGAGCGGGGGCAGCCTATGCCTAGGCTGCCGCTGCGCTCCTTACCCGTCTTTTTTCAGCGCGCCGGAAGCTGGCGCGCCAGTTGTCGGCGGTGGGGCCGGGGAATTCGCGGCGCTGGCGGCGTTCCGTCCGTTCTTCCTCTGTCGATTCTTTTGGCGTTTGGTCATAACCAATTCCCAATTTGCTTCGTCTTCTTTGTGAGTGTCTTGCTGCTCCTGCATGACGGAGTCCTCGATCTCCCCGTCCGCCGAATTCTCGGAGTCGGAGGCACCGAGGTGGTCGTCATCCATCTGTTGTGCTTCTCGCAAATTCTGGGCTAGTCTACTCGTCGATGGCTCAAAATTCGGATATTTCGTGGAGCGGGAGTCGGGTCCAGGCTGCATCGCTATCGCTGAGCGGGCCTGGCTGCCCGCAAACGCCCGTAGTCGTGCTAAACCTCGGTATGCTTAGCGGCGAGCGTTTCCCGTCAAAGTCTGGTAATTTGCTAAAAAATGGTCCTACCGTCTTGAAATCGGTGTCCGGGTGATCCAGCTTGTGAGCTCTCTCAGATCCAACCCAAAAGTTGGCGGCCCGGTGGGTCGAGATAGTCGGTGAGGGTCGGAATCTACGGAGCCCATGCGATGAATGTCCGCACTGCTCCGCTTCTTCTTCTTCTCCCAGATTGGGAGTAGTCGTTCTCGATGAAAATAATAGTTCCCTTCAGTTTTTTTTCCATTTTGCAGTATTTCTTTCTTTTCATTAAAATTCTGAAGATACCGAAAGACCGGTCGCTTGTCACCTTGCTTTCCTAATCTGTGAATCCGACCGACCGAATCACACTGTACATTCAATTTTTCTTTAAATACATCCTTAGCAACTTTTTCTTAGAGTGCATTTTCTCTCTCATTTGAAATTTCAGGTATCCCATGAATTATCAGATTTGATCTTCGGCTTCGATCCTCAAGGTCTGTAAGCTTTTTAGCCTGGAAGCTGATCAAGTGCTCAATAGACTGTAAACTATGGGTGTTTGTTACTGGGGTATCAATTGTTTGCATGATTTGCATCTCCATCTTGTTAAGCGTGCTGCAAAGTTCCAAAACCAGCTTCTCAGTTTTCAAGAAATGCGTTTGCAGTTCTTGTATATCGTTACGAAGAGAATCCTGCCCCTCTAATAACTGTTTAAGCATCTCGGTCTGTGTAGGGCCAGGATTTACTTCAACACCACCGCAAAGTAGCAATTTACACGCAACGAGACATTCTTAAGCCATAGCAAGGCATCGCCGCGGGCACGGCAGGACCATAACACCACGATAATCGCAACGCAAGGAGCTTGTATCGGAACCAACCTGCACAACGAAGAACAAGGCTCCCGTCAATGTCACGGCAGTTCCTGGTCCGCCGTGCCAACAGAAGGAAAATGGCATGCAAAACCCCATAAATAATTTAAATGTGATCTCGCTTCCATCTTTTCACAACTGTAATAAAGATGCCGGACAGCCTCGTTAATTTCGTGGTTTTGAAAACGTGCGCGCCCAAGATCTTACGTCTGCATATGCAGGCTGACGCTGTCATCATCATCATCAGCCTAGTTACGCCCACTGCAGGGCGAAGGCCTCTCCCATACTTCTCCAACTACTCCGGTCATGTACTAATTGTGGCCATGTTGTCCCTGCAAACGTCTTAATGTCATCCGCCCACCTAACTTTCTGCCGCCCCCTGCTACGCATCCCTTCCCTTCGAATCCAGTCCGTAACCCTTAGTGACCATCGGTTATCTTCCCTCCTCGTTACATGGCCGGCCCATGCCCATTTCTTTTTCTTGATTTCAACTAAGATGTCGTTTACCCGCGTTTGTTGCCTCACCCAATCTGCTCTTTTCTTATCCCTTAACGTCACACCCATCATTCTTCTTTCCATAGCTCGTTGCGTCGTCCTCAATTTCAGCAGAACCCTTTTCGTAAGTCTCCAGGTTTCTGCCCCATATGTGAGTACTGGTAACACACAGCTGTTATACACTTTCCTTTTGAGGGATAGTGGCAACCTGCTGTTCATGATTTGAGAATGCCTGCCAAATGCACCCCAGCCCATTCTTATTCTTCTGGTTATTTCAGTCTCATGATCCGGATCAGTGGTCACTACCTGCCCTAAGTAGATGTAGTCCCTTACCCCTTCCAGTGCTTCGCTACCTATCGTAAACTGCTGTTCTCTTCCGAGCCTGTTAAACATTACTTTAGTTTTCTGTAGATTAATTTTCAGACCCACCCTTCTTCTTTCCCTCTCCAGGTCAGTGAGCATGCATTGCAATTGGTCTCCTGAGTTACTAAGCAAGGCAATATCATCAGCGAATCGCAAGTTGCTAAGGTATTCTCCATCAACTTTTATCCCCAATTCTTCCCACTCCAGGCCTCTGAATACCTCCTGTAAACATGCTGTGAATAGCATTGGAGATATCGTATCTCCCTGTCTGACGCCTTTCTTTATAGGGATTTTGTTGCTTTCTTTGTGGAGGACTACGGTGGCTGTGGAGCCGCTATAGATATCTTCCAGTATCTTTACATATGGCTCATCTACACCCTGATTCCGTAAGGCCTCCATGACTGCTGAGGTTTCGACTGAATCAAACGCTTTCTCGTAATCAATGAAAGCTATATATAACGGTTGGTTGTATTCTCCACATTTCTCTATCAGTTGATTGATAGTGTGAATATGGTCTATTGTTGAGTAGCCTTTACAGAATCCTGCCTGGTCCTTTGGTTGACAGAAGTCTAAGGTGTTCCTGATTCTATTTGCGATTACCTTAGTAAATACTTTGTAGGCAACGGACAGTAAGCTGATCGGTCTATAATTTTTCAAGTCTTTGGCGTCCCCTTTCTTATGGATTAGCATTATGTTAGCGTTCTTCCAAGATTCCGGTACGCTCGAGGTTATGAGGCATTGCGTATACAGGGTGGCCAGTTTCTCTAGAACAATCTGACCACCATCCTTCAACAAATCTGCTGTTACCTGATCCTCCCCAGCTGCCTTCCCCCTTTGCATAGCTCCTAAGGCTTTCTTTACTTCTTCTGGCGTTACCTCTGGGATTTCGAATTCCTCTAGGCTATTCTCTCTTCCACTAACGTCGTGGGTGCCACTGGTACTGTATAAATCTCTATAGAACTCCTCAGCCACTTGAACTATCTCATCCATATTAGTAACGATATTGCCGGCTTTGTCTCTTAACGCACACATCTGATTCTTGCCTATTCCTAGTTTCTTCTTCACTGTTTTTAGGCTTCCTCTGTTCCTGAGAGCCTGTTCAATTCTATCCATATTATAGTTCCTCATGTCCGCTGTCTTACGCTTGTTGATTAACTTAGAAAGTTCTGCCAGTTCTATTCTAGCTGTAGGGTTAGAGGCTTTCATACATTGGCGTTTCTTGATCAGATCTTTCGTCTCCTGCGATAGCTTACTGGTTTCCTGTCTAACGGAGTTACCACCGACTTCTATCGCGCACTCCTTAATGGTTCCCATGAGATAGTCGTTCATTGCTTCAACACTAAGGTCCTCTTCCTGAGTTAAAGCCGAATACCTGTTCTGTAGCTTGATCCGGAATTCCTCTAGTTTCCCTCTTACCGCTAACTCATTGATTGACTTTTTGTGTACCAGTTTCTTCCGTTCCCTCCTCAAGTCTAGGCTAATTCGAGTTCTTACCATCCTATGGTCACTGCAGCGTACCTTGCCGAGTACGTCTACATCTTGTATTATGCCAGGGTTCACGCAGAGTATGAAGTCGATTTCATTTCTAGTCTCACCATTCGGGCTCCTCCACGTCCACTTTCGACTAACCCGCTTGCGGAAAAAGGTGTTCATTATCCGCATATTATTCTGTTCTGCAAACTCTACTAATAATTCTCCTCTGCTATTCCTAGAGCCTATGCCATATTCCCCCACTGACTTGTCTCCAGCCTGCTTCTTGCCTACCCTGGCATTGAAGTCGCCCATCAGTATAGTGTATTTTGTTTTGACTTTACCCATCGCCGATTCCACGTCTTCATAAAAGCTTTCGACTTCCTCGTCATCATGAATGCATGTAGGGGCATAGACTTGTACCACCTTCAATTTGTACCTCTTATTAAGTTTCACAACAAGACCTGCCACCCTCTCGTTAATGCTATAGAATTCCTGTATGTTACCAGCTATTTCCTTATTAATCAGGAATCCGACTCCTAGTTCTCGTCTCTCCGCTAAGCCCCGGTAACACAGTACATGCCCGCTTTTTAGCACTGTATATGCTTCTTTTGTCCTCCTAACCTCACTGAGCCCTATTATATCCCATTTACTACCCTCTAATTCCTCCAATAACACTGCTAGACTCGCCTCACTAGATAGCGTTCTAACGTTAAACGTTGCCAGGTTCAGATTCCAATGGCGGCCTGTCCGGAGCCAGGTATTCTTAGCACCCTCTGCAGCGTTACAGATCTGACCGCCGCCGTGGTCAGTTGCTTCGCGGCTGCTGGGGACTGAGGGCCGGGGTTTGATTGTTGTATTCATATAGGAGGTTGTGGCCAAGTACTGCACCAGGGTGGCCAATCCTACTCTGGTGAGAGAGTGCGTTACCGGTTCTCGTCACCGGGATCAGGCCGCACTCCAGGCCTGTTTGTGCAATTTTCTCAACACACGGTTTTTTTTGTATTTCCCGGTGGAGAATTGCGCGGCACCGGGATTTGAATCACGGTCCTCTTGCACTGGAGACGGATACTCTACCGTCCCCGCAGGTGTTAAATTAAAAATTGAATTATGGTGTTTTGCGTGACAAAAACCACTTTCTGATTATGCACGCCGTAGTGGAGGACTCCGAAAATTTCGACCACCTGGGGTTCATTAACGTGCACCTAATTCTAAGTACACGGGTGTTTTCGCATTTCGCCCCCATCGAAATGCGGCCGCCGTGGCCGGGGTCCGATCCCGCGACCTCGTGCTCAGCAGTCTAACACCAGGACCACTGAGCAACCACGGCGGGTCCCGCAGGAGTTGTACGCTTCATTTAACCTACAGTGGTGCCCTATTTGATCAGTCAAGGTTGACCAATCTGAGCTCGGTTATACCGCATGGATGGCACTCGGCTAGAGAACCTGGTATTTATGACCTGCACATGTGTGGCCACACATGCTGTATGCAAGATCAAATATTAGGATTCACTAGTTGTGGCAGTTACCGTCTGCTACTTTTTGCAGCTTTGAGATAGTCCTCGTCAGCCAAGTTTATGGGTACGTTGCACCGAATGTAATTATTGCGACGGAGAAATTGCCAGCCGCATCATTTTTCCGCCTACACCTGTGCTTCATAGGCAATGCAGCATACGCCCCTTCGATACCGGACCGAAGCTGGGCATGCGGAGTTAATTCGCAATGTAGCGACAACAAAATCAACGGGATTATTACTCTTGCGCACTGTGCCTTCTTTAAACAACAACCACGCATACGTTGATTCATACGTTAAAACTCGTCCAAGTGCGGCTTTCAAATTTAAACACTGAAAAGTAAGAGAATTGAAGTATCCTTTCTCACGCGCAATGCGTCCGCTGGATCGCTGTTGTTTTCGTCTTCACCGATGCATACTGGGAACATTGAAGAAGCCACAGTAACGATTAAAACTATGATGGAACGCATTGTTTCTTCTAACTGAAGAGCTGGGTGCACACGTTGCTCCCCTAGCGAAAGAAAGACGCCGCAAATTCACCCAGGTTGGTTGGTAATATAAGAGAATACCACTTTCGACAAAAAAAGTCTAATTCACAACAGCAAGAGGACTCACTTTTTTCTGACAATGATATTTAAGTTTTTACTCTTCGTACTGTTCTTGTCGTGTTTCCATGTGACAAAGAAGGTTGATGAACTCGTCTTGTCAAAACATTAGGTCGTATATCAATAAAGCCATAATTAGCTGACAAAGTAAAGTGAAAAGCAGTCCACTCTAAATTACATGAGATTTTGAGAGGGTGAAACATTTAAGCCAGAAAAACAAAACGAAATCAAGCAAGAAAAGCCACGTTCCATTCTCTACATAAATCAAGGACGACACCCAGTTGGAAAGCACCGTATACCTTCAAATATTGGAGCATCAAATGTACGCATGCGGCTGTGTCATGCCAGGCCAGGTTGCGTTGCTTCGAATGAAACTGTAACAATAGCTAAATAGATAATCAAAACTCTTGTCATAGAATGAAGCGGAACACAAAGCTCATTTTTGGCCTCGGAATGAGAGTTTTGCGTTTACCGTGCTCAAAACTGATTGTTCCAATTTCATCCTGGCCCCAGGAAATGGAAGCCACTTATTTTATATAGCTATCGCGCCAGCAATAATAGTTCTAGATCGCGCGTGTAGCTTCAAAACGGCCCGTGGACAAAAAAGAAATTCCACCCAAATTCCTATACTGACACAGAGCTGTCCATAATAAACCTCGCGGGCTAGCACAATATCCAGACGGGACAGGCTCGTTAAAGCAAATGCATAATGTACAAACATTCGCCTCCATTGTGTACCCTGTAAAAGTGGATGTACTGCGAAGCAGCTCTCTTTTTTTTTTCTAAAGTTGTACCCGACTACGTACAAGGACGACCGCAACATGCGGGGCAGGTCACGGGTTCATGCACGTGTGCCGAAGATGCCGCATGCAAGCACATTCCTCTAGCCCTTCCGCGAAGTACAAGCGCCTCGGCCGCTAGGAAGAGATAAGATTTTCGGAACGTTTTTGCCCTAATGTCAACTACCGTCGCAGCACATGTAGTGCGACAGATGTAACGGCAATAGCCCCCGCACGTCAAGAACAGACACAATTTGTGCACATGTACGTCACGCGCAAAACGCACCTGTGCGGAGGTGGAGCATACACCCTTCTCCGAGGCTCTCCGCGAAGCGTGTGTTATTGAACTAATTGAATTTCTCAAAGTAAATTAGGTGATACGATTCGTAAATCACGACTTACACACAAGCTGCAGACATGATAGCTTCGGATTGTAATTCGAACACACAAGAATAACGGTATCGTCACGTGGCGATATTTACTGAAGGCGTAATATTATGACTTCATCAAGCTGACGTCACGCCATTACGTCTTCGTCAATTGATGATTTCACCTGATGACGTCGTGTGATGCCTCTATGAGGAGCGGCAAACCGTGCGCTATTCACTTCTTTGCGCAGTCTGCGGCATCGGTCCTCCTTTTTGTGCGGCCACCACGCACACAGACACGAACGATTCGGCCCAACTAGAGGTTAACACCTTCGCTACAAAACAAGGGTGGTCATGAAGGTATTTCCACTTTGTTAGCCTTTCAGTTGCGTTTTACAAACACAAGCGTTTCGTTAAGCGATGGCGTGCTGGCGTATAAGTGCGACG
This sequence comes from Dermacentor variabilis, assembly GCF_050947875.1. Taxonomy (NCBI): domain Eukaryota; kingdom Metazoa; phylum Arthropoda; class Arachnida; order Ixodida; family Ixodidae; genus Dermacentor; species Dermacentor variabilis. The sequence continues at coordinate 61,512,970 of NC_134573.1, read as the reverse complement.
AGGTTTACTGGACTCGTCAAGCGTCAGCCTTCTTTTTCCCCACATAAGCAGTTTCTGGACCTCAAGTTTGTTGCTTTCATTTCCTTTCTTTTCGGCTCGTGTCGCTAATACTTTTTTATGTGAAATATAGAGAATAGGATCAACTATTGGAAGTAAGCAACCTATTCTTAAATTAATTAGGCTTGGCCACAAAATGTGTTATAGTAAATTATCTTTACTGAATCTACAGTACCAGGGAAAGGTAAGACGAGTTTGAAAAGAGGGAAACTGAACTCTTTTGAAGAAATCCAACAATTGAAAGTGCAGTAAAGCAAAATGTTAGGTCAAGTTTACTTCAAGAGTGATTTTTGTGCTATCGAGGCAGAAAAAATTATTATACCTTGGTCAATTATGGTTCTCGCAATAAATTACGTTTGCAAGTGCCCCGAAGCGTTGTGAGTATGTTTTCTCAGCGGCGTCCAGTTCAGCCCGCTTCCCTAGAGTAACTACAAATACTACCTATATGAAGCCCAGCGATCTTCCCGGGAACACTATCGCAAATTTGTGAGCGATGTTAGACGCTGGTGCATCAAATACAACCTTTTTGAAAACTCGTTAATGTCATTAATTTATTAATCATGTAAACTCGTTAATCAAGCGTTTTACGCTGTCTTTCGGCAGCAATCAGCTACGTTTCTTTATGTACCAGGAGCCACCAAGTTCACACTGTTCGAAATAGGGGTGGTGGTAAGCTTAATATATGACAAACTTTTCAGGTTTCCCGCCTAAATATGACCGGTAAACATGTGTATTGAAGCCTCATTTTCTCTGTTTTTCCATGCGTATTATGACGTTGCCCTGATGGCCTCGGTGAAGTCAACAAATTGAGATTATTTATGTTTGAGAACAACAAGGTCGAACTAATGCGTCATATGCAGGCAAAGCTCCAACTGGGTGTAATTATTGGGTACTTCGCCGTAAATTACATATGCAAGCGTTCTGCCGCATTTCGAGTCTGTCCTGCAACTAGTGCAGAGTTTAGGCCGCTTCGGTGGCACTACAAATACCACCAAGGCTGCATTTAGTGAAATTGGCTAGAACGCTATGACATATCTTTGTAAGAAGTCAATTGCATGGATGAAGTAGAATTTTCAGAAAAATATATATAAAATGAGTGTTAGATTGCGTCATACGGCCGCTATCAGCTATGCTTCCCAATTTCATGTAGAAAGCCTTCACAAACAAAAGTAAAAAAAGAGAAACGTTTGAATTCCTACATGCTTTCTAGTTGTTTTTTTATGGAAACATAAGGTCCCGTCATTAGTTAAAAACACTGATAATAAAAAGAGGCGTTCCTACATTTCGATGGTTAAAGCTTTTGCGATTGCTTTATATTACCGCTTTCGGAGTGATTATTTTCTTACGAGTGAGCTATTTCACATCTTTATGCTGCGATAATATTAACACGCACACTAGAGGAGCATTCGCACCGCCGCCGCCGCCTTTGCTACAGGTTCTCCCTCAATAGCGCATGAACAGCAACCGAGGGCTGCTTCACGGGAAGGTCTCCATGTAAGGCAGAGTGCGTTTTGCCAACCGATAGCGATAGTGTTTTATTAGGCATATCTCGACGGCGTGTGGAAATTATTCAAATAGTATAGCAGCGCAGTTTGCGAGCGACACGTTCAGCTTGGCTTAAACAAACCTTCAAACAAAGGGGCAAATGAAGATGATTTCGAGGTAAATCCCCCCCCCCATTCAGCTCCTGCATCATTGACTAAAAAGGGTGGCATGGTCCCAGAGACAAATGTAAAAATCCACAGACATTGCTTACCTCTCTGAATGTATAAGATCATTATTTCGAATGTGTCAACGCTTGAGTCATACCAAACCTTAATTTCCCAAATATATTGCATCCATTATAAATTATCATGTTGAAAGATTTGTTACGCGTACAAAGCAGGGACAATCAACCTGCAGAAGAGCCTGGTACGATCACGTTGCGATTACGGCACCTTGGCGCATCGCTGCAGTGCCGAGCGCGGGGAATATCGGAAACGAACAGCATCAACGAAGCTATATATAAAAAAAGATTCTTCATTGTTGCATGATTTTAAATGTCCACTCTTTCATGAGCTAGGCTACAGCACTCATTTGTATGAACGCAATAACTTTTTGCCAAAAGGATGAACCTTTCGGAAACATGTGCAAATGCCACTGCTCGCGCCTCCGCGGTCGTCTCCTTCCTCAGCTCGATCCGATGCCGCTCATCACGCAAGCATTCCAATACTCTCCTCCCACTGCTAAGGCGTCGACGCTATAGTGGCCCACTGCCAGTCGGTGCGGTGATTTCGGTCCCTAATTCCTTGCCTCAATATATGGCGAAACGAAAACACGTGTAAAGCTGCGCTCAAATGTAGCTTTAGGAAGTGTGGTGATCGTCGGACATTTGTTATTTTTATCTTTTTCCAGTATGTAGCTACGCCCAGCTGAGAATATCTAAAAAAAATTTAGTGCCCGTCTCTAAACATTTTGTGGGAGTGCCGACATTCGTTCAACAATAACAAAGAAAGCTTTTCAGGAGCCAATTCAAGTTCAAAGCACTGCCTATATTACCTGGAGCACGTCATTTACATGCGTGTTTGTCCAGAGTCATATCATGACTGAAAATTATTTGATGCTGACAAGATGATTAGATCAAAGAAAGTCTTTTCAAAGCTATCGGTCCTGCGGCGATCGGCTTGCGTCGACCCGTTTATGGTAGCAAGCCCTCTCAATGGGACCCAACTTATGATGCCGCGTCCTCATCCAGCTTGACTCGTCAAAGCTTGTGTAAATACTAGCGTGCGCGGGCCGTGAAGTGGCAACTTCTGCTAAGACTGGCTACACGTTGCTTACCACTGAACTTTTATGTGCTGGTGACAGAGAAAGCTGTGACTGGAAAATTGCGTGGTTAGTAACGACTGCAATGCGTTCAAGAGTTGCCTTCACTAGAGACATGCAACATACCTGTGCTGGATCTTGCTCTTACGTTTAATAATGGTACACCTGTCCGGTGAACTGTCCTGAACTCAGTAAACCTTTCAGCAGGATTTGGTCAGTACAGCCGTTACAAAGCATTATCGAGAACTGTACTACTTCGGCAATAGCAGGACACAACCAGCAACAAAGAGACCCGAAAGAGAAGAGATCAAAAGCGCATAAAGACAGAATGTTACTGTGGATACGAGTAACTGGATAGTGCTTATTGAATGAGCCCATAAAGTATTACAGCGCGAACGTGGACAAAGGACGGCGAAAGAGACAGACGTAGAGAGGCGCTTGCTGCAAACTTAGGCTCAAAAGCGAGGGTGCTTTTCATTAGGTCGGGTAGGCAGGCGTTGCCATAAATTTGTTTGTCATGGATTGTGATGGTGCATTCAAGCCGTCGTTTTTATTTAAAGGGCGATTATATCAAAATATTATTTTTTTGAAAATACTCCTATCATCTCCGGAACCATAAGTGCTAACCAAATCTTTTTTACCAGTATATACCGTGCTGCTCGAAAAATCTACTGTAATAAAATATCTTTACAGGCAAACAGAAATTTGAATACGTGATTGCAGATAGCCTCATATGCTATGTAGGACAATAAAACGGAAAGCCATTCCAGTCGGGTTTTATCCAGTCTCCCAACGACACACTTAAGTAAGCGCAGACTCAAGCATCGTACGGTGACCCACGGCACTGTTCGAACCGACCAATGAAATGTTCACCCCCTTTACAGGAGAATTCTTTGGTTTCCACTAGGGCGGCATTGCCTTCCTTGACACGTTTCCCTCATCGAATTGGCTGAATAAAGGTGAGCAGTCGTATGCGTTTCCATGGGGTCGCGTTAGTGCAGCTTAAGCAGATAACCGGATGACGAGGGTGGTACCGCCGTCCCCGATTGACACACATGCCCTTTTTAGACTGCGGTTGCTGGTGGAAGATCACGGTGGCGTGAAACGGCAGGATAAAAATGTCGCTAAAAGAGATCTTTAGTGAAACAGAGTTGGCAGAGCGATGTAGTAAACGTGCACAAAGTGCACGACATTGTTATACTGCCACGCAAACTTTTTTATTGTAGTTACATAAATTCACGCTACCCGCTGGCTCCGAGTAGTGAAAGTGTCCGAGTAATCCTTAGGCAGACACGTTCTATTCCTTTCGGAAAAAAGGAGTCTTTTTTTATAGCGAAAAATAAATCTTTTGTTCGGCAGATTACTGCATCTTTATTGCGTGTACGTCGTTTTAATGCGGTGAGTTTTCGCGGCTTTGTGACGTCGCGTGTTAAACAGGTGAAGTGGGCGCAAGCTGAAGCCTTTTGAACAAATAGAGGGGGGCTTATGGCTAGAAAAGTGAAGAATTGGAAATAACTATGTTCTTGTTTTTTCAAATCGTGTATAATCAGTATGTGCACGTCACGCCAAATGTGGTGTCTTCGTTGTTGTCGTGACGTCATGTGTAAAAAGGTGAGTTGGAGTTGGCCCGCAGAAGTTTTCACCCATCTTGGAGGGCTGATTGCAGAAATCGAAAAGAAACAGTTCGGAATAGATGTACGGTATATCGCCAAGGTAGACAAAAATGCACGTTAATCCTGTTCAAATATACGGACTTATGGGAAAACAGCGCTGCCCAGAGGGTCCTTGTGACACTGAAGATCATGATGATTTATTGGCATACGGTTCGAAAAGAGGCGGCGAGAAAGTCGTCTAATCTGCTTGAGTTACCTGTGTAGGCTATATATGCTTTGCATTATACCAGTTGCGTATCATCTCTTTAATCTCTTTTTTCTTTCCTCAAAACATCTATATCTACCTTGTACCACTACCTGACGTGGTAACGGATTCAGTCTTATCTGTCCCATCCCTAATTTTTTACACCAATACTTCCACGTCCCTTGCTTATCTGATATGCTAGTCATTTGATGATTTCGTCCAATTTATATCCAAGGACTTCTGGAAGGCGTGCGTTTTTCACGCGCCTGACTCAATGAGTCCTTTCGTATTCCATTTAGATGTGCTGAGTAGTCTCCGCATTTTCGCTGCAGCAGACATTACCCTCATTACCGAGGTAATGAGGGATAAGCTGCAAGTACAGTGAAAATCAATCAGCTGCATTCACAGGCTCGGCCGACAAGGCAGCAAACGACCGGTAATCATCAATCTGCAATATTTCAACGAAAAGAAGCTTATTTTTGAAAACTGCAGCAAGCTCAAAAATTCAGGCATCTCTGTACAAAATGATTACTCGCTACAAAGGGTAAAGAAACCGAAGCGTCTGTGGGAAAGCGCGAAAGATGAGACGCTGCAGGGTAAAAAAGTACGCCTACTTCATGATAAACATTGGGTCAATAAAGATTAGTTCTTTTCGAATGAGACAAAAAAAAAACATGCGCGCCAAGATAAACAATCAACGCTCTCAGCAGCCCGAGCCTTCACGCCTTCCCAAAGAAAGTGACAAGCACTTGTGCATAATCGCCCTAAATGCTCGTAGTGTAGTAAACAAAACAGAACCCCTTGAGGTTTCTTTACTAGAACATGACTCACACATTGCCGTCATAACCTAGACGTGGGCGCGGACTGAAATAGCTGACGAGGATGGCTTCTCTAATTGTTACCAAGCTTTTAGTAGGGATTGGCCTTTCAGGGGAGGTGGCGCTGAAGTTCTAATTAGAGACTACATACAGGCTGTTACCTTGGAAGAAATTCCAGGCCTTGAATTTTTGTGCTTAAAGATCTCTTGCTGGGGCATACCTTCGTTCTGTTTGCCATTTACAGACGTCCTGATGCATCAGCTGATTATCTGTTAAAACACGAAGAGCACATGTCTCGGTTGCAAAGAAGTAAGTTGCTTATTTTTGGTTATCTAATCCTGGCAGGCGTTAATTGGCAGCGTTTTGAATCCCTTCCTCAGAACAGCAGTAATTTAAACAGTGTACTAAACATAATGTTGACACGCAACCTAATTCAAATAGATCAGGAACCGACACGTGTGCAAGGAACCAGCAAATCTGTACTGGATTGGGTATTTTTTCCTAGAGAAATACCTGATTACACTGTTGACGTTGTGGAAGGCATCTCTGACCACATGCTTGTCTGTGTTCACTTACTCATTCTCGCTTGTATTCTATCTAATAACACTGTGAAACATTGCTCTTTCAAACACTACTCATGTGCAGATGATGCATCCACTATAGAACATTTGTAAACATGGCTTATCGATTTTAATGATACTGATTTGAACATACTTCGGCACCGTGTTAATGATATCTGCCACTACTATATATGTAAGTTTGTGCCGAGCAAACGTAATTTTTTTGTCTTAAACACACGCCGTGGATGACGCGTGAAATAGTCCACTTAAAGCGAAACATAAAAAGATTAAGGAAACGGTGCTTGCATTTAGGTCATCTAGATTATTTGAAAGATAGTCTTGCACGCTCAGTACACTCTTCGAAAGAATATTATTTTAATACAGTGCTGCCAAATTTTACTGTAGAGGAACGAAAAGTGTTTTGGAATTATATATGTGAAAAAACCGGTGTCGCAAATTTTGGCTGATGGTTCTGTGGTTACCCATCACTGGGATATTGCGCACCACTTCAATGACTACTTTCACAGTGTGTTTTCTAAATCTGGTGCTTGTCCATCCAATGACGCAGTGTTTCACCCCTGTGATGTAAATTTTTTTTTCATACCCTGGCGTAGTTTTATTTATTTATAGATACTGCTATCTGAAATTAGATCATAGCAGGGTGGGTATACATAAAAATATACAAGCATGTAAACGCATACAAAATTCGTCACATATGCAGGCATTTTCAGACATTCGTGAAGAATACATAACATACAATAAAAAAACATACAAGCAGATAACGCGCACGAATTCATAACATTTGCAAGCAATTTTCAAACATTGATAAGGAGTTCTGGGTAACAATATTAGAATTAAGATTATTTCAGTCTGTTATTGTCCTAGGAAAAAGAGAATGTTTGAAACAGTTGTTCCGTGGGTTGATAGGGGTTATCGATAAAGCATGCCTTCGTCTCGTGTTATAACCTGATGAGTAAGTAAAGAACTTGGAAGTGTTAACCTTATAATGGCCGTTTAGAAGTTGAAATAGGAACTTTTATCGACAGATACGGTTGCGCACAGTCACCGGGGGTAATCCACTGAGCCTTACGAGCTCACCAACAGACGCGCGGCTGTATGAATTAAAAACAAACCTAACTACCTTATGCTGTACACGTTGGAGTTTTTTAATATTGGTTAAAGTAACTGGGTCCCAAATAATTACGGCATATTCCAACAACTGACGAATGTAGGAATTGTACGCCAGTAAACGAACACCAGACGTAGATGATTTCAGTGAGCGCCTCAAGAAAAACTGTCTACGCAAAGAATTCGCAACAACAGTATCTATGTGCTTCGTCCAGGGAAGCTCATTGATTATCCATAGGCCCAAATATATGTGCTCTCTTACCTCTAATAGACATACGTTGTCAACATTATATGCAAATTGAAGAGGTTCTTTCTTATGTGTGATTCTCATAAAAACAGTTTTTTTCAAAATTAATAGACATTTGTCATTGTTCGCACCAAGCAGTGACCTTTGCCAGGTCATCATTTAGACGCACCTGATCATCAACAGAAGATATCTTTTCATACAAAATACAGTCATCTGCGTAAAGTTTCACGGTAACTGAAAGAACTGCGACTATGCAATTTATAAATAATAGAAATAAAAGTAGTCCCAAAACTGATCCCTGGGGTACTCCAGACGCAACGTCTGTATTGTTAGAAGAAGTATTGTTTAACGTGACAAATTGGTGTCTGTTAGTAACATAGGCTCAGTTCCATGTAAGTATATGTTTATTTTTTCTATATTACCCTAATTTATTGATCAATTGGTTATATGATACCTTGTGAAATGCTTTAGGAAAATCCATGAACACAATATCTGTTTGATTCCCTTCATTATTGCCTGTGCGAGATCGTGAACAGTCGCATCTAATTAAGTGCATGTCGAAAACCTATGCCTAAAACCATGTTGGACATCTGTGAGTACCTTGTGCTCTTCTAAGAAACCTAATATATGTTTACGAATTATATGCTCTTAAATTTTGCTCTTAAATCATCATCGTCATCATCATCATCATCCGCCCAGTTACGCCCACTGCAGGGCAAAGGCCTCTCCCATACTTCTCCAACTACCCCGGTCATGTACTGATTGAGACCATGTTGTCCCTGCAAACGTCTTAATGTCATCCGCCCACCTAACTTTCTGCCACCCCCTGCTACGCTTCCCTTCCCTTGGAATCCAGTCCGTAACCCTCAATGACCATCGGTTAACTTCCCTCCTCATTACATGTCCGGCCCATGCCCATTTCTTTTTCTTGATTTCAACTGAGATGTCATTTACTCGCGTTTGTTGCCTCACCCAATCTGCTCTTTTCTGATCCCTTAACGTTACACCCATCATTCTTCTCTCCATAGCTCGTTGCGTCGTCGTCAATTTCAGCAGAACCCTTTTCGTAACCATCCAGGTTTCTGCCCCATATGAGAGAACTGGTAAGACACAGCTGTTATACACATTCCTTTTGAGGAATAATGGTAACCTGCTGTTCATGATTTGAGAATGCCTGCCAAACGCACCCCAGCCCATTCTTATTCTTCTGGTTATTTCAGTCTCATGATCTGGATCCGTGGTCACTACCTGCCCTAAGTAGATGTATTCCCTTACCACTTCCAGTGCCTCGCTACCTATCGTAAACTGCTGTTCTCTTCCCAGACTGTTAAACATTACGTTAGTTTTATGCAGATTAATTTTCAGACCCACCCTTCTGCTTTGCCTCTCCAGGCCAGTGAGCATGCATTGCAATTGGTCCCCTGAGTTACTAAGCTAGGCAATATCATCAGCGAATCGCAAGTTGCTAAGGTATTCTCCGTCAACTTTTATCCCCAATTCTTCCCACTCCACGTCTCTGAACACCTCCGGTAAACATACTGTGAATAGCATTGGAGAGATCGTATCTCCCTGTCTGACCCCTTTCTTTATTGGGATTTTGTTGCTTTCTTTGTGGAGGACTACGGTGGCTGTGGTGCCGCTATAGATATCTTCCAGTATTTTTACATATGGCTCATCTACACCCTGATTCCGTAATGCCTCCGTGACTGCTGAGGTTTCGACTGGATCAAACGCTTTCTCGTAATCAATGAAAGCAATATATAAGGGTTGGTTATATTCTGCCCATTTCTCTATCACTTGATTGATAGTGTGAATATGGTCTATCGTTGAGTAGCCTTTACGGAATCATGCCTGGTCCTTTGGTTGACAGACGTCTAAGGTGTTCCTATTCTATTTGCGATTAACTTAGTAAATACTTTGTAGGTAACGGACAGCAAGCTGATCGGTCTATAATTTTTCAAATCTTTGGCGTCCCCTTTCTTATGGATTAGGATTATGTTAGCGTTCTTCCAAGATTCCGGTACGCTCGAGGTTATGAGGCATTGTGTATACTGCGTGGCCAGTTTCTCTAGAACAAGCTCACCACCATCCTTCAACAAATGTGCTGTTACCTGATCCTCCCCAGCTGCCTTCCCCCTATGCATAGCTCCTAAGGCTTTCTTTACTTCTTCTGGCGTTACCTGTGGGATTTCGAATTCCTCTAGGCTATTCTCGCTTCCACTATCGTCGTGGGTGCCACTGGTACTGTATAAATCTCTATAGAACTCCTCAGCCACTTGAACTATCTCATCTATATTAGTAACGATATTGCCGGCTTTGTCTCTTAACGCACACATCTGATTCTTGCCTATTCCTAGTTTCTTCTTCACCGTTTTTAGGCTTCCTCCGTTCCTGAGAGCCTGTTCAATTCTATCCATATTATTGTTCCTGATGTCCGCTGTCTTACGCTTGTTGATTAACTTAGAAAGTTCTGCCAGTTCTATTCTAGTTGTAGGGCTAGAGGCTTTCATACATTGGCGTTTCTTGATCAGATCTTTCGTCTCCTGCGATAGCTTACTGGTTTCCCGTCTAACGGCGTTACCAGCGACTTCTTTTGCGCACTCCATAATGATGCCCATGAGATTGTCGTTCATTGCTTCAACACTAAGGTCCTCTTCCAGAGTTAAAGCCGAATACCTGTTCTGTAGCTTGATCCGGAATTCCTCTAGTTTCCCACTTACCGCTAACTCATTGATTGGCTTCTTGTGTACCAGTTTCTTCCGCTCCCTCCTCAAGTCTAGGCTAATTCTAGTTCTTATCATCCTATGGTCACTGCAGCGTACCTTGCCGAGCACGTCTACATCTTGTATGATGCCAGGGTTAGCGCAGAGTATGAAGTCGATTTCATTTCTTGTCTCACCATTCGGGCTCCTCCACGTCCACTTTCGGCTAACCCGCTTGCGGAGAAAGGTATTCAGTATCCGCATATTATTCTGTTCTGCAAACCCTACTAATAACTCTCCTCTGCTATTCCTAGAGCCTATGCCATATTCCCCCCCCCCCCTGACTTGTCTCCAGCCTGCTTCTTGCCTACCCTGGCATTGAAGTCGCCCATCAGTATAGTGTATTTTGTTTTGACTTTACCCATCGCCGACTCCACGTCTTCATAAAAGCTTTCGACTTCCTGGTCATCATGACTGCATGTAGGGGCATAGACTTGTACCACCTTCAATTTGTACCTCTTATTAAGCTTCACAACAAGACCTGCCACCCTCTCGTTAATGCTATAGAATTCCTGTATGTTACCAGCTATTTCCTTATTCATCAGGAATCCGACTCCTAGTTCTCGTCTCTCCGCAAAGCCCCGGTAGCACAGTACGTGCCCGCTTTTTAGCAATGTATATGCTTCTTTCGTCCTCCTAACCTCACTGAGCCCTATTATATCCCATTTACTGCCCTCTAATTCCTCCAATAACACTGCTAGACTCGCCTCACTAGATAACGTTCTAACGTTAAACGTTGCCAGGTTCAGATTCCAATGGCGGCCTGTCCGAAGCCAGGTATTCTTAGCACCCTCTGCTGCGTCACAGATCTGGCCGCCGCCGTGGTCAGTTGATTCGCAGCTACTGGGGACTGAGGGCCGGGGTTTGATTGTTGTATTCATATAGGAGATTGCGGCCAAGTACTGCACCAGGGTGGCCAATCCTGCTCTGGTGAGAGAGTGCGTTACCGGTTCTGGTCACCGGGATCATGGCGCACTCCAGGCCTGTTTGTGCAATTTTCTCAACACACGGTTTTTTTTTGTATTTTCCGGTGGAGAATAGCGCCGCACCGGGGTTTCAACCACGGTCCTCTTGCACGGGAGGCGGATACTCTACCGTCCCCGCAGGAATTAAATTAAAAAATTAAATTCTGGCGTTTTACGTGACAAAACCACTTTATGATTATGAGGCACGCCGTAGTGGAGGACTCCGGAAATTTCGACCACCTGGGGTTCTTTAACGTGCACCTAATTCTAAGTACACGGGTGTTTTCGCATTTCGCCCCCTTCGAAATGCGGCCATTGTGACCGGGATCCGATCCCGCGACTTCGTGCTCAGCAGTCAAACACCATAGCCATTGAGCAACCACGGCGGGTCCCGCAAGAGTTGTACGCCTCATTTAACCTACAGTGGTGCCCTATTTGATCAGTCAAGGTGGACCAATCTGAGCTCGGTTATACCGCACGGATGGCACTCGGCTAGAGAACCAGGTATTTATGACCTGCACATGTGTGGCCATACATAATCGAGGATATATATAAGCTTTTCTTAGGAGGGCTCCCGTACAGTGATAAAATAAAGGAAAAGACATTAAAAGGAAAGAAAAAAATGGGGGGAAAGGAACATAACAGGTGATTTCAACTCGTGACCCTTGGATGTTGCCCGTAAAGATAGCTCAGTCGGTTGGTTCGTCAGGCCACAGGTTACTTTCAAGTGCCATAGCTCCTGCTCCGAGCCTCATACTTACGTGAAAAGGGACTGATGTTGTCCGCGGCAGTCGATTTTGATAGTCGACGAGTGGTTAGAAGACATACTTTCTTGGAAAAATGGCCGCCCGAGGAAAAGAGCAAACTCGAGCGGCTTTAGACACTAGGAAAACTGCGTTAAAATATTTAGACTTGAGGGAAAGCTTCGTTAACGAACTATAAAACGGTTATCAGCACTCGAATACGATGAGAGAAATTATTGAGACGTGGAAAATTCCCTTGAAATAAATATGTTTGCGAGGCAAATGCTTGTAAGTATTGAAACTCTTAAAAGATGAGGGGGAATATGCGCTCACCGAGAGGGCATCGTCCGCACGAGACCACCACCAGGGACCTTACTGAGACGTGGAGGGCTCTGCGGCAGGAACGAAGCCTCCCTTCTCCGCCGGCCAAGAGGGGGAAACGCGCTTTCTGATCGCTCAAGGTTGCGCGGACATAGTAGAACTCTAGCGTCTAGGAAAAGCTTAAACAGGTGCGAGGGCGGCACGCATAGCGTGGAAAGCTAGCCGCCAGAATAACGATCTCAAGGACTGCTGCTGACGAGGGCGAAATACCTTCGTGTAAATATAATAACCGTAATAGGACTATTTTCGACAGAAAAAAAAAGGAAACGGTCCAGAGGACTATACTACGAGAGCTGTGACTGATAATTTTCTATGCATATATATATATATATATATATATATATATATATATATATATATATATATATATATATATATATATATATATATAGATTCATCCCATCTATGGGATCGCATGCGCGCGCTGTTGCTTTGTCTCTGCGTGTAGTAGTTAAGAGAGCCAGTTTAAGGGCGGAGAAGAAGGAAGGAAAAGTCTCTGAAGCAAAATTGCAGCGCCGTGGTTTTAAAGCACACCCGTGGTAGAGAAACGGAAGGCGATATAAGCGTGCGTGGCCGTGATACGCACATGACAAACTGCCTTAAAATATTTAGACTTGAGGGAAAGCTTCGTAACAAACGATAGCACAGCAATCAGCACTCAAATATAATTATAACCCTAATAATAATTGTAAATATTCATCTCATCTATGGGATCTAATGCGCGCGTTGTTGCTTTGTCTCTGCGTGTAGTAGTTAATAGAGCCAGTTTAAGGGCGGAGAAGAAGGAAGGAAAGGAAAGCAAAATTGCAGCGCCGTGCTTTTAAAGCGCACCCGTGGTAGAGAAACGGAAGGCGATATAAGCGTGCGTGGCCATGATACGCACACGACAAACTGCCTTAAAATATTTAGACTTGAGGGAAAGCTTCGTTAACAAACTATAACACGGTAATCAGCACTCGAATACGACGAGAGAAATTATTGAGACGTGGAAAATTCCCTTGAAATAGATATGGTTTGCGAGACAAATGCTTGTAAGTATTGATGCTCTTAAAAGATGAGGGGGAATATGCGCTCACCGAGAGGGCATCGTCCGCACGAGACCACCACCAGGCACCTTACTGAGACGTGGAGGGCTCTGCGGCAGGAACGAAGCCTCCCTTCTCCGCCGGCCAAGAGGGGGAAACGCGCTTTCTGATCGCTCAAGGTTGCGCGGACATAGTAGAACTCTAGCGTCTAGGAAAAGCTTAAACAGGTGCGAGGGCGGCACGCATAGCGTGGAAAGCTAGCCGCCAGAATAACGATCTCAAGGACTGCTGCTGACGAGGGCGAAATACCTTCGTGTAAATATAATAACCGTAATAGGACTATTTTCGACAGAAAAAAAAAGGAAACGGTCCAGAGGACTATACTACGAGAGCTGTGACTGATAATTTTCTATGCATATATATATATATATATATATATATATATATACATATATATATATATATATATATATATATATATATATATATATATATATATATATATATATATATATATATGTGTAGATTCATCTCACCTATGGGATCGCATGCGCGCGCTGTTGCTTTGTATCTGCGTGTAGTAGTTAAGAGAGCCAGTTTAAGGGCGGAGAAGAAGGAAGGAAAGGAAAGTCTCTGAAGCAAAATTGCAGTGCCGTGGTTTTAAAGCACACCCGTGGTAGAGAAACGGAAGGCGATATAAGCGTGCATGGCCGTGATACGCACACGACAAACTGCCTTAAAATATTTAGACTTGAGGGAAAGCTTCGTTAACAAACAATAGCGCAGCAATCAGAACTCAAGAGATACTGGTCGGTAATTGTCTATGTGTGTGTTTTTCCCGGATTTATGTAAAGGTTTGATTTCGGCCGTCCTCTAGTCATCCGTTCGGGAACCATTGCGTAAAGATCTGGTGAATAGGACATGCAGGTACTTAGCACACCATTCCGCATAACGCTTTAAAAACGCGTTTGGTATTTTATCTGGTACTGATGACTTTTAGTATCAACGTTCAATAGCAAATTAAAAACGCCGCTCTCAGAAATGACAACGTCAGATATAACAGGAAGCGATATAGAAAAGTCGAGAAGGCAACCATTAGCTTTGGTAAATACCGACTGGAAGAATTTGTTAAAAGCAGAAGAAACGACATTCTCATCACTTACACATTTTCCGTCTATCATGAACCCACTGGTAGAAGAAGAATTAGGTGTGATTTGGCGTCGGAACCTCTTTGGAGACGTTTTAATAAACGAAGGCAGGATCGTTCGGTAATATGTTTCTTTGTCGCAAATAATTTTCTGTTTTAGTTGTTCTTAAGTGCCTTCTACAATAGATTTTAAAGTTACATTTGTTCTTGCTTTCACTTTTAACCTTTTAACCCTGCGCTGTAAGCGTAACGTCTCGCGAGAAATCCATGGGTTACGGTGCACAGAAGATTTTGCGATTGTGGCAACGAAACGTTGGATACATTCAGAGGCAATTCCCCTAAAAGAAAGCCATCAGTCATTTACATTGCAAGTGCTGTTTCTGAAGTCAATGAAGTAGAATGCAAACATATCCAGAATAGATTCATCATCAGCACGAGAAAAATTGGGAAACAAATGAACACCGTTTTTTGTGATCGGGGTGGACATTTGACAAACTCAACAAGATAGCTTTGTGATCAGAAATCCCAATTTGTGACTTCACAGGTTATCGCATTTCGGATGGCGTCACTTACAAAGAATAAGTCCAGAATTGAGCCTACGGCTCCCTCTACTCTCGTGAAATTATTTACCATTTGCTGTAAGTCAAACGAGAATACAATATCAAAGATTGTGTTATCAATACTGTGAGCAGAATGCAATTAAAAGGTGGGCCAATCAATGTTTGGTAAATTAAAGTTTCCTGCCAGTAGTATCCTGTCATCTGATTTTACATGGCATTGCATATATTCCCTTAAGTTTTCAAGTACCGCAGCAGAAGAGTTTGGAGGTCTACAAAAACACCAAGTATGAAGCGGACCTTGTTGATGTATGCTTTGCAAAAGACAGCTTCAAAATCTTGCGCATCGGACATACTAAAAAGTTGCAGTGATGATTTGTACAAAATGGCCACTCCTCCACCTCTTCTGTCGCGGTCACCCCGAAATACCTTATAGCCCTTAGGAACAAACACACTGTCAAATATTTCACTGCTCAACCACGTCTCTGTAAGCATGGCAACGTCCGCATCATGCGGGAACAGCATGCCCTCAAGTTCTACAGCTTTATTGACGACGCTACAACAGTTTATTTATTTATTTATTTATTTAATGTGGTACACACTGCAGACCACATTGTGGTCCTTGCAGGATGGGCAGACATTGAGTACAAGACATATAAAAGATAAGTACGTATATATTCATAAAATATATAGAATTTACAATGATATATTGCTCACAGAAACATTTAGTAAAAAGGTCAAAGCGCAATACATAAATCAATTAATGGTGCAAACATAACGATGTAAAAGAGGCAAGGAAATTGCACATCAAAGGCAAGGGAGTTTGAGAGCCGAGCACCTGCCCCGCTCATTCAACAGGAAGAACACATGCTATACAGAAAAAACAAGACAATAAAAACTTACATAAAACACAGTCACATGTTGCAAGGGGCAGGCAGGGAATTCCATTCAGAAATAGTTCGGGGAAAGAAGGAGATCTTATAGCTGTCTGTCCTAGTCAGTGTATCCGAACGATGGTGTCGTTTATACCTAGTGGAGAGATGACTTACATATAGTGTAGCGTCCAGAGCCAATTTGTGATTAATTCGATTATGTAAAAAGTCTAGCCTGTGTTACTGTCTTCTTTGTTCAAGCGAAGGAATATCGTTAGCCAACATCAACTCTGACGGGGAATCCGAACTTTTGAACATAGAACAAATAAAACGAACAGATTTTCTCTGTATTCTCTCAAGTTTGTTAACATTGACTTTAGTATAGGGATCCCATGCAACGCAAGCATATTCAAGTTTTGGCCGGATATAGGTTAGGTAAGTGAAAAGCTTAACGTTTGAAGGGGCATTTCTTACTTTGTGTAGCAGATAGGTTAGCTTCCGAAAGGCGGAAGAACATGTGTTGTCAATGTGAAGGTTCCAAGAAAATTTATTAGTGAACGTTACGCCAAGGTACTTGTAACTCTCAACTTGCTTTAATGAAACAGATCCCATTTGATACGTGTATTCCGGGGGATTCTTTTTATGCGTTATGCGAAGAGAGACAGTTTTATCTATGTTTGCAGCCATGCCCCATTCTTCGCACTATAAAAATATATTATTCAAGCTAGAGTTAAGCTCCTTCTGATCATCCATGGACTTAATAGTGCGGAATACAACGCAGTCATCTTCAAACAACCTTATTTGTGTTCCTGGTTTGACGACGGTGACAATGTCATTAATATATAAAAGAAATAGCAATGGACCCAGGACACTGCCCTAGGGAACACCTGAAGTGACTGGTAGATATGCCGAGCTGTGATCATCAACTGAAACATACTGTTGGCAATTATCCAGATAGTCTGTAATCCAGGTAATTATGATGTCCGGAAGATTAATGTTCCTTAATTTTATTGCTTAAGATTTTGAATGCAGGGCTGGTCTCTTTGTGGTGTCATTTATGGTTCTTTGGGATTTTATATCGTTTGTTTTTTGCATTATCCCATCCAAACATACCACCGTTAATGCTTAACTTATCAAAAAGCAGCGTAACTTTAGCACCATTAACCTTTTCCTGTGATGCACTTTCCAATAATTTTTTTTTGACATCACGAATTATTTTCGAGTACTGTTCGCTGATTGAATATTCTGAACCTTTCAATTTCGGGCATGCCTTCATTATTAAAGTCTTCTCTCGGTAGTCATGTAGATTTATGATGACAGGACGATTCCTGTTTGATTTCCTACCTATTTGATGGCATCTTTGTATGCTCTTTATCGTAACTCCAAATTTTTCGCTAAGAATGTCCTTTGTTGTTTTGTCCGTAAGTTCCATCTCTGCTTCCCTTTCCTCTTCTTTTCTGCCGTAAATAAGTAAGTTGCTCCTGCAGCCTCTATTGTCCAAGTCGTCAGTTTTAGTTAACGGCTTCCAGTTTATTAATAGTCGACCTCACAGGCTCTACTTCTGCTTTACGGTCTTGGTAGTTGCCACCTCGTCTTCCAAATTTTTGATTCTCTCGGTCAAACCATCTATTTTCTCCTAAAAAGAGCCCTGTTTTGCAAGAATGTCACTGACAGACGATTTCAGGGAACGTTGACCTAATAGAATCTGCTGGAGCATTTCTCTTTCAGTCGTGTCTGGGCCTGTGTTTTACTCAATATCACCGCATTTTAAAAAATCGTCTTGGGAAGAAAAAAGGTATGTACAAACACTCTTTATACGTAGCGGGCTGGGCAGCAGCAACAAAAAGCGGTTGTCGCTACTATAGAAGTAGGCCGATAGGTGGTTACTAACCTGCGCAATGAAGCAAAATGGGTTCTTGACCATTGTGCCTGAGGTGCTGCTGCCAAGCCCACCGGTTGCAACCGGCGATGGGAAGCTTCTTATATAGGGCATGGTGTCCTTGTGATGTGACGTCACCGTTGACAGCGCAGGCGCAGACACGTTGACGGAAGTCATGATCAGGTCGTTGATCAAGCAAAAATCAGCTCGTGCTGGATGCTCGAAGCCAACGTCATTTGCTTGGTAAGAGGGAGATCGGGAGAATCCTTCACCGAGATAAAGCGGTTGTGCGGGCAGCAAGAGGGTCAAAACCTGCGCAATGAAGCAGAATGGTTTCTTGAGCATTGTGCCTGAGGTGCTGCTGCCAAGCCTAAATTTAAAAACTAAATCATCATGTGGTCCCGACAACCTTCCTAACCTGTTTCTGAAGAAATGTGCTGAATCTGTTGCAAAGTTTCTAGTTATTCTATTTCGTATTTCATTACTTCATGGACAACTACGCAGCAATTGGAAGTTAGCCAAGGTTCTGCCAATACACAACAAAGGTGACCGCACATTATTACAATATTACCGTCCAATATCACTTACATAATCATGTTGTAAACTAATCGAACATACTATTGCCAACCAGATTAATGAATTTTTAGATGCGCACGCAGTCCTGTCTAATTTCCAGCACGGGTTAAGAAAAGGATACTCAACAATTCCACAACTAGTGACAGTAATACATCCACTCGCTTCATGTCTCGATAAGAACGGGCAGATTGATGCAATTTTTCTTGACTTCAATAAAGCTATCGATAGCGTTCCCCATGACAAACTAATATTAAAACTCAGACGCAATGGCCTCCCAGAAATTTTATTCATATGGATATCAAACTATTTAACCAATCGCTACCAAGTTGTGGCAGTTAATGGGCAACAATGAGGTTGCCTTCCGGTCGGCTCTGGCGTGCCCCAAGGAAGTGTGCAGGGGCGATTATTGTTTATATTATATAGCAATGACATTACTACTCAACATGATCGGAATGTCCAAATCAGGTTGTTTGCGGATGATTGTGTGCTTTTTCAAGAAATAACTTAAATTACTGACCAAATCCATCTTAACTCCTCTCTTCCTAAGATTTTTGAATGGTGTGAAACGTGGTACATGAAACTTAACACTGTTAAGACCGTCTTCCTTCGCTTCTCTCGCAAAAGAGCTCCGCTTTCTTTTAACTACAGGCTAGGTTCGTTACCTTTGCTGGAAGAGATTAAATATAAGTGTTTGGGTGTCACACTTACTAATGCTTTATCGCGTGGTTTCATCGCGTCCCACGGCCATATTATCAGGGTCATTTTATTCTCCTTTGTATCAATCAAAGTTTGCGATCCTAAATTTTTCTCTCTCAGGCTTTTTCTGTTATTGCTGGAGCTGTTTGACTCTGAAGTACGCTTTCTTTTCTGCATAACTTATCCCTAAGAACGTCTCTGGCGCGCCGTAGAGCATCGTCTTCTTCGAAGGTGTTACCGTCTTCATCACTTAAAGCAGCTTGCGAATTTTCGGTTGGAGTTGCGTATAGCCTTACATGATTCCAAAATTTTCTGTGCGCCTATGTCACTTTCGCGAATGTTCTGCATCCAATTATCTCTTGCACAAGCTCACTGGCCACCATTTTCTTTTCTCGTTATTTGTTTCATTTAAGGAGCACCTCTTCGAGTAATCCCAGCTTTCTGGCTTCTCGATAACCCCTAGACGCATGCTTAAATTCTTCTATAGCTTGTTTTATTTCCTCTCTCCACCACTTACGCGGTTCCTCTTTCCAGAACACATTTTTTTTCTTGCCGTGCCTATCTCATTTCCTGTTGCATAACGTCTATCAGTCCCTTATATTCCTAGACTGTTGTACGAAAAGCTCCTATTATGTACTATATAATGCTTGCATCTATGTTATTTGCTTTTCTTTCAATTTTGAAGTTCTCGTGCAACTGGTTCTTGTTTTGCATTAGTTTCTCTCGAGAAATATTAAGGTTAAACTTTTATGATCGCTTTGCAGTCTATCTTTTTCATGTTCATCTATCATCATTTGGACTATAGTCGCTCATGAGACCATTTCTGAGACTAAGTCGTAATCGCTACATAGCTGCTTATTTCCGCATTGCGACGATACATGTCTATGACACTTATTCTCACTGTTAACTGCTATAAGATCTTGTTGGTCACGCTGATTCAGCACAAAAGAACAGTTTTAATCATTATACCCGTCGAAATTCGCTATGTATCTGTTCATATCTCCCACTAATATCACCGGGCCTAATTTCTTGAAGTAATTAGTATCCCTTCTAATCCAATCAATGAAATCTATTTTATCTCTCCTTCACTATCTGTCTCTAGGTAAGCTATGGCAAGTCACGTCTTTTTCCCTTCTCATGGGCCGCTAATCGATAAATGTTCCTTACATGTATTTTTCATCATTTCTCCCTTCATACCTCGCCTAGTTACCATGCCTATGGCTCCGCCTTTCCGTGACCCAGTCATTCTGTTACACCCCTGCCATACAAAATGGCCTATAACTGGATCCTGCTACAAATCTCATAGATGCGTTTCCGTTAAGGCGTACAAGCCAATACCTTCGTCGTTCAGCTACGTGGAAAACAGCATTCGGCGGCTTGAGTCAGAAAGCGCCTCCACTTTTACTGTCCGAAACACGCTTTGCTTTGCGAACAGCTACCTTTACGAGTTTCTTTTTTCATTCTGCTGCGTGCATCTGTGTATGCGTGTATGTTCGTGTTATCGCAGGGTTAGCGGGAGCGAGGACATATTGTTTCTCCGCCGGTCATCAGCACTTCAATGACGTGTAAAGTTGCCTAACTTGTCGAAGCGGCTCGTTCAGCGCCGTGAAATACTTCGGTTTTTGTCGCACTTCCATGATATTTCTGTTAGTTGTTTTTTTTGCGCAACAGCAGCTGCTCTTTGATTTGATTTTATAGTTTGATACTCTGTATTGCAGTGTACTTCAAGACACTCTGAAGCAGGAAACACTGACTTGACCTACAAATTAGGGAGGATCATGCCCATGCTGTCAATCACGTGAGTGTTGAAAGATTACACTTAGGAAACTTATCAAATATTGAGCAACCTGTGGTAATCTGCAAAACCCGCCCATGATGGAAAAAACAAAGGGTCACTTAAGCATATAAGGCCCTCTGGAGTGAACTTTCCCGTGATGAGGTAGCTTGGCAGCCTACTGGATTATCTGATTAAGCGATGCCGGATGCTCGCTTGCATAGTTGGAAGTTCAAATCCTCGTACGAAAAAAATTTTTTTTTTACATAAGGATGGTGAACTTGAATTTCACCTGTTCCAGTGCACGACATCTCCATGATTGAAGTGACGCCTGACACCGGCAAAGGGTGCCGAGAGCGAGTGGGGTATACAAATCCAGGTATACGAATTTAAATTAAGAAGCCGCACTAAGCTTCAGCAAAGACTCTCCCTCACCAGAACAGGAATTGGCCTACCTGGTGCAGTATTTGGCCGATCCTTCCCTCATGATTCCTACAATTAACCCATGGCCCTCAGTCCCCAGCAGATGCGCAGCGCCTTACTGAGGTGGCGGTCCGACCTGTAATGCCGCAATAGGTGCTAAGTATCTCTGCACCCGGACAGGCCGCCAATGGCAACTGAACCTGGAAACCTTTAAGATCCGGACTCTGTGGAGTGAGGCTAGCTTAGCCAGGCTCTTTGAGGAATTCTCGGATATAGTTTGGTATATCACTGGCCTTAGTGAGATTAGACGAAATGGTGAGGCTTATGTAGAGCTAAGTAACCGCCACATCCTCTTCTACAGAGGACTCCCAGATAGGAAGTTATACTGGGTAGGATTCCTAATACACAAAGACATAGTGGGAAACATTGACCAACACTACAGCATTACTGAGAGGGTAGCAGTATTCGTAATCAAAATTTAATAAGAGGTATAGGTTAAAGATAGTACAAGCCAATGCTCCAACATCAAGTCACGATGAAACTGAAGTAGATCAGTTTTATGATGATGTTGAATTAGCGACAGGAAAAGTGTAAGCTCAGTATACTGTAGTAATGGGCGACTTCAATGCAAAATTGGGGAAAATAGTCTGGTGTGCAACCAAGTGGCAACAACGGCGTCACTTCTAGGAAAGATAGATGAGAGATGCTGGTAGGATTCGCAGAATGGAATAAGTTGCGATTAACGAACACCTTTTTCAGGAAGGGTAGCAACAGAAAGTCGCCCTGGAAAAGCCGTAATGGTGGAACGCGAAATGAAATTGATTTTATACATTCTGCCGATTTCAGCATAGTGCAGGATGTAGAAGTGTTCAGTAGGGTAAAGCGCAGTGATCATAGGTTAGTGAGGGCTAGGATACACGCCAATTTGAGGACAGAAAACTAAAATTGGTCAAGAAGAAACAGGCCAAGCAAAATGCAGACAGGGTAAAAGCAGAAAAAGTTAGGCTGTTCCTTCCAAATAAATATGCAGCCTTAGAACAGAAAATGAATATGACATAGAGGTAATGAATGAAACCCTATCTAGGCTGGCTTTAGAAGCCGCAATAGAAGTGTGAGGCAAGGCATCAAGGCCACCAGTAGGCAAGCTCCCCAAGTAACATAGGACCTAAGAAAAATACGACAAAGTATAATAGTCTCAAACACAAGAGGTCAGATAGACAGCGCGAAACTTTCAAACTGATCAACAAGGCGAAAATAAGAGATATTCGAAATTGTAACACGAGAAAGACTGAAGAAGCCCTAAACTATGAACGCATCCTGAAATCAGTGAGAAGGAAACTTGGCGTTGGACAAACCAAGATGCCTGCACTGAAAGATGAGCAGGGTAATATCATCAGCAATCTCGTAGGTATAGTAAAGGCATCGGAAGAATTCTAAACTGACCTGTACAGTTCCCAGAGGAGCCACGATATATCCATTGGAAGCAGTATTGAACAGGTTGCAGAGATTTCTTCTATAACTAGCGATGAGCCTAGAACGGCCTTGCATGTCATGAAACGGACAAAAGCGGCAGGAAAAGATGAAATGACCGTCGATTTATTCAAAGGAGGAGGAGACATAATGCTTGAAAAACTGGCGGCTCTCTATGCGAAGTGTGTATCGACTTCATGCGTGCCAGACAACTGTAAGAATACAAACATTATACTGATACACCAAAAGGGAGACGTTATGAATTAAGACATTAAGAAGGCGTTGAAGGTGCTCGTCAAATGCATTCGAAAAGACGGCGACATCATCTAGATAAATGAGGCAGCTTTTCCATTTGAGGTCAGCGAGAACGGCATCTATCATTCGCTGGAATTTGGCTGCAGCTGAACTTAGGCCGAAAGGAAGTACTGTAAATTCGCAAAGGCCGTCCAGAGTCACAAACGCACTTTTCTCGCTGTCCCGCTTATCTACATCAGTTTGCCAGTAGCCCCTATTCAGGTCGATAGAAGAGAAATACTTCGCGTGCTTCAGCCTGTTCAGAGAATCGTCGACACGAGTCAACGGGTACATGACTTTCTTTTTGACGTCTGATGCTCGTGGTTGGGTGGTGTTGGTCGTCGCTGCGGCGCTCTTTGTCGAGAGAGTGTCGAGGCATCATCGAATGTCGGTGATAGCTTTGTGCTCACTGAGAAACTTCATGCCGATGATTTGGTCTCGAGAACACTGAGAGAGAATGCTCAAACTGGCAACAAACGTAGAGCCATTAATGTGTATTCGTGCCGTGCACATGGCGAAGGGTGTGACGATGGGCCCGCCAGCTGTACGAACTGGTGTTTTATTCCAAGGCGTCATCGCTTTCTTCAGAAGGTTGGCCAGTTTTCGCTGATAATAAAATAATCTATTCCAGTGTCCACTAAAGCCGTAAATTCACGACCGTCGAGAAGCAGAGGAATGTCCAAGGAAATTCTTCTTCCGTTATCAGCAGGTACTGTCGTCGTCGACGTATCATCTGTCTGCGTACGCGTCAGTAGGAGTCCTTCAGCATGTCCAGACTGAGCGGCCTCGCCCCGAAAGCCACCGTGGTTAGTTTGCGAATATTACATATGAAGGCTGGCAGCACGTAGTGGTCGAGCTTCTGTGTTGACGGCTGGTTCTCTTAACGCGTGCTTGAGTTCGTCACAGAGAACACTGGACAAAGAGCTAAGCGCCGGCTGTGAGGGTACCGCCATTTTCGGGAGTTCTTCGCGGATTACGGAATAAATGAGTTCTCGAAGAAAATCGACGTGGCTCCCGACAGCTCCGAAGAAGTACGTAGATGAAGTAGTGTTCACTTTGTGTTCGTATGATGGTGAGCGCTGCTGAAGAGTTTGTTCCATAGTGACGGCCTCGGAAAGAACTTCTGACACAGTCTTGGCAGGACACGAGACCACCAAACAGCTGCTCTTTCCCTCCGTGCATCAGGTACCGCACCTTCCTTCCTTCCGACATGCTGGGGTCAGCTCGTCGAAAGAGACGCGTCATGTCGGCGACATGCATTGCGACACCTTCGTTCGGCATTTGTACACGGGACTGGAGACCACGCTCAGCTCACTCTCGGCGATCAGGGCTCGCATACTCAAGAAGACGGCGTTTGAAATCTGCCCATGAATTTAGGATACCCAGCACGGTTCTCGCACTAAACACGTCATCATCATCATCATCATCATCATCATCATCATCACCACCACCACCACCAGCCTGGTTACGCCCACTGCAGGGCAAAGGCCTCTCCCATACTTCTCCAACAACCCCGGTCATGTACTAATTGTGGCCATGCCATGCCTGGAAACTTCTTCATCTCATCCGCCCACCTAACTTTCTGCCGCCCCCTGCTGCGCTTCCCTTCCCTTGGGATCCAGTCCGTAACCCTTACTGACCATCGGTTATCTTCCCTCATTACATGTCCTGCCCATGCCCATTTCTTTTTCTTGATTTCAAATAAGATGTCATTAACTCGCGTTTGTTCCCTCACCCAATCTGCTCTTTTCTTATCCCTTAACGTTACACCTATCATTATTCTTTCCATAGCTCGTTGCGTCGTCCTCAATTTGAGTAGAACCCTTTTCGTAAGCCTCCAGGTTTCTGCCCCGTAGGTGAGTACTGGTAAGACACAGCTGTTATACACTTTTTTCTTCAAGGATAGTGGCAACCTGCTGTTCATGAGTTGAGAATGCCAGCCAAATGCACCCCAGCTCATTATTATTCTTCTGATTATTTCAGTCTCATGATCCGGATCTCAGGTCACTACCTGCCCAAAGTAGATGTATTCCCTTACGACTTCCAGTGCCTCGCTGCCTATTGTAAATTGCTGTTCTCTTCCCAGACTGTTAAGCATTACTTTAGTTTTCTGCAGATTAATTTTAAGACCCACTCTTCTGCTTTGCCTCTCCAGGTCAGTGAGCATGCATTGCAATTGGTCCCCTGAGTTACTAAGCAAGGCAATATCATCCGCGAATCGCAAGTTACTAAGGTATTCTCCATTAACCTTTATCCCCAATTCTTCCCAATCCAGGTCTCTGAATACCTCCTGTAAACACGCTGTGAATAGCATTGGATATATCGTATCTCCCTGCGTGACGCCTTTCTTTATTGGGATTTTGTTGCTTGCTTTATAGTGGACTACGGTGGCTGTGGAGCCACTATAGATATGTTTCAGTATTTTTACATACGGCTCGTCTACACCCTGATTCCGTAATGCCTCTATGACTGCTGAGGTTTCGACAGAATCAAACGCTTTCTCGTAATCATTGAAAGCTATTTATAAGGGTTGGTTATATTCCGCACATTTCTCTATCATCTGATTGATAGTGTGAACATGATCTATTTATGAGTAGCCTTTACGGAATCCTGCCTGGTCCTTTGCTTGACAGAAGTCTAAGGTGTTCCTGATTCTATTTGCGATAACTAAACACGTGCGCCATCGTTAAGGCTGAAATATACGTTTTTCATTTTGTCGGCGTCATCCCACTTGTTGAACGCGGCAACACGTTCATACTGCACCAGCCAATCTTCAACATCCTAATGCATGGCGCTGTGGAAAGGATTCAGCGTTCGCATATTGAGTAGCGTACAATGAATTGGCGTTGTGCCTTCCCTACCGGTTGGGGTGGTCGGAGCTGCCATTTTCTCTGAGAGGAGTCCATACTCAGGGGCTTGTCCACGGATCCTTCAGCTGGCGTGGTGTACAGGCGTGACCACCGGCAGAGGCCTGCAGCTCCTGCTACTCTTAGGGGTTTGGTGCCTAGATGAGATTACCGCGCACATCCACCCATTTGCCACGCGGTAAGACAAGGGCAAGCAACAGTACCAGAAGCCAAACACGAACGGACGGTTCTCCAGCTAGCGTGGGATCGTTTTTGACTTCGTCGTCTACTCCGCTGTTTTTGCTGGCCACGCAATGCTGACCGTTTGCTCGCGCAAAACACCAGGTCGCAATATACAGCAATATGTTACACAGATAATAATGCCGCATTTTCTAAACCTAGACTGCCAAGGATAACGATCTCACTGATCCGAATAATGCATTGAAAGCATGTGCGCATGCAGTCCGTGAGAAACTAACAATAAAAACAAAATGAAACTTACCAATAAATTTCGAACATCTATGATTAGATCCAACCACATCTCCCAGTTCAACTAAGGCCGTGAGTGTGCAAGCGATATAGCACTGCTACAAGCATGACTCGCTGCATTAGTCGGGTGTGTTACGCCTCACATATTGGACAAACTCTGTGTTTTCTACATCTCTGATATTACGCAGGGGTAAAATCTGTCCCACATCAGCGCGGTAAGACATCGTATTTCTTCATTCAGAGTCATCATCATCACCATCAGCCTATTTGATGTCCACTGCAGGACGAAGGCCCCTCCCTACGATCTCCAATTGCCGCTGTCCTGCGCCAGCCAATTCCAACAATCGCCTGCGTATTTCCTCATTTTATCGCCCCACCTAGTCTCCTGCCGTCCTCGACTGCGCTTGCTTTCTCTTGTTACCCATCATTTAACCCAAATGGCCCAACGGTTATCTGACCTGCGCATCACATGACCGGCCTCTTTTTCTCCTAATGTCGATTAGAATATCGGCTATACCCGTTTGCTCTGTGATCTAAACCGCTCTCTTCCTGTCTCGTAACATTATGCCTAGCATTCTTCCTTCCATCGCTCTTTGTGCGCTCCTTGACTTGTTGTCAAGCTTCATTGTCAGTCTCCAACCGTCTGCCCCATATGTCAGCACCGGTAAAATGCACTGTATGTACAACTTCCTATGCAATGATAAGAATAAGCTTAAAGTGAAGAGCTGACAATGTCTGCCATATGTGCTCCAACCCATTTTCATTCTTCTGTGAGTTACCCTTCAGATGATCAGGGTTCCCTGTTTTCAATTATCCTAGATAAACACACTCCTTCCCAGACTCTAGAGGCTTACTGGCGATCCAGAACTTTTGTTCCCTTGCCCGGCTATTGATCGTTATATTTGTCATCTACCTAATTATCTTCAACACCACTCTTACACACTCTCTGTTGAGGTCCTCAATAATTTTTGTAACTTGTCTGAAGTGGTGCTGAACAGAACAATGCCATCTGCAAACCGAAAGTTGCTGAGATATTCGCCATCGATCCTTACTCCTAAGCCTTCTTAGGTTAGTAGATTGCATACTTCTTCCAAGCACGCAGTGAAGAGATGTCTCCTTGTAAGACTTATCTCTTTAGAGGTATTCTCCTACTATTCATTTCTGGAATTAAGGTAGCTGTGGAACATCTGTAGTTATTTCGAAACACATTTACATAACAGTCTGTAATCCTCGATTACGTAGCCTCTATCACTGCTGGTATTTCTACTGAATCAAATGATTTTTGTAATCTATGAAAGCCATATATAAAGGCTCATTTTACGTTGCTGATTTCTCGATTACCTCAATAATGGCATGGATGTGATCCATTGCAGAGTACTCCCTCCTGAAGCCAGTCTGTTGCCTCGGTTGACTAAAGTATAGTGTTGGCCTTACTGTATTGGAAGTTATCTTGGCGAATATTTTATATAATACTGGGCGTAAGCTAATAGGCCTATAATTTTTCAATTCTTAAAGTCCCTTTTTTCGTGTATCAATATATTGTTTGCATTCTTCCAGTTCTCTGGGACCCTTGAAGGCAAGAGACACTGTGTATAGAGAGCCGCCAGTTTTTCAAGCATTACGCCTTGTCCATCTTTGATTGAATCGGCTGTCATTTCATCGTCAAAGAAAAGCAAATAACACAGATGCAAGCATTATATAGTACATCATTGGGGCTTTTCCTACAACAGTCTGGGAATATAAGGAATGGATAGACGTTGTGCAGGAGGAGATAAGACAGGTACGGCAAGGAAAAATGTTAGATTGGAAAGAGGAACCTCGTAAGTGGTGGAACGAGGAAATGAAACCAGCTATAGAAGAATGTAAACAGGCGTCTAGGGATCGGCGACAAGACAAAAAGTAGGGATTACTCGAAGAGGTGCTCCTTAAATGGAAGACATACGGAGAAAAGAAAATGGTGGCCAGTGAGGTTGTCCAAGCGATAATTGGATGCAAAACGTTCGCAAAAGAGACATAGGCGCGCCAAAAATTTTGGAATCACGTAAGGCTGCACGGAACTCCAACCGAAAATTTGCAAGCTGCTTTAAGTGATGAAGACGGTAACATCTTCGAAGAAGACGATGCTCTTCGGCGCACCAGAGACGTCCCTAGGGATAAGTTATGCAGAAAAGAAAGCGTGCTTCAGAGCCAAAAAGCTCGAGCAAAAATAAAATAAGCCTGACAGAGAAAAATTTAGCAACGCAAACTTTTATTGATAGAAAGCAGAATAAGATGGACCCTGATAACATGACCGCAGGGCAGGATGAAACCACAATGCAGTTAAAAGGTACCTCGTTTTAAAGAGCAAGCAATTGCTGACCAATTCTATTGAACAACTTATCATAACGAAAAAATTTGCGGTTGGTCTACGTCAAAGCAAGATGACCCCAATCTTCAAACGCAAGGATGATAAGAGAAGCCCGCACACGCCAATTACAGTAACGTTTGTTATACATAGAATTGTAGTACAAGCCATAAAATGTAGCTATGGAAGGGAGTTATAAAAAATGATTTACCGGGGGAACTGCAAAATGGGTTCAGATTAGGCAGATGGTTTGAGAATTATATGATTTGTACGAACTCAGTGGATAAAGTTTGCAACAGGCAAGCATAGACCTGGATGGGTAGCATATATATATATAATATATTACATGAGCCTACCACAACGTAAACAGCGAATAGTTATGAGACGTTCTCAACCATGACGGCATTTACGACGATTTGGTGTAACTACTGAGGGCGATTAGGAAGTCATAGGGGACACGCCGAAAAGGCTGTACAGCCTCACCCACCACATCGACCGCCTATCCCTATCTCGACGGAGCTGCCAGGTGTCTCGAAGAAACGTTCCCCAACATGTGCCCTACAGCAGATGGCAGCCTCTTTCCTGCAAGAGAGACTTGGGGACCACCTTCACTTCTTCGTCGATGGGTCCGTGATACCGGAGACGGGCTCAACCACAGCAGCCTGCGTTGCACCGGCCCTACAAAATGCAGAATAAAGCTAGCCTGCACGTGGAGTCCTGCAAGCTATACCGCAGCAGAGCTAGCAGGACTCCACTTTGCTGTGGACCTACTTGCAGAGGAGCTACCAGTGACCCCAGTAGCCATCTTCTGCGACTCCAAGGCGGCGCTGCTCTGCCTGCAGAACTTTGACAGGCCTAGCCTTGTGGTTGCGCTGCTCTCTTCAAGACTGACGGCCCTTCAGGACGCAGGATGCTCACTATCCATGCATTGGCTACGGGCACAGGTGGGGATCCCCGGCAATGAACAGGCGGACACTCTTGCAAAAAGTGCTCACCACTCGAGCGTCCCCCTCAACCCAGCTGTAACGGCCGCAGACTTCTCGAGACACATGTTGTGCCGGCACATCATCACCTGCCACCCGGACAAACGGGTATCCCTGGGCCGGCCTCCACGGCCCCTTCCACAGCACGACCTCCTACGAAGGGATGCCTCGTTGCTGCTCCGACTGCGAGTTGGCTGCTACTGGACGGCAGCCCGCCGGCACTGCCTTGGGAAAGCCAGCCTGTGCCTCCTGTGGTGAATCAGAGACTCTGGAGCACCTCCTGCTGCCCTGCCCTGCTCACCTGCGGCACCGCGGCCGACTTCTGCAAGCGTTCCGCCACCTGGGGCTGCCATGTTCACGACAGGAACATATCCTCTTTCCCTGTCGTCATCAGCTACCAGTCTTCCTAAGTGTCGTCGAGTACCTTGACTCGTCGGGGCTCTCGGCGAGACTATAGAAAATTTCTACGAAGATGGATGGCCTACCACCTCGGGCTTCCTGATTCGCCACTACTTTGCATCTGCTAGGCCACCTCCTATACGGTCTAACTTCAGCCTACTCATCCGGCCGAACCCTGTGGGCCCTCCCCGCCGGGCTGCTCTGAGGCTGCTAGGACGACCTTTCTCCCTCCTAACCTCTCTCTCTTTTAATCCCATCTCCCCACCCTGCTGGCGCTGAGCCGTGCTCCCGCACGCGTTGCAGGAAATAGAGCTAGCCTTTCCTCCTTCCCCACAAGAACCACTTCTCTCTCTCTCACAGAACTGAATATGCTATAAATTTACATACTCTTGCGAATAAGTTCGATAATGTAACGACAAATCTAGGCCTTAAGTTTAGCAAAAATAAATCGAGAAATGGGATGTTTAATGAACACACCAGTAAATACACGGTGTGAATTGAACAAGTCATGCCTATAGATATGTAATATTATTACCTCGGTGAATGCAGATGGAAAAAAGACTTACTCGCAACCCATCAAAATAATATGAATATAAAGAGGAAGCGGAATGCAGAATTATGAAACATAGAGAACTTTCGGACCACAATAAGTATGGCGCGTAGAATCGGAAAAGGAGTAGGGGTGCCAGAGCTAACATTCGCAAATGACACTCTGTAATCAAAATCGGATATCTTGCAAGGTTGAAAGTTTACCAAATATTGTCAGGCCGGTTGATATTGGAGGACCACGGCAATGAGTAATGCTTCGTATGAATTCCCCTAGATGCAGTGCAAAATACTTTTGAAGAAAGCCTTAGGTACGCGGATCAGAATAAATGGCCGGCCAAAGTGCACAATATTTGTACCTGTAAAGCGCGGACACAAACAGGAGGAATGGGCCAATGGAATTCGCAGCGAAGTACAGGGTAATTAAAAGTGTAAAAAGAAAAAGAGGAGTCACAAAATAAGAAATTGAGAGAAACAGCGAATGTGAATTGGATGCAAAGAATGGAACCAAAAACGAGCATGGAGATTTAGAAGAATGAGTAGAAAGAAATTCGGAAAATTTGTACGAAAACAGGAGGAGAAGTACCTTGCTTTATGAGGCTCGAGCTGTTTGTCTAAGGAGAAAAAAGAACATATAGGAGCAAATATTTGTGACAAAATGAGGGTAATCTCTGCTGCAGCAAAAATACGGAGACTACTCAGCACATCTAACTGGAATGCGAAGGGACCCATCGAGTCAGACCCGTAGCAAGCGCACGCCTTCCAGAATTGCTTGGATATAAATTGGACGAAAGCATCAATTGGACAAAAGCATGTATAGCCTACACAGGTAACTAAAACAGGCTAGGTGACTTCCTCGCCGCCACTTTTCGAACCACATGCCAATAAATCATCATAATTCTCATTGTCACAAGGACCCTCTGGGCAGCGCTGGTTTCCCATAAGTCTGTATACTTGAATAGGATTAACGTCCATGTTTGTCTGCCTTGGCGATATATCGTACATCTCTTCCGAACTGTTTCTTTTCGATTTCTGCAATCAGCCCTCCAAGATGGGTGAAAACTTCCGCGGGCCAACTCCAACTCGCCTTTTTACACACGACGTCACGACAACAACGAAAACTCCACATTTGGCGTGACGTGCACACACTGATTATACACAATTTGACCAAACAAAAACATAGTTATTTCCGATTCTTCACTTTTCTAGCCATAAGCCCCCCTCTATTTGTTCAAAAGGCTTCAGCTTGCGCCCACTTCACCTGTTTAACACGCGACGTCACAAAACCGCGAAAACTCACCGCATTAAAACGAGGTACACGCAATAAAGATGCAGTAATCTGCCGAACAAAAGATTTATTTTTCTCTATAAAAAAGACTGCTTTTTTCCGAAAGGAATAGAACGTGTCTGCCTAAGGATTACTCGGACACTTTCACTCCTCGGAGCCAGCGGGTAGCATGAATTTATGTAACTACAATAAAAAATTTCGCGTGGCAGTATAACAATGTCGTGCACTTTGTGCACGTTTACTACATCGCTCTGCCAACTCTGTTTCACTAAAGATCTCTTTTAGCGACATTTTTATCCTGCCGTTTCACGCCACCGTGATCTTCCACCAGCAACCGCAGTCTAAAAAGGGCATGTGTGTCAATCGGGGACGGCGGTACCACCCTCGTCATCCGGTTATGTGCTTAAGCTGTACTAACGGGACCCCATGGAAACGCATACGACTGCTCGGCTTTATTCAGCCAATTCGACGAGGGAAACGTGTCAAGGAAGCCAATGCCATCCTAGTGGAAACCAAAGAATTCTCCTCTAAAGGGGGTGAATATTTCATTGGTCGGTTCGAACAGTGCCTTGGGTCACCGCACGATGCTTTAGTCTGCGGTTACGTAACTGTGTCGTCGGGAGACAGGATAAAACCCGACTGGAATGCCTTTTCGTTCTATAGTCCTTCATAGCATATGAGGTTACCTGCAATCACGTATTCAAATTTCTGTTTGTTTGTAACGATATCTTATTACAGTAGATTTTTCGAGCAGCACGGTATATACTGGTAAAAAAGATCTTGTTAGCACTTATTGTTCCTGAGTTAATAGAATGAGCATTTTGAAAAGATAATATTTTGATTTATTGCTTTTAAATGAAAAAAAAAACGGCTCTAATGGACCAGCGCAATGCAAGACCAACCAATTTGTGGCAACGCCTGCCTACCTGACATAGTGAAAAGCACCCTCGATTTTGGGCCTAAGTTTGCAGCAAGCTCTTGTCTACATCTGTCTTATTCGCCGCCCTTTGTCTGAGTTAGAAAGCATATTTAGCGCCGGCAAACAAGGACGGAAGGGAGACGACAACACCATGCGCTAACTTCAACAACGTGATTTTCAGGAAATACACCTATATAACCCAAGCACAGTGGCGCCACCTTATCCAAATCCTACCCATCCAAAAAAGCCGTTTCCTTATCTAGCAGGTCGATTGAAGGGGCACTAACACACGTGTCTCTATTCCGCCAGATAGCCTGAGCTTCAATGATCTCTCGCACGTCTTTATCTTCGTGCTTCGCAAGCACCCGGTAGGATTCATACACCGGCACACAGCCGCATTCTTGACAGTGGGTTGACAGATGACCGTATTCCTTATTTTTCGCAGTTTGGCAATGTTCCCGCAATCGGTCATTAAGACATCTCCCTATCTGTCCGATGTATTTTTTCCCACAGGACAGCGGAAGCTCATATACAACAGTCTCTACGCATCCTACTAGCGCTTTTCGATGATTCGTACAGCATCCGGCCGTTAGCTTACGGTACGGGTCCGTCTATGGACATATTTATGCCAGCTTTTCTGGTGCGGAAAAGAACACTTTTGTGTCCACCCGACTAGCCATTCTCTTAAGTTTATGTGCCGTTCTATGCAGGAAGGGCACTACCGCTACCTTCCTTCTACGTTCCGTCCCTTGATTTGCCGTGTCCTGAATTGTGCTATCTGACCTGCACCTCTTTAGCAGCCCCTCGACGACCGAAACTTGCACTGATTCCGGAAACCCTGCTGCTGATAAACTTCCCGATTGATCCATAAGGCTCGTATAGATCTTGTGGTGGCAAGACTTCTTTAGAGCATTTCCAAAGCATAAGTTGGCAATGCTCCTCTTGACGAGCTTCGAGTGGGCTGATACGATAACACGGGTTTATTAGCTCTAGGTTTATACTCCCAACACGTTTGCCGTTCCATGAACTCGAGCTGAATATCTAGGAAGCGCAGCACGTTATTGGAGGGCTCTTCAACCGTCAGAGTAAGTGGGCTAAGGCCTCCAGAAAATACTTCGTAAAGCTTGCCTACTGTAAAACGTGCGTCTGGTTCAAAAAGAACGAAATAGTCGTCAACGTATCTGACAACTTTAACCACCCTGTGCTCCGACAAGGTACGTTTTACAGTAGGCAAGCTTTACGAAGTATTTTCTGCAGGCCTTAGCCCACTTACTCTCACGGTTGAAGAGCCCTCCAATAACGTGCTGCGCTTCCTAGATATTAAGCTCGAGTTCATGGAACGGCAAACGTGTTGGGAGTATAAACCTAGAGCTAATAAGCCCCTGTTATCGTATAGGTCAGCCCCCTCGAAGCTCGCCAAGAGGAGCATTGCCAACTTATGCTTTTGAAATGCTCTAAAGAAGTCTTGCCACCACAAGATATATAGGAGCCTTATGGATCAAACGGGAAGGTTATCAGCAGCAGGGTTTCCGGAATCAGTGCAAGTTTTGGTCGTCGAGGGGCTGCTAAAAAGGTTCAGGTCAGATAGCACAATTCAGGACGCGGCGAATCAAGGGACGGAACGTAGAAGGAAGGTAGCGGCTGTGCCCTACCTACATAGAACGGCACATAAACTTAAGAAAATGGCTAGCCGGGTGGATAAAAAGGTGTTCTTTTCCGCACCAGAAAAGCTGGCAAATATATGTCGATTGACGGACCCGTACCGTAAGCCACCTGCCGGATGCTCTACGAATCATCGAAAAGTGCCAGTTGGATGCGTAGAGAGTGTTGTATATGAGCTTCCGCTGTCCTGTGGGAAAAAATACATCGGACAGACAGGGTCTTAATGACCGATTACGGGAACATTGCCAAAATGTGAAAAATAAGCAATACGGTCATCTGTCAACCCACTGTAAAGAATGCGGCTGTGCGCCGGTGTATGAATCCTGCCGGGTTCTTGCGAAGCACAAAGATAAAGAGATAAAGAGATCATTGTAGCTCAGGCTATCTGGCGGAATAGACACACGTGTTTTAGTGCCCCTTCAATCGACCTGTTAGATAAGGAAACGGCTTTTTTGGATGGGTAAGATTTGGATAAGGTGGTGCCACTGTGCATGGGTTATATAGGTGTATTTCCTGAAAATCACGTTGTTGAAGTTAGCGCATTGTGTTGTCGTCTCCCTGCCGTCCTTGTTTGCCGGCGCTAAATATGCCTTCAATTTACCAACACGCCCAAAAAATGGCAGTTGTATGAGTTAGCGCTGTTATACTTTATAGGCTCATTCAATAAGCACCATCCAGGTACTCGTCACCATAGTAACATTCTCTCTTTATGCATTTTTGATCTCTTCCCTGTCGGGTCTCTTTGTTGCTTGTTATGTACTCCTTGGGCGAAGTAGTACAGTTCTCGATAATGCTTTGTAACGGCTGTACTGACCAAATCCTGCTCAAAGGTGTACTGAGTTCAGGACAGTTCACCGGACAGGTTTACCATTATTAAACGTAAGAGCAAGATCCAGCATAGCTCTGTTGCATGTCTCAAGTGAAGGCAACTGTTGAAAAACAAATGTCAGCAGTCCCAAAAATGTTTAAAGATGGGTCACTAAATTTTTTCCGAGATTTTTTCGGTCGGGTACAACTTTAGAAAAAAAGAGAGGTCCGGCCCGGATGACCGAAACACGAGAACAGATTGCCTTCGCGTATAAGATAGTCCAGCTGTAATAGTTCAATTATCTAAAAAAATATGCCACTGTGTATCTGATAAAGAACATTCTTCGTGCTAGAATAATAGTAAATAGAAACGAGCTTGATGTTCTTGTGAGTACAGATGCATCCGTGAGCTTGGTAAACTCAGGTTTGGTTGCGAGAAGTCAAATCCGCAAAGAC
This sequence comes from Dermacentor variabilis, assembly GCF_050947875.1. Classification (NCBI taxonomy): domain Eukaryota; kingdom Metazoa; phylum Arthropoda; class Arachnida; order Ixodida; family Ixodidae; genus Dermacentor; species Dermacentor variabilis. Next base: position 61,477,195 of record NC_134573.1, on the reverse strand, counting down.
AGGTTTATTGAGGTGCGTGGTTATGATGGAACAGCGAGGCTCCTGGAGAACTGCTCAATAATTCCAGTGGAATTTAAAACGCTACTATCCCTATTGAAGCAATAGTAATGAACGACGCCGAGTTCCTGTTCATATTGTCAAGGCCAGACATCAAGCTTTTCAGGGTCAACTTCTCATGGCAGGCAGATCTGACAATCGATCAAGCGCGAGATCAAGATAAAAGCGGAAGAAGCGGAAATCTCCGAGCTGCGAAAACGTCAGAGGATGTTCCCAGTACTTGGCGAGAACAGGTGTGCAATTGGCTTTACCCTTCTCCAACGTCGTTCATTGAAGTGCCATTTAAGTTAAGAGACATAGGTGTTGTCCGTAAGAAACCTTACAGTCTATCACATGACAAAAAGATGTGGTTGAGAAAGGAACTACAACAGATGCTTGCAGCGAAAATTATAAGACTATCAACATCTGCATATGCTTCTCCCATTAAAATAGTGCGAAAAGAAGATGGAACATTCAGGCTTTGTACTGATCATCGTATGATTAATAAACAAGCAGACCTGTTTTCGTTTCCTATGCCCCACATTGAAGACAGTATTAATGAAACAGGGGGATGTCAATGATTTTAAAGAATTGACCTTTCTAAAGGGTATTGGCAGTTACCAATCTTGGAAGGGTACAAAAAATACATCGCTTTTGTCACCTCATTTGATACAGATGAATATAACAGGCTCCCAAATAGGTAGGAAAATTCAGGGGCATGGTTCCACCGTGTTGAAACCTCTGACGGGTAAATTCTGCAATGTGTAGATCGACGACATCATTGTTTACTCTCGAACAAAAGATGAACATGAGCTGCATTTACAACAAGTTTTGAATGCTTTGGGAAAAGCAAAGCTGAAGAGCAATTTAAAACCGAGTGAATTTTTCAAATGATGATTGGTGTTTCTAGGAAGGACGTTTGACGGTCATACAAAAAGTACTAAGGAAGAGACAATGCCGATGATGAAACCTTTGACTAAACCTCGTGACTTGCAATCTTTGACGGTTTTCCCTGGTCTGGCTGGACGTTTCAGGGCCTTCATCAAGGACTTTGCTACGAAACCAAGGTGTTTGGCAGTACTGACCCAAAAAGTTCATTTGGAATAACGAATGCGAAGACATTTATCAAGAACAAGTGAAGACAATATCGTCAGATCTTCCTTTAGTACTCGCAGACTTCAATAAACTTTTTGAGGTTTTTACTGACGCATCCCACTAGGGAACCGGCGAAATCCTCTGTAAACGAGATGCATGTAGACCAACTGGGAGCCTGCTGAGTGTAATTGGATACTACTCATACGCCTTTAGCAAATCGTAAATACACGACAATACCACGGAAAAAAGGCATCGGCTGTCTTCATGGCATGGAGATATTTTCGCGCTTACCTCAAAGGTCCACACTAACTTGTTTGCGCACAACCAAGCTTTAACTTGTTTTGGTCGGCGAAATCCTCCAGTTCGCCTTGGACGTCGTACCGTCCTGGAAAGAAGCTCCCCGACGCAGACGCTTGATCAAGATTGCACATTCCGAAGACTGAAATAACTGAAAATCAGCATGTGGCAAGTATCTGGGAAGACATAGAAGAGATTGTATTGAAGGATGGAAAGCTCAAGGTACCAGAAAACAAGTTGAGAGAAGAGTTTGAAGCTTTATTGCGACAGCCCCGACTCGAGAGGGCACGACGGCTTTTGGAGGACATATACGAAATTCCTGTAGCGGTTCACGTTTAAAAATTTGAAAAATCGCGGACTCGATTATGTAAAGACTTCCCCTGATAGCCAAGTGAGAAAAGCAAAATATAGGCCTAAAGGAAAAGAAATGATCAAACCTGGGCACTCAAATGTGCTATTTGAAATTGTGCACCTAGACATCGCCGAGCTTAAAAAGAAAGGGAAAACAGTGCTCAAGACGCAAGCTTTTCTGGTTGCTATTCACCAATGTACATGAATGGCACCTGCGAAACACGGAAACGAAGTCTCCAACTCTATTATTGCGCTTATGCTACGCGAAATGTTTAGGAATACTAAACTTATTGTGGCGGACAATCGTCCAGCATTCAGAAGCGGAAGGCTAGGAGTTTGGGCAGAGGAAAAGGGGATCACCCTGTAATCCACTATACTATACCATCCTGAGGGTAACGCTCTGGCCGAGCGATTTATGGCGGATTTGAATGCTTACGTAACATTATATCCAAACTTTTCTGGCGGATGGAAATGCGTTATGGAAGCTGCTGTCCAGCATCACAACCGCTCCTATACGCCTGGCCTTAGGTGCACACCTCATTTTGCTATCTTTGGAACCAGTCCATGGCTACCGACAGATCATCTCCTGGGCGTAGCAGGCGAGGTAATTCTAAAGGAACGTGCCAATACAAAATAACGACTCTATGAGTACGAGCTATCAATGAAGAAACGTTACAACTCCAAACATCGGTATAAATTTTCAGACATCGAACAAAGTCACTTAGTCCTTGTACGCAAAGAACTGGATGGCTCGAAGTCTCCATTCATCGACCCCTACATTGTGATCAAAACAGTGAAGCAACTAGGCGTTCTGAAGGCCATTTATTACGACGCACCAGGGGAGAAGATTGAATCTAGCGCCATCGGCAACGTGATTGCATATTACCCCAGGAGGGAGACAATCAAAGCCACGGCGACTGTAAAGTGCCTGAAGCGGAACCTCAGTGCAGAAGGATGACGACCGAGACTTGGGGTGCCCGACAAAGGGGGATGCCGGTTTGCAAGGCCAAATGGTGTTTCAAATTGCAAATACATCCGGGCGGGAAATTAGTTTCGGCTAATTGGCTATATGCCGCCAGTAAGGTTTAGTGGGACAGGTACGATTATGAAGGGAGATTGCATGAAAGCGCTATTTTCGTTTCTCCTGCATATTCTTAAAACTTCCACATATCAAATTAAATTATCTCGTTTTAGGCAACAAACCACTATCTGATTATGAGGCACGCCATAGTGGGGAACTCCGGAATGATTTAGACCACCTGCGGTTATTTAACGCGCACCTACATCTAATTACGCAGATTTTTTGGCATTTCGCTCCCACGGAAATATGGCCACCTTGGCCGGGTTTTACCTCGTCACCTCGTGCTTAGCAGCTCAATAGCATCGCCACTAAGCAGCCATGGCGGGCAATGTACACGTATCTTTGGAAATGCTCGTCAAAGAGAACCATGATTATGTCGGGCGATTTCTTAGAGGCGAAGGCATTAAAATGGATTATTTTGAGCATGACTTGACATGTCGAGTTTTGCTCTAAAAATAATGCGTTTGTGTTAGAAATGCACGAGCACAGCTGAGCTTCCTGCGTATACACATTATCGTAAGCGAACGTGACATGTAGGAGTGAGCAAGGTATTGTTATCAATGCCTTAGTGCTGCGCAGTAATGCTATGGCGTAATTGTCTCTGCAATTTCGGAAACCATTTAACCTCTCCAAGCGGCATATGTAGACCTACGTTTCTGGCAAAAGTTCATGAAGATTGCGATGTTGGCGGTTTTAGAATATTTTCTCCCTGCCGAGCTTGTGCACAACTAACGCTTAAGGAATGCATTTGTTAATAAACGTTACCGTCGCAAAGAACACTCTATTCATGATAATATATAATGCGTCCATTTCAGTTTGTTATCTCTGAGAATAGAGAGAAACAACGTATGGTGTCCCCAAGAAATGCCTAGACGCATATGAGAAGAGCTGCGGCGACGGCGTGACTCTGTACAGCGAGGACGCCTGCAGTGCCAACTGATGTGCAAACTTTAAGCACCGAACTGTCACAAAATAGAAATGAATCTTTGCAATACATATCCGAACTTCTCTCATGCTTGCATCTTGTAACAGTTTTAGGAAGTAGCAGGTTCAAATTGCTCAGGTCGTTTTTCAAGGCTGGATAATTTCATCGTTGTAGCTTGTCAAGCGAGTGCCATTAACAGCTTGAAAAAACATATAAGCACATGAAGAGCGCATTCAATGGAATCTGCTCTACAATTTGTATTCCGTTGGAGAATTCAGTGTTATCATTCATTGGAATACACGTAGTAAAGGCTGGTTCTTATTGAAGCCTGCAGGAGAATGACCGATGTATGTTGCGAATGTTCCGATTTACTAAGCCGCAGGAGTGCTGAGGCTGGAGCCCACAGTTTCAGTCCCTGAAAACTTGCTTGGAGCACTCGACTATGGGTGAATAACTTCAAGTCACTGAGTGACAATTTGCCTCAAACTTAAGGAGTGTACGAACTCGTTGTTTCGATATGGGCAAAGCAATGTAGTCCACGGCCAAACTTACGAGGCTCAAAAATAGGGGCCAATTCAAGGGCTATATATTTCCATGGGCAAATATATTACAGTTGCGGCCCTTGGCATACATTTCTAAGGCAAGCACTACAGATGTTTTTAAAAATTCTGCATTATTTTGCTAGCTGTGCTCAAACGGCAAGCGATCCCGCAAACTTTGTGAAACTGAGCGAGAACAAATTTTGCGAAAATGAGAGAACATTGTCGTTGAAGGGCAGGCATGAGTGAATGAAGTACCGATCTTGCTAACAACTCTTTAGACAAGTGTTGAAAAGCGTCACATCGGAGTAGCAATTTTCAGTGCATCGTTTAATTACAAGTAGCTTATTTGCCCAAAAAGCTGCTCGACAAAAGAAAAAAGATTCGCGGTTAACTGATCGGTCATTCTTTATAGCACGAACAATTATGATGTGTAAGGTCTCCTCAGTCTTATTTTGCGATCACAAAATGGAAAATTTCATTTTCTCTCCACCTGTCATTTCAAGCCTTGTGCTAAATCTCCAGCTTTTATTGACCCCTCTTTCTGTACCAAATATACCCTCCAGCATGCCGTCTATGAATACCAGTATGGAACAGACCCCGCTCATATGGAAAATAAAAGAAATCAAGTTTTTGTTTTCAAAAGACATAACTTCGGACACGGTTTAAAGATCTACAAATGCCGTGTAGCTGGACAAAGCCAGGGCAAAAAATAAGTTCCCGTTGCTTGAAGCAAGTACGCCTATCTATTTTTTTGTATTTCATGTACCTAGAATATAATATTTCCAAACTGCTCAAACATTATACTGAGAGCAAGAATGTCAATGAGAATACTGTAGAAATAAATAAAACTATACGATCCAGGTTTGTGCTTGCTCAAAAAGCGTTACATAATTTTTTTCTTCGTGCTCGAAAGAAAGCCTGCCATATGAAAATAATAAAAATACAACCTTCTTGTGAAAGCTTGCAGAATCCCAACCCAGTTTTGAGCGGAGCCCTTTTTTCGGAGCAGTCACAATAAGAATTTCAGTAGCCTCAAATGAAATCATATATTTTAAAATGTTGCCCGTGTATGACTGATCCGTTTTAAAACGTTCGCGTATAAACGCATTCGAGCATTTACTAAAGAAAGTTTCATAAACGCGGTTATTCACTCAAACACATTTTACTTCGCAAAGAGATACACCATAAATTCCCCCTCCCACTTTATTGAAGCTAAATGTGATCTAGATCAGGGTGCTAGTTTTCCCATTTCTGCGGGAAATTTCTGTGTTGCTACTAAATTATATTTATAACGCTCTGGGTCGCTTGCATACGTAATTTTCAGCAAACGCCGCAATTCGACCATGAAGGTTGAACTTCTCCTGCCGATTATAAATAACCGGCCTCTAATTTAAAGAAATGTGTACAAAGGGCCTTGTTTAGTTCGCTGAGGGCCACCGGTAACTCAAATATATAAAAGCTCACTGCAGTGGTTGTTAACAGAGCCGATAAACAAAATTTCAAGCAATATTTCGAAATACTCACTGGAAACATTTCTTGCACACCATATATAACGTTTACTTCTATCTTTCTTCGCGCTCTCAGCGTATATCCCATGCACGAAATATAGAGTGGCTTTAGGCCTTGCCCGCTCGCGCGACTATGATTCTTACAACACCACCAGATGGAGCCCGCCTTCACAGATCCTGTATAATAGCACCTCGTAAAATAGGTACTAGGTGCTCTGGGGCATGTGGAAAGTGTAATTGTTCCGGAGCTTACGTTTGGAAATGCGGCTGTTTGCGTGAAATCAAGGGCACAATCAGGACTAGATGGAAATCAAAGATCAGTGGGACGCCTGGCACTTGGCGCTAATGGGAAGACTACAAATGTAGCTGTGCAGGGTGATATGGGTTGGACAACATTTGAAGAGACGGAAGCTAAGAGTAAAATTGATTATGAAGAACGACTGAGGAATACGAAAGAAAATAATTGGGCCGGTAGAGTGCTGATTTATTTGTACTGGAAAAACATTGATTCACAGAGAAGGAAAATTACTAGGAAGCTTACCACCAAGTATGCGGCCCATAGGGTGAGCAGCACAGCAACAAAGAACGTCAAGCGAAAATCAGTGCGGCTCAAATAATCTCCTGCGTGGCGGCAATGATGAAGAAACCTACCATGAATAACTACTTGAGATGAAAAAACGAAATCAGGAAAGAAACGTTTCATGACAACTTAAATTGAAGCTCATTGCTTTTTGAAGCGAGATCAGGATGCCTTAAAACATGCACCTTTAACGCGTGATATAAGGCAAAAGAAGAAGCGTGGAGTTGCTGCTGTAAAGATAGGGCAACGGTGGAGTATGTTTTAATAAAATGTGAAGATATCTGCCCAATAGTCGATTTAGGCACGACTGGCTTTCTTGAAACCCTTAAGTTCAGCGACAGCAGGGGGAAGATAAACATACCAGCAATATAGATTAGTAAACGGCGACTGGAAGGTTGGTGAAAGAAAAGTAGGGAAACGATGAAAAATAGAGACGTTCAAAATGAAAGTTCACAATAGGGGTTCAAAAATTTGATTATAGGAATATCAACTTTGTCAACTTGTCTGACAGTGTGTTGATTTGGCTTGTCTCCGATGTAAGATTTTAGAAAACTCAATGCACCTTTGACGTCGAATGTTTAAAACAACAATAAACCCACAAGATTACGGAATTGAAAATCTAAAGCACGCTTTTGAAATGTGAATGCACCTTTCGCATCAAAAGTCTGCGAGAACTAAATACCCATAAAGTTTCGGGATTGACATTCATGCGCTCCGCAGAATCCGTGGCCTGCGCGAGATGCCGCGGCGAGCCCGTTCGCCATCAAAACATCCTGGAAACTTTGCTCTCAGATGGGGCTGCTTTGCTTTATGTCACTGCCGGTGCATGGGAATCGCTGTGAAATCCAGCCCTAGTTCGTAATGTTCGCGGTGAAATCTGTTTCGAGCGTGAAAAAGACATTCTAGAGAAAATCCAGAATGGTTTCCGGCGCCGCGGGGATCTTTGGTTGGTGGTGCATGAACAGCACGAAAAAATTTCGGGGGCGAGGGGCTGAAGCGCCATAAGAACCCTCTCTAGCTGCCCCCCGGCCCAGTTGTAGCACTAACCTGGTGCTCGAGGCCCATTAACTCTCTTTCTACTAAAATTAATGCGCGTCATGCTGAGCTAAGCTCAACTCTTAATGAAGAGAAAGCCAACCAAGAATTACTTGAGGAGCGTATTACAAGCATTAATCCCACATCAGCGTCCGTAGAGCAGAACGTTGCTGCACTTGAAACCCAGGAGGAGAGTTCTCATATCCGACGTATTATTATCGAGACGATGAAAAGTGAGAATGCATTGGTGCAATCTCGTCTGGACGATTTCGAGGACATGTCAAGGGCAGATAACTTGATGTTCTATGGTATCGTCGACGGTGCCTCTGAAACTTGGAATGAAAAAGACAAAAAACTTTGTTCAATTCGTGTGCAATTGTTTGCGTTGCAATTACCCGAACTGGGAATTGAGCGTGCGCATCGCTTACGTGCCTTCATAAATAACAAATGTCGACAATCGGTAGTGAAATTTACATCATTTAAAGTAAATAAAAAGAAATGACCAGAAAAGACGAAACTGGGACGATCCGGGCTATGCATTCAAGAAGGCTTCTGCTAGGCAACTAGAATTACCACGAATATGTTAATTGCACTTGGGAAGTCTTCCGGTCAATTGTATCGTCTCAGGTACAACAAACTGTCCATCAAAAAAAACGTCCTATATGTATTGCTCTCAAACCGATACTGTTTATCAACTTCAGCAGAACAGTATTGCTACTGCCAGCGGTAATGTAGACAGAAGCGCAATAAATTTCTCTGTGAATTCCCTGTAACCCGTTTCGAGTTGGCATAGCACGGCCGTACAGAATACGCATTACAATGATTACTCAGAACTGTTCACTAACATCCACTCCATCATGAATATGCGCGATGCCCTGTCTGCACTGATCGAAACGTGTAATGCAGATATTGTTGTTTTAGTCGAGACCTGGTTTTCAGGTAAAATTGAAAATTGTGAACTTTTTGAGTGCAGTAAGGCTTACAATATTTATATAAATGACCGAATAGGATGATGGGGCGGTGGGACATTGATAGCTGTTTAATCTGATATCACCTCTTTTTACATACATGTCCCTTCGCATATTAAGTTCTTGTGCTGCTGTATTCACATAAATAACCAAGACGTTATAGTTGCCGTTTGCTATCCATCACCCGATAGTACATCCTCATTTTGCAATGAACTATTTGACTGTAATAACCAAATCTTTATTAAATATCCGGCAGCACCATATTCTTGCTCGGTGATTTCCATTTCCCTGGCATTTACTGGGCTGCTGACTTCCCATCAGTGATTCTATCCTCATCCCAATATTCAACCTTTCTTGATATATGTTCGACCGTTTGGCCTCACCCAGTTTGTTAAAGAGCCTACCTGTGTCACTGAAATTTCGGCCAACATCCTTAACCTCATCTTCACCTCGTCTCCTGATTCAATTTCTTCATGGTCGGTTATACCTTGTTTAAGCGATCACTCCGTGATTCATTTCGCAATCCCCTTACGCTCGCCCCAGCTTCTAAAATGCTGTAAGAAAATTCGTGACTACAGTCGAGCAGATTTCTCTTCTATCCATAACGAATTACAAAGATTTGTCGATTTCTTCTTTCCACAGATCTGGGGAAGGACTATCGCAGAAAACTGGCTCCTTTTCAAAAACAAGGCTGAAACACTATCTGAGAAATATATTCCGACTCGCCTATTATCTTCATGCAATTGGGCTCCTTGATTTACGTTTAGTTTAAAAGGGCTTCTTAACAAGAAGAAACGTATTTTTCGACGCTTCAAGCTGCCTGGGGAAACCAAAGCAAAAGCTGCCAACGTAGCTATCGCATCTGAATATAAAATGGCCATCCGCTCAGCCAAGGATTATTTTTTTTTTCTGAAACACTACCTCATCTGCTCACAACTAATCCTAAGAAGTTTTGGAACGTTATCAACGTACGCAAACTAAAGAAATTGTTCTGAAAACTGACACTGGATTACCTGTCCCCCGTGAGCTCTGCTGAAGGGCTTTTAACAACAACTTATCCCTTTTTTTTTGACGCTCTAATAGATACTTCACCGTCCGCACTTGCCTTTACGTACCCTGATTTGGAGCCGATTTCAATCGACTTAGATGGCATATACAATTTGAATAAAGAAGCTAAATTTTCTTTATCGGCATGTGTTGATGCCATAAATTACAAAGTGCTTAACAGTACTGTAGCGTATTCCTCTGCTTTCTTGTCATATATTTTTATACACTCTTTGCAGAGTTCAGCACTTCCCGGACGACTGGAAGATGGCGAAGGTGATTCCAGTCCACAAATCTAGTGATGTAGATCACCCCTTAAGCTACAGGCCGACCTCCTTAATTTCTATTCATGCAAGCTATTAGAACACACTATCTACTGCAAGCTGATTAGTTTTATCAAGTCTAATATTTTTTTGCGTCACAGCAGCATGGGTTTCGTAAGAATTATTCTTGTAGGACTCAATTCTTAACTTTTACTAATGGTTTGTCTTCCTCTTGCGGACCTTGCCATATTCAGTTAAACTGACAAATCTCTTTTTTTTTTCTCCTCGATTCCTCTTATTCTGATCGGATTGCATGTCGTACATTTCGGTTAACGATATTCAATCCTGTTTTTCGGATAACTATCATTCAGCGATCTATTTTATTTCACGTAGTCTTCGAGAACATTTCCGCGATTTTCAGAGCCTATTGTCTTCTTGTCTTCATTCGTTCTCAATTATATGTGTTTCTTAGACCTGGCTGAGTGATTTTGATAAAAATCTTTATGGTTTTCCATCATACAATTCAGAATATTGCAATCGCATTTCATCACAACATGGTGGCTCAGCTATGTTTATTCGGTCCGACATCAGATACAAGCGTAGGCTTGACCTTCACTTAAATATTTGTGATTGTGAGTCCGTGTGGATTGAGGTTGATCATTCTGTAATAGGCATTGATAGTCATACTGTCTTTGGTACCATCTATAGATCACCACATTCGCCAATTCCTGCTTTTTGTGAAGCACTTGACACTATTCTTGACATTCTTTCAGAAGAAAAAAAGTCCGTTGTCATCTTAGGTGATATTAACATTAATTTACTTGATGCTTCCTCCTCTTATGTAACCCAGTATGTCAGCTGTTTACAAGGTTATGGTCTTGAATCTCTACTCTCCCTTCCCACCCGTTGCACTAATAACGGTTTGGAACACTTATTGACCATGCACTTTCGAACCTCCTTCATCCTCCCTCCGCATTCATTCTTCAAAGCAATATCACAGATCATTTCCCAGTTGCACTTTTCTTTGAGAACAGTTTTCGCACAAATAGTGTAAGCTTTGTTAAAAATAAGTTTGATCGCGACAAATTTATACAAATGGTATCTAATTCTGATTGGCCTTGTGTCACTTCAATGAATAATGTTGAATCAGCATACACCGCTTTCATTTCTACAATATTCAATTGCGTATCTTCATCAACAACATGTGTACAGTGCCATAAACGTTATTCTTACCCTAGAAAACTATGGTTAACAAAGGGATTACTTAATAGCCTGCGTAAAAAAGATAACCTATATAAAAAAACAAAAAGACAGCCATTTAATGTGCGTCTGCTTGACCGTTACAAGCAATATTGCACACACATAATACTCTAATGAAGAATGCCAAAAAGCGCTATTATCAAAATGAAATTCATTGTACTGGTTCGGATATAAAAAAACAATGGCGCTTGATCAATTCCTTTCTCAATAAAACGATTAACCCGCCTATAGCCAACATTAATCATGAAGGATCTGTTATATCTAACCCACTGGATATCGCCAATGCATTTAGTGACTACTACTCCTCTCCCATACCCATTCCAGCGAGTGCGCATGACGAACTTGATCATTGTGGTCACTCATTTTTTTCTTTTTCCGGTTACCCCGGATGAGGTAAGAAGAACAATTATTAGTATAAAGTCCTTTAGCGCAGGTATCGGTTATATTTCTGCTAACCACGTGAAAATGATTGTTGATCATATTGCGGATGTGCTCACCTACATAATCAATCTAATTTTTGAAACCGGCGTATTTCCCCATGAGTTAAAGATGAGTAGGGTTATCCCGGTATTTAAAAAAGGTGACAGATGCTTAATTTCTAATTATAGGCCGATATCCATTCTCCCTTTTTTTGGAAATGTAATTAAAAAAATAATACATGTTCGCCTGTCTAGCTACATAACGAAATTTAACCTACTTCATCCGAAACAAGTTGGGTTTAGACAAGGGTATTCGACTAACCTAGCCCTCATTTACTTCACAGAAAAATGCATACTAGAAATTGACAACGGTAACTTCGTTGGTTCTGTTTTTCTAGATTTTGGTAAAGCTTTTGAAACACTTGATCATGACATTCTTTTTTCTAAACTTGCATCTTATGGCATTATTGGCAACTCTCTCAATCTTTTCCGTAGTTACTTATCTGATCGTGAACAATTAATATCCATCTCTAACATCTATTGCACTAAAAAAATTAGTAACATCGGCGTTCCGCAAGGCTCAATTCTAGGTCCGCTTTTATTTTTACTATACATTAATGACAGTCCATAGTGCCTAACCGCATTATCAGAATGCATCTTATATGCTGACGACACGACTGTCTTATGTTCGAGTAATTCTCTAAGCAACATTTCAACAACCCTTAACGCTGAATTTATTAACGTTAGCGCATGGTGTGCTAAAAATAAGCTTTTGATAAATCCCTCGAAAAGTAAGTTCTTAATTTTCTATTCCAGGTCAATAAATAACGCGCAAGTTATGCCCCTCTTTATAAACACACATCCTATTCATCTGTCACATCAATGTTCCTTCCTTGGTATCAAGCTTGATTCCCGCTTAAAATTTAATTTCCATAATAATGAGCTACAGCGGAAAACTTTCTATGGTATTAGGGTATTACTAAAAGCTAGATGTTACTTTGACTTGACTACTTTGGGTCACCTTATAATATGCATTCATTCACAGTCATCTAAATTACTGTATTGCTTCCTGGGGTCAAACATATCATTGCCACCTTTCTTCCCTCCAACATATACAGAATCAAGCCATTCACATTCTCACCTGGAGCAACCGACGTTCACATGTTACTGATCTGTACCGGGAACTGCACATACTGAATATTGACAATCTATTCAAATTTAATATCTGCACATTTGCTTATCATGCAGTTAAAGACCATAACCTTCTCAAATTTGTTCTTATCCGACACCTTACTAACTCAAATATTACGCGCTTTTCCTCCAATAACAATTTTATCCTCCATAAGGTACAAACTAACTATGGTTCAAAAAGAGTAGCATTTGTCTTAGTCAAACTTTGTAATTCATTGCCTTTTAACATTAAATGTGCCTTTTCTATATCGTCATTCAAGCATCAGCTTCGCAATTTCATGTTTAACCTATAGCTCCGTTGATTGAATATGTCTTTAAAACACAACTTCAGTTCTGTCGTTTCTATTACTGTTTGCTTCGTTTCTTACTTCTGCTTCAGCCTTATCCTTACCGTTTTTATTTTCCATTGTATTATTCTTTTGCATCATATTGTATTTGCATTTGTATATGCATTTTCGTATTTTTATAACTCGCTGCCTTTTTTCTGTCAAGAAGTATTAGTGTTTTTTTTAACATTATAAAAGGTCCCCCTACAGTGTTTACACTATGGGACCTTTTTCTGCACTAAACATCAATATTTTTGTATCTGCACTAAGTATTCAATAAACTTCAAACTTCCAACTTCCTTAGATCGAGCTTCAGCTATTGACTGCACCTGCCTTGACTTCACGAAAGCTTTCGACACCGTCTCACATCGATTACTATTACTGAAACTTACCACACTTCATCTTTATTGTAGCTTGCTTAAGTGGATTGAATGTTTCTTGCAGAATAGAACACAGTACGTTTCTGTTACTGATCATGATTCTAAGTCATGCAATGTAACATCCGGTGTTACTCATGGGTCAGTCCTAAGGCCTCTTCCTTATCTAATTTATAATAATGACCTGTCTGATTCGGTTACTTCTAACATAAGGCACATTGCAGACGACTGCGTTCTGCACCGCGCAATTTCTAATGAGTTTGACTTCTCCGTTCTTCAATTTGACCTAAATGAAATTTCTTCTTGGTGTGATGCATGGCTTATGGAAATAAACATTAACAAATGTAAAGCACTGAAAGTATGTCGAAAGATGAACTAGTCAATTTCTCAGGGCTATGGCATTAACGGTTATCCTCTTCAGTTCTTCTCACTTTCTTCCAGGGAACGCTGTTCCCTGCTCGACGGGAATGGAAGTGGAGCACCCGCACTGCCACCTGATGTTGTGGCGCCCGCGTCGCAGCTTCAAGGAAGCGGAACAGCCTGTCGAGCCACAGCGAGGCTACCCTGATAGACTCGACCGAGAGCCACGACAGCTCCGACGACGATTACGTGACTGTCCTGAGTCAGAAAGCAAAGCGGTGGATGCTTAGGGCCTCTGTGGACACATCTACTATGACGACTCCGCAGAGTTCGCCGAAGTACACCATCCTTTTCTTTCCAGTGCTCCCCTCCGACAACATGAGGTTCCTCAACAGGCAAGTTGCATCGGTTGAATTCGAGAGACTGTTGCCAAATGGCATTGACGACGTACGAGTCAACCCTCGGAAGAATGTTGTCGCAGTAGACGTCGCCCAAGTGTTGTTGTTAGATTCTCTGCGAGCTGTCGCTGTTCTCGGTGGCATGAGCGTCCATACCATCATACCGATGGGAAAAGTGGCTACTATAGGCATGTTATATGACATTGATGCGGTCATCTCAGGCGAGGATTTACCGCTTTTGATAAAGCCTGCTAATCATGGGACCCACATACTGCAGGTGGCCCGTCTCGGAACTTCCAGATGCGTAAAATTCTCTTTAAAGGTGACTGCCTTCTATCGCATGTGAAGGTAGGTCATTTCCGACATGCTCTCCCGGCCTTTGTTCCCGAGCCGCTTCCGTGTAGAAACTGACAGAAATTCGGTCATGTGAGTGCCGTCTGTCTACAGTCTGCTATATGTTCCCGCTGTGCAGCACAGCACTCTGCAGGCAACTGCCAGGCAAAAACTTATAAGTGTCCGAACTGTCAAAGGCCCCACGACGCCTCATCAAAGAAATGTCCTAAAGTTAAGCGATATGGTGAGGGACTGGTCGACTCATCATGAAGCAGCTGCTGACGTCAGGCGACGTCGTTCTCGTCTCAGACCCTCATCAAGAAATTCTGCTCTCCGCACAAAGAATACGCGTGCCGCAAAGCCTCTTGCTGTTGAATCTGATCCAACCCCAGTGCAGAATGTGTCAAAATCGCGTATAGATAACGGAGCAGCTGAAAAGAATGCCGTGGATGAAGAATGGCCACCAGTGCCAAGGATAAGACCTGTGGAAAAACCCCAACAAGGAGAGGAACCACAATGCTCCACCCCTCACCCAGATGAGCTGACAGCGCATGACCGCCGCATCGTAATAATGCTGAAGTCTTTGATAAATGCGATTCGCAAGCTTGTGGGCAACTCAAATACGCCAACAGCTGCAAGCGCTGTGCAAGTTTTGGATGACCTGAGTGCAGTGCTTGCAAATCTTGCCTAAGCCCAACGGCTCTTCCACTGCCTTCACTCCGTGATGAAGTGCGTAGCGCGACGATTTTCCAGTGGAATGCCAGGGGACTTGAATCATGGATTTCATGTTTCCGCCAATACGTTTTTGCGAGCCTGTTTACTGTAGTGGTAATATGTGAACCGAACGTGTCAAAAGCGCTAAGACTTTCTGGATACGAAGCTTTTATGGCGTCGACGTGTGGGCAATTCAGCAAATTAATTTTTTACATCCGTACAGAACTGACTTACATTCCCCACTCGGTGCAGCCTCATGATGGAAACCAATGCGTGTCTCCGAATTGCAAAGAATAAAGTGGCCTTCACCCTTATCGCCGCCTAGATCTCCCCATATAGTCGGTTCGACGGCGACCGACCGCGAGACATCCTGACGGCCACTTCTGGACCCTGGATTATCACGGGAGACTTTGATGTTCATCTTTCGGCTTGGGAAGCTCCAGAATAGATTCCAGGGGCCGGAAACTTGTGGAATTTGCTTCCGACCGTGAACTCGGCATTATGAACGATGGCAGTTCGACGTACTTGCGTGGTTCAAACTATAGCAGTTGCTTAGATTTAACTTTGGTGTCACGGCAACTTGGTCAAAATGGTCGATTGTTCTATGACATCGAGACTCATGGCAGTGACCATATTCCCACCTACTTAGGTATCACTGTATTTGGAAGCTTCTTCTTTTCTATTTCCCGACAAATATATATAAGGTGGTCAACGTATAAGACAAAGCTGGAAGAGGCATGCAAAGAAGTACTTACCGGCACCATTGAGAACCTTATTACAAGTGTACTGGAATCGTCTAAGTACACATTTACATCCACTAAAAACGTACGGATTTCGACATCGAAATTGAGCGACTTCGAACAATTCGCACATGGGCCGAGAGGCGATACAGGCGCACGAAGTCAATTCATGACCTTAGAGTCGCTCGACGTATACAGAAGAAAATCCAAGGTCATATGGACAGGCAGGAGGAACAAGGGTCGAAGACGTTCTGCGAATCACTTGACCCCGGCAAGCTACTGTCTATCATATGGAGGACGGTGCGCGGCCTTGGCTCGTCTCCACAGCAACGACACCCATTCTCAGCCGTAGCCCTCCATCCAGGCCGCTCACAGGTTGGTATAGCCGAAGATTTCTGTGGGAAGATTGCGGGCAGTGCGGTCACCATCAATAGCGAAATTCTGGGTGAGGTTCCTGCGACACGCTTCCCAGAATTGAATGTGTCCTTCTCACTTGAGGAATTGGACGCTGCTCTGGCCACATGCAGGCGCTCATCATCGCTAGGACTAGACGGCATCACCTACGCTGCTTTATGCCACCTAGGTGAAGATGGCCGAAGCAGACTTCTGGAATGTTATAACCAGTCATGGAATGATGGCGTCGTTCCTGAGCGGTGGCAGTACAGTCGCTTGATACCCCTCCTGAAGCCGGGAAAGTCGCCACTTGACCTAGCGTCCTACCGATCCATTGCGCTGTCCAGCTGTGTTGGGAAGGTCATGGAAAGAATGGTTCCCACCCGCCTAGAGCGCTATCTTGAGCGCCACAACGTATACCCTGAGGCCATGGCTGGTTTTAGAAGAGGCCGTTCCTCTATTGACAACGTCATCGACCTCGTCACGTTTGTACAACAAGAAAAACACCACAGGCGTATATCGGTTGCACTATTCCTCGACGTGAAAAGCTCCTAGGTTAATGTAACACATTAAGCCATCATAGATGCCCTGGAAAATAATGGAATGGGTGGACGCATGTTTGGGTGGATTCGGAGCTATTTATTCCGCAGAGCCTTCTTTGTGCACAGTGCAGATGGCCGAACAGCTGACCAATACATTTGCCGTGGCGTCCCTCAGGGTGGGGTTCTTAGCCCCACTTTGTTCAACCTTGCAATCCTTGGACTTGCCGACGTTCTACCACATACAGTAAACCTTTCCAAAGTGCCAAATCCAAAGTGCCTGACCAGTATCTCGCTCGCTTGCCTGAGAAAATACCCAAGGCAGCATTCTCCACATCAATTGCGGCTAACCGGTACTCTTTGTCTTTGAGGCATTTACCCGCAACAAGAACGCCATCCCCTATGTGGTGCTTGAAAAAGCCTTCTGTGTACCTTGCTGTTCCAGGAATAGTGAAGAAAGCTAGCCTGACCACCGCGGCTCTCGAGCAGATCACATTGGAACTTTTGCATTGTTCATACGCTAACCGAATCCATGTTTACACGGATGGTTCCGTCTCGGAAAATTCTACGGTCGCCGCTGTTCTACCATGTCAATCGGTCGTTATCAAGTTTAAGACCTCACACGTAACGACATCTATAGGTTCCGAACTGGCCGCTCTTCGCGCTGCTGTTAAATATATTGAAAAAGAACCGCCCAGCAAATGGGCAGTGTTTTGAACTCGAAAGCAGCCCTCCAGAGCTTGCGAAGTTTACAACATGGCAACTATGAACAGCTGGTGTCACAAATCAACGAAACCTGCCATTGCGCTTCTGAACGAGGACATGATATCATATTTCAGTGGCTGCCGGGACATTGTGGCATCGTTGGTAATCACCTCGCCGATGACGCTGCCCGACGTGCCCAGGCTGGCTCACCGACACTCCTTATAACTTTATGGAGAGTCGACGCTGCAAGAGAGCTTCGCAGTCTCGCTCGTACCATCACGTTAAGTTACTGGCATACACCACAGAACTCTAAGTGTCGTTTATACAGCCTCGACCCATCACTGAAACTTAAATTACCATCGAACCTTCCACGATGTGACGCAACATTGCTGTGCCGGCTGTGGGTAGGAGTAGCATTCCGCAATTCCTACAGCTTTCGTATCGGAATGGCGGATTCACCAATGCTCGCTAAGTGCAAGTGTGAAGAGACCATCAGTCACTTTCTGTGCCACTGTTCTCACTACAATAATCAACGTGAGACTCTCTAGTGTGCCTTGAATAGACTTGGTGACAGGCCATTTACGGAAGCGAAGATCTTGGGAGCCTGGCCTCACAATTCATTAGCGCAGAAAGCAGTTCGAGCGCTTTTTCACTACCTGAAGGCAACAGTCTTGAGTGCCCGACTATAGACATCCTACACCTAAGTTCTCTCTCTCTCTTTCTCTGTCACTCCCCATTCCCCTCCCCACGTGTACGGTAACAAAATTGGACTCAGTCTGGTTAACCTCCCTGCCTTACCTTCTTCCCCCTCTCTCTCTCGCTCTCTCTCTCTTCAGTTCGTTGACAGCTACAAGTATCTAGGTATCCAAATAACTAGTAATCTGTCATAGCAGAAACATATCCACCATATTGTTAACAGAGCTAACAGTTCCCTTGGTTTTCTTCGGCGCAATTTCCGCCTCGCTCCCGTTCTGTTGAACCTCGTACTATATAAAACACTCGTGCGTTCTACTCGATTACGCTTCATCGATATGGGACCAGTTCCCTAGCTCGTTAACACAGTCCTTAGAAACGGTTCAGAACCGCTCAGTTGGCTTTATCCTCTCTAACTACTACCGTTTAGCCACGGTTTCTCGCATAAAGCAAAAGCTTGACGTACCTCTCCTTTCTACTAGACGTCGAATTTCCCTCTTATACCGGTTTCATAAGATATATAACACTAACAATGACCTCAAAATTACACTTCTTCCGCCACCGAACCATTTGTCATTCCGTACTTATAATCGAATGAAGGTTGGCGTGCCTCAGTGTAAAAGAAATGTATACCTCGAAGTCTTCAATCCGAAAACAAGCCAAGACTGGAATCGCCTTCCCGCATCCATCGTTACTATCACAGATCATGATGCGTTCAAGTCGGCTATCTGTGACCATGTGCTGCCTCATTAGCCATTGTTTTTCTATTTCTATTGCCCCTCCTCTCTGTAATGCCAATACGGCATTGAGAGTAAATAAATGAAATGAAATGAATCGTCGTCCTTGCGTGCGCTGTCGGCATACAGTCGTCGTTGTGCCACCACGGTCATAGAGAACCCTGGCGATTGAGCGTCATAGCAAAGTGGGCCAATTAATGAAAGAGTGTATGTCACATTTAGCTGAAACAATCTCTCGGAAGGACCAGTGCAGATTCTAAAGAAATCCGCCTTCGACACTACGTGCTCGCTACATTGCTAGAATGCTAATGGGATTACGTTTGAGTCATATTAAGATGAGTTCTGCTGAAATGTGTTCATCTTCACGACGCTGAAAATACTCGTCAGCATTGTTTGTGCAGTATGCTGGCCTCGGATAACTAAAGGTTATCGTATTCGAGCGGGAGACGGACGATACGACGTTTAAATGGAAGTGGCGTCGTAACCTGTTAAGAACGGGAAGAACATTAGCGGGTCTCAGAATGGTGGCGGAGGACGCATTTCGAGAGTGGCATGACATCAGAGTCGGGTCAGAATGATGAATAGATAAAAATATATATGCATTACAATGGTCACGAAGAGATAGGGCAATTTTCAGATGGTTGCAGACTCGCTGCAGAAAAATTTTCTAGGATGCCTTCACCTGCCCGAAGTATCGTTAGTATGCAGCGACAGAAGTAACCAATTTGAGAAGTTTCGCTACAGCGCATTATATGTTTCATGAAAAGAATACGAGCGCAAGGGCACTCCTTAACCGCATTTTGTTGCGGCACAACATATGTATACTTCTTGCATGAGTCATTGATGTCCCACTCTGCACTGCGTCATGAGTGATAATATTAATGCAGAAACGGAAAATAAATAAACTTTACGCATGTATTTAAAGTAGTTAAAGTGGTAGGACAAAGTTGCGGAGTACTTGGCTGGAAACTTATTTTTGAGCTTAGGTCAAGTGCAACTCATTCCATATGTTCATGATTTTTTTTCACTATTTGCATAGCGAGTTTAATGTTCTGTCGTTTGTTGTCGCATAGTTAGTCTAACTATATAAATTTAGACTTTAAAGTGTCCATTGTTTTTAAATGAATACCTAAAGCATAGGCAGGTGGTGCAAAGTGTTGGTACTGTGGTGAAAGGAATGTGGGGAAGAAAACGGAACATCGAAAATTCTATCTTCTCATGTATTTTAATGACATTTTCACACGCTGAGTGCCTCAAGGCTCGTGTTTACTGTCTTGTATATATTTTTTACATCACCGAGATGGTTCTCTGCAAATGTGCGTTATCAGCAAAATATACCATATCCCAATTTGATAAAAGGAGAAACTGCGTTGGCATCATTGTACATTGCCGTGTGCTTAGCAACTCACGTGATGCAACAAAAGTATGCAGAGATCACATTTGCATATATTTCGATACCTCGATAGCTGAATTGGGGTCGTAAATTATTCCGCTATAATAATAAGGCCGAATAAATAAAAGAAAATGGCATGTTTCGTGTGACAAAATCATTTCACCCTAGCGTCACCATTGCAGGCCACCAATATCTGTTGAACGAAAGAAGCCTTTAGAAGCTTTTGACGCCAACTTGGGGCAACTAGGTATGTGCCACTGGGAACGTACCCTTCTACAATGATGCAAAATAGGCTCTAAATATCTCGGAAGCTGAGCGGAATGCAACCGACCTCGCAACGCTTCTTCAAGGGCAGCAAACCGACGTATTTCCATGCACTGGGACTGTGCCGCTTTTCAAAGAACGCTTTTCACGTCGACGCTGTAGCGAGCTGGACCATGAATCCACTGATTATGTGCCACTGACGGTGTGGCAAGCAAGGGAACAAATTTCAGTGTTCGGTGTTACCTGCACGCCATGCTTCTCTTCTTAGTGGCATTGCGCAGACTTCTCGGCAGCGCCATCAGATGGCGCAACGTGTCCAGGAATATACGCGAGAGAGGAGCCCGGTTGTCGAATGAAGCTTTTCTCAGTGTTCCAACGCAACAGCGCGCCATTGTATTTCCGAGTCCAGGCGCCGGATTTACGGCGGCAACGCTAGATGGCACCAGGTGCTCTGGAGGGAGTGCGAAAGATCAATCTCACTGCAGTTCACGCCTCAGAAATAAGTCGTTTCGACGGTAGAAATACGTTGTGTCACTATATTGATTGAACGCGAAACGCAATACCTTCGACAATCATGGCAAGATTGATGCCGCTGATTTCTTTAAGGTTGATCAGCTTATGGTTTAATCATGTATTCATCTATTCGGTTGGTTCCAAGAGCCGAATAGATGAATACATGATTGAAGTAATTGAAGTAACGATTGTGTGGTTCATTAAGTGTGCTTTTTCTGATCCAGGGGCTGTCGCTCCACTTGTCATCGATATATTATAGGAGTTTGTCAGACTAGTTCGAAGGATCCTGAATATAAATAAAGTGTACTCCTAGAGAATCACTTAAGTCTTTGAGTGTGTCTGCATGTGTATTTATTCAATGTGGAGGCTGAGATTGCAGGAATTTTATTTCTTAACTCTGTTGAAGGCTTTGTTTAGTATCGAAATTCAATTTAGATATGTATTTCGGCCATCTTTTTCTTTTGGCACGTTTACATCTCCAATCGCCTTGTAGGAGTCACGAAGGTTTCCAATGAAGCTCTGCAAGTATGCTCTAGAGAGCCCCAGGCCGGAGGAATGTATAAAAAACTGATATTGACTATCTTAATAAACAGCATTCGACTGCGAAGGCTACGCCACCAGACATCACGACATCGTCGCCGGGTTCATTGCATAAAATTTGCAGTGTATATGTGGAACTGTTTTTTCTTGAACTCATGGCAACTTTCAAGGATATTTACGAAAGAGTTCTTCAACCTCATCAACATTATGAGGAATTACTCTGACATTGCAGTGTAGTATTTGTGTGCTGCATGTATTCTCGTATTTGCAGTCCTGCAACCTGTGCTGTTCATTCGGCTCTGGCTGCGCCATGTGGTTGGTGGTAGTGTCCATTGCCTCTTGCGAGGTACTGAGGGCGAACAGGTTGCTGTCGCTGCCGCCGGCGCACTGCGCTTGGGTGGGACAGTAGCCGCAAGCTGACAAGATGATGTGTCCTGACACACCGCTTCGACAACGCTCTGTTTTGTAGGGGCATCAACCACATCCATTTACTTAACTTGGCCGCGGCCACTTATTGGCCGCGATATTTTCTTTACCTTTCCACGATACACAGGACCGCGAGCATGCGCTGAGCATACTGTAAAACATTATAGCAGGGTCCAGCTGCACCATCGTACGTAGGGCAAAAATGCGGGACTGGGATCGGAAAGCAAATAAGAACAGTAGTTATTGACCTGTGTAATGTTTGAAAGGGAGTGCAAACCGTAGTGTGCACGGTGGCAAAGGGTGATAGGCAGAGAAATTGAAATGACAGTGCTGGCCACAAGCGGGATTAAGAGCCTAGCTAAGGGGATGAGTTTTGCAGTGATTTACATCAACATCTATATGCACCAAGAATGCCACGAAGGAACTTTTCTGCGTGACGGCATTATTTTTAGCAATAATGTAGCAACACTGGTTGCTTCTCAGCAAGAGTAGTAGTTTTTTTAAGGTGGGCGCCAGGCAATCAAGAAGGTCGACTAAATATGGAATGTAGTGATACACAAGCAAGGAGCACAATTCACGCAAGATCAGTTAACAAATGGCACACAAAGGATGCATATGCAGCCGGTAAAATTGCTAACATAACATGCAGACTGGTTGCAAGCAGTATAAATGGCTGCAGATTCAAACGCAACTGAATGACGAAACTGGCACGTGAACGCACTGACGGAAAATCAATATTCTATGGAAGGGCTGCAACCGAATGGCTTGGTCACCGCATGGAAAGGCTACAAAAAGGCCCATGCTAGACTCGGGCAATACCGTCATGGAACATCCTGAGCCAAGTTTATTGCTCGGAGCCCTTCCTTGGACTACCTGAAAATAGGCTCTTTCAGTGGAAGATGACGCGTGCTCGACGCATTCACTGTCCCCTAGGCTTCAGTGAGAGAGATTCTGCCACTAAGAGGGATCACCATAATAATCAGGGATGTGCATGTTGAATGATGAAGTTTGAATTATACGACATAGGCAAAATTTAGGATCGAAATAAGACAAGCTTAAGCGGCAGAAAAGCACAGGTGCTAGCCGGGTCCTTCGGCAGTCATTTATTTAACTAAAGATTGTAATAACCAGAGTCGAACAACCAGAAGCCTGCTCTATAATGAACTGGTATTCCTTGTGCATCAAACGATAACAGAGACACGAGAAAAAAAAGAATATCTTCAAGTGTAATGAACAGACCGCGCATGTATTGCATAAGGAAATAATCACGCAAAGAAGAGGTGCTTTTTAGAGGGAACAAGTACCAAGAAAAGAAAAGAGTGGCGAGTGAGCCTCTGCAAGAGAAAATAAATGTGCAGGCGAACATTTCGTTCATAACATTCGCAGAAAATACAACGGCACGCCAGAAAGATTCTGCAGACAAGAACGAGCTGCTTCCAAAGCTCAGTAAACTGCTATAACGAAGATCGCGGCACATCGGAGCCATTACTTTGGATAACATCGGACAGAAATAAATCTTAGTGTTGACTGAAGGAGATTCAGCAAAACAAAAGTTCCAGAGCAGGATGAACATTATAAAGGCAAAAGTGATAAACATAATACGAACTCGCACACGCGAGTTAGAGTAACATCGGTGATATATATAATGGCAATGGAAGCCTTAACATGAGAACTGTTGAGGTGGCGTTCAAAAATTATATACAGTGGGTCCAGAC
Source organism: Dermacentor variabilis (assembly GCF_050947875.1). Lineage (NCBI taxonomy): Eukaryota > Metazoa > Arthropoda > Arachnida > Ixodida > Ixodidae > Dermacentor > Dermacentor variabilis. Next base: position 61,453,434 of record NC_134573.1, on the reverse strand, counting down.
CAGACAGAAGCTTAGAGGATAGTCGGTTTGTACTAGGTTATTGCATGGATATTTTAGTACTCCATGATAGACCATCATGGATTGCTTTTCTAGATATTAAGGGTGCATACAAGAAAGTAAACAGTAAATTCTTATGGGATATTCTTAAGCATAAATGCATATATCAGGATTTCGTGGAGTTGCTGAGGGAAACATACACAGACAACCAAGTACAAGTTTCATGAGAACACCGGAAATGGAACGAAGTGCGGGAAATTAAGAATGGATTGAAACAAGGATGGCCTCTGTCTGCTTTGTTGTTCACGGCTTAAGGGCACAGAAATTATACTTGAAAGCAGTGAATTATGGTATGATTTATTCAAAATTGGTAACCTACAAATGATCGGATAAAAACTCCCTGAGCTGATGCACACTGAGTACACAGTGCAACTATGGGGCAATGCAAGAGAGTTACTGCTCAAGATATGTGAAAACGCAATGACATATATATGCCTTCAGTTTAGCATAAGGATATAAAAACTCTTATGTTTATTCAAGAGACAAGACAATTACGTGGTATTATTTCAACAGGACATTCCTATAGTGGAGCCGTATATATACGTCGGCGTATATTTAAGCAAAAGAATGACTTGCTCAAGCAGCCATCAAAATAATGTGAAAAAGAAAAAAAGGGGAAGCTGAATAAAGCAATAATGAAACTTCGAGCACTTTAGGACTACAGAAAACACGAGGTTGCGCATGGCGCCTGGAAAAGAGTATTGGTGTAAGTGCTAACTCTCGCAAACGCTATTATGTGCTTCAAGCCGGATATCTTGAGGGGTTTCGAATAAACCAAAGATCTGTTTGATTTGCGATCCAACACTAGAGCCAAAAATGAGGCCGTCCAGGTTGACATTGGTTGGGCGTATTTCGGAGTAAGAGAAATGCAGAGAATAATCCAGTTTTCAAGAATCATTACCACAAATGAAAATATCTGGGCGGATAAAGTGCCAGAGCATCTGTACCTCAAAAGCGTGGACACAGAATGAAGGAAGAGGTCTAGAAAGTTGGCAACGAAGTACAGCGTAATTGAAAGTGTCAACTGATCCAACCAGGACTGATGAAGTGTCAACCAGGACTGATCGAACAAATTTAAAAGAAACAGGGACAGTCCACTCATTGCAAAGCATGAAAAAGAAACGAAGACCACGGGGATTTTCGTGATGACAAGAAAGAAATTAGAAAAAAAATCTGTACGACACCGGCAAGGCAGCGCCTTGCAAGTTGAGGCTGAAGATGGTTGCCTGAGGACATGACAGACAGTAACAAATTTTCCTAAAATGACGAGGTATATTTCTGCTGCAGCGAAAATCGTAATCCTTATGGAATGCGAAAGTATTCCACTGAGTCGCATAGGTAACGTACACCTTCCCAAAGCGATTTTATATAACCTCGTCGGAATCATCAAATTGTCAGCGGCCAAGTTAAAAATGGCACAGGAGAGGTTGGTATGACCGGTGTTGGAATCTCAGCGCTGACGCCCGTTGTTGCAGCTGGGTCGCAAGCCCCAAGGGTAGCGTTGGCCTGGCGGCCTGGGGCACAACTGGAAGCATCCGAAGGTCCGAGCAAAGCATGAGTCGACTGCTAACAGAACAACTTGTTTATTCTAGCATCGCGGTCAGGTCGACCGAAGTGGACAGGCGGGAGAGCACGTAACTCAACAGAAGAAATCGGAGCCTCTCTCTTGGCGTCCGGGGGAGCTGCTTTTATACTCTCGCAGTTGAGGGCAAGAAGGAACGCCTCGTCAGAGGGGCACGTGATGCGCCGCTCGGGCACGTTGAGACGAGTAGGTGACGCATCCGCCGGGCCGGCACCGGTCAGACCTCCTCGCTTCACAGTTGGGGGAGCTCCTCTTCCAGGCTGCCGCGCTTTGACAAGCGTGGGCACCAACATGCACACACACACACACACACACGCACACACGAAGACAGTGGCGTTGGAACATGCCTGGACGCGCTTGGCGGGGAGGCGTAGCAGCGGCGCCGAACGGGCCAAAATGTCCGCCGCTTTGAACGAAGCCCCGGCGTCCGTTGCATCCGCGCCGGCTATACCGCGCGTTGTAGGCGAAACGTAACAGACCGCCCCGCCGGGGGAAGGAGATCCCGATGGTCAGGGGACTGCATCCGCTGTCCGGAGGGATGTCGCTCGACGATGCTCGCAACCGATGTCGGTCGTCCCTCGGCGTTTCTTGAGCGCAGCGCACCGAGAAGGCCTCGTTCTCACGTTCAGGTTCACACAGGACACTGCAAAGTGACTTCGGGAGAGTTGCCATTTTTGTTTCTCGTTCCCAGCTAGCGTTAGAACTACGCCGAAACTCAACCGCTCAGTCAGCAAGCACGGCACAACCCTCACTATGCCCTGCCAGGCTCTTTCCCCTTTTATACCACTGCCTAGTTCCTTACAGTAGTCTAGCAGCACTCAGAACGCGTCCACAAATTGAAAAATTGCACTAGAAAGCACGTCATCACTTTGAAACACTAAACAAAAGCAATATGTTAAAAATCCTGCCTCAGGAAGAAAAACATCAGTAACAAACAACTCTGAGGCTGATTCCTACGTTAGGGGCTTCGACTTAAGCCATCGGCGTTACCGTTGAGACTCCCATTTTTGTAACGCACCTCAAAGGAATATTGTTGCAAAGCGAGGCTCCAGCGCAGGAGGCGGCCATTTGTGGAAGAGATGTGCAGCCATTGGAGAGGGCAGTGATCCGTCTCGAAGCATGCGAAGCGGAGATCGCAGCGAGCGACCGTACACTAGCTCAACCGGCGAAAACCCCGTAGCTGCATGCGGCGCGGTCTTTAATGCAAACATCACTCGAGGCAGACACAGCTCCCAGTCAGTTGGTTGTTCAAACCACAATGCTTTCAACACGCGCTTCATGACGGAGTGGAGCTTCTCAACGGAATTCGACTGTGGGTGGTACACTGAGCTGTGTAACAGCTTTACCCCACACCTTTCGAGAAAAGTTGTCGTCAAAGCGCTAGTAAACACTGTGCCCTGATCTGATTGGATTTCCGCAGGAAAACCAACTCGCGCAAATATGGACAGTAGTGCATTGACTATCTCAACTGAGCTGAGTTCTTTAAGTGGCACTGCTTCAGGGAACTTTGTTGCTGGGCACAGCAACAAAGTTCCCTGAAGCTCCCTGTACCCCGTGGCTGTTACCGGCAGAGGTCCCACTGTATCAATAACGAGCCGTCTAAAAGGCTCCGTAATGACAGGTACCAATTTCAATGGCGCCCTCGATTTGTCTCCTGGTTTGCCCACCCGCTGACAGGTGTCACATGTCCTCACAAAGTGGTCTGCAACCCGAAAACACCCTGGCCAATAGTACTCTTGCAAGAGACGGTCCTTAGTTTTCTTAACTCCTAGGTGTCCGGACCACGAACCCCCATGCGACAAGCGCAACAGATCCTGACGGTAGCACTGAGGCACGATCAGCTGATCGAACTCCACTCCCCTGCGGTCTAGATACTTCCGGTACAGGACCCCACCTCTTTCCACAAAGCGAGCATTTTTCTTGGCGATACCTTCCTTGACAATGCAGCGTATGTTTTCTAGGCTGCCATCCTTTTTTTGCTCGGCTATCAAAGCCGACCGGCTGACTTTTAGCAACCTATCAAGTCCGTCTGACGTAGGCGCGATGAGCAAATCTGCAGATAGCTCTTCTAACTTTCCCGTGTCGGGCATTTCCTCTCCGGTATCTGGTGCCTTCAACGCTACAGGCTCAATTTTATTCAGTTCGGACGTGCTCTGAATATCAGCTTGCTGCGCCTCTGACCCTTTCTCAGTGTTCGACAACGTCGGCCCCGCAACTACCGCCTTTGCAGCGAGCTCCCGAACCTTCGATCTGGTTAAGGCCTGAACGCTAGCCTCACCAAACAAAAGCCCCTTCTCGCGCAGGAGGTGATCGGACCTGTTCGAAAATAGGTACGGGTACTGGGGGGGGGGGCAGAATAGATGACACTGCGGCCTCCGTCTCAAGTGCTCCGAAAGGTCCTTCAATAAGCACTTTTGCTACGGGCAGACACACGCTATGAGCTTCCACGGCTTGCTTGATCCATGCACACTCGCCCGTGAACATATCGGGTTCTACGTAAGAGGGGTGAACTACATCCATTGTAGGTGCGGAATCGCGAAGCACTCGGCACTCTTTCCCGTTCACGAGGAGGTCTCGCATGTAAGGCTCGAGAAGCTTCATGTTCTCGTCAGTGCTGCATAATGACAAAAACACGACTTTTGTTTTTGTTTCCGGACACTGCGCCGAAAAGTGACCCGGCTTCTGGCACGTATAACACACGCGCGCTTGCCTCGTCTCGAACCGCTTTCTGCGTTCGGCTTCGGCTGCCGCTGTCTCCTTAGGTTCGGTCGGACTGCTTTCACTCGCATCCGCACTACGTGTGTTCCCCTTTGCTCTCATGGGTGTGAACTTCGGCCTCTCAAACTTGGAGCCATATTCACCCTTTTGACCGTCCTTAGCTCCGCGAGCCCGACGCGTCACAAACTCCTCGGCTAGCCCAGCGGCTCTAGCCACCGTACTAACGTCTGGCCTATCCAAGACCCAGTACCGCACGTTCTCAGGTAACCGACTATAAAACTGTTCCAGCCCGAAACACTGCAGAACTTTCTCGTGGTCACCAAACGCTTTCTCTTCTTTGAGCCACTCCTGCATGTTTGACATTAGCCTGTAGGCAAACTCTGTATATGACTCACTTCTGCCTTTCTCATTTTTCCGAAACTTGCGACGCAACGCCTCCGCTGACAGCCTGTACTTTTTTAGCAGACTCGATTTCACTTTGTCGAAATCCTCTGCCTCCTCTCTCTTCAAGCGAGCGACTACGTCGGCCGCCTCGCCGGGTAACAAAGTGAGCAAGCGCTGTGGCCACGTTTCCCGAGAGAACCCCTGCTTCTCGCACGTTCGCTCAAAGTTAACCAGGAACAAACCAATGTCCTCTCCAAGCTTAAACGGCCGCATCAGGTCAGTCATTTTGAACGATACTCGTTCTCCTGCACCATGTGCCTGACTTCCATTACGAGCGCGTTCCATCTCTACCTCGAGACGCTTCATTTCCAAAGCGTGTTGACGGTCGCGCTCTTTTTCTTGTTGCTCTCGCTCTTTCTGTTCTTTAAGTTCCTGTCTTTTTGCCGTCTCCCTCTCCTCAATGGTCTCAAGGCATTCCGACAGCTCGTCATCCTCAGCTTCTAACTCAAGAATAGCCCTTAACAGTTCTGGTTTTCTGAGTTTGTCTGAGACATCCAGACCCGACTCTCTTGCAAGCTCCAGCAATTTCGGTTTGCGCAACGACTTCAAATCCATGGCTGCTCTGAATGCTGCTTTCTCTACTGCCTACTATTGTCTTGCCGCAAACTAACCCGGCAGCAACGACAACCACAATTACCAGCTCTGTTTCTGACACTAACAAAAGCCTGGCAAAACTCAGAAGAAGAAAGTCCCGCACTCACCAAACCTCGCAGCCAAGAATTCAGCGCAGTCGTTCCGCTGCAGGCAACCAGTCATCACACAGGGCTCGCTGCACTGCTCCCGGATGGTCGTTGTGCTGCTCAGCATACAATCAACTGCATATCTTCGCTGCTGGCCTCCGTTTTCGCGATCTCACCGCTGGCAGACAGTTGTTGTAATCTCAGCGCTGACGCCCGTTGTTGCAGCTGGGTCGCAAGCCCCAAGGGTAGCGTTGGCCTGGCGGCCTGGGGCACAACTGGAAGCATCCGAAGGTCCGAGCAAAGCATGAGTCGACTGCTAACAGAACAACTTGTTTATTCTAGCATCGCAAAAGAGCGGGCGGTCAGGTCGACCGAAGTGGAGAGACGGGAGAGCACGTAACTCAACAGAAGAAATCGGAGCCTCTCGCTTGACGTCCGGGGGAGCTGCTTTTATACTCTCGCAGTTGAGGGCAAGAAGGAACGCCTCGTCAGAGGGGCACGTGATGCGCCGCTCGGGCACGTTGAGACGAGTAGGTGACGCATCCACCGGGCCGGCGCCGGTCAGACCTCCTCGCTTCACAGTTGGGGGAGCTCCTCTCCCACGCTGCCGCGCTTTGACAAGCGTGGGCACCAACATGCACACACACACACACACACACACACACGCACACACGAAGACACGTGGCATTGGAACATGCCTGGACGCGCTTGGCGGGGAGGCGTAGCAGCGGCGCCGAACGGGCGAAAATGTCCGCCGCTTTGAACGAAGCCCTGGCGTCCGTTGCATCCGCGCCGGCTATACCGCGCGTTGTAGGCGAAACGTAACACCGGCTCCGTTACACGCTTGGGTAGCGGTAAAACGTAGATAGAGAGGTTTTGAAGACGAGAGAAAAGGATGAGGAGATGTATACAAAATGCTAGAATAGGAAACGTACTGAATAACGCAAGCAGGATAGCTTACTTTTTGTTACCATCATCTTCCAAAGGTGATGCCAATAAATAATCAACAGCACCGAAGCACAAAAGGAAGCTTCCACTGCAGTAGACGCCTCATACATAACTTGTTTCGACTGTTGCTAGGCGCTGTATCGCCATATTGGTTCAATGCTAAACGCATTCGGGTCTACGGCCATCATCGGATGGGTTCTGCAGATTTTTTTACTGCATTACAGGCGGCGTCAAAGAGCCCCAATATGAAGAACGAAATGCTTTTAGCTCCCGTTGTCGTCGACCTTCAAGTGACTTTGAGCGAAAAGCCCGGTTCTCAAACCAGAACATCCCGGCAACCAGTCAAACTTCAAAAAATGCGTGTCTGGCCCCCAAGCCTTTGTACAGGATTGCTATAAATACTCTAATTACTGCCCACACATGTTAAAAAGAACATTGCTTCTGAATTGTTCCTAATGATTGTTCGTAGTATTACTCAAGCTGTAAATCCTAATACTCTAACGTTTTATTTGCCACTTCTCATTGCACGTTCAAAAGACGGATAGAGGACACCGAGCACTGCCTTGTCGTCTTTTGACACTGAGCACTGAACGCCACTGGTGGGCGAGTTCCGCGACGTGTCTTTTGCGTCGACTCAAGAGATGGTGCTGCACTCTGTGGCGCTTCTTTCAGGTGCTTCTACGGGCCACGTTGACTTAGCGCTTAGGGTGATGGACTGGAAAGTACGAGGTCATGGATAAAATCCGGGCCGCGGCCGCCGCACTTCGATGGAGGTTAAATAGAAAAGCGCCGGGTCCAGCACATCGGGCGCACGTTAACGATTGCCTGGTGGTCGAGATCAATCCTGAGTACCCGACCGTGGCGTGCCTCATGATCAAATCGCGGTTTTGACACGTAAAACCCTACAATTCTTCTTCTAATAGCTAGGCAGTACGCTATGCCTCCTTGGCGTCCTTCGCGGCCTGTCGCGCGGCCTTCGGCCTGCTTTCTTCTTCAAGCCGGGCAGTGTCCATATAGGCCAGCACACAGTATGGCATGGTGAGGGTGTGGTTTGGTGAGGTGTGCTGTTGCAAACATGCCCTGCATCAATTTTAGGAATGTGGCATCTCGAAACGATCTACTTTGCGGTTGCCATTCCGCGCCTACATCTACTCTCGATTATGCGAAAGCCAGCAATCATTTTTCGAGCTTTGTTCTAAAGAACGCTTCCTGTTTGATAGATATTTTGTCAATCATGCGGTCACATCACAGTTATTTCTGAGACTGCAGTCCTTTAAACTTCGAGCCCTTATTTCATGCGTGTCCTTACTCCACTCTCGCCTGTGCGTGACCCAACGAACTTCTGAAAAGTAGTTCAACAAGGGCGCTTTAGAAGCTGCATGATGAACGCGTGACTGTAGCCTTTGCAGGATGAAGCTTTCCGTAGCGCACATTGTCTTAACGTTTACTCTTTCCCCATGGGAATTTACTCCCCTAAATAATATACAGCTTTAGCAGACTTATTCCACGGTCACCTCCCGTAACGCTCAACCGCACAGCCTTACCGGAGTCCTGACCACCGCCAGGACACCTTCAAATGTTGGGAGCGGATGATAACTTGCCTAAACGTGCGATTCTTCAGAATGAAATCTTCAATTTTTATCAACAAAAGACAAGCGTATTTCCAGGAAAGGCATCAGGAGACGCACGCCGTAAGCGTATGGCGTTTCTAGTGCGCAACTCTTAGCAGCTTTCCCTGGTTGAAGCTTGCCGTCCCTCGGCGTAACGGCGCGAACACACTCGCGCTACTGTTTGCGAATGCGTCATCGTCTTCTTGTACAGCTGGATCCGATTCCGCTCGGCATGCCCGCACTCCCACACTGCCTCTCCCCCAGCGAACACGGTGACAGCACTGTCCAGCTGCCAGTCGGCACGGTGATATCGGTCTGAAATTCCTTGCCTCAACATACATCGAAATGAAAGCACCTACGCAGATGTGCTCAAATTTTGCATTGAGGAGAGTCCTAATGGTCGGAGATTTTTTTCTCTCTCAAGTTTAAAATTTAGAACAACGCTACATAACATTATGATGCCGCAGAATTATAATGTTTCGAACAACTGAATGCAATGCACACAGCTGACCAAAAACAGGACGGTTAGAGCGCTTTTCATGTACCACTTAGGAAAGCGGATTTTCAAACAGTCGGTGGCGTCTAAATATGGCCACAATGGTCAATCTTTCTACCGTTTTATGTCACGCTGAAGGCAAAGGAATGACACGACCACCGTACTTAGGAAAATGATCTGTAGTATTTATCACTAAACGTGCGTGACCTTCGAATAAAAGTAAATGAATTCCTTTCTAATGTTGTGACTAGCTATTTTGACGAGAAATTTCTTACTGAAGCTTGCCTTAATGAATGTTTCAATAGCAGTGAATGTTTTCGTCGAGACTATGCGTTTTCCATACAAATCAAGATTGCTCTCTATTGTGTGTAGCTTTAAGTGGTGTGGTAGTGTTTGCTGTGAAGAATACAAAAAAAAACAAGGTTGCCGCTGCAACTTCGACATTTGTACTGAAGCCTCTTGGTTGAAATCTGATTTTTGTTTTGTTATTCTTCATAATCCATTCACTGATTCTTGGTGGCATTATTATCCGCTCGTTAGAACTAGTGATATAGGTCGTATTTCCATATCCGTACAACACTAAATTAATGCAGCTGCTTTGGAATCATTTGTTTCGTGTTTCGGCTTAGTTCACAGAAACAGTTAAGGTAATTGGAGTGACGCGTTCTAGGTCTTGCTGATTTTAATTCCTCCCCTGTTTTACTGATCCGATGATTGATGAGAGGTGTGGGAACCCGTGTTTTGTTTCTTTTCAATCGAAGGCTACTTTGGTGCGTTTGGAGATTTTAAGTTTACGGATTGTTGCCAATTTATCATGCGACAAATGTGAATGTCATTACACTCATTTGTGCGGTAATTAACAGGAGAAAGAAGAGATCGGTGCGTATCAGAGATTAAACGGAGATAGCCAATAGTCTAATTGACATTAAGAGAAAAAAATAAGGACCTCGGCAGAGTATGCTGTGCGTACGAAAGATTACCAGCAGGCTACTAGGGTCACACAAAGGGTGACAAGGGCAGGGAGGCGCAGTTGAAGACGGAAGAAGATTAGGTAGAATGATAAAATTAGAAAATCTCCAGGCGCAAGTTGTGATCAGCTAGCGAAAAACGGAGATATTTAGATCACAGTGATGGGCCTGCCATGGGCCTAATATACTCGTGTTGCTCGTAATGATAATTGGCATTGATTTACGCATCCAAAAATTGGCTAAGGAAAAGCAAAGACATGTTCTCTGCTGTTCACTTGAATTACGGTCCAGGCTCGGTAAAAAAGCTGTAGATCGATGATCGTGAAAGACCTTCGCATGACCAACAATACTGTAAGCAGGTCACGGAATTAGGAGCCAAATATGCCATTTTTGCCATCAGGATGAAGATATGTAATTGTAGTATGTGCATTGGCAGATATCTAAAACCTAAAGCACCATCCATTCACTGATGGCAAAGTGCCGTCAACCGTAGTGGTAACGGCGTAGCAAAGGAAAACTGCCGCCCTGACTGTATAGCTTGACGCATAGCTGTGGCTTTTACCTGGGTTCTGTCATGCTTTAGCACTCCGGTTCGCTGATATCAGTGAACTAAGCGACCCGTGAGCCTTCGGGCAACTATCTAGGGTGTTTCGTTTTCCTTACTTGCCTCCATAGAACTTTCGAATAAAATAAAATCTGCAAGGTGAACAGTGGTACGTCGACAGCAATGCACAGCAGGCACGCAGTTTACTTACATCCCCTTCCCTTTCGTCTTTCTTGCGGCTAGTAAAATAGTAGACAATGCACCTCCCTTCCGGAAAAACAAAAAAATATTTCTGTAATACTTTTCACCATCTGAGCTGTGTTTAAGTTTTCGTTTAAAAGCAAAGCTAGCTTTAGTGCTAAATAGTCGTAATTTCGCCAGGAAGGCGAAGAAGCGATTGCGATACTAAATTATTCCAGAGCTATACGAGGTAGCGACACTAGCTTTATCAACCGTGTAAACTTGTAAACGTAGGCTTGCATATTAAATTAGCAACCAAGCGCAACGAGCACAAGCGAACATGAACACATCTCACTCGACGCTCGCGCACGCACACTGTCAAAACGCGGGAATGAGGAAGCGTGGCAGCAACAGCGAGCGCATTGACCTTCGTGCTGCCTCTCGCTTCAACTTAAACTAGAGTGTACTAGGCGATCGTCGAGTTGGCCGATTGGCCTTCTCCTGCTGAGGCACCGCGCGTGGACAAATTGTGCGAGGTCGCTGCGAGTGGCATGGACCGCAGCGGAGACGCACTTCCCGGCATATTCCACGTAATTTTGCTGCGGGCGCTGAGACCAATTACGCGCGTACACTCCTATAATGGTGTTTTATTTCAACTGCAAATTTATGTTGACACCTTTTTCTACGTATACAAATTTGAGGCTTAGTCTTCAATTTTGCAGCCGTTGTGCAGTGCACCGTCTGCTAGCGAGCGCGCGTTCGTTGGCGCGGGCGCTGGCGGAATGGCTAGTTCTTGTCGCGGAAGGTCTAATTAAAATTAAATTGTGGGGTTTTACGTGCCAAAACCATGATCTGATTATGAGGCACGCTGTCGTGGGGGACTCCGGAAATTTGGACTACCTGGGTTTCTCTAACGCGCACCTAAATCTAAGTACACGGGTGTTCTCACATTTCGCGCCAATCGAAAGGCGGCCGCCGGGGCCGGGATTCAATACCGCGACCTCGAGCTTTGCAGCCCAACAGCATAGCCACTAAGTAATCACGGCGGCTCTCGCAGAAGGTCTATGCAGCGAAATTGTGTATCGCTATACTTGATTTGATGCGCCCGCGACCCTTGTCGAGTGGTACCAGTTATAGCTTTAGGCAGGTGAACTGCTGTTTAAAAATAACACGTAATTTTTGCCACAAAATCCGCAATCTGCAAAATGAAGTTACGTAAGAAAATTTTATCCCTATGTTGTCATTTTACGCACGCCAATAGTTGGTGTAAAATTGATCAGGGACAATGATCAAGGAAAACACTATAATAGTGCAATAAACCTGGTTTATTAACTGTATGACGCGAAGAGATACAGAAAATGATTGCATACCTAGGTAAATCTAAATGATTGTGCACCGAAATTGCCGTTTGATTGACCGCTCGAGGCACTGTGTGCATTCGCGGGCTTCTTTCACGCCCGGAAAAGCACCTTTATATTGTACGTATTAAGCAACAAAAACCTGTATCGAGAGTTTTTCTTGTTGCTCTGCAAATTCCTGTGAGAATTTTCGTCTAATTATAATATTTGAGAACTTGATAAATAATTAAGGCAATATATCTAATTAGGCGGTATGAAAAAAAATAATTTGAGTATCATCAATCGACGGAAAACAAAATTACTTTGGTTCTGCCCAGTTTCGTGACATTTGCATATTTTTAAACTCTGGCCAAAGATATCCGGGACACCCTGTATATCCACGACATAAGTGTGAGATAAAAATTGTTAAATATTCTTAATGCACTGAATAAAATATTAAATTCTCCCGATGGGAATAATCGTGTTTCTTTTAAAAGCTCTACAAGCCTCAGATGAACTAATCGACTTTCCGAGAAAAGGAATCAATGCAATTATTGGACGTTAATATGAACAACAGTGTTAGGGAATTGATATTGCCTATGTACTCAAACTGAACCGGGGAGGCCGGGAAGCATTTACCTATGTAATCTCCGTGGCTTGTCTGGCGATCTCTTTCAACGTACCAGCGGGCGAAATGCAGTAGAAACATATACTTTAATCAAATGGTATTTGCTACTCAGATCGTATTCTAATTCCGAAACCACTATTAAAATTATAGAGCAGCCGTTGCCGTTCTAATGCATGCATAGCAGCAGTTTTGTAGTCTCGAGAGCCAGGGGCCGATGCAAGTGAGGACACTTATCCCGAATGATTGTGCGACTGGAGAGTCATGACTGCTCCGCAACGCGCACCAGTTCGTGAAACAATGCACGACTGCTAATCGGTTCTGCTGAACAAGTTCCTTGTTTCATTCAATATAAACACCCTACTTTGAGGGAGCCTTTAGATTTGCTAACTTGATTCAGGCAAGGAAAACACCCTTCTTGATAGACTCAGTATGTCTGCAACCCATTAAAACTGGGTGCCCAATGGGGTACCACATTTGCCTTCAACTAACACAGAAGATCTAGAAATACATCTACGTGTATGTGAGGCTTGCCGTTCCTTTAATTGATTCATTATTGTCCTTATGATAGTGCACCGGATAACTGATAGCAGCCGCTTTTAACACAGAAGCTGCTTATAATTGGGCGGACGTACAGATGGGAACTGCAGGATTGAAATATGATATAAGCGTAACGTGTTTTTCTCGAAAACCACACTCCAGAATAATTTCTTTCATTTACAGCCCTAGAAGAAGGCCCAAGGACGCAGCTAACTCATTTTTTGTTTCCTTTTTATATGACAAAAGTTTGGCGTATTACATCTGACAATAGGGTTATGAGGCACACCGTTCAAGTCTCATAAGCTGTGGTTCTTTAACTTGCACATAAACAGAAGTACATGAATGTCTTTCTATTTCTTTCCCATTGAATTGCGCGACCTGGTTGGGACCCGCGTGTTGGAGTTTTGCAGTGCAACGCCATATGCTATGCATATAGGCACTAATGAGGCTACCGCTCCTCTTTTATTTCTTTTTTTTAAGGGGACTGGGTAGGTCCTATTCTTGCCATGCATTTTAGGCTATGTTCGTGACCCTTTTTCTCGTGATCTCCTGGGTTTAGAACAATAATCTTGGTGGCATTGTAATCAGCAATGTTAGGTAGTGTTACTGAACCAGGAGTATTTCTTTTTAAAGGTTATATTTGTTGTTTTCATTTTTTTACTGGACCCACCAAATTTTAGAACCAGAATCTGCAGTAAATAGCCTGTAAACAAAAATGCCCTACAAGAATATTCATAATCCTGGTTCAGTAGACTTTATGTAATGTTTGCTCAATATCTGGAAAATATTATCGCCCTAGCGCTTGTAGTTTCTGAAAAAAAGGGTCAAATGCAACAAAATTTGGTGTTTGGAGATAATTGGCTTTGAAGTGGAAGAAAGAGCGTTATCGCAATATAGGACTATAGAAACAAATTCTGGCGCATTTCTTCAATAGCCAACAGCCTGGTAGTCCCCTCCATCGTCAACACTTCTTTTCTGTGGTAGCTGCCTTGTTTTCGGGGCCTCCTTAGTTACCAGTCATGTAGCCCTCTCTGCAAAGTACAGTCGCCGCCGGTCAACTGGACTGTGAACCACCCCGGAGAAACTCCGAATGACCTCAAAATGTCGGCTCGAGCAATGCTACGGTCATTAAAAGATAGCACAGCATCCATTGTCGCTATTTTCTGCGTTTTGAGGCCAAGAAATACATTCTTAGGAGCGCGCTCCCATTCAACGTTGTTAAACGCCTCATTCGCGTTCTGAGTTTTTCCATGGAGACATTTCTGGAGAAGCTCAGGCTTTGAGAGCTTCTGAAACACCGGCGTTCTGCTTCGAGCGTTCCGCCGAGCTCGAAAGCTTCGATGCAGACGCTCACGTGGTGGCCGTGGCGCCCACTCCTGGATTGTGTTGCGGAGAATTGGCGTCATTGCAGGTCGACTTATGCCGGTTTCCGTGGAAGAGACGTTATTTTAAAGCACTTCATTGGCTTCGTCATTGCATTACCGCTAAATAACCAGCACCAAAATATAAATAAATTCGATTGTCCGCGAAAACACGCCAAAGCACGAGCAAAACGCAGCGCGTTGCGAGTAATCCAGCTGCGTCTTAGGATTCGTTTGGCTAAGTGAAATATGCTAGCTAGGTTTTCATTTTTGCGAGATGAGTGACAGCCATTCCGCTAAACGTGACAAAAAATAGGTGGTGAAAAAAAATTGTTTTCAGTTTAGGAGAGGCAAAGATCCCGAGCATGTGTCAAAGGGGGCGTGGCTGGATGCTGCCTAGGTTTCGAAAAATGTTGATTTTGAGCTAAATATTTCGCGTGCGCGCAAATGAAACAGTGGGCCATATTGAGGAAAGAATACAGATTTTAAATTGCACAAAAACAAAAAATCGATTTTTTTCAGAAAATTTGCCTACCCTGTTCCCTAAGAATGCAATGGACAAATAATTTTATCCGGCATTCGGGCCAAAGTTTAGCTCATGTAATGTCTACCTAAACCTGTTCTCGGCGCGCCAGGTCCGACCGCAATAAAAAAAAACGTACGAATTATTCTGCATTCTCTTACGTGAGGTAGGCGCAAACATAATTGGAAGGTTGCACTGCTCTTCGTTCTTTTTTTTTATTTTTCTGCGAGAATACTTCCTCTAAAGCGGAGTACCGGGCACCGGACGGAGCAGATATGCTTTATTTCTTCGAAGCGGCAAACAGAAAGCTTACCTTTGTTTTTCTGTATGCGTTTTTCAAGCCCTACGATGGAAAACTATATGCGCAAAAATATGCACGAGAGATACAAGCTGCTTGAAGAGTAAGAAAATTATTTCTTCTTTAAAGGAAGCGGTATAATAACAGCCAACACAGTGGCAGCAATGCACGTGCCAACACTTAGCGTCAATAAAAAATGAAATAAAGGAGAGAGAGAAAGGCATCTATTCCTACGGCATAAATGCATGTCATATGCAATTATAAACACAATTTGGGAAGTGACGTATTGGCTTTCCGACAAGTATCGCCAGTAGTTTGCAATGGCGCGACCTTGATGTGGCGCAATTGACTTCGATCGCACTGCCACCACAGTATTTTTCGTGGTCGCACGCCTCAGTGCAAAGCATGCGCCGCCCTGACCGCTCGTCCCACTCAACCGTATTATATTAAACTCGAACGTAAACTAAGCGGCGAGAACACAGGGAACGCGAAGTAATCAGCACTCGGCGCACTCTGTCCCCATCGCTGATCGCTTTCCTGGTAGGGGCCGCGCGGCCACGCCATAAGCAGCCGCCACCATAGTAGTATGCATCACTTCTCCTCCCTTCGGTGCCTTCCGCACGACGGAAGACGACGCGCTTCCTCCCCGCTTTGCTCCCTTGCGCACGCAAGATTGGACGACTGTCGTAGGCTCAACCTCGCACGCGTTCATTCGCATGTACCGCA
Organism: Dermacentor variabilis; assembly: GCF_050947875.1. Taxonomy (NCBI): domain Eukaryota; kingdom Metazoa; phylum Arthropoda; class Arachnida; order Ixodida; family Ixodidae; genus Dermacentor; species Dermacentor variabilis. The sequence goes on along the minus strand of NC_134573.1, from coordinate 61,437,797 downwards.
TACGGCGCGTGGCGACGATGTTATCACGCTTGGACATTGTGCGCAACATCACGGCGATGCTCACGCCGATGCCGACGACGGTGGAAGGCCGCCTGGAGTATCCACATACTTGCTATCGCATTAAAACTGCTCAAACATGCATGTTCAGCATGTGACCACGACATTTTTTTGCGTGACCGTGTGGAGACGTGCGATTTTGCAAGAATTTTAGTGGCTTAAATACGTTGTGCAGTTGGAATAAAAATCAGCTCGAGGAATGTTTCGCGGCAAGCACTTCGCAGTAAATATTTTATACACCAAGTGATAATGCAAATCCTCAAAGAATATTACGCAATGTTCAGAACATCGTGTTTGAATTACTTCTTTAGCCGCTACCAAGATTGCGGACCTGAGTGCTGCCAGACGATTGCAGTTTGAATATCCATTGTTCAACTTGTCAAGGCGACCAAAATAATTTCAGATCTACGCCAAGGAATATGTATCAACCGATACGCGTATTGGTGTCATTCCGAGATCCAATGAGTGGTGTTATCTCTCTGGTGCTCGCCTATTTTTTTTATTTGTCTGTTCACTAGTGACTTCAGGCACGACGAACATTTGCGATGGCACCTATCTGGGTGGAAACTTAGTGGTCAATACGGGCACGTCTTCGGATGTGATGACTGCTATTAGGAACACTGAAGCCGAACACTTCTTTAGTATTTGATGGTGTCCTAGATTTCATCGTGAATGGGTGTGCATGGTTCTATATACAGCCTCTTGCCATACTTCACAGTCATATTAAGAGCAAAGATTGTTTCCCGAATATCAGAAAATTTTGGTTGTCGTTTTAGAGCATAGGTCTGGTGGGAATGGGAAAGTAGGGAACTCTTCACGGGTGTCGCTGCTTTCTCCGTTATTGACACTTTTTGAAGTTTTATTACGCAAGCATTTGTCCTTCCATCTCAAACGCAAAATTTCACTGTTACAACAGTTTATGCTGGACGATCCACAGAAATGAAGCTCGTGTCCTTTGTAAACGATGTTGCATGGATTGTGGAAGATGGTGGTCAGATAGACTTTTTTTACCTTTTCGAACGCTTTTCATGCTATGATTCATAATATTCTAGTACATGGGTTAAACATTTATGCTGTCAGTGAGGTTTTTTGCTTTCTCCTCAAGAGCAACTTGTATCTAGGTAAGTATTCTCTTTGTGTATATGGAAGTTTATCATAACTATGAATCGCGAGCCGGGCTTTTCCCGTGAGTTTAATGTTGGGCCTGTTATTTTATTGTGTTGGTAAGTGATCTCGCTCTTTGAATTAAAAACACAAACTACAACTGTTTGCAAACGGTCGCGTGTGGTGAACTTATGACAGTCATGCTCTAAAATGCAACGTTAATGAAGTGCTGAAGTCTTGTCTTGCAGCTCTAACGGCGTGCTTGTAGAACAAAAGAAGCGTTTTGATGTATCTTAATAAAAACTGTGTTTTTGATTATGCATACACGTCGGAAGGTATACTATGGAACACAAACTATGTAATCGAACATCTAGCCGTTCAATTTGAATCTAACCTGAAGTGAACATGTTAACCGTATGGTAAGTTTGCCTTTTAGAGCTCTTGGTTTTGTATCCGCAAGAGCTAGTGGTTCTAACAGTCATACTTGTTACATTAGATACTCGTGTTTATTGCTGTAGCCAAAGCTAAATATTGTGCAATAGCTTAGAATATTGGTATTGCTCTTCAAGAGAAATTGCAAAAGGTTCCACAGGGACTTGTTAGTAAAGTTTCTAACATCCACCAGAATGTTATGTGTGGAAAGACACAGATGAAAGAGGCTTTTTACGCGCTATTACACTGTAGCCAGACAGCCAGGCCGACACTCGCTCGCGCCTAGTGCGCCGACCAACTTGAGCATCGTCTCTTGAGCATCGTTGGATTCTATCGTAATAATATGTATATGAGCCGTTCCCCTTATCAAATGTATATGAGAGTTCTCGATATGTAGAACATAAGAGCATTCACCGATTGCTCATACATTAAATGTGAAACGCATACTGAGACAAAAAAAATATGGAAATGTTCGCTCTTGACGGAGCAGAGTGCAACGCTATCCGTCCGCATACACATACACAATAAAAGAGCTCTGCCAGCTACGTCATTCCGGGAAAAGTGGCTGAAGAATATATGAGTCATTACTACAGCTTTATTAGAAAAACAACGTAGCCCGGTTTCACCTGCAACTAACGCATGCATAGATTTCATGCGGAGACATTTGAAGCCATGCGCCGCTTTCGAGACTGCTGTTGACCTTTCGCTGTGAGGGAAAAGTCAGTTTTCTTTTTTTTTCGAGCTCTTTGTGCTTCGATGCTGCACCCTCTCGGAAGCTCCAATTTGGCATACCATGCATTTATTTCATTTTGTCTTTAGAGTCAAACGTTATTGAGACTGGGCGTATTTCTGAAGGCACATTCTCAGCACATAAATCATTCTCCTTTGTTGGAGGTGAGCACAAGCAAAAGACTAAAATTTAATAAAAGCTAGTAGTTCTGGGGAAACATGGATTCTCTTGTTCATGTGTGGTTTAGTTTTGCATTAATTCTAGACAGGCTTCTCATTTATGTATATATGCAAGCATAAATTGGCCCATTCGCATACCGCTGGCGGAGCAACCTATGCACTGATCTCTTCAGAACGAAAACACGATGTGCTCTGTAACCATCTTTGTGCTTATTGTGGCTTCAATACCGGGCCTATGCTTCGGCAAGAAGGGAGGCAGCAGTGATCCTGTAGACGCCGTGCGCGTAAGAACGTTTTCTGTACTTCACCTCCCGCAACATTGTTCGGCATTGTTTCAGTTTGCAAGTGTTTAAATCATTTTGACTTCGGGCCCTGCAACGTTAAACTACTCCAATCTGTTTTCTTTTCAGTATCCTGCTGTCAAATTTAAGTAACCACGGACACAATCATAGGGCCGTATCACGCAGCTAAGTTTGCAAAGCCCGATCAACGCACTCCTCGTTTATAGGAGGTCATTTCTTTTTAAATTTCAAAGCAAGTAGCATTCCCTACATGGAATAGATTTTTCTTATCTAATTGATGCACAAGATAAGTGGAGCATGCTCAAGTTGAGAAACTTTAGATAGGGCCGAGCCAGCACATGGAAAGTAGATGACGTTAGGATAGATAGCTGGGCGTGTTGGTTTAGTCTCATGTGATTGGTGCGCAGACGATGACGGACAAGGAGAGAAACACACACACTCAGCGCGCTACCTTAAACAATGTATATTCAGAAAATAACGCCACTGCTTTAAACGAGGAGCGATATCACAGCTCATATATACGCATTCGCGTTCAGATAAAGCAATTCTTTTTGCGGTGATTCATTGTCGGGATTGCAATAGTAAGCCCACATTTTCACCCTTGCGAAGTGGGTGCCAGAAGTCATAGCAAATAGTTTAGATAAGTAAATCAGACCAAAAGGATTATTGAAGCAGGTTACAGGTGCGTAAGTGCTGCGTAAATTTTATTATCGCAAAAATAATTGTTTTTTTTTCTGAACGTGAGTGCGCACAGAATCTCTGCGATAGCGCTCCTTGTATAAAATAGGGGTGTTTTTTTCCTGATTCATCATAGTTGCAAGCGGCCCTCGTCGTGTGTGTTTCTCGCCTTGTCCATCGTCGTATTCGGTGTGAAACATATCAGATATAGATAACCGGATGAGAGGGGCGGTGCCTGGTTAACTTAGCTTGTTGTGGCTAGCTACAAATCGCGGCGAGTGGCAACAGAAGGCCAAAAATGCCGCCAGAACGGATCATCATCCAAGAAGACTTGGCAGAGTGATGTTGCATACATGCCGAAACAGCTCGATAACGTTATACTGCCACGTAAAAAATGATTACACGTAAATAAATCCTTGCTTACTGACTGGTGCGAGTATCCATTGCCAGAACAATTCATGGACCACCACCTTCCATTCCTTTCGAAACGGGGTAGTCGCTGCCTATTGGGGAAAAAAATCTGTTTCATACTGCACATTTTTTCATATGAACACGCCGTCGTCTACTTGACGCGGTGAGTTTTCGCTAATTTCGGACATTGAATGGCACAGAGGCACACCGCGGAAACGTTTGACCAGCCGCAGAGGGTTAATGGACAAAAAGCTGTCGAAACAGATATAATTACTTTTTTGTTCGGTCTAATGATATATGATCAGTCTGCACATATCACATCCGATTAATTATTCTCGTAGCTTTCGTAGCGTCAAGTGACAGACGGACGAATAGGATGGGGAAGAGAATAGCTTTACATGATAACGTACCTGGTTGACAGGAGCGTTTGTTTCCGCATCAACGTATCAGCTTGATGAGAGTATCAAAGCGTTACATATTGCATCGCGCATGCACATGGAGTTTGGCGTAAAAATGAGGTGTCAGTTTTTCTCTACGGCACTGTAATTCAATACTGCGCCGTGTAAGCACAATAAAGTAGGACGGCGGACGATTTTATAACCGCAAAAAGCTGGGAACTCTCCTTGCAGTGCTACTCCACTGCCATGCGCTATTTTGCTTTTACCTAGTCATGCGATGAAGGAAATACATTTCAAATGGAAGGTTTCTTTGGGAACTTTCGCGAAACTTCCTATAGGTGGCAGTTGGTTGCTGCTGCAGTCTTGCTGAATGTCTAGCAGGTAAAAATAGAAAACGTGTTACGTTCCCGATGGTGGCATCGAATCTCGGCCGCCCTGCATACAAGCCAGATTCCAACCATAAGGCCACAAATTGCGCATGTACTGCTGTCGTGCCATGGTCAACGAGCTCTTAAGATCATTACTCTGCGTGTAACATTGCGTAGCATGGGGCAGTCAAAGAACTGAAACCGATTGGGTATGATGGAGCTGCGTTTGTACAGCTTTCAACGTGCTTGATTTGGTTTACACGAAGGCTTTATACACGGTCTTGCTCTCACATACAATAGTACAGAAACCAAGAAAGTTTTCAGCACTCTTTTCGAAATTCAAGAAAGCTTCGGTAAATATAGATTCCGACGATGTGTGGTGGATCTGCCACATTTTATTTTTTAAGCCATACAATGAACAACTTTGTAGTGCCTGTACTAAAGAAAGCAAGGAATGACAGATGACATCTATCTTTATTTTTTCGCCAATGTGTTGAAGCGTTGTTAATTTGTGTACCTAATAGGTAATTCCTTTATCTTAAAGAAGGTAATTGTTCTTTCTGAAGGGTATAAATTATAACCTCTCAAGCGTGTAAAATCGAGTGCGGCTTTGAGATAACAGCGAGCTGTGGGACGCGACATGAATGTACACTTTCACCAGACTTTCACCGAATAATAGAAAGCGAACTCTCCAATTCTGTAGGTGACAGAGATGCCCAGTCTGCGGCCGGCACATTCGAGGCAACGTGTCTGTTGTGGACATCATTTCTGTGCTGTCTTGACCTTCTTTTGATGTTGCCTGTTTCTCCGACGTAGACATATGAACAGTCGGCGGACAGAATGACGCACAACACGCCTGGTAACTTGTCCTCTTCCAAAGCGCCTTTCACATGCACAAGCTCGTGTTTAAGCTTCAGAGAGGGAACGTGCGCAGCCGGCACGTCATATGACCCCAGAACGGATGCAGAGGTATCGCATGCAAGGGTCTCGTATCCGGATTTCCGTTAAATAGGCATCCTCCGGACCAAACTGGCTTCCGTCATACTCTCGACTTCACCTTAATCAAAGGTATAAGCTATCATTTAATTGTACAGTGTGACCAGCTATAAAGCACGAAGATTTATTAAAGGACGATTTATTGTACACCAATAACAAAAAGTGTATCTCGTTCGTAGTTTTCTTGCAGCCATTAATAAGCTTTGTAATTTTTTCCTCTATTGAGACATTTAGAAGTACCATGTTACTTTTTTATTCTTTTTCTAGTTGTCAAAGTAATAATTACGTAGTTGTAGAGATTCATAAGGAGTCTATGCGAGACGACTGAAGAGGCTGAACATCACACAGAGCGTCATATTGTAACCTGGAAAGGTCAAGACACTCCCCGTTAAAGAGCGACAGAGAGAAAACAAGGTGATCAATTAGACGAGCGTGCGCTTTGCTACCCTACACTGTGGCTAAGGGAAAGAGGAAAAGAGAAAGTGAGTGAGCCCCGAGTGTTAGTGAAAGGACGGTTTCGACAGAGACACATGCCCTGCCCATAATATTGCATTATTGGATCAGTCAGAAATAGGAAATAATTTTTGACCCATAAAACGACTCCTTTCATCTGTTTATTTGTTTCGCTCATATTGATGTACTTGTGCTTGTGAAATAGCAGATATTCTTGTTTACAAGCTTTCTTGTATTTTCATGTCCTGCGGCACTTTTGTTTTAGTCCGCAAGTGCTCTACTTGGAATGTGTCACTCGACCGAGACCTCATTTGCAGCTGCCCAAAAAGATGTATTTTTGGTGAACTGTCACGTGGTTTGAAGGTATAAGCTGTCTGAACATATATATTTATTTGCAGGCGAACTCTGTGTACGCAAATATCCCAGTGTTCTTTTTTTCTAATCATTTCTATTTGGAAAGTGATAAGCATAAGTTGCGTGTAAGAAAAAGGGAGAAATCGTCGCCACATATGGGCGCCAACCTCTCCAAAAATGTAAAATAAAACTCCATTTTTCCAGTAATGTACACATAACGAGGTTTATTACATATATTTATATTTTCTGAACGCAAGCATAAAAAGAAACATATACCACATGAATACGCAATACATTGCGCCATTCAACAGTCTCAGTGCGAACGCAAGCCATTCATCTCAGGCTTGCTCGGCAGAGCCGCGGGCGTTATTAATGTTGATGCAGAATAATTACTGGGAGGTGTGCCGCTTTGTCAACAGCATGCGTTGTGCTGTCGTCGAAGTACGTCTCAGTAACATATTGCGAGCTTGCGCTGATATCCTGTATGCGCGGACGCGTGGTCGAGTGGTATTTTTGATATATTGTGTGCTTTCTCTCCCCGCTTGATTTATCATGTCTGCTTCAGATCGCATTGGTACAAGTAAACAAAAGCGAGCTGTACAAGGGTACTGGTGACGCAACCATTATTTATATCCATATATCATATTCATTCACCATGCAGCACTGTAACTACTTGTACTAATGTAAGCAAGCAATTAGCCTGGCTTTCAATTTCAGTCATGAGAAGCATGCCTAGTTAGGAACATCTAAGATTGTCGTCTCTCGTTGTTCGCTACAAGCAACTAACTGGTATCTTGAATAATTAAACAAAAGTAAAAGAAGTTCGCTGAAGAAATTTAATTATGTAATTTTATTGTGTGGAGTGAAAATTTAACTGGCAGTTTCTCCCCTTGACTCCCAATAACATAAACTTGGTCCTTTTTGTGTAGAATGTTCCATCGTTTCAGGAGGCCGCGCGTGTGACAGCCGGGACACTCTGTCTCTAGGTAACGGAAGGAAAATAACGATTTCACATATGAATTTATATTGCTGGTATTTGCTGACCTATATGTGATTCTACCTCGAAACTAAAAGTAGTAGTAGCATGGCTCACATATTCATGAAAGACACACAAAGAGGTTCCATTTACAAAAACCGTGATTGGTCTCCGCACTTGGAAGGCTGCCTTCACCAATTATTACGGCCAACATCGCAATTGGCTGGAATATGCAGTTTTAGCGTAAGACGGTTTTTGTGAATACGGGCTCGGGATTTTACGTCGCTTCGAATTGTCATGCTTATGATGCCATCTTTCAACTTTACTCAATTTGTAGGCTGTTGCCAACCTGCCGAACCTAGTGCTGGCTGTGTCAGGCATTGACCCCCCGACATGGAGATGCCTAACTGCTGACCTTACTTCGTTTGACGAGGATGCCGGAGAAGCAACATACACTTGGCACGTGAAATCTCCCAACAGTTCAAATCGGTGAGTGTAATGTTATTTCGTAATCACTTTTGTCTTGCTTGTGACCCTTAAACACCTTCAAAAAGCGAAAACTAAGACGCAAACGTTCTTGCTGCTTCGAACCGACCAAGCCACGTGTCCGGATTATGGCGTAATAGAGTAAAAACACATAAGAAATGCATTAATATTTTGCTGTTGTTCTTTATTCCCAATATGTACGTTCATAGTCGCACAAAATTTACATGATCTGCCTTTTAAACTGCCCAAATACCACATGCTAATAGTGGTACCACCAAGCACTTCGGTTTCCGTGGGCGCTGAATTTGGGATGAATGATATTTCTGCAATTTTCCAGTGAAAACTCAGGCTTTATGGTGTCCGTGGGCAGTAGAACTGTGCTTTTTAAAGTGAGTTTGCAGGATAGATGGCTGAGGTCTCGAAAATTACATGAATATATTCTAAGAATATCTCACTTGATAAAAAATTGTAATAGCTTTCTTGATATATTGGCACTTATACGAGTAATCCGAATCTGCACTTTTTCGGATAAATTTACTTAGGCGTCTCTGATGGTATATTAAACAATAAAAGACATTGCATGAAGTTGTAGGCAATTAGTAATCCATTAATCACAGGACTAAATTACCCTAGGCATTAGGAGGACTGCAGCCCGGGCTCAACCAAAAATGCTACCCTAATGTGCTATTTAATATAATAAATTGTAAAGCATTGTGCAGGGAGAGTCCACCACAAACATTCTTAAAAAGTATTTAGTAGTGGCCGATATGCAAAAAATGGCCACTTGGCATTACTGTGTCAGCAACCCCCGCGGCCTGCTCCTCCATAATTACGAGGCTCCTTTTTTGGTATTCACCTAATGGTATACTACTTATGTAGAGAAACTGCAAACGTCTATTCTAACTCATTCTTCTGCAGCCTGATACTCACGGCTTTATATTGCTGAGTAATGAAGTTGGAGCAGTTCGCAGATTTGTGATAAACTTCAAAGTCAAATTATAATGCAATGACTGATAGACAACCAGCATTAAATAACAGTTTAGCCGAAGGACAACGTTTTCTCAAAGCGCTACAGTTGCAACTATTACAAGAAGATGCAAGATGCCCGCGTATGTATGCTCAAGAGACGTAATCTTATATCGGTAAATTGACTTGCAGATAGAAGATGACACCTGTAGCTGTAAGATTACTTCACATCTTAGCCGACCGCATTGCTCGTCATCGTCATTATCGCCCCCGTCACTGGGGTCCCCAGGAATATATTTATCCTGGGACCAGAAATTTATTAGTGCCGCCGTTATTGCGCAAGACCGTTCCAGCATTATTTTGTAGAACGCTGGTCCTTTCGTACGTCTATTCATATTTACATACATTGCGTTAGGTAAGCGGTGGTATTTGGTTACCGCGAGGGGCCAGAAGACTCTTGATGGTTGCTGCAGAGTGGGGCAGGTCGAAGCAATTCCCTTCATAACATCAAGTACAGCTAGCCTGAAGCGTCTTCTTCTAAGTATATGTAGTGTTTATTCGTGCGTTTAATAGCGCGTTCGATCGTCGTAATAGGAAGTGTTGCGCCAGCACCATCCTATCTGGCGCGGTGGGCATCATCTCTGGATAAATTGAAGTCAGTGTTTGCTAAATTCAAGGAAAACGGTATCTGAGAATCTGGCCAGGCTACACCGTTTTAGGCGGATTCCACGCAATAAGTTTTGCTATAACAGGTGTAACTACTACGTCAAACCGGCTCGAAGATCATGTGTGCTTTTGTGTGAGACGTGTTCTTTCCAGCCTACGGCAATGACAGTTTACTGCAAGGGACTTCAATCAATTATGGTCATCGATGAGCCTATCAGTAGGCTCATCGATGACCATAGCCGATGACCATAGGCACGATTGTGCCAGTGCTAACGTTCGCAAATGCAATTGTGTGCTTTATGCGAAAAATATTGTCAGGGTTGGAGATTAACCAGAGGCCGGTGGGACGAGTGGCTTTAGTTCTGCACTGGTCAATAAAAATGGGGCAGTGCGAGGTTACATGGGTTGAACTTCTCATGAAGTAGGAGAGGCACAGAGCACAATTAGTTCATAAGAAACTCTAAGGAAGCAGGAATGAATAAAAACCTGGCTTATGTTTACAAATATCTGTACCTCAAAAACATGGACACGGCGTGGACAAACATCACAAGAAAGCGGGTAACCGAGTGGGATGAAATTGAAAGCATAAATAGAAGAGCAAGACTCAGAAAAAATAAAGTCAGAGAAACAGATACTTTAAATTGAGTGCAAATGATGAATAGGAAAAAAATTGTCATTAAGAAACAAGAAGTTAGGCGTGGGGGATACAGCTGCGCGCGTAGATAGCACAGCTATGGGCAGCTTGCGGTTCACCACAGTGCATGTAAGGGCTACTAAGCAGGTGACCAGGGAGTAGAATGTGATTCTGGATTGCCCAATGTACCCGGGGAATCTGAGCCACCCAGCCGCAAGGTAAATCTCCCACAGGGCAAGCTCCTCATATTCGGCCAGCAGGGGATGCTCAAAGAAGTCTGCTTGCCGTTGCCACAATAAAAATGCGTTCCACTACAGCGCCTCCTGAAGGCAGCAATTCTCACGTACGTTAGCTATGGTGGATATCCAGTTTGGCCGAGCAATCTACCGTGAAGCAGAAGGTGCGTGGAGGTCAGGTAGCAAGGAGGCCACAGGCTGCAGGAGCACCTTGAGGCTACCAAGCTACTCCTGATGTGGCACCATGGAGGCTCCCGCGTCCGCAGCCGAAATGACCGCGGGAGCTGGCCCAATCACCTCTGCCATAGCAGGAAAACTTGCCCTTCGTGGAGTACAGAAAAAAAGGGAACACGCGCGCACAGCAGTTGTGATGCTGTCATGGTTATGTTGGCGTCTTCCCGAGATTCTTTCGTAGTCATGCTCTCATACTGGTGTCGTCATTGCACCAACGTCATGTCTAGCATCATGAGAACATTGCTGACGATCCATAGCCGCCGCGTACTGCCTACCAACACGTATCGACAATGAGCTGCGTCATCTTAATGCATCATCACATAACATGAGTGAACATTGCTACTACTTGCTTCTTCGTCGTCTCATGCCTCGTCGTCTCCGTTTCATTTCCCTGTTGCAACCGCAATTCTGCGTTTCATGATTTTTTATAGTGTTTTTGGAACTTATAGCAAAAACAGTGGCATACGATGACGAAACAGGAGGTGATGCGCATGATTAGAGTAATTCCCACAGGTAATTCCCACAGGCGATTCTGTTTGTATTCTTTATTTAGTGCAATATAAGTGTATATTAGGCATAAAAAGTTCTGATGTATGCCTATATATGTGAAGTAAGCGTTCAATAGATGTTTGAGTATACATATTACTATTTTTTTCTAGAACGGACGTCCGGCTCAACTACGCTCTCACTGGAGAAGGGCCCGACATGTGTGTTGCATACATAAATGATGGTAAATAAACTTTATTCCTTATTTCCCATGTGTAAAAACACAGATAATTTCTCGAGCCTTCCTTCCTCTCCAACATTCAGGTGCACGAGATCCGTGCAGAAACAGCAAAGCTATTATCTACCGATGCATTACGGCAGAGACACACAGATTGTGGCATCTGAAATTGCAAGGTATAATGTTGGCAAGTAGTTCAGATTTATATTAAAGGGTAGTTATAAGGTAACGGTGATTTACATTTGACACCTTCTCTCAGAAATTTTGAATTGGCGTTTTCTTATCTATTATTATATTCAATGAACATTTCTTGTTCTTTCATTGTGTGAAACATACTTAGGGTGTTTTTCACGTTCTATTCGTTCATTCTCAAAACCGTTTTCTTGTTCTTTTCTTTTCTTTTAGTATAAAAAAAACATGCCAAATTTTCCACTTATCGTGAAAGCAGGATACATTTATTTCATCACACATTGCCATTGACACACGCTATGATAAGACATAGTCATGAACAGGGTCTAACTAATATATTAGGTGCCGTTACACCTGGTGCCGTGAAGTTTTCTTTCTTTTGAATATTACTGCTTTACCCGCACTTTGAAGTTAGCAAGAATTCAATAGCATTTTATTAAGTTCAATTATTTATTTGTACTTTATATGTACGTGTGTATGTTATGTGCATGTGTTTGTATTGTTGTGAAATGCAAAACATAAATAGTGACAGTTTTGGGAAAAATTGCTTGTTAATTAAATCCGCTAAATACAAACTTCAAACTTGTCTTTTTCAGACACCATACACAAGTATGCTTGCCAAGTTTTGTACAGCGATTATAAAGACTGCGTTCTTGTTCGAATGCTCCTGGTACAAAAAGAAGGTAAGATATTGACGAAAGAAAGTTCCCCAGATTGAGAAATCTGTGGAGATCTAGCGGTAAATGGGAGCGAAATCGGATAGGGTTACGTCGCAGTTGCTTGAGGTCCCAGAACCGTAATTTATACCATGTTATTCAAGTGTCATTTCGGAGCTCACACTACGGACACCCTGTCTCATGAACAAGTGAAGCTGATATATATATATATATATATATATATATATATATATATATATATATATATATATATATATATATATATATATATATATATATATATATATATATATATATATATATATATATATATATATGGGTGTGTCCGGTCCCCTGCACTACGTAACGGTTTCCCACACATCAAGTTCAGTTTTTTGCCAGTTTGAAGCTCCTAATGCCTAATAATAACGCTGCATAAACATTACGCCGGCAGCATGAAGTGCTTCTTGTCTCCATTGAGATAGGGAGGTATAAAGATTCCGGCAACATGGGGCCAGCTAGAGTCACGAAAGAGAACATAAGCGCCCTGTCCATGGAATGTTATACTTGTTCACCACGCATATATTTGAGACTTGCAGTACAAGTGTTTGCGCGGGCAGACAAAAGGAATCAGTGACCTTGTACGATTATAAACTTATTAGAGAAGCGCGAGCGCTGTAGGCGCTGGAAGTGATATCACGCAATTCGTTCGCCGTGTTCGCACGTCACGGTCCGAAGTAAAGAGGGGTGCAGCCACTTGGCTGAGCTGTGCAGTAAGCTTTCGTGTGTCACCCGGAAACGTTTCAGGCTCATTGAAATCCTTCCGCTCCTAAATAACTGAACGCTCATCGCTCAAGACATGCTTTGGTTGATTTTGTTCGCCTAAGTGCTTTCTCCACACTTGGCTGCACCTCTTGACGACTCGTTTTGCTATCTCACGCTGCACGTCTGTCTAGTCTCATACTGACTGGCACGTGCTCATTTTGGTGGATTGTTCAAGAAAGTTTGCGTACCCATTGTCGCTTGCTGAGTTGCTTACACACAGTGAACCGACCCAAGCTTTATATTCGGGCCCTATCAGAGTGGCAGTGGCGCACATTGCTCAATACTCATTTAAAAAAAATAGACGTAAGAGCTTTCACCTCAAAGATTACATGGGATAACAATGCAGTATAATTTACAGTATGCCTTTGACATCGACGGCATTCGTATTCATTGTTTACGAGATTCTTGCGAAATGTTTTTTGCGAAGTCGTGCAGATCCGCATCATCCATGCACACGCTGTAACCTGGGTAACTGCGAACGAAGCCGACGCGGTGTCGCAGACTAGCACGTGGTCGTTGTGAGTGTTGGCGAGATGCTTGTGCAAATCGTAATTTTTTTGGGGAAGCTCGTTACCATATTTTCCCGCGTAATGTAATGTCCGCGATTTATGTGTGTGCAGTGCAATTTTTTTAAAGAGCACATGTGAACTTCCCCAGCAGAAGTTATAAATTCGAAAAGAGCCAGCTAAAAGCGGCCTGACGAATTTCAGCGCATCCCGTGAGAGTTGGCGGGCGGCAACGAGCGTTTTCTGGCGCGGAAAGAGAGATTTGACGACAACGGGCCCATCCGCGGTCCCTCGTGCGATGGAGTTCCATGGCGTGCACGCGTCAAAACGAAGTCGATGTGCTCCAATCGCTCGAGGTGCCAATACATTTTCTCGCCAAACTTCCGCATATGAGACTAACTGCAAGTTACACCGCATATAAGTAAGTTATATGCGGTGTGAATACTACCATGAGTCGACATATTTGTTCTTAACGCTTGCAGTTCTTTTATCAGTGGGAATATTGATTCGCACAGTTAGGCGTAGTGCCAATTTGGCTTACACTTACAGACATTTACAGATTATTGTTTGAGACCATAGGCTGTCAGCTCCTTACAATGGACGAGGACAGAAGAATGTTCTCAGTCTTGTTTTCTTGCAATGAGGGTGTTAATATATAGGTCGGTTTCAATGTAAAATTCCTCCCGGCAAATAATATAAGTTCAGTTGACATATATTATTGCCCTGACGTTGAGCATTATATCCCTTAAACATGATTTCTCAAGTATTGTATAATACTCTTATGCATCGAATCAACAGTTCACAGCTTCACAAATTCCGAATCGCAGAGTCATTGGTTGCTTTAGGCCATACTTGGTCTCCATTTCAGCACTCCACCGAGGATGCAGGTGCACTCGAGAACCACCGTGGTTTTACCTTCATACCTGCGTGCTGAAAACAGGTGGATGTAGCCACAGTCTACCGCACGTGCGTTAATTATAGGTCGGCCGCTGAACCATTCGATGCGAAAAGAGGGCCTGTATGTCCGAACTCGCCCTTTGTCACTGCCTCAACTTTCATGGTCCTTTGTGGACGGTATGACCACTGAACAGATCGTTCTCTCATGCATTATGATGGTTAATATCTTTCTGCCAGGGATGCCCTCTGTGCACCTAAAAACTATTCACGTTGCATAACAAAGAAAAAGGGTCAGCGTATTGCGTGCCGATTGGCTCTTGTAAGCTAGCACGCTGAGCTTCCGAATAATGTTGCAGCAAACACACAGCGACAAGATTTTCTGTACCAGCGGGGCTAGAGCTTCTGGACCATACCCGCCAGCCTCTACAGTCGTCTCCTTTATCTTCAGTTCTTTCATCTTATTTATCACTTGCTCTGTCAATATTAAGAACAGCGGATCATGGACAACCTAAACCCCATCGTCCAAGCAACACACAAGGCTTGACACGTACTACTCTATCAAATTGTGTTTAGATGAGGTATTCGCGCTTAAAGGGGATGCAGTTTTGCAAGGCGGAATGGTGCTTCATGTCAAGAATATCTCATGACGGGATGTTTGTTTTTGATAATTGGTAACAATAAATGTTAAAGGTACGATTATTCATGGCATCTGCATGAAAGAACTATTTTGGTTTTTCATCCTTACCTTTAAAGAATGTACACATTAGTCTGCAAGTGCTAGTCAAAGACAATTGTGATTATTAGGGGCGATTTATTACAGGCGAAGGCATTAGGATCCATTATTTAGAGTACGACTTGACATATTGAGTTATTGAACATGCTGAATAATTGCGTTCTGTTGCAGAAATACACGAGCGCAGCTGAGCTTCATATCTCTCTATTTTGTTGTTAACGAATACGGCAAGCAGGACTACAAACTTTGTTAATGATGCCTTCCTGCTGCGCGATAACGCTCTTAGGCAATCAGCACTGTAAGCTCGGAAGCCATTTTGGCGCTCCAAGCGACCTATTTAAACTCGTATTTCTCGCAAAAGTTGATGAGTATTCCCATCTGAGTGGTTGTAGAATATATTCTTCTTGTCTAACTTGTGCATAATTGCAGCTTATGAAGCCCATTAAATAATAAGCGTTATCTTCGCAAAGAATACTCTACTCATGATAATTTATATTGCTTCCGTTGCAGTTTGTTTTCTGTGGGAATCAAAAGAAACCGCGTATGCTGTCCCCAAGAACTGCCTAGACGCATACAAGGAGAGCTGCGGCGACGGCGTGACTCTGTACAGCAAGGATGCCTGCAATGCCTACTAATGTGCAAGTTTTAAGTACAGAAATGGCACAGAATAAAAAAAAGATCTTTGCAACGTATATCCGGTCTTCCGACATAGCGTCACATTGAGACATCAGATTCAAATTGCATAGGTCGCTTTTCAACGCTGGTAAATTGGATTATTTATTGGATTATTGCTATTCGTTTGGGAACTCTGATTATCCCCTTCAATGAATCTATAGCGCATCAAGAGTGAATTATTCAGTAAGTATTCCATTTCAATAGAATTTGCTCTACAATTCGTATTCCATTCCGGAATTTGGTATTAGAATTTATTAGAATTGATAGAGTAACAGCTAGTTTTTACTGAAGCAAGGCGGAGAAAGGCAGATGTATATTGCGACTGTTCAGAATTATTAAGCTGCAGGAGAGCAAAGGCTGTGGCGCACAGGTGCCAATCACGAAAACTTGCCCGGAGCACCTATCTGTCCCGCTAAATAATTTCCAGTCACTGATAAGAATTTCCCTAACGGTCAGGAAGAGTAGGAATTCCTTGTCTCGCTATGGGCCAAGCAATTTATTTTTCCTCCAAACTAACAAGGCTCTTAAATGGGAGGCAACTCCCGGGTTATATCACGAGCAACGCACGGGAAATCTTCAAACTTTGAGTTACTTACGGCCTTTGCAATAAATTTGTAATGCAAGCGCTACAGGAGTTGTTAGAAACGACGCAATATATAGCTAGCGCTAGTATAAGAGACAGCGATTTATGGAAGTTTGTAAAACGAAACGAGATGAAGTTTTAAGAAAATGAGAGATTCTTGTCGTGAAAGCCCCGGCATGTCGGAATGAATTGTCTATCTCGCACACAATTCATTAGGCAAGTGCTTAAAAGCCCTAAGCAAATTTTAAAAAAGGACAGCTTCGCCGAAAATTGCGGTATGATTATTCATAGCGCGTACAAGTATACTGTCTAAGATTTGGGTGTTTTATGTTACAATCAAAAAATGAAAAGTTTATTTTGTCTCTACCTGCCGAGTGGAGCTATGTGCTACCAAGACATACCTTCCAGCATATCGCCTGTGAATATAAGTATGGAACACACAAAAAGTCATATGCAAATAAAGAAAAATGGACTTGCATTTTTCACGGGACGTTTTTACGACCACCGTTTAAAATTGTACAAATGCCATTTACGTGCACAAAGCCAAGGTTAAGCCATTTGCTGTTGCTTAGGGCAAGTGCGGCGCTTTATTTCATAGATTTCGTCTTGGTAGAATATTACCTAACTGCTCAAACTTTACGTTGATAGCAAGAATATCGAAGTGAATGTTGTAGAATTTACTACAAATATCTGATGCTGCTGAGTGCTTGCCTATAAAGCGTTAATACTTTTTGCCGTGCTAGAAAGAAAGCCCTCAAAATTTAAAAAAAATAGAAAGCTTTGCGGCCTCTTCCGTTATTGAGAGTAGATGCAAGTCTGAAATGGCAACCGACAAAGCGGATTGGTTCGAGATGATACTAGCCACTATGTTAATATGGGGTATTGCACGTAGGCAATGACACGCACCAACACCCCACCGCACCATGTCACACTGTGCACTGCGAAAGATGCCTGCGAGACAGAGCGCAATGCCTAGTTAGAAAAAAATGAATTGAATTCTAGGGATTTACGTGCCAAAACCACAATTTAATTATGAGGCATACCGTAGTGGGGACTCCGGTTAACTTTTGACCACCAGAGGATCTTTAACGTGCCCCCAATGCACTGTACACCGGTGCTTTTCTATTGCGCCTCCACGAAAAGCGGCCTTCGCGGTCAGGTTTTGATCATGCGCACACGTGCTTAGGAGAGCAACCACTGACGTGGCAACGGGGGGAGCGGTGAGGCAGGGGGGGGGGGGAGCGAGTCGTGTGCTCCGGGTTTCTGGTGGAGGGAGTGTCATATTGATACGGGAATTTTGCGAGTATAGAAAGAGTGCATTTACACTATATATACCAAATAAATCGAAGTGGTTAAGATGGCTGACCACCAAAAGCACGATGCAGCCAGTGTCCCCCGATCTTCTCTTCCGCTCTTTTCTTTCATCCTTCCGTAAAAGGACCCCCGGGTGGCAAAGCGCCGTCTCGGCTCATGGTTTCGCATAATGTTTCGATGACCTCTTTGCGGGGCATTTTGCCACTTCTGATTGGATGACTCTACGTTCAGCATGCGATACATGATAGGGATGCCGATAAATAGGATTCATGTCTCCAGTGTTGATATGGTGTTGAACAACAGATGTTTGTCCTAAAGGCCTGTCGGCGAAATCAGAGATGTCACGGTACGATTCGAGGAGAAGACGTTGTCCGTGGCCTGTGCAGAGGTGAGGTCAGGTTCAATCATGTTCGCGAAGTCGTCTGTTAGGGAACGAGAGCTATCAGCTGCGATCGGCACTAACAAACCACTCTCGGCATTCAGATTTCAATGTCAAATTCCGAAGTATTAGCAACGCTGGCCAAGAACATGGCGGCTGGAAGCACTTGAGGACACAGGCGGAAATTCTGAAGTAGAAGGACGACGCTGTTATTAGTAATCGTCACCAGCGTATGCGGAAGAGCAATGTTGCGGTTCAAAAGCATGTCAATGATAGGGCGAATGACATATTCACTGTCAGTGATTTGTGGCTGTGTGATAAAAGCGACGTAAGTGACTACCTCAGGTGACAGACCCACATCGTGAAGCGAACACAAGTTCGGTGGAGCGGTGCGCGGAGCATCGGCGACTTGAGGCAGTTCTAATTGAAGAACACCGGTTGCGCCGTCGGTGAGAGCGGAATGGTGGGATAAAAATTCCAATGCAAGGATAACGTCGTGTCGTGAGGGCAGTTGTCGATCACAGCAAAGAGAACAGTAATAGGCGACCGGCTACGCTAAAACGCGCATACACGTTCCAAGTACAACCAGCACGCCGCCGTCGGCCACACGAAGCATTCAGGCAGCTGCTGTCGTGAGGACATTCTTTAAACGTCTACGCAGGCTAGCACTCATCACAGATACGTGGGGGCAATCTCGACGAGTGCTGGGACAGGTACGCCGTCTATTTTAATGGTAATCACACTTCTCTCTGCGAGCACAGACAGAGGCTTCGCTGCAGTAGTAGGCAATAAAGCGCCAGCTCCGAGGGCTACTTTTCTTAGTTTTGTGAATGGGTGCGGCATAAAGCTACAGGGGACGAAATGCGAAGTGGCTGCGGCGAACGGGAAGACGGGCCACGAGTTTGCAGTGAACGAGACTGGTGGCCGCGCGGCGATAGTCAGCGACTTTACCACGTGTTTCTAGCAGAATTGTCGGCGCCGTTAGACTCTGCGGTGGGCGAAACATAGCGGAAATTTTCATTAAAACGGCTCAGGTTGGTCGACGTGCGACGTGACGGGGGCCACAAGTGGCGACAGTATCAGGTAGCATGACCAATGCGGCTACAGGTGAAACATATCGGCTGGTCTTCCGCCGTTTTCCACTCAGTCGGGTTGCGATAACGCGGAGAGGAGCGTTGGCGTGGAGCGAAAATAGTAGGTGGGCGTTCTTTAGCTCTGGGATTGGCGGCAGCACGGACAGAATGTAAAAAAATTGTTTTCAAGTTCTTGGCGATGATGGCTTGTATGGAGGGAACTGAATAAGTGGTAGCTTCAGTGCTACGTTAACAGAAAGCTGCGGGCGCCATCGCATCCAGTCCACGTCGAAAGATTCACACCACTTCGTCTCAGGGTGACGCATGCTGCTGCGCGGGTTCATCTTCACACGTCGACGCTGCTACCGTATTGGAAAATCGGGCGAATGATTGCGCGACGCCTCGGGTTTTGGCCTGCTCGAATTGTCGGCACTCTTTAATGATAGCATTAAGTGTAGACTAGCTTTTGCACATGAGCAGAATAAAGGCGTCGTCAGCAATGCCCTTAAGCACGTGCCTGACCTTCTCAGCTTCAGTCATGTCGTGATCAGCTTTACAACAAAGTGCCAGCACGTCGTGGATGTACGAGGCATAAGACTATGTGAGAAATTGAGCACGGAAGTTCAGTTCCGGCTTTGCGGCAATTTTACGCCCGGCTGCTTTGCCAAACAACTGCATCAACTTCTGTTCGCATTGGTCCCAGCTGGATAGCTGCAATTCGTGGTTTTCGTACCACACCTTCGCCGTGCCTCTGAGGTAGAACAACAGGTTGGCTAGCATAATCGTAGTGCCCCATTCATTGATTACCCTCACGCATTCGTACACGTCGGCGCCATCGGTACCGCAGAAAGTTCCAGGATCCTTGGGTTGCACAAAGACAACCGAAGGTGACAGGACCGTATCTCGCGACGGTGACGTAGAAGGCGGCAACAGCGTTGATCGCGCGGGCTCACCGTCATTCATGTTGCGGACGGTGATGCGACGTCCACTACGGAGTTTCATTACCAGGCGTGATACCCCGCACCTCTCACCAATATGTTACGGGGATGTTGGCAGTACCGAAAGAGTGCATTTGCAGTAAATGTACAAAATGAGTCGGATTAGTTAAGATGGCTGGCCACCAAGAAGACGCAGCAGCGAGTGTACCCCTTTCATCTTCTTCTCTCTTCTTTCATCCTTCCGTAAAAATATGTATGGACACCCCTCCCCTCTTTCCTCCGGCTTGACCTGACGTAATGGTAAATGGTAAATGCTGCTCCGTCAAGCAGCAGCACGAGCTCATGTACCCGATGGGCAAGGCCGCAGAATTGTCGGCTGCAGCTTTATCATTATCCTAGATAGTAATTGCAGGAATGCGCGGCTGAAAAATTTTTTTTGCCAATTGATCGCTAAACTACTCGCCCTGGGGGAACGTTCCATGTGTGGTGCGCTAATGTCCCACCATGGTTAGTGTGTCGTCAGTATGTAAGCCGTGTTCCGTTTATAAGTTTTGTACAGTTTCTTTTAGTTTTATATCAATTTCGCTGTGTTGAATAAAAACATTGTCTCCTAGTCATAGCTAGCCATTTCTTTGTCACGGTGGCGGACTACAGGGCAGGGTATTCAGCCCTATTGTGTTTTACCTAACTATGGATGGCCTTGATAAATTATTACCCAAGTAACTCACCTCACAACTTTAGAGCGCAAATTCGACATCTGTGTCGCGTACCCAGTGACCATATTGCTGCTTTGCCAGCACAAAGAACTCCAGCCATTTTTTTCCAAATGTGTTGCGACATATCAATGCTGCCGTCCGTCGAGCTTCACTTCAGCAGCAAGACCGCAATTATCCCTCTGGTACCTAGAACAGCCATTAGTACGTTTCACGATTCCGGGGATCCCGTACGAAAATGACTGTTGATTAACCATTGATATTTTGTTGGGCAATTGTTGAAACAACGGACTTAACAAATTGTTAAGAGCAATTGATCTCACTCAACCCTTGCGCAACAATATTACCGTTGAGTGTTCTCAATAAACATTTTATTGGGTAATTTGTGTTGATTTTTCTAGTTGTTTTTTTCGTGTGTAGCAGTTGCGTTCAATATACAATAATTAGGACTCGCATATGAAGACATTCCAAAAATGTATTACGAAGCGTTCCAACCTCATTCCTGTCACTTTGCGGCAGGTTCTTCTTTCGCCTTGTTTTACTTACAAGAAAGTAATCTGTGACCGATGGGGTGGAATCGAACGTCGGCCGTCGAGCCCGGTACTGTAACCAATAGGCCACGAGCGCGCGCACACTCCTCTCATTCGAAAACTCTGAAATGCTTGGCGCGTGCGCCGCGTGCCACTTCCTCGTGCTGTCGCTACAGCTGGCGCTTTCAAGCGCCTATCTCGGGGACCGCCCCACTTTCGTGGCCGTTTTCGCTACGTAAAAACGGCAACGCTAGACTAGATTCATGACCGCCCAAGTTCATAACGATTTATTTCTTCTCCGGTGTACAAATGCTATCTTCGTTTTAACATACACTAGATGACATAGCCATTGGTACGATCCAAAATGAGCATGTTTTGGGGAGCAGAAGAATGCGACATTCACTGGCAAATACGATGACTACGTGCATGTGGAGTTCGCCAAAAGTACACACGGCGGCAGCGCGGCCGGCGATAAGACAGACGCCGACAAGCGACGACGCTACCTCCGATGAACGGACGCGCTGTGGGAACCGCAGGATGCAAGCGTGCACAGGCTACAAACATACACGGGTGAGGTCTTCGAATTTCCTGCGACGTACCCTCTGTCCGTAAAGCAAATATAGTTTTTTTTATCCAATAGCCGTGGTACTGGAGATCGAAGAAAGAACGCGGTTTTTGAGATGGCAGCGCGCAGCCGCTATAATCACTGACTTCAAAGAGCTTCGGATTCAGCAACAGCCGCCACAGTATCTCAGGTAATCGCTGTACCTGCGGCTGCTCCCGACTCTCGCCTTGCAAGAAGCACGCGATTTATTTGAGCCTCTCCGAACTGTCGTCCTCTCGTCTCCCAAGCCTGCAGGTCTCGTATACTCAGTTGAATAGATGAACACCAAAGGGAAATGAAAGGAATACAGGTAACGGCCTGTTACCATACCTTACTTGTCACCTCGTTATGTGCAAAGGTGCCATAAACGATTTTAGATGCGCTACTTTTGTACATATAATAAAATTAGTAGTAATTTTTATCTCCAGATTACGTTACAAACGTCAAGTTCGTGTTCGGGTTTGTGTGCGTGTGTTTGTGTGTGCGTGTGTGTGTGTGTGTGCGCTTAGCGGTTGCAACCGTTGTAGCTTTGTTTTGCGCACACTTTTGCAAAAGTACACATAGTTACCGCTAGTTTCGTAGTCGCATTTCTTGGTCGTAGTATTTATTGTTCACGCTACAAGTTGCGTTGTCCTTAAAAATTTATGAAGGTTAGTGGCTAAAAAATTATTGCTAATTAAGTAACGGTTTTTCAGTGCCGTTATTTCGTGTTTGAAAGGTTTTTGTAACTCAATACGATAGTGAAGCTGCGAACGGCTTTCGGACTCAGTTACTTGGTTGCAGTTGTGCGGTGGTTCAAGCCTCGTGTTTTTTGATGAAAGTACGTTTTTTTTTTCTTTTCGGACATCATGACGCACATTTTAGTGAAATACTTTAACGACGATAAGTGGGACGTTTATCCGTTGAAGTTGGTGGCTCACGCAGATACTAGTACTCGACTGATGTGCGAGCCTGGATGTTTTGATGAGTTGCGCGGCGGAGGTCATGATGCCTGTTGGAGAGAAAGCGCCCCGAAAAAGTCGCAGCCGAATTTCTGCCGATAGGTAAGTAATCTTGTTTTCTTGAACACGTAGCCTTTTTTTCTATTTTGACATCGACAAGCGTGAGATTTTAAGCACACTGTTCACTTTCTTCAAGCAAACCGCATGCCCCGGAGCTAGCTCCGGGGCATGCGGAGTTAGCTAACTGCTCACTGGCGCCGTCACTTCATTTGAAACAATGGTAGGCGAACAGCCAGCGGCGCTCCACGTGCGTAAAATTGTATTGCTTCATTTGTTGCTGTCTAATAATGTTTCATTATATTTGTATAAGAGAACACAATTGAACATAAGGATCGGCTTCTCTGCGCAGTGATAGTTTTGTACAGTGGCCACGTCATCGTTCATAGGGGCTCACGTGGGCCGTCTAAGCGCTTGTTATCGCGTTCCGATACGTGAGAAGCGCGCTTGTTTTCAAGATAATTAGGCAGGCACTACGAGCTTAGGAGAACCCCGACAAATACTTGTGCAGCAGGTGTGCAGCTGTGCTATGCTTGTACCACACTCGTCCCGGAAGGCAGTGTTGCACTTCACGCTTACGCATTTTGTAACTATGGTGGCCGCCGTGGCAAGTTGGGGCTCCAGGTCGTGGATACGATCCCTGCAGCCGCCGCATTCCAAAGGTGTGGAATGCGAAAGCGCTCGTGCATTGTATGCACGTAAAAATTTCCAAGAAGTCAAAATTAATACAGAGCCCGCAACTACGACCTGTCTCATAACCAGATCATTGGTTTGGCACGTAGGAAATCAGAATTATTATTTCTTTTAATGCGTAGTGGCTGATCGTATACCATACGGTTAGTGTGATCACCTTTTGTGCCGTATCGGTTAAGCGAGCCTCGATTTAGGTTGCTGCTAATGATGCGGCACACCGCAAGATATATTTCGCCTCTTTGGGGTTTGCGGAGAACAGCCAACCGATTAGCGACAGCTTCCGCGCGGTGACTATACACGGATACACACAGCAAATGAACAGAGGTGTGGTGACGACGTCGGCAAAGAGCACATCCGCCGATGGGCTCGGCTTATCGCATATCACCGCCAAAACTACCGCAGTAAACATCTTTATCTAGCGTGGCGGGTTGCCGTTGAAGGCGTACTGTACAATTTTAATAGGCGATAACCGAAACATGCCACCGTTCTCTGCTGCCTCTTTGAGTTGGAACGATCCGAATGTGCTTTGCTTGCAGAAGCGAAAGGAGCACCAATCGGCGCATTGTCGCCTCGAGCTAAGCGTCGCACTCGAGCACCGTTTGCGCGGCAAAGAATAACGCGTGCATGGAGCTAGCTCACTGCGCACACGCTACCGCGAAAAACGTGCAAGGGCGTGTACGCGACGTTCTGCACACATCGCGTGGGATGATCGGAGCCACGCCGGAGCGGCTAGCTTCAAAGAAGCAGTATGTACATGTTCTCACTCGTAGAGGCACGCTCACGCTCGCATCGCTCTCGGCGTATCTTTAGGTCATTCCTGCTGCTGTATTTCTATCCAAAGATTCGATATCTGCTTGGTATTGGCTATGCACTGTCGCTTGGCCTTTGGTTCTGAAAGAGCTGGGAATATTTTCACCCGCTGTGAAACATCGCTGTGTGTGTCTTAGCTAACATTTACCGCCGCAACCCATTTCTTCCTTTTCTCGACGGCACTCGTCAAGAGTCGGAAATCTTTACTTGCCAGTATAGTGTGTACTTCTATTTCGTGCGTGGTTATGTGCAGTGTGAGGCAGATTCTTAATCGGCGTAATCTCATTTTCTGTCCGCATTCCCTTCTCACAGGTTACGCATGCAGCAAATTCCAAGATGCTAAAGTTTTCTACGTCAAGAGCACCTTGGCGTAGTGCAAGAGGCACCCGTTCATATGTGGCTGCATGATTCACTAGCAAGCTCATATCTCTGTTGCCACTCACCATCAAGTGGGATTTTCAACTATTTTTTGTGTTGCTGTGTGGTGTTCTAGGTGCCGCATGTACGCTGTGAAGGCTTACTTTCGATTTGCTCTGGCGTTTAGTAGGAAAGGATGAGCTAGGAAAGGATGGAAGGGGAGGCATTTACTTTTGTTTGTGAGAATGTTTACCAGCCTAACCAAGTGATACGTGCATACTGTAAACAGCAGCACGAATAGAGGCGGACGACGGACGACGAAATAAGTAGGAGCGCACATGAGCGCAAGCTCAACTAAAAGTTTATTTTTGATGACAGAGGTATTAACGACACTGATCAACTTAACAAAGGTAAAAGACCGTGCATGCGTGCCAGAAACAACCACGTGCGACAAGAAAGAAATAAGAAAAAGTCATGTCATGTAGAATAAACGTGCGTGACGCACGAGAACTATCGGACAAATCTTTCGTAAAAACGAAAGATTTATCTGATAAGTGACACTACCCAACGAGGAATACTCTTTTTGAGAACTGCAACTTTTTCCCACGAAGGGCAACAGATACCTTGGTTATGCATTTGTTTCGTTTGTGGTCAATAAATATTGCTTCTCGAACTCCTCTGGTGTTGCAGTATAGAGCAGAAAGTAGTATTGTTTCATCACAAAGACCAGAACACAAGAGGACTTATGGAAGCATTATTTATTGATCACGAAGAAAGTTCATAAGCAAGATTTCTGTGACCCTTAGTGGGAAAGAGTTGCTGCACTACTTCTCGTTAATATCGCTTACAGGACAAACCTTTCAGATTTCATGTATTTGTTAGTTTTTGACGCACATGCTTATTCTACAGGACGTCTTTCGGTCCTTTTTTGTTGTGCCGGGCTGTTTCTGCTGCGCATCCATGGCTTTTTCTTTGTGAAGTTGGCCAGTGTGTTTAAAAACTTTGTCTTCATGAATAAACTTCTAGTTGAGTCAGCGTTCATGTTTGTTCCTACCTTAATTCAACCTTCTCATCTCTCTTTGGGGGGTTGTCAAATATATATGTACACCGAATTGGCGAAGTGTCCGTAGAATTGATACATGAAGTTATTCGCGCTGTTTATTCCAGGAAGAACGCCATAGGGCCTTATCTTCTCTTTGTTTTTCACACTGATGTGCATTTTTCTAGTTAACCTTCAAGGAGTTTTTTGAGGAAACCAATAAGAGTGATGGTAACTTACTGTGTCTAAGATTTATGAATATCATCCATTCAAGGCATGACATGTCTCATGCCGGTTTGTAGGTTTGCAAGCATTCATAGTTTTTAAACATACTAAGCTGTATTTTTCGGTTCTCATGACGCTGCTTTGTACTGTGCTGCATTCTCCAGGCGCAGGAACCTTTCTTATGCGGTAAGTGCATGTTTTCCTTTCGTATATATTGGACAAAGAAATGTCGGGTGCTGAGGAATGCATCTATATCACTTTCCTTGTAATTTTTTTCAACACGGGTGCTATATCTCCTCAGTCTTTGTTACTGCTTTGTCCCAATTTATATGCAAATTTTATGTATTTATGCAATAAAATTATGGTAGCATTTTAGTAACATTTTACCTGCGCGACTGAGGTAATTGGTGTTTCGAATAGGCATTTGCGTTTTTCACTGTCATCAATCTGGCTCTACAGTCATTGGAACCTTTTGTCACCCTTTATGACTATTTCTCAGGTACTTGATACTGCAATTGCAGCTGATTATTTATTTGGCTGTTTGTAATTGTGTTAGCCGTGTGTTATACCAATTTTCTGTGCTAAATAATTATTTTTTCTCTTCACGCCCAAGGTATTAGCCTTGCCTTATCTCTTTATTGACTGAGGTACCACTTATTTGCTGGGTGTAGGGAAAAATGCCCCAAAAAGTGCTCTAATTAGCTGTGTGGAAGTCCAGGAAAATAACCTGAACATGAGCTCACTAAATTGAGGAAGTACGATCAACAAACTCTTCTGTACCCCAAATTAGCATAATCAAATGGTGTACTGTTTATCGTTGAGTTGTGCCAGGGAGATAAGCTGCATTCATTACACAAAAGTTTTACAAGTTTATTTCTGAAGAAAGCAAACCTGGCTCGTCAGAAAGTTATGATTCAGGTTTTCACTATGCCCGAAAACTTTCTAAATGATGTCTCGCCAATTGATAGCTAAGTTGAGTGATGTTATTTTATAAAATAATTGGGCAACATGAAAATATATACATCTCAAAAATAAAAACCTCAGGCAAGTCTACTTTGGTACTTCATTAAAATTCAATCGCTGTGAAAGACGTGTGCTAAACCTTGTATATATTTACGTGAAGCCATTCGTTTCAAGTCTGTTAACTTGGCTTTTCACATTCAGCCGTAGCTCTTCCTGTGATGTGTTAGTGTGCGAAACAATTTATTGTAACATATTCAGATGTCTTTTGTGCATTCACACGCAAGCAGCTTCAAGTGTTCAGGTGTTCAAAGTTGGTTGTTACAAGGGTATGCTTAAGCCCTGCCTTTTGAGTGGCTTTGCCTTCTAGTCATACACTTAAGTCGAAATGGAAGACCACAATGATCGTTTTGATTGAATTCATATGTATAGGTTTTCCAGATGTATTTACACTGCTAAACGTGCTGTAGATACTAGCCTATGTCTTCAGGTTCCATGCAGTGGTGCCTGATGTACTGTCATAACGCTTCATGTCCACGCATCTTCAGTGTAAATAAAGGTACTTGAAATTGATCAGCGTCTCCTTCGCTTTTGTTTGTGTTTGGAAAAGTTATGAGCAGGCACTGGGGCATGCAAGTGTGAACAGCAAAGCAATATCAATATATGAATAAAAATCCACTAGCCAAACGAAACGTCAATCATATTTCAATGGTGACTTCTGAAATCTCAATGCCATCTCAACTGGGCAACTATGTACTTTTCAGTGCGGCGGCAACACAAACTCAACAACAAGTCAACAGCACTACCACAACGTATATTCAATGCAGAATCAATAGTAACCCAACAACCATTCAACAAAGCGAACATCACGGGCTGTCAAAGCACAACGAACTTTCAATGGTACCTTAACAATTATTCAACGTTGAGGCACGCAATGGTGTTTCAATTAAATTTGAGTGGCCAATATTC
The DNA here is from genome assembly GCF_050947875.1 of Dermacentor variabilis. Taxonomy (NCBI): domain Eukaryota; kingdom Metazoa; phylum Arthropoda; class Arachnida; order Ixodida; family Ixodidae; genus Dermacentor; species Dermacentor variabilis. The sequence continues at coordinate 61,409,747 of NC_134573.1, read as the reverse complement.
AAGAGCCCTCAACACTCAACCCAATAATTCTCCAACAAACTCAATATGTCCTCAACAAAAACCCAACATTGACTAACAAAATTTAATGCCTCCTCAAAAATTTTTTGTAAGGGACTACGAAGAAGCCCCGCCGTTCAACAGTGGCTATAAGTCAGTCCACACTGTCTGTACTGAACGAGACATAGGAACAAAGAACTCATAATTACCTCGACGGATGTGTCTCAGACAGGTGCCCAGACACATGCCCGGCTTACAAGTTACAATTACTTTCCAAGTATCAAATATTACGCCAGCTCCAGCAACAGAACTTGCTGCTCTGCGTGCAGCTGTTAATTGCATCGCACAAGCCAAATTTCGAAAGTGGGTGGGTTTTTTAACTCGAAGGCAGCCCTTCAGACCCTTACGACACAAGACCCACAAACAACTGGTGCTTGAGACTAGAAAGGTTCTCCATCAAGGCCTCATAAACGTACATGACATCACTTCTCAATGGCTTCCAGGGCACTGTTGCATTGTCTGAAATGAACTTGCTGATTAAGCCGCCCGGTCAGCCTATAAAGATACCCAGACACTTCGTATACCCTTATCAAGGACAAACGCTACGACGGGTCGTTAATTTGTTCAAACCAACAATGAAACTTTGTAGAACACAACGATTTTCTCCAGCTGCCGTATCTACCGGCTGAATCCTGCATTTAAGCTGCAGATTCCATCGAACATATCCCGCCCTGATGCAAGTTTAGTGTGTCGTCTCTGGTTAGGGGTGGCTTTTACGAAAACCTATTAGTTCGTAACTGGAATGATCGACACACAGATTTGTGTGTGTGCAAACATGATGAGATGATCGGGCACCTGTTTTGTAATCTGTATGAGATGGCACGCGACGTTCTCTGGACAGTATGAACCCGATTAGATAGCAGACAATTTTCAGATGATATGATTCTCGGACCATAGCTCCACGCTCCGCAGACTTACAAAGTGACGCCTACTGCTACGTTTCATCAAATCGACTGGCCTCAATGACCGCTTTAGCCGTGCAGTTATAAACAACCACACGTATTCACACTGATAGTACCTTCTTCGCTACCTGTCCTTTATTTTCTTATCTTAAGCTCTTTCCGTTGTGTAGGGCAGCAAACCGGACGTGTCTGGTCGACCTTCGTACATTTTCTTCCTTATTGTCCTCCTCCTCCTCCTGTTGTTGTTGTAGTGGTTCTTGTTGCGTAACTAACTTCATGGCACAAATGCAGTGTCCTGTTTCAGCTATACAGAGTTTTACAAAAAGGGAAATATTGTGAGGACATCTCGTGAGATTCTTTCAGGTTATGTGTCTTTGTGACCACTAGGATCAGAGTACTGTGAAAATATGGCAGACAATCATTAAGGATATCATAAATAACTGGTTGATTAGCAATTATAAAGGAAACATTGCAATTCAGGAAGTGTGGACCCAAATTTATGTGATTAGCTCAACAAAATCTTGTTCTCGAAAGAAAACCGTCTTGGGTGCTAGAGCGTGAGTGAGAAAACTTTATTTCGAATCAGAACAATTGGCATTCGGCGAGCTAGGGACAACCGCACATATTCACACTGATTAAACCTTCTTCCCTCCTTCTCCTTTGTTTTCGTCTTGTAAACCCCTTCCCCTGTGTAGGGTCGCAAACCTGAAGTGGGTCTGGTTTACCTTCCTACCTTCCTTCCTTATTTTTCTCCTCCTCCAAATGCAGTGTCTTGTTTCAGCTATACGGAGTTTTACAAAAAGGATAATTTCGTGAGGATATTTTGCGATGTCCTATCAGAAATTCTAGTCTTTCGCATGGTGACGCCAGGAATTTACGCAGAGGCAGTACCGCAGCACGATGATCACGTTTACCCAAAGCAGCAAATATAGAAAGGCTTTATGGATCAGAATGAAGAGAACTCGTAGTCGTCATAAAATTAGTGCCCGCGCAGGAAGCAAGTAGGTGGCGTTTTCCGATAGGGTGGGGCCGATCAGCGTCAATAGTGCTAGAGGCTGCACTACTTTGGCACTGGCGCGGCCCACTATGACAGTACCGAAAGAAAAATGAAATACTGCACTTGTGACGTCGATCTCCCTATCCTCTCCGTTGCGAGTGCAGACAAACAGTAGCGAAGCTTTCGCTGGCACTGGCTTCATCCCTGACTTCACGTTTTTTTTTATGGTGACACCAGGTATAGACGGGGGGCGGGGGGTTGCGGAGTCTGCTCCATTCCGTTTCCAATCTTGTTTCCACGCCTGTCCCGCTCTTCGACTGAATTGTTCGTGCGGCCAGCCTACATGCAGTGCAATCATGTGGCCAGTGATGCGTCACCGATAACGCTCGCGGAAGTGCTGTCGACGCAACATTCACCTCACAAGCTTCGCCGTTCCTCTGCTTTCAAGACGCATGTGCCGACAGCCATCTTGTCAATTTGGCGCGTTCTTCCCGAGTGGCGTAGGGGGTCGTCTGGCACCCGGGGCCCATATGTCACCGGTCACCTACCCCCCCCCTCCACGTGCAGTCAGGAAGGAGAGGATTTCGAAAATTTCCGGGGAGTAAGGGAGGGGGGTGACGTTTCAGCACCACCACAGCCGCCGTTGACAACACCCCCCCCCCCCTTGTTTCTCTTTCATTTCCAGAGATCGCTAATGTAACAGGTATACAGGCTGTTTTATTTTCTGAGCCAAATACCACAGGGTGCTGCACTGATAAATTGTGATAACCGCATTTGCACAGCTGCTATCAGACTGCTAGGCTTGGCAGCTAATAAAGGTAAAGTGTAAAGAAGCGATTTCACAGGCAATATTGCATTTGCAAAATTGAAGCACGACTGTCATATGTTGTCCACAAACACCTTCACAAAAATCGTCGTAGGTACTACGGCGTGAAGTATTTTGGCTGTTGGCAGCCCTTAACAGAAATAAAAATTAAATAGCTTGACAGTGACGCTGATCTCCTCACCCTACCAGAAAATGCCATCTACTTGCTTGCTGCGCGGGCACGAGTCCTTCGACAATCACGAGTTCTTTTCACTGTGATCCATAAAGCCTATATTTGTTTGCTGCATTTGGCAAATGTGATCAGCCCGCCTGCGGTACCGCCACAAGATTGGAAACAAAATGGAGCGGGCTCTGCAACCCCGTCTATACCTGGGCTCACCATGCAAAAAACGAGAAAGCCGTGATGAAGCCAATGCCACCGAAAGCTTGCGCTACTGTTGGTCTGCGCTCGCAACGCAGAGGATAAATAGATTGTCGTCACTAGTGCAGTATTTCTTATTTCTTTCGGTACTGCCATACTCGGCTGCCCCCAATGCCAAAGTACTGCAGCCTATAGCACCAGTGCCGCTGAACTCACTCCGCCCCCCCCCGCCTATCAGAAAACACCACCTACTTGCTTACTGCGCGGGTACCAATATTATGACAATTACGAGTTCTCGTCATTTTGATCCATAAACCCTTTCTATATTTGCTGCTTTTGGCAAACGTGATCGTTCGAGCTGCGGTACCACCACAAGATTGGAAACGGAAGGGAGCACGCTCTCCGTCGATTCTTGGCGTCACTATGCGAAAAGCGAGAATTTCTTATGGAATATCGGAAAATATCCTCGCAAAATTCATCTTTTTGTAAAACTCCGCATAGCTGAAACAGGACACTGTATTTCTGACATGAAGTTGCACAACAAGAACAGCAGGATGAGGAGGTGCCGGAGGAGCATGAAAAGGAAGGAGAGGTAGGAAGGTAAACGAGACGCATGTCAGGTTTGCTACCCTACCACAGGGAAAGGGGTTTACGGCAAGAAAAGAAAGGAGAGGGAGGGAAGAAGGTACAATCAGAGTGAATATGTGCGGTTGTCCCTAACTCGCCGGAGTCCAATTGTTCTGATTCAATAATAAGTTTTCTCACTCACACTCTAGCACCCAAGACGATTTTCTTTAGAGAATAAGCTTTTGCTGAGCTAGTAACATGAATTTGGGTCCTGAATTCCCTAATTGCAATGTTTCATCTATAATTGCTAATCAACCAGTTATTTATGATATCCTTAATGACTATCTGCCATATTTTTCAATATACTCTGCTCCCAGTTGTCACAAAGGCACATAACCTGAAAGAATATCACGAGGTATACTCACAAAATTCCCCTTCTCGTAAATCTCTGCAATGGCGAAACAGGACATTGTATTTGTGACATGAAGCTACACAACAAAAACCACACAACAACAATAGGAGGAGGAACAGGTAGAGGAGGTGGAAAATAAGGGAGAAAACGTAGGAATGTCAGCCAGACGCATGTCTGGTTTGCTGCCCTACACAAGGGAAAGAGCTTAAGATAAGAAAAGAAAGGAGAGGGAGGGAAAAAGGTACTACCAGTGAGAATATGTGCGGTTGTCTATAACTCGTAAATCGGTCATTGAGTACAGTCGACTTCATGAAACGTAGCAGTGCGCGCATGACATTGTAAGCCTGCGGCGCGTGGGACCATGGTGCCAGAATCATATCATCTGAAAATTGTCTGCTGTCTAATCGGTTTAACACTGTCCGGAGAACGTTGCGAGCCATCTCATAGAGACTACAAAAACGTAACACGCGCCCGATCGTCTCAACATGTTTGCAGGTGTCCCAAAACTGTGTGTTGGTTATTCCAGTAACGAATGAGTAGGTTTTCGTAGAAGCCACTCCTAACCAGAGGTCGCACACTAAACTTGTTTCACGGCGGGATAAGTTCAATGGAATTTGCAGCTTCAATTCAGGATTCAGTCGGTGGATACGGCAGCTGGATAAAATCGCGGTGTTCTACAAAGTTTCAGTATTGGTTTGAACAAGTAAACGACCATTCGCCGCGTCTGTCCTTGATAAGGGTATAGGAAGTGTCAGGATTTCGGCTGACAGGGCGGCATAATCAGCAAGTTCATTTCAGACAATGCAACAATGCCCCGGAAGCCATTGAAAGCTGATGCTTTGTATGCTGATGAGGTCTTGATGCAGAACCTCTCTGGTCTCAAGCACCAGTTGTTCATGGGTCTTGCGTCGTAAGGCTGACTGCAGACCATGAAGGCCTGCCTTGGAGTAAAAAAACCCACCCACTTTCGAAGTTTGTCTTGTGCGATACAATTAACAGCGGCATATAGAGCGGCAAGTTCTGTTGGTGGAGCGGTCTTCATACGGCATACTTGGAAAGTAATTGTAACTTGTAAGCCGGGCATGCTAACAGCACCTGTGGAACTGGTGGCTGAGACAAATAAATCGATGAAAATGTGCGTTCTTGTTCGTATGTCTCGTTCAGCAGTGACAGTTTGAACTGGCGTAGAGCCACTGTTGAATGGCGGGGTTTCTTCGTAATTCCCGGAATCGTGAGGCGTACTTATGGCGGATGTAGGCATCAAACGGATAACCGTGATCTTTCTGCTGGCGTGAAGGCCGATGGAAGGTGGCCATGATGTGTCGCAACAAATTTGGAAAATGTGGCGTGAGTTCGTTGTGCTGGCAAAGGAGCAATATAGTGATTGGGTACGCGACAAAGATGTCGAATTCGTTGTGCTCTAAGGTTGTCAATCGTTAAACAAGATGGAACAAAGTAGTCTCTCGCAATCATGATTGTTGCATGAATCGAGGCGCGTCGTAGTAGTCCAGAACATCTCCGTAGAGCATGGTCTTGCGAAACAAACATTCGATGGTATGAATGCTTGTTTTGCATGTGTTCGCCAAAACCAGCAAACTGTATAGCAGAGAAACCAGAAGCAGTGCTCTGTACAGCTGCATCATGTACCATACCGAGGTGCCTCAGGTTTTTTAGTACAAGAACCTCATAATATCTACAATCGAAGTTAGTCGCCGCTTCAGGTAGATGCAGTGGGAACTCCTTGAAAGGTCCCTGTCAATAATGACACCTGAAAAGTGGTAAGGCTTCTTGTAATTGTTAGCCTGGCCATTGAAAGTAACACGGTACGGTATCATGGGTTTACAGGGTAAACGCGATTAACACGCATTTTTAGATGGATACATTAAGGTCTTGTTTGTAGATATACCTACAAGTTCGGGTGGCTGCCTGCTACATTCTTGCGCGCAGTTGAATACGAGTCACCACAAAAGACCAAAGAGAAATATCATCAGCGTGCATTGATAGGTGAGTTGTCTTCGGTAATATTTTAGCAAGGCCATCCATAGTTAGTTTAAACACAATAGGGCTGGATACCCTGCCCTGTAGAGCGCCACCGTGACAACAACAAAATCACAAAGAGAAAGCTAGCTATGACTAGGAGACCGTGTTTTGATTCACGCAGCGAAATTGATATCAAACTAATACAAACTGTGCAAAACTGATAAATGGAATATGGTTTACATATTGACGACACACTAACCATGATGGGACATAAGCACACCGAACGAGCGCATCGCATATGAACCGTTTCGCTCAGGCAAGTAGTTTAGCAATCACTTGGCGAATTAAATTTTTCAGTCCGCACATTCCTGCAAATATTACGCAGGATGTTGATGAAGCTGCAGCCGACAATTTTGCCACCTTCCACATCTGAAAGATGAGCTCGTGCAGCTGGTTAACGGAACATCCTTCGCCATTTACGCCCGGTCAAGCCGGAAGAAAGAGGGGAGGGGTGTCCATACATGTTGTTACGGAAGGGTGAAAGAAGAGCGAGAAAGAAGGAGATCGGCAGACATTGGCTGATGCGTTTTTTTGGTGGTCAGCCCTCTTAACTAATCAGGCTCATTTTGTTCATATACTGTAAATGCACTCTTTCGGCACTCCCAACATCCTCGTAACATACTGGTGGGAGGTGCGGGGTACCGCGCCTGGAAACGGAGCTCCGCAGTGGATGTCGCCTCACCATCCGTACCATGAATGAGAGTGAGCACGCGCGATCAACGCCGTTGCCGCCTCCTACGTCATCGTCACCAGCTATGTCGCTGCCACGTTCGGTTGTGGTTGTGCAACTCAAGGATCCTGGAACTTTCAACGGGACCAATGGTGGGGATGTTGAAGAGTGGGTGGTCATGTATGAACACGTAAGGGGAATCAAGAGATGGGACCCAACGCTTCTGCTATCCAACATGCTGGTCTACCTAAGACGCACGGCAAAGGTGTGGCACGAAAACAACGAAGAGGAGGTAACCAGTTGGGACCAATGCAAAGAGAAATTGACAGAGTAGTTTGGCAATCCAGCCGGCCGTAAAATTGCCGCTAAGCAGGAACTGGCCTCCGGTGCCCAATCTCCCACGGAGTCCTATGTCTCGCACATCCAGGACGTGCTGCCACTTTGTCGTTAGGCCATTCACGACATGACTCAAGCTGACAAGGTCGGGCATGTGATTAAGGACATTGCTGACGACGCCTTTAATCTGTTCATGTGCAAAAGCTAGTTTACATTTGATGCTGTCATTAAAGAGCGCCGAAAATTCGAGCAGGCCAACACCCGACATGTCTTGCATCCATTCGTCAGACTTCCCAATACCTCCGCAACGTCGACGTGTGAAAACTAACCCGCGCAGCAGCATGGGTCACCTTCAGAGGAAGTGGTGTGAATCGTTCGACGTAAACTGGATGGGATGGCCCCCTGAGTTTTCTGTTCGCGTAGTCCCGAAGCTACCACTTCTTCAGTTCGCCTTGTACAAGCCATCGTTCTCCAGGAACTCGAAAACAATTTTTCACATTCTGTCTGTGCTCCCTCCAGTCCCAGAGCTAACGAACGCCCTTCTACTATTTTCGCTCCACCCCGACGCTTCTCTCCGCGTTATCGCAACCCGACTGAGTAGAGAACGGCGGAAGACCAACCAATATGTTGCACCTGTCGCCGCATTGGTCGTGTCGCTCCATACTGACGCGACTCGTGGCCCTCGACACCTCGCATGCCGACCACCCTTAGCCGTTTTAGTGGAAATTCCCGCAATGTTTCGCCCGACAACTCTGCTAGAAACACGTGGTACAGTCACTCATCGTCGCCGCGCGGACACCAGTCTCGTTCCCCGCAAACGCGTCACCACTCTGCTTGTTTGCCGCAGCCACGTCGCCTTTCGTCCCCTGTTTCATTTGGCCGCACCCTTTCGGAAAACTAACAAATGCAGCCCTCGCTGGTGGTGCGGCAATGCCTACCACTGCAGCAAATTATCTGCCTGTGCCCACAAAGAGAAGTGTGATTGATGTAAAAATAGATGGCGTACCTGTCCCAGAGCTCGTCGGCACTGAAGCCCACATATCTGCGATGAGTGCTAGCCTACGTAGATGTTTTAAGAAGGTCCTCACCACAGCAGCTGCCCAAATGCTTCATGTGGCGGACGGCGACGTGGTAAATGTTCTTGGAAAGTGTACTGCCTGTCTAAGCATAGCCGGTCGCCGTACTACTGCTCTCTTTGTTGTGAACGACAACTGCCCTCACGACGTTATCCTTGGATTGCAATTTTTATCCCATCATTCCGCTCTCACCGACGGCGGAACCGGCGTTCTTCAATTCGAACTGCCTCAAGTCGCCGTTGCTCGAAGCACTGCTCCACTGCACCTGTGTTCGCCTCATGATGTGTGTCTGTCACGAGAAGCAGTCACGTCACTTTGATCGCACAGCCACTGATCCCTGACGGTGAATGTACCATTCGCCCTATAATCTACGTGTTTTTGAAGGGTAACGTTGCTTTTCCGCATATGCTGGTTACTATTACTAATAACAACGTCGTTCTTCCGCTTCTGAATTTCAGCCTGTACCCTCAAATGCTTCCACCCGGCATGGTCTTGGCCAGCGTTTCTCATACTTCCCAATTCGGCATTGAATTATGGATGGCGAGAGTGCTTTCTTAGCGCCAAGTGCAGCTCATAGCTCCAGTTGCCTTACGGACGACTTCGCGAACTTGATTGCACTTGATCTCACCTCTGCACAGGCCACGGACATGTCTCCTGCAAGAATTGTGCTGTGCCATCTTTGATTTCGGCGACAGGCCTTTAGGACAAACATCTGTTGTTCACCCCCGTATTCGCACTGGAGACGCGAATCCTATTCGTCGGCGTCTCCATCGTGTATCGCATGCTGAACGTAGAGTCATCAAATCAGAAGTTGACAAAATCCACCTCGAAAGGCTCATCGAACCATTAGAGTGCTCTTGGGCTTCGCCTGTCGTCCTTGTGAAAAAAGATGTGGTACTTCGCGTTTTTGCGTCGATTATCGCCATTTAAACAAGATCACCCGAAAAAACCTCTACCCATACCACGCATCGATGACGCCTTGGAATGCTTCACCGGAGCAAAATACTCCTCGTCCATCGATCTTCGATCTGGCTACTGGCATATTTTAATTGATGAAATGGATCGCGAGAAGACGGCCTCCATCACTCCGGAGGGCTCATACTAGTTCAAAGTCATGCCCTTTGGCCTATGCAATGCTCCTGCGACATTTCAACGTATCATGAACTCTCTTCTCCGAGGCTATAAATGGACCGCCTGTCTCTGTTACCTTGACAACGTAATGTTTTTATTTCTCCCACGTTCGGCAGCCAACTTACCCGATTCACTGCCATTCTTGCGTTCTTCCGAAAAGCCGGCCTCCAACTGAACTACACGAAGTGTCAATGCGGGCCCTGTAAAATTACCGTGTTGGGACACCTCATTGACGCATCCGGTGTCGAATCAGATCCGGAAAATGTTCGCGCCGTACGCAGTTTCCTTGTGCCACGTTCTGCTTCTGACGTGCGCTGCTTCATCGGCCTGTGCACTTACTTTCGCCGTTTCGTCAAAACTTCGCCTTCGTCGCTCGGCCTTTGAGAGATATTCTAAAGAACACGCCATCGTCATGGGGCCCTGAAGACGCTCACATGTTCGCCGCTCTTATCGAATTTCTGACGCCCCTCTCGTACTTTCCCACTTTGATCAATCTGCACCGACCGAAGTCCACATTGATCCAAGCGTCCATGGCATCAGTGCTGGTCTCACCCAACAGCAGAATGGTACCGAGTTCATGATAGCTTACGCCAGCCGCCTGCGGTCACCTGCCGAGGGAAATTACTCCATCACCGGGCGGGATTGCTTGGCTTTAGTTTGGGCTGTCGCCTATTTCCAGCCATATTTGTATGGCCGCACGGTGTCGGTCGTCACAGACCACCACGCAGTCTCCTGGCTGTCTTACCTCCGGCACCCGACACGACGGCTAGGTCGCTAGGCTTTGCGGTTCCAAGAATTTTGGAATTTTCATTTCTTGTCAGTTAGTAGGCTGGATGCCTTCACAAGGACGCTGACTGCCTCTCTCATCACCCCGTGGACCCCCTGAAGATCGGGGGACACAGGCTGCGTCGTGTTTTTGGTGGTCAGCCATCTCAACCACTTCCATTTATTTTGTATATATAGTGTAAATACACTCTTTCAATAGTCGCAACATTCCCGTAACAATTTGATCGCCTCTCCCCCGCGCCGCTCCTCCCGTTGTCACGTCACTGGTTGCGCTCCAAAGCACGTGGTCGCATGTTCAAAAACTGCTCGCGGAGGCCGCATTTCATGGAGGCGCAATGCAAAAGCACCGGCATACTGTGCATTGGGGGCACGTTAAAGACCCTCTGGTGGTCAAAAGTTAACCGGAGTCCCCCACAACGGTATGCCTTGTAATTAAATTATGGTTTTAGCACGTAAAACCCCAGAATTCAATCCATTCTTTTTCAAGCTTGACCTTGCACTCTGTCTCCCAGGCATCTTTCGCTCTGCACAGTATGACGTGGTGCGGCGGGGTGTTCGGGCGTGTCATTTCTCACGTGCACTACACCAGATTAACATAGTGGCTATTATAATCTTGAACCAATCCGCTTTGTCGGTTGCCATTTCAGACTTGAACCTAGTCTCAACTACGGGAGAGGCCGCAAAGTTTTCTATTTCTTTTAAGTTTGAGGGCTTTCTTTCTAGCCCGGCCAAAAGTATTAACGCTTTATAGGCGAGCGCTCAGCAGCATCAGATATTTGCAGTAATTTCTACAACATTCACTTTGATATTCTTGCTCTCAACGTAATGTTTCAGCAGTTATGTAATATTCTACTAAGGCGAAATCCAAGAAATAAATAGCCGCACTTGCCCTAAGTAACAGCAAATGGCTTAACCTTGGCTTTGTGCACGTAAATAGCATTTGTACAATTTTAAACGTTTGTCGAAAAAAACGTACCGTGAAAATGAGTCTTTTTTTCTATTTGCACATTACTTTTTGTGTGTCCCATACTTATATTCACAGACGATATGCTGGAAGGTACGTCTTCGTAGCGCATAGTTCCACTCGGCAGGTAGAGACAAAATCAACTTTTAATTTTTTTTTATTGTAACGTAAAACGCCCAAATGATAGACAGTATACTTATACGTGCTATGAATAATCATAGCGCAATTTTCGGCGAAGCTGTTTGTTTTTTAATTTACATAGCGCTTTCAAGCACTTGCCTAATGAATTGTGTGCGAGATCGACACTTCATTCCGACATGCCGCGGCTTTCACGACAAGAATCTCTCATTTTGTTAAAACTTCATTTCGCTTCGTTATACAAACTTCCATGAATCTCTGTCTCTTATACTAGAGCTAGCTATATATTGCGTCGTTTCTAAGAGCTTCTGTAGCACTCGCATTTGAAATTTATTGCAAAGGCCGTAAGTAACTCACGGTTTGAAGATTTCCCGTGCGTTGCTCGTGATATAACCGGTGAGTTGCCTGTGATTTACGAGCCTTGTTAGTATGGAGGAAAACTAAATTGCTTGGCCCATAGCGAGACAAGGAATTTGTACTCTTCCTAAACGTTAGGCAAATTCTTAATCAGTGACTGGAAATTATTTAGCGGGACAGATAGGTGCTTCGGGCAAGTTTTCGTGAATTGGCACCTGTGCGCAACAGCCATTACTCTCCTGCAGCTGAATACTTCTGAACAGTCGCAATATACATCACTCTATCTCCGCCAAGCTTCTATAAGAACTAGGTGTTCCTCTATCAATTCGAATAAATGCTTAAACCAAATTCTCAAATGGAATACGAATTGTAGAGCAAACGCCATTGAAATTGAATACTTGCTGAAGAATTCACTCTTGATGTGCTATACTTTTATTGAACGGAATAATCAAAGTCGCCTATCGAAAAGCAATAATTCAATTTACCAGCTTTGAAAAACGACCTATAGAGTTTGAATCTGAGTGCGTCTTCGTAAACATATCCTAATCTGATGCTAGGTCAAAAGTCTGGATATATGTTTGCAAACATCTGTTTCTATTATGTGCCATTTCTTTCCTTAAAATTTCCGTATTAGTTGGCATCGCAGGCTTCCTTGCTGTACAGAGTCACGCCGTCGCCGCAGCTCTTCTTGTATGCATCTAGGCAGTTCTTGGGGACAGCATACGCTGTTTCTCTCGATTCCCAGAGATAACAAACTGCAACGGAAGCAATATAAATTATCATGAGTAGAGAGTTGTTTACAAAGATAACGTTTATTATTAAACGGGCTTCCTAAATTTTACTTATGCGCAGGTTAGGAAAGGAGAAAATATTTTACAACCACTCACATCGCAATTGTCATCAACTTTTGCGAGACATACGAGTTTACATTGGCCGCTTAGAGGGCCAAAATAACTTCCGAGCTTGCAGTGCTGATTGCCTAAGAGCGTTATCGCGCATCACGAAGGCATCGTTAACCACGTTGGTAGTCCTGCTTGCCATATTCGTTAACAACAAAATGGTAGGTATGAAGCTCAGCTGCACCAGTGCATTTCTGCAACAGAACGCAATTGTTCTGCATGTTCAATAACTCAACATGTCAAGTCGTACTGCAAATAATTCATCCTAATGCCTTGGCCTGTAATAATTCGCCCCTAATAATCACAATTGTCTTTGACTAGCACTTGTAGAAATATGTGTACTTTCTTTAAAAGTGTGGAGGAAAAACGAAAATAGTTCCTCCATGCAGTCGCCACGAATAATCATACGATTAACATTTGAAGCTACCGGTGGCAATGCACCACTTATCTGAAACAAACATTCCGTCCTGTAATATTTGTAACGTGAAGCACCATACCGCGTTGCAAGACTGCATCCCCTTTGAGAGGAAATTAACTCATCTAAACCCAATTATGGACAGTTCGTTTCAAGCCTTGTGTTTTGCTCGAACTATGGGGTTTAAGTTGTGCATGATCCACTGTTCCTAATATTGACGGAGGTGCCGTAAATAAGAGGAGCGTACTGGAGATAAATGAGACGACGGTAGGGGCAGGCGGGTATGATCAAGAGGCTCTTGCGCCGTTGGTACACAAAATTTTGTTGCTGTGCATTTGCTGCAACATTATTCGGAAGCTAAGTGTGCAAGCTCACAACAGCCAATAAACTCGCAATGCGTTGACCCTTTTTCTTTCTTGTGTAAGGTGTATAGTTTTTAGGTGCACAGAGGGCATACCTGGCAGAAAGATATTAACCGTCATAATGCATGAGAGGATGATCTGTTCAGTGGTCATCACCTCCACAAAGAACCACAATCTTGAGGCAGTGACAAAGGGCGAGTTCGGACATAGAGGCCCTCTTTTCGTATCAGATGGTTCAGCCCCCGACCTATAATTAGCTCAGGTGCGGAAGACTGTGGCTACATGGACATGTTTTCAGCACTCAGATCGACGGCGGTAACACCATGGTGGTTGTCGAGTCCACTGCATCCTCTGGGGGGTGCTGAACTGGAGACCAAGTATGGCCTAAAGCAATCAATGACTCGGAATGCTTGAACCTGTGAACTGTTGATTCAATGCGTAATACTATTATACAGCACTAGAGAAGTGATATTTAAGGAATATAAGGCTCCATGTGAGGACAATAAATATGTCAACTAAGCTTCTATTACTTGCCGGGAGGAGTTTTACATTAAACGCGACCTATATATGAACACAGTCATCGCAAGAAAAAGAGACTGCAAACATTGTTCTGCCTACGTCTTTTGTAAAGAGCTGACAGTGTATGTTGTCATACAATAATCTGTAAATGTCTGCGTGTGTAAACCTAAATGGCACTACGCGTAACTGTGCGAACCAAAATTCAGAGCGATAAAAGAACTGCAAGCGTTAAGAACAAATGTGTCGGCTCATGGTAGTATTCACACCGCATATGCCTTGCTCAAAGACAAAAATAAACGCTACGAGTCCCATATGCGCAAGTTAGATGAGAAAATGTATTGACACCTCGAGCGATTGGAGCACATCGTCTTCCTTCTGGCGCGTGCACGCCGCGAAATTCTATCGCACGAGGGACCGCGGATGGGCACGTTCTCATCAGATCCCTCTTTTGGCGCCACTAAACGCTCGTTGCCGCCCGCCAACTCTCACGAGATGCGCTGAAATTCGTCAGTTTAGTTTTGGCAGGCTCTTTTCAAATTTATAGCTTCTGCTGGAGAAGTAAACATGTGCTCTTTAAAAAAATTACACTGCACACACATCAATCGCGGACATTACATTACGCGGGAAAATATGGTAACGAGCTTCCCAAAATAATTACGATTTGCACAAGCATCTCGACAACACTCACACCGTTCACGTGCTAGTCTGCGACACCGCGTTGGCTTCGCTCGCAGCTACCCAGGTTACAGTGCATGCATGAGTGATGTGGATATGCATGACTTCGCAAAAACATTTCATAAAAATCTCGTAAGCAATGAATACGAATGCCGTCGATGTCAAGGGCATAATGTACAGTATACTGCATTGTTAACCCGTGTAATCTTTGAGGTGAAATCTCTTACGTCTATTTTTTTAAGTGCGTCGCTGCCACTGTGCTTGGGCCGAATATAAAGCTTGGGTCGGTTCACTGTGTGTGAGCAACTCGGCAAGCGAGAATGGGTACGCAAACTTTCTTGAATGATCCACCAAAATGAGCACGTGCCAGTCAGTATGAGACTAGACAGACGTGCAGCGTGAGATAGCTAAACGAGTCGTCAAAAGGTGCAGCCGAGTATGGAGAAACAAGTTAGGCGAACAAAATCAACCAAAGCCTCCCTTGAGCGATGAGCGTTCAATTATTTAGGAGCGGAAGGAATTCAATGAGCCTGAAACGTTTCCGGGTGACACGCGAAAGCTTACTGCACAGCTCGGCCAAGTGGCTGCACCCCTCTTTACTTCGGACCTTGACGTGGGAACACGGTGAACGAATTGCGTGATATAAATTCCAGCGCCTACAGCGCTCGCGATTCTCTAATCAGTTTATATTCGTCACTGATTCCTTTTTATTGGTCACTGATTCCTTTTGTCTGCCCGCGCAAACACTTGTACTGCAAGTCTCAAATATATGCGTGGTCAACAAGTAAAGTGTGATATTCCATGGACAGGGCGTTTACGTTCTCTCTCGTGACTCTAGCTGGCCACATGTTGCCGGAATTATTATACCTCCCTATCTCAATGCAGACAATAAGCACTTCATTCTGCCGGCGTAATGTTTTTGTTGTGTTATTATTAGGCGTTAGGAGTTTGAAAGTGGAAAAACACTGAACTTGATGTGTGGGAACCCGTTACGTAGTGCAGGCGACCGGACACACACACACACACATCTATATAAATATATATATATATATATATATATATATATATATATATATATATATATATATATATATATATATATATATATATATTCCAGCTCCCCCTGTTTATGAGACAGGGTGTCTGTAGTGTGAGCTCAGAAACGACACTTGAATAACATGGTGCAAATCAGGGATCTGGGACCTCAACGAGGTGCGACGTAACGCTATCTCATTTCTTTCACATTTACCGTTAGATCCTCGCAAGTTTCTCACTGTGTGCAATTTCTTGTCATCGATATTTTACCTTCGTCTTTTCCCAGGAGCAATCGGGCAAGAATGCAATTTTTATAATCGCTGTACAAAACTTGGGCCGGGTACGTCTGTGTCATGTCTGAAAAAATAAAGTTTGAAGTTTGCATTTAGCGGATTTACTTGAGAAGCGGCTTTTGAGAAACAGTCTCTGTTTATGCTTTGCATTTAACAACAATACAAACACCTACAAATAAAATACATACGTACATAAAAATACAAATTCGTTATATCAGTTAATAAAATGCTTATGAGTTCTTGTTCGTTTCAAAGTGCAGGTATGGCAGTAATTCTTAAAAGAAACTATACCTTACAGCACCAAGTTGTACGGCACGTAATACATGAATTAGACCCTGTTCACGACTTTGTGTTATTACAGCTTATATCAATGACATCGAGCGATGAAATAAATGTGTTCGGCTTTTTTGATAACTAAAAAATTTGGAACGTTTTTCGAAAACTAAATAGAAAGAAAGACAGAAAACGCTTTCGAGAATGAGTGAATAGAGAATCAAAAACACCCTAAGCGTATTTTACGCAATGAGAGCGAAAAAAACGCTCATTGAATATTGTAAAAGATAACTAATACAATATTCCTGAGAAACGGTGGTAACTGTAAATAATCGCTACCTTAAGACTATCCTTAATCATTCATCTGAACTACTTGTCAACATTATAACTTGCAGTTTCAGATGGCAGAATCTATGTGTCTCTGGCGTTATGCATCGATGGAAAATAGTTTTACTGTTTCTGCACGGATCTCGTGTACCTGAATGTAAACTTGGAGACGAAGGAAAGCTCTAAAGACTACCTATCTGTTCGTATACATGTGAAATACGAAATAACGTTTATTTACCATGATTTATGTGTGCCACACACATGTCGGGCCCCTCTTCAGTAAGAACGTAGTTGATCCGGACGTCCGTTCTAGAAAATAGTAAAATGCATACTGAAACCTCTATTGAACAACTATTTCACGTATATCTAGCTGCGCTGAAGACAACGCATATTAGGCATACATAACAAAATTTTGTGCTTAACGTGTACGTATAGTGCGCTTATTAAAAATACACACAGGATCTCCTGTGGGATTTATCCTATTGATGCGAATCACCTGCTGTTCTGTCATCGTATGCCGCTGTTATTGGCATAATTTCGAGAAATATCGCCAAAAAATCTTGAAGCGCAGATGTGCGGTTGCAACACGGAAATGTAACGGAGATGAGCGTGAGACGACAAAGCAGCAAGTAGAAGCAATGTTCACTCATGTTATGTGATGATGCATTTAGATGATGCAACTGCTTCGTGGAATATGAGTACAGTCCAATGCGTGTTGTAGTACGTGGCGTAATTCAACAGTGTAAGGCATCGTAGACCAATTACCTAGAGGTCGTAGATGGCGCTACCTCATATGGATGCGAATTATTATCAACCATGATGAACTAGACTCCGGTGGTGGCTACGCATTGCGTGTCCACGCGGGTCCTATTTGGAAAGTGACTTGCGATCTGGACATAGTTGGCCGAGTGCTGATAGCTTCGCATACGCTCCGTTTTCGCCGTAGTTAGCGTTGAATCGACAGGCAGCACGAAGGTCAACTCGCTCGCTGCTGCGTGCTCTATATTAAAAGCGATCTCGTCTTCCGTGACGGATGGATCGACAGACTCGTTTACCATTGGGTAGGAATAGAAATGCTTACGCATTTTAAAACTATGGGATACAGTAGCCGAAATATATGGCGCACAACATTAGAGAAACAAAAACACCAGCAGAAAGCCATGTTATCGGTAATACCTATGAATAACAAATTCGTCAGATTCCTGTGGCCATGCGAACTCACAGGCTATCACTTAGCAAGGCTTCATGCTATAGCCTTGCCAAGTGAACGAACCTTTTTCGTCATAAGAACGGGCCACATCCCACATGTTTCATTGCTGGTGTCGCTGTTTCACTTTGACAAATGCAGAGACCACTACTTGAGAGTGAGATTGCTGAGGTAGACTCTGCCAACCATGCATGAAGCAATTGCACAGAAGCAATCGATCATGATTGCCAAAGAAAGCGAATAGCCCCTTATGCGGAAAGCAGAAATTACATACACACATCAAGACACTTGCGGAGCATACCACTGACGTCTACAGCGCTGTTTCATCAGGCGGCACAACTCTTTCTTAATCGGTGTTGGTAGGTATATACAGCATGCTGCGGCTGTGGAGCGGCAACAATGTTCTCATGATGGTAGAAATTATGTTTGGGTAATGATGACGCCAGTATGAGAGCATGACTACGAAAGATTTCGGCAAGACGCTAACATGACGATGAAAGCATTATAATTGTTGTGCGTGCATGTTTCCTTTTATTTTTCTCTACTCCACGAAGGCCAGGTTTTCCTCCGAAGGCAGTGGCCATTGGGCCAGTTCCCGCGATCATGTCGGCTGCGAAAGTGGGAGCCGCCACGGTGTCTTATCGTGAGTAGGTTGTTAGCCTCAAGGTACTCCTGCAGCCTGTGTCTTCCTTGCTACCGGATTATAATCCTCAACGCACCTTACGCTTCGCGAGAGATGGCTCAGCCAAACTGGACATCCACCATGGCTAACACACGGGAGATTTGCTGCAATCAGAAGGCGCTGTAGCGGAACCAATTTTTGTTGCGGCAGCGGCAAGCATACTTCTTTGAGCGTCTGTTGCTGGCCGAATATGAAGCACTTGCCCTGTTAGAGATTGACCTTGCGGCTGGGGCGCACAGATTTCCCGGCTACTTTGGCTAACAGAGAATCACATTATGCTCCCTGGTCTCCTACTTAGTAGTCCTTGCCTGCAAGCTTGTCATCCACATGCTGTCCTTAGCTGTGCTATCTACGTGCCCAGCTGTATCCCTCACGTCTAACTTCCTGTTTCTGAATTGACAGGTGAATCCATGAAGTTCCACGCGAAGACATTGAGCCTTGGATCCACGGAAACTACGGTGGAGAGCATTTCAGTGCCCTCCTAACGCCCTCGGGATACTTGATGCCTGTTGGCACTTCCTGACAGTCTGGGGCACGACAGGTTCCCCGGCCGTGACTTCAATGGACATCCCACAGCTCGAGATAGCCACAGCTCCAAGTCTCATGGAAACGCCCTAGTATCTGCCATCCTTGAGACCGGCCTCCTTATCATATACACTGGTGAGGCCACCTATGTTCTTCGTCATTCAGGTAGCATAAGCACGGCCATCAACCTTCATATTGCAAAAGAGTCCTGTGCTTACACCAGGGCTTCGGATCCTTCTTCGAGTGGAGAGGTGCTCGGCGCCAACGTCAAGAACATGCGCCTTTAGTCACAGGGGTAGGTCCCGTTAGATCTTCAGCAGCAATGCCGGCAGAGACATTGTGCGCATGGTTCAGGTCTGCGCTGGACTTCAATGAACCTCTTTATGGCAACATTGCCAAACTAGGCATCTGCCACAGGGAATGGCCCTCTCTAAAAGGGCGGTAAACATCCCTTAAATATATCTGATGTTGAGTGAAATCAAACCCACGTTCCAAGCGTTCCTCAAGGACCACATGCCGGCTCATTATCAGGCTGCGAATGCACTTTGTAGATGGCACTGTTTAATTAACGCCTTTCACGCCAACGCTTTAGCGAGCACCGTCATGTATGTGTAGGCACTGAGTACGTGCCGCTCTTTAATGAACGTCTCGCCAACTCTGGTCACTGAGTATTTGCCACTAAGTCTACGACAAGCGAGGGAACAATTCTGAACGTTCCCAGGGAGCGGCGCGCCACGCTTCTCATCTCGGAGGCAACGCGCGGACTTCTCGGCAGCGCCACTAGATGGCGCAGCTTGTGCAGAAAGAAGCGCGAGAGAGGAGCCCGGTTGCAGCATGACTGGTTCCACAGCGCTCTCTCGCACTTGTGGCCCATGCATTTCAGATGCCACAGCTAGTTTCAGATAACGTGGCTAGATGACATCGAGCTTTGTTTTTTTATGACTCCTCCTCTTCTATTTGTACTTTCAAATACGCCCCACTTGGTTACTTACTTTCTTGAGCTCTTTGTCCCCTTCATGTCCATGTTCGTGAACTACAGATATTTGGAAACTTATGCCAGATATCTTTTTATCCTATTTCTTTATAGTTTCTTCTAAACTAATTTAGCTCTGTGCTTCTCCTACTTCATGAGAAGTTCAACCCATGTAACCTCGCACAGACTCATTTTCGTTGTAGTATGCAGCCCTAAAGCCACTCGTCCCACCGACCTCTGGTTAATCTCCAACCCAGATAACATTTTTCACCTTTGTGAACGCTAGCACTGGTACGATTGTGCCTTTACAAGTTGCACGCACCACCTTTTGTTCATTGTTGCCCCAATGGGCTCTACGTTTCTTTACTGGTTCATAGGGCTTCCGTTTGATTTTCAGATTATACTGATGGACGCTTGGGTAGGTATTTCCTTCGTTTAATTAGACAACGGGGTATCTATATCATTTCTTCTTGTGGGTATGAATTCTTGTGGAATTGATAATGCCTTGTTACTTTTCTCTTCATTAAAGATCAGCGCTTGTGTTCGTCGTGCTTTTGGTCCCTGTCTATGTACGCGCTGTAAGTGATATTTGTTATGTTCTAGATTTGTCGCAAACACCTGTAAATCCCTAGCATTTTCCGCAAATTGTCATAAGTCATCAGCATACATAATCACAATGACGTTCCGTCGCACCTTCTTCCCCTTACCCCTTTCCCTTCTTCCTCCGCCTTTAACACAAAGCGTGAACGATAATGGACACGCCGCAAAAGCTTGCTTCAGTCCTCAATGAATTTTTAAAACTTTATTGAATTTCTGCCCTTCACATGCAATTTGTGCACGGTTACAAATACTATATATATATATATATATATATCCCTCAACAGCTGCACAAAATTGCATTCTATGCCCCCTTGCTTAGAAATATCCCATAGCCATTTCGTGTCTCCGTTGTCAGCTCTCATAATATATAGGAAGGCTATCCATAACGGTGAATTGTGAGTGGTTGAAATATGCATGGCCTGAATTCCAAGAAAGATTTTATCTTTCGTGTGGCTGGCTGGTCTGAACGCATCGCCCCATTATACCATTTCATCCCACCCACTTCGACTGATCCATTTTTATTGCTTTATTCTTATGCACCACCAGCATGCCCGGCGCGAAATGCGACTCCAATTGTAAATTCCGCCTGCGAACCCATTGGTGACAGCGCAACTAAAGAGGGCACATCCTGTGTGCTTTCTTTGAGCTGCGTTGCAACAACAGGCCTAACACCCAATCTCGCTTCTAAGTTCGTGTGCACATTACCGTTGTAATCAAACACATTGCCTCCAATTATAAAGATGCTACAACACTCGCTTCTGACTTTACATTTCTAACCAACGCTTTTGTTTTGAACACTTGTATTTACAATAGCAGCTTCGCTGCCAAAGCGATATACTAGTCCTGTGGACAACAGTAGTAGCGATGACGCAATTTGATGCTTCCGCAAATTGCAAGACATATTCCAACAGTAGACAATGTGCTGCAATACATTCAGTGATTAATTTGCAGGAACGATAGCTTTCTTGAATATCATGGAATCATTGAACTTCTTTATGCACACTAGGTAATAAATGTATATGTGTCATTTTCTAGAAATAACCCTATTCCTACGCTAGCGTGGATGCGTACTAAGCACAAAAAATGCCTACAGTAGTAGTTTTATGCAGCCGATTCCTGGGTTGGTGCGGGTTGTTTCGAGGTTCGTTTTTATTTTTGTCTTATTGTATTCGTGTGTTTTTCGTTCTTGTATAATGTACTTTGCGTGCTCCTTATTGCACTGGAATACTTCGTCATCCCGGGGATAATATTTTAGCTTTCTGCAAACAATGGACCTCAACTTTATAAAGGGCAACCCCGAAGTACATGTCATAGTAATTCGTCAAACATGCTCCGTTAGCAATTAACTAAGTAGGTGTCCAGCGATAAAAGTCTATGTTGCTGCTTAAAGAACTATACATCGTAGTGCCCATAATATAGCATTTACAAAGTACCTTGCTAACCACATATATCCCGGATGTTGCCAAGCATTAGTTGCCGTAGTATTGTTCTAGGGGAATGTTACAAGTTAACTGAAACATTGCAGTATTGCTTGCAAGCCTTTATTAGTGTTGGTCATACTCTGTATATGCGACAGCTATTCATAGGCCCCTCTATGACCATAATTGATTAAAGTCCCTTGCAGTAAACTGTAATTGCCGTAGGCTGGAAAGAACGCGTCTCCCACAAAAGCATACATGATCTTCGAGCCTGTTTGATGTAGCAGTTACTCCTGTTACAGCAAAACTTATTCCGTGAAATCTGCCTAAAACGGAGTAGCCTGGCTAGATTCTCAGATACCGTACTCCTTGAATTCAGCAAACGCTGACTTTAATTTATCTAGAAATGATGCCCACCACGCCAGATAGAATGGTGCTGGCGCAACACTTGTTATTAGGACCATCGAACACGCCATCAAACACACAAATGAGCACTGCGTACACTTACAAGAAGACGCTTCAGGCTAGCTGTACTTGCTGGTATGAAGGGCATTGCTTAGACCTGCCCCACTCTGCATAAACCATCAAGATCCTTCTGGCCCCTCGCGATAAGCAAATGCCACCGCTTACTTAACGCAACGAATGTAAACATAAATGAACATACGAAATGACCGGCATTCTAAAGATTAATGCTGGAATGGTCTTGTTGAATAACTGCGGGACTTGTGGACCCTGAGGACCCCAGCTATGGGGAGGATAATGACGACGACGACCAAGGTGGTCGGGTAAGATCCGATAGAATTTCACAGCTAAAGGTGTCACCTTCTGTATTCGAGTCAATTTACAGATATAAGATTACGTCTTATGAGCATACATACGCGGGCATCTTGCATCTTCGCATAATCGTTGCAACACTAGCGCTTTGAGAAAACGTTGTTCTTCGGCTAAACTGTTATCCAATGCTTGTTGTCTATCAGTCATTGCATTATAATTTGACCATGAAGTTTATCACGAATTCGCGAACTGCTTCATCTTCATCACTCAGCACAAATAGAACGGTAAGTTTTAGGCTGCAGAAAATTGAGTTAGCATGGAGATTTGCAATTTCTCTACATATGTAGCATACCATAAAGGCGAATACCAAAAAGGGAGCCTCGCATTTATGGAGGAGAAGGCAAGAGGCGAAGGTCGCTTGCGATCGCCGACAAAACCAGGTGACCTCTTTGCACCGCAAATTCTTTATTTCCATTTCGGCCACTACAAAGTTCTTTTTAATAATTCTTGTGGTGGGCATTCCCGGCACAATGCTTTATAATTTATTATTTTAAAGAGCCCATCAAGGTAGCATTTTTGGTGGAACCCCTAGCAGTATGTCGCCCAGGGCTGTAGTCCTAATCCCAACGTTAATTTAGCCCTGTAAAGAATGTATTACTAATTGCATACAAATTCATGCAATGTCTTTAATTGTTTATATACCATCAGAAATGCTTAAGCAATTTCATCCGAAAAATTGCAGGTTCGGATTGTCCGTATAACAGCCAATAAATAAAAAAAGCTGTTACAATTTTTAAGCAAATGAGATAATCCTAGCATATGGTCATATAGTTTTCAAGACTGCAGACATCTATCCCCGAATAGAGGCTTTAAAAAATAGAGTTCTACCAGCCCCAGGACACTATAAAACCCCAGTTTTCGCTGGAAAATTGCGAAATATCATTCGTCACAAGTTCAGCGCCAATAGAAAGCGAGGTCCTTGGAGGCAGCACTATTCTTTAGTGGTATTTAAGCAGTTTAAACGGCACCTCACATAAATTTTGTCCGACTTCGAAGGTACCATATTCAGACTAAAAAACAACTGCAAAAAAAAACACTGCAATTTTCGTTTCTGTTTTTACACTATTACTCGACAATCCGGGCACGTGGCTTGGTCAATGGGAAGGAGCAAGAACTTTTGCGTCTTAGTTTTCTTTTTTGAAGTTGCTTAAAGTTGACAAGCAAGACAAAGGTGATTGAAAAATATCATTACACTCACCGCTCTGAACTGTTAGGTGATTTAATGTGCCAAGTATATATAATTTCTCCGCCATCCTCGTCAATGGAAGTGAGGTCAGCAGTTAGGCACCTTAATGGCGGTACGTCAATGCTTGCCACAGCCAACACCACGTTCGGCACGCTGGCTGCAGCCTACAAATTGAAAAAAAATTGAAAGATGGCATCATAAGCATTACAATTCAAAGCAATGTAAAATTCAGAGCCCGTATTCAGAAAAAACCGTGTTAAGCTAAAACAGCATATTCCAGCCAATCGTTATGTTGGCCGTAACAATTAGTGAAATCAGCTGTCAAATTAAGGAGACGAATCATGGCCAAAGCCTTTGTGAGTGCAATCCCTGAGTGTGTCTTTCATCATTATGTGAGCGATGCTACTACTACTTTCAGATTCACGGTAGAATCGCATAAAAGGTCCGCAAATACCTGAAATGTAAAGTCATATGTGAAATCGTTATTTTCCTGCCGTGACCTAGAGACAGTGTCCCGGCTGTCATACGCGCGGCCTCCTGAAAAGATGGAACAGTCTACACAAAAAGGACCAAGTTGATGTGATTGGGAGTCAAATGGAAAAACTGCCACTTATGCTTTCACTCCATAAAAATAAATTACATAATTACGTGCATTCAGGCAACTTGTTTTACTTTTGTTTAACTATTCAAGATACCAGTTAGTTGGTTGTAGTGAATCACGGCAGACTGCAATGCGATGTATTTGTAACTAGGCACGCTTGTCATCACTGAAGTTGAAAGCCAGGCTAGTTGGTTACTTACAATATTACACGTAGTTACTGTGCTGCATAGTGCATGAATATGATTTATGGTCAGAAATATTGGTTGCGTCACCACTACCCTTGCACTGCTCGTCTTTGTCTTCTTGTTCCCAAGCGAAGTGAAGTATGTATGCTAATACACTTTGCATCTTTATGTTTTTTTTTTTCTGTCGAAGAGAGAAACTACACGAAATATAAAAAAATACTATTTTTACTACGCGACGACACGCAAAAGACATCAGCGCACGCTGGCAACATGTCACCGAGACGTACTTCTGCCATATCCCAACGCGTGTTGTTGACATAACAGGACACCTCCCATTAATTATTATGCATCAACCTCCATAACGCCCGCGGCCCTGCCGAACAAGCCTTAGATGAATGGCTTGCGTTCGCACTGGGACTCTTCAATGGCGCTATGTACCATGTGCGTGGGTGCGTATTCATGGTGTATGTTTTTCATGTTATGCTCGCTTTCAGAAAAAAATATATATAGAGCTCAGAAAAAATATACATATAATAAACCTGGTTATAAGTACATTACCGGAAACATGTATTTTCATTTTAAATCTTGGTAGAGGTTGGTGCCTTCTCCTTTCTTTCTGACACGCTCCTTATGCTTATAATATTCCGAATAGAAATTATTAGAAAAAGAACACTGGGATACTTCCGCACGCAGAGTTCGCCTCCAAATAAATATGTATGTTCAGACAGCTTATACCAAGAAACGACGTGACAGTTCACCAAACATACATCTTCTTGGGCAGCTACAGATGAGGTCCCGGTCGAGTGCCATATTCCAAGCAGAGCAATCGCGGACTAAAACAGAGGCCCCACAGAACACGAAAATACAAGGAAGCACGAAAACAAGAATATCTACTTTTTCAAACGGACAAGAGCATCAATATGAGCGAAACAAATCAACCAAAGAAAGGAATCGTTTTAGTATTCAGTAATTATTTCATATTTCTGACTGACCCAAGAATTGTAATATTATGGGCTCAGCGATGTGTAGTAGTTTTTCTGGTGGCCCAAAATTCATACTAGCGGTAGCTGTCGATAAAGCATGTGGCTTTGTCGCAACTGTATTTTCACTAACAATCGGTGCTCACTCACTTTCTCTTTTCCTCTTTCTATTCCCTTTTTCCCTTGCCACAGTATAGGGTAGCAAACCGCAGGCTCGTCTGATTGACCTCCTTGTTTTCTCTGTCGCTCTCTTGCGGGAGGTGTCTTAATTCTCCAGAGTGAAATATGACGCTCTATGTGCTGTTGAGCCTTTTCAATCACCTCAGGTAGGCTCCTTATGAATCTCTACGACTACATAATAATATTTTGACAACTAGAACAAGAATAAAGAAATAATATGGTACTTCTATATGTATCATTAGAGTACAAAAATACAAAATTTAATAATGGCTTCGAGAAAACTACGAACGAAATACACTTTCTTTTATTGGTGTAGAATGAAGCGCCCTTTATTAAAGTGTAGTGCTTTACAGCTGGCCACACTGTACCCGTGAAATGATAACTGATACCTTTGATTAAGGTGAAGTCTAAAGTATGACGGAAGCCCGTCTCGTCTGGATGAAGCACATTTATTAGAAGTCCTGATGTGAGACACTTGCATGCGATATCTTTGCATGCGTTCTCGGGTCATTGGACGTGCCGGCTGCACACGTTCCCTCCCAGAAGCTTAGACACGAGCTCGTGCAAGAGGACAAGTTACCAGGCGTGCTGTGCGTCATTCCGCGCGCAGACTGTTCTTATGTCCACGTCGGAGAAACCAGCAACTTCAAAACAAGGTCAAGACAGCACAGAAATGACGTCCACAAGTGACACGTTGCGTCGAATGCACCAGCCAAACACTGGGCAACTCTGTCACCTACAGAATTGGAGAGTTCGCTTTCTATTATTCGGTGAAAGTCTGGTGAAAGTGTATATTTATGTAACGTCCCACAGCTCGCTGTTATCTCACAGCGCCACTCGATTTTATACGCTTGACAGGGTATAATTTATTCATTTCTCAAAGAACAATTACCTTTTTTAAGGTAAAGGAAAAACCTATTAATCACACAAATCAAGAAACGCTTCCACATACTGGCGAAAAAATAATGACAGAAGTCGTGTGTCATTCCTTGCTTTCTTTCATACAGGTACGACAAGATAGTTCCTTGTATGGCTTAAAAAATGAAACATCGCAGAACCACCACACCTCGTCAGAATCTACATCCACGGATGCTTTCTTGCAATGCGTAAAAAGTGCTGAAAGCTGGCTTGGTTTGTGTTTTATTGTATGTGCCTTCCTGTACAAAACCTCACGCACGTTGAAAGCTGTACTGACGCAGCTCTTTCATATCCAATCGGCCCCGTGAGTTCTTTGACTCTCCCGTGCTACGCAATGTTACACGCAAGGCAATTATTTTGAGAGATAGTTGGCCATGGCACGGTAGCAGCACATGCGCATGTTGCGGCCTAGTGGGTAGAATCCGGCTTATATGGTAGGGACCGAGATTCAATGCCACCATCGGGAACGTAAGACATTTTCTATTTTTACCTGCTAGCCATTAGGCAAGACTGCACCAACAAACAACTGCCGCCTGTAGGAATTTTCGCGAGAGTTTCCAAAGAAACCTTCCATTTGAAATGTATTTCCTTCATCACGTCACTAAGTTAAAGAAAAGTAGTGCATGGCCATGGAATAACACTGGAAGGAAAGTCTGCTGCTTTTTGAGACTATAATATCGTTCTAGGTACAATGTTATTGTACTTATACGGCGCAGGATTGAATTACGGTGCCGTTGAGAAAATTGTCACCTCATTCTTGTGCCTAACTCCATCATCATCATCAGCAGCCTGGTTACGCCCACTGAAGGGCAAAGGCCTCTCCTATACTTCTCCAACTACCCCGGTTATGTACTAATTGTGGCCATGTTGTCCCTGCAAACTTCTTAATCTCATCCACCCACCTAACTTTCTGCCACCCTCTGCTGCGCTTCCCTTCCCTTGGAATCCATTCCTTAACTCATAATGACCGTCGGTTATCTTCCCTCCTCATTACGTGTCCTGCCCATGCCCATTTCTTCTTCTTGATTTCAACTCAGATATCATTAACTCGCGTTTGTTCCCTCATCCAATCTGCTCTTTTCTTATCCCTTAACGTAACAACTATCATCCTTCTTTCCATAGCTCGTTGCGTCGTCCTCAATTTAAGTAGAACCCTTTTCGTAAGCCTCCAGGTTTCCGCCACGTACGTGAGTACTGGTAAGATACAGCTGTTGTAAATTTTTTCGTGAGGCTTCATGGCAACCTGCTGTTCATGGTCTGAGAATGCCTGCCAAACGTACCCCAGCCCATTCTTCTTCTTCTGATTATTTCAGTCTCACGATCGGGATCTGCAGTCACTACCTCTCCTAAGTAGATGTATTCCCTTACGACTTCGAGTGCCTCACTACCTATCGTGCCTCCTCACTCGTGCCTATGACTACTTATCGTGAATCCTACCTGGTCCTTTGGTTGACGGAAGTCTAAGGTGTTTCTGATTCTATTTGCAATTACCTTAGCAAATACATTGGAGTCAACGGACAGTAAGCTGATCGGTATATAATTTTTCAAGTCTTTGGCGTCCCCTTTCTTAGGATTTGGGTTTTATAAAAGCGTTTCTGCAAGATTCCGGTACGCTCGGAGTCATGAGGCATTGCGTATAAAGGGCGGCCAGTTTCTCTAGAAAAATCTGCCCACCATCCTTCAACAAATCTGCTGTTACCTGATCCTCCCCAGCTGCCTTCCGCCTTTGCATAGCTCCCAAGGCTTTCTTTACTTCTTCCAGTGTTACCTGTGGGGTTTAGAATTCCTCTAGACTACTCTTTCTACCATTAGTATCGTGGGTGCCGCTGGTACTGTATAAATCTCTATAGAACTCCTCAGCCACTTGAACTATCTCATCCATATTAGTAATGATATTGCCGGTTTTGTCTCTTAACGCATACATCTGATTCTTGCCAATTCCTAGTTTCTTCACTGCTTTTAGGCTTCCTCCGTTCCTGAGAGCATGTTCAATTTTATCGATATTATACTTGCTTATGTCAGCTGTCTTACGCTTGTTGATTAATTTCGAAAGTTCTGCCAGTTTTGTTCTAGCTGTAGGCTTAGAGGCATTCATACATTGACGATTCTTGATCAGATCTTTCGTCTCCTGCGAGAGCTTACTGGTATTGTACACTCCTTAATGATGCCCACAAGATTGTCGTTCATTGCTTAAACACTAAGGTCCTCTTCCTGAGTTAGAGCCGAATGCCTATTCTGTAGCTTGATCTGGAATTCCTCTATTTTCCATCTTACCGCTAACCCATTGATCGGCTTCTTATGTACCAGTTTCTTCCGTTCCCCCCTTAGGTCTAGGCTAATTCGAGTTCTTCCCATCCTATGGTCACTGCAGCGCACCTTGCTGAGCACGTCCACATCTTTTATGATGCCAGGGTTAGCGCAGAGTATGAAGTCTATTTAATTTCTAGTCTCGCCCTTCGGGCTCCTCTATGTCCACTTTCGGCTATCCCGCTTGCGGAAGTACGTATCCATTATCCGCATATTATTCTTTTCCGCAAACTCTACTAATAACTCTCCCCTGCTTTTCCTAGTGCCTATGCCATATTCCCCCACTGCCTTGTCTCCAGCCTGCTTCTTGCCTACCTTGGCATTGAGGTCGCCCATCAGTATAGTGCATTTTGTTTTGACTTTACCCATCGCCGATTCCACGTCTTCATAGAATTGGCGATGGGTAAAGTCAAAACAAAATAAACTAAGTCCATGTGCACGCTCAATGCAATATGTAACGTTTTGACACGGTCATCAAGCTGAGAAATTTATGCCGAAACAAACGCTCCTGTAAACGAGGGATGCGATAACGTAAAGCTATTGAAATTTTCTTCATGAATTCTGGCATCCGCCATACATGATTGATAAATATAATGGAGTCACTTCCCCCTCCCCCTCCAATTCATCGGTCTGTCACTTGACGCTGCGAAAACGCCGAGATAGGGACCTTAGCCAGGCAGAGTTCATCTGCCTTTAGTCCTTTCAACCCAGGCAATGTGTGTCTGAATAAACAAACAAACAAACAAAATCTGATGTGATATACGCTGCCTGATTATGTATCACTAGACCGAATGAAAAAAAGTAATTATGTTTGTTTCAACAGCTTTTTGGCCATCAGCCCTCTGCGGCTGGTCACACATTTTCGGGGTGCGTCTCTGTGCCATTCGATGTCCGAAATTCGCGATAACTCACCGCCTCATGTTGACAGCGCGTTAATATGGAATAATGTGCTGTACTAAACGAATGTTTTTTTTTTATTTACAGCCGGCGACTACCCCGTTTCAAAAGCAATAGAACGTGGCGGTCCGCCAACTGTTCTGACTAGGGATACTCGCACCTGCCACAAAGCATGCATTTATTTACGTGTAATAAAGAAATCTTTTTATGTGGCAGTATAACGTTATTGAGCAGTTTCTACAGGTTTACAACGTCTCTCTGTAAACTCTTCTTGGATGAGGATCTGCTCTTGCTGCATTTCTGGCCTTCCGTTGCACCCCGCCGCGGTTTTTAGCTGGCCACAACAAGCTAAGTTAACCAGGCGCCACCTTTCTCATGCTGTTATCTATATCTGATATGTTTAACACCGAATACGACTATGTACAAGGCGAGAAACAGGCACGACGAGTGCCGCTTCCAACTATGGTGAATCTGGAAAAAAAACGCCCCTATTTTATACAAGGAGCTCTATCGCAGAGCGTCTGTGCGCAATCACGTTCAGAAAAAACTACTATTTTTGCGATAATAAAATTTACGCAACACTTACGCCCCTGTAACCTGGCTCAATAATCCTTTTGGTCTGATTTACTTATCTAAACCATTTTTGCCACGACTTCTCGCCACCACTTCGCAAAGGTGAAAATTTCACTTGTTATTGCAATCCCGACAATGAATCATCGCGAAAAGAATTGCTTTATGTGAACGGGAATGCGCACAGATGAGCTGTGATGTCGCTCCTCGCGTAGGATAGTGGCGTTTTTTCCTGAATAAACATTGCTAGAAATGACGCCCTGTGTATCTGTTTCTCCCCTTGTCCGCCGTCATCTTAGCGCCTTTCACATCATATTATGCTCAATCAACACACCCACCTATCCATCCTTAACGTCGGTTATCTACTTGCCCTGTGCTCAATGTAGATAACCTAAACTACTCAATGTAGGCAATGCTACTCGCTTTGAAATAAAAAAAATAAACTCCCTATAAACGAGGAGCGCGTTTGATCGGGCTTTTCAAACATAGCTTCGTGATACCGCCCTATGCTTGCCTCTGTGGTTACCTGAATTTGAAATCAGCATGTTGGAACCAAAACAGTTTGGAGTAGTGTTACGTTGTAGGATTCCAAGTCAAAATGATTTAAACACTTGCACACTGCAACAATGCTAAGAAATGTTGCGGGAGGTGAATTACAGAAAACCTTCTTACGCGCACGGCGTCTACAGGATCACTGCTGCCTCCCTTCTTGACGAAGCATAAGGCCGGTACCGGAGCCACAGCAAGCAGAAACGTGATTATGGAGCGCATCGTGTTTTCCTTGTGAAGAGCTTGATGCACACGTTGCTCCTCCAGCCTTTGCGAATGGGCCAATTTATGCTTGTATATATACATAAATGAAGAGCTTCTTTAGAATCAATGAAAAACTAAGCCACACATCAGCAATAGAATTCAGCTTTTCCCAGCAATATTGGCTTTTATTATATTTTAGTGTTTCGGTCGTGCTAGTCTTCAACAAAGAAGAACAATTTATTTGCTGAGAATGTCCCTTCAAAAATATGTCCAGTCTCAATGACGTTTGACTCCAACGGCAAAGTCAAATAAAAGCATGGTATGCCAAATTATTGGAGCTTCCGAGAGGGTACAGCATTGAAGCCCAAAGAGCTCGAAAAAAAGAAAGAAAAATGCACTTTTACCGCACAACGAAAGGTCAACAGCAGTCTCGAATGCGGCGCGTGGCTTCAATTGTCTCCGCATGAAATGTATGCCTCCTGTCATTGCAGGTGAAACCGGCCTACATTGTTTTTCTAATAAAGCTGTAGTAATGACTCATACATTTTTCAACCACTTGTCCCGGAATGACGCAGCTGCCAGAGCTCTTTTTTTGTGTGTGTGCGTGTATGCGGACGGAAAGCGTTGCACTCTGCTCCGTCAAACCCGAACATTTCCATATTTATCTCAGTATGCATTTCACATTTATTTTCCGAGTGATCGGTGAATGCTCTTATGTTGTCCATATGGAGAACTCTCATATACCTTTAATAAAGAGAACGACTCCTATGCATATAGACAAATATACTAACATGTCCCCATGGCACTTTTTGAATTTGCTGTTCACGAACAATGCCAATCTTGTATACTATTACCCCATATTTAGCTTTGGCAAGAGCAGTAAACAAGAATATCTAATGAAACAATTGCGACTGCTAAAACCACTAGCTATGGCGGATACAAAACCAAGAACGCTAAAGGGCATACTTACGATAGGGTTAGCACGCTCACCTATTGTTACTTTCAAAATGAACACCTCGATGCTCGGTTACGCAGTTTGTGTTCCATAGTATACCTTCCGACGTGTATGCAAAATCAAAAACATAGTTTTTGTTAATAAAATATATAAAAACATTTTATTTATTCTAACAGCACGCCATTAGAGCTGCAAAACTTCACCACTTAATTAACGTTGCATTTTAGAGCATGACTGTCATATCTTCACCACACGCGAGCAACTGTATAACGTTTGCAAACAAGGGTAGTTTGTGTTTTTAATTCAATGAGCGCGATCACTTATGAACAGATTAAAATTACAGGCCCAAAATTCAACCCAGGGGTAAGGCCGCCCTCCCGACGCATACATAGTTCTGATAAAGGTCCAGATTCAAAGAAAATATTTATGTAGATACAAGTAGCCCTTGAGGAGAAAGCAAAGAAGTTCACTGACACCATAAGTGTTTAGCTCTTGTACTAGAATATTATAAACCATAATATGAAAAGCTTTCGTAAAGTTAAAGTAAACAAAGTCTACCTGGCCTCCGTCCTCAACGATCCATGCAACATCGTTCAGAAACGACACAGACTGGGTTTCTATGGATCGCGTGGCATAAACTGTGTGGTAACAGTGAAATTTTGCGTTTGAGATGGAAGGACAAATGCTTGCGTAATAAAACTTCAAAAAGTGTGAATAGCGGAGAAAGCAGCTACACCCGTGAAGAGTTCCCTACTTTCCCATCCCCACCAGACCTATGCACTGAAACGACCAACAAAATTTTCTCATGTTCGGGGA
Organism: Dermacentor variabilis; assembly: GCF_050947875.1. NCBI lineage: Eukaryota > Metazoa > Arthropoda > Arachnida > Ixodida > Ixodidae > Dermacentor > Dermacentor variabilis. Next base: position 61,376,742 of record NC_134573.1, on the reverse strand, counting down.
ACAATTTTTGCTCTGAATATGACTGTGAAGTGTGCGCAAGAGGCTGTATATAGAACCATGCACACCCATTCACGATGAAAGCTGGGACACCATCAAATGCTAAAGAAGGGTTCGGCTTCAGTGTTTCTAATAGCAGTCATCACATCCGAAGACGTGCCCGTATTGACGACTAAGTTTTTACCTAGATAGGCGCCATCGCACGTGTTCGTCGTGCCTGAAGTCGCTAGTGAATAGACAAATAAAAAATGGCGGCCACCAGGGAGATAACACCCCTCTTTTGATCTCGGAATGGCACCAATTCGCGTATCGGTTGATTCATAATCCTTGCCGTAGCTCTGAAATTATTTTGGTCTTCTTGACAATTTGAACAATGGATATTCAAACTGCAGTCTTCTGGCAGCACTCATCATGTCAGCAATCTTGGTAGCAGCTAACGTAGTAATTCAAACACAATGCTTCTGAAAGTTGCATTGTCTTCTTTAAAGTTTTGCATTTTCACTTGGTCTACAAAATTTTTACTGCGAAGTGCATGCCGCAAAAGATTGCTCGAAGGGATTTGTATCAGCACAGCACAACGCATTTAGGCCACTAGAATTTTCGAAAAATTGCAAGGTGTGTTGTTATAGAAGAGCACGTATCAACACAGCCAGACAAACAAAAAATGTCGGGGTGACATGCTAAATATATATGCTTAAACATCTCTCTTGCCATAACAAGTATGTTGACACTCGAGGCGCACTTCCAGAGTCGTCGGCACCGGCATGCGTGTCGCCGTGATGCTGCGTACAATGTCCAAGCGCGATAACATCGTCGCCGCGCGCCCTATGCGGTATACGCGAGTGAACGCGTGCGAGGGTGAGCCTACGACAGTGGTTCAATTTTGTGCGCGCAAGGCAGGAAAGCAGGGAGGAAGCGCGCCGTATTCCGTCGTGCGGAAAGCACCGGAGGGAGGAGGAGTGATGCATTCTACTCCGGTGGCGGATGCGTATGGCATGGATGCGTATGCCCCTAACTTGAAAGCGATCAGCGATGGGGACAGAGTGCGCCGACTGCCGATTACTTCGCGGGCTCTGTGTTCTCGCCGCTTAGTTTACGTTCGAGTTTGATATAATACGGTTGAGTGGGACGAGTGGCTGGGGCGGCGCATGCTTTGGAGTGAGGCGTGCGACCACTAAAAATACTGTGGAGACGCTGCGATCGAAAGTCGATTGGGCCGCATCAAGGTAGCGCCGTCGGAAACTGCTGGCGATACTTGTAGGAAGGCTCATTTGTCACCGCTCAAACGGTGTTTATAATTGTGTATGACATCTATTTATGCCGTAGGAATAGATGCCTTTCTTTTTCTATGTTATATAATTTTTTAACGACGCTCAGTGTTGGCGCGTGCATTGCGGCCGCTGTGTCGGCGGTTTTTGTACCGTTTGCTTTAAAGAAGAAATATTTTTCTCACTCTCCAAGCAGCTTGTATGTCTCGTGTGTAGTTTTGAGTATATAGTTTTCCATCGTAGGGCTTCGAAAACGCATACGGAAAAACCTATGTAAACATTCCGCTTGCCGTTTCAAAGAAATAATACATATCTCCACCACCCGGCATCCTGTACTCATATTTACGGGAAGTATTCTTGCAGAAAAAGAAAAAGGAAGCGTGCAACCTTCCAATTATGTTTCGGTCTTCGTTTCGTAACATAATGCGGAATAATTGGTACGGTTTTTTTAATGCGGTAGGATCTCGCGCGCCGAGAGCAGTTTTAGGTAGTCATTATATAAGCTGAACATTGGCCCGTACGGCGGATAAAATTATTTGTTCTGTGCATGCTTAAAAAGAAAGAAAGAACAGAGGAGCGGCAACCTCATTCGTGGGTATATGCATGGTGCACATGGCGTTGCGCTGCTAAACTCGAACACGTGGGCTCGAATCAGGTCAAGCAATTCTATGTGGAAGAAATAGAGAAACACTCGTTTACTTCTCTTTTTGTGCAAGTTAAAGAACCACAGCTGATAAGAATCGAACGGCGGGCATCATGACCATATTGCCAGATGTAATACACCAGACTTTGATTATATACAATGGAAACCAAAAAAAGTAGTTAGCTGCGTCCTTTGGCCTTTTTGTAGATGCTGTAAACGAAAGTAATTATTCTGGAGCCTGTTTTCTGAGAAAAAAAGACATGTTACGCTTATATTTCAAACCTGCAGTTCCCAACTGTATGTCCGCCAAATTATAAGCAGCTTCTGTATTAAAAACAGCTGCTTTCAGTTATCGGGTGCACTTTCATAAGGAGAATAATGAATCAATTAAAGAAACGGCATACCTCACATACACGTAGATGTATTTCTAGATCTTCTGTGTTCGTTAAAGACAAGGGTGGTACCACATTGGCCAGTCAGTTTTAATAGGTTGCAGACATGCTGAGTCTGTAAAAAAAAATCTTTTCCTTGCCTGAATCAAGTTAGCAGATCTACAGGCTGCCCGAAAACGGGGTGTTTATATTGAACGACAGCTACGACTTTATTCAGCAGAACCGATTATCACCCGTGCGTTCATTCTCTCGGGAACTGCTGTGCCTCTGCGCAGCAGCTACGACTCTCCGGCAGCGTAATCATTCGAAATAAGAGTTCCCACTTTCAACGTCCCCTCGCTCTCGAGATTTCAAAAGTGCTGTTATGCATTGCATTCTATCGGAAACGGCTGGTCCATAATTTTTAATAGTGAATTCGGAAGTCGAATACGATCTGAATAGGAAATACCATTCGATTAGGCTATATGTTGCTAATTTATTTCGCCTGCTGGCACGTTGAAGGAGATCGCCAGGCAAGCCGCGGAGATTGCATTGGGAAAGACTTCCCCGTCTGCCCGATTCAGTTTCACTACATGGGCAATATCTTTTCCCCTAACCCTGTTGTTCATGTTGACGTCCAATAATTGCATTGATTCCTTTACTCATAATGTCGATTGGTTCAGCAGAGCTGGGGCACTCTTTAAGAGAAACACGATTACTCCTTTTGCGAGATTTCGATTTTTCAGTTAGTGCATCTAGAATATTTGATAATTTTTATCTTACGCATATATCGTGGTTATACATTGTGTCCCGTATAACTGTAGCCAGTGTTAAAAAATATGCGAATGCCACGTAGTTGGACAGAACCAAGTTAATGTTGTTTGCCATAGCTTAGAGATATTCAAATTATTCTTTTCATACCGCCTAATAGATGTATATAGTCTTAATTATTTGTCATGTATCAAATATTATAGTTAGATGAAAAGTGTCAAAGAAAGTTCTAGAGCTGCATGAAAAACTTTTCGTTGCTCAATACGCGCACCATAACGTGTTTTTTGATCTTGAAGGATTTTCCGCGAATACACGCGAAGTGCCTCGATCGGCCAAACCCACGGCAATTTTGCGTGCATTTGCGGGCTTATTTCACGCTCGGAAAAGCACTTTTGTGCAGCACGTATGGAGCAACAGAAAGCTGTATCGGGAGGTTTTTGTGTCGGGCTACAGTTATTTGGAATTGTAATATTTGAGAAGTTGACAAATATTTAAGACTAATCATCTAATTGGGAAGAACTAAAAAAATCACTTCAGTATCTACAAGAGATTCAGCTTCTTAAAGGAGCGTGGACCGTAATTAAAGTTAACGCCAAAGATATCTCGGCTTTTCCTTCACCAATTTTTTTTATGTGCATATGAATGCTTATCATAATTAGGAGCAACATGGGTGTATTAGGTCCACGGCAGGCCCCTCCCTGCGATCTTCCATTATTTCGGTTTTGCGCCAGCTGATCACAACTTGGCCCTGGAGATTTTCTAATTCGATCATCCCGCCTAATCTTCTTCCGTCTTCGATTGCACCTCCCTGCCCTTGTGACTCATCGTGTGACCCTAGTAGTCTGTTGGTACTCTTTCGTACACATTACATACTCTGCCGAGCTCCTTTATTCTCTTAATGTCAACTAGAATATCGACTATCTCCGTTTCGTCTCTTATGCACACTACTCTCTTCTTGTCTCTTATTAATTAGCACACTAATGAGTGCAATTACACTCACATTTGTCGTATGATAAAATGAAGACAATCAATACAATAAAAATCTCCAAACGCACCAAAGCAGCCATCGAGTGAAAATAAATAAAACATGGGTTCCCACAACTCTCATGAGTCATCGGATCAATAAAACAGGGTTGAAAATCACATGAGCAAGATCTAAAATATCTCAGTGCAATTAACAAAGTAGCTTCATTGAACAAAGCACAAATATGAAACAAATTATGCTAGGGCAGCTGCATTTCATTAGCATTGTTTGCTCATGGCAATGCGATCTCGATCACTCCAGTTAACGTGAAGACAATAAGATTTCAACTTTTAACGAAAATTTCAACCAAGAAGGTTTCAATACAAACTTCGAAGTCGCTGCAGCACCTTGCTTTCTTATATCCTTCGCAGCAATCACTACGACACCACTAAAAGCTACACGCAATACAGAGTAATATTGATTTGTACGGAAAACGGCATAGTCTCGCGGAAAATATTCACCGCTATTCAAACGATCATTAAGCCAAATTTCAGTGAGGATTTGTTGTCAAAATTGTTAGTCGCAAGATTTGAAACGAATTCATTTGCTCTTGTTCAAACGACACGCACATTTTGGTGATCATTACTTCAAATAATTTTCCTGCGTCAAATGGTTGCTTCACTTCTTTTGCCTTCAATGAGGCATAAAACGGCCTAAGGATAGACCCTCGTGGCCGTATTTGTACGCTATCGACTTTTTGAAAATCCGCTCTCTTATCTGGTACATGAAAAGAGCTGTAACTGTCCAGTTTTTTTTGGTCAACTGCCTGCCTTGCAATGAGTTGATCGGGACAAAGTAATTCAACAGCAACGTAATGTCATGTGGGGTCGTTCTAGGACTTAAGCGAGAAAGAAAAAAAAAATCTCTGAGCATTACGATACTCCCCCAATGCGAAATTCGAGCGCGAATGTATACTTGCTTTCATTTAGAGATATGATAAGGCAAAGAATTGGAGACCGATATTACCGCACCAACTAGCAATCGGGCAGTGCTGTCACCTTTTTCGCAGAGGGATAGGCTTTGTGAGAGCGCTGGCATGACGAGAGGCATCGGATCCAACTGAGAAAGAAGAGGACGCCGAAGGCGCGAGCAGTGGCGCGAGTGTGTTGCGGGGTTACACCGAGGGAGGGCAGGCTTCAACCGGGGAAAGGGCACTCAGAGCTGCACTCTAGAAACGCCATACGCTTATGGCGGCCATCTCTTGACGCCTTTTCCACAAAAGACGCTTCTCCTTTCTTGATAAATATTGAAGATTTCGTGCTGAGGAATCGCGCGGTTGCGTAAGTTATCATTTGCTCCCAACACTTGAAATTGTCCTGGCTGGGGTCCCTCCGGCAAGGTTATGCGGTTGAGAATGATGGGAGCTGACCGTGGAATAGGTCTGCTAAATCTGTATACTACGTAGGGAAGAAAATTTCCATGGGGCAAGAGTAAACGTTAAGACAATGTGGGCTGCGAAAAGCCCCATCCTGCGAAAAGTACGGTCATGCGCGCCGCATCATGCAGCTTCTGAAGCGCCCTTGCAGAACTGCTTTTAAAAAGTACGTTGGGTCGTCCCCAGGCGAGAGTGGAGTAAGCACACACGTTAGATAGAACGGCTCAAAGTTTAAAAGACTGCAGTCTTATAAATAACTGTGATGTGGCTGCATCATTCGCGGAATTGCTATCAAACAGGAAGAATTATTTACTACAAAGCTCGAAAAAAAGATTGCTTGCCCTCCCGTAATCGAGAGTAGATGTAGGCGTGGAATGGCAACCAGCAAATTAGATTGTTTAGAAATGACTATCCACATTCCTAAAATACATGGAATGCGCGTTCACAACGGCACACTTCACTACCCCACATCGCACCATGCCATACTGTCCACTGGTCTATATGGACGCTGCCCAGCTAGAGGAAAACCGGCTGAAGGCCGCATGACAGGCAGCGAAAGACGCCAAGGAGAAGGAGCACACTGCCTAGCTAGCAGAAGAATGAAAAGAATTGTGGGGTTTTATGTGGCAAACCACGATTCAGTTATGAGTAGTCGGGCACTGCGGATTAATCTTGACCACTAGGGGATCAGTACCGTGGCCCCTACGTACTTTTGCTTTCCTTTTTCTTTCCTTTTCCTTTTCGCCTCCATCGAAGTGCGGCGGCCGCTGCCGGGGTTTCATCCTGCTACCTCGTGCTTAGCTGCGCAACACCCTAAGCGCTAAGCCACCGAGGCCCGCGGAAGGACCTAAAGGATGCGCCGTGGAGCTCAGCGCCATCTCTCGAGGCGAGGCAATAGCCATGCCGCGGAACTCGCATACCGGAGGCGTTCATTGCTCAGTGCCAAAAGATGACAAGGAAGAGCTCAACGTCCTGTATCCGTCTTTTGAACGTCCAACGGCAAGTGGCAAATAAAACTTCGGGGTACTAGGATTTACAGCTTCAGTGATATTGCAAACACTCTATAGGAATAATTCAGAAGCAATATCTTTTGTAACATGTTTGGGCAGTCATTAGTGTATGTAATGCGGTCCTGTAAGAAGGGTTGGGGCCAGACACGCATTTTTTGAAGCTTGGGCTCGTTGCCGGAATGTTCTGGCTTCAGTGCCCGCATAATGGCTCTGGCTTTTGGCTCAAGGTCATCCGAAGGTCGCCGACAAGGTGAGCTAAAAGTATTTCATGCTCAATATTGGGGCTCGTAAACGCCACCTGCAATGCTGTAATAAAAATCTGCAGAACCCATCTCATGATGGCTATCGACGGTAATGCGTTTAGCAATGAAACAACATAGCGAAACAACGTATTGCAGCAGTCGAAATCAGTTATGAGCCGCCTACTGCAGTGGAAAATTTCTTTCGCGCTTGGATGATTGATTATTATTTATTGGCATATACTTTCGGGCAGTGTGTTTACAAAAAGTGAGCTGTACTGCTCGCACTATTCAGTACGTTGCCTATTTTAGCATTTTGTATACATCTCCTCATCATCTTTCTTCTCTTCAAAACTTCTCTATCTACGCTGTACCGCTACCCATGCGTGCAGCGGAGCCGGTCGTATCAACCTCTTCCGTGCTTTTTTCCCACAATACTCTAAATGTATCTTGCTTATCTCGGCGGCAGACCACTTGATGATTCCAATCAGGGTATATTAAATCGCTTTTCGAAGGTTTACGCACACCTAACCGACTCAGTGGCTTAATACTCTCGCATTCCAAAAAGGATTACAATTTTTGCAGCAGCTGAAGTATGCCTCATCATCTCGGGAAAATTTGTTGCTTTCTGCTATGTCCTTAGGCAACCAGCTTCAGCCTCAACTTGGAAGGCGCTGCCCTCGGCTGTATCGTACAGATCAACTTCTAATTTATTCATTGGTATCGTGTAAATCTCTGTCGTCATCCGTTTTTGATTTCTTGCCTTGCAATCAATTGACTGTCCCTGTTTCTTTTAACTTCGTTTGATCAGCCCTGGTTGTCTGTTGACACTTTCAATTACGCTGTACTTCGCTGCCAACTTTCTAGACCTCTTCCTTCATTCTGTAGCCACGCTTTTGAGGTACACATGCTCGGGCACATTATCCGCCCAGTAATTTTCTTGCCTGTTCAAGGTTCCTAAAAACAGAATTATCCTCTGCACTTCTCTTACTTCGAAATAGGCCCAACCAATGTCAACATGGACTACCTCATTTTTGCCTCTATTATTGGCTTGGAAAGCCAACTGGCCTTTAGTTAATTGCAAACCCTACAAGATATCCGACTTCAACTACATCGGCTTCATCGAGTTCAACTTCAGCGCCTTGTCCGTCGTACATGTTGTTCTTTTAGCCCGCGTCTTCGTAGCGCTCATTTCATGAAGTATGCAAAAACCAACTCGCCCACATCAAGCTTCTGCTACATAATAGCGTTTGCGAGCGTCAACGCTTACACCAGCATTCTTTTCAAGGTTCGACGCACAACCTCGTGTTTGCTGTAGCCCTAAAGTGTTCAATGTTTCATTATTGCAGTATTCGGCTTTCCCTTTATTTTCAGATTACCTTGACGGCTGCTTGAGTAGGTCATTCATTAGTTTATATATACGCCGACATATATACATTGCTGCACTATGGGTGTGACCTGTTGAAATAATACCGCGTAATTTTGTTCTCTTCAGTAAACATAATAGTTTTTAATTTCCTTATGCTAAACGTAAAGCATATATATGTCACTGCGTTTTCACATATATTCAAGCATGTCAGTAACTTTCTTGCATGGCCCTATAGTAGCACTGTGTACTCAGCATGTATAAGCTTAGGGAATTTTGGTTCTATCCTTTGTCGGATAACAATGTTGGGTAAATCAAGCCCTAATTCACTGCTATGAAGTAGTATTTAAGTACCCTTAAGTCATGAACAACAATGGAGACAGATACCATAATTGTTTCAATCACCGGGTAATTTCCAGCGCTCAGTTTCGTGTCCCGCCTTCTCATACAATTTTTACATGCTTGTCTCTATATGTCACCCTCAGCAGCTCCATGAAATCGTCATATATGCATTCGTGCTTGAGTATATCCCATAAATATTCGCTGTCTACTTTCCCATGTGCTACCTTAATATCTAGAAATGCTATCCATGATGGTCTATCACGGGGTACTGAAATATCCATGTATTGGCTTAGTACAAACCTACTATCCTCTAAGCTTCTGTCTGGTCTGAACCTATTGTGTAGTTCCTCGTGCGTATAATTTTTCTGCACCTCCTAAACATTTCTAATTTTATGGCTTTCATTGCCATTGTATATATATATATATATATATATATATATATATATATATATATATATATATGTATATTACCGACGTTGCTGTTACTCTCCTGTGCGAGCTAGTCTTACGCTTATCAACTTTGCCTTTATAATGTTCATCCAGCTCGCGAACATTTGTGTTGCTTAGTCTGCTTCAGTCAACACTAACATTTCTTTCTAGTCTATGTGAACCCAATTAACGGCTCTGATGTGCCGCGATCTTGGTACCTCATAGCCGTTTGGAAATGTTTAGAAGCAGCTCGCCCATGTCTGCAGAATCTTTTTGATTCCAAACCAAACATTCACTTGTGCATTTATTTTTTTCTTGCAGAGGCTCACTCACCACAAGTATTATTTGCGGGTACTTATTCCATCCAAATAGCACCTCTTCTTCATTTGATCCCAACTTTTTGTGGCTAGATAGTCGATACCTCATTACCCTTTTCTATCTGTTCCTTTATTCTCTTGTCCAACGCTTGAGCGGTGTCTCTTTGCACTTCGAGATTTTCTTATTTTTTTCTCGTGTCTGTGTTATTGTTTGATGCGTAACGAGTACCAGTTCTTTATAGAGTAGGCTTCTGCTCATTTGACTGCGGTTATTACAATGTTTAGTTATGTCAATGACAGGCGAAGGTTCCGGCAAGTGCCTATGCTTTGCTATGGGCTGAACTGTCGTTATTTTGACCCTAAGCGGAACTTGATCATTCAGCACGCACACCCCTGATTCTTATGATGACCCCAATAACGAACCCTTTAGTGGCAGCGTCTCTCTCGCGGAAGCCTAGGGGACAGTATATTCTTCGAACACGCCTCGCCTTCGGTCGAAAGTGCTTATTTTCAGGCAGTCCTAGGAAGGTTTTCAAACAATAAGCGTAGCTGAGGTCCCATCACAGTGTTACCCGAGTTTAGCACGGGCGTTTTTGAACCTTGCCATTTGTTGACTCGGGCACTCTGCTGCACCCGTCGCTTACAAAATGGATTTTTGGTGAATGCTTGCACGTAACAGTTTCGTCATTCAGTTGCATTATGCAACGATGTTTACGGCTTGCAACCACCCCGCATGTTTATCTTAGAAATTTTACCGTCTTTAAACGCATCCTTTGTGTACCTTTTGTTCACTGATCTTGCATCAATTAGGCTACTTCTTGGTGTATCAATACAGTCGATATTTAGTCGACCTTCTTGTTTGCCTGGGGCCCACCTAAAAAAGCTACTGCCCTTGCTGACACCCTGCTGGTGCTGCCACATTATTTCTTAAAAGAATACCGCTACACAGGAAAGTTCCTTCCCGGGATTCTTGGTGCACATAGATGTCGATGTAAATGACTGCAACGCTTGCCCCCTTAGATAGGCTCTTAATCCCGCTTATGACCATTACTGTCCTTACAATTACCGTGCCAATCACTCTTTCTCACCGTGCATACTGCGATTGCACTCCCTTTCGAGCATCCTGCAGGTCGCTAACGACTGTTGTTTACTTCTCGATCCCAGATCCCCGTTTTTTCTTTACGCACGGTCGCCCAGCTGGACCCTGCTAAAACGTTTTACAGTGTGCTAGGCGCATACTCGCGGTCCTGTGTATCGTGGAAAGGAGGAAAAAGATCGCGGCCAAACAGTCAAATAGAAAGCCTCGTTTAGGTAGATGCAGGTGGTTGCTGTACCTACCAAAACAGCGCTATCGAGACGGCGAGTCAGGAGATAGCATACTGACAGCTTCCGGCGACTTTCCAACCCACGCGCAGTGCGCCGGCGGCAACGACATCAAGGTTGGCCTCAGCGAACGACGTTCGTTGGCCTCAGCCAAGGCTGCATCTTCGCCCCGGTTGAAGAAGCCCTCAGTACCTCGCAAGATGCAATGGGCACTACCACCAACCACACCGCGAAGCCAGAGCCTATGGAACAGCGCTTGTTGCAGGACTGCCAATAGGACAATACATGCAGCACACAAATACTACAGTGCAATATCAGAGTACTTCCGCATAATCTTGACGATGTTGAAGAACTCTTTTGTAGATGTCGTTGAAAGTTGCCATGTCTTCAAGAAAGACAGTTCAACACATAGACTGCAAATTTTCTGCAATAACCGCGGCTACGTTGCCGTGATGTCTGGCGGCGTGGTCTTCGTAGTTGACAAAAGGCTTGAAATTTGAAAGGATACTTCGGGAATGTGAAGGCATTCCAGAAAATTTTCGTGCAGCGAGTCTCCAACCATCCAAATTTTTTCCTATCTCTTCATCGCCATTGCAATGCATACAAATTTTTATCTCTTCATCATTTAGACCTGATTCCGATGTTATGCCACTCATGAAATGCGTCCTCTGCCTCCATTCCCAGGCCCGCTAATGTCCTCTTCTTCTTAATCTGTCGGGCTGCTGCGAAACTCACCGCGTCGCTTCCATTTAAACGTCGTATCGTCTGTCTCCCACCTGAATACGACCACTTCTAGAAATACGAGCCTTGCATACTCTAAAAACAAGGCTGACCAGTAATTTCAGCGTCGTGAAGATGAACACATTTCAGCAGAACACATCTGAAGATGACTCAAACGTAATCCGATTGGCATTCTAGCAATGTAGCGACCACATAGTGTCGAATGCACCTTTCTTTATAATCGCCACTGGTCCTTCTGAGATTTCAAGTGTTTCAGCTATATGTGACACACACTGTCTCATTGATGGGCCCGCTTGGCTATGACCCTCGCTCGCTAGTAATCTCCGTAACCGTGATGGCAGAAAGACGACTGTATGCACACGGCGCATGCAGGGACTACGATAATAGAATTACGTATAGGGTATAGCTTCGATCAAACAACGAAGGTGGTATGACGCCACAACGACGACAAACAGATCACAATTGTAAGTGGTGACGATAGTATCACGACGAGAGTGTGAAAACGACGGCATGGATATAATGGGATGACGACGAGTGTGTGACGAGAGTAGCGTGCCGACGACTATATCACGACGAAGGTATGACGAGGTTGAAATGATGATGCTATAGGGGGTCGACAATAGAACGATCTCTGTAATGTCACGGCAGCGGTGTGACAGAGAATGTATGAAGATAACACGAATGTATGACAATGACATGAAAACAGTAACATTTTCACAATTGATTGGCAATAGCACACTTAAACAGAATAAAGAAGAAATGGCATCAGTGAGACATATGAAAATGCAATTCGACACGCAATGGAGGTAGTATGTTAAATTGTTAAGAACAGCCGATAAATTTATATAGTGCATGTACTGCGGAACTAATCGCAAGAATATCCGAGAGCGAGCATTCCGCGCAGGTGGGCTTTGGTCGGTCGCACTGGAGCAAGTAAGTGTTGATATACCAGGACATTTAGGATTGCTTTTCTCTTCACAACGGCGACCGTTGCATATTCAGCTTGCAAGTGCACTACGAAATCAATTTGCCCTTAAAGTGATCTATAGCGCTCTGGCACTTTCATTCTCTGTAACAAAAGGAAAGTAGAAATAGAGTAATACATAAGAAAGACCAGTTACATAGCCATCGCTCGATGCAGGATATTATAACGCAGAGTTGACGATGGCCATTATAATTTTGCCCATTAGCACAGGGTCGCTGGCGGGGCAGAAGGCTCCAGCAATTAATTTCTCGAATACAGCAATATCATACTTTTGGCCCTTGGAATAGTTTGGATTTTATTGCTTCGCTTTTGCGCATATAATGATGAAACGGTAGCTTGCTACTACATGCATCGTTGTTACTGATACTTTAATAAAACTATTGGTGGATTACAGGCAGTGTGGGCATCAATGTAACCGAAGCTTTCATTCCTGTTAGCTTTGATTGAAAATAATTAACGGTTATGTTGGCAGCGAATATGTAATTTATACACTATTCAGCCCAAAACCAGAGCGTTGAAGTGATGTTAGACGTTACCTTGCGTGCACTACTGCTGTTTGTCTGTGTAGTCCACAGAACACACAGGTAGAGGTGTATGCTTGAGGCATTGCTGTGCCTGATTGTTCATAGTGTCTGAGAGGGCTGAACATTATCATTGTCTCACGTGGCACATCGCATCGTGGCAGAAGTGTCAAACTTAGCTTGAATTAGGGGGCTGTGCGTAATTCTATCAAATATTTTAATTCTATGAGTAGAGTGTACACTTATATTCGCGGTTGGCACCAGGTTTTGCTGCGTAGCGAAGACGCTCCAGTTCTGTGCGAAGCCATTTTCGGGCCCGGGAGTCCTCGACGCTGAGTGCATGCTTTGGGGCCATTTTTCTGGCACGTGTTTGCGTGCTTCTTTTGCATAAGTAGCCAGAACGCTGTCGCGACACCAGGTCTAAGCACTCTCTTCAGGCTATATACGATTCTAATGTTTACACTATAAAAGCCCAGCAGGCGACCTGCACAGTTCAGCAGCTGCGTTTTTGTCGAATAGGAAAGCAAGCACAGCCCATGCCATATGCAAAAACCGCGATACGCTGCCGCAGCGGCACCGGCGGTGAATGGATGGGTGGATGGAAGTATAGATGTTATAAGCGTCCCCTTTGGGACGGGGCAGTGGGTTGCTCTTGCTATTATACTGCCTAATGTCCTACATACCTTCAAAAAGAAAAAAGAAAGAAAAACAGAAGGAACACACGACAAATTCGCATAATCAAAGTTTCTGAATGCCTATTGTGAACTTTGTTTTTCTACGCCTCTATAGTTTTTTGTTTCCCTATTTTTATTCCTCCAACCTTCCAATCGTTTCTTGCTAATCGCTATTGCGGACATGCTTACTTTCCCCTTGCTCTCGCTGAACAGAAGAGCGTGCCCAAGGGCTCCAAAGAAGCCAGTGATTCCTAAATAGACCGCTGGGCAGATATCATTACATTTTAGTAAACTTGCTCCATCGTGTCCCTAGCTTTACCGCAGCAAGCGCACGCTTCTTCTTCCGTCCTATATCTCGCTTTATAGGTGCGCGTTCTAAGGCGTCCTGATCACGCTTTGGAAAGTAATGAGCTTCTCTTTGAGATATCATAAATTATTTCTTTTCTTATTTAATTTTTTTTCCTCTTGAGTTGTTACTCATTGGAAGGTTCCTTTTCCATAGCCGCCACCCATGACATTATCTCTGCCTCTGTGACTTTCCGCTTGACGTTCTTTGTTGCTGTGTTTCTCAGGCTACAGGCCGCATACTTCCTGGTAAGCTTCCTAGTTCTTTTCCTCCACTGTGAATCAATGTATTTCCTATAAATATACCTTAACGCACTCCGAGCCCAATTACTTTCTTCCATATTACTCAGTCGTTCCTCCATATTCCTCAGTATACTCTCCCTAAACGCGAGGCATAGTTTTATTCAGGGACTGGAAATTATTGCATCGTAGATAGGTGCTCCAGGCAAGTTTTCAGGAACAGGAACCTGTGCGCACCATCCTCTGCTTTCCTGAGGCTTAATTATTTGGAACAGTCGCCTCATACATCCACCTCTCTCCGCCAGGCTTCAATAAGAAGCAGTCTTTACTACATCTATTCCAATGAATTATCACGCTGAATTCTCCAACGGAACACGGATTGTAGAGCAAATGCTATTGAATTCGCTCTTCATGTGCTTATATATTTATTGCAGCGACTTATCACATTCCCTTGACAAGCAAAAATAATCAAATTTTGCAGCCTTGAAAAACCACCTGAGCAATTCCAACCTTCGTCTTCATAAACGTGATTCAATCTGCTGCTATGACAGAAGTTCAAATACATGCTGCAAAGATTTATTTCTATTCTGTACCAGTCTGTGCTTAATGTTTCCACATCAGTTGCTACTGCAGGCGTCTTTTGTGTACAGAGTCACGCCGTCACCGCAGCTCTTCTTGTAAGCGTCCAGGCAGTTCTTGGGGACATCATACGCTGTTTCTCTCGATTGCCAGAGAAAACAAACTGAAACAGAAGCAATATAAATTATCGTGAGTTGAGTGTTCTTTGCGACGACAAGGTTTATTATTAAACGTGTTCCTTAAGATGCACTTATGTGCAGGCTCGGCAAGCAAAAAATATTTTAGAACCGCTCACATTGGATTCGTCATCAACATTTGCGAGAAATGTAAGTCTACAAAGGCCGTTTGGACAGGTAAAATGGTTTCCTAATTTACAGTGCCAACTACGTAGTAGCATTATCGCGCAGCACGAAGGCATTAATAACAAGACATTGCTTAATCCTACTTACCACATTCGCTGACGATAAAGTTGATACACATGAACCTCAGCTGCGCTCAGGTATTTCTAAAACACAACGAAATATCTGTACAGCAAAACTCGAAATGTCAAGCCGTCCTCAAAATAATTAATTTTAATGTCTTCACCTCTAACAAATTGGTCCTCATAATCATGGTTGTCTTTGACCAGCATTTGCCAGTTACCTGTGCATTGCCCGCCTTGGTTGCTTGGTGGTGGTGATATTGAGCTTCTAAGCACGAGGTTACGAGATGAGATGAAAACCCGGCCACGGCGGCCACATTACCAAGGGAGCGAAATGCGAGAACAACCACGTACTTATATTTATATGCACGTTAAAAGACCGCAGGTGGTGCAAATTATTCCGGAGTTCTACACTACTGCATGTTTCATAACCAGATAGTGGTTTTGACATGTAAAACGACATATTTAATTTTGATGTGTGCACCTTTTTAAGAGTCTCCAGGAGAAACGAAAAAAGTACTTTCATGCAATTGCCCTTCACAATCATGCCCTTCACGCTTAATCTTACAGGTGGCAAATAGCCAATTAGCACAAACTAATCTCGCGTCCGGTGGTAGTTGTAATTTGAAGCACCATTTGGCCTTGCAAAGCTGCATCCCCATTTGCCGGGAATTAACTCTTCTGCGCCCGATTTCATGCACAGTACGTGTCTAGCCTTGTGCATTGCTCGGACGATGGGGTTTGGTTATCCACGTAGCTGCCCAGGATTCGGACAGAATCCTGGAGAGAGAGCACATGGCAGAAGCACATGTAAGATGTAAGCACATGTAAGATGAGCACATGGCAGAAATAGGAGATGCCTGTAGGGGCTGACGGGTATGATCCAGAGGCTCTAGCACCGGTGGTACAGAAAATTCTATCGCGTTGCATTTGCTGCCACGTCACTCGACAGTTGAGTGTGCTAGCTCAAAACGGCAAGTCAAATCCAAACACACTGTCTCTTTGGTTTCTTCTGTATGGTGCCTCGTTTTTAAGAGAAACAGAAAGAAATTGAGTACCATGGGCCCTGCGATGACAATATGCGCAGTGGTCATCGCCTCCACAAAGAGCCGTCAATCTTGAATCAAGGACAAAGACGCGCGTTCTTACAAACAGACCCTCTTTTCGTGTCGACTGGTTATGCCAGCGACCTATAATTAGCTCATATGCGGAATAATGCGCTTGTACGCGTTTGTTTTCAAAATGCAGATCAACGGCAATAATATCGTGGTGGTTGTCGAGTCGACCTGGGTGCTCCAGGGAGTGCCAACGTGGAGGCCAAGTGTTACCTGCAGCATTTCTGCGATTGCGCCGTGGTCGCAACGCACAATCCGTAGCGCAAGTGAAGTGTTGATTCAATGCATACTGCTATTAGGCAGTGCTCGAGAAAGGATGTTTAACGAAGATAGTCTCGATGTAAGGGCAATAATAAATACCAACCAAATTTCCATTGCTTTCCTGGAGTACGTTTATATTGAACCCTACGTAATATAAGAACACACTCATCTGAAGAAAACAACACTGCGAACAATATTTTGCCCACGTTTTTTGTAAACAGCTGACAGCGTATGGTGTCAAACAATAATCTATAGATGTCCATAGGTGTTTACCTAAGGCAACTAAGCGAAGCTGCACGAATATAAATTCACACGGGTAAATAAAGGAACGGTAAGCATTAGGAACAAAATACGTTATCGCATGGTAATAACCACTCTGCATATTGCTTGTGTAAAGATGAAAACGAATGCTATGAGCCTCATATACCTAAGTTACGCGAGAAAATTTACTGATACCTGGAAGAAATGGGGCACTTCGCCTCCCTTCTGGAGCCTTCGCACCGCGAAATTCTACCGCAAGAGGAGCTGCGCGGTAGTCGGCCGACAAAACTACCGTTTTCACGTCCAGTCTCTCGTTGCGCGCCACAAAACGCTCGTCGCCGCCCGCCAATTCTGACGAGATACGCTGAAGCTCGCAAGCTCACTTCTCGAAAGTTCGTATTGAAATAATAGTTATTGCTTTTTTAGAATGTGTCTATAAAAGATACACAGCACACACATCGAACGTAGACATGAAATTATGTGGTAGAATACGGTGAGAAATAAACAAAATCACGAATCGTACCGACGTCTACTTTGAGCCCGTGACGTTTTAGCATCCCTAACACTCGCAATGATAGCTTGCTAACCAACAACACCGCGTCGGATGCGTGCGCAGCTACAGAGGCTACAGCGGGTGCATGACAGATCTGGGGCGCTATAACGTAAAACTATTCCAAACTTTTCTATTCCAATTCTGCTCTCAGCCCTCCACGATTGGTCAAAAACTTTTTTCGACGACCCCCACTTCACCTGTCTGTCACCTGACGTCACGAAAACCGCGATAGCTTCCCATCTGATATGATGTGTACCCACTGATTATGCATGATTTGGCAGAAAAAAGAAAAACAGTTATTTCTGATTCGACCCCTTTTCGCCATTAGCCCTCGGCTATTGGTAAAAAGTTTTCGGGCCACACCCAGTTCACTTGCCTGTCACGCGACGTCACAAAACCGCACAAACTCACCGCGTCAAAGTGACGTGAACGCGATAAAGATGCATTAATATGCCGAACAAAACTGAATTTTCTTCGGAATAGCCGCAGGCTGCCCCGTTCCGAAAGGAATAAAAGATAGCTGCCGCCGGTCGCTGTGACGCTGGCTACTCGCACCTGCCGGAGAGCATGGGTGTATTTGCGTATAATAAAACTTCTTGCGTAGCCGTGTAACGTTTTCGAGCACTTTCGGCACGTTTACCACCTCATTCTGCCAACTATTCTTTGCTGAGGGTCAGTTTTGGCGCCATTCTTAAGCTTCCGTTGCATGCCGCCGCGATTTTCGACCAGCCACCACATGCTAAGTAAGGGAAAGCCGACCAATCGCAGACGCCGGCACCACCCTCTCCATCCGGTTATCGATTTTCAGTGCACTGGCTCTGCCCCAACGGATCCCTCTCCACTTAAGCGTTCTCCTCGCCTCTTGTCAGCCAATTAGATACGACAAGCCGCTCAGTGTAGGCAATGTTATTCGTTTTTCAAGCAAACAAAAGTGACCTCCTATGAACGAGGATAGTGTTTGATTGGTCTGTACAGACAACCCTGTGGGTGACCGCCCGGTGCTTGCGTCGGTGGTTACGCAAATTTGACGTCAGGAGATTGGAATAGAAACATTTTGGAATAGTTTTATGTTATAGGGCCCCTGGATCTGCACGGCGTCGAAAACAGGTTTCGTAAACATGTCGCAAATAATGAACGCTTTTACGGACGCTTTCGAAGTGAAAGGTATAATCTAATGGATACTGCACTGTTTCTGCTCACACGATGGTGTTTTCTTGTCTCATTGGTAAAACCCTTACTCTTAGGGCAACGGAGATCTGACTACATGTGTGATGAGGAAAGACGTATTTGAAAACCATGTACTTGTTCTGACAACCTTGGCCGCACAGAAATATTGGAGATGAGAATTCCACCGGGAGAGGCATGAAACTTTCCATGTCATCTTATGGCTCTCATTTCATCTCTTGACCTTGACTCAGCTTGCAATGAACAACGGCGTGATCCAGGGACCCTTCATACTTCGTCTATCTTTCTGTATCATCGACCATCCCTGTATCCAACTCCATCCAACGCCAAGCATCTCGTGCTCTTCGTGATCGGTGGCTTCACCACCGGAACTACGCTCCCGAAGACCGTAGTGATTACTGGTCAATGTCTCCAGCTTAAGATCAGAAATTTGGGTTTCCTTTCACGACGTAGCGCAATGTTGCCACGCCAGAGTGCTTAATACATACGAACATATCCCTCGTCGCTTCTACTGGCGAGGAATTTGCACTTTTGTACGAAAGTTTGTTCAGTGCTGCACTGACTCTCAACGACACAAATTAGCCCCTTTACGCGCGTCTGGTGCCTTCAATCCGCTTCCGTGCTCTACCAAATCCTTCAATCTCATCGGCATTGACCTTTACGCCCCGCTTCCAATGACATTGGATGGCAACCAGGGTATCCTATTTACTGTGGACCATTTCACACGCTAAGCCGAAACTGCTGCATTACCAAATGCTATAGCGCGGGATGTAGCTTCTAGTCGTTCTGCATCGCTTCATCATTCAACATGGCGAGCCTCGAGGACACTTAGTGACAGAGGTCACGCCTTGCACTTGGAAGTCATCGAAGCTCTGCTTTCGGAATGCCCGATTATTCGTCGAACGAACCCGGCAAACCAGCGGCAGACTAACCTGGGCACAGAGGGGTTTAACCGCACTCTCGGTGATATGCTTGCGAAGTACGTGGCATTCGTTCATGATAACTGGGACCACGTTGTTCATTTTGCAACGTTCGTATGCAGCACCAGGATACAAGCTACTTCGGGATTTTCACCTTTCTTCCACCTGTATGGACTGGAACCTTCGCATACCATTGGCAATCTCCTTGCATACGGCTTGACGCTGCCGAGCTTCCACCTGTGTACGAAGCTGTCCGACAAGCCGAAGAGTGCCGCAAGCTCGTGTGCACCTTTATATCGCAAGAACAGCACCAAAAGGAAGGCCGCTGTGACTCATTTCCGAATTCCAACGCATGTCCCAGAGTACCTAATCTGACTGGCTATTCCTGAGCTTACTTCTGCGCTTTTCTCGAAACTTGTTCCAAAATACCACGGACCTCACTGCGTCTAGGAGCGACAATGCCCGGTGAATTTTTTCATCGAGCCTATTTCTTAATTTGACGACGTGCGCCGACGTGAACGTGACCACGTACACGTGGGGTAGTAAGCTCTATCATCACCTTCTGCCTTCAACCTCTAGGTAGCAGGCTGGCTTTTTCGGTGGGGCCGATTGTGAAGAAGACGCGCCTCCGCGCAGGCGCATCGCCAACGCTCGGCTCGCTCTGCTCGCGTTATTGGTCACTAGTGTCTTTCGAGACGATGCTTTCATCAGCGTCGCCTTCCCTTAAACTCGTGGCACCCTTGAAGACCCCGCTAATAAAACCCGTGTATATATATATATATATATATATGTGTGTGTGTGTGTGTGTGTGTGTATAGATGTGTGTGTGTGTCTGTGTGTGTGTGTGTGTGTGTGCAGGAAAGAGAAGACGACCCTTTTGGAAGAACGACGGGTTTACTTAAATGTTCGGCTGGTAGACCAGCTTTCGTTCAAATAAAGTAGCGCATCAAAAATTCATACGCATCTTTAAAAGCACCACGTAAACAGGAGAGAACGCACTAGGTGCACTGAATAGAACTTACGGTGCGCACCATAAATTATTATCAACGACACGCATATCGGAATACAGAGCACAATGAAATACAGATGTGTTCAGGATACTGCCGCGAACGGACCTCTGTCTAGGTGTTCGACTAGAAAAGACGTAGATGGTAACTGTTTAATCATTCTGCCAACCTTTGGCGCACGGAAATATCTGGCGCGAGAATTTCATATCTCTTCCTCTCAAGTTCTCTTGTCGGATAGTTCTGTGCACCCAAGTTTTTCAGAATGATTACATAGTGTTGAACTACGTATTTTGTCGCCGCACGTGTACGTTCATATTTAAAAAGGCTCCCGATGCGTCCTGCTGCTCCCGTGTCGTGCTTTTTGCTCACTTTAGATTTTGCTCGAGGTTGCTGCTGCGGTTTTTGAACGACCCCTTACCTGTAATTGAACAGACGGACTATACCGTCCGTCATGCCTGACGACACCACTCAGACATCATCACCGCTTTCACCAGCCATCTTATATGCCAGAGCCCAGCAAAGCGGGATCCTCACTTCCTCAGCGGCACTGATGACAAAGCCGTTAGAGATTGGCAGCAATCGTATGAAAGAGCAAGCGCAACGAAGAAATGGTACGATGCCGTGAAGCTCAACAACGCGTCCTTGTATTACCGCTTGTCACCAAGCTATGGTTTAAAAACCACGAACCCAGTCTCCTGACGTTGACGAACTTGAAGGCCACCATCAGAGATGTTCTCGGCCTCCCTGGAGTGCGCAAGCTTCGCTCCGAACAACGCCTGCGAAGCCAATCCTAGAAAAACTTATGAAACGTTCACCAGGTGCATAGATGACGTCATCAACCTCTACCGGCGTGCGAAATCAACAATGTCTGAGGCAGACGATGTTTGTAACATCATGAAGGACATTTTGGACGAAGTCTTTCATATGCTGCTATCGAAACACCCTGGCACTGTTTCTTAGTTCATTCAGCTTTGCCAGAGTTTTGACGAACTCTGCCGACAGTGTCTTCTGACGCAGTGCCCAGTGGTCTCTGACAAAACCCTCTAGAGCATGGCAAGCACTCCTGACATTAACGCACTGCTTTGCCAGGGAGAGTTTGTTCGTGCTGAGGTCGCTCGTCAGCTTTCACTGCTGTACTCTGCCGGGCAACCACCCTCCCATTTGCCTTCCAACCTTCTACAGGCCATTCAGGAGCAAGATTGCGCTGCTTTGCCCTCTGCCCACGAGACTCCGCCGGTGCCGCCTCCAGTTGCCTATACCGAGATGAACGCACCACTCAGCTTTTCCGATGCTCTGACACGGCCATAATCTCAGACCGTTGCACAATTTCCATCAGCCGAACCACTGTATCCAGCTCCTCGTTTCCATCAGCCCAGATGCCCACACTGCAAATAACAATGGCGCACTGCTGACAACGCGACAAATTGTTTTGCGTGTGGTTTATCTAGCCATGTCGCCCGATTTTGCCAGCGCCGAGCACAATCCTACCTCCGTACTAGTAAGATCTTGATGAGGGCTAGTTGGTTCATACTTAGAACTGAGGTGAAGCAGCGCGAAAAAGACGAGGACACAAGAAAACAAATACCACAGACAAGCGCTTATAAGCCCATATAAGCAGCTTCGACGCTGCTTTATATGCTCAGTCCACGGTTCTCTGCATCCCAAAACCCTCCCAGATGTATGCATACTCCAATCGCCGCCCTCTTGTTAACTGCCGTTTGCCATCGCCTCAACGCCGCTCGCTTACGACGATGCGTCCTCGCTTCTCTACGCCGGAACAGGAAAGCCAAACGCCACAGTTCCAGAGGGAGTAACTGCGTCACCCACGGAAAAACTGCGGCTTCTCGCCAATCCGACTAATATTATTGACGTGTATGTGCACGGCGTCACTGCACTCGCCCTCGTCGACATTGTTGCCCATGTTTCAGTTATTAGTGCCTCACTTTGCCGTTTGCTGGGAAATGTTACAGCGCCACTGTGAAACACATCACTTTCTAGTGCAAGCGCAGGCCGCACCACGCCTGTGGCTACGTGTAGTGCTCGCTCGCGTTGCGATTCACGGCTTTCTCTACATTGTCTAATGTTTGGTGCTGTATTCTTGTTCCCACAATGCTATTTTGGGCTGGGATCCGTGATCGGCAGTGCTCGTGCTTAAGTGGGATTTCAAGCGCTTTCGATGCCCCGTTTCTTGGCACTACTGAAATAAAGGTAAAACATTTCTTGCTGAAGACGTTGCAATTCCACCACACTCATCGGCCCATGGCACGGTGTCATGCAACATTGTTGCCGACACAATCGCACCTTTTACTCTATCTGCCATTTTTGTTCGACGCAAATGTTCCCCGATTCTCTTCGCTCATCTAGAAGGTACTGCCGGTTTCAACGGACTGCTCGTCTACACACTATTCCCATGTCCCTTCACTTTGCTTCCTGGGGAGTGCGTTGACAGCGTCCTGTGTGCCGAGCCTGTTGCCATCATTGACATGCCAACTAATTCCATCGCCACTCATGAGGGCGCCGGAGTAGTCTTTAACCCCATCGCTCCATCGCCGGCACGCGATGCTCCATCGCCGGCACGCTAACTGCTTCCTAACGCTCCCAGCTTCTACGCCTTCTCAACAAGTTTCGTTCTTCTTTCGTCGGCCAGCATGTTTCCGTGGACCACACGTCAACTGTTCGTCATCTCATGGACACGGGTACCAGTGCACAACTGTGACAAAGACCATATCGCGTACCCGTGAAAGAGCGCCGTGCCAACGATGACGAAGCAGCTGACATTCTCAAGCATGGCGTCATTCAGCCTTTGGATAGCTCCTGGGTATGTCCAGTTCTTCTTAACAAAAAGAAGTATGCATCAAAACGATTCTCTGTCGATTACCGTCGCCTTAACAAGATAACTTGTACAGATGTTTAGCCTCTACCCTGAATTGACGATGGCCTTGACTGCCTCAAAACTCTCTTCAATCAGCTTACGCAGCGGCTCTTGGCGCGTCTCCATATCACAGGAACACGAAACTAAAACCGCCTTTGTAACACAAGATGGCCTATGTAAGCTTTACGTCATGCATTTCGGCCGCTGTAACGCCTCGGCAACATTTGAGCGTATGATAGAGAAACTTTTGCGTAGCCTGAAGTGAAGAACGTGGCTCGGCTATTTGGGTAATATTGTTATCTTTTCGCCCGATATTCCCCACCATCTCTTTCGGCTAGAGGAAGTGTCACAGCGTGTAAATGACGACGGCCATCAGCTCAAGCTGAGTAAATGCCACTTTGACGCAAGTCAGCTCCCCAAAATTGGCAATCTGATGTCTAAAGACAGTATTCTTAATGACACCGCCAAGCTCCGTACAATTTCTGATTTTCCGAAACCTCCCTACGTAATAGAACTTCGCAGATTTCTTGGCCTCCGCTCTTAATTTGGCCGCCTTATTCAGAATTTCAGAATCAGCTTCTACAAAGCGACTTCCACAATTACGCCAGGTCGCCCACTTGTGACGATACCTGCCAAGAATTGCATCGTCTTCCAACCTCGCCGCCAGTGGTGCGTCACTTCGGTCCTGAGGTTTCAATCGAAGTACACACCGACGCCAGCTAGGTTGGACTCGTTGCTGTGCTCGCGCAGCGCAAGTCTGGATTCGACGAGTACGTCGCTGCATAGGCAAGCCGCACCCTCACCAAAGAAAAGGTGTATTATTCCGTTTCGGAGAAGGAATGTTTGGCCATAATCGACGCATTTGGTAACTTTCAACACTACCACTGCTGTCGCGCTTTCGGCGCAATTACAGGCCACCACGCCGTTCGCTGACTGTTCACGTACAAGGGTCTCTCAAGCCGATTAGCTCGCAAGGCTTTACGGTTGCAAGATTTCAACGTGCACCTGATCTACAGGTCTGGCTGCCGCCACACCAATGCCAATGAGCTTTGCCGTTCACCCATGCCAACTGAAGGGGCTGCCTGCATGTCTGCCGTCGGCGAAGTACTTTCGCTCCCAGCAGCCTGCGACATCCCTTCCGAGAAACGCAAGGACTCTTGGAGCAACTCTCTTATCCCCTCCCTTATAAACCGTTTGACTATTCCTGCGCCTTCTCGAACTTTAGGCGGTCAAGTAACCCACTTCAATATTCGGAATGGCTGTCTGTATTGTAGGAATTACATCTTTGACGTTCGCAAGTAGTTGCTCGTCATACCTCGACATCTTCGGGCTGATAGATGTTCTGCCTTCAACACTTGCGGGTGTCTTCAAGACGTACACCAAACTTCGCTCCAGGTTTCATTAGCGTGGCTTGCACGCCTTTGTATTTAAATACATTCGATCTTGCCCTCAGTGCCAACACCGCAAGGTTTCTGCTCAGCATGTCTCTGATCCGCTCCACCGCTCCACGATGGTATTGGCAGTTGCCTGTATGGACCCCATCCTAGCATGGTTACTGGAAACCACCGGATAGTCGCCGCCATCGACCACTTGACGTAACGCGCGGAAACAGCCACTCTGCCAGTGCCATAACTGCCTGTGCCATAACTCGTGATATAGCATCCTTCCTCCTGAAAAACTCCAGTTTGCGTCACGCAGCCCTTCGCGAAGTTTTGAGCGATAGAAGACATGTGGCCGTCTCGGAAGTCGTAAACGCTCTTTTTGGTGAATGTCGCATCATACATAGTACCATCACCGTCTACCATTCTCGAGCTGATGGTCTGACGGAAAGCTTTAGCCGCACCTTTGGCAACATGCTCTCCAAATGCGTGGCCTCTGACCACACTGATTGGGACCTTATTTTGCCATTCATCATGTAGGCTAGCAACACTGAACCACAGGCCACCACAAGCTTTTCGCCACTCTTCTTGTATGGCCTCAAACCTTTGGATAGGCTCGACACCATTCTTGCGTACATACGCGACTCATCCGACTGTACGCCCATCTTTGAAGCCGCCCGCCGCGCCGAGGAATGCCGTCTGCTCGCCGTTCTTTTACAATAGTAGACAAAAAAATATCGACGTGGCAATGACCACCAGCAATATCACTTTCTTCCAGGCTCCCTTATGTGAGTTTGTGTTCCAGCTGTTCCTGCTGGCTTCTCATATTAGCGGAGACATCGCCTGTGAACTATATGGTCGAGCCTGTCACGCTAGCAACGCACCAACGCAGTCGTGAAACCTTCCAAGTACAGTGCCCGAAGCCGTATTGCGACCCTCTGATACTATGTTCACCATGAGTGTTTCCTATAGGTGCGATTATTGTTAAGAGCAATGCCCCGCGCGGCAGCCACATTGCGAGTCTGCAGGGAGGTGTGAGCTCGATTTCTTGTCGAAAAACGCCGCCAATCCATTTACATATATGTATATGTATACATAAGGAAATAAGAGCGAGATGGTTCGTTTATCCCGCCATTTTATTCCCAATCTTCCGTCGTCGTCTTTCTTATGTTCACGGAGGTTCCGCTTCAGGCATGTTACACTCGCCGCGGCTTTGATTCTTTCCCCTCCTGTGGTAAAATGGAATTATGTTGCGATGGCGCTGGATTCAATCTTCTCCCCTGGTGCTTCGTAAGAACTGGCCTTCAGAACCCCGAGTTGCTTCACTGTTTTGATTACCATGTAAGGGCCGGTGAATGGATACTTCGAGACGTCCAGCTCTTTGCGTACAAGGACTAAGTGACCTGGTTTGATGTCTGGAAGTTTATAGCGATGTCTGGAGTCGTAAGATTTCTTCATTGATAGCTTGTGCTCGTGCTGTTGTTCTTTTGTCCTGGCACGTTCCTGTAAAATGGCCTTGCCTGCTATTCCCAGGAGATGATACGCCGGTAGCAATGGGCTGCTTCCACAGGCAGCAAACGGAGGTGTGCACCCAAGGCCAGCCGTATAGGAGCGGTTGTGATGCTAGACAGCAGCTTCCAGAGCGCTGTTCTATCCGCCAGGGAAGTTTGGATATAATTCTGCACATGTCTACAAATCGCGGATCAATCCCTCGGCCAGAGCATTATCATCAGGATAGTATGGTGTAGTGAATCGTAGGGTGATCCCCTTTTCCTCTACCCATGCTCTTACACCTTCACTTTTGAATGCTAGACCATTGTCGGTGAAACTGTCTTTAGCATTCTTAAACATTTCCCGTTGCATAAGCGAAATGACTGCATGGGACTCTTCATTACCTGGTTTGCAGCTGCCATTCATGTGCATATAGGTCAATAGTAACCAGAAAAGCTTGCGTCTTACGTAATCTTCCTCCTTTCTTTTTAAGCTCGCCAAAGTCTAAGTGCACAACTTCAAATGACCTATTGGAGTACACAGGTGTGGTCATTTCTATTCAATTAGGCCTATATTTTGTTTTCTCACTTGGCAATCATGGCAATTATTTACATGCTTGTGTACATTCTTTTTCATATTTTCTCATGTGAACCGTTGAAGCACTTTAATATATGTCCTCCAAAAGCCGTCATGCCTTGCCAAGTTGGGGCTGTCGTGATAAAGCTTCAAACTCTTCTGCCGAATTGTTTCCGGTACCTCAAACTTTCCATCCGTCAATACAATCTCTTCTGTGTGGTTTTGCCAAATACTTGCGACTTGCTGGTTTTTACTTATTTCAGTCTCCGGAATGTGCAATTCTTATAAAGCGTCCGCGTCGAGGAGCGTCCTTGTAGGACGGTGAGCGACGTCGAAGCGAACTGCTGGATTTCGCTGACCCAATGAGCAATCCTTGCCCTAGGTTGAGTAATGTTCAGCAAAGAAGTCAATGCTTGGTTGTCCGTAAATAAGTAGAAGTGTTTACCTTCGAGGTAAGGGCGAAAGTACCTCAATACCATGATGACGGCCAATATCTCTTTTTCAGTGGTAATGTAGCTTCTTTCCGATTTGCTGGAAGTGTATAAGTAACATCCAATTACATTCAGCTGGGGTCCAGTTGATTTACTGGTATCTCGTTGATAGAGGACTGCGCCAGTTCCATAGTGGGATGCGTCAGTACACACCTCAAAAGGTTTATTGAAGTTTGGAAGTTCTAAGACAGATTCCGACGATATTGTCTTCGCAAGTTCTTGATAAACGTCTTCGCATTGCCTACTCCAAATCAACACGATGTCTTTTTGGGTCAATGCTGTCAAACACCTAGTTTTCATGGAAAAGTCCTCCATGAAGGCCCTGGAATGTCCAGCGAGACCAAGGAAAACCCTCAAAGAGTGCACATCACGAGTTTTCATTAAAGTTTTAATCCTCTGCACTAGCTCTTCCTTCGTACTTTTTGTATGACCATCAAAAGTCCTTCCTAGAGAAACCATTGATCTCTTGAAGAATTCACTCTTTTTTTTTAAATTGATCTTCAAATTTGCTTTTGCCAAAGTATTCAAAACTTGTGATAAATGCCGCTCATGTTCGTCTTTTCTTCGAGAATGGACATTGATATCGACGCACACATTGCAGCATTTACTAGTCAGAGGTTCCAACGCAGTGTTCATCATATTTTGGAACCATGCCCCTGAATTTTTCCGGACGAGTGGGAGCCTGTTCTATTCATGTATCAAATGAGGTCACAAAGGTGGTGTATTTTTTGTACCGTTCCTGGAGTGATATCTGCCGTTATTTTTTATAAAGGTTAGTTCTTGAGAACCAAGGACATTCCCCTGTTTCATTAATACTGTAATCAATGCGGGACTTAGGAAACGTAAACAGGTCTGTTTGTTTATTAATCATACAATAACCAGTACAAAGACTGAATGTTCCAGCTTCATTTGGCACTATTGTAATGGGAGAAGCATATGCTGACGGGGAAGGTCTTATAGTTCTCGCTGCAAGCATCTGCTGTAGTTTCTTTTTCAATCACAACTTTTTCTCGTGTGGTAGACTGCAAGGTTTCTTACAGGCAACAGCTGCGCATCTTAATTTAACTGGCACTTAAATAAACGGTGTTTACTGTTACAGTTAATGCATACCAGTTCTCGGTATGTACCGGGATCATCGTCTGACGTTTTCACAAATCGGAGATTTCCGCTTGTTTCGCTGTTATCTTCATCTCGCGCGCGCTCGATAGTAATTTCGTCCGGCCATGAGGTGTTGACCCTCAATTGCTTTGTATCTGGCCTTGGCAATATTATCATGAACTCGACGGCGCTCGTTACTATCGCTTCAAGAAGGATAGCGGTATCTTTGAATTCAACTTGCATTGTTTCTGAGTTCTTTAAAAGCCTTGCCTTTCCATCGTAACTACACATCTCCATATTCCTGTCTTTGCGGATTTGACCACTCGTTACCAAACTTTAATTTATAAAGCTCACGGATGCGCCTGCATCTACAAGAACATGTACCTCCTTTTTATCTACTATCATTCTTGCACGAAGAATTTTGTTATTTATCAGATATACAGTGGCATATCTTTCAGATAAAGCCGCTGAGCTGCATCCTGAGTGGGCATATTTCGCGTTTCCACATTCGGACGTTTCGGCCGATGTAGTGCATTTGGTGGGGTTGCACGATGGCGGTTTGGCTTTCTGATGACAATGCTTCCACGCTGATCGCCGCATGATGTGGTTTTTACAAGAATGTATTTCAGGCAGTAAAGAAGGCTTTTTGCAGTCTGCATCCGCCAAGCGTGCAATTGTGTTTGGCACTCTTTACTGATAGCGAGCAACACGAGAGACATGGCTGCTGTTTCTGGTGAATTATGATCGGCAAGTTGAAGTAGTCTCCTTTTTTCAAAATTGTAGTCGCGGACACTGCCACTAGTGTGTTTATATGCAATTGCCTTATCCCACTGTTGTAATACGTTTAAGGAAAAACAGGTCACCAGGCTCTTCTTCCATTGAGTCCACTCGTCGCTAACGTGTTCCACAAGCCGAATATCATGCCACTTTCTTGCAGAGCCATACAGACAGAAGCTTAAATTAAGTATCTTGTCTTCGACACTCACGCACTGGTGCGGCACACAAGCGTACTCCGAAAAGTCCAGTCAGGAAGTTGGAACTGCTGATGGCCGATCGAACATGTCTGGTTTTATGGTGTCACCTCGCTGATAGTTCTTACGGTACATCGCTTGTATCATAGCAGACATAAGCTGTTTTTGGGTTTCTAACTGTTCGTGTTGAGTCTGGATGAGCTGCAGAATTACTGCGGTGAAGTCTGGTTGATAATCATTAGCGCCTTTTCGTTGAACTGGTTGGAAGAAGTTAAAGTACTCTCCCATGTTGACAGAAATCTTCACGGTTCCTTAGTCAAGGAGTCCGGCCACAGTTGTACCCGACCTGGTCGCGACCCAGGTAAGCAACTTCGTTGAGCTGAGCTTTACCGTCGTTCTGGTAACTTTGGACGTATCCGCGTCGATCATGGTGTCAGCAGGTTCCTATCTGGACCTACATCAGTTTCATGTTGTAGTGGCTGTGCCAAAAATGTAAGGAAATAAAAGTGAGACGGTCTGTTTAGCCCGCCATTTTAAAGAACTTCCTCTTCTCCTGAACCTCAAGTCTCGGTTGTCGTCTTTCTTATCTTCACAGGGGTATCGTTTCAGGCACTTCACTATACACACACACACACACACACACACACACACACACACATATATATATATATATATATATATATATATATATATATATATATATATATATATATATATATATATATATATATATAGATCTACAGCTTAACTTCACTTCTGAAGAAACAGGATGTGTGTGTAGAGTGAGCTCCTAAATTACCCTGTGCAGCGTGTAAAATATGGTATAAATCACTGATGCGGGACCTCAAAGAAGTACGCCATAATGCTATTGCATTTCTCTAGCATTTACCCCTAGATCCCCGCAGAATCTTCACTTTGAACAATCTTTTTTTGAAAATATCTCACCTTCCTTTTTTCCCATAAGCGCTTGGTCAACAATGCAGTTTTCATAATCGCTGTACAAAACTCGGACGTCAAACGTGTGTGTGGTGTCTGAAAAGGAAAAGTTTGAAGTTCGTATTCAGCGGAGCTACTTGACAAGCCGCCTTTCAAGAATACTGTCACTGTTTATTTATTTCTTGGTTTAAATAGGTTGAAGGCGTGCAACACGAACCTATAATTGAAGTTCATTAAACGACAATGAGTGCTTTGAAAGTGCGGGTACAACAATATTACGTGAAAGTAAGAAAACATTACGACACCAAGTGACATGGCACGTAAAATATTAGTCAGACGCTGTGCATGACCTCTACTTATCAAAGATTAGAATACTGATGAAATGGCGAGCTTAAGCAAACACATTCGGCTTTTTCAATATGTGGCAATTTTGCCACGTTTTTAGGAAAAGAAATCCTCTGCGAATTTTGTTTCAAGGATGAGCGATTACCGCATATAGGCAGCGTAAGTGTGTTTTCCACAAAGAACGTAAGAGAAACTTTTATTGAAAATTCTAAAAGATTACAGTTGATTCAACATTTTTCAGTGATGGTGGTAATTAGTTTCCCTTTATTAGTAATTTGGACTAGTTCTCAGCCTTATTATTTGCAATTACCGATAGTACTACCTCTGTGTCTCTTCCTAAACGCCTCGATGGAAAACACTTATGCTGCCTCTGCAAGGCTCTCTTGCCCGAGAATGTGAAGTAAAAGGGGAAGGAAGGTTCCAAAGCTTATCTGTTTTTACACCTGTGAAATACGGAATAATTTTACTTACCATTATTTATGTGTCCAACACAGGTGTCGGGCCCACTAAGAACGTAGGTGAACCGGACGTCCGTTCTAGAAATTAAATAGTAAAACGCACATTGAGAGCTATGCATATGTTTCCTTAGTTGAGGCATTTGTACCTGCGGAGCTCGAGACAATGCATCATTAGTGCGTAGAATATCATTTGCTTGCACTTACTGGCGCATGTATGTTGCGATAAGTAAAATAGCATTGGATAAAGCCCCCGCAATGTGTGACGTACAAGGTATATATGCGCCATTTGCGCTATAGAAGGAAAATATCAGCAGAAAGCCATGTTATAGGTGAAAATGAGGAAAACAGTATTTTCAGGCTTCTGCGACCTTGCAAACTCACGGGTCATCATTTAGCAAGCGTTTATACTTTAGCCTTCTGAAGCGAAAGAACCTTTTCCGTCGTCATAAGAGTGGGCCGGATCCCTTAAATGCCATTGCCGATGATGCAATTGCGTGCGCCATTGCCGGTGTCACTACGGCGCTTTGGCAAGCACAGGAATTACTTTTTGAGAGCGAGACTGCTAACCCTTCGCCGGTCATGCAGGATATAATCGCCTAGGAGCAATCAAAGATGACTGACAAAGAATGCCAGTAAACCATTATGAAGAATCTAGAAATCAAATAGACAAATGAATAGAACTTGCGAAGTATAGCGCTGCCGTCTATAACGGTGCCTCATGAGGCGGCCCAAATAATCGTCTGCACGTATTGCTAGGCAGTATGGCGGCGGCTGCGGAGAATCAGCGAAGAAGTCACGACGGTGAACATGAGGACGGTGCAATGACGACAGTAGTATTAGAGCATTACTACGAAAGGATTCCGGAAAGACGCCAGCACGGCATGATAACTGCTGTACAAGCGTGATTTCTATTCTTTTTGTCTACTGCACGAAGCCCAGGCATTCCTCCGCAGGCGGTGGCGATAGGGCCTGCTCCCGTGATTATTTCACGAAAGCAGCCTGTAGCGGAATTGTGACTGCTGTGCCACTCCAATGGGAGCGCTGAGCTCTGCGTGTCAAAGAGCCTAAGGACTGGACTGCCTTGCCGCGAATAGTTACCCCGCCTCTGGACGTCAAGTAAATTTCAGGCGACGGCAAAGCTGGCATATTGATCAGCCATCTATGAGGCTGGTTGTGATTTGTGGATGTGGCAACTTTTGCGGTGCTTCCTACCAGGCTCCACATTACGACAGCGCATCGTGGCCGTCGTGATCGCCTTGTGGAACGGCAAGAAGGATCTGGTAGAAAGCCAAATGGACCTCGAGTTAGTGCTTGCTGCTGCTTGCAGAGCGACCATCCCGACTGGGTGAAGTGATAGGTAGTAACCCCATGCGACAGGTCCATCGCGCGTGACGAGCTCCTAGCTGGTATGGGAGCGTTATGTGACGCATTGCTACGTCGTTGCATACCATCACTTTCCAGATTATGCAGAACCTGGATAAACCAGAAAAGGACAGGTCGCTTGATTTCCTCATCGTCTAGTGGCCAGGCCGCCTTCCAAACGAATGGCTGATGGCTGTCGTTTTGCTGGTACTAAAGACTAAAGCCTAAATAATCCGTCAAGGAACTCGCCTGCTACAGGCCCGTCTCTCTCGTCTCAGCAAACTGTATGGAGCGGAAATTCGTTGCCCTGGCCCGCCTTGAGGGCATCTCAAGACATCTCGGGTTCTTTGCAGAACATAAGAAAGCGTTTCGCCATCACGGGGCTCGGCGGACTCTATCACGAAGGTCATCTCTTTGTTGGAGGACACCAAGGGTTCCGAAGAAGTGGTATTTCTAATCCTTCTGGGCGTAGAGAGCGCCTTTTATTGATGGCTTGCTTCACTTGGTCATTGAGCATTCTTTCAATGGCCTTGGGGTCGTGGAGAGAGTTCCGTACATCGTCATGTGCTTCCTTACAGGGCGCTCCATTCGTATGCGGGTGCCAAATGCTGTGAGTTCCATTCAGTTCGTTGGTTGCGGAGATCCGCAGGAATCAGTCCGGCCTACCTCCTTTTTGAAATTGGTGCACATGTCCGATGCAGAGCCAGCTGGCCTGCGCCTGGATGCGAACCTGCTGGAAGAGGACCTCTCCGATTTATTGGTCGTAATCCTCTCCGACTCTCAGCCGGGGCTTGAGTCTCTTCAACGAGTGGAGGTTCCTTGCCTTGGCGTCACCATGCTAGTGACCAAGCTTCATGCATCATCTCAAGTGACTTTCAACGATCTCGGCGGAGTCCTTTTTCGCGGGTGAGCATTCACAGCACAGTGAAGGCAGACGCTCTTGTGAAGGTTGGCATCTTTCCAATGCACGCGCAGGCACCACTGTAAAACGCTTTCATTATATAAGACACATGTTGCAGCAGCACGTTGCGCGACTCTGTCCAGATCAGCGCGTCACCGCCAAACAGCGCCCCCGTTCTCCGTAGCCATTTTTTCATGGAGCGCCTCAGGATTGGCTGATCCTGGATGGCAACCCATAAGTATAGCGAGAGCCTGGTTTCATCCCTGAAATGTACTGCGTGCGGCAAGGTCGAGACGATTGAGCGCCTGCTCTGCTTCTGCCCCACCCATTCCAAGGAGATCGCATCCCTGTCCACCTTTCCGAACTGCCGGCTCAGCCATTCCTGCAGGCTTAGCGTCACCACTTCTCTTCGCCGGCCGGCACCACAGCTTGCCTTGAAACACCTGCTTGTAGGTTTCTGGAAGATGCAGGGCTGGTGTCTGAACTATAAATGCGACACCTGCCTGACACTATCAGCTGCGGTGCGACCGCCACAATCACCCTTATCTCTCTTCTTTCCTCTTTGCCTTGTCCAAGGACGGGCTCCCTAAAGTGTTGCAGGAAATCGCGCTTCTTTCTCTACGCAATCAATCTCTCTTTTCCTGCTACCACTGCAATACTGTACACAGTTAATGCACTGTTGAGTCAATCTAAATAAAGTGGTGAAGAGCAATCAATACGATGTGGCACATCTCGACAAAGAACGCCGAGTGGATTTCGGCATTGGAAGCACACACACCCCATCACAGTAAGGACCGGCGCTAACGAGGCGTGGCCCAACACCGCTAGCAACTATCGCATATAAACCTTCATATTCTTGAGATTTAACATAGTCTCACACAACAGTTCGTGCGTCTCTAAAGTTAGCCTTCGCCGATGCACGCGATCCGAAACTCTCTTAGATTGCTCACGCGTTCACGCATTCTTGTTGCTCTAGTGGAGACTACCGGCCGCCGCCCAACCCTCTCGCTAGCCAAGGATTCAAATAACACATTTCAAAACACATTAAAGCGATTGCTTTGTTTTACTACTACACACGGTTTCGATGGTTTCGCAGCTGATCTGACACGGAAGGCTATGGAAAGGCTGTAATGCAGAACTGGCATTAGCCGCACACCACACCAAGGTTGCGCTCAGCCGCTGCAACGCACATGGCGTTCCTCTCCCAAAGACGTAATACGCTGGAGCACTGGCACACTAGCACATGAACGCAAGTTACAAAAGGAGCACTTCGCAACGAAAAAAAGTATTCAAATAACGCTGGTCGTAGTGTCATTTGAACGCAGGTGAAGACAACCGGAAAGCATTATCGGGTCTATCGTCACGTCGCTTGATGGAGTTCAGAGTGCGCTCTAACATGTGAACACCTCACAAGACGTAAACGTCTCATACAAGTGAATAAATAAAAATCCCATTAGGTGTATGATCCCATTAGGTGATCCCATTAGGTGATCATGATCCCATTAGGTGTATATTTAGGAACTTGCGCTTGCGCGGCCACGCAACGCAGTCCCAACAGAATGTCTAGGAGCACCTTCATGGGCGCTCCATTTTCAGCACCAGGCACTACAGGGCCTTCGCGAAATTTCTTCGCGTTGTTTTCACAAGAACGATCTGAGCTGTCCGCGGACGTTGACAGCGAGCTGTGGCTTGTCCTTCTCTCTGCACAGCGGTCTTTTCTACCCGATGTTGCCTGTCGCAGCCGTACCCGTAGCTCCACTATTCACTCCTTCCGCCGCGGCTCGTACCTTGCCAGGAGGCGCCATACCGTGTATACCGTCTATATATAAAGAGTAAACACGGGAGCTTAGACTACCTGTCGCACTATATCCCTTTACCGCAGCATGGTACGCGGCTGTTGTTCTTTATGATGATGATAATGCTGCTTTTATGGCATATGCTTCGAAATGGAATGGTGAAAAATAGATACCAAGCTTGTTCTAATTAATCTGGTATGCCGCACATATCTTTAATTACATAAATATTTATATATCTCCTTATTCCTTGTTGTCTTCTGGAAGACTTCTCATCTACCTTGAGCCACTATCTACGCAATTGCTACATGGCGTGCCACCTGGTGTAATGACAAGTAACTGCAGTGCAAATGGCACATGTATGGATGCTACGCGGTGAAAACCTGACATCGCAAGGCACAACAAATGAAGGTGTGCAGAGTGATATGGGCTGAAAAAGTTTTGGGGTGAGGGAAGCTCACACTAAAATTAATTATGAACAATGATTTAGGAATATGCAAGAAAGTAAATGCGCTGGGAGAGTGTTCAGCTATTTGCAGAGATATAACATTGATTCACAGTGGAGGAAAAGAACTGGGAAGCTAGCCAGCGCGTCGTATCTCTGGCGGGCTACGACGCGTGTATAGGGAATTTTTCCACTCCCTTCCAGCAAGCGTTGGCGTTCGGAAACACTCCCTGTTAAATCTTCGTTAAATTCGAGGGGCTGCTTTGTGTCATGATTAACGAACTGTCGACATGGCGATGTCCACGTGCCGAGACCATAGATGACTGTTTCACAGATTGTAGGGATGCTGCACGTTTTTCAATGTCGTCAACGGACGCTTAGGAAGGACATTGACATCAATTCACATTCAATTAGTTTTCTACCATTTACAGTTACGGACGATGCTCCCTAAAACATGTTCATAGCACTCTGTTTATACATACAATGGATTCTATGGATCGCCATGCCGAAAGCCGGCGATCTACAACATCCTTCTTAAGCGAAAGTGCAGCTTATGTGAGAAGACCGTACGCCACTCAGGAACTTCCGCCACACTGTATGCATTTGTTAGGCGCATGTGTGTGTTTGCCTGAGCTTAGAGTACGCAGCTGTTATATATATTGTGTAGAGAAGGATAGGAACGTCATATTGGCTCGTCCTCGTCAGCGCTTTTGTTCATGAATGCCGCTCGTGTTGCGAATCCGTGCCCTGCTCTAACGATCGGTCCCAAACCTCGGTAACTAATAAACGTCTTTGCAAGTGATTGAGGGTCCTTCGACCTACAACGTCCATCCTGGAACTTCAATCCCGTAGACTACGCTGAACCAGTCCTGAGGACGCTCCCTAGCAAACCCCTCCTACTCCATCCCAGCAAATGCCTCCTTCGTCCATCATGTGCTCTGGGGTGCTTCGCCACAGGGACCCTGCCATTTTCAGCGGCGCTGCGTTGGCGTGACTCAGAGGCAAAGAAGCTGACTCCCACGTAGACGGAACGAGTTTGATCCTGGCGAAAATATGTACTCAATTTCACATTCCCAGAAATAGCTGCTACAAACACCATACACCGCTGGAGGCGGCGGACACCATCACCAACAGAAACGGCTATTGGAATTACCGTTAACAGCTTACGCTGTAAGATAAACCAGTAGTTGGTCTGCGCTCATGTCGACTACTTCCTTTATCCGCGTTTCACGGCCCACTCCTAGGAGCATGCAGAGTTACCAAAGCGCTCAGCTCATTGTGTTAATTCACCTTTAATTTATTGCAGCTCCAGTGCCACACACTTCATTATTGCTAAATTCGGGATCCTTTTCATTTGATATCATCCTGGTACACGCTTGAGTAGGTCATTTCTTTGTTCATCTATATCATCCGGAGTTTATGACGTTTTAACAGCCCAGCTGTTCAAGATTGAGTTCCGCCGTGGAGCGTTACCAGGAAACTCAGCCAAGCTGTGCGCCGCCTCATCTTGCCTAGCAACCACCTGCGAGGGCACCGAGTTACGTAAGCTTCTCGTATCCCACGCACGTAGGGTGGAGTCATGACGGCACGGGCAAGTAAAAGGTCGGAACAGCCGGCGCGCTGACTGTTCCGACGAGGAGCGACGCACCTCTAGCCTTCGCTGCTGCATGCGTACGTGCTTCTGCGATGGGAAGACCGAAGGAAGTCTGGACGCCCGAAAAAGAAGCGGATTACCAGGAAGAGTGCCGTACTGCCAAGCGAAAAGCGATGCATCGCCGCCGAGCTGATCCGGAATACCGCGATGAAGCCGCGGCTGAGAAGAGACGAGGCTGAGTGAAGGATCTCGAGTTTCGGTTCAGGAAACGCGATAGTCGGCGTCTGAACGCCCGACGTCACTGCGAAAGCGATGCCGGCCTGCGACTGCTCCAAAACTTTGAGTGTCAAGCCCGCCAAAGCAACAACTTAGCAAAATCGAGGAAAACCTCTCAAAACCTAGAAACAACTTCACCAATTGAGCCTAGCAACAACTTAGCAAAAGCTAGCATAACCTCGCGAAAGCTACAAACAACTTCAGCAAGTCACGTAAAAGCTAGGTGATCACAAACTCCACTGTTGACTCCATCCTTGCACCACTGGTGCAAGCTGCGCACGTTTATTTTCTGCGGACATGACTTCCTGTTGAATGTTACCACGTCATTACTCGTGTGTTCGTTAAAGATCAGCGTTCCCGTTTCGCCTGCACACAACATGAGGCCTATATTTGTCGCTGAACTGCCACTGATATTCGTAAGTGTATCTAAATCCCTTGCATCAACCATTAATAGCATTAGGTCTTTCGCATACATCAAAACAAAGAACTTCTGTTGCAACCTTTCCCTTCACGGATGTAGGATAAGTATAAACCTAATTCACTACCTTGCAGTCGCCTTTCTCCGACTTTAACAGAGAGCAACAACGGAGTTGAACAACAACGGAGATGGTGCAAATTCTCGCTTTAGTCCTCCCTATACTTTCACAACTTTATTGCATTTGGGGCTTTCACATGCAATTTGCACTCGTTTGCCACTGCTACCTACCTCCTTCCACACCTCCACGAAATTTTATTCAAGGCCCTCGGGCTTGAAAGGAACCATAACAATTTCCTATCTGCATTGTCATCAGTTCCCTTATTATCGATAATGGAAACTCCTAAAGATGAATTCTGAGCTATTGAAATGCCTATGACCTCAGTTAGTAGAAGGATACTACCATCTAAGCAGCTGAATGGCCTTTACCCATTTCCCTAATATATTATTTTCCCATCCACATCCACAGCACAAATTTTATGGCTCGAATATCTGGGACTACGAGTTCGCCTGGGGTGATATACGGCGAGAAGCTTCAATTCCGCTTACACAGTCCATTGGCGACGGCGCAAAAAAACGGGCGTACCTTGTGTGTTTTTTACAGCTGCGTTGCTGCAAGAGACCTTACAATCGATCACGCTTCTAATTTCGCCCTCGCATTGCCGTTGTGATTCAAGAGATTGCTTCCAATTCTAAAGTTTACTTCTGGGTTTACATTTCTAATCTACGCTTATGTTTTGGAACCGTTCTATTTACAATAACAGCTTCGCTACAAAAGCGACCTACAAGTCTGGGAGACAGCACTAGTAGTTAAAATGTAATTTGGTGCCTCCACAAAGTACAATGCTCCTTTGCAGCAGTAGAAAATGTGCTACAAACTGTGTGGTGTTTACTTTAGCGGAACGAGAGCTTTCTTGATATTATTCAATCATGGATCTTCTTGTTTATAAGGACTCGATAATAAACTGAAATGTTTTCTTTTTCTGAAAATAAACCCGTCCCTATTCTACCAAGGATGCGTACCACACATAAAAAAGGTTTAGAGCAGGTGTTTTACGCAATTGCTTACTGTGGTTGTGCGGCTCGTTTCGACGTCTCTTTGGATTTTTATGTTATTCTATTGGCGTGTTCTCCGTTCATGCATATTTTACTTTGCGTGCCTCTTTTAGCATTGCCATTCTTGGTCACGTCATGAAGAATACTTTAAGTTTTTGCAAACCACCACTTTATAAAGCGCAGCCTCGAAATTTACTTTATAGAATTTCGTCTAGTATGCTCCGCCATCAATTCAGAAAATAAGTGTAAGACAAAAGTGTAAGTTGTTACATTAAAATCTTTCAATCGCAGTGTCCGTAATATTGCATTTACAAAGTACTTTGCTAACCACATACCTCCCGAATGTTGCCAAACCTTAGTTGCCGAAGGGGAATCTTAAAAGTTAATTTAAACATGGAAGTATTGCTCAAAAACATTTATTAGCTTGTGTCATACTCTGGTAATGAGACAGCTGTTCATAGGTCCCCTCAATGAACACAATTGCTTTAAGTCTTTTGCAGTAAACTGCATTTGCCACAGGTTGGAAGAAAAGCCCATATGATCTTCGAGAATGTTTGCTGTACCAGTTACTAGTGTTACATAAAAGTTTATTCCGTGAAATCGGAGTAAATCGGAGTAGCCTGGCAGATTCTCAGACGCCGTACTGCTTGAGTTGAGCACTCACTGACTGCAATTTATCCAGAAATGATGCCCACCACACCAGATATAATGGCGCTGGCGCACCACATGCTATTAGCGCGATCAAACATGCCAATGAACCCACAAGTGAACAGTGCATACACTGAGAAAAAAAGACGCTTCGGGCCAGCTGTTCATGCTGCTGATGAAGGGCATTGCTTAGACCTGCGCCACTCTGCCACGAACCACCAACAGTGTTCTGGCCCCTCACGATAACCAAATCGCACCGCTTACATAACACAATGTATGTAAACGCGATAGACGTGCGAAAAATCCAACGTTCTATACATTACGTCTAGAACCATCTCACTGAATCGCTGAGGGACCAGAACATTACTGGCCCCAGGCTGAATGTTCCTTGGGACCCCAGTGATGGGGACGGTAGTTATGACGATGAAAGATCATGACGATCGACAAAGATGTGAAATAATTTGACAGTTACACATGTCACCTTCTGTTTCCAAAACAATATAGACATAAAAGGTTATGTTTCTATGAGCATACATAAATGAACAACTTGGATCTTCATATAATGGTTGCAAAACTCATAGTTGGAGAAATTGTGGTTCATCTGTTAACTTGGTATCTAAAGCTCACTGTCCAACGGAAACGGCGATATAAATTAATTGTGAAATTTGTCACAAATTTGCAAACTCAGAAAAAATGTAATGACGAGTTGTAGGCGACAAAAATCTAAGCGTAGACTTTTAGAGTACCTCTGCATATACAGCATACCATTTGCCCGTATACCAGCAAGAAGCCGCGTAATTATGGAGGCGAACGCAAGAGGGGAAGGTCTCTTAAGATCGCTGGTAAAGTAAAGGCAGGTCGCCTTCTCGTACCCCACCATCCTCTGCTTCTATTTCAGGCACCCCTAAACCCTTTTGGAGAATTCTTGTCGAAGACACTGCTTCCACGATGCTTTGCAATTTATTATTGTTAAGAGGCCCCTCAAGCTAGCATTTCTTGTGGAGCACCCCAGCAGTAAGGCGCCAAAGGCTGCAGTCCCCTAATTCCAAGGTTATTCCGGTCCTGTGTTCAATGATTGTATATAATTCTATACAAGTCCTTTCATTGTTGTATGTATCATCAGAGACGCTTGATCAATTTTATCATCCGGATATATCCAGCTATGAATATTATGTGCCTATGAATCAAGAAACTACCATAATGAATTAGCAAGTGAGATGTTCCACGTATATAATGATACAATTTTCAAGACCACATACATTTGTCTTGCAAGCTAGCTTTTGAAAAGTCAATCATACCAGTCTATGAACGCTCTCAAATCGCAGCTTTCCCTTGAAAATTATAGAAAAAATAAGCCTTGCAAGTTCAACGCACACAAACGCGAGGCGTTTGGTGGTACCACTTTTCGTCGCTGGTATTTAGCCAGTTTAAACGGTAACTCACGTATTTTTGTATGACTTGGAACGTAGATATTAGGTCTAAAGAACAACTTCAAAACATGAATGCAATCTTTTTTCTGATTTTACTGTAATACTCAATCATCTGGGCCCAGGGCTTGGTCAATTGGAAGGGGCAAGAACTTTTGCATCTTTGTTTTCACTTTTTGAAGTTGTTTAACGGTTCACAAAAGTGATTACAAAATAAAATTACACTCACCGCTCTGAGCTGTTGGGGGATTTCACGTGCCAGGTGTAGGTTGCTTCCCCGGCATCCTCGTCACTTGATGTAAGGTCAGCAGTTAGGCACCTCAGTTGCGGTGCGTCAACGCTTGCCTCAGCCAGCACCAGATTTGGCAGGTTGGCAACAGTCTGCAAATTGAATAAAGTAGAAAGATGGCATCTTAAGCGTGATCATTCAAACGAAGTAAAATCCGGAGCCCGTATTCACAAGAACCGTCTTACATTAAGTATGCATATTCTAGCCACTCACGATGTTGGCCGTAATAGTGAACGCAGCCGTCTAATTGTGAATACCACTTAGGCCAGAGCCTTTGTGGCTGGAACCGCTTATTCTGTCCTTCATGTTTATTCGAGCGATGCTACCAGTACTTTAGGTTTCGAGGTAGAATCGTACAATCGTATGATTTGTATGAATCGTATAATTGTAGAATCGCGTAATCGTATGATAAATTTAGGGAGCTATTGTCATGTTTTTTGAGCCCTTAACCTACCACTACTTCACCGTTACTG
This sequence comes from Dermacentor variabilis, assembly GCF_050947875.1. NCBI lineage: Eukaryota > Metazoa > Arthropoda > Arachnida > Ixodida > Ixodidae > Dermacentor > Dermacentor variabilis. Next base: position 61,335,103 of record NC_134573.1, on the reverse strand, counting down.
TTACGTCTACCTTTTAAACTGCTCTGTTATACTGCCGCTTGTGCTGCCGGTTCTACTACAGGTTTGTACCTTATTTTTGTTTTGTCACCCACCGTCTTCTAGCATGAATACTAAGTTTTGCTTACCGTAGTGTAAATAAGGTAGTCATTGGATAATAATGACCGTAGTGTTTATTGATACGTTTCCCCCTCCCGTCTTATGTGATACCCTTAAAGGAGTCCTTAAGGGGCAATAAATGATATTGGTGATGGTGATTATGATCAGTATGATGATGATTATTATTCAACCAGGGAAGAACCAAGTCTATGTTATAGGGAGTGAAGTGGACAAACTTCCAGTTGACAAACTTCCAGTTATATTTTCACTGCATGCAATCAAATTACATGATTATAATTATTTAGCCAATTTTTTATTTAATTAGTCAAGATCACAATTAGGGGCTGTAGAGATCGAGAGGGATGACTACGGTATAATCCCTCTTTTCAAGTGATGGTTTATAACTCCTGCAGGTGTTTCCTCTTAGTAGGTCATACTCCCCTAGCCGCACACTGTTATGCTTCCCCGTGTGCCAGGGGGTCGGGCCTCCTCAAGCTGTTCTTGCAGCTTTTACCGGTCCTCCTCCTAACTTTTTCTTGTTGCGAAATAAAATTCAATTTAATAATAAGTGAGATGTTTCTAACTAGGCATGCTTCCCGTCACTAAAGTTTAAAGCAGGGCTGCTAGGTTGCTTAAGTTATTACACTTAGTTGCAGCAGTACATGGTGCGCATGAATATGATATATAGTTATAAACAATTGTTCCACGACCAGTACCCTTGTGCAGCTCGTCTTTGTCTTCTTTTCTCCGAGTGATGGGAAGTATGTATGCTAATACGCTTTGCATCTTTATTTTTTTTCTGGCTGAGAGAGAAATCACGCGAAATATAAAAGCATACCATTCGACTAGGCGATTACGCGCACACGATATCAGCACAAATTGGTAACATGTTACTGAGGCGTTTGTCAACCAATACACAACGCGATACCTCCCGGTAATTATTGCGCATTGACATCCATAACACCATCATTCCTGGCGATTAACCTTGAGATGAATGGCTTGCGTTCGCATTGAGGATATTGAAAGGTGGTATGTTTTAACACTTGTGAGGGCCTTCCAGCTCAGACATATATATATATATATATATATATATATATATATCCTGAGATGGTGTACATTATTGAAAACATCCGTTTGATTGAATATTCTTGGGAAAGGTTGGTGCCTATATCTGGCGACAGATACCCCTTTTTTTCTTACAAGCTAGATACTCTTATAAGTTTCCCAATAGAAGTAGAAGTAAATAGGAAAGAAAATACAGCGGGACGTTCATGCACACTGAGTTCGCGTGCAAATAAATATATTGTTTAGACAGCTTATATGTTCACACCACATGACAGTGGCCAATTGCAAATGAGATCTCTGTCGAGTGCCGCATTAGAAACCCAGCACTAACCGACTCGGACACAGGAGTCACAGAGAAACAAAAACGCAAGGAAGCACGTAAACAAGAATATCTGCTATTTCGCAAGCACAATAGCATAAATACTAGCGCCACGAATAAACAGATGAAAGGAATCGTTTTAGGATTGAGTAATTTTTTCCCTCTTTCTCTCGCCCGCGGTGTAGGGTAGTAAACTGCACACTCGTCTCACTGACTTGTTTGCATTGCCATTACTTGCTTTCTCTCTATTGATATCTTATGGACAGTGTCCTAATCTTTCCAGGTTAAAAGATGATGTCCTTTGTGTTGTTCAGCCTGTCCAATCGTCTGATGTAGACTCCTCATGAATCTCTACAACTACCGAATTACCATTTTGACAAGTAGAACAAGAATCAAAAGTTGATATATTACATTTTATGTCTCATTGCACGGCGAAAAATACTAGACATACTAATGCCCTAAGAAAACTAGGAGTGAAATGCACTATGTCCATTCGTGTAAAAGGAGCAGTCATATTTGAGATTCGTGTTTGATAGGTGGCCACACTGTACACGTTAAACGATTATTGATGCATTTGCTTACAGTTATACTAAATACAAAATAATAGTTGAAAATAAAAACACAATGGGAGAGTTCACTTTACATTATTCTGTTAATATCTTGTGAAAGCCGATATTTATGTGGCCTCCCACAGCTCGGTCTTACCTCAAAGAGACTATCGTTTATTACGCTTGACAGGCTATACTTTATTCATTTCTGAAATAACACTTACCTTCTTTACTATAAAGAGATTAGCTTTTAAGCGCACAAATCAACAACGCTTCCACACGCTAGCAAGTAAATGAAGACAGAAGTCTTGTGTCATTCCTTCCTCTCTTTCGTACATACACCATAACGCAGTTTATTTTACGGTTGAAAAAAAAGATATACCAGATCCAACACATCTCGTCGAACACTGTCTTGGTTTCTGTATTATTGTATGTCAGAGCAAGGCCGTGTCTAAAGCCTTTGTGTACACCACATCATGTACGTTGAAAGCTGTATAAAATGGGATTTTTCGACATCCAATCGACTTCGTGAGTTTTTTGTACTCACCGGTGCTACGCAATGTTACCCACAAGACAATCATCTTAAGAGCTAGTTAGCCATGGCACGATAGCAGCAAACGCGCAAGTTGAAGCCTAATGGTTAGAATCCGGCTTGTGTGCTGAGGGACTGATGTTCAAAGCTACCATCGCGAACGTAATACATTTTCTATTTTTACATGCGAACCATTCAGCAATAGCTCAGCAGTACACAACTGGCACGTGCAGGGATCTTTTGTGAGAATTCGCAAAGAAAGCGTCCATTTGAAAAGTGTTTCGTTCATCAGGGCACTGTGTTAACGCAAAATAGTGCATTGCCGTTGTAGAGTACTGCAAAAAAAGTCGACTCTTTATTGCGCCTATAAAATTGTCCTCGGTCCAAAATTATCACATTAACACGGTGCGAGACTTACTGCGCCATAGAGAAAAACTGCCACCTCAATTTCTTGCCTAAGTCCATGTGTATGCGCAACGTAGCATGTAACATTTTGATACAGTCTTCAAGCTGAGAAATTGACGCAGATTTCTTTTTTTTCAGAATAGCCGGAAACTACCCCATTCAAAAAGCCATAGCACATGGCGGCCCGCCCACCGCTCTAGCCGTGCCTACTCCAAGCTGCCGGGGAGCATAAATTTACTTGCGTTTAATAAAAATACTTCCGTATTTAATATATATCATATATGAGGTATGACATCTCTATATCTCATACGTTTGACGTCGAAGACGACGATGGACAAGGAGAGAAACACCCACACAGGGCGCCACTTCCGACAATCTTTAGTCAGGAAGAAACGCCACAACTTAATACAACCACTGCCATCCGAGTGCTGTGCACATTTCCTTTAAGAAAAAGCATTTTTTTTTTGCAATAATGACATTGATGCAACACTCACGCAACTATCACCTGCCTGAATATTTATTTTCGCCTCAATTACTCATCGAAACTTTTTACTGCGGCTTGTGGCCACAGGGCAGGCCTAAAAATTTGGCTTACAGTTGCAATCCCGACAATCAATTATCGCGAAAAGAATTCTTTTACCTGAACGTGAATGCGTACAGATGAACTAGCATAGCGCTCCTTCTATAAAATAGCAACGTTGTTTTCTGCTTAAACATTCTTGGAAGGGGCGCCCTGTGTTTGTGTTTCTCTCCTGATTCGCCGTCGTCTTAGCGCATTTCACATTAGATTATGCTCAACCAACACGCCCAGCTGTCTGTCCTGACGCCGGTTATCTGCTTGCGCTGTGCTGATTCAACCCCATCTAGACCTTGTCCACTTGAGCGTGCTCCGCGCCTCTTGTGGGTAAATTAGATAAAAAAGCTACTCAATGTAGGCAATGCTACTCGCTTTGAAATTTAAAAAAATGACGTCCTATAAACGAGCAGCGCTTTCGATTGGGCTTTTGAAACATACCTGCGGGATACCGGCCTATGCTTGCGTCTGTGTTTACCGATATTTAACGTCAGTGTATTGGCACCAAATCAGATTGGAATAGTTTTTACGTTGTAGGGCCCCCAGTCAATATGATTTGAATACTTGCAACCTGTAAGAAATGCTAAACAATGCTGCGGGAGGTGAACTCAAATATGCGTACTTACGCGCCAGGCGTCCATAGGATCGCTGCCGCTTCTCTTTTTGCCGAAGCATACGGCCGGTACTGAAGCCACAGCGAGCACGAAGATGACTACGGAGCGCATTTTGTTTTCGTGCAGAAGAGCTCAGTGCACACGTTGCCCTTCTAGCGATATGCGAATAGGCCATATTAAGCTTGTATATATATGAACGAGAAAGCGCTTTAGACCTAACGATAAACTAAACCACACATGAGCAAGAGAATTCACCTTTTCCTAGGTATGTGAGTTTTTATTATCGTTTAGCCTTGTGCTCGTGCTCGCCTTCAACAAAGAAGATTGATTTATGTGCTGAGAATGTACACTAAAAGATATGTCCATTCTCAATGACGTTTGACAACATCGACAAAATGAATCCAAAAGCATTGGACGCCAGCTTGTGGAAGCTTCGTAGAAAGTGCGTCATTGAAGTCAGAAAAGCTCGAAAAAAAGAAAGCGGACTTTTCCGGCAAAACGAAAGGTCAACAGCGCTCTCAAAAACGGCGCATGGCTTTAAATGCTTCTGCATCAAATCTACACTATTGGTCATTGCCGGTCCAACCGCGCAACAATGTCCGGCATAAATCTGTAATAATGGCTAATAAATTATTCAAGCACTGGTAACGGAATGATGCAGCTCACAGAGCTGTTTCTTGTTCTTTGTGTTTTTATGGGCACCGAAAGTTTTGCGCTCCGCCCCGTCAAAACTGAACATTTCCATATTTTTTCCTCAGAGAGCATTTGACATTTAATTCAGAACCAATCGGTGACTGCTCTCGCGTTGAACCTGTAAAGGATTCTCGTGCGACTTTAATAAGGCGAACGACTCATATACATATAGAAAAGTATACTCAAAGTCTGCGTTGCACTCATGAAACAATTACTACTGCTTGAACCACGGGCTATGCAGGATACTAAACCAAGAACAATACAAGACGCACTTACGACACGGTTAACGTGCTTAAGTTACATAGAAAATGAACACCTAGATTTTTCGTTACATTGCTTTTTTTTTTCAAAAGTATACCATCTGACTTCAGAGCTAAATAAAAAATGCAGTCTTTCTTATATAAAAATCCATCAGAATGTTTCTTTTATTGTATGAGTGCGCCATTAGAGCTGCACGACTCCACAACTTAATTAATGATCCTTTTTCGAACACGACTGTAACGTGTTTAGCGAGCAGTTTTATGTTGTCTGCATACTGTACTAGTCAGCGCCTTTATTTCAAGGAGCGAGATCACTTATGAACGCATTCAAAGTAACAGGCTCAAAAATTCAACCCTTGGGTAAACCATATATATATATATATATATATATATATATATATATATATATATATATATATATATATCCTTATATCCTTATAAGCTTACTGATACACAAACACATTTTTGGTGTTGATACTAGTAACCTTTAAGCATAAAACAAAGAACCTCACTGACAACATACATGTTTACCACATGGGCTAGAATGTTATAAATCATCAAATGAAAAGCTGGAGAAAAGTACAACACAGTCTACCACTTCACCTCTTAGTTGATAATAGTTCACCGCTTTCCCACTGTCATCAGACCTATGCACTAGAAAAACCAAAATTTTCCCAGGTTCTGGAAACCCCCTTTGCTCCAAAAATAAATGCGAAATGTGCTCAAGAGGCCACATAAACAAACATGCACACCCATTCACTGTATAGCAACCATCACATGCGATGACGTCACCGCATTAATGACTAATTTTCCACCAAAATAGGCGCCATCGCATTAGCTCGTCACGCCTGGGTGTAACAGGGTGATAGACAAATAAATGAACATGTGAACGCCTGAGAGACACCATCAGGAGAAGCTTTCGCCTGATTAGATCTTGTAACGTCACCGATACGCGCCTCGAAGCGAGTATACCAAATCAGATAAGAAAGCGCTTGGTGTCATTTTAGTGATAACATGCACACTCACGATGTTCGTTTTCGAGTTAAAATTTCCGAAACGGCCGCCTGGCAGAACATGCTGCCATGTACCACCTTTCAAAGCTGAAGCTTCTCGAGATTGATGACCCGGTTCTCGTGAAAGGTTATGTCGAAGTCCTTCATTTTGTTAGGTGTCACTCCACAAAATGCTTCGAGGCCTTCTCTGCGGCAGCTAAAGAAATATATTATTCGATCCCGCAAAATCGCCTTGTTCAATGTGCCGAGGATTGTATTGACAAAAATGGCGCCACAAGCTTCTCACAGAGAGCAGGTGTTTCAGTACAATACTTCGTAAATGTTTTGCGTTTCCGGCGGTCAACTTTTGTACATTGGAGCAATAGGCAGCACCTGTGGATGGAAAGCACTTGTATAGAGTCGTGCCTAGCTCCCGTCCTTAGGAACCTATGCTTTGCACATAGATATAGGGACACGTATGTGCGCCTCATGGGACTACCAGGTTTTCAGGGAGCTTTTAGACTTGTCGTTGATATTTAGTGTTTCTACATTACCGTAGTAAATGTCTCGAACGGAAATGTGTTAAGACCTTTACGATTTTTTGCGACCGTTTCGAGGTCTCATGGCGTGACTTTTGAAGTGCCTGTCGACAATAAGCTCCGATTTCTTGACGTGCAGTTCATCTCTACCGATAGTGGGACCTTGTGGCATTACAGCCCACGAGCTAACAAACCTCTTATCCAACTTCATTCAGCCTATTTGACGTTGGTAAAGAGAGGCATAAATAACATATGTTTCAATATAGCCCTTAAACAATCATGCCCACTCCTAATCAGATCCAGTGTCCAGCAGCCGTCAGCGCGTATTCAGGAGACAGGTCATCCTAACCGTCTGTTGGTGTCGGAGGCGGAGGTGTTGCTAAAACAGAAACGTTCGTGAAGTTGCCCCCGTGAAAATGCCAGAGTTAGCGGCCGTGAGCAGGTGAAAACAGCCGTGATTCCATACAGACACCAGGTATCATATAGCCTGGAAAAGATAGGAACTCGCGCTGACGTGCGAGTTCTTTTTTTAGCTCCAACTAGGCTAAGTACCTTGAGCGAAATAAGTAAGCAAATGAGGAAGGTGGTCTATCGTATTACGCTGTGACGTCGTAAATGCTACGTAGGCCAAACCTGAAGATTTATCAATGAGCGCTTGAGACATTGCAGAAAGAAGTGTCAGAGTTTATCAGGTAGCGGTTTTCTTGATTTTCATTGCAAAACGTGTCCATTCCGGCCATGCTGCCCACTTTTATATGATACCACTATTACAGATAGGGATAAGCACGAGTGTGCCATGTTAATATTTGAAACAGAGCAAATCCTCTTTTCTGTTGACCAACCTACGAGCAAAATATCACTGTCATTGTCCGCTCTAGAGTTAGATTAATTGAGCAGGGCATGAAAGCTGGGCACGTTTGCATTATGTCATTTAGCTATTCTTGTGATTTCCAGATGTACCTGATTTAGATTCTTTTCATGCCATCATGTGCTATCGTGAGCAATATTCGGGTACACAGCAGCGCGTGCCAGATAGCCGGAAACCCTGCTATGGGCGATACGTGGCAACCACCGTCGCAAACAAAGTAGAAAGAGGGACGCTGTTCTAATACCGGCTGGTACTCCCACGATGCGTCTCTTTATATAAAGTGCGGAACTTCACTTCGCCAGCGCACATTGATACAGCTGTTTGGTATTCCTGTTAGTGATAATTTTGTGCACTGACGCCTGGTCGAAAGCAACACTATCTTAAAGCGTAAGTATCCGAGAGCTACTTCCTCGCAAAATCTGTCCGTCTGTGCGGAAGTCGTGACACAATGCGCTCCATAATATATACATCAGGTCCTATTGGGGTATATCTGAAGATACCTTAGGCTAAACACAGGAACCGTCGCCTAAGGGCTGGGCTCTGAAAATAAAACCATGACTGAAAAAAATGACTCGCTAAGTTACTGGGCACATAACCGTCTAATCCGCTATCGGCTTCCAGTGAAACGCTGTAAGCTGCCGTTTTCGACAAACACAGGTGCGGAGGAAGTGCGAACTATCGGCGGAAGAGCGTCCTGCGTTCCACTCTATTCTCGACAGCACCGTCCGCGTATCACTTTAACTCAGTTTCCAGGGCATTTGCCACGCGTTCACGTGTTACACTCCTATTCCTCGCAATAGTACGTGTATGTTCATGGCTGATATCTCTGCGCACGTGGGAGGACCTATCACGGAAGTAAAATTTTCGTTCTTGATTGCACTCATCTTCATCTTCGTTGCTTGTGTCCTTGTTCTGATGCGCTATCCACAAACCTTTCCATGATCCCACCAAAATATACATATTCCTGCAGCAACACAATGTTGTGAACGAATGCCATTAGGTTAGTGTTCTTCTCATGAAATAAGTAACCGGCTGTACTGAAAATTTTGACATTGATTCCTCTCGGGGATGCACAGTAAAGATAGTGAAAGCAACTGAAGACCGTATATAGAAATTTTCTGCAGTGAGTCTCCCATCAGCCAAAATTTTCTCTATTCTTCATCACCGTGGCAATGCATATATCGTTTATCTATCGGTCAATTTGATCCGACTCTGTGACATCATGTCACTCTTGAAATTTGTTCTCCGTCTTCATTCCCAGCACCGCTAATATTCTTCCGCTTCTTGACAGGCGGGGCAGCTGCCAAACTTACAGCGCTACCTCCACTGAAACGTCGGATTGTCCTTCTATCCCTGAGTACTAACACCTCCAGGAATCCGAGGTCTTAATGCCCGAAAAACAAGGCTGACCAGAGTTTTCAGCATCCTGAAGATGGACGGCAAATTTCAGCAGTTCTCATCTTAAGATGACTCAAAGGTAATCCAGTTAACATTCTAACATTGTAGCGACCACGTAGTGACACACCGAATTGTCGAAGGTCCCTTTCTTTAGAATCTGTACAGATACTTCTGGGATTTAAAGTGTTTCAGCTATATGTGACATACACTGTCTCATTGATCGGACCCTTTTGCTATGACCCTTGTTCGTCAGGCTTCTCCGTGACCGTGATGGTAGAACGACGACTGTATGCGGACGGCGCATGCAGGGATGACGATAATGGGATTACGAAGAAGAAATAACTTCGATGAAAGTTGGTGTGACGCCAGTGTGATGACAAAGAGATAACAATTTTAGGTGATGACGATAGTATGACGACTTTGTCACGACGAAGGAATGACGAGAACGGGGTCATGAAACTGCAATCATGACAGTGGAACGACCACCATGATGTCACGGCAGAGGTGCGGCAACGAATGTAAGACGATGAGGCAATGACTGCAATGACACGAAAACGGTAACATTATCGCGGTTTATTAACGATAGCAAAGTTACAACAGTGAAAAGATAGAATGACAGCAATGAGACATAAAACAAGGTATTTAGACGCACAATGGACGTCACATTTTGAATCATTAAGAACAGCCGATAAATTTGATGTAGTGGATATCCTGTGGAGGTCATCACTTCAATATCAGACAGCGAACGTTTCACGGGCGTGTACTTTCGTTCGTCGCATTGGAACAACTAAATGATGATATACGATGACATTTAGGATTGCTTTTCTCTTCACAATAACATACTTCGCATGACCTTTGCATACGCAGCTTGCAAGTCCACTACGATATGATTTTGTTTTGCAAGTGATCTATAGCACTGTGGTGCTTTCATTTCATGCAGCAAAAGGAAAGATAAAGTATTATATAAAAAACATTTATGACATGGCAGTCGCTCGATCCAGGACGTCATAACGCACAATTGACGGCGGGTATTATAATTTTGCCTTTGCCCTATTGTGCAGCTTTATTACCATGACAGAAGGTACTAGCTATTAGTTGCCTTAAACAGGCACCATAGAAATATTGGCTCTTGAAATATTGAAAACATCATGGCTTCCCTGTTGTGCATATAACGATGCACTTATGCAAAGGTAGCTTCGTACTAGCTGCGTCATTGTTACTGATACAACGATAAGAAACTTGGCGGATCCTACGCACTGTGGGCTGTACGCTGTGACTGCCGATAATTAGCGGTGACCTTGGCAGCGAAAGTTTAATTTCTACAGCAGCTAGTCCAATACGAGACATTTCCTTGCGGGCACTACTGCTGTTTGCGTAGTCCGCAGAACACACAGGGATGCGCCTTTACTTGAGGCATTGCTGTGCATCATTTTTCCTAATCTGTGGGAGCTGAGCATTATCATTGCCTCACGTGGCACATCCAATCGCGGCAGAAGTGTCAAACTTTAACTTAATTTAAGGGATGTACGTAATTCAAATAATTATCACAATTATACGTATACATTGTACACATATATTCGCTGTGGGTACCACATATCATTGCATATCGAAGACTCTCCTGTTCCGTGCGACGCTTCTTTCGGACCGGGGAGTCCTCTACGCTGAGTGCACGCTTTGGAGCCATTTTTCTGACGCGTGTTTGCTTGCTCCTTCTGCATACGAGGCCCGAACGAAGTCGCCACGCCAGGTCCAAGCACTCTCTTAAGGCTATGGATGATCGTGATGTTTATGCTATCAGTCAGTTTCTATCAGCCTGCCACTTCCACAGCCCAACACTTGCATATTTTGTCGCATAGGAAAGCGAGAATAGCATGCGCCATGTGCACAAACTGTGAAACACTACCGTGAGGAGCGCCAGCCCTGAACGAGCAAGACATAAAACCAAGCTACGTTTTTGCCTCAAATATACTCAGGAAGTGATCAGAAAGCCATAAATAAAAGTTATATTTGGCTTGTGAAAAACTGTTTTCATTTATTGCAATGAATGGCTTCTTGAATTTTTGTGCAAAAAGAAGATCTCCACACAATTGTGTTTGTTAGTTTTGTCGACCAATATTACAGTCAGCCTTCGTGCATGGCGTTAGTTCACGGGCTACAGAACATTGCACGCATATTTAATACAAGATAAATGTCATGTTCATTTCAATCTCAGGGACGTGCGGTTGGTAAGTGCATTGAGACAGAAATTTGAAGGTCTCGATAACAACCGCGATGTTAACGTTCCAGAATGCGTATTTACATATATATATATATATATATATATATATATATATATATATATATATATATATATATATATATATATATACGCGTTCTGGAACGTTATTATACATATATATTGTCACGTGGTAGTGACGGTTCAGAAGGCAGCAAACCTGAGATTAACGAAACGAGCGTTTTATTGGGCGGACTTGTGCCCTCAAAAACAATTTAATATTTGGGGTTTTACGTGCCAAAACCACTTTCTGATTATGAGGCACGCCGTAGTGGAGGACTCCGGAAATTTTGACCCCTTGGGTTCTTTAACGTGCACCTAAATCTAAGCACACGGGTGTTTTCGCATTTCGCCCCCATCGAAATGCGGCGGCCGTGGCCGGGATTCGATCCCGCGACCTCGTGCTCAGCAGCCCAACACCATAGCCACTGAGCAACCACGGCGGGTCCCTCAAAAACAGGCAACACTCAAAGAACAACGGTAGCGGCGAACACGATCCGCGGTTGTCGAAATCTCATCAACGGTTCAAGCGCGTCGGCTTTTATACATCTATCGTCGAATGTTCCAGACAAATCGCTGGGACCCGCACGGCTTCCACAAAGTTCTACATTGTTCGCATCGCGGACACATGCAATCAGATTACACAAGGTTCGGTCACAGACAGTGGATGCAGCCACCGATAATATCCATCAAATTTCCGATACAAGCAAGCGCGTCCTGCGCTGTCCGATAACATTTGTGAGGCGGTGAAACGTGTCGCCCGATGAAGGCAAGTACACGTGTCAATATATATATATATATATATATATACATATATATATATATATATATATATATATATATATGGGGGTTTTCTTCAAAGTTCAGCACGCTGGACCCGACGTAAAATACGCAGGAAAGAGACGACGAACTTTTTGGGAGACTTCTTTTTCTTACTTAACGTTTTCGGCTGGTGGACCAGCCTTCGTCAGAGTACAGTGACGAAGTACTGTACTCTGACGAAGGCTGGTCCACCAGCCGAAAACGTTAAGTAAGAAAAAGAAGTCTCCCAAAAAGTTCGTCGTCTCTTTCCTGCGTATATATATATATATATATACATGTGTGTGTGTGTGTGTGTTTGTGTGTGTGTGTGTGTAGCGAATTGTGTAGAGTTCGCGAACGCAATATCACGCATACAAATATCTGAAGCATTTGTTTTTGTCATTTAATAATTGGTGTTTTTATCACTATGAGCTCAACAGTTCCGTATATTTAACTGTCACAAATTCTGGAACACGTTCAGAGGATGGCTTGAAAAAATGATTGCTCATAATGAATTCGTGTTCAAACAAATGACGTTAAGTTGTTATTAATGAATTCGAGAATGTGGCCTGATTTTTCAATATCGTGCTTTGGGTGCACACCGTTCTGTTTTGTGACGTTCAGAATGAAAATAAAACTCAGCGCTTTTCCACTCTGTGAAAAAGCATGACCAGCCAATCTGTGTATGGGGGCCACTTAACGGCTAACTGCCGCACCGCCATGGGTCGGTTCGGCATTGCACTATCTTCGGGATCGGCCCACGTATGGAGAGTGCTTAACGCCTTCTTGACCTCCGCCGCGGGTCGCCCGGCATTGCACTATATCCGGGATCGGCCAACGTGTGGGGATGATGATGATGAAAAACTTTATTTATCCCTCTTTAAAGGGAAGGAGGCGATGGAATAGAGGGTGGGAGGAGGAACTACTTGAAGTAGGCCTCCTTTATCCTCTCAGCCCACTCCAGGATGGCCTCCTGAAGATCGGGCCTAGAGCTGCGCAAGGCAGCCTCCCACTGCTCCTCACTAGATATTAATTGCTTGAGGAAAGAGGGAAGGGGGTGCTTAGGGCACCCTCACATGGTGTGGTTTAAGTCTGCTCTGGGAGAGATACAGAATTTACAAGAGGGAGAAAGGTAAATGGCGGGATGAATGCGGTGGAGGAGGTAAGGGGACGGAAAGGTGCGAGTCTGCAGCGGTCGCCACAGAACTTCACACCTACGCGGGGATTTGCCCATGAGTGGCGGAAAGGTTAAGCGCTCTAATCGGTAGTTTGTGCAGATGTCGTGGTAAGTAATAAGTCGATCCCACGCTGTAAACGGCGCCTCCTCCGTGGCGAGGTCCGACACATCTGATGCCTGAGCCCGGACTTGAAATCCTCGGGCAATGGCATGAGCCGCCTCGTTTCCGGCAAGGCCCGCATGCGCGGGAGTCCAGATTAATGCCACAGTTTGATGGAAAGGATGGGCCACGAGGAGAGAAAGGGCTAGCTTAGAGACCCTACCCGCTCCGAAGTTGTGTATGGCTGCTTTGGAGTCGCTAACGATAACTGATGAATTTTGAATTGTGAGGGCCAGGGCTATGGCCGCTTCCTCCGCCTCTTCCGAGGAAGAGCCAGGAATGGAGGCGACCGCAGCGACCTGGCCGTGAGAGTTAATGACTGATATTGCGTAATGATTTCTGTCCCCATATTCGGCGGCACCAACATAGAGCGCGTCTTTAGAGGTGGGGAATTGTTTTTGGAGAGCCTTTGCTCGCTGCCTCTTGCGCTGTTTTTGATGCACAGGGTGCATGTTTTCAGGAAATGGGGGATGGAGAGGTTCTCGTGTATGTGGTGTGGAATGGTGTATTTAGTCTTGATGATGGGTGCCGGAGTGATAGAAAGAGTTTGTAGAATGTGTCGACCTGTTGCGGTGTTAGAAAGTCTGCTATATTGGGATGTGAGGTGGGCTTCTGTGAGTTCAGTAAGTGCGTTGAAAGTGGTATATAAGCATTAGCCTTTCAGTGAAGGTACGTATGGGGACCCCCAGAGCGAATTTATATATTTTGCGTAAAAGAGTGTCGATCTTATTTGATTCTGATTTAAGGAAATGTAGATATGGGGTTGCGAATGTAATCTTACTGATAACGAAGGCCTGAATCAAGCGGAGAACTTCGGCCTCCTTTAGTCCGCCATGTTTATTGGAGACTCGCCCTAGAAGACGCAGGGTGTGATCGACTGTGGTGTGCAGTGTATGTAGGGTATATGGGTTGAGCCGGTTGCTTTGAATGTGTAAACCGAGCACCCGGAGCCTGTCCACTCTAGTAACAGGGATGTGGTTTAGGATTACCTTTATACTAGACATGTGTTTTCCGGCCCCCTGGTGGGGGCCGGAAAAGCAGCTCGGATTTTTGAGGGGAGCATGTGAGATTCATAGCCCCAGCATGAGCCATGACGGCGTCTGCTGCGGCCTGTAGAGTGTCTTGAATCTCTCCATCGGAGCCGCCAGTCGTCCAAAGAGTGATGTCATCGGCGTAGAGTGAAAACTTGAGATCGGGAATAGACCGCAATACTTGGCTATCGGCATCATAGAAAGATTAAAAAGAAAAGGGGACAGAACTGAGCCTTAGGGCGTGCCGTAGCTACCTAAAGCGTATGAAATGGATTGGTCTGTGCCTATGTGTATCGTTGCGGTACAGTTGGATAAGAAGGTACATTTGTAGTCATATGTCTTTCCGCCAACCCCAATGAGATTAAGCTCTCAGAGGATAGCGGAATGTGAAACGTTATTGAAGGCTCCGTGGAGGTGCAGACTGAGAATTGCTTGTGTATCTAGACTGCTATTGGGTGTAATGATGTCATGCTTCATTCGAAGCATGATATCTTGGCATGAAAGAGATTTTCAAAAGCCTACCATTTCCGATGGATAAAGATTGTTGTCCTCCATGTATTTACTGAATCGGTTGAGGATGACGTGTTCGAGTGTTTTACCTGGACAAGAGGTTAGGGATATCGGCCTGAGATCAGAAGTGTTGAGTGGTTTGTTTGGCTTTGGGATAAAAATTACCCTGGCATCTTTCCACGAACTAGGGAGGGCGCCAGTGTCAAAGCAGTGATTGAAGTACGCCGTGATGGCTGTGACAGAGTTGTCGTCTAGATTGCGGAGTATTTTATTGTTAATAAGGTCGGAGCCTGGTGCTGACATTGTGCGTAGGGTCGCGAGGGCATGGTGAACCTCTGCTTCCGTAATAGCGGCGCTAAGTAGGTCGTTGGGTTCGCCAGTGTATTTCGGCAGGTCATACTTCTGAGCGGGAGGCAGATGTTTATGGCGGAGGTCGTCGAAGAATCCGTTCAGATTGTTTTTGTGTGCATGTAGCAGTTTGTTTATGCTATGGTTGTGATGTGTGCGCGATGTGGTAGGGTCTAATAAGTGTCGCAAGAGCTGCCATGTGCGCTTGTTATCGAAGTTGTCATGCATACTTTTACATACCTGGCCCCACTGCTGGCAGTCCAGTTGTGTGGCGTACTCCTGGATCTGGAGGTCTAATTTGGCAATTCTGAGTCTTAGTTTGCGGTTGAACCGTTGCCTCTTCCACCGTTTGAGAAGGGACTGTTTGGCTTCCCACATGTGTAGAAGCTTGGAATCAAGCGTGCGTCTGGGCGTCTGAGTGTAGTTGCTGAACCCATTCTGAAATGTCTTGAATCTTCGTGGGAGCTGATATCTGGCGGGCCTCTCTAAAATTGTCCCAATTGTTAAGGCTGAGGCGTTTGGGTGCAAAGGGTTTGTGTTTGAATTATAGTGTGATGGTAATGATGTAATGGTCGCTGCCGAGGTTAACTTGTGAGTTGTGCCATGTGACGTGTTGGATTCTGTGTGTAAGCGTAAGATCGGGGGAGGTGTCCTTAGCTACGCTATTGGGAGTATTTTGCTTACAACGACATGAACACTTCCTTGGACGGTAGAGGTATACAGCTTCGCTGAAAAAAATGTCACATAACCACTGCTAAAAGTTAACTCGGCATCCCCTGTACAGTGAGGAGACAGTAAAAACTGAAGGGCTTTATTCGTGGCTTGTCACAGAGTACGAGCTGCATGATTGTATTGGGCCCCTTAGTTCTGGTAAAATGTGCATGTTTGATGCTGTTGCTTTATTGAGAAGCGACGTAAATGAAGTTCAAGTGTGCGTATTGCTTCCTTTATTGACTCTTCACGCAAGCCCAGAATACGTCTAGAGCAGTGGCATTGCCTGAAGTGCTTTCGGTGCCCTTGATAAAGGTGAACTTACTCTAAAAAACCACCGTGTATATTCTTCCGTATTTTTCTTATGTATTTTTAAGCCACACATATTAAATGAACGCACTAATTGTCTACACTGCTTAAATTTCTTCCGTGTATAGGCGCGGCAGTATAAACGCACAGGAGCACAGCAGAAAGGCTCTTGGCGGGCCCGCACGACGGCCACGCCAAAAGCAGGACTCAGAAGGCTGCGCTAGTTGCAGCATCAAGCCGATTGAGTGCAGTGACGATCACGCTTTCACAGTGCTTTGTCATTTTTGCAACAAAACGCACTTTGCATGTTCCGATGCAGTAATAGCTTTTCGCCTGCAAGGCGCACTTGTGCTGTCGATAGCGGCACAGAACGAGGGCGGTGGCGCCGATGGCGGGATTAGTCCCAAAGTGCCCTGACCTGCGCGTAAGCACATTACGGCTGCCAAAACGCTTTGGGGCTGCCAAGTGAGTAGAAAAGGATGCTGAAGTACTGAGCCATGCCACAAATATTGAGCTAGAATAGCGTGAATTGCCAAATATATTATCCACATTGTCAAATGCAATGGTTGTCTGATGCCTTTGGTGAATTAAACGACACACTTTTATAGTGTGTTTCTTTCAGTGTTAGCTCATTACTCAGTTTCATACAGTTGGCGCAGACCGCAGCGAGAGAGGTGAGAAAGGCAACAGCTAGTTGTTAGAAGGTGCTTCCACTAATTAGTAATGAGTGTTTGGTGAGGTCATACGAGGTTAGGGTCACTATAAGTCTACCAAATGGCACTGCCCTCCTCGTTACATGGGCGGTGAAACCAACCGATCGCGCCTGGTCGTCATTCCATCAATGCTATTATATTGTAATTATACTGTCACTATCTCATAGGTATTGTGCCACCGTTGTAGATATGTCGTCGTTATTGCGTCGTCGTCATACAGTGGCCGTCATGCATTGGTTGTCATGCTATTTATTGATGACATCGTGGTCTTTCCATCGACATGATTCTAGCTTCATCTCATTATCATCATGCCGTCGCCATCACGTCATCTTCGTCACAAAATTGTCGTCATTCCATCCTACGTCGCAGCCGTCATACGGCGGTCGGCATTCCGATGGCAAGCCATCGTCATCATATGGTTGGATTACAGTAGTGGCCACATCATTGTCGTCATACATTCGTCGTCATCCTATTGTGCCCTCATGCTGCCTATGTTTATACCATCACTATATAAACAGAATGATCATCAGGTCATCCCTGTGTATTTGTTCCTTCGCTGACGTACCAGTGTCGCGATTCAGTAATGGCAGTTCCATTGCCGTCATTTACGCTTCTTCATTGTACTCTCGTCATCGTCCTGCCGTCCTCATGCACTCATCGCCATTAAATATCCTCCATGACGTCATGGTCAAGCTTTAGTTATACCGCTGTTATCCTTGTGAATCGTTATCCTATTAATGTGATACCACCTTCTGCTGCTCAAGTTTATGCTAAAGATTCCGGCGCGCAATCGAGTACTGGAGATGATCGAGCGTGGTAGTTTGAACGAGAGTCATGCAAAAAATCATATTCACTCAAATTTCATGGAGGAAGGAGGCCCTTCAGACACCCAAGCTATTCGGTGAACTCAAGATTTAGATAGAAAAACTGCAGCCTGCACCAAAGAAAATATATTAAGATTCGTTTTACATTCAGAAATGTGGCTTAGCTTGAATGCCATGCTTTACTTCATGTAACTGTCTCCTCGCCTGAACCTGCCCAGGACACTTATTGCGTTTCTTTCTACGCGTTCATGGCAGGCGTCATTTAGATTAAGTAAAGCATGCGCTTGAACGTAAGATGCATTTATGAATACAGTATTTTAGAGTTACTGTAAAATTTTTAATGTTTAATGAAAATAAGGGTGGCGGTAATGGTAACATACCAGCGAAGTTCAATGTGGAATCGTTAACTGGCGCCATTCGTATCATAGAGGCCCTAAATAATCACAACCAAAATTGCACACTCCTTACAGCACACCATTCAATAATTCAGAATCCTCATCACGGACATCTTTAATATTCCGCAACAGAATGAGGAAGTCAGAGTAATAATTTTGTTTTGATACGACATCAGCAGCCAACCAAACCCAAATTAGCCAATTTTCTTTGGTGCAGCCTGCACCAAAGAAAATATTTTAAGATTCGTTTTACATTCAGAAGTGTGGCTTAGCTTGAATCCCATGCTTTACTTCATGTAACTGACTCCTCGCCTGAACCTGTCCTGGACACTTATTGCGTTTCTTTCTACGCGTTCATGGCAGGCGTCATTTAGATTAAGTGAAGCATGCGCTTGAACGTACGATGCATTTATGAATACAGTGATTAGAGGTAAAATTTTTAATGTTTAATAAAAATAAGGGTGGCGGTAATGGTAACATACCAGCGAAGTTCAAAGTGGAATCGTTAACTGGCGCCTTTGTAACAAAACGAGTACGCACAGCGGTGCAGCGCATTGCGTTTAAGAAGCGGCGCAAAACTGATCCCTTTATCCTCACAGTACTAAAAGTGCCATTGGTATGAAATTTTGCGCAAATTCCAGACACGCTACGGCACGTTTGTGTGCAATGTGGAATGCGTCTTATTCAAATACACTGCAATCTTGGTAAATGAAAACCACTTTACCGAACTTGATGCTTGAAGGGATCAACAGGTGTTTCTGTATTTGTGTAATACAAAAACTTAATTTCAAATATCAGTGACCAAACATTTAGTAACGCTCTGTAAACGGAACCTTAGAAGAAAGCACTAAATCAGGTTTTCAGTAAGCGCCAGGATCTGAAATACACATTTTACGACAAATGATTTGTCCAGAAAGCCATTCTTTAAAATATGGAGAGAGAAGGACAAGAACAGGCAGGCAGCTTTATCAAGGTTGTATACCAGTGATTTGGACTTGTTGGTAGGACATCGTGAGGCTTATGGAACGTAAAAAGACATGGACGAAAGGAAGACGTGACACACACAGTCGCTAAACTACACTCTGTTAGTTAGATAGCGCATGTCTGTGTCACGTCTTCCTTTCGTCCTTGTCTTTTCACGCGCCATAAGCCTTACTTATCAAGGTCATATGCGGTTGCCTACCTTGTGGGTGCTATTTTCTTGAGAAACCGTGGCAATGCTCTAATAGGTTAAGTATTTTCGATAGCTAACGGATATTATTTACAGACCTGGACAGCTTCGCGTCACCGCCATTAGTATCATAGAGGCCCAAAATAATCACAACCAAAATTGCACACTCCTTACAGCACACCATTCAATAATTCAGAATCCTCATCACGGACAACTTTAACATTCCGCAACAGAATGAAGAAGTCAGAGTAATAATTATGTTTTGATACGACATCAGCAGCCAACCAAACCGAAATTAGCCAAGCATAATGAATCCAGCGGACTTCGACCACTCCCCGGACACTGGAAAAGGCTAGCCGATACTTTCGCGTTCTTATGCTTAGTTATTAATAGCGTTTGAATGAAGCATAAGATGTAGCGCGGTAAGCGTGCGCATCTTTCACAGTCACTCAGAATTCTATTTATTGGAAGATATTTCTCCATTCCCTTGATGCTTCGTTGCAGGAAATTCTATTGGACAGCGTTCGCTCAAAATTTTCTAATGAACTGTTGTGAAGTGGTATACGGCCGTTTAAAAGCAACATTTACCAATTTCCGAACATACGTCTATGATGCATTACCAAGTTTATATTTAGTAGAAATTCGGATCATCTTATGGTCAATGTGTTTCAAAGCCTTAACGTTCCTAGACTAGTTAGAAGTAGGCGCCTGCAAATTGCTTCTGAACCCACGCTTCATCTTTTTTTCTTAGCTTTACAACAGGGCTGTATGCTGGAGTTCCTTGTTCTGGGAAATCTTCCAGGCGTCAGAGGACCATATGATCCAGATTCTGACTGGAAACCCCCCGATGCTCGCAACGAGGAGTCGTCGTCGATAGGGATGAAGCTTAATAAGGCGCCTAGAAAGCCTCAGCATGTATCGAGCGTGGCTGAAGAAAAAAATGAAGAACAAGAACAAGGCAAGATTCGTCCCTTGTGCGTTCCGACAATTGTGTTACGTGACGTCACACAAGAACAACTCAATGAAGAACAGCGCAAAGACCCGACGCTGAAACATAGTTTTGCCAAAGTGAGGAAGTCGTATAACTCTGGAAAGGGGCACAGCTACAAATTCGTTGAAGAAAAAGGACTGCTATATCGCCTTTACCGCCTGGCCACTGGCAGAATATTTAAGCAGGTGGTCATACCAAAAGTATTTAGATCTGGCATATTAGAAGTGGCACATGAGAGCATCATGGCAGGACACCAAGGTATCAAGAGAACAACCGATCGCGTCCTACTAGAATTCTGTTGGCCAGATGTACACGGCGATGTAAAACGCTTCGTGAAGTCGTGCGATCAATGCCAAAGGACAACCCCTAAAGGGAAAGTAGGAGTCGCTCCTCTGGGCATCGGGCATCTGATCCATACACCTTTTGAAAGGGTCGCTGTTGATTTAATCGGGCCATTTTCACCAAAGTCGGACCGTGGGAACCCATACGTGCTTACGTTAACCGACTTTACGACTCGTTACCCAGATGCTGTGGCACTCCCTGCAATCGACGCAGTTCATGTTGCGGAAGCGCTGATCGAGATCTATTCTCGCTTCGGCTTGCCAAAAGTAATAGTCACGGACCAAGGAGCAAGCTTTACCTCAGAATTAATGAAAGAGGTTAGTCGACTACTCTCAGTGAAGCTACTCAAGACGACACCCTACCATGCGATGGCGAGTGGTCTCGTCGGGAAGTTTAACGGCACTCTAAAGATGATGATAAAGAGAATGTGCCATGAGAGACCGCGATCTTGGGACAGATACCTTGCTCCTCTGCTTTTTGCATACAGAGAAGTGCCGCAGGCAAGCCTCGGATTTTCTCCCTTTCAGCTCATGTACGGCCGGCACGTTCGAGGACCGTTGACGGTATTACGAGAACTGTGGACGAACGAGGAACTGGATGGAGAAACGCGAACGACATACACATATGTCTTTGATTTGCGCAATCGCCTGGAGGAAACATGCAAGATTGCACATGAACAGCTAGAGAAAGCTCCCGACAAACAAAAAATTTACTATGACAGGAAAAGTCGCCCTAGAAAATTATATCCAGGCGACAAAGTGCTAATTTTGTTGCCAACTGACTCGAACAAACATTTAATGCAATGGAAAGGACCGTTCCAGGTGAAGGAACGGAAAAATGACGTTGATTATGTAATTGGAGTTTCTGGAAAGAACAAGATCTTTCATATAAATATGCTCAAGAAGTACGAGGAGCGGAAACCTGCACAATTACACCAAGTCTCTGTTGTTGCAGAGGTCAACGAAAGGTCATTCGAAGGTGACACCAGGGAAGAGGACGAAGTGAAGCAAATGCCTGTCTTAAGCCTTCATCGAACACAGTTTTCTACTGACGTTAAGTTGACTACAAATCGTACGGATGAACAAATTCAGGAAATACAGGAGTTATTTGAAGTGTATGCAGACATTTTTTCTGACCTACCTGGGAAAACTGCGCTCTTCGAGTGTTCGCTTCGTCCAACCTCCGATAAACCAGTGCACGTTCCGCAGTACCCTATACCCCTTGCTTTGCAGGAAAGTGTGGAAAAAGAAGTACAAGAGATGTTGAAAATGGGTGTCATTGAGAGATCGAAGTCGCCGTACCACGCGCCAATTGTAGTCGTAAAGAAACCGGAAAACACTATTCGGCTGTGCGTCGACTTCAGGGAACTAAATAAGATACTCATCCCGGATTGCGAGCCAATACCACGTATTGATGTAGTACTTGCGTTTGTGGGTCAAAAGAAGTTTTTCCCCAAATTTGACTTCCCTAAGGGATATTGGCAAGTACCCATGTCTACTGAAAATAAAGAAAAAACTGCTTTCTACAGCACGTCTGGTCTCTACGATTTCATCTACATGCCATTTGGTATTAAAACGACCCCTGCAATATTTGCGCGCCTCATGAGATCTGGACTGGGAGGCTTGGCGAACGTCCATCATTATTTCTATGACGTTGTCGTTGCCACCGATACATGGCAAGAACACATAGATACCCTCTGACAAGTCTTTGAGAAAATCAAACAAGCCAACCTCACAATCAAGCCCAGTAAATGCGAAATAGGAGAGAGCAGCATAGCATTCCTGGGTCATCGGATTGGGAAGTCTAAAATTGAACCACTTCTCAATACACTAGACAAGATTCTGGCTACTAAGCGTCCTACCAACAAGAAAGCAGTGCAGTCATTTCTTGGCCTGACCGGCTACTATAGTAAGTTTATGCCGAACTACGCCGAATTGACCAAGCCGTTGACGGACCTTACAAAGAAAGGACAAAGCAGTACTGTTGTATGGGGCCCAACTCAAGAAGAAGCGTTTACGACGCTGAAGAGCAAGCTCAGTGAGGCTTTCATCCTCCTTGCTCCCAACCTTTCGAAAGAGTTCGTACTGCGCACGGACGCCTCCAACACAAGCCTCTGCGCAGTATTGCTCCAGATAGGAGACGACCAGGTGCTGCACCCTGTTGCTTACGCTAGTCGTAACTTATTACCCCGAGAAACCCGGTATTCGACAATTGAACGGGAATGTTTAGCACTCGTTTGGGCTGTACAAAAATTTCACATTTACCTATATGGCAAGCCTTTTGTTGTTCAGTCAGATCACCAACCCTTACAGTACTTAAATTCCGCCAAGCACGTCAACAACAGAGTGTTGCGTTGGAGTCTCCTTTTGCAGGAGTATTCCTTTACTGTTCACTACATAAAAGGTTGTAACAATGTCGGAGCTGACTACTTTAGTCGCGCGTAATCACATGTTATATAACAAAATGCGATTGGACAATGCGACCACTGAAGTGCTTCGTCGTATTTGAAAGCGAACAGACTTGTGCTTTTTAACTGAGCGCAATGCCCTGTGAACAATGTGTCGTGTGCGCATATGAACAAATGGACAAACGTACATGACATTTTTTCCTTTTCTGTTTCTCATCCCGCGTCCTTGTGTTAGAATAGTTGCGAACAACTTTCTCGAAAGGGGGGTATTGTGATAATATGTGGTACGTGGGAGTGCGAAACATAAACATACGAAGACAGTGCGCCATGCGGGAGCGAAGAGGACAGCGAACAGCGACTCTTTGCAAATACCCGCAAGAGTCATCATCATCATCGACACCAATTTGGGAGCGGCGGCAGTTCCGCCTCAAAAAGCGTGGCGCGAGGGGGTGTTGCCCGTGGCCCGTGGCGTGAGCAGTGCGCGAGGTTCGGCGGTCGATGGAAAACAGCTTCCTCGCTGGGCGTCTGGCCCATAGGAGCTATCGCCGCCCGCGCCAATACGCCACACCCGAAGCAACACTGTCGCCCGCTGGGAGGTTACCTCGCCCCGCTCTTCCGCTGGGCCCTGGTCCAGGAGGGCTGGCGGTCCTGAACCGGGGCGGTCGAGCGTTCGGGTGAGCGGCCACGGGGCTACCCCGCCAGCTGTGGACGCAACCCGGTGATTGCGGCCCGCCACCTGAGCCCCGCGAGGTGGTCCAACGCGGCCGTCCGACCCAGCCGTCAGACCCGGCGGTCCAACCCGGCCGTCCGACCCTGCTGTCCGACCCCGCCGGCCGACATCTGTTCCACGAGGTCTCCGACACGGCGACACGCGCTTCCGCCTGAACTGTAGGCCAATTATAAGTCACCGATACATAGCTATAGCTGCATGTAATCTAAGGGGTACTTGGGGAACTGTCACGTGTGTGTGCCGTTATCTGTACGTCAATACATGTCTCATGTGTGTTTGTGCTTCTGCTCGCTGCGTCTGCCTCTAACTGGAGGGATCCGGCCCCAATAACATCACAGTAGGAACCCAACATAAATCATCTTTAGTCAAAATAAAGCGAGAGGTGTAAATTATGGCCTATGCTTTTGCGAAGTAAAATGTGTTTGGGTGGATAAGCGCGTTTATAAGAATTTCTTATCAAATGCTCGAATGATTTGTGCGCAATCTTTTTGGAACAGATCAGCCATATACGGGAAACGTTTTAATGTCTCTGACTGCATTGGAGGCTACAGAAATTCTTATTTCGACTACTCGACAAAAAGAACTCCACTTGAAATTGGCTTGGGATTTAGCATGCTTGGGCATGAAAGTTGTATTTTTATTATTTTCATTTCGCAGGCTTTCTTTCATGTACGAAGAAAAATAATATGTAATTCTATTCAAGCAAGCACGTGGCCGGATGGGATTTCTTTTAGAGATTTCTACAGCATTCTCATGGACATTCTTGCTGTCAAACTTTTGTTTAAAGAGTTTGGTAATACTATATTCTACGCGCACGAGAAACAAAAGAAAAAATAATAAATAGCCCTACTTGCTCAAAGCGACTGGAAACGTACCTTTTACCTTGGCTTGCTCCAGCTACATGGCATTACTACATTTTTGAAACTTGGACCAAGTGACGTCCAGTGAAAATTACCGCTCGGTTTTTTTTCTTTATTTGCATATTTACTGTTGTGTGTTCCTTGCTGATATGCATAGACGTCATGCTGGAAGTTATGCTTTGGCACAGAAAGGGCGATCAATAAAAACTGCAGATTCACCAAAAAGTCCCGAATGGAAGGTGGAGAGAAAATAAAATTCCCCATTTTCCAAACCTAAAATTAAACTGAAGAGACCTTATAGAGTATACTTGTTGGCGCTTTACGGAATCGTGACCTGCTTACCACGAAGCTGTTTTTCTTTTTTGTTTCGAACAGATTCGTGGGCAAATAAGTTGCCTGTATATACCAGGCACTTAAATCTGCATATCAGACATAACGCTTTTAAACACTTGTACAAGGAATTGTTAGCAAGATCAGTGCTTCACTCACTCATGCCTGCCCTTGAATGACATTGTCCTCTCATTTTTACAAAAATTTATCTCACTCGGTCTCACAAAGTTCGGCGGTCGCTGGCACTTACAGGATAGCTAGCTAAATGGGTTTTCTTAAACCCTCTGTAGCGCTTGCATTAAAATTTATGCCGAGGGCCTTAACTGTAATATATTCCTTTAAATATATGTAGTCCATGCAAGTATACAACCCAAGACTTGGCCCCTATTTACAAGCCTGGTAAATTTGACCAGAAATAATTGACCAGGAATAACTCGAGACAACGAATTCCTATCTCCTTAAACGTTTAGAAAATCCTTATTCAGCTACTGGAAAATATTGTCCTGCTGTCAAGTGTTCAAGCAAGTTTTCAGGAACTGGCAAGTGTGCGCTCCACCCTCTCCGTACCTGCGGCTTCATAATTTGGAACAGTCACAATATACACCGGTATTTCTCCACCCGATTTTAATAAGAAGGAGCTGTTACTGCATCTAGTCGAGAGATCGAAATGCTGAGTTCTCGAATGCAAAATCATTTGAAGAGCAAATGCTATTGTATTCACTCTTGATGTGCTTATATGTTTATTGAAGTGATTATTCAGATTCCCTCAACAAGCAGCAATAATAATCATTTGAAGCCTTAAAAAAGGACCTGTGCAATTTGAGCCGTTGTCCTCATAAAGCTATTTCACTGGGTTAACATGTCAGAAGTTCGCATACATTCTGCAAAGATTTATTTCTCTTCTGTGCCAGTTCTCTGCTTAAAATTTGCAGTTCAGTCGGCGCTGCAGGCGTCCTTGCTGTACAGAGTCACGCCATCACCGCAGCTGTTTTTGTATGCGTCCAGGCAGTTCTTGGGGACAGCATACGCTGTTTCTCTCGATTCCCAGAGATAACAAACTGAAACGGAACCAATATAAATTATCATGAATAGAGTGTTCTTTGCCATGATGATGTTTATTATTAAATGGTTTCCTTAAACTTTACTTATGCACGAGTTAGGCAAGCAGAAAATCTTCTACAACGGCTCACATCGGAATCTTTATTAACTTTTACGAGAAATGAGAGCCTACATAGGCCGCTTGGGGAGACAAAATGGCTTCAGAGATCGCAGTGCCAGTTAGGTAGCAGCGTTATCGCGGACCACGAATGTTCCCATAACAAAACTATGCTTACTCCAACTTGTCGCATTAGTCAACAAACAAGTGTGGTTATGTGGCATATCTGCCACATAACGCAATAGTTTTAGAGCAAAAGCCAACATGTCAAGTCGTGCTCAATATAATTCATCTTAATGCCTTCACCTCTAAATGACCTCATCATGATTCTCTTTGACCACCATTTGCAAAGATATGCCTACAATATCCGTCGTAGTTGCTTAGTGGCGGTTGTCTTAAGCTGCTAAGCACGAGGTGGCGAGATGAAATTCCGGCCACGGTGACCACATTTCCATGGGAGCGAAATACGAAAATATCCGCGAACAATGATTTAGGTGCCCTTTAAAGAACCCCAGGTGGTCCAAATAATTCCGGAGCCTAGCGCTACGGAGTGCCTCAGAATGATGTCTTGTTTTTCTTTTTATGTAGAACCCTATAATCCCCCTAAACTGATAGTTGAGTGTAGCTGTATTACTAAATTATCCTCATACAATAGCAAAAAAGCCTCTCTTGTTTTTAATAATAATAATAATATTTGGGGTTTTACGTGCCAAAACCACTTTCTGATTATGAGGCACGCCGTAGTGGAGGACTCCGGAAATTTTGACCACCTGGGGTTCTTTAACGTGCACCTAAATCTAAGCACACGGGTGTTTTCGCATTTCGCCCCCATCGAAATGCGGCCGCCGTGGCCGGGATTCGATCCCGCGACCTCGTGCTCAGCAGCCCAACACCATAGCCACTAAGCAACCACGGCGGGTCTCTTGTTTTTGTTCGGAGATACGTGACAAGACAGATAAGAGGCAAAAACGAAAGACGGGGGGTGACGCGTCACTTTTAATTTCCACAATTGCGCGGTGTGACGTCACAGGTTATGTGTACGCTTATTAAAAGTACGCATGAGAAACGAAAATAGCGCTTTCACACAATCGCCCTTCATATTCGTAATTTTAACGCTTAACTTTAATGGTGGGAAAACACCGCACTGTAAGAATGCGTACACCATTAAGGGTGTCTTCTTGTTGCATTGGACACACCCTAACCATTATGGCCTTAGAAAATCTTACACGGGAAAACAACGGTGCCCTAACTAGACTGCCGATGATGAAAGACGACGTTGAAAACTGTGTAATCGTTATGATAGATTTAGGCGCACAGAAATATCCGACAGGAGACTTTCATATCTCGCCCTCTGAAATTCTCTTGACGGGTATTTCTGTACGGCCAAGGCTGTCAGAAGGACTGCATTGTTTTCAACTACATACTTATTTTTTTTTATTTTCGTAAGGCCCTAACAGTAAAGGTGTTACCAGTGCTACAGGAAACCGACAAGAAACCGTTAAGGGCGCAAACATTGTTACTTTGCAGCTAGCCGAAACAAATCTCGCGTCCGGCTATATTTGGAATTTCAAGCACGATTTTGCCTTCAAGAACTGCACCCACCATAACCGGGAATTAACTCTTCTAAGTATGATTTGATGGACAGTACGTGTCAAGTCTTGGGCATCTCTCGCACGATCGCGTTTGGGTTGTCTATCTTCCGCTGGTCTGAATATTGACTTGGCTGGCAAAAGTAAGATGAACAGCTTGCACGAATACAAGATGCCTGCTAGTGCTGACGGGTATGATCCAGAGGCCGTAGCGGCAGAAAAACAACACAGAAAACAACAGAAAAAAGCAACACCATGCTGCACTGTAGTGTGCTAGCTCAAAACAGCAATTAAAATCCCAGCACACTGTATTTTTGCTTTCCTTCTCTATGGTGCCACATTTTTAGAAACAGTGGCCATCGCGAACAGAAAAAAATTCACCACCATGGTCCCTGCGATGACAGTCTGCGCAGTGGTCATCGTCTGCACAAAGAGCTGCCAATTTGGGGGCAATGCGAAAGGGTGTGTTCTCACATATAGGCTCTCCTTACGTGTCGAATCTGTACCACCGACCTATGGTTAGCTTAGGTGTGGAAGACCGTGTACATATCCCCTTGTTTGCTAAGCGCTGATCAACGCCGGTAAAACCGTGGTGGTTTTCGAGTCGACCGGCGTCTTCCGGATTGTGCTAACGTGGAAGCCAAGTGTAACCTACAGCAACCAGTCAATTCCGTCATCATGCCATGATCCCAACGGCAAAATTCGTAGTACAGGCGGACTGTTGCTACAGTACATATTGCTATAAGAAAGTGCTCGAGAAATGATGTATAACGAAGAGAATGCTCGAGGTAACGGTAATAAATAATGCGAACCAAATTTCTATTGTTTGGATGAAGCAGTTTTGTATTCCACCCGACGTATTATAACACCATCACTGCAAAAAGCAAGACTGCGAACATTATTCTGACAACATAATCTGTAAACAGCTGACATCGTATAGTGTCAAACCATAATCTGCAAATGTCTGTAATTATTAGCCTAATGACACTACGCGTAACAGCACGAATCTAAATTCACATTCATAAATGAAGTGCAAGCATTAAGCACCAACTATATTTGCGCATGGTAGTATCCACTTGTCATATTGCTTGTTTTAAGCCGGAATTGAATGCTATGAACCTCCCATTTCGCGAATTAGGGGAAAAATTACTGACACCTGGAAGGAGAGAGGCACTTCGCCTCCTTTTTGGCGCGTTCACACCACGAAACTCTATCGCAAGAGGACCCGCGCTATAGTCAGCGACCTAACGTGCGCGTTCACGTGCAATCTCTTGTTGCGCGCATCAGAACGCTCATCGCCACCCGCCAACTCTCACGAGATACGCTGAAGCCCTCAAGGTCACCTGTCACGAGTTCGCTTTTAAATCACGGATATTACAGTAGTATTCCGCAGGTGTCTATAAAAGATGCACTGCAAACAAACGTAGACATGATAATATGGGAGAGAGCATGGTAATGAACTTCTGAAAATTCACGAATCGTACAAACGTCAGGCTTGAGGCCATGCCGTTTCATTATCTCTAACACACAAGGACAGTTTGCTAGCCAATAACACTACGTTGGCTGCGCGCGAAGCTGCAGAGGCTACAGCGTGTGAATGACTGATCTGGATCTGCGCGATATCGAAAAAAATATTTCGTAAGCATGTAGTAGACAATTAATGCTCTGACTGATGCTATCGATGGGAAAGCTATGATGTGCAGTATATTGCATCGTTTCTGTTTAAAGCCTTAAGGCTGTTTTCTCATCGTATTTGTAGCATGCTTACGGTTAGGGCCCTATAAAAATTTATGAACACCAACATCGGAGCTCGGACTACGCGTGTCATGACAAAATACGTAGTTGAACACTGTTCAATCATTCTGAAAAACTTCAGTGCACGGAACTATCCGACAAGAAAACTTGACAACAAGAGATATAAAATTCTCGCGCCAGATATTTCCGTGCGCCCAAGGTGGTCAGAATGTTTAAACAGTTACCAACTACGTCTTTTCTAATCGAACACGTAGACAGAGATCCGTTCGCGGTAGTATCCTGAACACATCTGTACTTCATTTTGCTATGTATTCCGAAATGCGTGTCGTTGATAATAATTTATGATGCGCGGCGTAAGTTCTATTCAGCGCCACTAGTGCGTTCTCTTTTCTTTAAACCGTGAATTTAAAGATGTGTATAAATTGTTGATGCGTTACTTTACTCGGACGAAAGCTGGTCTACCAGCCGAACATTTAAGTAAACCCGTCGTACTTATATATATATATATATATATATATATATATATATACACGAGAAGAAAAGGGGTTAACCGAGGGGCCCGATTTTTTTTAGTCATATCATGAGAAGCCAACAAACACTGACACCAAGGACAGCATAGGGGAACTTACTGGGTGCTTAGTAAATGGAATCAAGAAACGAAAAATTAATGGAAATGAAAGTGGATGAAAAAACAACTTGCCGCAGGTGGGAACCCACAACCTCCGCATTTCGCGTGCGACGCTCTACCAATTGAGCTACCGCGGCGCTGTTTCCCCATCCACTTTCTTGGGTATTTGTGTGTACTAGTAGAACCCTGGGAGTGTTAGCCAGCGCCACCACTCACAGACCTTGGCGGCGGACGTCCTTGGCGGCAACAAGGACGTTCCACGTCCTATAAATATATATATATATATATATATATATATATATATATATATATATATATATATATATATATATATATATATATATATATATATATATATATATATATATATAGTCTTCTGGGATTCACGAGCTCGGGTAGTTTGGGTTAGCTCGTGAATCCCAGAAGACTATATATATATAAATATATATATATATATATATATATATATATATTTATATATATATATATATATATATATATATATATATATATATATATATATATATATATATATATATATATATATATATAGTCTTCTGGGATTCACGAGCTCGGGTAGTTTGGGTTCCTCTGGTTGAAAATGGCTCCCAACGTTTCCTGCTGCTGCTCTTATGTCGTGCACATTGCTCGCTTTAGATTTTTCGGTCACCACGGAATTACGCAGCCGGGCTCGGCCTGGCGACACAAGTCAGACATTCCCAACGGTTTCACTAGCCATCATATGCACCGGAGCCCAGCGCAGTGCGATCCTCACAACCTGAACGCCAGCAATGAGAAAGGCGTTGAAAATTGGCACCAATCGTACGAAAGAGCGAGCGCCACCAACAAACGGGACGATACCCTGAAGCTCAACTACGCGATCTTTTATAACGGGCGTCATCAAGCTGTGGTTTAAAACCACAAAGCCGATCGCCTGAGATGGTCCAGCTTCAAAAGCAGCATCACAGAAATTTTCGGCCGCCCTGGCGTGCGCAAGCTTCGCTCTGAACAACGTCTACAAAACCAATCTCAGCAATACAGGTGAAACATTCACCAGCTAATTAGATGACGTCGTGGTCCTCTGCCACCAGGTGAAACCAACAATTTTCGATGCGGACAAGGTTCCTCAAATATTGAAGGGCATTTCAACGAAGCGTTTCATAACCACCTTTCAAAAAATTCTTGCACTGTTTGTCAGTTCATTGACCTTTGCGAGAGTTTCTACGACCACTGCTGACTGCGTCTTTTCATGCGACGCCCAATTGTATCCGCCGAAACCCTTTCGAGAATTATAAACGTTCCTCACACTGACGCAATGTTTTGCCACGTAGAAGTTGTTCGTGCTGAGGTCACTCCAGCTTTCCTTGCTGGCCTCTGCCGGGCAACCACCCTTGCATTTCCCAGCGAACCTTTGACAGGTAATACAGGGCCAAGTTTGCACTGTTATGCCTTCTGCCCGCGAGACTCCGCTAGTGCCAACTGCAGTTGCCTATACCGAGGCGAACGCACCACTGAGGTATGCCGTGGCTCTCGCAAAGCCATCATCGCAGATTGTTGTGCCATTCCCATCATCCGTGCCACTGAATCCAGATCCACCTTTCGTTAGGCCGAGATACCCACACTGCAATAGACAATAACACACTGCCGACAATCGGGCAACTTGTTTTGCGCGTGGCCTTACTGGCCACGTCGTACGATTTTGCTGGCGCCGGGCACCATCCTACCATTGTAGCTTCGATGCTGCTTCATATTGTAGCGACGTGGGATCGACGAGTATGCGTAGCAGCACCGCCAAGAAACGCACTTGATCAGTCGTCCAAGGGAAAAACAACAACGTCTTCTTCGTTTTCCCCGCTTCACCTGAAAACCCGCGCTACTTCAGCGTCGTCCCCACAGGCGCATACCCGCTGCATTATGGTTCTGCCAAATATAGTCGTGTCATTTGCTCCCCCATTAGAAAAGATCATCGTCCCGATGATAGAGGTTTGGAAAGCAGTGGTAAAGAACTGCGCAGTCTTGTTAGTCCTCATAGTACGGCTTCATACGAAGCACGTGAACGACCTCGGGTAAATGCCGTCGGCGCTTTGAGCAGTGCGAGCTGTCTGGAAAGACTTCGTGGTAGACGTCACTGATGCGTCGGAGAACTATGTAGGGCCCGAAGTATTTGCGTAGGAGCTTTTCAGAGAGCCCACGCTGTCGAATAGGTGTCCACACCCACACTTTGTCGCCGATGTGGTATGTTACGGCTTTGTGCCAAAGATTGTAGCGTCTGGCGTCACAGTCCTGTTGTTCGCGGATTCACAGACGCGCAAGCTGCCTAGCTGCCTCTGCTCGGTGTGTTATCTCTTCAGCACCCGTCTCGTTGTCGTCAAATTCATGAGGGAGCATTGCGTCTAATGTTGTTGTAACCTCACGGCCGTATACGAGACTGAAGGGCGTCTTGCGAGTGGTCTCTTGACGAGCCGTATTGTACGCGAAGGTGACATAAGGTAAAAACTCATCCCAGTTCCTATGCTCTACATCTACGTACATGCTTATCATATCAGCCAATGTCCTATTGAGTCGTTCTGTCAGTCCGTTTGTTTGAGGGTGATACGCTGTTGTCTTCCGGTGGGCGGTACCACTTAGACGTACAACAATATCTAAAAACTGGGCCATGAACGCAGTACCTCTGTCCGTGACGACTACTGCGGGAGCGCCATGCCTTAAAACGATGGATTCCAGAAAAAATCGTGCCGCTTCATCTGCTGTTGCCCGTCGCAGAGCACTTCTCGGCATATCTAGTGAGATAATCCGTGGCGACGATTATCAACCTATTACCAGTAGTAGACGTTTGGAAGGGGCCCAGAAAGTCCATGCCGACTTGTGCAAATGGTGTGGCCGGTACGTCAACAGGGTTCAGTAAGCCGGCTGGTTTGACGGATGGCGGTTTACGACGTTGGCAATCCAGACATGTCTGAACGTAACGTTTAACGACCGCAGTAAGTCTCGGCCAGTAGTAGTTCTGCCGAATCCGTGCCAATGTGCGAGTGTAGCCCAAGTGCCCAGCAGTGGGCTCGTTGTGGCAGGCGTGTAAGATTTCACGTCGAAGTGGTGATGGAACAACAAGTAAGTAGTTGTTGCCGCTAGGCGAGAAGTTCTTATTGTAGAGGACGTTGCGACGCAAGCAGTATGATGCCACCCCTCTTGCAAAGAGCCTCGGCACGCTGTTGGTTCGTCCTTCGAGGTAATCAATAAGCGGCAGCAATTCAATGTCATCCCGTTGCTGGCGCGAAAGATCGGCAGTATCCACGAGTCCCAGAAAAACCGTGTCGTCACCGTCTTGTTCTGCCGGCTCAACAGGAGACCGAGAAAGGCAGTCTGCGTCTGCGTGCCGTTTTCCCGACTTGCATGTAACAACAAAGTCGAACTCTCGGAGTCGAAGACTCCAGCGTGCGAGCCGGCCGGAAGGATCTTTCAAATTAATGAGCCAGCAGAGGGTACGGTACCCGCCGTGGTTGCTCAGTGGCTATGGTGTTGGGCTGCTGAGCACGAGGTCGCGGGATCGAATCCCGGCCACGGCGGCCGCATTTCGATGGGGGCCAAATGCGAAAACACCCGTGTGCTTAGAGTTAGGTGCACGTTAAAGAACCCCAGGTGGTCAAAATTTCCGGAGTCCTCCACTACGGCGTGCCTCATAATCAGAAAGTGGTTTTGGCACGTAAAACCCCAAATATTATTATTATTATTATTAGAGGGTATGGTGATCACTAACGATGGTGAAAGACCGACCATAAAAATACGGACGAAATTTCAGAACTGCCCATACCATTGCGAGGCATTCTTTTTCAGTGGTGGAGTAGTTAGCTTCGGCTCGGGATAGTGTCCTACTGGCGTAAGCAATCACTTTTTCCCAGTTGCTTTGCCATTGTACTAGCACCGCCCCTAGACCGACATTACTAGCGTCTGTATGCAATATCGTCGGGGCTTCCTCATCGAAGTGTGCTAATACGGGAGGCGATTGCATGCGTTGCCGGAGTTTCTGGAATGCCCGCAGATGCTCTTCGCTCCAAGTAAAAGGCATAGCTTCTCGGGTGAGCTGTGTGGGCCATGCGATACGCGAGAAATTCGCAATAAATCGCCGGTAATATGCACAGAGTCCCAGAAAACGTCGCACGGCTTTTTTGTCTGATGGAGTCGGAAAATTAGCGACGGCGGCAATTTTATCCGGATCAGGTCGGACTCCTTGGCTACTGACGACGTGACCGAGGAACAGGAGCTCATGAAAACCAAAATGGCACTTCTTAGGCTTCAAAGTGAGACCGGCAGAGCGTATCGCTTCAAAAACAGTTTTCAGCCTTCGTAAGTGTTCGTCGAACGTTGCGGAAAAGACAATCAAGTCATCCAAGTACACCAGGCATGTGTGCCATTTGAGTCCGGAGAGCACAGTGTCCATTAGACGCTGAAATGTTGCTGGCGCCCAACACAAACCAAAAGGAAGTACCTGAAATTCATAAAGTCCGTCAGTCGTCACAAAGGCTGTTTTCTCACGGTCTCTCTCACCCGCCTCGATCTGCCAATAACCGCTTTTCAAATCCATTGATGAAAAGTAGCACGCGTTTCGCAACCTATCCAAGGAATCATCAATACGTGGCAGTGGATAAAAGTCCTTTTTTGTGACCTGATTGAG
This sequence comes from Dermacentor variabilis, assembly GCF_050947875.1. NCBI lineage: Eukaryota > Metazoa > Arthropoda > Arachnida > Ixodida > Ixodidae > Dermacentor > Dermacentor variabilis. The sequence goes on along the minus strand of NC_134573.1, from coordinate 61,300,318 downwards.
CTTCCGATAGTCGACGCAGAAGCGCAGGCTACCATCCTTCTTCACTAAAACTACAGGTGATGCTCAAGGACTATTAGATGGTCGAATAACGCCATCTTCCAACATCGTGTTCACTTGTTTTTGTATTGCTTCGCGTTCCTTTGGGGCCACACGATAAGGATTTTGTCGGATGGGTATGGCGTCGACGTCAGTAATGATGCGGTGTTTGGTAAGTGGTGTTTGACCAACTCTTGAGGCAGAGGGGAAACAGCCTTGGTACTGATTGATGAGCTCAAGAAGACGGTTCCACTCAACGGCCGTTAACGTCGGATTAACGTCTACAATAGGCGCAGCTGTGTGGATTGTAGAGGCCGACTCCTGCGCTAAGTGGCAGTCTTGTATTTCTGTCACTTCGTCGAAATAGGCGACAGCAGTGCCTCCAACAATGTGTCGGCGCTCCTTACTAAAATTCGTCAGCAAGAGTTCGGCGTTTCCGTCGATTGCATGGATAAGTGCTCTGGCAATGGAGACACCGCAATTCAGTGCTAGCACACTGATGTGTTTAGCTACTCCAGTCCCATTTTGCAGGCTGTCACAGCGCACCTGTACGAGAGAGCAACTCCGCGGCAAAAGTATGACGTCGTCCGCGGCAATACGCAAGCAAGGTTGTTGTGGCTTCTCATGGGTGACATTATCCGAACTCGTGGCAAATGTAACGCTTCTGTCACGGATGTTAATCACGGCGCCGTACTGCCGTAGGAAATCCATGCCCAATATAAGTTCCTTACAATATGGTTCGTTGTGCCCGTCGTCCTCTGCATCTCGAAACCCCGGCCAGATGTCTTCATACTGTGATGAACACCCTCTTTTTAAGTGCCGTTTGCCATTGCGTCGACACAGCTCGCCTTCGCTGATGCGTCGTCGTCCCTCTACGCCGGAGCAGGAAAACTAATCGCCACAGTTTCAGAGGCAGCAACTGTGTCAACCACAAAAAGCGAAGGCTTCTCCCTAATCCGACTAATGTTATTGACGTTTATGAAGACAGCGTCGCTGCACTGGCCCTCGTCGACACTGGTGCCAATGTTTCAGTTATTAGTACTCCAGTCTGCCGTTTCCTGAGAAAAGTTACTGCAGCACTGGGAAACACATCACTTCGTACTGACAGCGCAGGAAGAACCAAACTTGTGGCTTCGTGTAGTCCTCATGCTGTGATTCACGGCTACCTCTATATCGTCTAATTTTTGTGGCTGTATTCTTGTTCCCACAATCTTATCTTAAGCTGGGACATTTTTTCTAGTAATCTGGCTATAATCAACTGTTTTTGTGCTGAAGCGCAATTTCAAGCGCTTTGCGACGTGCCGCTTCTTGGCGCTCGTGAAGCTGAAGGTAAAGTATTTGTTGCCCAAGGCATCGCAATTCCACTGCACTCATTTGCCGTTGCCACGCTGTCAAACAACATTTTGCAATCGCACCTTTTACACTGTCTGCTATTTTCGTTCGGCACAAATGTTCGCCAATGTATATCGCTCCTTTAGAAGCTCATGCCGGCCTCTACAGACTGCTACTTTCCAACTATTTCTCACACCCCTAATTTTGCTTCGTGGGAAGTGTTTGGACCGCGTCCAGTGTGTTGGCCCTGCTCGCATCATTGACATGCCAACTGATCCGTCCCTCTCATGAGGTCGCCGGAGTGGCCTGTAACCCTGCGCAAGACGCTACTTTGCCCGATGTCCTAGACAGCTCCGTCGCCGACACGTTGACGGCTTCCCCACGCTCCCAGTTTCTCGGCCTTCTCAACAAGTTCCGTTCATTCAACTGTCAGCATGTTTCCTAGGGCCACTTGTCAACTGCTTGACATCGCATTGACACGGGTAACAGTGTCCTGCTGTGGCAATAACCATATCGCATATCCGAAAAAGAGTGCCGTGCTATCCACGACCAATCAGCCGACATGCGTAATTCAGTCTTCCCGTAATTCCTGGGCATCTCCCGATCTTGTTACTAAGAGGGCCGCATCAATGTGATTCGGTGTAGATTACCGTCATGTTAACAAAATAACTCGTAAAGGTGTGCAGCCTTCACTGAGAATTGACAATGGCCTTGACTGCCTCCAAGATCTTTTCAATAAGCTTACACAGCGGGTATTGGCAAGCCTCTTTTACCAGAACACGAAACCAAAACGGCCTTTTTAACATCAGATGGCCTATATAAAGTCCGTGTCATGTTTTTCGGACTTTGCAACCCTCTCGCAACATTTCAGCGTGTGACGAACAGCCTTTTGCGTGGTCTCAAGGGGGGAAGAAAATGGGGCTTGACTACTTAGAGAATGCTGGTATTTATTCATCTGATATACCCGCCATCTATTTAGGCTAGAGCAAGTGTTACAGCCTCTAAATGATGCTGGCCTTCAGGTAAACCTGAAGAAATGCCATTTTGGCACAAGTCAGCCCACCATCTTTGGCCATGTAGTATCCTAAGACGGTATTATGCCTGACGCCGCCAAGCTCCGCACAGTTGCTGATTTTCCCACGCCTTCCCCACTAAATAAGCTTCACAGATTCCTTGGCTTGTGCTCCTACTTTCCATGCTTCATTCTGAAATTTGTGTCCATCACCATCTTTTATGGAGCAACTTCCACAATCACGCCTGGTCACCCCCTTGTGACGATGCCTTTCAAGAGTTGCATCTTCTACGAATCTCGCCGCCGATGCTGCATCACTTCGGTCCTGCAGCTCGAACCGAAATAAACAACGACAACAGCGGTGTTGGACTCGACGCTGTGCTCAAGCAGCGAAACTCTGGATTTGACGTTTGCGTCGTTGCATACGCATGTGGCACCCTCACAAAAGTAGAGGCGTATTATTCCATTACGGAGAAGGGACGTTTGGTCATAATCTGGGCACCTGGTAACTTTAGACCCTCACTTTATAGCCGCCCCTTCGATGCAATTGCAGACCACCGTGCGCTTTGCTCGTTTTGCACGTTCATGGGAGCCGAGGCCGAGTACCTCCCTGGGCTTTACGGTTGCAAGATTTCTTCGTGCATGTTGTCGACACATCTTTCCCGTCCACCTGTTTTAACTGAAAGCGCGGCTGCTTGTCTACCATTGACGAAATACTTTGGTTCCCAGCAGTCTGCCGCATGGCTTCGGAGCAACGCAAGGACGCTTGGACTAACGCTCTTATCCGCTCCCTTTCAAACACGTCGACTCTTCACCCGCATTTCCTATATTTGCGCCATCAAGCTAACTACTTCAAAATTAAGGATCACCTTCTATATTGTAGGAACTACATTTCTGACGTTCACTAGCGTCTGCTCGTCATACCGTGAAATCTTTGTGGTGATATATGTTCTCCCTTACACACCGATCCACAGTGTGCACATGCGGGTGTCTTCAAGATGTACACCTGGCTTCGCTCCATGCTTTAATCGCGCGGCATGTGACCTTAATGTGCAAGTACATTAGATCATGCCCTCAGTGCCAACGCTGCATGGTTCCTGCTCAGCATTACTCTGCTCCACTCCAAGCCATCTCGTGCCATGCCAAGCGTCTCGATGGCATTGGCAAGAACCTGTATGGACACCATCCGAGCACCGCTACCGCAAACAGCGGGACAGTCGTTGCCATCGACCACTTGACGCAATATGCGGAAACAGCCACTGTGCGTCGGCCACAACTCGTGATGTAGCACTCTTCATACTTAAAAACTTCATTCCACCAGGGTCCAGCTCGCGAAGTTTTGAGCGACAGAGGACATGCGCTTCTCTCCGAAGTCGTGAATGTTCCCCTTGCTGAATGTCGCGTCGTTCATCACACCACCACCGCCTAGCATTCTCAAGCTAATGGTTAGATGGAAAGATTTTACCGCACCCTCGTCCAAATGCCTTCCAAATACGTTGCCTCTGGCTACACTGATTGGTACTTTGCAATTCATCACGTAGGCCTTCAGCACTGAACCGCAGGCAACCACAATCTTTTCGCCATTCTTCCACTCCTATGGTCGCGAACCTTGGGCTACACTCGACGCCATTCTAGCGTAAACACCCTACTCATCCGAATGTACGCGTATCTCTGAAGCCTACCGCTGCGCCGAAGAATTCCGTCTGCTCGGAATTCCTTTACAATCGTCGACCAATGACAACGAATATCTCCACGGGACGATGGCCACCCCCATTGTAACTTTGTTCCAGGCTCCCTTGTGTGGCTTTGTCTTCCAGCGGTTCCTGCTGTGTTCGCATCCAAGCTTGTCTCGAAATATCAAGGAACCTAACATATTTTAGCGGTGACATCGCCTGCGAACTATATGGTCCAGCCTGTCACGCTGGCTACGGACCAGCGTTTTCGCTAAGCCGTCCACGAACAGCACCTGAAGCTGTATTAAGACCCTCTTATATTATGTTGACCATGACTCGCCAGGATGGAAACATTTTTTCGAAGGGGGGGAGGGAGGGTGATGTGAGGAGGAGTGCCCGGCAGGATAGCTACATCACCAGTCTTCGGCGTGTCGCGTCCTCGATTTCCAGTGGAAAAACGCTGCCAACACTTCCTGCTGCTCTCATTCCCTGTCATTTGTTCTCTATCGAATATATAGTAGAACTCCACTTCTTCAAGTTGCAGGCCATGTGCGTGTAGGGTGAACTTCCATATAACACTTTGTAGCGTGTATAACGCGTTATAAATTATGGATCGTGGACCTCAAAGAGAAAAGTAATGGTATCGCATTTGTCTCGCATTTCATACCAGAACCCCAAACATTTCTTTTTTACTTTGGAGAATTTTCTTTTGCCAATATCTTACCTTCTTTTTCTCCAATGAGCACAAGTTCAACAATGCAGTTTTTATAATCGCTGTACAAAAGTCGCATGACAAGCGTGTGTGTCGTGTCTGAAAGAGAAACGTTTGAAGTTAGTATTTAGCAGAGCTTCATGAGAAGCCGCTTTTTAAGAACAGTATCACGGATCATGATTTATTTTTTCGCTTAAAGAGGTGGAAGGCGTGCAATACAAACTCATAATTGAATTGTACTAAGCGACTATGAATTCTTGCTGTTTCAAAGTGTGGATGGAGCAGTATATTACGTTAAAGTAAGAAAACTTTGCGGCACCAAGTGGTATGGCATGCAAAATATTAGTTAGACCATGTACACGACTTCTACTTATCTAAGCTTAAGATAATATTAAATCACGTGCTTAAGTAAATAAATTCTTCTTTTTCGATATGTGGAAACTTTGCCACCTATTTCGAAAGAGAAATCATCTAGGAATTTTATTTCAAGAACTACTGAATAGTGGATCAAATGCAGCATAAGTGGGTTGGCTGCAAAGAAAAAAAGAAACCTTTATTGGAAATTATAAATGACAGTTGATTTAACATTTATGAGAGACGGTGGTAATCAGTGCTCCCTTCATAAGTAATTTTAACTAATTTTCCGCCTGATTACTTGCAATTACCTATGGTAATACATCTGTTTCTCTTCCTGAATGTTTCGATGGAAAACACTTATGCTGCCTCTGCCATGTTCTCGTGTACATGAGTGTAATGAAGAGGGGCAGGAAATTTGCGAAGCTTATATGTTCTTACACCTGTGAGATACGGAATGATTTTTACTTACCATTATTTATGTGTGAAACAAACGTGTCAGGCCCAGTAAGAACATGGGTGACCCGGACATCCGTTCTAGAAAATAAATATTAAAATGCACATTGAGGGCTGTGGTTCCTTCACTGAAGCATCTGCAGCTGCGAAGTTCAAGAGAAGGCATCATTTCAGCGAATTCTATCATTTTCTTGCGCTAAATGTTCACGTGTTTCGCGATAAATAAGGAAGCATAGGATAAAGAAGCCGGAATGCATTACGTACAAGGTTTATATGCGCCGTTAAGGTTATAGAAGAAGAAGAATATTAGCGGACAGCCATGTTATTCGTAATAAAGCTGAAAAAAATCTTCAGGCTTCTTCGACCTTGCAAGCTCACGGGCCATCATTTAGCAAGGCTTTATACTTTAGCCTTCTGAAGCCAACGAACCTTTTCCGTCATTATCACGGGCCTGATCCCCCAGGTGCGATTGCTGATGCGATTGCCGGCGCCATTGCCGTTGCTTCTGCGGCGCTTTGACAAACGCAGAAAGCACTTTTTGTTACCAAGATTGCTAATACTTCGCTGTGCATGCGGGATATAATTGCCTAGGAGTAATAAAATATGACTGACAAATAAAGCCAATAACACATTTTGAGGAAAGTAGAAATCCAATCAATAGCACTTAGGAATTATACCAAGGACGCATATAACGGTGTTTCATGAGGCGGCACAAATAATGGTCGACACGTTTTTGTGGGCAGTATGGCGGCAACCGTGGAGCGTCAGCGATGGTGTCACGACGGCGGACATGATGGCAGTACAATGACGACAGTATGAGAGCATGACTACGAAGGAATCCCGGGTAGACGCCAGCACGGTATGATAACGGATGTACATGCATGATTACATCTCTTCTTGCCTACTCCACGAAGGCCAGGCATTCCTTCGAAGGAAGTGGAGATACGGCCTGCTCCCGTGATTATTTCTGCTGCTGACGCGGGAGCCCCGACGGTGACCCATTGGGAGGAGGTTACACAGCGCTGTTGGTGGTATGCTTCCCATGTACGGGGCATCTGATGATGGCAATTACGTATTACCATAGGTAATGGCCACGTATTTCCTTTTATAACGTACGCATCCAACACCACGATACAAGCTACTACACGATTTCAGTTACAGACTGCTCCTGCAGTCTATAACTGCTTTGTTAGCTGATGACAATCCTCGACATGCCTGGTGCTTCGAGGTAGATGGCGCGGCAAACCAGGGTATAGACCTCATGTAACGCTAGATGAATTCCTGTTGTTTGAAGGTTCTTGAGTGGAACGCATATTCGTTGCGGCAGCGGCAAGAACACCTCTCGGAGCACCTCCTGCCGTCAGAATATGAAGTACTTGACCTATAGGAGGTCGGCCATGTGGCTGAAATGCTCATATTCTACGGCTACATTAGGTACTTCAGCATTACGTCGGGCTCCCTGGCTTTCTGCATAGCAGCCCCTGCCCGGATGCTGTTTATCCGTAAGGTGCCCCGAGCTGTCCTATATACGTGCGCAGCACTATCCCCCATGCCGAAGTTCCTGTTGCTGAACTGAAAGGTGAATCCATGACGTTTTGTGCGATGACTATAAATCTTGGATCCACGGAAATTACGGTGGTTAGCACCTATGTGCACCCCTCACGCTGCTGGTACCCTCGTTGCCTGCTGGTATTTCCTGGCCGGCTGTAACAGGACAGTGTCTTCTGCAGTAATGTAAATACACATCTGGGATAGCCGCAGCTGTAAGTCTAGTGGCAATACCATGGTATCTGCTACCCTTCTCGCTCGCCTGTTTATCCTAAACACCGGTCAGGTCACCTATGCGCGCCGTCGTTGTCTGTGTGTAAAGATAGCCATCGGCCATAGTATTCCACAGGACGCTTTGCTAGGTCTAGGGCTACCACTCTTGACAAGGAGTGGTTGCAACTGTTTTGCCCTCCAGCTGCCACCCTTGTCCGCTCGGGCACAAATATCAATAAAGCGCGTTTACGTATTTGTAAAAATACCGGCTGATCTTCGGCAGCAAATCCAGCGAGCACTTGCTGCTCATGGTTCAGGAGAGTGTACTGTGGACACTTTTTAGGAATGTACAACGCGACCAGCCCTTACCGGATTTGCTGCTACATAAATTATGGGATACGCTACTCCAATGGGAGCACCGTGCTCTGTGGGTCGAACAGCCAAAGTATTGGACTATCTTGCGGCAAATACGGGAACCTTAGGCCTCTTGACGGGAAGTAAACTTGAGGCGTCAGCAAAGCTGGCACAGTGTTCAGTCATCTATGAGGCTCATTGTGATTTGAGGATGTGGCAACTCTTGCAGTTCCTACTGCAAGGCCCCACATTGCGAGAGCGCATCCTGGCCGTCGTGATCGTCTTGTGGAACCGCAAGGTGGATCTGGTAGAAAGCCAAGTGGACCTAGAGCTTTCAGCTGCTTTCAGAACGATCATCCCGCCTGGACGAAGGGGTACGTAAAGGCCCCGTGCGACAAGTCCATCACGCTGCACGAACTCTTAGCTTGTGTCGGAGCGTGAAGTGACACATTGCTCCGTGGTCATGCAGCATCACTTTCCAGAATATTCTGAACCTGGCTGACCAGCGGAAGGATAGGTTTCTCGATTTCCTCAACGTCTAGAGGTGTGGCCTCCTTGCAAAGGCATGACCGGTGGCTGTCGTCGGGCCTGTCCTAAATCCGAGAAAATCCACAAAGGCTGTTGCCTCCTACAGACCCGTCTCTCTCACCTCCACAAACTGCATGGAGCTCAAGTCCGTTGCCTTAGCATGCCTTGACTAGATCTCATGTGCCCTCGACTTCTTTCCAGAACAACGGATAGCGTCTCGCTATCACGGATTCTCAGCGGACTCAATCGCGAACGTCACGTCTCTCCAGGAGTGCGCCAGGGGTTCTGGAGAAGTGGTACCCCTAATGCTTCAGGGCATTGAGAGCGCCTTTGATGACGTGCCTCACTTCGTCATTCGACATTCGCTCAACAACCTTGGGGTTGTGGAGGGAGTCCGGTGCTTAGTCCTGTACTTCCTTGCAGGGCGCTCCTTCCGTTTTTGGGTGGCAAAAAACTTAGCGCTCCCCTCGAATGGTTTCTTGCGGACATCCGCAGGAATCAGTCCCGAGGCCCTTCCTTCTCCACTTGGTGCACATCTCTGATGGAGAGGTGGCGGGCCTGCGTTTGGATGCGAACCGGCTGGAAGAGAACCTCGTGGATTCAGTGGTCGCAATCGTCTTCGAATCTAAGCCTGAGTTTATGGCTCTTCAACGACCGGAGGCTTCTTGCCTTGGTGTCGCCCTGCTAGTGACAAAGCTTCGAGCCTCATCTCAAGTGTCTTGCAACTGTCATGGTGAGGGCTTTTTTCGGGCGTGAGCGTTTACAGTAAAGAGAAGGCAGACGCTCTTGCGAAGGTTGTGCATCATTCCAGTCCACCGGCCTAAATCGCTATAAAATCATCTGAATAAACAAGGCACATGTTGCAGCGGTGCTTTGCGCCGCTCTTTCCGGGTCATTCCGTCACTGACGAATAGTGCCCTCATTCTGCATCGCCGTTTCCTCTTGGATTACCTGTGAATTGGCTGATTATGCATGGCAAGACAGAAGTATATCGAGAGCATGGTCTCATCCTGGAAATGTACGGCATGCAGCACGGCAGAGACGATGGAGCGCCTGCTCTGCTTCTGCTCCACCTATTCCAAGGAGCTCGCATCTCTCTGCACCTATTCAGACCATTCCTACAGGCTTAGTGTTACAACATCTGTTCCCCGGCCGACACCACATATTTGCCTCGAAACACGGTGTTGGTGTGAAAGCTGAAATGCGCCACCTGCCCTACACCATGAGCTACGTGTGATGCGAACGATACGAAAAATATTATTTTACTTCTTTCCTCTTTATGTCATCCCCAAGGACGTGCTCCCTAAAGGGTTTCAGGAAATAGCGCTTCTTTCTCTACACAATCAATCTCTCTTTTCCTACTGCCACTATAACATTGTACAAATTTACCAGCATTGTTGAGTCGATCTAAAGGTTGTGTAGAGCCACCAATACTATACGGTGCATCTCGACGAGCATCGCACCGTGGATTTCTGCCTTGGGGGCACAAACGCCCCATAAGAGTCAGCCCAGGCAATGGAGAGATGTGACCTAACGCCACTGCCAACCATCACATCTAAACCTTCGTATTCTTGAGATACGACATAATCTCACAAGGCAGCCAATGCACCTTTAACTTAACCTTAGCGCCTCGTAAGTTAGCTCACCTGACACGGAAGGCCATTCCCAGGCTGGACTACAGAACTGGCATCAGCCGTACACCACGACAAGCTCGCGCTCAGCCGCTGCAACGCACATGGCGTTCCTCGGGCAAACACGAAGTAAGACGCTGGAGCACTGGCACACTTGTACACGAACGCAGGCGACAAAAGGAGCACTTTTCAGCGAAAAAGAGGTATTCAAACAAAGCTAGTCGCAGCTGAACATAAACGGAATATATTACCACGTCTGTCGTCATGTCGCATGTTAGTGATGAAACTATCTGCTGAGTTTACTATAAAATGTCAATACCTTACCTAACGTAAACGCCTCATGCAAGGGAATAAATCTACGCAGAATGGCATCATTTGGTGTACACAAGCGGAGAAAGGGTGTCAACATAGGCTCACAACCTTCGACCACTTGTAAGTAACACATGATTCCATTCTGTGCATATTTAATCGCTCATTTGAAAAAAGAGACAGCCTTGCGTGGTCACGCAGCACAATAGCACAGTAAGGTCGAGGAATAGCTACATAGGAGTTTCATTTTCGGCACCACGCACTACAGCGTCTTCGCGGCGCAGTCTCTTTGCACCGTTTTCACGAGAACGATCGGAACTGTTCGCGAGGTGTCAACGGCGAGCTGCGGCTTCACCCGCCCCCTGCACAGGGGTCTTCTGTGCCCAATGTTGCCTGTTGCAGACACCCGCGTAGCTTCACGATTCGCGTCTTCAGCAGCGGCTCGTAACTTGCAAGGAGGCGCCACAACGTTACCAAAAGTACGCACATATCAGATCCCTTGACGAGTGGCACGGTACGCTGCTGTTGTTCTTGATGATGATGTTAATGCTGGCTCGCTGGTACCCGGTTCGAAACGGGGTTGTGAAAAATAGACACCTAGCCTGTTTAACCAGGTATGCCATACATGTTTTTCATTACATCAATATTTATACATCTCCATTATCTTGTTTTTCTTAGCCAAGACTTATCTATCTAACTTGCAACACAGCAACAATGCAACAAACAACGTCAAGCGGAAAGTCAGAGGTGGCAAGATAATCTAAGGGGGGGGCGGCGGCAATGGAAACGAAACCTGCTATGACTATTTACCTAAGAGGAAAAAACGAAATCATGACAGAAACAATTCATGAAATCGCAAAGAAAACCTCATTATTTTTCGGAGCAAGATCAGGAAGCCTTAGAACATGCACTTAGAAAGCGAGATATAAGAAAGGACAAGAAGCGCGTGCTTGCTGTGGTAAAGCTAGGGAAACAATGGAGCATATTGCATTATAATGTGAAGATATCTGCCCAACGGTCAATTTAGGAATCACTGGCCTCCTTGAAGCACTTCGGTTCAGTGAGAGCAACAGGGAAGTAAACATGTCGGCAATAGACATTGTGAGGACCCGATTGGAAAATTGGTGGAAGAGAAGTAGGGAAACGGGAAACAACGGGGGGGGGGGGGTACAACAACAAAGTTAACAGCAGGGGTTGGTAAACCTTCGTTGTGGAAATTCTTGAGAAGGTTTATTTTCCTTTTCTTTGAATGTAGGACTTAAGGCAATAAAATAACAAGAGCTTAGTAAAGCAATCCACCGCCTCGTTCCAACGGGAACGCTCACAGCATCCATCCCTCAATGATGCTAATAGTGGTGATGAAGTTGAGTGATTGCCATTCCCTTTGAAACGCGGCGGTGACATAGTGACCTATCCAGGTTGATTTAATGAGGTACACAATATTATTTTTCAAGCATTCTTGTATAAATCTACATAAACGCAATATTATTTTTCAAGCATTCTTGTATAAGTCTACATAAACATGTGTTTTTTCCTGAAGCCTTCTTTAATGCCTTATACCGCTACCTGTGCATCTCCTACATGGTGTTATACCTGGTGTAATAATATGTATCTGGAATGTAACTTCCTAAGTATCAAGGCTACGCAGCACCCATGTCACATCGTGTTTATCCTTACGTGCTATGACGCGTGTATGGGGCATTTTTCCACTCCCTGCTAGCAAGCCTTGGGGTTGCTTTATAGCCTTTGTGATCCCGTGAATGATACATTAACTTTCTACAAACCCTGAACCTCCACTTTATAAAGGGAATCCTCGAAATATATTTTATATCACTTCGTCTAATAAACTCGGTTATCGACTCATTAAATACGTGTCCAGCGACAAAAGCTGAGTTGCTACATTAAATCTCTAACTCGTACCTCGCTAACAACATATCTCCCGGATGTTGCCAAGCCTTATTTACCAAAGTAATGTACTCGGGGAATGTTCGAAGTTAAACATGGAAATATTGCTCGCAAGCCTTTATTAGTGTAGGTCGTACTCTGTAAATGCGACAGCTATTCATAGGCCGCTCAATAACCATAATTGACGTAAGTCTCTTGCAGTAAACTGAATTTGCCCCAGTGCAGGTTTTTGCGCTAGTTGGTTCGCTGCATCAGTTGAAGTCATAGCGCTGGATTGACATGGACAAGAAAGACGACAAGATGTGCGCTAGTCTTGTCGTCTTTCTTGTCCATGTCACTCAGCGTTATGACTTCAATTGATGTATTTTCCACAGGCTGGAAAGAAATCATCTCACACAAAAGCACACATGATCTTCGAGCCTGTTTGATGTACCAGTTACTCCTGTTACATGAAAGCTTATTCCGTGAGATTCGCCTAAAACGGACGTAGTTGTACGTTCGCAGTCCGAGATTTAGCTTCTCTATTCCTCACGGGTGGAACCGCTCGCATGCAAATGCGACAACTAAAGTCAGATCAAATCAACATCGGAAGCTCGGGCAACCGCAGGGCTCGGTGATCTCGCCGATGCTCTTCAATCTCGTCCTGCTGGGGTTACTCGACCGACTGCTTCAAATCGAAGGACTGCATCACACGCTATACGCGGATGATATTTCGATCTGGACGACAAGGGTAGTGACGGAACGGTCTAGCAACGTTTACAGCAGGCCGTCCTATGCGTGGAAAACTACCCCGTGGGCAGGGAACTTGCCTGCTCGGTCGAACTGCTCCTATATCCGAACTAAATCCGAACTGCTGCTATATAGACCGGTCAGAAAGGGGCGCCCATCTAAAGGCTATAAATTCCTGGAAAAGGAGGAGATCCAAGTGATGGCATCAAATGGCCTACCCATACCGATGGTAGATAAAATCCGAGTATTAGGAATGATGATCGAACACAAGGGCGGCAATGGCGAAGCACTTCGCAAGATAACGGCAAAGGCCACCAGCACGATGCAACTCATTCGATGCATCACCAACAAACACGCAGGCACGCGTGAAAGCAGCGTCACAGGACTCACACAACCCTTCTTCATTTCACAAATAATGTACACGGCAGCGTTTCACTACTGGACGGTAGCGAAATGAAAGAAGCTCAACGCCCTCATACGCACGGCGTACCAGTGCGCGTTGGGACTTGCGCCCAGAGTCAGCACCACCAAGTTCTTAGAAGTAAGCTTGCACAATACGCTCGAGGAACTCATGGAGGCGCAACAAGTGTCCTAAATGTAGCACCTATCGAAAACCGGCTCGGGCAGACACGTGCTCGAAAACCTCGCCATCACATAGCACACGCGGCACGACATCAAAGTAGGAATTCCAAAAACCATACGGGCGAGCATCTATACGTACCCCCATTGCCTCGCAACATCCACCCCCAACACCACACGGAGACGTAAAGCCAGGGCACAACATATGAACCGAAGTTACTCCGACCACAAGGAGGCGGTCTTCACCGACGCAGCCCGTTATCGAGACAGGAAGAGTTTCGTGGTGGCAGTTACTAGCCACCGAAGCAACCAGCTCACGAGTGTCACCGTGAACACGGCACGTGCCGAAGCGGCATAGGAAGTGGCCATAGCACTGGCCCTCACAGAAACCAAAGTGACATACGTGATTTGCGATTCGCAAATGGCAATTCGCGATTTTGCAAATGGGCGCATCTCGCAAGAGGAGCATCACGTACACCAGCGACATCCCATACACCAGGGAGAGGCCGACTTCGATAACCGAAGGCATTTGCTATGGATACCAGCGCACACTAAATTGAGCACCCGTAACGAAGCGGCTCACCGCGTTGCTCGAGGTCTCACTCACCGAGCATCACCGGAGGAAGAGCCACCGCGGTGTATTGCAAACGTCTGGGCATGGCAGGATCGTATGACCAGATTCCCCGACATCACGACACACTATCAATTACAAAGACGCGTATAGCCATCCTTTGCGCTAGGTTAGACAGGACGCAAGCAGTACACCTAAGGCAATCACACAGGTATTCTTACAGAAAGCCCAGACTCATGCACGCCATGTATCCAGACATGTACAGTACAAACAGATGCGCATTGTGTGGCGAGGTTGCCACGCTTAATCACATGTTATAGGAGTGTCAGGACTTATCAAACAAGTTCGGCTGTGCCGAGCCCTCCGTCTCTTCTACCGCCAGCCTCGGTTCGCGCTAGAAGACCGCACTGCTCCGCTCGAACCTGACAGCACAACTCTGGGCCGTCCAGCGATCCGAGGAAGCCACTTCGAGACAAGGTCTCCGAACGACAGAAAGTTGTGCTAGTTGGCAAGGATTCATTATGCAAAAAAGAAGTGAGGCGTGCAGACAGGACACAAGAATAGAGAAGTGGACAACACGAACGCGTTCGTGTTGTCCACTTCTCTACTCTTGTGTCCTGTCTGCACGCCTCACTTCTTTTTTGCATAATGAAGGTCTCCGAACCACGTCCGCGGCGGGTGCCCAGACCCACTAAAAAGACGCCGGACACAAACCTTACTGATTTGAAAATAAAGTTTACGCTCTCTCTCTCTCTCTCTCTCGGTTAAAACGGAGTAGCCTGGCAAGATTATCAGATATCGTACTATTTGAATTGAGCACACGCTGACAGAAATTTATCCAGAAATGATGCCCACCGCATCAGATAGAATGGTGCTGGTACATCACTTGCTATTGGAGCGACCGAACGCGCCAATAAACTTATTGTTGAGCAGGACATACAGTTAGAAAAAGAAGACGCTTCAGGCCAGCTGTGCTTGCTGCTAATGATGGACGTCGTTAAGGCGTGCCCCGCTCAGCCACGAACCATCAATTGTCTTCTGGTCCCTTACCATAACCAAATTCTGCCGCTTACCTAGCACAATATATCTAAACGCGAATACGTGTAGGACAAGAGCAACGTTGTATACTTTAAGGCGAGAACTGTCTCGGTGAATCACTTCAGGGCTAGAAAATTACTGTCCCCAGGTTCAATACGCCTCGGCACCTCAGTGTTGGGGACGGTAACGATGAAAATGATCATGGGTATTGACAAAGGTACGAAATAACTTGACGCTTACTGATGTCATCTTGTGCTCGCAGGCCAATATACCAATAAAAGCTGAAGTCTCTATATATGGAGGCAACTTGCACCTTGATATTGTCACGTGGTGGTGACGTTGAATGACACAGTAGCAATACTGTGAACGACAAAACTAACTTTTATTGGGTGAACCTGTGTACACAAAACAGGCTACACTTTTAGCACAACGGTAGCGGCGAACACGCTCGGCGATCGTCGAAAATCTGATAAGCGGGTCAAGCGCGTCGGCTTTTATACAGTAGTCATCGAATGTTCCAGACTAATCGTTGGGGCCCACATGCCTTCTACAAAGTTCTACACCATTCGTGTCAAGCGATGAAATCAGATAACACAAGGT
This sequence comes from Dermacentor variabilis, assembly GCF_050947875.1. Taxonomy (NCBI): domain Eukaryota; kingdom Metazoa; phylum Arthropoda; class Arachnida; order Ixodida; family Ixodidae; genus Dermacentor; species Dermacentor variabilis. The sequence goes on along the minus strand of NC_134573.1, from coordinate 61,284,738 downwards.
TAGGCGACAACAGACAGTGGATAGACGCATCGATAACTTTCGAGAAACTTCGGATACATGCAGGCGCGTCCCGCGCTGTGCGATAACATTTCTTAGGCGGCAAGACATGTCGCCAGATAAAGACAAGTACACGTGTCAATATAATGGTTGCAACACTTACGCTTGGAGAAAACGTGCTTCTTCTATTAAGTTGGTACCTAATGCTTATTGCATAACGGGAACGGTGATATAATTCAATCGTGAAATTTGTGACAAATGTGCGACCTGCTCACTCATTGCGGCTCAGAAAAACTGAATGAAAAGTTGTAAGCTCCAAAATTTTTGTTAGCATAGCCTCTAAAAGTACGTCTGCTTAAGCAGCACACCATTTAGGTAAATTCCAGAAAGAAGCCTCGTAATTAGGTGGAGAAGGCAACAGGGGAAGGTCGCTTGCGATCGCTGGTAGGGGAAAGGCCGGTCGCCTTTTCGCACTTCACATCCTTTGCTTCTATTTCGGGCACCACGAAGCCCTTTTGGATAATTATTGTGGTACACACTCTCTCCACGATGCTTTACGATTTATTAGTGTAAAGGGGTCGATCAAGGCAGCATTTCTTGTAGAACCACCCAGCAGTATGGCGCCCAGGGCTACTGTCCCCCAAGATACAACATTTAATCTGGTCCTGAGTTCAGTGTATTACTAGTTGCATATAATTCAATGCAAGTCGTTTTATTTATTGTACTACCATAGACGCTTGTACAATTTTGTCATCCGGACAATTCCTGGTTTGGATGATACGTGCTTATGAATCAAGAAAGGTATTGTAATGAATTAGCAATGATACGTACCCCGAATGTAGTGATACAATCTTCTAGACCACAGACATGTGCCTTGTAAACTAGCTTTTGAAAATTCATTTTTACCAGCCTATGGACACTATAAAACCTCAGTTATCACTAGAAAATTACAGACTCGATTGGATTGGGAAAACGTTCATTGAGCCTGCAGTAAAGTACGAAGGAGCGCTTCGGACGTGGCCTACGTAGTCTTCTTGGCGGGTGCTCTAAAATTATTTGTCGCAAATTCAACGCGAAAAAAAATGGGAGCCGTTTGGTCGTGCCACTCTTCATCCCTGGCCATTTTAAACGGTATCTCATGTAATTATTTTACAACTCTGCACGTATATATTGGGACTAAAGAACAACTAGAAAACATTAATTTAATTCTTTTTAATTTTACTCCAATACTCAATAATCTGGGTTCAAGTGAAAAGTGATTGCAAAATAAAATTACACTCACCGTTCCGAACTATTGGGGGATTTCACGTGCCAGGTGTACGTTGCTTCTCCTGCATCCTCGTCAGTGGATGTAAGGTCAGCAGTTAGGCACCTCAATGGCGGTACGTCAACGCTTGCCACAGCCAGCACCAGGTTCGGCAGGTTCATAACAGCCTAGAAAGGGAATAAAGTTGAAAGATGGCAGAACAAGCATGACAATTCAATGTAATTTAAAATTCGCAGCCAGTATTCTCAAAAACCGTCTCACACTATAACTGCATATTCCAGCTAATCGCGATGTTGGACATAATAATTAGGGAAGGCAGCTGTCCAATTGCGGAGACCAAAGCCTTTGTGGATGGAACTGCTGATTCAGACCTTTATGTTTATGGCAGTGATGCCACTACTACTTACAGTTTCGAGGTAGAATCGTTTAATGCTATGATTCGAACAATACTATAATCGTACCATAGCATAATCCTATGATAAATTTAGGCAGCTATTGTAATGTTTTTAACCCTTCATTACCACTACTGTGCTATTACTAAGGTCTACCTTCTTTACTGCTCTGTAATATTGCCGGTGCTGCTGCCAGTTCTACTGCCTGTTTGTACCCTTCTTGTTTTCTTTCTTATAGGTTACCCACTATATAGGTTAGTTAGGTTACCCACTATATAATAGGTTACCACTAGTAATAGGTTACCCACTATATAATAATGACGATAGTGTTCATTGGTGCATTTACCCCTACCCCCTACCTCTTATGTAGAACCCTAGAAGGGGTCCTTGGGACACTAAAAGATGATGATGATGACGATGATGAACATGTGCAAATACCAGAAAGTATAAATTCATTTGTGAAGTCTTTGCTTTCCTTCCGCGACCTAGACACAGAGTGTCCCGGCTGTCATACCCGCAGCATCATAAAACGATGGACCATTCTATGCGAGAAGGAGCAAGTGTATGTTATTGGAAGTCCAATGGACCAACCACCAGTAATATTTTGACTCCATGCAATCAAATTACATAATTACATTTATTCAGCCAACTTTCTTTTACGTTGTTTAATTTTTCAAGATATAAGTTAGTTAGTTGTAGATGATGATGATGAAAACGTTTTATTGACAAGAAAAGGCGACGGGAGTTAGGAGAAGGGTGCTCGGATTCTTATTCTGGAATTAGGTTGGCTAAGTCCGCCGCCCTGGCCCTTTCCACGATGTCTCGCTAGTCCTCGAGGCTTGAGCTGGGCAGGGCTGCCTCCCATACTTCCCATGTTGGCTGTTGTATAATGTCTAAGGCACTACTGGCCTGACAAGCCAACCCCAGATGGTAGAAATCTGCTTTCTGCCTGCAGAATTTACACTCGGCCGAGAAGGATCGCGGCCCAATAGTGTGTAGCTTGATTGGGTTAATAAATGACATGGTTTGTAATCTTCGTAATTGACATTCTTCTGATTTAACTTATCCCATGGTCGGGCCCGGGTATTTTCATCACGATATGCGCAAGTGCTGTAATACATCTGCGTAAGTTACTAAGGGCATAGGGAAGTTCGAGTCTTCGCAAGGACCACGGTGGAGAAAAGCTCGCGCGGCAGCGTGTGCACACGTTTCTTTCTACACCCTCATGACCGCGAACCGAAGACACCAAACTGCTTCAGGACCCTGCAAGCTGGCGGTGCAATTCGGCCCCGCTTATAATATTTATATGCAGTTTGCGAGTCTGTAATGATGTATTCTGGGGGGGGGGGGCAACTAGGATGCGAAGCTGCCATGGCGATCATCGCCCCTTCAAATTCTGTCCATTGACCGAGTCCCTTGATGTACCACCGATATTGCGGAGACTCCTCCCACCGGACCCCCAGCGGAGAAGGCTCCCTCTAATTTAGAATAGAACTGGTCCATCTTCTTGGCTCTTGCCCTTCTCCGTGCTTGGTGATGTTTTGCGTGTATGTTTTTAAGAAGGAGCAGTCTCACAAATTTGCCGTTACACTCTTTCGGAAGGTCTTGTCTTGTTGCCGTATATTGAGGGCAGCTAAATACTCAAGTCCGCTGGTACCTTGCGTCCCATTTTCGTTCCTGCCAATCTGGAATACTGACTTAATAGCTGGGCCTCAATTACCACAGCTGCTGCATTGTGCACCCCCAACTGCAACAAGCACTCTGCAAATGTTTCGACGGGCAGTTCTAGCGCCTTCTTATATGCTGTTCTAAGCACGACATCGAAATGGTTGAAATCGCACCTCCTCACCTGAAGGTACGGAGCAACGTACACGATTCGGCTGAGTACAAAGGCTTGCACCAACCGAAGAGTGTCATTCCTCATTATCCTTCTCGTCTTAACGGTGATACGTGTGATCATTCGCATTACTGTTCGCATTATGCACGGAGTTGAGTAATCATTGCTGCACTGACAAACTTGTTCTTAACGAGTAGTCCCCGGATGCGCACTCAGGGATCGCAGCGTCGTGCACTCTAATATTTACTGGGGTTTCATGTTCTGGTCTATGCGTGATTATAAGTGCCGATTTTTCTGGAGCGCCGCGCAGTCCGCACTCCTCGGCATATTTTTGAACTGTTGAAGCAGCCTCTTGGGAGCGCCTCTTCCATCTGCCCCAGACTCCCCTTAGTCACCCAGACCATGATGTCATCTGCATAGAGGGTATGCCGAGTTTCTTCTATACGATTGAGTTGTACGGGCAAATTTGTATGGGTAATATTGAAGTGCAGACGGGAGAGGACTGGCGTACCCCTAGTGCCCATAGGAATTGGCTGGGACCTAACATCTCCAATTTTTACGTGAGCTTGTCTGTCTAGTAGGAAGTCTCTGATGTATTAAAATGTCTATCTTCAGCACTACGTTTTGCGCAGGTTCCCCAGGATCTTTGAGGGCTTCACATTATCGAAAGCACCCTTGAGATCCTGGGCTAAAATGGCTCTGCTACTGCGTTTGTTGGGTGAGTCAATAACTTCCATCTTGAGCTGCAGCAGGTACGTCTGACGTGGATAGGCGTTCTCTGAAGCCAAACATGGTGTGGGGCATGTAATCATTTTCCTCCAAATACGCTGAACGTCTGGCATGCGCTGTTTTCTCCATCAGCTTTCCTGCACACGAAGTGAGTGAAATCGGATGGAGGTTGTTAGTACTTACCTCTTTGCCCGGTTTAAGGATAAAACTGACATCTGCCGATTTCCACACCAGGGCCAGCTCTCCACTTCTCCAGTACTCATTACTATAATCCGTCAGCTAGCCTAGCATCTTGTTCATCTTGGCGAGCAAGCCTACCGTAATTTCGCCATGTCCTGGCGTCATACTTCTCATGGTTAGTAGCGCCGCCTGTATTTCTTTTACTTCGAAGTCTCTGTCTAGTGCTGGGTTATCTTTGCCTTGATACTGCTACACAGGCTCGTCATCTTTGGTCGTACAGAGGTGTTTGCTCGTCAGGGCAGCCACCAGCTGCTCAGCCATACCCCAATTACTGCGGAGAACTCCCTTGAGGTTCCGCTGCTGCTCTCCACTCACCTTGATGTGCTCGATGAACAACTGCAGGAGGCTCCACGAGCACTTGGCACCAAGCGTGCCTCTCAATGAGTCGCACTTCATTTGTTCAGTTGTTCTTGTCCAAGGTCCACGCGTATTTCTCTGCTTGTTGTATGATTTCTGCGATCTTAATTTTAAGCTGGCGATTGAGTGTTTGTTTCTTCCACCTTCTGGTGAGGCCTCTCCTGACCTCGCAGAGGTGAAGCAGGTGGTTGTCGATTGCCGAGACATCCTTTGAGATATGCAGCGTTCTCGTGACTCTCTCCCTGGCAGCTAGCAGCGACTCAACGCATACCTCACATTCTTCAATAGGTGAGTTGAATTGAGGACCTTGGACTCTCGAAGAAGCGACCAATTCGTAAGCCGGGGCCATCCCTTGTCTTTACGATGCTTCTTGTAGTCTAAGCGAATTCTGAGTATATAATCATCGTCATCAGCCTGGCTACGCCCATTGCAGGGCAAAGGCCTCTCCCATACTTCAACTACCCCGGTCCTGTACTTATTGTGGCCATGTTGTCCCCGCAAACTTCTTTATCTCATCCGCCCACCTAACTTTCTGCCGCCCTCTGCTACGCTTCCCTTCCCCTGGAATTCATTCCGTAACTCTTTTATTTATTTATTTCTTCATACTGTCAACCCTCTGCTGAGGGTTCTTACAGGGAGGGTTTAAATACAGGCAGACCATATATACAGGTGCATCAAGTGGCAGCGGAATCACAAAAATACATGTTTAACAATTTTTCAAATTCACAAACATCACTGGCTTCTGCCACAAAGCTTGGTATTGCGTTCCAGAGTTCAATCACGGCAGGGAAAAAATAAAAGCGGAACACATCACTATGAGCAAAGTATGGACGTAAAACATATTGATGGTTAACACGACTGCTTCGTTTTCCTGGAAGATGCACATACTCATCTTTGTTGATTTTTAAATGTCCATGTAGTATTCTGTAAAACACTTTCAGACGATTTTTTAGCCTTCGTACTTCTAGTGTTTCCAGTTCACAAGACTGCAACATCAGTGTAACGGATTCTAAACGGCGGTACTTTGAGCATATGAAGCGCGCGGCACGACGTTGAACTTTTTCTAACTTTGTAGTCATTTCTTTCTGATGAGGGCTCCAGATGACTGAGGCGTATTCAAGTAAAGGTCTAACAAAAGTTTTATAAGCCATCAGCTTTACATCTCGCGAAGCTTGACCTAGTTTTTGCCTTAAGAAACCTAATCTCTGATTCGCCTTCGAGCACACATTTTCTATGTGCGTATGCCATGTCAGATTATGCGTAACTGTAACACCTAGATACTTAAACTGGTTAGCACGAACTAACAAATTACCATCGATGTAATAGTTAAAAGGCAGAACGTTTACTTTCTTAGTCATATGTGTGTATGTTGATTTATTGTAGTTTATATTCATACCCCATAATTTACACCATCGGCTGAAATTTTCTAAACAACGACTAATTCTGAGTTGATCCTGAACATTGGTTACGGTAGAATAAATTAGGCAATCATCTGCAAAAAGCTTCATTTTTACCGGTTCTGCAATAACAGAAGAGATATCGTTTATATATATAAGAAATAACAGTGGGCCCAAGACTGACCCCTGAGGAACACCTGAAAGCACTTGGAGTGGACTCGACAGGCTGCCATCTAAACTTACAGTCTGTTTACGATCACTTAAATATTCTTTTATCCATAGCACTAATCTTTCATCGATACCTATTTCTCTCAGTTTAAAGATCAGCTTATTATGCGGAACCTTATCGAAGGCTTTTGCAAAATCTATACAAATGACGTCAATCTGATGCTTCTCATCTGAGGCGGCAGCGAGATCATGAACTACTTCAATTAATTGTGTAATGGTAGATAGTCCAGTACGGAAGCCATGCTGGTTTGAGTAAAGTAAACTATTCACTTCTAGAAATCGTAAAATATGTTTTGCGATGATGTGCTCCAGAATTTTACAACTGATACATGTGAGTGAAATAGGACGGTAATTATTTACAAGTGTGCGATCACCGCCTTTGTGCACTGGTATAACTACGGCCCTGCGCCAGTCTGTGGGTAGAGAATGCGTATGTAATGATTTCGCGAAAATTATCGTTAAGTAGTATGACATCCATTCAGCATAGCGTTTCAGAAATTCAGGACAAATTCTGTCAGGTCCACTAGATTTTTTTCCATCTAAACTCAGCAGCAATTGGAACACCCCTTCTTGTTTGATTTCTAGATTTCCCATTGGGTAACGTGTTATATATGGTAAATGCTCGTCTGTATTCATGTTTGTATTATTAGTAAACACAGATTGAAAGAAGTAATTAAAATGTTCGGCAATGTCCGCAGACTTTGTTAACTTTATGTTGTCCTTTACAATTTCTTCAATTTTATCCTTCCTACTGCTAAGATATCTCCAGAATTTTTGTGGGGAACTTTTTAGGAACGCTGTCAGTGTTTGTTCAAAGAATTGCTTTTTGGATAGTGTCAGAGTATGCCTCAACTCTGCGCGAAGTCTCGGTATTTCGTCCGAACCTTTTTTCTTTTTACGCAGTCGCTTTAATTTTCTTTTCATGTGAATGATGCCGCGGTTAATCCAAGGTCGGCGTTGTTTAGTCTTTTTTTTTCGAGTTGGCACAAATCGGTCCACACAATGCTCTACTATATCCTTAAATTCATTCCGAAGCTCATCTACAGTTTTTTCCTTTGCATGGTGCTCAAATTGGCCAAACGAGAATTCCAAAAAATCTAATATTGAATTGTCATCAGCACGTTTGTAGTCCTTTACCGTAATTATAGGGAAGCATTTCATACGGGGCACACTGCTAGTAGCCATATTCACTACAATCATTCGGTGATCGGAAATACCTTGCTCAATTGTCAACAAATGATGTTCTATATTGATGTTCTATGACCATCGGTTATCTTCCCTCCTCATTACGTGTCTTGCTCATGCTCATTTATTTTCTTGATTTAAACTAAGATGCCATTAGGCCACTGTTTGTTCCCTCACCCAATCTGCTCTCTTTTTATTCCCCTTAACGTTACACCCATCATTTTTCTGTCGTTGCGTCTTCCTCAATTTAATTAGAACCCTTTTCGTATGCCTCCAAGTTTCTGCCCCATAGGTGAGTACTGGTAAGACACAGCTGTTCTCTTTTGTCTTGAGCGATAATAGCAAGCTGTTGTTCATGAGCTTAGAATGCCTGCCAAACTGCCTAAGATTTCGTGCGTATTTTGCCACTAGCAATTTTTAAGATTATTTACTAGCGCTAAATCTGGGTAAACGTCCCTTGAAGCGCTGTTGCCTTTTCTTGTAGCATGCCGCAGTCCGTCAGAACAGTAAGAGCCATATCCGATATTGCTGATGCCAATTTCCAGCATTTTAAGCTCTCGTTGTTGCAACCCTAAAGAATGTTCTGCGCATTAAAATCCTCCACTCTAATAAGAGGCGCGGATTTTGCAGCCTGCGCCGCTTTCCGAAAGATTTCGTCAAAGACGGCTGTCCTGTGTTGCGGGTGGCTGTATATGCTAAATACGTACGTCCCTTTACTGAAACGAGTGTTATGAAGGATACAAATAAACTTTTTCAGCATTAAGTTCGAGTAGTTGAAGCCGTACTGCCTTTATGTACAAGTATACATGTCGGAGTGTTTGTTTGATGGGTACTGTACGACCTGAGTTTAACTGCCGCATTAACGTCCTGTAACGCGATTACATCGGGCCTCTCATCTAGAGAGTCTGCATGGAGTTAGTTGTACAGAATTTCGAGAGCCGACAATGTGGGACATTTCTAACTTGTCCCACTTGTCATCAATGAAGTTGAAAGCGGGGCTACATGGTTGTTCACGTTATTGTACGAAGTTAGAGTTCTGCATGGCACATGAATATGACATGCGGTCATAAATAATGGCTGTGCTGCTCGTCTTTGTCTACTTCTTCCCAAGCGATGTGAAGCATGTATGGTAATACGCTTTACAGCATTATTTTTATTTCTGGCGCAGAGAGAAAGCACGCAAAATGTAAAAAACATACCATTTGACTAGGCGATTACGCGCGTACGATGTCAGCACAAACTGGTAGCATGTTACTGAGGGGTAGGTTAACCAATACACAAAGCGTGCTGATGACAAAACACGACACCTCCCGGTAATTATTCTGCATCAACCTCCATAAAGCCCACTACCATGGCGAGCAAGCTCGAGATGAGTGGCTGGCATTCACACTGAGACATTTGAACGGCGCTATATACAGTTTCTGCGGGTGCGCATTCATAGCTGAATGCGCACCCGCAGAAATATATATATATATTATAAATACACCTCCGCATATGTGCATATTGGAAACATTATTTTTAATTAACAGTTTTGTGGAGGTTGTTGCCTATATGTGCGCCAGCTACACTTTTTTTCTGAGGCTATAGGTATGCTTATGATTTTCAGAAAAGAAATGGTTAGGTAAAAAAAACATGGAGACATTCGTGCACACAGAGTTTGCCTGCACATAAATATATATGTTCAAGCAGCTTATATGTTCACACCCCATGACAGTTCACCAAATATAGCTCTTCTTGGGCAGCTGAAAATAAGGTCTCAGTCGAGTGCCACATTCCAAGGAGAACACTCGCCGACTCGGATAAAGGAGCCACAGGAATACGAAAACTCAAGGAAGCAAGTAAATAAGAATATCTGCTATTTCTCAAAGACAAGAGCTTCAACATGAGCGGAACGAGTGAACTGATGAAAGGAATCGTTTTAGGATTCGGTAATTCTTTTATATTTCTGATTCTCGAATTCTACTATGACGCGCTAAGCCATGTCTTGTAGTTTTTCTGATGCCTATGATTCCAAAAGTTATCCTAATGCCAGTGGTCAATAAACTGTAGGAGTTTCTCGAAAGCATCCTCCCGCTCACAATCGGTGCTCGCTCACTTCCTTTTTCTTCCTCTTTTTATCGCTCTTTCTCTCGCCCGCAGTGTAGTGTAGTAAACTGGACGCTCGTCTGGTTAACCTCCTGGCCGTTCTACTCCTTGCTCTCTCTCTCGATCTCTAACGGGCACAGTGTTAATATTGCTAAGTTAAAAGATGATGTCCTGTGTGTTATTCAGCCTCTTCAATAATCTCATGTAGACTCCTCATGAATCTCAGCAACTGCGTAATTATCGCTTTGGCAGGTAGAAGAAGAATCGAAAGGTAATATATTAACTCTGCATGTATCATTCGACGACTAAAAATACATGGCTTACTAATGTTCTCACGAAAACTACGAATGAAATACACTTTGTGTATTCGCTTAGAATGAGCAGTCATTTTTAAGCTTAGTGCTTGATAGCTGTCCGCACTGTACACATTAAACAATTATTGACACCTTTGCTTAAGTTTATACGAAATGCAACTTAGTCGTCGACAATTAAGGCACCACGAGAGAGATCACTGCCTATTAATATGTTAATGTCTTGTGAAAGTCGATATTTATGTAGCGCACCACTGCTTCTTGTTATGTCGAAGCGCCTATCGATATTGCGCTTGACAGGGTATAATTTCTTCTATTCAAAAAGAGCACTTACTTTCTTTAAGATAAACGAAGGAGCTTTTAAGAGCACAAATCAACGCTTCCAGATAATAGCAAAAAATGAAGACAGAAGTCATGTGTCAGTCCTTCCTCTCTTTCCTACAGACATGACAACGTAGTTCATTTTATGGCTTGAAAAAAAAAAACACGTGAAATCAAACGGAAACTGCATGTCCCGAAAGTTTCTTGAAATGCGATAAGAGCGCTGAAGGCTGCCTTGGTTTCTGCATTATTTTATGTCAGAGCAAGGCCGTGCCTAAAGCCTTCGTGTAAACCACAACATGCCCATTAAAGGCTCCCCAAGCGCCGTTCCGTCATGTCCAGTCGGCTTCGTTAATTTTTTTACTCTCGCGTGCTACGCAGTGTTACACACACGGGAATGATCTTAAAGAGCTAGTTTTATTTATTTATTTTTTTTTATTTATTTATTTAGGAATACTGCAGGCCTTAGAAGGCCCAGGCAGGAGGGGAAAGGTACATACAAAAAGAAAACACAATAGATTGACGAAGAAGTAAAAAAAAAGCTCCGGAAAAATGTAATAGAAATTACAATTACATAATGAGTAAAGCACCTCTAAATAATGTATAGAGAGTGGCAGATACAAATTGAAACGCTGTTTCACAAGCACAATTTCAAAGCACAGGAAATGTAATAGAAAAAAAAGGAGGAGTGCACAATTCAAAATTACTACAACGCGCAAATCAATAAATATTGCACAACAATACAAATTGAAACGAGATTTCGTAAGAACAAGCACTAATATTAGATAGTAATAGACACTATTGAGTTAGTGCTGAGAAGTTTGTTATAGGGTAGGCTGTTCCATTCCGTTACTGTTCGAGGGAAAAAGGAAGACATAAAGACATTGGTTCTACCATTATAAGGCGTTAATGATGCAGCGTGGCGATGTCTAACACATAACACGATTGCAGCACGTGCACAAGTGTGACCTAATAGTTAGAATCCGGCCTGTATGCTGGGGGACTGAAGTTCAAAACCCCCTATCGGGAACGCAATGCATTTTCTTTTTTTACGTGCAAACCATTCAAAAAGACTGCAGCAGCAGCCAACTGTCACGTGTAGTAAACTTCGCGAGAGTTCCAAAAGAAATCGTCCATTTGAATTCTATTTGCTTCACCAGCTGACTGTGTTAGAGCAAAATAGTGCATAGCCGTCGAATAACACTGCAAGGAAAGTCTTCTGCATTTTGCAGCTATAATGTCATCCGTGGTTCAACTCTATTACATTTACAGGGCGCAGCATTTACTTACTGTATAACAGAGAAAACTACCACCTCATTTTTTTAGCCTATCTCCATGTGCATGTTCAGCGGAGCATGTAACGTTTTCATACCATCAATAAGCTGAAAAATTCACGCCAAAACATTCGTGTCAACGAAGGCCGTTATAACCTTATAACTACTCAAACTTGTCTATTTCTATGTTGCCATCGGCAATCCACGATTGCGAAAAAAAATGTGGGCCACTCCCTCCCCTTTGTCTGTCTTTCACTATACGTTACGAAAACAGCCAGACTACCCCACCTGATATGCTTTCGGCAGACTGATTATGCATGACTAGACCCAACAAAACAAAGATAATTAAGTCTGTTTCAAAGTCTTTTTCATCATTAGCCATCCGCTTTTGCTTGAACGTTTTTGGGCATCGCCCACTTCGCCTGTGTCACACGCGACGTCAGAAAACCGCGAAAACTCTCTGCGTCAAACTGACATTTGCGCTTTGAACACGCAATAATATGCCGAACGAAGCAGTTTGTTTTTAATAGCCGGAGCCTCTCCCGCTCCAAAAGCGATAGAAGATAGCGCCCCCCCCCCCACCGCTCTGGTACTGCCTATTTGAATATGAAGCTGCCGGAGAGCGTGGATTTATTTGCGTTTAATAAAAATGCTTGTGTGGTACTCTAACGTTATCAAGATACTATGGCACGTATACTACATATCTATGCCAACTCTTCTTTGCTCAGGATCCGTTCCGGAGGCATTTTTTATCTTTCGTTGCACGCCACCACGAATTTTCAACCAGCCTCCGCAAGCTAAGTAAATTGAAGCTGGCACCACCATTCTCATCCGGTAATCTATATCTGATACGTTTCAGATCGAAGATGACGATGGACAAGGAGAGAAACACACACACAGCGCACCCCTTCCCGCAATCGTTAATCAGGAAAAATATTAAACAATGCTGCGTGAAGTGAATTCGAAGAACCGTACTTACGCGCCAGGCGTCCACGGGATCGGTGCTGTCTCTCCTCTTGCCAAAGCATACGGCCGTTATGAAAGCCACCGCAAGCCCAAACGTGATTATGGAACGCATTGTGTTTATGTTCTGAAGAATTCAATGTACACGTTGTTCCTCTAGCGAAATAGATACGCGAATGAACCATTTGATGCTTATATATACACATAAATGAAAAGCCTCTTTAGACTTATTGAAAAACTAAACCACACATGAGCAGCAGAATTCACATTTTCCCAGCAATATCAGTTTTTATTATCTTTTAGCCTTCTGCTCGTTCTCGCTTTCAACAAAGAAGATTGATATATGTACTAAGAATATGCCTTCAAAATTTGTCCAGTCTCAATGACGTTTGACTCCATCAACAAAATGAAACCAAAATCATTGTGCGCCAAATATGGGAGGTGTAAGGTGTAACGTTAAAGTCTAAAAAGCTCGAAAAAAAGAGAACGCACTTTTCCTGCATGACGAAAGGTGAACGGCACTCTCAAAAACGGTGGGTGACTTCAAATGTGTCAGCATCAAATATACGCTTGCGGTCATTGCAGGTCAAACCTGGCAACATTTTTGGAATAAATCTGTAGTAATGGCTAATAAATTTTTCAAGCATATGTCACGGAATCACGCAGCTGACAGTGCTGTTTCTTTTTATTTGTATCTGTACGGGGACCGGAAGCCTTGCAATCTGCTCCGTCGAAACCGAACGTTTCCACATTTCTGTCTCAGAGTTCATTTTGCATTTAATTTACGAGCAATTAATCAGCGCTCTCGGGTTGTACTTGTCAAGAACATTTGTGCGACTTTAATAAGGGGACAACTCCTATACATATGGAAAAGTATACTCAAAGTCTGCGTTGCACTTTTTCGATTGGCTCCAGACGGACAACGCCAGTGGTATTCTGTACTATAGCAGAATATTGAGATTTGGTAAAAGCAATAAAAATGATCTAATAAAACAATTACGACTGCTAGCACCACGGGCTACGCACGATAGAAAACCAAGAACACTAAAAGATGCACTTATGACAAGGTTAACGTCCTCACTGAGTGTTAAGTTACACTGAATTTGAACACCTAGATTTTTGGTTGGATAGTTCTTGTACAACAGTATGCCATCGACCTCTTTGAAAAATCAAAAGCACAGTTTTTTAATAAAATACACCAATACATTTTTATTGAAGCAGTACGCCAATAGGGCTGCATGATTCCAACGCCTAATTAACGTCGCTTTTTCGAGCATGACTATCATGTCTTTAGCGAGCAGTTTTAAGTCGTCTGCATACTGTAGCACTTTCCGTTTTTATTTCAAGGGGCGCGTCCTCCTATGAATGCTTTCAAAGTAAGATGCCAAAAACTCAACGCTTGTGTTAACCATGGCTTGCAATGTATGTTTCTTTTAAACTTACTGATATACAAACAATATTTCAGATGATACAAGTAACCCTGCAGTGGAAAACAAACAACCTCACTGACACCATATACTTTTACCATGTGTACTAGAATGCTATGAGTCATCAAATTAAAAGCTTAGGAAAAGTCAGTCAACCTGGCCTCCGCCCTCAACGACTGATGCAATAGCGTTTCAAAGAAACACGCAGTGGCTGTCTGTGTATCACCCGAGCATAAACCATGTTGCAACAGTGAAATTTTACATTTGAAACGGTAGGACAAATGCTTGCATAATAAAATTTCAAAGACTATGGCTAATGGAGAAAGCAGCGACGTCCGTGAATAGCTCTATGCTTTCCCAATCTCACCAGACCTATGCACGGGAACAACCAAATTTTCCGAAGTTTGGAAAAATCTTTCCTCTAAAACTAACTGCGAACTGTGTACAAGAGGCCTTGCAAACAAACATGCAGACCCACTCACAATATAAGCTGGTACACCATCAAATGCTAAAGAAGTTTTTGGTTTCTGTGACCGTATAGCAGTCATCACATCCAATCCCGTCAACACATCGATGGCAAAGTTTTCACCAAAATGTGTGCTATCGCACAAGTTCGTCACGCCTGGTGTCACTAGTTAAAACACAAATAAAAAAATAGGTGGACAGCTGAGAGATAGCATGAGGGGAAGCAGTCGCCTCATTGGATCTCGTAACGTCACCAATACGCACATGGGAGCGAGTTTACTGAAATCAGATGAGAAAGTCCTTGATGAACTTTTAGTGCTAACACGCACATTCAGGATGTTCCTTTGCGAGCTATAATTTCCGCCAAGGGCGCCTGGCAGCAGCAAGCTGTCAAGTACCTGCTTTCAAAGCTGAGGCTTCTCGAGATTTATGACCCGTTTCTGGTGAAATGTGCGGTCGAAGTCCTTCAATTTGTTAGGTGTTACGCCAAAAAATGCTTCGATGCTTTCTCTGCTAATGCTGAAGAATAACGTTATTCTAACCCGCCCAATGCCTTTGTTCAATGTGTCGAGGATTGTATGGACCTATATGGCACCACAAGGTTTTCACAGGAAGCAGATCTTTCAATATCAAGGGTTTTCAGAATTTCTCCGTTCCTACATGTGATAACCTTTTGTACAGTGCAACAATAGGCCACTCCTGTGGAAGGCAAGCATTTGTATAGAGTCGTGTTTACCTCCTGTCCTTAGTTACCTATGCTCAGCACATTTAGATAGGCACATGTATGTACTCCTCAATGGACTACCAGGTTTTCAGGGAGCTTTTAGATTTGCCGACGACTTTTTTAGTGTTTCAAGACTGTTGTAGCGGGTGGCACAGTGACGGAGACGATCCAAGAGCACGTACCGCACTGTTTTATTTCAGTGACAGCGAACTATATATATATAGGCTGCTTGCCTATGACGTAACATAAAAAGAACCAATCATGTTTGACACGTGTGGCACAGCACTTAACATCAAAGACTCTAGTAAGTCTTTTGAATAAAAATGTGCTAATGCGTTAACAATTTTTCACGACCGTTTGAAACCGCTTGACGTGACTTTTGATGTGTCTGTCGACAATAAGCTTCCGATTCTTGACGTTCTGTTAATCCGTATTGATAGTAGGACCTAGTTGGCTTACAGCCTACGAACTAACATTTTCTGCAATTCCATTGAGCTCATTCTAAATTGGTAAAGAAAGGCATAACTAACATGTGTTTCAATATAGCCCTCAAAAATCACCATCATCATCAGCAGCAGCAGCAGCAGCCTGGTTACGCCCACTGCAGGGCAAAGCCCTCTCCCATACTTCTCCAACTACCCCGGTCATGTACTAATTGTGGCCATGTTGTCCCTGGAAACCTCTTAATCTCATCGGCCCACCTAACTTTCTGCCGCCCCCTGCTACGCTTCCCTTCCCTTGGAATCCAGTCCGTAACCCTTAATGACCAACGGTTATCTTCCCGCCTCAAAACATTTCCTGCCCATGCCCATTTCTTTTTCTTGATTTCAACTAAGATGTCATTAATTCGCGTTTGTTCCCTCACCCAAACTGCTCTTTTCTTGTCCCCTAACGTTACACCTATCATTCTTTATTCCCTAGCTCGTTGCGTCGTCCTCAATTTAAGTAGAACCCTTTTCGTGAGCCTTCAGGTTTCTGCCCCATGCGTGAGTACTGGTAAAACACAGCTGTTGTACACTTTTGTCTTGAGGAATAATGGCAACCTGCTCTTCATGATCTGAGAATGCCTGCGAAACGCATCCCAGCCCATTCTTCATCTTCTGATAATTTCAGTGTCATGATCCCGATCTGCTGTCACTACCTGTCCTAAGTAGATATATTCCCTCACCACTTCCAGTGCCTCGCTACCTATCATAAACTGCTGTTCTCTTCCGAGGCTGTTAAACATAACTTTAGCTTTCTGCAGATTGAACTTTAAGTCCACCCTTCTGCTTTGCCTAAAAAAATCATGCCCACACCTAATGAAAACCAGTCTCCACCAGCAGTCAGCGCGTCTTCAGGAGGCTGGTTATCCTAGCAATGTCTTGGTGTCGGACGATGAAAGTTCTAAAACAGGAACGTTTGAGAAACTTCCCCCGTTAAAGCGCCAGAGCTAGCAGCCGTGAACAGGTAAAAACAGCCGTGATTCCATAAATAGGCCAGGTATCACGTAGCCTTAAAAAAGTAGGAATTCGCCCTGACGCACGAGTTGTTTTCTTTTTCAGCTCAAAAGAAGCTAAGTACGTTGCGCGAAACCACTAACGCAGTGAGGAAGGTGGTCTATCGTATTGCACTGTCATATGGTAAATGCGATAAATGCCAAACCGGTAGATGTATCAATGAGCGCTCAAGAGAGCACAGAAAATGTTGCCAGAATTTATCAGGCGGCGGTTGTTTTGTTTTTCATAGCAAAACGTGTCTATATCGGCCATGCTGCCCACTTCTCGACGATACTCCTACTACAGGTAAGGTTCAGCGCAATTGTGTAAGAATAATAGAAATGAAGCTAATTATCTTGGCCTTTGACCAATGCACCAGAAAAACATCATTATAATTGTCCGCTAGAGATTTGAGCATAGCACGAAAGCTGATCAGATTTCAGGTCATTATGGTCTTCTATTGTTGTCCTTTAGTACCGGCTTTAGAGTGTTTTCATGCAGTTATGTTCTATCGTGAACGATATGCCTGGTACACATGAGCGCATATCAGATAGCCTGGAACCCTGCTATGGGCGATATGTGGCGGCCACCATGGGAAACAAATTGGAAAGGAGGATGCTGTTCAAATGCCTGCTTGTACTCCCTTCATGCGTCTCTTTATACAAAGTGTGGAACTTCGCATCGCCGGCGCACATTTATAAAGCTGTTTGATATTGTGGTTTTAATAACTTTGTGTACCGAAGTGTGGTCTAGAGCAGCATTGTTTTGAAGCGTAAACATTCGAGAGCTACATTCTTGAAAAATCTGTCCGTCTGTCTGGAAGGCGTGATGCGATGGTTTCCATAAGATATACATCAGGTCCTATGGGGGTGTATCTGAGAGTACCTTATACTAATCGCAGGAACGGTCGCCTAAGTGCTGGGCTCTAAAAAAAACATGAATCAAAAAATTTACTCACTGCAAGTTACTGTGCACGTAACCATCTTGTCGGTTATTGGGGGCCATTGAAATGCCGTAACCTGCCGTTTCCGACAAACGCAGGTGCGGCGGAAGTGCCAACAGTTAGCAGTAGAACGTCCTGGTGTCTCCCAATTTTCTCTGAATCGCTCTGAGTTTTCAGGCTATTTGCCAACGAATTAGCGTGTTCCCGCTCATCTTGATCACAATGGCACGTGTGTCTTCATGGTTGGTACCGCTGTGTACGTGGTACGACCTATCCCAGAAGTAAATATCTTCGTTGTTGATAGTTAGCGCTTCTCTTTGTCTTCGTTTCTTGTGTCCTTGTTTTGTTTCGCAATACAAATACATTTCAATGATCCTGCAACAAATGCACGTATATCGTGCAGCAAAAAAAAATATTGTGAGCGAGTGCCCTTAGACTCGTCTTCTTCTCATGAAATAGGTAACCAGCTGTACTAAACCTTTTCACATGGATGACTGCAGTGTAAGAATACTTCGAGCAACTGAAGACTGGCTAGAGAATTTTTCTGCAGTCAGCGTCACATCACCCCAAATTTTCCCTATTCTTCATCGCCATAGCAATGCACATATCTTTTATCTCTTCATCGTTTTCCCCCTATTCTTTAATGTCCTGCCAGTCTTGAAATTCGTCCTTCGCCTCTATTCCCATCCCCAGTAATGTTCTTCACCTTCTTGACAGGTGGGTCGCTGCCAAACTCCCAGCGCTACCTCCAGTCAAACGTCGGGTCGTGCGTCTCTCGCCTGAAGACGATCACCTCTATGAATCTGTAGCCTTAATACATTTATTTGACCAGAGTTTTCAGTATAGTGAAGATGAACACATTTCAGCAGAACTTATCCTCGGATGACTCAAAGATAGTCCAGTTAACATTCTAGTAAGGTAGCGACCACGTAGTGACACACCAAATTGTCGAAGGTCCCTGTCTTTAGAATCTGTACAGGTAGTTCTGAGATTTAAAGTGTTTCAGTTATATTGATCAGCCCCCTTTGCTATGACCCTCGTTCACCGGGGTTTTCTGTGACGATGATGGGAGAACGACGACTGTATACCAACGGCGCAGCAGGGACGACGATAATGGGATTCCTAAGAAGGAATAAGTTAGATGAAAGGACGAGGGTGGCATGACCCCACCATGAGGCAAAGAGACAAGAATTGTCTGACGATTAGGCGATGACAACAATGACATGAAAACGGCAACATTAGCACAATTGATTGGTGATAGTATTATTACAACAGGACGAAGATGGAATGAGATCAATGAGATATACCGAAAGGTATTTCGATGAACCATGGACGTCGCATTTTGAATCGTTAAGAACAGCCGATAAATTATGTAGTGGCTATCCTGCGGAGGTCATCACTAGAATATTTGACTGCGAACTTTGCACGAAGGTAGACATTCGCTGGTCGCACTGGACCTACTAAATGTTAATGTACGATGACATGTAGAGTTACTTTTCTCTTGAAAACGGCATACTATGCGTCACCTTTGCATACTCAGCTTGCAAATCAACTAATACATTTTCCCTCGCAAGTGATCTATAGGCCTCTGGTACTTTCATTCCATGCAACAAAAAAAGTAAAAATAAAGTTTTGCATATGGTACATCTATGACATGTCAGTCGCTCGATGCAGGACACCATAACGCACAGTTGACTGCGGTTATTATAATTTTGCCTTTAGTGTAGCTTTATTAGCGTGACAGAAGGTTCCAGCCATTATTTGCTTTAAATAAACATAACAGAAATTTTCGTTGTTGAAATATTTAGAACTTTCTCGCTTCCCCGTTGTGCATACAGCGATGCGAAAGTAGCTTGGTACTAAGTACGACGTTGTTATCTTTACTTCGATAAGAAAATGGTTGAATCCTACGCATTACAGGAGTCAATCTAAGCGAATCTTTTTATGCTCTTTGCTTTGATTGCCGATAATAAGCGGTGATGTTAGTAGTCAATGTGGAATTTCTACAGCAGTTAGTCCAGCACGAAACGTTTCCTTGCGTGCACCACTTATGTTTGCGTATTTCATGGAACGCGCAGGGCCACATTTTTTTGAGGCATTGCTGTGCATCATTCTTCGTAATCCCTAATTGGGTTGAATATGATGATGATGAAAAGTAAACTGTAATAATAATAATAATAATAATAATAATAATAATAATAATAATAATATCATTATTATTATTATTATTATTATTATTATTATTATTATTATTATTATTATTATTATTATTATTATTATTATTATTATTATTATTATTATTATTATTTCACGTAGCACACCGCATCGTGCCACAAGTGTCAAACTTTAATTTGAGGGTTGTACGTAATTCAAATATTTATCATAATTATACGTATACATTGTACACATATTCGCCCATGGCACCACGAATCATTGCATATCGAAGACTGCCCTGTCCCGTGCGACGCTTCTTTCGGGTCTGGGAGTCCTCGACGCTGAGTGCACGCTTGGGGGCATTATTCTGGCGCGTGTTTGCGCGCTCCTTCTGCGTACGAGGCCAGAACGAAGTCATGACGCCAGGCGCAACGCTCTTTTAAGGCTATGGACGATTGTAATGTTGGTGCTATCATAGTTCAACACGCCACTTCCATAGCCTAGCACCTGCATTTATTGCTGCATAAGAAAGAAAGCACAGCATGTGCCATACGTACAAACTGTGAAACGCTGCCGCGGGGGCGCCACCTTGAATGACCAAGACTTAAGGCCCCGCTATGTTTCTTGTATTGAATACACTCAAAAAGTGATAAGAAAGTCATAGCTAGAAGTTATATTTCTTGTGTCAGAAATGTTTCCACCTACTACATTGAATAATTTCTTGAATATTAATGTAAAAAATAAAGATCACACAGATTTGCTTGTCTGCTTTGTTAACAAACAGTACAGTGAGCCTTGTATAAAAGTGGAAAGTTGGGTGAGTTGGTATACATTCATAATGGGAACAGCGTGAACAAGACGACGACGGAGTGCAAGGACACAGGACGAACGTTGACTCACAACTACATTTACTGAAACACACATCAGGTATATAAAGGACACAAGCGATCACATGGTCAATCGAGGAACGCACAACCGGGCCTCGTGTATACATGGCATCTGTTACCGTACCTATCTGGGTACGTTCATTTCTGCTGAAAAAGCGCGATCGAAGGCTGGCTAATGCACCACGTGCCCTTTCGCGCAATGTGGGCTGCTTCCACGACTAATCTGGTGGATGCATCAGTATGTTTAAACAAAATTCTTGTCTCCTTTGAGCAGAGACCTACACTTATATTGCCGGCAATGGGCAGAGAAATGCGCATAATCATTCTTGTTCAGGGACAATTCGTGCTCTCTAAGTCGTACATTTATGCACCGGCCGGTTTGCCCTATGTACACTCGCCCAAACTTGAGCGGGAAAGACTATACCCCATTGGTAGTGCAGCCTACACACTTGGTAACATGTTTCAGTTTGCACCTCACGTAAGGATCCCGTTCTGCTCCACTTTCTCGTCTTTCGACCGCAGCAGTGATAGCACTCAATTTTCCAGGAGCCGAAAAGATAACCTGCACACCATTACGACCCGCAACGTTCTTCAGGCGATGAGATAGGCGAAGTGCATAGGGTACAACTACCACGTTCTTCTTCTGGCTATTTCCTTCGGCCTCCTGCCTCCTCAGGTTTTTTACCCATTTATTCAATTTCTCTGAGCTGCCCGTTATTAAGGTATCCGGGTACCGAGCTTCCTCCAGCCCGACTACCTAACCTGCAAAGGCTTCCCTCATTGCATGCCCACATGTTTTTACCAAAACGGCGCGAAATACGGAGATGCAAATGGAATTTTTCACTACTTTAGATTGACTTGAGGTGATGTTCAACAAGGCCTTGGCAGAACGGGGGAAGCATTCCCAACAGACATGATCGTCTAGAAAACGTAGTATAAGGCCAACGAATTGTAGTTCATCCTCTTCTGGTTGCTCCGAGGTGAACCTCAAATCCTGACCAAGCTCACTAAAGATACCCATTATTTTATCTACCTTGTTGGTGGAGTCGTATTTGTCAATTAAAGCCAAAAAATCATCAACATATCTGAACGTCTTGATGGCTATACCAGAAAGACACCGCTATAATGTCTCATCCAGCTGCGCAAAAAAAAAATTCTGCTCAGGACGGGAGCCACTCTAGGTCCGATACAGACACCAGCCTTTTGTATGAAAAACGAGTCATTCCATCCAATCACTGTCGACTTCAGGTAACATTACAAAAGTTCAAGCAAGCTTTCAACAGTACCACCACATTTTTGGACAAACTGCATTCCATCATTCTGCTCCGTAATGCAAGCCTTCACACCGCACATTAATTGGTTGTGAGGCAAAGAATAAAAAAAGATCCTCTACGTCCACACTAAAAGTGACACACCTTCTGGAATATTTGACAAGAGGTATTCGACAACGCTCTGTGAATTCGGGATAACCAGAGGATTGGGCAGTTTTAGCGAGGCAAGGCGAACTTGTAGAAACGTGGAAACTTGACTTTGAACTTTTGTCATATTACGTGAGGTCGACAGTGATTTGATGGGATGACTCGTTTTTCATACAAAGGGTTGGTTAATGCACAAGATAAGAAGCGCATTTTGTCGAGGCTCTTCTAAAATGTAATTCATCTACCTCCTTACTACAAGGAGCACTGACACAGCCAACATCGTCGGTGGTCCTAATGGATGGATGGATGGACATTATGAGCATCCCCTATAGAACGGGGTGGTCGGCTGCACCACGAAGTTCTTGCTATTATACTGTATAATATCCTACCTAGGTTAAAAAAGAAAACCAAATTTTCTGACCCCCTATTGTGAACTTTGTTCTTGTACATCTCAGTTTTTGTCGTTTCCCTAGTTTTCTTCCACCAATCTTCCAAACGCCTCTTACTAATCTCTATTGCGGAAATGTTTACTTACACCCCTGCTCTCGCTGAATCCAAGGGCTTCAAGGAAGCTAGTGGTGCATATATCGGCCGCTGGGCAGATATCATCACATTCTGATGAACCATGCTCCATCGTTTCCCTAGCTTTGCCGCAGCAAGCAAATGTTACTGCTCACTTCTTAAATATCGCCATAGAGGTGCGTGTTCCAAAGCATCCTCATCTCACTTCGAAAAATAGTGAGCTTTCCTTTGAGTTATCATAAATTGTTTAATTCCTAGCTTCGTTATTTTTCACTTAAATAGCTACTCATGGCAGGTTTCTTTTCCATTGCCGCCACCCATGAGATTATTTCGGCCTTTATGACTTTCCGCTTGACGTTCTTTGTTGGTTTGTTGTCCAGCCTACAGGCCGCATATTTTATGGCAAGCATCCTAGTTCTCTTCCTCCACTGTGAATCAATGTTTTTCCTGTACCGATACCACAACACTCTCCCAGCGCATTTTCTTTCTTCTATATTCCTCAGTCGTTCTTCATATTTAATATTACTGTGAGCATGTCTCACATCAAAACTTGTGTAGCCCGTATCACCCTGCGCAGCTTCAATTGTACTGTTCCCGTGAGCACTTAGTGCGAGGCGTCCCACTGACCTTTGGTTCCCATCGATTCCTGATTTTACCGCTGATTTCAGGCAAACAACCGCATTTTAGAATGAAAATCTTGCAGCCTATGCACCTTTCTCCATTCAGCGGAGCACCTCGTACCTATTATATCCTCACATCGCTCTGTGTTTCATTATTGCTGCATTTCTCTTCCCATTTACTGCTGTTCCCTTTTCCTGTGTTTCCATATGTCTATTGCCTTCGTTTATCCATATAACAAGGTATTTATGTTCTTTTACCAGAGGTATTTCCTGGCCCTGTTTGTATGAGAATAAATCCCACATTACTTCCTTCTAGCGCCCTCTCCATCCTCACCATGTACATCATAAACAGCTGTGCATATAAAGGACACTCCTGCCTCAGTCCCATGTTTATTTTAACTTTCGCCTCACTCCTCATCCCTTCCCATTCCACGCAAACGGTATTTTCTAGGTAAATCTCTCTCAAAAGCCGTAGACAATTGTTGCTTAAGCCTTACCCTACCAGCATATTCCACAAATTGTTGTGGTCTGAGTTCTCATACACTCCTGTAATGTCTAAAATAGCCACATATAACAGTCTGCTTTCTTCTCCTGATATTTCAATACACTGAGTAAGCACAAATAGGTTATCATCCAAATGCCTACCTAGTCCGAAGCCATTCTGAAGTTCTCCCAATATACCATTATTGTCTGTCCATGCTTGCAGCTTTAATTTCATTGCCTGTATATTAACCTGTAGTAACCTAACCTGTATATTGCCTGTGGTAACCTAACCTGTATATTACCGATGTAATAGTCAATGGTCTATAGGAGTGAATTCTATCTTTCTCCCCATTACTTCTATAAATAAACATATTCTGCTAAGTTGCCAACTGACTGCTATTCGTCTATATTCTATATTTTTTTCACTGCTTTCACCAGAGCTTTCTTAATTTGGTCCTAGTGCATTAATCACCCTAACGGGAACTTCGACCCAGAGGAGCAGCGCTGGGCCGTCAGGATGGCCCAAGACGCCGCCAGAAAGCAAGGACTGGCCGCCGTCTGAGGAAGGGGGGGATAAGGGGTTAGTCTCCCGACCCCCGCCACCCCTTAACCCCATCAAGGACATAATAAAGTTTTATCTCTCTCTCTCGTCTAGCCCTATGGCTGTGCGCTTAGCAAGTTTCTCTCCGGCTTTCTTCCAGTTGAAATTAGTCCGCACTCACTCCTTTTCCAGCTGGTTCTCTTTCATGTTTTTTTTTTCTTCAGATACAACATCGTCATCGCCTTGGAAAGATTCGGCTGTTTTTTCGGATGTTTTTTAATGCCGTTTCCGCTTCCATTTCGTTTCCATCCTTGTCTAGGATATGTTGTTGCATTGTTCATTTCCTGCCTAATAATTTTATGAAGTTTCGAGATATTCTAGGTGCGGCCTTTTTTTCATATGTATTTCTGGCAACCAACGTTCACTTTCACCTTTTATCTCTGCTTGTGCCAGCATTTGAGCCATAGATTTTTTCGTCCGGTATATTTCCCGTTTACTGGCTGCTTCATCCTGCGGCAACTGCGCTTTTTTCTTTTTTTTTTGCCTGCCTGTGCTCTCGGGATAATTTATGTCGTCCGGCGATCGCTTCTTGTATGTCCCTGTTCATTAACCTTTACGGTTTCCTTTTTCCTTTCCAACGAACATGTTGCTCCTCATTCCACATTTTTCTCGTTATTACATTTAGAAGCTCACTATATTCCCACTTTTATTCGTTATTTGCTCTGTTCTTCTTCAACTCTTAAGACCATATTTCTTAATTGTTCATCGTTTAAAATTAGAGTCGCTATTTTGCATTCCTTGCTCTCTTTACAAGCTACATATCCCTTTTTCAAAATCATGCATTTATGATCGCTCCCTATTCTGCTATGCCCTTCCTCGTCAATAACCATTTCGCTCAGCTTATCATGAATTCATTCTGCCATGAGACAGTAATAAATGATCGATTGGCGGTTTCCCACTTCCCACGTGATCTGTCCTTGTGATGTGGCAGTTCTACGTTCACTTTCGCTACTTTTGTTGCTCAGCGAGACAGTCATAATTTGTTCAGTTGTGCACGCAAGCAAACATTTACGGGATGCGTGCTGTCGCTCTTCTCTTCGACCACCAATCTCAACACAGCGTTGACCCGTATTTGTGACACAACAAAAGTGAGCGCTGCATTTGTGAGACAACGAAGCTTGCGTATACTTTGCATAAAGTAGTATAAGAAACTCAACCAGAGGAAAAAAATAGCATCGCGAACAAAAAAAAGCAAACCTGCAATACGTTAAAATACCATATTGCAACTGTTTTAGATGGAGCAATGGTAGCGTCTCTGCTTCACGCCGAGAACTAAATGGTTTGATTCCCAATCTATAAAAGTATTTCTTATTTAGAGCAGTAGGAACAATAAACATAGGCAATTTCATTGGGTATAGGGCAAATATATTTACCTTTGCTTCTGCTGAATATATATGCACGCGAAGCAAAAGGGTATTCTGTATTCTTGCTTTCCTGCAAACTGCACGAATGAATTATCACTGTGACACTGTGGCATCGATACTAATTATTGCACAACAAATTTTACACGTTATGCTTCTAAATCGTAGTTTTATATGAGCAAATTAATCAACTAAATACGATTGTTATAACCTTTGTAGAACAAAGAACACCGCCAACCAACTTTCTTCAAACAAAATTAAAAGCAGAGCCGACCACCTTTTCCAAAATTTCCTCTTGACAAACTTCTATTAAGCGAAACTAAAACGAGAGCCTACCAACTTCTTCAAACGAAAGTAAAAACGGAGCCTAGCAACTTTCTTGTAACATGCGCTAAAAGCACGTAAAAGTGCATAGGTTGTTAATAAAACTGATAGAAAGTTGGGAAGCTTTACAAATAAAGTAAAGATGCATTTTTGTATGGGTAAGCTAAGTTCAAGCGCGTGCATTGTTTCCTTTATTGACTCTTCATGCAAACCCGGAATACGTCTTCCGTAATGACATTGCCTCAAGTGATTTCGGTGCCATGTGTAAAGGTGAATTTATCGTAAAAAAAGCACTCTGTATACTCCTGGGCATTTTGCTTAAGTATGTTTGAAGCCACATATGTGAAATGAACCCAGCAATTGTCTGCACTACTTAAATTTCTATTTTGTATAAAGATACCAGTACATACACACAAGAGCACAGCAGACACGCCAGTGTGCTGATAGTGCAAGCGAGCACGATGCACACGCCAAGAGCAGGAGGCCCAGCGCTGCCCTAGCTCCAGCATCAAGCCGACTGACTAGAGCGATGATGACGCTTTCACATTGCTTCGTCATTTTCGCAGCGAAATGCACTTTGCGTTTCTATATGCGATTTAGCCTCTCGCCCGCAATCCACACATGTGCCGTCGATGGCGGCACAGCACGACGGCGGTGGCGCCGATGGCGGGATTAGTCCTAGAGTGCCCTGGCCTGCTGGTGAGCAAATTATGGCTGCTAGAACGTTTTCGATCGACCGTACGAGTACGAGAGGATGCTGAAGTGTATTGAGCCTTGCCACTATATCGAGCTAGGTTCGCGTGAAGTGCCCATTGGCCACATTGGCAAAGGCGACAGTTGTGCGGTGTCCTTGTGAAATATACGAGGCACATTTAAAGTCTTAACTTCTTTCAGCGTTAGCTCGTCACTAAGTTTCAAACATTTGGCGCATACAGCAGCGAGTGAGGTTAGAACGGCAACAGCTAGGTGCCAGAAGGTGCTTCCGCTGAATAGTCAGGAGTGTTTCGTGATTTCATACCAGTTTAGGGTCCCTCTAACTCCACAGGATGGTGTTGCCCTCCACCTTTCACGTGCGGTGAAACCGACCCATCGTGCCTTGTCGGCATTCCATCAATGCTATTAAAATTGTACCTAACTCTGTCATTATCTCATTGGGATTACGCCACCGGTCTCGGGCGGTCGTCGTTATTGCGTCGTCAATATACAGTGGTCGAGGTTCATTCGTTGTCATGCTATTTAGTGATGCCATCGTGCCCTTTACATTGACATGATTCTAGCTTCATCAAATTGTCGTGATGCCGTCTCCATCACGCCATCTGTGTCCCAGAATTATCGTTATTGCATCCCACGCCAAAACAGTTATATGGTGGCCGTCATTCCGATGTGAAGCCATCGTCGTCATATAGGTGTCTTCACTCCTTCGTCATCCGAATGTCACGCCATCGTCATTGTATGATTGGATTACAGTCGCCGCCAGATCATTTTCGTCATAGACTCGTCGTCGTTCCTTTTCTTCATTATTCTTCATTTATACCATCGCTATCTAATCAGAATCTTCATTGCGTCATCATCATGCACTTGTTTATGTATTGTGCCATCGTCGTGGTCCCGTCATTGTAGTTCTGTTGTCGTCACTTACGCTTGTTCGCCTGATTCCCGTATGCTTCTTGCAGACCTCATTGCTTCATTGTCGTGATCCAGTTGCCGTCGCATCGTCGTCGTTATGCACTCGTTGTCATCTAATATTCTCCATAACGTCATAATCACGCTGTAGTTATACCACTGTTATCCTTTCTGAATCGTCATCCCATTAACGTTACACCACTTCCAGCTGCGCCAGCTTATGCGAACAAATCCGGCGCGCACTCGAGTACTGGATATGAGCGTGGTAGTTTAAACGAGAACCATGTGAGAGATCCTATACACTAAAGCTTCATGGAGGAAGCAGGTTATTCTGACACCCAAGCTGTTCGGCTAGCTCGATATGCGGATTGAGAAGGTGCATACTGCACCACAGCAAATACTTTAACCTTCATTTTACATTCAGTAACGTAGCTTAGCTTGAAGCCCGTAGTTTACTTTAACTAAAGGACGCCTCGCATGAACTTATCCAGGACACTCATTGCGTTTCTTTCGGCGCGGTAATGGCCGGCCTCATTTAAATCAAGTGAAGCATGCGCTTGAACGTAAGAATCATTTCTGAAGGGGTTCATTAAAGGTACTCAAGATTTCTTTTAATGTTTAGAGCAAGTAAAGGGGCCGGTAATTGTGATATACCAGCTTAGTTCAAAGTAGGAAGGTTAACTGGGGCCCTTGCAATGAAGTGAGTAAGCAAAAACTCCGGTGCCTTGCGTTTGTTTGTTAGGCCGCGCGGAACTCCTCCATTTGTTCTCTCACAGCTACAAAGGCATATGAAACATAGCGAGATTTCGAGAAACGCTTTGGTAGATTTGTGTGCAAAATCAAATGCGTGTTATTAAAATACACTAGAATCTTGGCAAATGAAAACCACTTTAACAAATGTTGTGTTTAAAGGGAAAAACAGGTGTTTTTGTAACGGTGTAATGCAAAGAAAAAACTAACTACAAATATCTGTAACGGAAATTTTAATTACTCTCTAAACGGAATCATAGAAGCAAGCTGTAAATGAGGTTTTCATTAAGCGTCAGGATTTGAATTACACATTTCACAACAACTCTCTTTTGTCCAGAAAGCCATTATTTAAAATATGGAGAGAAAAAGACAAGAAGAAAAGGCAGGGAGCCTTACCAAGGTCATACGCGGTGGGCTACCTTGTGCGTTCCGTTTTTCTTGAAAAGCCGTAGCAAGACTAACAAGCTGACATTTCATCGATAGCTAATTCACATTATTTACTCACTTGGACAGCTCCGTGGCACCGCCATTCGCATCATAAACATCCAAAATAAGAACAACCAAGGTTGCGCACTTCTTACAGCACACCATTCAATCATTCAGAATCCTCTTCATGGACAAATATATTATTCGGCAACAGAGTGAAGAAGTGAGAGCTTTAATTTTGTTTTGGTACGCCGTTTGCGGCCAAACAGACAGAAACTAGGCAAGCATAATGAATCCAGCAGTCTTCCACCACTTCCCGACCTCGGGAGAAGACTAACTGCTATATTCACTTTTTTATGCTTAGTTATTAATAGTGTTTGAAGGGAATATAAGATATACGACGGCAAGCGTACACATTTTTCACAGTCATTGTGCATTCTATTTATTGGATGTTATTTCTCCGGCCCCTTGATGTTTTGTTGAACGAAATTCTATTGGACAGCCTTCGGTCAAAATTTTCTGTGTTATAGTGCCATAGCGCCGTTTATAAGCTGCACTTCCAAATTTCTGAACATACGCCTATAATGCATTACAAAGTTTATGTTTAGTCGAATTTGGGATCATGTTATGGGAAATTTGTTTCAAAGCCTTAACGTTCCTAGACTAGTTAGAAGTAGGTGCTGCAAACTACTTCTTAACCCTCGCGTTGTCTTTTTTTCTTAGCTTAGCAAGTGGTCCGTATATTTGAGTTACCGGTGTCCTTAGTGAACTAAGCAACGTACCTGGTGCATATTTGTTAAAGTTAGAGGCGGGGTACGGGTAATAGGAAAGAAAAGTACTAAGTGCATGGTCTAGTTACGGCGCTGGTAGAAAATTAGGTATGCAAGCGATCCGGAGCATTATAAATCCCTTTTAGCAACACCGCATAACTTTTCCTGCTGCTATGCAAAAACTTAGGAACCTAACATACATTATACGTAATCGAAATAAGTGAGGAAGCGAAAATTATGGCCTATGCTTTTGCGAAGTAAAATGTGTTTAGGTGAAGCGCGTTTATGAGAATTCTTTATGAAATGCTCGAATGATTTGTGCGCAAGCCTTTGGAACAGGTGAATCATACACGGGAATCGTTCTAAAGTCTATAATAGCGTTAGAGGCTTTTGGCGCTCTTTGGCCATGACTTACCTTTGCGCCATTAAAATAATAATAATAATATTTGGGGTTTTACGTGCCAAAACCACTTTCTGATTATGAGGCACGCCGTAGTGGAGGACTCCGGAAATTTTGACCACCCGGGGTTCTTTAACGTGCACCTAAATCTAAGCACACGGGTGTTTTTCGCATTTCGCCCCCATCGAAATGCGGCCGCCGTGGCCGGGATTCGATCCCGCGACCTCGTGCTCAGCAGCCCAGCGCCATTAAAAACCCCGTTTCATCATGCATTAGAGACTACTGAAATTCTTATTGTGACGGCTCGAAAGAAGGAACTCCGCTCGAAATTCGGCTGGAATGTTGCGTGCTTGGACACAAAAAGTTGCATTTTATATTTTTATTTCGCAGGCTTTCTTTGAAGCACGAATGAAATGAAATGTAACGCTATTTAAGCAAGCGCGTAGCCGGACCGGATATCATTTAGAGATTTCTGCAACATTCTCACTTACAGTCTTGCTCTCGACATAATGTTCGAGTAGATTGGTAATACTATATTCAACGCACGCAAAAATAAAAAGAACAAATAAATAGCCCTACTTGCTCCAAGCCACGCGAAACGTACCTTTTAACTTGGCTTTGTCCAGCTACAAGGTATTTTGACATTTTTATCCTTGGCCGAAGTGACGTCCAGTGGAAGATTCTGCTCGTACTTTTTCTTTGCTCGCATATTTACGGTTGTGTGTTCCGTGCTGATATGTATAGACAACATGCCGGAAATGATGCTTTGGTACAGAAAGGGCGGTCATTAAAAGCTGCAGATTCAGCACATAGTTCCGAATTGAATGTGGAGAGAAAATAAGGTTCTCTATTTTTCGATCCTAAAATAAAACTGAGGAGACCTTAGACAGTATACTTGTTCACGCTATACAGACACACGCCCTGTTGACTGTAAAGCTGTTTTTCGTTTTTGTTTTCAACAGTTTCGTGGCAAAACAGTTGCCTGCATATAAATCACACACTTAAAACTGCTACTGTGACATAATGCATTTAAACACTTGTAGAGGGAATATTTTGCAAGATCGGTGCTTCACTCACTCATGCCTGCTCTTGAATGACATTGTCCTCTCATTTCCACAAAATTTAATCTCGCTTGGCTTCACAAAGTTCGGGGGTCGCTGGCAGCATGCGTTTTCTTAAGTCTTCTGTAGCGCTTGCATTAGAAATGTATGCCAAGGACCGTAACCGTAATATATTCCTGTAAATATATGTACTCCATGCAAATATACAACCCATAAGTTGGCTCCTATATAAACGGCTAGTAAGTTTGACCCGAAAATAAATTGCCTTGCCCATATCGAGGCAAGACATTGCTACTCTCCCTAAAGGCTAGGGAAATTCTTATGCAGTGAGTTTAATATATGGACCCGTAGTTAAGAGTTTCAGGTAGGTTTTAATGAAGTGGCACCTGTGCGCACCACCCTCTCCTCTGCTGCAAATTAGCAATGTCGAAGAGTCACAACAGTTCTACGCCACGTTTCAATAAGAAGTAGGGGTTACTGCATCTACTCGACAGATTAAAATGCTGAGTTGTCGAACGCAAAATCATTTGCAGAGCAAATGCTATTGTATTCACCCTTGATGTGCTTATATAGTTATTCAATCAATCACATTCCCTCAACAAGCAGCAATAGTCAAATTTTGCAGCCTTTAAAAACGACATGTCCAATTTGAGCTGGCGTTTTCATAAAACTATTTCACTATGTTACCATGTCAGAAGTTCTCATACATTGTGCAAGGATTTATTTATATTCTGCGCCAGTTTTCTGCATAAATTTGCTGATTAGTTGGCATTGCAGGCGTCCTTGCTGTACAGAGTCACGCAGTCACCGCAGCTCTTTTTGTATGCGTCCAGACAGTTCTTGGGGACATCATACGCTGTTTCTTTCGACTCCCAGAGATAACAAACTGAAACGGAAGCAATTTCAATTATCATGAATGTTCTTTGAGATGATAGCGTTTATTATTAAACGGGCTTCTTAAACTTTACTTATGTGCCACTTGAACAAGCACTAAATATTCTACAACGGCTCCCATCGGAATCTTCATTAACTTTTACGAGAAATGAGAGCCTACATAGGCCGCTTGAGGAGACAAAGTGGCTTCAGAGATCGCAGTGCCAGTTAGGTAGCTGCGTTATCGCGGAGCATGAATGTGCCAATAACAAAACTTCGCTTACTCCAACTTGTAGCACTAGTCAACAAACAAGTGTGGTTATGTGGTATATCTACCACATAACACAATAGTTTTAGAGCAAAAGTCAACATGTCTACTCGTGCTCAATATAATACATCTTAATGCCTTCACCTCTAAATGGTCTCATCATGATTCTCTTTGACCAGCATTTGCAAAGATATGCGCACATTACCCGCCGTGGTTGCTTAGTGCCGGTGGTCCTAAGCTGCTGCGGACGAGATCAGGAGATGAAACCCCGGCCACGGTGGCCACATTTCCATGGGCCCGAAATGCGGAAATATCCGCTGACCTTGGTTTAGGTGCACGGAAAAGAACCCTAGATGTTCGAAATATTTCCGGAGTCCGCCACTACGGTGATCCCCATAATGATATCATGTTTTTTTTGTTCACGTAGAACACAATAATTTTTATTTTTAGTATATGTACGTTTATTAAAAGTACCCAGGAGAAACGAGAATAGCACTTTCATGCAATCACCCTTCATATTCGTAATTTGCACGCTTAATGTTAATGGTGAAAAACACCGCACTGTAAAATTATGTACACCAATAAGAGTGTTTTTTGTCGCATTGGTAACACCCTAACTTTTTGGGCCTTAAAAAAATTTATATGGGACAACAACGGTGCTCTAACTAGACTACCTATGATGAAAGACGATGTTAAAAAGTGTGTAATCATTCTGATAGCGTTGGGCGTACAGAAATATCCGACAGGAGACTTTCATATCTATCCCACTGAAATGCTCTTGACGGATATTTCTGTACGGCCAAGGCTGTCAGAAGGACTGCATTGTTTTCAACTACATATTTATTTATTTTTATTTTTATAAGGCCCTAACAGTAAAGGTGTTGCCAGTGCTACAGGAAACCGACAAGAAACCGTTAAGGGGGCAAACATTTTTACTACTCAGCTAGCCGAAACAAATCTCGCGTCCGGTTATATTTGGCATTTCAAGCACCATTCTGTCTTGAAAAACTGCAACCCCCTTAACGGGCAATTAACTTGCATTACTCATGCATTATTGCATGATTTGATGGAGAGTGCGTGTCATGTCTTGGGCATCTCTCGGGCGAT
This sequence comes from Dermacentor variabilis, assembly GCF_050947875.1. Lineage (NCBI taxonomy): Eukaryota > Metazoa > Arthropoda > Arachnida > Ixodida > Ixodidae > Dermacentor > Dermacentor variabilis. The sequence goes on along the minus strand of NC_134573.1, from coordinate 61,251,470 downwards.
GGGGTTTGGGCTGTCTATCAACCACTGTACTGAATTTTGACTTGGCTGGCATAAGCAACATGAGCGGATTACAGGAAAAGAAGGCGCCTGCTGGGGCTGACGGGTATGGTCCAGAAGCCATAGCGCCGATGGTACAGAAAACTTTCTCGCCATGCATTTGCTGCAACATCATGCTGCAGTTTAGTGTGCTAGCTCAAAGCAGCAAGTCCAATCGCAACATACTCTCTTTTTTCTTTCCTTCTCTATGGTGCCACGTTTTTAGAAACAGTGGCCATCGCCAACAGAAATAAATTCACCACCATGGTCCCTGCGACGACAGTCTGCGCAGTAGTGATCGCCTGCACAAAGGGCTGCCAATCTAAGAGCAATGAGAAAGGGTGTGTTCTCACATATAGGCTCTCCTTTCGTGTCGAACCTGTACCACCGACATATAGTTAGCTTAGGTGCGGAAGACCGCGTACGTATCGACTTGTTTTCTAAGCCCTGATAAACGCCGGTACAACCATGGAGGTTTCTGAGTCGACCGGCGTCTTGCGGAGTGTGCTAACGTGGAAGCCAAGTGTGACTTACGGCAAGCCATCAATTATGTGATCGTGCGGTAATCCCAACGCAAAATTCGTAGCACAGGTGGACTGCTGATTTAGTACATATTGCTATGAGGAAGAGCTCGAGGAATGATGTTTAACAAAGAGAACACTTGAAGTAACGCCAATAATCATTGCCAAACAAATTTCTATTGTTTGCCTGGAGGAGTTATATATTGAACCCGAAGTATTATAGGAACACCATCACTGCAGAAAGCAAGACCGCGAACACGATTCTGACAACATAATCCGTAAACAGCTGACAGCGTATAGTGTCAAACCATTATCTGCAAATGTCTGCAATCGTAAACTGTACGTAGGCGTAACTGCACGAATCTATATTCACATTCATAAATGAAGTACAAGCATTAAGAAGCAAATATGTTGGCGCATGGTAGTATCCACTCGTCATATTTCGGAAATAGAACACTATGAAGCTCACATTTCGCAAATTAGGGAAAAAATTTGCTGACCCCTGGAAGGAGAGGGGCCTTCGCCTCCTTTCTGTCGCGTTCAGACTGCGAAACTCTATCGCAAGAGGACCCGCGCGATTGTCAGCGACATAACGAGCGCGTTCACGTGCAATCTCTTGTTGTGCGCAACAAAACGCTCATCGCCGCCCGCCGACTCTCAAGAAATAATCTGAAACTCGCAAGGTCACATGTGACAAGTTCGTTTTGAAATCACAGTTATTACTGTAGTAATTCGCAGGTGTCTACCAAAGCTGCACAGCAAACAAACGTAGACGTGATAATATGGGAGAGAGTACTGTAATGAATTTCCGAAAAAATCACGAATCGTACAAACGTCTGGTTTGAAGCCGTGCCGTTTTATCATCCCAAACACATTAGCAGCTTGCCAGCCAACAACACCGTGTCGGCTGCGTGCGAAGCTGCAGAGGTTAGAGCGTGTGAATGACTGATCTGGATCTGCGCGGCATCGAAAAAACATTTCGTAAGCATGCAGCAAACAATGACTGCTCTTACTGGTGCTGTCGATGGGAAAGCTATGATGTACAGTATATTGCACCGTTTCTGTTTGCAGCCTTAAGGGGTTCTCTGAGTGCTGTTGTAGCATACTTATGGTTAGGGCCTTATAAAAAATTATGGAGACTGACATCGGAGCTCTGACTACACGTGCGATGACACAATAAGTAGTTAAACACTATGTAATCATTCTGATAACCTTGGGCGCACAGAACTATCGCACCAGAGAACTTCAAAGGAACAGATATGAAATTTTGGCGCCAAATATTTCCGTGCGCCCAAAGTTGGCAGAATAATAACAGTTATCAACTACGTCTTTTCAAATCGCACATGTAGACAGAGCTCCGTTGTCGGTCTCTCAATTTTTGCAAGGTCCTAATAATCAGTGTGCTACAAATGCCACAAGTAAACACCCCAAATGGTGCAAACAATTTTCAAGTGATAGGCGTACCCTGCTGCCTTTTTCAATCCCGTAAGGGTCTGCTCTTCCTGCCGTTCCAACTGCATGTTTGACCGCCTCGAGAGTTGGCAATCCTCCTATGTGTTCCGCCTGCTGTAGTTCAGGAAACGCCGCTCGTTAATGCCACTGTCGCCTTCAAACTTTCAGCGGCGTTGCCTCACCGTTCTAGTATGGCAGCCAGCCAATGCCCCCATCAGCCCTTTCTCCTTCCCAATGATAGGTTTGTGCTCACCCTCCACCCTCTGACCACCGTCCTCACCATCCAACCAGGAAAACCCAGTGCAGCAGTTCAAGAGGCAAGAATTGCACCATGTACGATCTACCCATCTCCTAGCTCCTGTCCTGCTGACATAGTCGCAATGTCTCTCAAGGATGGTTCTACTTTTGAACTTGTGTACAGCGGTTGCGCCGTTTCTGTTGCAGCCGCCAAACTCTGCCGTTTGCTCCGCGAGCTGACCACACCACTCTCTGGGCTGTCACTTCACACAGCAAGCGCGTAGTACGTTACGAATCTCGCACCTTGTATTGCCCGTGTGCTCATAGAGGGCGCGGTATGTTCATTGTGGAATTTGTTTTTCTTTCTGCCGGCTTACATGACGTTACGCTTGTGTGGTAATTCCAATCGCGTCATAACGCTGTCCTCCAGTGCACGCAAGCTGAATTCTCGACTATGCGTAACGCACCATGCCACAGCACTCTTGATAAGCCGCCTAAACGGGTCTTGTGCGACGACACTGACATTATCTCTTGTATTCTTGCCATTGTCGTAGTCTTTTGCGAAGCCGTCAACGATGCTACTGTTTTCTTTACAGCCTTTCACATATTTACAATCATAAACTTCTTCTACTACCTTGTGCAAGGCTTGAAATTGCCACCGGCCTCAACAATAGTTTGGCCTGCATTCCCCTTTCTCCTTCGGTTACGTCGATTGTCAGCGATTGCCTCGATCGCGTGAAAAACTCTCTCTTCATTCTTTGTTGCCGCGCCAGGCGAATCTTTCCATACTGACTCCACCGAACGATAATGCCTTTGCAACAATTGAAGAGCTGTCGCGTTACATGTTGTTCAGTTCCATTGCCCCTACACTAACTTTTACCGAATACCCCGATCTTCAGCTTCTACAGCACTTTAGAAATTCTTCCGATGTTTATCAGTTTTGACTGCGCAAAACGAAGGAATACTGCACTACGTTGACGCCAGTTGACACCAGCCATTGAGTGAAGGAGCGTACCACGTCACTTCTGAAGACCGTGGCGTCATTAAGAATCAACTTGAGGATGTGGTATTCCGTGGCCTTATTCAACCATTCATCAGTCCGTGGGCATCACTTTTTGTTCTCTTAAGAAAGAAGGATATGTCTGTTTACTTTTGCGTTGATTAGCATCAAATAAGAAAGCTAATTCACAAAGTTGTCTATCCTTTGCCGTGCATCGACGATGCCCTTGTCAGCCTTCAAGGAGAACAACTCTTTTCGTCTCTGGACTTGCGTTCTGCTTACTGGCAAGTTCTGCTGACTCGAGCGGATCGCCAGCAAACTATTTTTTAGACATGATCACCCATGATAATTCATTATGAGGCCCTTTGGGCTTTGCAACGTCCCTGCTTTCTTTAACGCCTCGTGGCAATATGCGGCGTGACCACAAGTGGTCTATGTAGTATGTTACCGCGATGATGTCGCGGTTTTCTTTCCTGAATTTCCGACCGACTTATATCGTCTTAGGCATGCTTTTGCATGTTTAACCAACGTTGACCTACACCTCAAATTCAAGAAGTGCCGCTCCGCCTCGCGGGAGCAACCACCTTAGGCGACACCGTAGCCAAGCACGGCCTTCTATCCTTCCCTACGTAACTTCGTAAAGTCGATGAGTACCTGAAGCCTACTAACACCATATAACTTCTCCGTTTTTTGAGCCTGTTTTATTATGTCCGGCGCTTTGCACGCGATTTCGCATCAATCATGTAACCCTCGATCCAGCTCCTACGCGGTGGCACGGACCTCTCGTCCTGGTTTGCTGCATGCAAGGTCACGTTTGCTACTCTGCACCGTCTTCTTTCCTCTCTACCTATATTTCGCCATTTTGACCCGACAGCGCCCACTCTAGTGCATACCAGCGGAGTTGGTCTTGGCACGGTGCTCATGCAACTAAAGCCCTGATTCTCCGAATACGTCGTTGACTATGCGAGTTGTACGTCAGCAAAAGCAGAGGCCAATTTCACCGCGATTGAAAGAGTGCCTGGCTGTAGAAGGGCTTGCAAAGTTCCGCCTACGCCTAATAGGGCCGCCCATTTGACCTAATAACGTATGACCACGTACTTTGTTGGCTAGCCACGTGGAAACATCCATCTGGAAATCTAGATCTCTGGGAACTCCGAATCCAGAAGTATGGTGTTCGCTTCGTCTACTGCTGCGGATGCATGCACACTGACGCAGGCACACTATCATGCGCAGCTCTACCTCCTGACTCGGCTTGCGCAACCACTTGCACCTTTATTCGTTATCTCTTGACCTGCACTGAACTGGCACCGAATAATGGCGTGACCAGTGGATCAATTCTCCCTTTGCTTATTTTTCTGAATCACCGACTACACCTGTATCTAGTTCCCTCCTATACAAAGCAGTTCATTTCGCAATTCGTGATGGGTGGCTTCACCACCACAACTACGCTCCCGAAGGCCGTAGTGGTTACTGGTCATTCTCTGTAGCTTAAAACCAGAAATATCTCACGGCGTCACCAAATATGTCACCTTTCACAGCGCTCTGCAATGTTGCCACTTCAGAGTAATTAATGCATACGAACGAACCATTCATCGCTTCTACTGGCGGGGAATTTACCCTTTTATATGAGTTTGTTCAGGGCTTCCCTGACTTTCAACGTCAAAAATTAGAAGCTTTACGCGTGTCAGGCGCCTTCAAGCCGCTTTCATGTTCTCTCAAACCCTGCGATCGGAATCGCATTGCCTACTACGGCTCGCTTCCAATGACACTGGATGGCAGTCGGTGTATGATATTTCCTGTGGACCACTTGACACGCTACGTGTTTACGCGTCTGCATACTATGCTGCTTTACCAAAGGCTACAGCGCGGGATGTAACCTCTTTCGTCACTCATCGCTTCATCCTTCGACATCCCACACCTGGACACAAGCTTAGTGATAGGTGCAGTGCCAGATACGGAGAAGTCGCCGAAACTCCTCTTTCGGGATGCCACATTATTCATCTAAACAGCACGGCATACCATCGGCCAATTAGCCTGCTCACAGAACGGATTAACAGCGCTATCGGTGGTATGTTTGCGATGTAGGTGGAATCTGATCACGGTGAGCGCGACCGCGTTCTTTCTTTTGTAGCGTAAGCATTCAACACCGTGATACGAGCTACTATGGGTATATCACCTTTCTTCACCTTGTATGAAATGGAGCCTTCGCATACCCGCTGACAATCTCCTTGCACATATCTAGACGCTTCCGAGTGCCTATCTGTGTACGAAACTGCCTGACAAACCGAAGGGTGCCGCCAGCACACGTATCTTTACATCACAAGAACAGCGCGAAAAGGAAGGCCACATCGACTCACTTTCAAATCGAACGCATGCCCCAGGGCCTCTAGTATAGTTGGCTGTTTCTTGCCATACTCCTGGGATTTCCTAGAAACTCGTTCAAAGTACCAAGGGCCTCACCGTATGTTGGAGCGAACGCCCCGGTGAGTTTCGTCATCGAGTCACTTTCTGGATCTTACAAGGCCCACCGGCGTGCACGGGACCTCGTCCACGTGGCGCGTCTAAAGCCCTATCACGACCCTCTGCCTGCAACCTATAGTCGACAAGATGACCCTTATTCTGCGGGGACGTTTTTCCCTGTGGGTGCCCCGTGCAGGCGCATCGCCAACGCCCTTCTAGCACTATTGGTCACTGGTCTGTAGAGATGCTGCTTTAAGCTGCGTCACCATTCCTTCAACTCGTGGTGTCCTTGAAGACCAGCGCCAGTAAACCTCTTACACACACACACACACACCCATATATATATATATATATATATATATATATATATATATATGTTCGCACGTGGCCTTTGTCGAATGTGATTTGAAGGTAGTACGCGTAACACCTCCATTTTTGACAGTTCGAGGTTGCACTTGGCGATGCCATGCGCTGACATGACCCTTTTCTATGTGCATAGGCACGTCGTTTTCTTTTAACAACGCAGAATCTTGGCAGCCGATGGCACTTACCTGATAGTCCAGTCTGTATATATTGTATCCTGAACACATCTGCATTTCATTTTGTTCTGTATTTCGATATGGGTGTCGTTGAGAATGATTTATGATGCGCAGGATACGTTCTCCTGAGCGCAAATAGTGCGTCCTCTTCTCTTGAAAAGGTGATCTTAAAGCAGTGTATTAATTTTTGATACGTAACTTGGTGGTCGATCAGCCAAACACGTTAAACAAACATGTCGTACTTCCAAATCGTTCGTCGTCTCTTTCCTGCATATATATATATATATATATATATATATATATATATATATATATATATATATATATATATATATATATATATATATATATATATAAATAAATATATATATATATATATATATATATATATATATATAAATAAATATTTATATAAATAATATTTATATTATATATAAATAAATATATTATATATATATATATATATATATATAATATATATATATATATATATATATATATATATATGCAGGAAAGAGACGACGAACGATTTGGAAGTACGACATGTTTGTTTAACGTGTTTGGCTGATCGACCACCAAGTTACGTATCAAAAATTAATACACTGCTTTAAGATCACCTTTTCAAGAGAAGAGGACGCACTATTTGCGCTCAGGAGAACGTATCCTGCGCATCATAAATCATTCTCAACGACACCCATATCGAAATACAGAACAAAATGAAATGCAGATGTGTTCAGGATACAATATATACAGACTGGACTATCAGGTAAGTGCCATCGGCTGCCAAGATTCTGCGTTGTTAAAAGAAAACGACGTGCCTATGCACATAGAAAAGGGTCATGTCAGCGCATGGCATCGCCAAGTGCAACCTCGAACTGTCAAAAATGGAGGTGTTACGCGTACTACCTTCAAATCACATTCGACAAAGGCCACGTGCGAACATATATATATATATATATATATATATATATATATATATAGTCTGCGAGCAAACGCGAGCTCGAGGTAGCGACGGCACCTCTGGCTTATTAAAATGGCTCCCAACGCTTCCTGATACTGCGCTCATGTCGGGTCATTTGTACGCTTCAGATTTTGGTGGAGGTTGCTGCTTCAGTTTTTGGCCACCCTAGAATTATGCAGCCCGACACTACCTTCCTTCATGTCTGGCGACACTACACAGACATGTTCACCGGTTTCACCAGCCATAATATGTGCCGTTGCCGAGCGCGGAGCGATCCTCACATCCTCACCATCACCGATGAGAAAGGCGCTGAAAACTGGCAGTAATCGTACGAAAGAGCAAGCGCCATCAACAAACAGGACGATTACTTGAAGCTCAAATAGGCCATCTTTTATAACGGGTGCCGTCAAGCTGTAGTTTAAAACAACGAAGCCGATCTCCTGACGGACATGGACAAGCTTCAAAAGCAGTATCAGAATAGTTTTTGGCCGCACTGGCATGCGAAAGCTCCGCGCTGAACAACGCCAAGAAAACCGATCTCAGCAATACTGGTGAAACGTTCACCAGCTACATAGATGACGTCCGTGTCCTCTGCCACCGGGTGAACCCAACGATGTCGGAGGCGGAAAAAGTTCGTCACATCTTGATGGGAATTTTCACAAAGCCGTTGATATGCTCCTTTTGAAAAACCCTTGCGGTGTTTCTCAGATCATTGAGCTTTGCAAGTGTTTCCACGAGCCCTGCTGATAGCGTGTTTTATTACGACGTCCACCTGACTACCCCCGAAACCCTCTCGAGCATGGCAAACTCACCAAACACTGATGCACTGCTTTGCCAAGTGAAAGAGCTCATCCGTGCTTAGGTCGTTCGTCAGCTTTCGTTGCTGTCCTCTGCCGGGCTACCACTCTCGCATTTCCCGGCGAACCTTTGACAGGTCATAGAAGAGCAAGTTTACGCTGCTCTGCCTTCTGCCCGCGAGACTCCTCCGGTGCCGACTACCCTTGCCTATGCCGAAGGGAATGCACCACTCAGGTATGCCGAGTCTCTTACAAGGCCATCATTGAAGACTATTGCGCCATTTTCGTGACCCATGTGACTGTATTCAGATCCTAGTTTCGTTCTGCCCAAATACCCACACTTCAATAGGCAATGGCGTACTGCCGACAACCGCGCAATTTGTTTTGCGCGTAGCCTAACTGACCACGTCGTACGATTTTGCCGGCGCCGGGCACCGCCCTACAGTGGTAGCTTCGATGCTGGTTCATATGTTAAGTCGTGCATATCGTCCTCTGCATCTCTGAACCCCGATCAGATATATTCATATTCCGACTACCGCGCTCATGTTGAGTGCCTTTGCCATTGCCCCGACACGGCTTGTCTTTGCTGATGCGTAGTCGTCCCCCTACGACGGAACACGAAACAAATTACCGCAGTTCCCAAGGCAGCAACTGCGTCACCCAAAAGAAACCAACGTTTCAACCTGATCCGCCTAGTGTTGACATTGACGTGTATGTAGATGGTGTCACTCCATTCACCGTCGTCGAAACTGACGCCCCATTTTGAACTATTAGTGCCAAACTTTGCCGTTGCTTGAGAAAAGTTACGACGCCACTGTGAAACATATCACTTCATACAGAGAGCGCCAGCCGAACCAGGCCTGTGGCTTCGTGTAGTCCTCCTGCTGTGGTTCACAGCTTCCTCTGCATCGTCTAGTTTTGTGTGGTGTATTATTGTTCCCACAATCTTATCTTAGGCTAGGACTTTCTTTCTCCTAATGAGGCCATCATCATCTGCTCTCGTGCTAAAGCGATATTTCAAGCGCTTTGCGACGCCCCGCTTCTTGATGCTCGTGAAGTTGAAGGTAAAGTACTTGTTGCGAAGACGTTGCAAATCTACCGCGCTCATCAGCACTTCCTGCGGTGTCAGCCAACATTGTTGCTGATTCAATCGCGTGTTTTATTCTATCTGCTATTTTCTTTCGGCACAAATGTTCGTCAATGGCTTTCGCTCTTTTAGAAGTTCATGTCGGCGTCAACAGACTGCTAGTTTCCGCAAAATGTCATGTCCCTTAAATTTACTTAGTGGTGAGTGCGCTGGCCACGTCCAGTGTGTTCATCTTGCTGCCTTTGTTGACATGCCAGCTGGTTCCGTCGCCATTCATGAGTTCGCCGTAGTGATCTGTACCCTGCGCAAGACCTCACTTTGCCCGATGTCCTAGATAGCTCCGTTTCCAGCACGTTGACGGCTTCCCAAAGCGCCCAGCTTCTAGGCCTTCTCAACAAGTTCCGTTGTTTCAACTTCCAGCATGTTACCTTGGGCCACACGTCAAATGCTTGTCATCGCATCGAGACGGGCACCAGTGCCACACTGCGGCAAACATCATATCGCGTATCTACAACAGAGCGCCGTGCTATCGACGGCCAAGTAGCGGACATGCTCAAGGGCAGCGTAATTCACCCTTAGGGAAGTCCCTGGGCAACTCCAGATCTTCTTGTTAAAAAGAAGGATGTATCAATTTGAATCTGTGCAGATTACCATCGTCTTAACACAATGACTCGTGAAGAGATTAAGCTCCACCGAGATTTCACGATGGCCTTGACTGTCAATCAATATCTTCAATCAGGTTATGCAGCGGCTATTGGCAAGTCTCCATATTACCAGAACACGAAACTAAAAGGACCTTTGTAACGCCGGATGGGTTATGTAAACTTCGTGTCATGTTTTTCTGACTTTTCAAAGCCCCCGCAACATTTCAGCGTATAATAGACAAGCTTTTGCGTTGTCTCAAGTGGAAAAAGGGCATCGACTACTTAGATAATGTAGTTATTTTTTCACCCGATATTCCCACCATCTCTTTAGGCTAGAGGAAGTGTTACACCCTCCAAATGATGTTGGCCGTGAGGTAAAACTGAAGAAATGCCGCTCTGGAACAAATCACCGCGCCGTTGAGTCAGCTTCTACGGAGCGACTTCCACAATTAAGCCTGGTCACTCATTTGCGACGATGCCTTGCAAAAGCTGCTTCATCTACTAACCTCGCCTCCTGCGTGACTAACCTGCGTGACTTCGGTCCTGCAGCTCGAACCTAAGTACACACCGACGCCAGCGGTCTTGGAGTCGGCACTGTACTCGCGCAGCGCAAATCTGGATTCGACGTGCACGTCTTTGTGTACGAAAGCCGCACCTTCACAAAAGCATACGCGTATTATTCCATTACGGAGATGGAATATTTCGCCATAATCCAGGTACTTGGTAAATTGCAACCCTATCTCTATGGGCACCCCTTAGAGGCAATAGCAGACCATTATGTGCTTTGTTGACGTTGCGGATTCATGGAACCCTCAGGCCGATTACCTGGCTGGGCTTTACGGTTGCGAGATTTCTACATGCACATTGTCTACAGGTCTCGTTGCCGCCACACCAATGCCGACCTGCTTTCCCGCTCACCCGTTTTAACTGAAAACGCTGCGCTCTTTTTTGCCATTCACGAAGTACTCTGGTTCCCCGAAACCTCCGATATGGCTTCAGAGCGACGCAAGTACACTTGGACTATCGCTCTTATCCGCTACCTTTCAAACCCGTCGACTCCTCCTCAACATTCCCGAGCTTTACGCCGTCAAGCTTCTCACTTAAAAATTCGGAATGGTCATCCACATCACCACTATTGCGTCTAAGATGTTCGCAATTTGTGGCTGGTCACACCTCGACAAATTCATGGTGAAATACTTTCTGCCTTCCACAACTATCTACAGTGTGCACAGGCGGATGTCTTAAGACGTACATCCTGATTTGCTCCAGGTTTTATTGGTGTAGCATTTGGTGTGGAAACTCGTGATATTGCATCCTTCTTCCTAAAAAACTTCATTTACTGTCGTGGCGCAGCTCTCGAAGGTTTGAGCGATAGAGGACGTGTGGTTCTCTCCGAAGATGTAAACGCTCCTCTTGCTCACTGTCGCATCGTTCATCGCACAGTTAGAGAGACAGATTTAACCGCACCCTTGGCGGTTAAATCAACGTCGCCTCTGGCCACACTGATTGGTACTTATTTTGCCATTCATCACGTTGGCTATAGCACTGAACCACAGGCAACCACAATCTTTTCGCCATTCTTCCTTTGTATGGTCGCGAACCATCACCTACCCTCTACACCATTCTTGCGTACCGACCCGACTCATCCGAATGTACGCTCATCGCTGAAGCCATCCAGCGGGCCGACGAATGCCGTCTTCTCACAGTTCGTTTAGAATCGTTGACGAATGGCAGCCAATATCTCGACTTTACGATGACCACAAGCATTGTAACTTTCTTCCAGACTCCCTTGTGTGGCTTTGTGTTGCAGCTGTTTCTGCTGTCCTCTCAACCAAGCTTGTCTCCAAATATAAAGGGACCTAACATATTTTAGCGGAGACATCGCCCATGAATTATATGGTCCAACCTGTCACGCTGCCTACGGACCAACGCTATAGTGAAGCCGTCCACGTAAAGCGCTTGAAGCCGTACTACGACCCTCTGACACTATGTTGACCATGAGTCACAAGGATGGCTGCCTTTTTTCGAAAGGTTCGTGATGTGAAGAGGAGTGCCGGGCGGTGCAGCCACATCACCAGCCTCCGCCGCTGCGCGAACTCAATTTCTGGTTGAAAAGCGCTTCCTGCTGCACTCGTGGTAATATATATATATATATATATATACATATATCTGAGAAATCCACTTCTTCAAGCTACAGTACATGCGCTTGAAGGTGCACTCCTAAATAACATTTTGCAGCTTGTATGACGCGGTATAGATTATGGATCTGGGTCCTCAAAGAGGTAAGTCGTAATGGGATCGCATTTCTCTCGCATTTACCATTAGATTCCCACTGATTCTTTTTACTTTTAAGAATTTTCCTTTGCCAATATCTTACCTTCTTTTTCTCCCACGAGTACTTGGTCAACAATACAGTTTTTATAATCGCTGTACAAAAGTCGGGTCACAAAGGTGTGTCTGGTGTCTGAAAAATAAAAGTTTGAAGGAAATATTTAGCAGAGCTGCTTGGGAAGCCGCTTTTCAAGAACAGTGTCACTGTTAATGTTTTTTTGTCTAAGAAGGTGGAAGGCGTGCAGTCCAAACCCATAATTGAAGTTCATTAAGCTACTATGCATGCTTGCTCATTTAAAAGTGCGGTTACAACAGTATTACGTGAAAGTATGAAACCCTTATGACAGGACGTGATATGGCTCGCAAAATATTAGTCATACTGTGTGCTCGACTTCCGCTTATCAAAGCTTAGGCTAATAATAAAATTGCACGCTTAAGTAAATAAATTCTCCTTTTTCGATACGTGGAAACTTTTCCCGGTTTTTCGAAAAAGAAATCTGCGAATTTTATTTCAAGAATTACCGATAGGAGCATCAAAGGCAGCGTAAGTGTGCTCCCTAGAAACACAGGGAAAGAAGCTTTCATTGGAAATCATAAAATTTGAGAGTTCACTGAACATTTAGGGGGATGGTGGTAGTTAGTGTTCCCCTTATCAGTAATTTGAAATACTTTTAAACCTTATTACTTGCAATTACCTATGGGAATACATCTGTTTCTCTTCCTAAATGTTTCGATGGAAAACACTTATGCTGCTTCTGCAAGGTTCTCGAGCACATCAACGTAACGTTAGAGAGGAAGGAAGGCTCCAAACCTTATCGGCTTTTACACCTGCGAGATGCGGAATAATTTTACTTACCATTATTTATGTGTGAAACAAACGTGTCGGGCCCAGTAAGAACATAGGTGAACCGGAAATCCGTTCTAGAATATAAATAGTAAAATGCATTGAGAGCTGTCGCTATTTAGATGAAGAATTTGTACCTCTGATGATCAAGACAACTCATCATTTCGGCGCCTAATGTCATTTTCTTGTGCTTATTGGGCACGTGTATTGCGATAAATAAGAAAGTATTGTATAAAGCAGCCGGAATATATTGCGCACAAGGTGTATATGCTCTGTGCACGTTATAGAAGAACTATTTCATTAGAAATCCATGTTTTTGGTAATAAATATGAAAAAAATCTTCAGGATTCTGCGACCTTGCAAACTGACGGGCCATCATTTAGCAAGGCTTCATTCTTTAGTCTTCTGAAGCCAACGAACCATTTCCGTCATAAGAGGGGGCCTGATCCCCTAGTTGTCATTGCCGATGCAAATGCCGTGGCCATTGCCGTTGCTTCTGCGGGGCTTTGGTAAACGCAGAAAGCACATTTTCAGAGCGAGAGGGCTAAGCATTCGCCGGCAAGCAGGATAAAATTAGCCAGGAGCAATCAAGTATGAATGACAAAGAAAGCGAATAACCTATTATGAGGAATCCATAAATCAAACAGACAAATCATTAGCACTTGGGAAGTATACTTCTGACATAAGCATGTTTCATGAAGGGGCAGAAATAATTGCTGACTCGGTTTGGTAGGCAGTATTGCAGAGACTGGGGAGAGTCAGCGATGAAGTCACGAAGCTGGACATGATGACGGTACAATGACGACTGTAGTACGAGAGCATCACTACGAAAGAATTCCGGGCAGACAACAGCACGGCATGTTAACGGGTTTACATGCGTGATCCCTTCTCCTTTGGCCTACTCCACGAAGGCCAGGCATTCCATCGCAAGCAGCAGGGATAGGGCCTGCTTCCGTAATTATTTCCGCTCCTGACGCGGGAGCCGGCACGGTGACCCATTGGGAAGAGTTTGATTGCCTCCTCGCCTTCTCCTCGCCCAAACAGGGTATGCACCTAATCTAACGCTAGCACAAGTCCTGTTACTTGAAGGTTCTGAAGTGGAACGCATATTCGGTGTAGCAGCAGCAAGAAGACCTCTCGGAGCATCTCCTGCTGACCGAATATCAAGTACTAGCCCTGCAGGAGGTTAGTTATGCGGCTGGGGTGCTCAGAATCTACGGCTACTTTGGGTACTCCACCATCATATCGGGCTCCCTGGCCTCCTGCTTATTGACCTCTGCCTGGATGCTTTTTATCCGTAAAGTGCCCCGAGCTTTGCTATCTACATGCGCAGCTCTATCCGCCATGCGGCAGTTCCTGTTGCTGAATTGAAAGGTGAATCCATGATGTTTTGTGGGATGGCTATAAGTCTTAGACGCACGGACCCTGCTGGTACCCTCGCTGTCTGTTGGCAGTTACTGGCCATCTACAACAGGACCACCTCTTCTGCCAAGATATGAAGGCACATCCCACAGCCTGGGATAGCCGCAGCATCAGGTCTAGTGGCAATGCCACGGTATCTGCTACCGTTCAGGCCAACCTCTTTATCCTAAACACCCATCAGCTCACCTATGTACGCCCTCATTCTTGCTGCATAAGCCCAGCTATCGGCCTTAGTATAACAACAGGATGTTCTGCTATGCATAGGGCTACCCCCCTGGCAAGGAGAGTTTGCAACCACTTTGCTATCCCGCCACCGCCCTTGTACACTCGGGCACCAAGGTCAAGAACGCGCAAGCTCAGACATTTTGATGCCTACCGGTTGGTCCTCGGCAGCGAATCCAGCGGCAACTTTCTGCGCTTGGTTCACAAGAGTGCAACGAGACCAGTCCTTACCGTACTTACGGTTACATTAACTATGGGCTGCACCACTCCAAGGGCAACGCCGGCCTATGTGGGTCAAACAGCCTAAGTATTGGACTGCCACGGGGCGAATAGATGCCGCCTCTTGACGTCAAGTAAATTTGAGGCGTTGGCAAAGCTAGCAGAGTTTTTAGCCATCTTTCAGGCTGGTTGTGATTTGAGGATGTCGTAACCTTTGCGGTTCCTCCTGGTAGGCCCCACACTACGACAGCGAATCTTGACCGTCGTGATCGCCTTTTCGAACGCCAAGATGAATATCGTAGAAAGTAAAGTGGACCTCGGACTCATGCTTTCTGCTGGTTGCAGAACAACCATCCCGCCTGGACTAAGAGGTACGTAGCGGCCCCATGCGACAAGCCCATCACGCTCCACGAGCTCCTAGCTGGTATCAGAGCTTCAATTGACGCATTGCTCCGTGGTCCTACAGCATCACTTTCCAGATTATACACAGCACGCGGGGAAGGACAGGTTACTTGATTTCTTCCATGCCTAGTGGTCTGGCCACCTTTCATAGGCATCCTAAATGGTCCTAAAGGCGAGAGAATCCGCCAAGGCACTCGCCTGCTACAGACCGGTCTCTTTGATGTCAGCAAACTGTGTGGGGCTTAAATCCGTTGCCCTGGCAGGTCTTGACTGCATCTCAAGAAATGTCGACTTTTTTTCTAGAACAACGGAATGCGTCAGCGCACTCGATTACGAACGTCACTAGTTTAGTTAGAGGCCGCCAGAAGTTCTGGAGAAATGGCACTACTAATACTTGTAGGCCTAGAGAGCGCCTTTGCTTCGTTACTTGCCTCATATGGTCCTTGAGAATTCGCTCAACAACCTTGGGGTCGTGGAGAGTGATGCTTCATCATGTTTTTTTCTTACAGGGCGCTCTTTTCGTTTTCGGGTGGCGATGCGCTCCCCTCGAGTGCTCTATTGCGGAAATCCGCAGGAATAAGTTCTAAGCCCCTTTTTCAACTTATTGCACATGCCCGATGAGAAGCGGCTGGCCTGCGTGTGGATGCGAACCTGCTGCAAGAGAACATCTTGGGTTAAGTGGTCGTAACCGTCTACCACTCTCAGCCTGGGCTTCTGGCTCTTCAACGACCGGAGGCCTCTTGCCTTGGCGTAGCCCTGCTAGCGACAAAGCACCATGACTCATCTCGAGGGGCTTCCAACTGCCACGGCTGGGGCTTTTTTCCTGCCGTGAGCGTTCACAACAAAGGGAAGACAAACGCTCTCGCGAAGGTTCTGCATCGTGCCGGTGCACCCGCCTGCACCACTGGAAAATCCTTTGAATAAAGAAGGCACATGTTGCAGCAGCACCTTGCGCCGGTCTATCCAGGTGATCGCGTCACCACTGAACGGCGCCGCCGTTCTCCGCCATCGTTTCCTCCCGGAGTACCTCTGTGTTTGCTAATCATGGAGGATGGCAACCCAGAAATAAAGAAAGATCCCGGTTTCATCCCCAAAATATACTGCGTGCGGCACGGTAGAGGCGATCGAGCACCTGCTCTGCTTCTGTCCCGCTGATTCCTAGGAGATCGCATCTCTTTGCATTTTTTTTCACCATTCCTGCGGGCTCAGTGTTACAACTTCTGCTCGCCGGCCGACACCCCAACTTTGCCTTGAAATACCTGATTTTAGGTTCCTGGAAGACGTGGGGTGGGTGCGAAAGCTTAAAAGCAATAGCTGCCTTACATTATGAGCAATGTGTGATGCGACCGCGCCAACCAATATTCTCTCTCTTTCTTCTTTATGTCCTCCACAAAGACGTGCTCCTAAAAGGGCTACAGGAAATAGCGCTTGTTTCTCTATACAATCAGACCATCTTTCCCTCCTGCAACTGTAAAATTGTGTGAACTTAATGCATTGCTGAGTCACTCTCAAAGTTGTGTAGAGCAACCAATACTATGCGGCATAGCTCAACAAGGAACGTACAGTAGATTTCGGGCTGCACAAACGCGCCATAACCGTCAGCCCAGGCGCTGGAGACGAGTGACCCAGCATTACTGGCAACCATCGCCTCTAAATATTTATATTCCTGATATGCGACCTAGTCTCGCACGACAACTCGTGCCTCTACAACGTTAGCGTTCGGCGATGTACACGATCCGAAACTCTGTTAGATAGCTTATGCGTTCACGCTTTGCTTTTCTTCTCGGGGATCCGCCGGGCCACCGCCCAATACTCACGCTAGCAACAGAAAGCTACTCACTTCAAAACACTTTTAAAGCGATAGCTTTCTTTGAATACTAAACTCTGTTTCGATGGTTTCACAGCTCACCTGACACGGAAGAATATTCACAGGCAGGACTGCAGAACTGGTATTAGCTGTACACCACGCCAAGATCGCGCACACCTACTGCAACGCAAATGGCGTTCCTTTGACAAACACGAAATACTACACTGGAACAGTGGCAAACTGGCACATAAATGCAAGTTGCAAAAGGAGCACTTTACAACGAGAAAAGTATTGAAATAAAGCTTGTCCCAGTGTCAGTTGAACGCAGGTGACGAGAAACGGAATACATTAGCAGGTGTGTCGTCACGTTGCATTGAGACTATCTGCTGAGTTTACTCTAACAAGTCAATACCTCACCTAAGTCAAACGTCTCATTCAAGTGAGTGCATATACACAAAGTGGGATCATGTGGTGCGTACAAGTGGAGAAAAGGTGGCAACATAGGCTCACAACCTTTGACCACTTGTACGCATCACAAGATCCCATTCTGCGTATATTTATTCAGTTGTTTGAAAAAAGACACAAGCCTGCGCGGTCACGCTTCATAGTCGCACCGTAAGGTCGAGAATCATCCCCATAAGAGTTTCATTTTCAGCACCACGCGCTACAGGGCCTTCGCGGCACAATCTCTTCGTGTCGTTTCCGCGATAACAATCTGAACAGTCCCCGTGGCATGGACGGCGAGCTGCGGCTTGCCCCGCTCTCTGCGGAGCGATCTTTCTCTGCCCGATGTTGCCTGTTGCAGCCGCCTCCGTAGTTCCACGATTCACTTCTTCCACAGCGGTTCGTGCCTTGCGAGGAGGCGCCGCAACGTTTACCAAAAAGTAAACAAAGGTAGATATACCACCTGCACATTAATCACATCACTTGAGCAGCGGCACGGTACGCTGCTATTGTTCTTGATGATGATGATAATCCTGGTTTACTCTTATTCGTTTCGATACGGGGTGGCGATAAATAGACGCCTTTGTGTTTAAATTAATCAGGCATGCCCTACGTGCTTTTAATTACATCAATATTTACACATCTCCATAGTCCTGTTTTTCTTTCTTCAATTTTTCTCTGTCTTCCTTGTACCGCTACCTGTGCAATAGCTACATGTGCCACATGGTGTAAATGTGCAACTGCAATGCATATTAAGAACTCGAAAAGCTGGAAAATGCTTTTAAAAACAAACTTGATAACTTTCTTGACAAGATAACGACAACTGTTGTTTCCAAGTTGGATTCCCAGCCTTTCTTCATCATTAAATGTCTGAAGGAAGAGATAGAAGAACTAACAAGCAGTCTTGATTCTCTGAACAATACTATTGAATCCCTCAGATCTCAAAAGGAAGAGCTAACTGCAATGAACAAATTCCTGATTACGCACAACCAATCCTTGGAAAGACGAATTTATGATATGGAACAGTACTCAGAAAAAACAACCTGGAATTCATAGGAGTTTCGTCTACTCAGGGTGAAGACTGCATGAATATTCGTCAAGCTATTGCCTCTAAAATACATTGTCCTGTTTCTGCTAATGATATCGTTGTCATTTGTCATGTTTCGTCTGCTTCTGACACAAAGCACTTGTTTGTCCAATTTCATTCTCGAGCCTTGAAAAGTGAGTTCATAGTCAAAGCCCGAAAGGCACGCCTTAACGCTAATGACATTGGATTCAGCAAAACATGAAGCAAACTAGTTTTCGTGAATGGCCACCTCCCTCCTCATAATAAGCGATTATTTAGTATTCAATTATTGATCACTTTGGGCAGATGACTGCGTTAAGGCGAAGCAATCTACTGATAGCCAAGTTTTTCGCATAAGGAGCGACTCGGACCTGGCGATTTTTGCTTAAATGGAATAGGGTTTCTTTTTTCTTGCTTGTTTTTCGATTCGTCGTATTCTGATCTGACCTGATGTCGTACGTTTCCGTTAACGATGTCCCATCCTACTTTTCGCATAACTATCATTGAGCGATTCATTTCAGTTTACGAAGTCTTCGAAAGCATTTTCACAATTATCAGATACTACTGTTTTCTTGTCTTCATTCCTGCTTACTTATATGTGTTTCTGACACATGACTAAGTAATTGCAATAAAAATCTTTATGGTTTTCCATCATACAATTCCGAATATTGCAATCGCATTTCATCCCGACATGGTGGCTCCACCATGTTTATTCGGTCCGACATCAGATTAAAGCGTAGGCTTTACCTTCACTTAAATATATGTGATTGCGAGTCCGTGTAGATTGAGGTTGACCACTCTGTAACTGGCAGTGATAATGACATTGTTTTTGGTACCATTTATCGATTCCCACATTCATGAATTCCTACATTGTGTGAAGCACTCGACATTATTCTTGACATTATTTCGAGGGAAAAAAGTCTGGTGTCATTTTGGGCGACATTACTATTAATTTACTTGATGCTTCCTCCTTTTATTTCACTCAGTATGTCCGCAGTTTTCAAGGTTATGGCCTGAATCTTTACTATCCCTTCCCACTCGCTGCACTAATGATAGTTTGGGAACCCTTATTGACCATGCGCTTTCGAACTTTCTTCATACTCCCTTCGCGTTATTTCTTCAAAGCAATATTACAGATCATTACCCAGTTGCCCTTTGCTTTGAGAGCAGTCCTCGCATTGATAGCGTGAACTTTATTAAGAATATGTTTGATCGCGACGAATTTGAAGAAATAGTATTTAGTTATGATTGGTATTGCGCCACTTCAATGAGTAATGCTGAATCAGTATACACGGCTTTCATCTCTATAATATCCAATGGCGATTCTTCATCGATGACTAGTGTACAGTGCCAAAAACGTTATCCTTGCCCTAGAAACCCATGGTTGACAGGGGGATAATAGCCTGCTTAAAAAGACAACCTATTTAAAAAAACCAACGGTTTAATGTAAATCTACTCGATCGTTACAAGCAGTATAGTAACATAAGGAATGTACTAATGAAGGATGCCAAAAAGCGCTATTACCAAAACGAAATAATTGCACTGGCTGAGACCAAAAACAATGATGCTTGATCAATTCATTTCTCAATAAAACCATTTTTCCGCCTGTAGTCCACATTGATCATGAGCAATCAGTAATATCTAACCCATTAGATGTCGCTAACGCAATTAGTGACTACTTCTCCTCTCCCATACCTGTTCCATATTGGACGCATGACAAACTTGATCATTGTGTTCACTCATTTTTTTTCTTCTTCCTGCTACCCCATACAAATTAAGGAGAGCATTTACTTGTATAAAGTCCTCTAGCGCGAATATCGATAATATTGCTGCTAACCATGCGTAATTGATTGCTAATGAAAGTGCGGATGTGCTCACTTACATATTCAATCTAATTTTTGCATCTAGTGTATTTCCCCTAGAGTTAAAGACGATAAATGAGTTAAAGAGTTGAAGATGAGCGTTTAAAAAGTGTGACAAATGCTTAATTTCTGGTTATAGGCCGATATCCATTCGGCCGTTTTTTAGCAAAGTATTGAAGAAGTAATCCATGTTCGCATGTCTGACTACCTTACGGAATTTAACCTATTTCATCCGAGCCAATTTGGATTTGGACAAGGATCTTCGACTAACCTAGTTCTAATTTACTTTAGAGAAAAATGTAAACTATAAATTGACGAGGGTAACTTCGTTGGTTCGGTTTTCTTAAACTTTACTAAAGCGTTTGATACACTTAATTATCAGGAGGAGGAGGAGCAGGAGGAGGAGGAGGAGGAGTAAACTCTATTTTTGCACAGCAGATCTGAGACCTAGGCCTCTCTACCTAGATGACGGCCTCGAGCCCTTGTGCCCTGGCAGCATCTTCGGCCTGTTGGATTGCCTTAAGTTGGTCTTCCGGTGCACAGCTGAGCAACATATTCTCTGCTGCTCTCTGGTCTTGTTTATATTATTCTGTGTGGCTGTCCGAGGGCAAGCCCTAACCATATGTTGTAGGTCCGCCCTTTCTTTATCGAATCTACATCTATCCGCCTA
Source organism: Dermacentor variabilis (assembly GCF_050947875.1). Taxonomy (NCBI): domain Eukaryota; kingdom Metazoa; phylum Arthropoda; class Arachnida; order Ixodida; family Ixodidae; genus Dermacentor; species Dermacentor variabilis. Next base: position 61,230,447 of record NC_134573.1, on the reverse strand, counting down.
AAGGTCAGGGTAGTAGCGGTGGTAGGCCACCGGCTTCGGATATGTATCTGTTTGTAGGGGGCGCCATGCCGTCGGTTGCCGTCTACTCAGCGAGGAGTGTGCCGGGGGAAATGGACCCTTCGCCAACCGTAGTGTTTGGTGATCTTTTTAGAGCTGGTAATCCGCGGTCTCTCTCCGTTCCCAGTATTTGTGGCCTGTTATCTGCTAGGCCCATCAGTTCTCGAGCCAGGTTGTGCGCAATTTAGTTCCCGGGAAGGGAGGAGTGTGCGGGTGCCCATATAATGCGAATGTCGCAATCTTCAAGAACGTTGTATAAAATTCTCAGTGCTTCCGGCGAGATTCTTCCTTTCGCATAGTTCTTAACGGCTCTCTTGGAGTCCCTTACTACAATATTAGCTTCCGTGGAGGCTATTGCCAGTGCTAAGGCAGCGTTCTCCGCCTCCTTCCCTGCCTTTACCGTGCCACTAACTCTGAAGTCACCCTCTAGACTCGTACCAACCATCGACATACTCCATCTCTTTCCGTACTCCGCCGTGTCCGCAGATACCACGTACCTGGCACTACGGGATATTTTGTGGAGAGCTCTCGCTCTTGTGTTTCTTTGATATTTGTGAAACTCCGGGTGCGTGGTTCTGGAGACTGGGGGTACTAATAGATGGTCCCTTATTTTCGTTAGGATGTCTCTCCGCCCTCCGTGCTGTGCCTTGTAGGTTATTCCCATGTCATCTAAGATGTGTCTCCACATCAAACTCTGTGTAAGACTTTCATACTCCGCTACTCTATGGGCCTGAATGAGTTCATCTAGTGTGCTTTGCACGCTGAGCGCCAAGAATTTCTCGTTCGACGTATTTGCCAGAAGTGCCAAGGCTTGCTTATACGCCCTTCTAATAATGCGTTTCATCTTGGTTTTCTCGGCAGTGCAGAGCTTGATGTAGGGGACCACATACACAATACGACTGATTACAAATTCTATTAATCAGATGAGATTGTGCTCTTTCATGCCATAGTGCCTATTGAATATCCGCTTTATTAGTCTGATTGTTTTTGAACACTATTATCAAGTAGTCTAATGGTTCCTCCGTTATGGCCGTTTTCGGATATGCGCACTCACAGTATTCTCAGGCTCTCCGCTACCGGTATCTTGGTGCCTGCTAGCGTGCCTTGGTCCTTGGTGTCTAGAGTTTTCTCATCCGCATCTACCATCTGATGTTTCAGTTTGAGCGTATTATCCTGCGTCGGTAACTTGGGTCGAAATCCAACCATGGTATGTGGGTAAAGTTTTCCATCATCCATGTACCTCGAGAGGCCTGTGAGCACCACATGTTCAAAGAGCTTACCGACGCAGGATGTTAGCAATATGGACCTTAAGTTCGTCAGTTGTGGTTTCTTTCCAGGCTTCCATATAAAAATGAGTTCGGGTGACTTGGAATGCCACCGTGCTCCCAGCTGTTATTCATGTAGTCCTTGAGAGCTCGGATGGATACAGTGTTTTGTCGCTTATCCCATCAGGTCCTGGTGCAGATTTCAGGTTGAGCCTGGAAAGTTCATATCTGACTTCTGCCTCCGTAATAGGAGTATCAAGATCACGATTTTCGTTAACTAGGAAATCCGGGAGTCGTTCTATATCCGCATCTCCAACGTTCATTTTTGGAGCTCTCGAAAGGCTCTTCTTCTATACCGTCTTAGCTGTGTATAACTTTCTGTAGATTGTGTCTTTGTATGGTTTCTGTACTGCTAGGGTCCAAGAGGCATCAGAGAATGCTCTAGGTCTTAGACATTCCTATGTGCCCTTTCATCAAGTCACACGTGGCTTCCCACTTTTGTTGGGTTAACCCATTTACATATATTACAATTTCCTTCTTTTATTCCACAATTCTCTTCCAAAATTACCGATTATGTTTTCGCCATTTCCATCTTTTCAGTATGCTACGTTTCGCTTCCCACATGCGCAATAATCTTCTATCCAACTCCTCTATCCCTGCCTACTCTGGAACAGTTTGGTAGCTCGTTTAATGCTTTCTTGTAGTTTCTCTGCCCAATTTTCAATGTCCGTTATAGTGTCTTCCACATCTTCTTGTCGGATTTTGCGGAAAGAGTCCCATTTTACAAGTTTCAATTCTCTACCCCTCTTTTTCCTTGGGCCTGCTTGTACCGTTGTGACGACGATGTAGTGGACACTACCTAAGCTTTCCTGCATGTTTATCCATTGACAGTTTGCTACATTCTTCGTAAATGTGAGATCTGGTTTCGTGTCGTAGGTTACACTGTTTCCTATTTTGGTGCGTGCCTGAGGGTCAGTTATCACCGTTAGTCCTTCGTGTTGAGCGTCTGCCCATAGACTTCGGCCCTTAATGTTTTCTGTGCGGTATGCACAAGCCGCGTGTGGCGCGTTAAAATCGGCGACCACGACTAGCACCTGTTTTGCGCTACGCTCAAGACTTTGCGGAAGGGTGGGCTGAATTTGGGCTTGCGTCAGGGTGGACTGTATATGTTAGAAATAAATAGACATCTCTCTTCTTTACGGCAGGCGATTATTTCAATCAGGATGTGGTCTATGCCGCGCATACCGGCGTCGTGCTTGACAGCCGAGAGCTTTCTGTGTATCAATGTCGTGACAGTTGCCTTCTCGTCGCGATAATTTTTCATCCCCCCGGTCTCCTGCACGGCGATATGTGGCTTCTCCTTACTTGTTACGAACTGCTGCAGGTTTGCTCGCTTACGACAATAACCGCGGCACCTCCATTGCCAAATGACGTATTGGTTATGCGGCGCCATGTTGATTTATCTATGTTTCCCGGTGGCTTTGCTATTTTCTGCCGCATTCGTTACGCTATACGCCTTGCTTTTAACCGGTCCTGCGCCTGCCGGCCGAATATCCTTTGGTGTGCTTTCTAATGCCACTACTCTATTCACTAATCCATCGAATCGATGTTTAATCTCTACATACATCTTTGTGATTTGTTGCTGTAACGCATCGAACATTCCTCTGAATATTCCCATAACCTTGCTGATTGCGAAGACCCTCTTTCCTTCAACCTTTTCTCGCGCCCTCTTTTTGTGTGGTCGTGATTCCCCGTACGCCTGTATGGAAATGTGTATTGGAGCTCGACTAGGCGTCGACGTCGTACTGGCGGAGGTGTGTTGCCATTCTTTTATTGTTGCTAAAGCTTCCCGTTTTCTGCCCTAACCTGCTTGATCCCCTCTTGAAGCATAGCGTTCTCTCGGGTAATCTGTTCTAACATGTTTCTAATCTGTGTCATTTCCTGTTCTAAGGCGGACCCCTTAACTTTAGGCGATTGAGTAACAGTGCCGGAGACCGCGCTTGCCCAGCTCACCCCTGCTTTGCTCCCGTCTCCCCCTCGATTAGTACTCGAACCGGACCTTTATCTTGATCTGGTCCACAATCTGGTCCTGTACCTACACCTGGAGCATCCGCCACCGGCTTCCCCGGGCAGTCTCGGGAAGGAACCGGAGCGCCCTCTTCCATAGTTTTTCCTGCTTGTTTCTTCTTTGTTGGTTGAGGGCTGCTTGCTCGCTACAGTCTTTGGTTGTTGTTGTTGCTCTCTCTGGTGTCTTTGTAGTTGTGGTAGTAGTACTCTTCCTCTTCGCCTTCTTCTTCTTCCCTCCTCCGTCGCTCCCAGTGGCGTCTCCTGAGTAGGTACGGTATCCTGTATCTTCCCTTGCACTTCTCTCCCGTAAGGTGGTCTTTGCCGCACAGTGGACACTCGGCGTCGCAGTTGATCATGACACTTAATCATGGCATCATGTTTCTAAACTTGCATCTTATGGCATTTCTGGCACTTCTCTTAATCTTTTCCGCAGTTACTTATCTGATCTTGAGCAAAAAATATCCATCTCCGGCGTCTATTCCACTAAAAAGATATTGAACATTGGCGTTCCGCAAGGCTCAATGCTAGACCTTGTCTTATTTCTGCTATATATTAAGGACCTTCCAAGGGTCTAACCACATTATCAGAATTCATCTTATATGCCGACGACACGACTCCCTTGTGCTCGAGTAATTCTAAAAGCAACCTTATAATATCATTTATTGCAGAACCTATAAACGTTAGTGCATGGTGCGCTGAAAATGAGCTTTTGGTAAATCCCTCCAAAAGTAAGTTCTTCATTTTCAATTTCCGGCCAGTAAATAACGCGCAAGTTATGCCGCTCTTTATAAGCAAACATCCATTCATCTATGAGATCATTGTTCCTTCCTTCATATCAAGCTTGATTCTAGCTTAACATTAAATTTTCGTATTAATGAAGTGCAGCGGATTACATCTTATGGTGTCAGGGTATTATTCAAAGCTAGATGTTACCCAGACTTTACTTTGATCACCTTATATTACGCATTCATTCACAGTCATCTAAATTATTGCATTGCATCCTGGGTAGAAACACTTCATTACCACTTCTCTTCCCTCAACATGTGCAGAATCAGGCCATTCGCATTTTTACGTGAAGCAACTGACGTACACGTCTTACTGATATGTATCGGGAACTGCACATACTGAATATTGGCAAACTAAGGAAATTTAATGTCTGCACATCTGCTTATCAAACAGTTAAAGACCAAAGCCCTCTAAGATTGTTCTTATCCAGCATCTTACTAAATCAAATATAACGCTTTTTTCCTGCAATTGCAATTTTATACTCCCTAAGATACGAACTAACTCTGGTTCTCAAAGAGTTGCATTTGTTTTATTCATACTTCGGGATTTTTTGCCTTAGAACATTAAGTGTGTCTATTCTATATTGTCATTTAAACATCACCTTCGCAATTTCAAGGCTAAAGTTGTTTTGAATATTGTTTAAGTCGTTTCCTACTTCAGCTTATGCCTTAAGAGGAAGCTTTAGCTCGGACCCAACTCCGACGCGGCCTATTCAAATGCATGTAAAAACTCAAAAATGTTTTTCTGAGATAACCTCTGGACCGATCTTAATGAAATTTGTTGCATTTGAGAGAGCAAGTTCAATTTTAGTGACTGTTCGTCACGGAATTTCAATTTAGGTCCTGAATTTTGTTACAACAATTTTCAAAATTCGAAAGTTTGAAAAAAATAGAAGCACGAAGTTTACAGATTCATAGCTCTTCATAAAAAACAGATATCTTGGTTCTGTAAGCGGGATCCATTAGATCATTGAAAGCGGACAATTTCGATACGTAGTTTTATATCTTATGTGAATTTGTTACGTTGTTTACAAGGGTTCCGCAAAAGCTATATTTCCATATTACGAAATTTTTTGACATTCATGTGTAACATATCAGTTTTGTCCGCTTTAGATGTACTATTATATGCAATTCACGGAATTGTATTATCAGTTTTCGTTGCTGAGTTACGGAGTAGTACACTTCATAGTTTCGTTTTCTGAAAATTTGCGATTTCGGGCAAATTTTTAATAAAAAATTGACAGCCTAAATTTAAAATCCGAAACCAACAGCCACTAGATTTTAAGCTTTTGTTTTAAATACAGCAAACCTTTTCAAATTTGGTGCGGTGGTTGACGAGAAAAACGAATTCTGCTTTTACGTGTATTTAGATAGGAGCACCCGAGCTAAAGCTTCCTCTTAACACTATCGTTTTATACTCTCCATTGTATTATTGTTTTGTCTCAATATACATTTGTATTTGAAATCTTGTAATTTCATATTCCGCTGCTTTTTTTGCTGTTAAGTAGTATTTGTGTTCTTTTTAACATCGCAAAAGGTGCCACTACAGTGCTTTCACTATGGTACCTTTTTCTGTACTAAATATGTAAACGTTTGTATCTGCAATAAACTTCAAACTTCAAAGGGCACACGTATAGACACTACGCGGCGCGCATTTCACGTCGCAACACATTATAGATGAAGCTGTTCAGGGTGATATGTGCTGGACAAGTTTTGAAGTCAGGGAAACTCACAGTAAAGTTAAGTATGAAGAACGAGTGAGCCATATGAAAGAAAGTAAACGGGCTTGGAGAGTGTTCAGGTATTTGTACAGGAATAAGATGGATTCGCAGTCGGAGAAAAGAACTAGCATGCTTACCACCAAGTATGCGGCCTGTATGGTGAGCAACACAGCAACAAAGAACGTCATGCGGAAGGCCAGAGAGGCTGAGATATTCTTATGGGTGGCGTGAATGGAAAATAAACCTGCCATAAGTAGCTACTTAAGAGAAAAAAAAACGAAATCAGGTAAGAAACAATTCGTGATATCTCAAAGGGAAGCTCACTATTTTTCAGAGCAGGATCAGGAAGCCTTATAACACGCACTTTCAAAGCGAGATATACGAAGAAACAAGAATGATATGCTTGCTGGGGTAAGGATAGGAAAACGATGGAGCATGTTGTCTTAGAATCTGAAGATATCTGCCCAGTGGTCGACTGAGGAATCACTGGCCTCCTTGAAGCTCTTGGGTTCCGTGAGAGCAAGGGGAAAGTAAACAAGTCCGAAATAGAGATTAGTAAGAGTTGATTGGAAGATTGGTGGATGAAAAGTAGGCGAAAGGGAAAAACAGAGGAGTACAAAAACAAAGTTCACAACAGGGCTTCAGAAACTTTGGTTATAGGCAATTCATCATGCTTTTTCTTGTCTTTCTTAACATAGGTAGGACCTCAGGCGATAAATTAAGAGCTTTTTGGAGCAATACGCCGCCTCGTTTTAAAGGGGACACTCACAACAACAATCAATCAATCCATGGAAGTGGCAAGATACGATGCAACATAATCGTGGTGATAATGTTGAGTATTTGGCATGCCTTCTGAAACGCAGCGGTGACAAAGTCACCTTTGCAGCGTGATTTATTAAGGTACACAATATATAATTTTCAAGTGCCCTTGTGTACATCTCCACAAATTGTTTTTCTTCCTTGAGCCTTCTTTAACTGCTTTACACCGCTACCTGTGGACCTGCAAAAGGCGTTCTACCTGGTGTAATGCTATGTATCTTCAATGAAAATTTCCATGATTCAATGCTACGCGGTGCCCATGTCCCATCGTGTTTATCCTCACGTGTTGTGACGCACTTATAGGGTATATTGTAGCGTGAGCTACACTGGGGCGACGTTGAGCAGTATCGCGTGGCTCCTGGAGAGCCGTGCTGCACATGCGCGAGGAGTAGTGACGTGACACAGCGAGCAGCTGGCGCGCCGGAGCCACCGCCGCCGCGCGCTCCTCGCCAGTCTGCGCATTACAGAGGAATGACGTCATAGCCGCGGCAGACGCACTAGCGCCGGCGCGTGCCCGGCTGTGCGCCTCCGTTGCGTAGTAGCCAAGTCTCACGCTGTGCCGGAGCCGCTTGATAGCGCCTCTCAATTTGTGCGCATGCGCAGAGGTATCAGTGCGGGTGTACATATAGCGGGGTCTTTGCTAGTGGGGCATAGCCATGGAAAATGAGAGCGAAATTGCTGCTCAGCTGCGCAGAAGAGCGGAGAAGCTTAACTCATCGGATCCCGAAGTATTGCCTGGCAATTACCGGTTGACCGTAAGAAGAACGAACAGAAGAAGGCTAAACGTGCAGCGGAGACACCGGAGCAAAGGGAGGAACGTGTTACCAGACTGACCACCGAGTCGTCTTTATGGCACTACAGAAGCAACCAGACGTTGAGCAAAAATAAATATGCATGTGTCACATCATTGTCATTGAAGCAGCAGTAAGCATAATAATGAAGCTTGTCCTAGACAACCAGGAAAGCTAAGAATAACCAGCTGGATATACCAGCTGACGCTACGTATATGCTGGCATAGCCGAGCTAAGCCACTGCTAGCTTTTTCCACTCCCTGCTAGCAGGCCTTGGCGTTCGGAAACACTCCCCGTGACAACTTCGTTAAATTCGAGGGGCTGCTTTGTGTCACGATTAACGAACTGTCCAGATACCGATCTACGTGTGTTGAGACCATATATCACGCTTTCAGATATTATAGGGATGCTGTATTTTTTGTACATCCTACTACGGACGCTTAGAAAAGATATTCACCTCACTTCATCTTGAATTAGTTTTATACAGTTTAGGGTTACGGACGACCGTTCCTAAAAGCACTGGGTTTATAGAGCCTGTGGAGATGTAGAATGTGTGATCGCCACGCCGAAAGCGTGCGATCTTCAACATCCTTCTTTCGCGAAAGTGGAGCTCATGTGAGAAGTGTGCACGCCGCTCAGAAACTTCCGCCAGACTGGATGCACTTGGTGGACGCATGTGTGTGTGTGCTCGAGTTTTGAGTATGTAGCTGTAACATATATTGTGCAGAAAAGGATTGGCTCGACATAGTGGATTTCGACAGCGCTTTCTAGTAGCTCGTCCTCTTCAGCGCTTTTGATCGTAAATGCGGCTCGTATTGGAAATCTATGCCCTGCTCTGACGGTCGGTCCCAAACGTCAGCGACTAATAGACGCCTTTGCTTCAGCGTACAACGTCCATCCTGGATCTACGATCCCGTTTCAGATGCTTCTCAGCAAACCCTTCCTCCTCCATCCTAGCATATGCTTTCTCTGTCTATCATATGCTCTTAGGCGCTTCGTCACAAGGACCCTGCCATCTTCAGTGGCGCTGGATTGGCGTGGCTCAGAGGTAATGTAGTTGATTCCCACGCAGCCGGACCGGGTTTATTAAGAAAAAGAAGCGGTTTATTATTATGAAGAAGCAGAAGCGGTTTATTAAGAAAAGCGCCGTACTGCCAAGCGAGAAGCGATGTCTCACCGCCAAGCTTATCCGGAACACCGCGCCGAATCAGCGGCTCAGAAGAGGCGACGCCGAATCGTGGATCCCTAGTTTCTGCTCAGGGAACGCGAGAGTCGGCTCCTGAATGCTCGACGTCGCGGCGAAAGCAATCTCGGCCTGCGAATGCTCGAAAATTTCTAGCGTCAAGCTCACCTACACAACAACTTCCTAAAACCTCGCATAACCTTGCAAAATCTAGTAAGAACTTAGCCAAGCCTACCATAATCTGGAAAAACATAGAAACGACTTAGCCAATCCAAGCAACAATTTAGCAAAACCTAGCATAACCACGCAAAACCTACAGACAACTTAAGCAAATCACGTAAAAGCAAGGTGATCAGAAACTCCGCTGTTGACTAATGCCTTGCGCCACATGTGCAAGCTGCGCACCTTGTTTTTCTATGAATTTCACTTTCTATTGAAGGATACCACTTCGTTACTCGTCTCTTCCTTAAAGATCAGAGTTCGCGTTTTCTCTGTACAAAACTTCAGGCCTAGGATGGTCGCTACATTGCCACTCGTATTCGCAAGTGTCTCTAAATTCCTTGCATTATTCGATGAAAGCACTAGGTCGTCTACATAAGTCATCATAAGAAACTTCTGTTGCAACTTTTGCCTTAATGGATGTAGAATAGATGGAAACCTAATTCACCACCTTGAAGTCGTCTTCCTCCGCCTTTAATATAGAGCTTGAACAACAATGAAGACAGTGGGAATTCTCACTTCAATCCTGCATGAACTTTCACAACGTCATTGCATTTCCGGCCTTCACATACTCCTTTTACTCGGTTTCCCTTGCTAGATACCTCCCTCAACAGGCCAATTCTGGGTTATTGCAATGCCTTTGACATCTGTTGCTAGAAAGATATTACCCTCTGAGCAGCTGCCCGGCCTTTACCCATTTCCCCACTATATCATTTTTTCAACCACTTCGATAGCTCTAATTTTATGGCTCTAATATCCGGGTCCACGAGCTCGCCCGGCGTGAAATGCGGCGAGAATTGTAAATTCTGCCGTCGCAACCATTGGCGACGGCGCAACCAAAAAAGCCTACCTTGTATGTTTCCTTCGAGCTGCGTTGCCACAAGAGACCTTACATACGACCACGCTTCTAATTTCGGCTACGCATCACCATTGTCATGCAATACATCACTCCCACTTCAAAGGATGCTACAATGTTTGGTTATGGATCTACATTGCTAATCTTGGCTTATATTTCGGAACCCTTCTACTTGCGTTAACAGCTTCGCTAAAAAACGACGGGCAAGTCAAGTGGACAACGCTGATAACGATCATGTAATTTGATGTCTCCGCAAAGTGCAAGGCACTTTGCAGTAGTACACAACGTGCTACAAAGCGTCAGGTGCTTCCTTTACAGGAATGAGAGCTTTCTTGAATATCATGCAAGCATTGCGCTTCTTCTTTATATGGACTCGATAATAAACGTCAATGTGTTTTTTTACAGCAAATCTATTCCTATTGTACCGCGGATGTGCCCCACAGACAAAAGAAAGGATTAGAGCAGTGGTTTTATACAGCTGCTTACTCTGTTTGTACGGCTAGTATCGGAGTCTATTTGGTTTTTTAGGTTTTTGTATTCGTGTGTTTTCCTTTCATGTATACTTTACTTTGCGTGCCCCTTTTTTCATGGCAATTCTTCGCGATTCCGTGAGTAATCCTTTAACTTTCTGCAATGCAAATAGATGTAGGAGAAGAGTACCGTTCTATACATTAGTGCTGGAACTGTCTCGATGAATCACTTCAGAACTATAAGATTACTGCCCTCGCGCTAAATATGCCTCGGCACCCCAGTTTTGGGCATGCTAATGATGCGAATGATCATGGTGATCGCCAAAGATGCAAAATAAGTTGACAGTTACAGATATCACCTTCTGTTCCAAATAAAATATACAGATAAAAGTTGACGTCTCTGTCAACATACATACGGGAGAAGCTTGCATTTTTATAATATGGTTGCAACACTTACGCTTGGAGAAAAATTGGTTTTTTCAATTAAGTTGGCACCTAATACTTATTGTCTTACGGTAACGGCCATATCATTCAATCGTGAATTTTACGACGAATCAGCGTCCTGCTCCGTCTTCACCGCTCAGCAAAAATAAGAATGAAGAGTTGTGCGCTATACACAATATTTGATTACCATAGACTCTTTGAGTATCTCTGCATATGCAGCGAACCATTTAGGCTAATACGAGAAAGAAGCCTCGTAATCATGGAGAAGGCCAGATTGTAAGGTGGCCTGCGATCCCTGGTAAAGCCAGGCAGCCTTTTCGCACCGCGCATCCTTTGCTTCCATTTCGGGCGCCATGAAACCCTTTTGGAGAATTCTTGTGGTAGGCCGTCCCTCAACGATGCTTTAGGATTTATTATTGTAAAGGGGCCCAGCAAGGCAACATTTTCTTGTAGAGCGCTTTTGCGCTTAGGGCTGCTTGCCCTTAAATACGAGGTTAATCTGGTCCTGTGTTCAATGTATTGCTACTTGCATATAGTTCTATACAAGTTGTTTTATTGCATAATGTATGATCAGAGGCGCTTGAACGACCTTATAATCCGGACGATTTTAGGTACGGATGCTATGTGCCAGTGACTCAATAAGGGTACTATGATGAATCAGCAAGTGATACGTACCCCGAATATAGTGATATAATTTTCAAGACCACAGACTCCTGTCTTGCAAACTAGCTTTAGAAAATTCAGTTGTACCAGCCTATGGACGATATAAAGGCACATTTTTAGCTATAAAAATGAAGAGAAATTAGGCGTCGCAAGTTCAACATGCACAAAAAGTGAGCCGTTTTGTTGTGCCTCTTTTCGTCGAAGGTGCTTAGCCAGTTTAAAAGGTATCTCATGTAATTTTTCTGTGATTTCGAACGGGACCTATTTGAACTAAAGAACAACTACAAAACATAAATGACATTTTTTTCTGCTTTTACTCTAATGCTGAATAATCTGGGTGCCTGGCTTCATCAGATAAAATCTGCAAGAACTTTTCGCTTTTTGAAGGTTTATAAAGGTTCATAAGCGAGTAAAAAGTGATTGCAGTGTAATATTGCACTCACCGTTCTGAACTGTTGGGGGATTTCACGTGCCAGGTGTATATTACTTCTCCGGCATCCTCGTCAATGGATGTGAGGTCAGCAGTTAGGCACCTCAATGGCGGTACGTCAATGCTTGCCAAAGCCAGCACCAGGTTCGGCAGGTTGGTACCACCCTGCAAATTGAATAAAGTTGAAAGATGCCATCTTAAGCATGCCAAGTCAAAGCGATGTAAAATCCGGTGCCCGTATTCACAAGAACCGTCTAACGTTAAGTCTCTGTATTGCAGCCAATCGCGATGTTGGCCACAATAGCTATGAAAGCAGCCCTTCATTGGCGAAGACCACTTACGGACAACAGCGTTTGTGAATGCAACCCCTGATCCTTTCTCTGATGCTTATGTGGGCGAGGCTACTCCAACTTTTAGTTTCTAGGTAGAATGGCATAAAAGGTCCGCAAATGCCATTAGATATAAATTCTTATGTGAAATCATTATTTTCTTCCCGCGACCTAGACACAGAGTGTCCCGGCTGTAATACATGCCGCCTCTTAACACCATGGACCATTCTATGCAAGAAGGACCAAATGTATGGTACTGGGAGTCAAATGGACAAACCGCCAGTTATGTTAGTACTCCGTAGAATCAAATATCATAATTATACTTATTTAGTCAACTTTCTTATTTGGCCAAGCAACAATTATTCAAGACATCGGTTACTTGGTAGTAGAGGATCGTCTGGGACGACTATGTAAGATGTTTCTCACTAGGCATGCTTCCAATCACTGAAGTCGAAATCGGGCTACTTCGTTGCTTACGTTATTATACATAGTTACAGCACTGCATAGTGTAAGAATATGATACGTAGTCATTAATAACGGTTAACTGCCCAGTACCCTTCTGCACCTCCTCTTTGTCCTACGATGTGGATTTTTTTTTTCATAAAATAGACAACACGCTAAATATAAAAAGTGACATTTGACTACGCCTTAATGCCCACAAGATGTCAGCGAAGCGTACATCGACCATATCACAACGCGTGTGACATACTTCATTAAAACTTCTTTCTGGGCGAGTTGGTGCATACTTGACATAAAAATTGTAACAGCGCAAACACATGCAACCACAAAGTACCAAGGACGACACACAAGCGCTGACTGTCAACTAAATTTTATTGACGGAATACAGTTACCTTATATAAGGGGAAAGGCTGAAGTGAAGGGGGGAGGGAGTGATACAATCGGGGAAAATGACATTGCGCATCGATGAACGAACGTGCCGGCAGAAAACGGAATCAGGCGCAGGAAAACAATAAAACTAGAAACAAAAGATGGAAAACAAGGCGATGGACTCTCGGTAAGAGTGCAGACGCGACGGCGCGGGTCAGTTTGGAAGCGTTTCACATACAGAAATATGGCAGTAGGTGCGTAAGCACTCCCTGTGTGTCGCTTTTTGCTGCAGAGCTTCAGTTTTTGGAAGTGACCGTTTACTGATTGATTGTATCTTACCTTCCGTCGCCTTGTTTTCAATCTTTTTCTTCTAGTTTTCTTGTTTTCCTGCGCCTGATTCCGTTGTCTGCCGCACGTTCGTTCATCGATGCGCAATGTCATTTTCCCCGATTGTATCACTCCCCCCCCCCCTACACTTCTGCCTTTCCCCTTATATAATGTATCTGTATTCCGTCAATAAAATTTAGTTGACAGTCAGCGCTTGTGTCTCGTCATTGGTACTTTGTGGTTGCATGTGTTTGCGCTGTTACAATTTTCATGTCACAACGTGTGTGGTTGACAAAACGCGACACCTCCCGGTAATTATGGGGCATCAACATCCATAACGCCCGCTGCCAAGCCTGAGATGGAGGGCTTCCGTTCGCACTGAAACCGTTGAATGGCGCTATGTAGCCTGTGCGCAGGTGCGTATTGATGTGGTGTGTTTTGCATAGTATGCGCGCCTTCCAGCTCAGCAAGTATATGTAAATATAGATATACACACGGTGCTCTTTGGTCATATCTGGCCCTTGCGCCGTTAAACATCAGGAAACCTCGGGAAATGTACAACTTTGGAAACATGTTTTTTTTATTTAACATACTTGGATTGGTTGCTGCCTATGTCTGGCACCAGATACTGCATTTTTTCTGGGAAGCTTGTTATGCTAATAATTTTCCCAATGTAAACGATTAAGAAAAAGACACAGGGACATTCGCGTGCACAGAATTCGCCTGCAAATAAATACGTGTTGAGGCTGTCTATATGTTCCCACTACATGACAGCTCACCAGACGCAGCTTATTGGGCAGCTGCAAATGAGGTTATCACAGTCGAGTACCACATTCCTAGCCGAGTACCTCACCGACCCGGGCACAGGAGCTACAGGAACACGAAAACACAAACAAGCAGGAAGACAAGATTATCTGCTATTTCACAAGGACAACAGCATCAATACGAGCGGAACGAGTAAACTGATGAAAGGAATCGTTTTAGAATTCAGAAATTCCTTTATATTTCTGACTGATACAAGAAGTGTATCATTTGATTTCATTTTTTTTCTTTGTCTGCATCAACAGAAATCTTAGCAAAAGCAAAAGGCTGTACAACCAGACGGATGCTTTCGCTCCGAGATACAGTACGGCACGCCTACATAATACAAATACAAAAAATGGAGCAACATACACTATTTAAAATCAGGTCATCATTTTACAATATAATTTTTTTCTACAGATTTAAAAAACAATAAATATATGAACAGAGAGCGAAGACGCGGAGAAAGTCGACATATATATACAATCATAAGCAGCAACAAAAAGAAACAAATGTGCACTCATAGATCAAGTTATAGATAAATTTCGCGCTAAGCCGTGTGTTGCAGTTTTTCTGATGCCTGTGAACCTAAAATTTATCCTAATTGTACCGGTCAATAAAGAATGCGACCTTGTCGAACGCATCCTCCCACTCCCACTCAGTCACTTTCTTTTTTCCTCTTTCTATTCCCTCTTTCCCTCACCCATAGTGTTAGGTAGCGAACCACACGCGGACATCCATGCATTTCCACTCTGAGTTCTCTCTCCCGCTGTCTTATGGGCAGTATATTGACCTTTGCGGGTTAAAATATGATGTCCTGTGTGTTGCTCAGCCTCTTCAATCATCTTATGTAGACTCTACAACTACGTACGTTTCACTTTGGCACGTACAAAAAGAATCAAAAGTTCATATATTACTTGTATATGTATCATTGGACACAAACGATACAAGACTTATTAATGGCCTCAAGAAAACTACGAATGAATAGCACTTTGTCTATTCGCGTAGCATGAGCAGTCATATTTATGATTTGTGCTTGATAGCTGGCCACATTGTACACATTAACAGATTATTGATGCATTTGCTTAACGTTATACCGAATACAAAAACAATAGTCGAGAATAAAAACACAATTGGAGAGTTCCCTTTCAATTATTCTGTTAATATCTTGTGAAAGTCAATATTTATGGTGCGTCCCACAGCTCGGTGTTATTTAGAAGCGGCTATCGATTTTTACGCTTGACAGGGTATAATTTATTCACTTCTAAAACAACACTCATTTCCTTTAAAGTAAAGATGTTGGCTGTTAAGTGCACAAATCAGCAACAATTCCACATACTAGCGAAAAAATGAAGACAGCGGTCATGTATCGTTCCTTCCTCTCTTTCATACAGACACGACAATGTAGTTCAGTTTATGGCTTGAAAAAAATCGTGGCAGATCCAACACACCTCGTTGGAATCTGCGTTACCCGAAGCTTTGTTGAAATGCGTAAGGAATGCTGAAAGCTGTCTTGGTTTCTGTATCATTGTATGTCAGTGCAAGACCGTGTCCAAAGCCTTCGTGTAAACCCCATCATATTCATGCCCCCTAAAGGCTGTCCAAGCGCGGCTCCTGCAGATCCAATCGGATTCATGAGTTCTTTGACTCTCCCGAGATAATCAATGTTACACACGCGGTAGTCATCTTATCAGTAATCATCAGGTGCAGCGGTGGCGTAGAGGTAGAGAATCCGCCTCGCGTTCAAGAGACCCGTGGTTCGAATCCCGGTGCCGCGCCATTATCCACCGGATTAAAAAAAATCCGCGTATTGATAAAATTGCACAAACAAGCATGGAGTGCGGCCTCATCCCGGTGACCAGAACCGGCAACGCACTCCCTCACCAGAGCAGGATTCGCCACCCTGGGGCAGTATTTGGCAAGAACCTGCCATATGAACACAACAATCGTGGGTCTAAAAATTAATCAGCAGAAAACTAAAGTAATGTTTAACAGTCTCGGAAGATATCAGCAGTTTGCGACAGGTAGTGAGGCACTGGAAGTGGTAAGGGAATACATCTACTTAGTAGAGGTAGTGACTCCGGATCATGAGACTGAAATAGTCAGAAGAATGGGCTGGGTTGCGTATGGCGTTCATTCTCAGTTGATGAACAGCAGGTTGCCATTATCCCTCAATAGAAAAGTATATAACAGCTGTGTCTTACCAGTACTCACGTACGGGGCAGAAACCTAGAGGCTTACGAAAAGGGTTCTACTGAAATTGAGGACGACGCAACGAGCTATGGAAAAAAGACTGATAAGTGTAACGTTTAGTGATAAGAAAAGAGCAGATTGGGTGAGGGAGCAAATGCGAGTTAATGATATCTTAGTTGAAATCAAGAAAAAGAAATGGGGGCGAGGCATGGACCGGACATGTAATGAGGAGGGAAGATAACCGATGGTCATTAAGGGTTACGGACGGAACTCCAAGGGAAGGGAAGCACAGCAGAGGGCGGCAGAAAGTTAGGTGGGCGGATGAGATAAAGAAGTTTGCAGGGACAACATGAGCACGATTAGTACATAACCGGGGTAGTTGGAGAAGCATGCGAGAGACCTTTGCCCTGCAATGGGCGTAACCAGGATGATGATGATGAATCATCCTAAAGGGCTTGTTGACCATGGAACGACAGCAGTACACGAGCAAGATCTGGCCTAATGGGTAGAATCCGGCTTGTGTGCTGAGGGGCAGGGGTTCAAACCCACGATCAGGAACGTAATACATTTTATTTTTTACGTGCTAGCCTTCCAGCAAGACTGCAGCAGCAACCAACTGCCGCGTTTCGCTAAATGTTGCAAAGAAAACTTCCATTTGAAGCGTATTTGCTTTATCAGGCGACTGTGTTAGAGCAAAATAATAATAATATTTTTGGGTTTTACGTGCCAAAACCACTTTCTGATTATGAGGCACGCCGTAGTGGAGGACTCCGGAAATTTTGACCACCTGGGGTTCTTTAACGTGCACCTAAATCTAAGCACACGGGTGTTTTCGCATTTCGCCCCCATCGAAATGCGGTCGCCGTGGCCGGGATTCGATCCCGCCACCTCGTGCTCAGCAGCCCAACACCATAGCCACTGAGCAACCACGGCGGGTTGTTAGAGCAAAATACTACATGGCCGTGTAATAACACTGCAAGGATAGTCTGCTGTTCTTTCCAGCTATAAAATCTTCGGTCCTACCTTGTCACATTTACACGGCGCAGGATTGACTTTCTGGGCCGAAAAGAAATACGGCCTGCCAATATCTTTTTTTTTTTGTTAGCTCCATGTGTATGCTTAATGGAGCATGTTAGGTTGTGATACCATCATCAAGCTGAGAAAGCGCCGAAACAAAGTCTCTGTCCACTATAGGGACGCTATAACGTAAAGCTATTCAAAGTTTTCTATTTCAATTCTGCCATCGGCCATCCACGATTGGTAAACAAAAAGAAATCGTGCTATCCCCTAACCTCTGTCTGCTCTCCGTCGGCTTTTGTTATGAAAACCGCGAGAACTCCCCATCTAATATGACGTGTGCAGCCTGAATATGCATGGTTAGACCAAAGGGAACAAAAGTAATTATGTCGGTTTCGACCTCTTTTTGGCCTCTGTTTTTGGTCAAACGTTTTCGGAATGCGCCCACTTCGCCAGTCTGTCACGCTACGTGAGAAAACCGCGAAAACCCAAATCGTCAAATCCACGTGTGCGCGTTAAACACGCATTATTATACTGAACAAAACAGATTTCTTTCGCCGGATAGCCGGCGAGTACCCAGTTCTCAAAGGCATAGAAGATGGCGGCCCCTCCACCGCTCTGGCACTGCCCACTAGGAGCTGCCCGGGAGCATGCATTTATTTGCGTTTAAAAAATGCATGCGTGTCAGTATAACCTGATAGAGCTGCTCTGGCACGTATACGACATCGCTCTGCCAACTCTTCTTTTACTGAGGATCCGTTCTGGCGGAATTTTTA
Source organism: Dermacentor variabilis (assembly GCF_050947875.1). NCBI lineage: Eukaryota > Metazoa > Arthropoda > Arachnida > Ixodida > Ixodidae > Dermacentor > Dermacentor variabilis. The sequence continues at coordinate 61,212,406 of NC_134573.1, read as the reverse complement.
ATCTTCCGTCGCACGCCGCCGCGATTTCCGGCCAGCCACCGCAAGCTAAGTCAAGTGAAGCGGGCACCACCCTACCCATCTGGTTATTTATATCTGATACGTTTCACATCGATGACGACGATGGACAAGGAGAAAAACAAAAACACTTCCAGTAATCGTTAATCAGGAAAAAACGCCACTACATATAACAAGGATGGCTATTCCAATTCTTCCGTGCGCATTCCCGTTGAGGTTATCCAATTCCTTTTGCGATAGTGAGATTAACCCAACACTCATGCACCTTTCGCCTGCCTCAGTGCTCCTTTTGACCTCAATCACTAATCTAAACCGTTTCGCACGGCTTGTGGCCACCATAGCGCCGGCGTGAAAAATTGGCGTACAATTTCAATCCCAACAATCAATTATCGCGATAAGAATCGCTTTACCTGAACGTGAATGCATACAGATGAACTGGCTTACAGATGAAATGGTGGCGTTTCTTTCTTTATTAAACATCGTTGGAAGTGGCGCCTTGTATGTGTGTTAGCCTGCTTTCTCCGTCGTCGTCCTCGCACCTTTAACATCAGATTATGCTTAACCCACACGCCCAGCTATCGATCCCCAACGCCGGTTAACTATACCTTTAATATACTGCTTTGGCCCCATCTAAACATTCTCCACTTGAGCCTGCTCCTCGCCTATTGTCGACCAATTAGAAAAAAGTCTGCAGTGCAGGCAATGCTACTCGCTTTAGAATAAAAAAGAAAGCTAAGGCTCTAAACGAGGAGCGCGCTTGATTAGACTTTTTCCTTGGACAAAGGTGCGGTACACCCTCCTGCGGTTACGTTTGTGGCTACGGAAATTCGAGTTCAGGAGGTTAGAATCTTAACTTGTTTGAATAGTGTTACATTGCCGGGCACGAAGTCAAGATGATTTAAACACCTGAAAACTGCGAAAATTCTAAACAATACGGCGGGAAGTGAATTAAAGGAACCGTACTCACGCGCAACACGCCCATAGGATCACCGCTGCTTCCCTTCTCGCCGAAGCATAGGGCCGGTATTGAAACCACAGCAAGCACAAACGTGATTATGGAGCGCATAGTGTTTTCGTTCTCAAGAGCTCAGTGCAGACGTTGCTACTCTAGCGATATGCGAATGAGCCATTACATGCCTGTATATATACATAAGTGAAAAACCACTTTAGACTTAACAAAAAAACTAAACCATTCATGAGCAGGAGAATTCACCTTTTCCGAGCAATATTAGTTTTTAATATATTTTAGTTTTTCGCTCATGCTCGCGTTCCACAAAGAAGATCGATGTATGTGCTAAGAATGTGCCGTCAAATTTATGCCCAGTCTGAATGACGTGGGATATTATGAACAAAATGAAATGAAAATCGTGGTACACTAAATTATTGGAGCGTCGGAGAGGATGCAGCACTGATGCCTAAAAAGGTCGAAAAGAAGAAAGCGGACTGTTGCCGCAGAACGAAAGGTCAACAGCACTCTCAAAAACGGCGCGTGGCATCGCTTGCGGTCTGTGAAATCTACGCTTGCGGTCATTCCAGGTCACTCCGGGCAGCATTGTTTAGAATGAAGCTGTAGTGATGTCTAATACATTCTTCAAGCACATGTCGCGGAATGATGCATATCACAGACCTCTTTCTTGTGCGTATGCATGGTGACTGGAAATTTTGCACTCCGCTCCGTTCAAATCGGCCATTTCCGTATTTTTTGTCGCTGCGTGCATTTTACATTTAATTTACAAGTTATCGGTGAACGCCCCCGTGTTGTGCCTGTCAAGAACTGTCGTGTTATTTTAATGACGGAACGACCCATACACATACAGAAAAGTACGCTAGCAATTCTGCGTTGAACTTTTTTAATTTTCTCTAGTCGAACAACGCCAACGTTCTGCTAGGATGTCGCATAATAATTAGTTTTCGCAGCACCAATTAATAAAAGTATCTAATGGAAAGATTACGACTGCTATAACGACGAATTATTACTGATAAAAAACAAGGGCGCTAGAAGATGCCCTTACGATATGTTCAACATGCTCATTGAATGTTAAGTTAGATTCAAAATGAATGCCTAGATTGTTGGTTAAATTGTTTTTGTTCAACAGTATGCCATCTGACATGCTTGTAAAATCAACAACAGAGTTTTTTAAATAAAATTCAACGAAACGTTTCTTTTATTGCATGAGTACTCAATTAGAGCTGCACCACTTCACCACTTATTTAACGCTGCTTTTTCGACCATGACTGTCATATTTTTAGCAGAAGGGCGCATTTGTCTGCATACTGCCGCATTTTTTGTCTTTAATTCAAGGCGCGAGATGCTTATTAACGCATTCGAAATAACAGGTCCAAGAATTCAACCCTTGTGTAAACCAATGCTCGCGATGTGTGGCTCTTATAAACTTTATGATAAACAAACAAAATATTTGTGCTGACACTAGTAACCCTTACGCAGCAAACAAAAACCTCTATGGCGCCATACATGTTTACCGCATGTACTAGAATGTTATGAATCATCAAACCAAAAGCTTGCGAAAAAATGAACACAGTCTCCCTGACCTCCGCCAGCAACAATCGATGCAATATCGTTTACAAAAGACACGAGGTCGGTGTTTGTGGATCATCCGAGCATAAACTATGTTATAAGAGTGATATTTTGCGTTTGAAGTGCAAGGACGAATGAGTGCGTAATAAAACTAAAAAGTGTGGCTAACGGAGAAAGCAGTGACACGCATTATTGTTCGCTACTTTCCCACTGTCACCAGACGTATGCACTTTAACAGCCAAAAGTTTATCAAGTTCTGGAAACCATCTTTGCTCTAAAATAACTGCAAAATGCGCGTAAGAGGTATATAAACAAACATGCACAGCCATTCACGATGAAAGCTGGAGCACCACAAAATGCTACAGAAGTTATCAGCTTCACTGACCGTATAGCTGCCACCAAATATGATGTCATCAAAGCATTGCAGACAACGTTCTCACAAATATAGGTATGATCACACAGGTTCGTCACGTGTGGTTTCACTAGTTATTAGACAAATGAAAAAGTTGATGAACACCTGAGTGATAGCGTAAAGAGAAGCGCACCCTTCATTGGATTTCGTAACGTCACCAATACGCGCCTGGGCTGATTCATAGTCATTCGCGTAGCTCCGCAATTCTTGACAAGTTGACAAGCCTTGACAAGTTGAATAGTGAATATCCAAATTGCAGTTATCTGGCAACACTCATTATTTCCGCCATTTTCGCAGCGGCTTCCGTAAAAATTCAAACGCAATGTTTCTGAACACTGCATTGTCTTCTGGGAAGCTCTGCATTTTCACTTCGCGTATAAACTATTTACTGAGAGATCAATGCTGGCGAACATTCCTTGAACTTCTTGTATTCGAACTGCACAACGCATTTAAGCCACTAAAATTCTAGAAAAATTGCAAGGTGCGCTGTTTTAACCGAGCGTGGCTCCAGACACTCACGCAAGAAAAATTGTCAGGGTGCATGCTGAATGGATATGTTAAACCAATTTTATAGCGATAGCCATTATATGGGAACCTTAGGCGCACTTCTGCCGTCATCGTCGGCGGCGGCGTGGGGGTCGCTGTGATGTTTCGCACAAAGTCCAAAGGCGATAACATCGTCGCCGTGCGCCATATGCGGTATATGCGAGTCAAACGTTCCAGGGTGAGCTGTCGAAGGTGACTCAATCTCGCGTTCACAAGGGAGGAAAGCGGGAGGAAGGGCCCCATCTTCTGTCGCGCGCAAGGCACCGGGGAAAGGGGAGGAAAGGGTGGTGCGTTCTACACACTGAACATTCTAACACCTTTAAGGGTGTAAATCAGTTTGTCGTCAGACGGACACCCTAAGGGTGTTGGTGCCTACACCCAACAGTTGGGGTGCAATTATAGCACCCTAGAGGCAGAGTGTCCAGCAAAATAAATTTAGGGTGTTAGGGTGCTAGTACACATTAACGCCCATCTATGTGGTTGTTGGAAGGGTGCACACCCTTTTATTTCTGGTGTACATGGAAGGCAGGTTCGGCAGTACACGCCTTCAATTATTACTCCTGTGACTCGTGTAAATGTGACTCGTGTAATGACCACGCGTAACTCGTGTGTACCAGAAGGTTCAAGTTCGGCTAACAAAAGCACCGACAGCCGGCCTTGAAGCTTCGATGGGCATACACAACACCTATACGTGTGGATCACATTACATATAAGTAATTAATGGTGTATATGGCAAAACCTCTCTTCGCTGCACAAACACAACCTAACAAACTTGACACATTTGAGCATGTATAACAATACCAACTGTTATCACGATTTCCAGATCCGTATAACATGCAACACAGACTGGTAAGACATGCTGCATTTTCACAAAAAGATATAAATGCATTTATTGCATGCAAACACACAGTACATATATACCTAAATCACATGAAATCTAAACATGCACAATCACCAAACACATTGGTAAGTACACGTACATTTCCCACAAACTTATTTAAATGTATATGTAGTGATGAAATCTGTTTTTCTTAGAGAAGAAACTATGTATAGCAGCATTAAAAGAGCCTGAGACGACCTTGCATTGTTTTGGGGAAGATAAAGTGGTAAATTTCCCGTATTAAGCTCCAATGAACGAAAATTCAAGTTTTGATTTCTTGAAATAAAAATGGGATTATGGAAGGCTCAATTAGGGAAGCAAATGAAATGCTGAGCAAATACACAAGATGTACACCTGCTATTATGTCACCAATGTCATGGCAAAGCATTAGGAAAAGTTTAGAAAGTCGATGTAAGGCATAACTGGCCAACATTTTTGAGACTGAAACAATATTTTCCAAGCATAGACGTGCTTTAAATATGGTTTGGGCCAGGAGCATTATTGCTCATTTTCTCTTTCCAAGATTACTTGGGCACAAAGATTATGTTGGATGTTTTAGTGCCCAAATAGGTTTTTCCTTCGCGAAATGAGAGCTCTCTGGGCTAAAAGTGCTGTGTAGCAGATTTTCTAATTACAATGCCGGTTTCCTTAAATTTTTGTTTTGAAACCCGAAGGGACTGGTCTGTTATACAATATGTTCCACATTTACTACTGTCTGGGTGCAAAGTGCAGTATCAATGGAAGCCTGTTAAAAACAAACCTCTGTTGACTAAAACTATCTTGCTGAGGACAAAAGCTGGACACAGTTTTAAAATACATTGTAAATTTCTAAATTATTTGCATTTAAATGCGGTAATTCAAGATTAGTGCTTGCTGTAGCATATGAGCATGCAAATGAGCAAATATGGTTTATTAAATCAGCCATACTCTGGTTACTAAAAACACAGGCAAAGGCAGTCATGCCTAAGTTCAAGATAAATATCACACTGTTAACATTTGCCAGCAAGAAATGGTTGTATCAAACAGTATAGGTTTTATGAACAGTGTATATTAATTGATTCAAAATTACAAAAGGTATGGCACACATTTCAGCTGAAAAAGTGCAATTAATGGGGCAAATGGCATTTACTTTCAAAAAGAAAAAAATACTGTTCACTTTTAACTACGAGGCGCTTGGGCTCCATTGTCCGAGTATCTTGACCAATAAATGCAGCACATGGCTTTGCTGTAATCTTTCATCCTGCATTAGCAAATTATGAAGGGAACACGAGAGTTCAGTCTGTGCAATTACGCATGTACACTGCGGAAAATTTGATAAGGCAACAAACTCCTGAAAACAACAATCTTAATTAATGTGACCGGGCACACTGCACAACTTAGGTAACTGGGCAAGACAAGTGAAAGGTAGGAGAAATTTTTATTTTGCAAATTTAGGGATTGCGTGTTACTGTGAACACTAAGCCTCTATTTCATTCTGAATACAACATGGCAGAGACAGCAGCAAAAGCAAATAAATTTACAGTAGCCTTTTCACCACAGAAAAAAACAGTGAATAACATTTATCGACATTACTAATATCTCTCAAAAGCAGGCATTTCTCCAGGAGCGTGTATGTGACCTTAGTATGAAATTTACATTGTCAAATCTGCAATATAGCTGTGCAATAATTACACGTTATAAGTACTGCAGCTGACAACCTCTTGGGATATGGCACATTAAGACAGATACACAAGCCATGAAAAAATAATTGTTTTTACACAACATTATCACACTAGGAAACAGAGTCTCGTTTTACAAAGAGTGCACACAAAATGAAAATGAGGAAAGCCCCACTAGCATTCTCATTTCCCTGCAATACATGCATCCAGCCCAATGATCTCCAATGCAGTTTAATAGGCCCTATCTGTATCCTAAAATTTATTGTGTATTTCTCATTTAATAATTTAGTAAGAACTGATATTTTGGCATACTCACCTGGAAAATTTAGCATGTGTTGCCAACTGCTTTCCTTAGAGCACGCCCCCTTCTTTCAATGGGCCAGCTTGGCAATACGCTGACAAGTAGTATTCCCTTATTTAAACTTGTGATCCTTCCTCATGCTCCCGATTTCTACTTCATGCTCTAAACTATCATGCCCCTCCTACGCAGTTTATGTTAATCTGTGACTATTTACATGGTCCTTCTGTGGCCTCTCAACTAGAGCCTGAAATTTGTTGTCTCCAAAAACAATCATCTTTACCGCCCGAAACATATTGCAAGGTTAACCCTCACCGGGGGGGGGGGGTGTATATAAGTGTTCACATATTCAATGAACCTCAGGGCCACAACCATTTCTCATCCTGTGTTGCCACTACCCACGTGAGTCGCAATGGTTGTAAAGTGGCCATTGGCTACCCCCCCTTCTCTCACTTAAAAGTACATTTTGCCACATGGAAAATGACCACAAGCATTGTATTTCATTAAATGAGTGCTCCTGTGCATGATTTTTTTCTCGTTCGTAATGGATGGGTTCAACATGGTCAAGTTGTCTGAAAAAATTCAAGCCCCAATCAATACATAGTTTCAAAATTATAAATCATTCATTTTTCAAGACTTGTCCGAAATTAAGCATGAGACAGATTTTCATGATGCAAATGAGGAAACGTTCTGCTTAGAGACAATGGATAGTCCTGCTATGTGCTGCAAAACTGCTTAACAAGAAATATGCTTGCAATTTTCATGAGCAGCTAGCTCAGCACGAGAAATAGGCGCCTTGCCTGCTGAAACGTTTTTTAACGCCCACGAGAGGTCCTGGTTATTTGTCATTTTTTTCAAGTCCCTTGCAGTCTAGATTGCAATCCGACGCATGTTAATTTTGATATAGTATTCAAAATAAAAACAGCTCAAATTTTACGGTTTTTACATATATATGGAACTAAATTAAAATTAGAAGAGCAATACAATGAGTAAATAACAAGCTCATTGCAGACAGTAAATATAACTTTCCTGCAAATAAATTGGTATCAGGAAAATGATACGAAATTAGCACTGAATCCACAAATGAAAATATTATGCTGCAATGCCTTATTCTGTGAATATTGTTGCATAAAGAAAATCCTCATTATGACAGGCCATCAAGAAAATGCAAGTGTATACTTTGGGGCAGCAGTCATACCTGCAGTATGCACTGTACCATAGGCAATATTTAAAACCCTACAACTGCTTAGGCCGCCAAGGAGCATAAGACCTTTAAATTATAATTTGACTCATTATATTACACTGCACACCTATATATACTTACAATATTGACTTCACAACAGCGTCCAATACATCAACTATCTGTCCGAAGGCGAACACAAGTGGCTCGCCCTTGATGGAGGGCACCTAGGCTGGGCATTGGTAAACTGCGGCTATCAATTGCCTGACCTGCGAGAAAAAACGCTTTAAGTTCAAGATAAACAAATGCTATTAGAACAAAAGACAATATCATTGGCAATGAACCTCGTTTTTGTTTGCACGAGAAAAGTCAAAATATGGACTTTGTGCTGCTTACTGAAAAAGAAGCAAGCCTGCTTTCAGATGTCGCAGTCATGCATTAAGATTGTCACAAAGCTGCATGTTTGTATGCTGATATGCTGCTGTCCCCACTGTACCCGCATGCTTTGCATAGTTTATTATTTAAAGTTAGATTGATTATTGTGCTTTCGTGCCAATTCTTGGCAAACAACACCAGCACGAAGTAGCTCCCTTACACACATACTCCCTTTTGAGGAGCGAATTCACACACACACACACACGCACACAAGTCTCTACCACAAGAGCAGCTTCCCACGCATGACGCAGATCCACTTTTTTTATCCTTTGACTCTCCTACTGTTAAGGCATAAAAAAGCCTTTGTGTGACCAACCCCAAACTCCTCAACCTACACTTCCTGCTTAAACACTTTCTCGAAAGCCAGGGCAAGCCTTCGAGCTTCCACAGTGCTCCAAACTGTAGTTACGAATTTAAATAGGACTATAGGCGACAGCTCTAGAGGGGCATACAAACTACCCAGAGAGACCTAAAGCTTGTTTATGATACCTCTAAACCACGACACTTCAAATTTTCAATATTCATTAAAGCTCCAGAAGCCAACTGCTATATACGTGGAACGTATCGAATAGAATAAGCTACCATTCTCAGCTTTAGCGGTTGTTTAGATCAACGGAAATGTAGGCTAATGGGAAATCCATGTCTTTAAGATCAGAATTAGGGTACTGGCGACACACACTGCCAGATTTCTTAATCATTTATTTATGCTCTGGATGTAGGGTTCCTTTCACAATAACAATCAATGATATGGATTCATAAGGATAGAGGAGGAAAAAAGAAGGAAGGGTATACCTGACGCCTTCCCACTGGTCCTGCCGAGAAACGGCGCCTCATCAGTTTTCCAAGGTGGCTTGAAACCAAACTCGGCTTTCAGGCGGGAAAATTCGCTGCACCAGTCATTGATAAACACCAAGAAGCACACATATATGCAAGCAGACACGCTAACACGTGCACGCACACACAGCGACTCACACAGAAACATGCGCGCACACGTACGCATACACAAACACGCTCACAGAACACGTACGCACTAGACACAGGCAAACACGCCGGGCTCATGCAAACCGGCATGTACGCGCGCGCGCACACGCACACACGAACAGATACACACACACACACACAAAGTGAGCAGAGCGCGAGCGCGAGCGCGCCCACCCACACAAAGCGAGCCGAAAACATGCTGAAGGCGTCCGGCAAGCAGCAACAGAAGCACGCGAGCGCAACAGGGATAACCAATACCTCGCCGGTTCTTTCGAAAGGTGGCAAAGGCAGTCGTCATTTTTTTACGCGACGCAAAAGTGGTCGACCACATTTCACTTAATTTCGAACGACCGTAATACAAGAAACCGCGCTAAACGCACAAGACAAACATCTACGAAAGTTCAAGCGCTGATAAAAAAAGCGGAGCTATGCAGGCGCACCACGCCCGAGGTAGGTTTGAGAAACATTAACACGGGTCGCGATAGAGGTAGTTAACTTGCCCCTACTAGAAGCGCAGCTGCTCTTGCTCCTACATTAGTGAATTATGCTACGATATCACAGTGAGATACTTCTAGAGCAAACAATAACATGCAACCTACCAAACAAATAATAAATAAACCGGCACTTGCCTGAAAATTTCCATTATGGCAGTACTACCGATCGCCGACACCGGGAAGATTGCAACTGCTTGTTTCAGCGACCATAGATCCATCTTCCAGTGCGTACGAACGCTTTGCTTTGAAGTGGGGCACGAGTAATACACAAAGCACGGGCCACATCTTTTTCTACACCAAACACAAAACTAATCACACGTTTAAAATTACTTCGCACAGCGCGAGATGCGAACACAGGCGAAAACGAGACAATACATTTCATGTAACAAGAACAGCGAATGCAATGTTGGCGCAGCTTCCGCCTTCCCGTCCTGCTGCGCGCCTAGAGGTCTGTGACGATACAGCGTCGTCTGGTCACCTCCGGTCGCTTTTCATTGGGCAAGGGGCGGCCGAGCAAATAGAGCCGCGCCGAAGTCCATCGAATTCTATATATATAGAAAGAAAACCATCTGTTGCTGCCCGTTTATTCTGATAGCTTTGCTTGCTCGCATGGCCCCCTGTGTGCTGCTGTTTCGTAGTGGTCTCTAGAGCGGTGAGCGAGTAGTAGCTACTACGTTTCGTGCCGAGCATTTTTCTTCTTTTTTCTTTTGGGGGGGGGGGAGGCGGCGAAGTCTTCTGCATCACTGAGGGTGCGGTACACAAATCGTGAGCGAGACGATCGGCACTCTTCTGCTGGTGGGATTAGATTACTCGCTGCGTCGAAATGAAGCATGCTTTCCAGGTTACAGCGTAGTTACAGCGAGATCGTGGCTCGATAAAGACGCTCAGATCTTGGTCGCCCGGCAGCGACGCGTAAGCATTCATGAGGAGCCTGAAGACTGCGTTTGTAAGGGCGTATGCTGTAGATGAGCAATTACAGCTTTGACGACACCAGCCCAAATATATTGGCTGAGCCTTACAAACTGTGTCTGAGCATGCGCTTAGAAAGCAGGTCAGTGTAGCAAGCATGTGACGCCGGTCAGTCATCGTTCAGCACCATCACGCTGCGGAGCGTCCGTCTATCGGAGGGTGCCTTGAGCCCTCCCTTGTTCACGAGCCCGATTGGATCGTGACACTGGCGACGAGGATTGCGACGAGTACCCGCGGATTGTCCCACGCCGCACGAGCGGCGAAACACCGCCCCGCGTTGCTGTCGCCATGCTGCTGTACGGAAAGTTCGAGCCGTTCGAGGGAGGTGGGTCCGCCTGGAAAATTTACGAGGAGCAAGTCCACGTGTTCTTCCGGGCAAACGACACACCCGAGGCCAAACAGCGGGACATTTTCCTGGCCAGCTGCGGGACCCGCGTCTTCAGCCTCTTGCTCGACCTTCTCAAGCCAGCCACGCCGCACGTTAAGGTGCTGGGTGAGCTGCTTGCCATACTGCGCTCTCATTTTAACCCAGCACCGTCCACACTAATGGAGCGTTTCCGCTTCAACAACCGGAGCCGCCGGGAAGGAGAGACCTTCGGGCAATTCGTTGCTGCGGTACGAGGGCTAGCGAGTGCCTGCGCCTTCGGCCGTTTCGTCTGCGGCATCAACAACCCCGCCATGCAGACGCGACTCCTGGAGCTTCCCGACCCGTCGCTGGACGACGCCGTGAAGGCAGCGCTGGCAATGGCAGCTGCCACCAAGGACAACAGCGAGATTGCCCGTGCGACTGGCTCACCGTCGGCGGAAGCGACAGTCAACGAGTTGGCGACAAAGGACAGTAGCTGCGGTCGCTGTGGTGGTGCCCACTACCCCTCACAGTGCCAGTTCTCTCAAGCACAATGCTTTACGTGCGGGAAAACTGGGCACCTCGCACGTGTTTGCCGAAGCGTGAGGACGAACAGCAAACAGAGCAGCAGCCTGATACAAGCCCAGGTACAACACAAGCCCGCGGCCAGGGTAGCCATCGCAAGGATACGCGGCGGAGGCATGCGACAGCAAGCTCAAGTTCTTCCGCGGCCAGGCTCCACGTCGTGGCCGAGGACCCGCTGATTTTCGACATGTGGTGCACAGGCTTTGTACCGTCGTCTTTGCCGCCAGACATGCTGACTGTCGAAATCTGCGAGCACCCCATTTCGATGGAGCTGGACACAGGAGCCAGCGTGTCTGTAATGGCCGGGAAGCTCTTCAAGCGTACTTTCCCCGGCGTGTCCGTCGAGGCTTCGGGCGTGATGCTGCGCAGCTAATCGGGGCAGCTCTCCCAGGTCCAGGGTCAGGCACAGGTCAGCGTTCGCTTTGGCGACAGGGAAGCAACCCTTCCCATTTACTTAACGAAGGGGTCGTCGCCGACGCTGCTGGGCCGAAAGTGGATTCATGCACTGGACGTTCGTCTGCCACAGTACCAGGAAGCTAGCCTGCATGTGGTGTAAGACGTCCCCAGCGTCCTGACCCAGTTGAAGTCCCTGTTGCAGCCAGGGGTGGGCTCATTTGCCGGCACGACGGCTGGCATCTATGTACCTGAGGGAGCCCGGCAACGTTTTTTCAAGCCTGGCCCACTGCCGTTCGCCCTGATGGACGGGGTCACCCAGGAGCTGCAGCGGTTGCAGCGAGAGGGCATCGTGGTGCCCATAAAGGCATCTGAATGGGCCGCTCCCATCGTGCCAGTCCTCAAGCGAGATGACAGTGTCAGGATCTGCGGGGATTTCAAAGTTACCATCAACCCCGTCGCTAAAAAAGCCTCCTTCTGGGTGTTCCAATTTTCATGACGACCTTCATGATTGCCTGAATCACATAAACATTTTGTTTCCCGGAGTGCCAGTCATTCTACTAGGTGATTTCAATTTTCCTAACATTATGTGGTCAAATTTGTACTCATATTCATCGCCTAATTCAGCTGAAGCAGACCATTTCCTTCACAAGTGCTCTGATTTCGATTTCACACGGCTGGTTCAATTTCCTACATGCATTACAAATAATACATCTTCAATTCTTGACCTTGTTTTGACATCAACGCCGGAAATTGTATCTTGTGTGTCTAACACGCCTGGTATCAGCGATCATGTAATTATACAGGCAAAAATTTCACTGCCTTTCTCACGCGCGCGAAAGCATCTCAGAACAATACGCGACTGCAAAAAAGCGGATTTCGATGCAATTAACAACGAATTATGCTCCTTTTTAGATGAGTTTTTGTCCGATTACCTTGAACGATCTGTGCAAAGCAACTGGGACTTATTCAAAACGAAAATTTCAGAACTAACATTTGAATACATTACTACCAAGAAAGTTTTTTTCGAATACGAGAGCCCCGTGGTACAACAGATACATAAACAGTCTTTCTAACCGTAAGAAAAGGCTCTATAGCGCTGCTATCAAATCTCTGTCGGATAAATGTTGGTCAGCCTATAAATCTGCCACCACAACTTACTTATCTGAAATGAAACGATCTAAATTTTTGTTTTTTAATCGCACCCTTCCAGGGATGCTAAAAAATAACTAGACAATTTTGGAGTGTCATACGGGGCAATGAGCGCAGTGCAATAGCTTTGCTAACAACGGAAGGACATCCAGTGCCTGACGTAGAATGCGCGTCCGTAATAAATGATACATTTGTAAAGGCTTTCTCTCACCCAGTAGTTACCAATGCACAACATACCTTGCCATTACGTCATTACTTGCCCATGGACGCCATCTTTGTTACTTCTGAGGGTATTCGTACAATCATTAAGAAACTGAAAACCTCATCATGTGGCATCGACACCATCAGTACATATTTCTTGAAAAATACTATTGAATACTCCTCTATCATATTGGCATGCATTTTTTCACAGTCCCTGCAGCTATCTAGCCTTCCGGAAGACTGGCTGATAGGTAAGGTTGTGCCAGTTCACAAGTCTGCGGTAACACACAACCCGTCAAATTTCCGTCCAATTTCACTCACACCTGTTCCATGTAAAGTTTTTGAACACATTATCTTCACTCACCTTGTCAATTTTCTTGCGTCATACGAGCTTTTTTACACCCTCACAACATGGCTTCCGCAAAAATTTTTCTTGCGAAACACAGCTTCTAGTCTGTACTAACGACCTGCATCTTTTACATGATTCTGGATTCGCAATAGACAGTATTTTTTTTAGATTACTCCAAAGCATTTGACAAGGTTAGTCATCATTTACTACTTTTTAAGCTCGGCCAGTTAAATCTAGATCCCAATGTTCTAAACTGGATTCGAGCTTTCCTTTTTAACCGTACTCAGTTTGTTTCCGCAAATAATGTTGATTCCCAAGTCCAGCCAGTGCTATCGGGAGTTCGCCAGGGGTCTGTATCGGGACCATTACTTTTTTTAATTTTCCTGAATGACTTACCCGATAACATTCATCAAAGATTTGCCTATTTGCGGATGACTGTGTAATTTATCAGTAAATAACTAATCAAGACGATGTTGCCTTACTTCAGACCGACTTAAATACTATACATTCCTGGTGACAAACGTGGAACATGGAATTGAACATTTCCAAATGCAAATCAACGCGCGTATCCCGCACCTTATTAGCATCGCCACACTATCATCTTGATAACACGCCTCTTGAGTCTATTTCATCTTACAAATATCTCGGTGTTAACATTTGTAGCAACCTATCATGGAACCATCATGCGAGGCACGTCTTCACCAAAGCTAACCGATCACTTGAGTACTTTCGAAGAAACTTCTATATGGCACCGCCATCACTTAAAAAGCTTCTCTACACAAGTTACATTTGTCCGTCACTTGAATACGTATCATCTATCTGGGATCCCGGTGGTACTACACTGATAAAAGAACTTGAGAGAGTGCAGAATCGTTCCGTTCGCTTCATCTTATCGAATTATGACTGCACAGCCAGTGTTACCATGATGAAATCACTACTTAACCTTCCAGAACTTACAATTCGGCGTCAAATAACCCGGCTCGCTATTTTTCATAAACTTTACTATCACAGCAATCATCTCCGCAATCAGTTCATTAAATCCCCTCCTTTCATTTCATCTAGAATTGACCACCGACAAAAAGTTGATGTTCCTCGTTGTAGAACTGTAACTTATTCACATGCATTTTTACCTAGAACCACCTCCGAATGGAATCAGCTGCCACGAGCAGCTACAGCTATCACGGATACAACGCTTTTTAAGGATTTCTTGAATAACATGCCTAATATTGCTTAATTATTGTATTGAATTTGTCCTTCTGTTTTTTACTTATTGTTGTTTCAGTTTTAGATGTTCAAATTACTCTGCTTTTTCTTGGATGCGACTGTTTCAGTTCATTTTTGTATTAAGCTGGTGATTGTTCATGCTTCTTATTGTGATTGTATCAACTGTTTTTCCAATTTTCGTCTGTAATATGCCCCTCCCCTCTGTTATGTACAAACCCTGAGGGTAAAATAAATAAATAAACACCGTCGAGAAGTAGCCGCTGCCCCGGATTGAAGATCTCTGGTCAGCATTGTCCGGTGGACAGAAGTTTACCGAGCTCGACCTCAGAGATGCTTACCAACAGCTGGTGCTCCAGGATGCCTCCCGGAAGTATGTCCCCATATCGACAACTTTGGGACTCTTTCAGTACGCGTGCTTACCGTTTAGCGTGGCCTCGGCCCAGCCATATTCCAGAGGGAGATAGACAACCTCTTCAGGGGCATGAGGCACGTGGAAGTGTACTTGGACGACATCCTGGTTACTGGCAGCGACGACGGGGACCACCTTCAGAACCTGCACAACGTCTTGGCACGACTACAGGACGCCGGCCTCAAGCTCAAGCTGGAAAAGTGTGTTTTCCTAGCTCCCAGAGTGGGACATGTCATTTCCCAGGCAGGCCTAGCCCCGGATCCCCGCAAAGTTGATGCGGTACTCAAGGCACCTAAGTCCCGGAACAAGAAGGAGCTTCAGAGCTACCTGGGCCTCATCAACTTCTACAGGAGTTTTCTGCCTAACCTGTCGCAACATCTACAGCCGCTCCATCTTCTGCTTCGAGATGGTCAACAATGGGTCTGGAAGAAGGTGCAGGACCAGGCCTTCCAGCGCAGCAAGGAGCTAATCACCAAGGCTCCAGTGCTGGTGCACTTCGATCCTGCTCACGCTGTTGTCCTTACCGTAGATGCGTCGCCGTACGGTGTGAGAGCCGTCCTGGCACACCGGGACAAAGATGGCCAGGAACGCCATGTGTCGTTTGCTTCTCGACGGCTTCATACTGCAGAGCAACGTTACAGCCAGCTGGACAAGGAAAGTTTAGCCCTCATGTTCGGTGTCGAACGCTTCCACCAGTACCTGTGGGGCCGGAAGTTCCAGGCGGTCATGGACCACAAGCCGCTGTTGGGGCTGCTGGGGCCTGACAAGGCAGTTCCTGTGCAGGCATCACCTGGAGTGGTACACTGGGCCTTGAGGCTGGCAGCTTACAGTTACCAGCTGGTTTTCCGCCCGGGAAAGGACCTGCGACCTGCTGATGCCCTGAGCTGCCTGCCCCTGCCAGAGGTGCCTATGCTGTTCCAGAACCTGCTGAAGTGTTCATGCTGGAACACGCGTACCCGGAGGTGCTCTCCAGATCTACGGTACCTCAAGCGACCAGCTGGGACCCAGTCCTGTCTCAGGTGGTCAAGGCGGTGTCCCGTGGAGAGGAATTGGTGCAGCAGGCCTATCGCCACAAGGCCGCTGAGATGAGCTTGCAGCCGGGCTGCCTACTGTGGGTTTCGAAGGTGGTGATCCCACAAAGTCTCTGGTCCAGGGTTCTGCAGCTGCTGCAGGCGGGCCATCTAGGGATAGAAAAGACCAAGATGGTGGCTCGGTCCCATGTTTGGTGGCCTGGCCTGGACCAAGACATCTCTCATTTGGTGCAGAGCTGCCAAATCTGCAAGGAGAATCGGCGAGCCTCGCGTCGTGTGGAAATCACCCCCTGGCCGTTCCCACAGAGACCCTGGTCCCGACTACATGTGGATTTTGGAGGACCCTTGAAGGGCCATTACTTCCTGGTGGTGGAGGATGCCTTTTCGAAGTGGGTGGAGGTTGTACCTGTCACCACTCTATCAACAAGCGCGACCATTGCAGCGCTACGGCAGGTCTTCACCGCCCAGGGGTTGCCGGACGTCATAGTGTCCGACAATGGTCCTGCTTTCGCCAGCGCGGAGTACGTGGCCTGGCTGACGAAAAACGCCATCCGCCGGATGATGGTTCCGCCGTACCACCCTGCTTCAAATGGTGCAGCCGAGCGGGTGATGCAAACCATCAAAGATAAGCTCAAGAAGAGCCAGACTGGAGATTTCCGGACGCAGATTGCCCGGGTACTATTCCAGTACCGGACCACACCTCACGATGTCACTGGCCGTGCCCCCTGTGAGCTCCTGCTGGGTCGGATGGTCAAGACACCCTTGGACGTCTTGCATCCGGACCTCCGATCGACAGTGCTCTTGAAGCAGCTGAAGCAGAAGCTGGCTGCTGACCAAGGGTGCCGTCCCGGGCCTTTTCCAGAGTCGGGAGCTCCAGTTTTCGCCAGGCACTTCCGTCCTGGCCCACCCTGGTCTGCCAGACAGGTGGTGTCTCCTGCCAGCGCCTCATCGCTGCTCGTCCGCATGCCAGATGGGGCCATGTGGCACAGACACGCCAACCATGTCAGGTCTCGCCTCGGGACCTGGCCAGCACCCTCGACTGCCACTCCTGAGTTCCAGCCCGCAGGAGGACTAGCGGCAGCACCAGTCGCTTCCAGCGGAGCACCACCTACCTCGGAGGCGGCAACCGTAGCCAGTGGTGCGGCACCCGTTGGACCGGTGTCGAGCTCGGCACCACTCACGAGGCCGACCACTACGGACCCTCCGAATGGAACGAGGCTGGCTCAGGCAGCACCGGGCGTTGCAACACCCGACCCATCAACACCGGTGCCCAGGTGGAGTACTCGACGGCGGAGGCCACCAGACCGTTACTCGCCTGGATAGCAGGCACCGTCGACCGAGCTAGGGTGTAGGCAGAGCCTCATATTTTGAACGTGCACGTTTGTTTTTTATTTAACAAACGAACTGTGGGTAAGGGGGTGTAGCAAGCATGTGACGCCCCCCAGGCATAATGTTCGTTCGTCGCCAGGCTCGGTGGCCTGCTAAAGCTCGGCAGGCAACATTGGTCACCGCACCACAATAAACACCGACGAGCACGGCTGCTCGCCGGTGAGTCATCGTTCAGCGCCACTACGCTGTGGAGCGTCCGTCTATGGGAGGGTGCCTTGAGCCCTCCCTTGTTCACGAGCCCGGGTGCGTCGTGAAAATCAGTAGCTTAGTAAACCTCTGAATAAGTTAGGCAAGGTACGTGGAAATTCGTGTTTGAGAACTTCCAATGTAATGTCGCCGCTATATACGTCTTCTTTATGGCTTCACCATGAAAACCGTACGTTAATGCTATTGTACAGCAGAGGCTCGTCTAACAGCAATGTAGGTTTGATCAGCAATGTATCCAAACAGCTTCTTTTATTTCGCCACTTTTTGTTGGGCTATTAAGGGCACCGAAATAATATGTGCAGAATTGTGCATGTTCCTCGCGTGTTTTCATTCTGCTACTGCAGTTTTCCTAGAACTGCTTAATTGCATGATAATATTACTAGGAGCACAAAATATAATGATATATAAATTATAATTGAAAGTGCGCACTTTTTTTGCATGATACATTTTTGGTGTGACGGTCATGCCAGTAACATCAGAATTTTCAAAAAATCGGCAATCGCTTAAATATACGAAAACTTAATGACTTCAAGGATGTGCACTTGCAATAGTTACGTGACCGTGATACGTAAGTTCATATATTGTCATGTGTCGTTCGTAATTCTACCTGAATCTACCGTAATCTATCTTGCTATAGTTTGTATGAACCTTAATCCAATTTATCCACCCTACTTCACGTATTTCACATTAATTACTCATATTTGCTCATAATTAACGTTGTTCTATTTACTACTTTGTGTATGACTACTAACGTCATACAAGACGGTGATGGCGTCACATTTTAGTTTATTTATTCATTTATTTATTTATTATACGTACTTTCAAGGCCTAGAAGCCACAACAGAAAGAAGTGGTGAAATATACAATATTTGCAGTGCAGGGAAAGAATAGAAAATCAAACTGTAAGACACTTTGAACGGCGATCTTGAATGAGGGGTGTCACAAATTGAGGCTGTGGAAGCGGGAAGGCGGTTAAAAAAAGGACAGTGGCTTTTTTTCCAAAAAAAGCCACTGTCCTTTTGCCAAGGACAGTGGCTGTCCTTGGCAAAAGGAAGAAACGCACGTCAATTTTGTGTTGATGGCCGATGCCAGACGAGACCTTGGTGTGGTGAAAAGATTTCCTTTAAGAGAAGGGTTAAAGTAGCATATTCTATGAAAAAGACAAATGAAAGTACTTGCGACGAAACCAAAGGTCAGGTAGACCTAGTTGACGCTAGAATGACGTGAATAATTTGAGAGAATGAAACGGGCGACGCGTTTCTGAATGCTTTCAAGGGAAATGGCAAGATTGGCTTGAGCAGGGCCCCATATAAATCGTTGTTGCAGAGAACGCCACCTTTCCTACTTGAAAGGACATAAAATGCTTTTACATTTAGGATGCAATACATAAACACATTGCTCAATGCGTGGACGTGTGCACGTTACCCAAATTTATGCAGCAGTGCGTTCAGCACCCTTCATTCGTCGATTTAACAACCTTCTTCGAGCAATGCCACACCTTATGTCTGGTATACACACTTATGATAGGTTGCTTTGGTCGAAAAGGGTGCTCAAAGGGCATAGGCGTGAGTGAAAATGAAGAAAGCAATGCTTTTAACACCCATAAAGGTGTTAAAATGTTTAGTGTGTCCTCCGGCGGCGGCTGTGTATGGCGCGACCGCGCGACCCTTATCTTCGAAGCGATCTACGATAGGGACAGAGTGCGCCGAGTAGTAATACCACCTTCGTGTGCTTTGTATTCTCGCCGCTTAGTTCACCTTGAACTGAGAAGCACCACGAACGTGAATTCGCTTGCCGTTGCTGCTGCGCTTCCTCTCTCCAGCGTTCTAAGCAGCGATTGTGCGCGGTCATCCGGTGAGACGTGTTCATGTTTGCTTGGGCCCGCGTGACACGATGACTTGCAATTTAATTATTAGGCGTGTGTTTATAAGATTATAAGGCTGATAAAACTACTCTCTTTACTTCGTATAGCTGTCTACCAATTTGATGTCGCAATCGATGCTTCGCCTTCCGAGCCAAACTGCGACTTTTTTGCACTCAAGCTAGTGTTATTTTTCAGCAAAATTTAGCCAAAGCTGATATGGTGAAAAGTGTTACAGAAATATTTTCTTTTTTGTTTTTTTCTGAAGGGAGATGCGTTGATTATTATTTTACTTGCCCTGCGATCTTCAAAACCCCTTCCTTGCGCTAGGTGATAAGTACTTGCGCCTAGAGATTTTTAATTTCGTTATCCCTGTCAATTTTCTGCCGTCTTCGACTGCGCCTCCCTGCCCTTGTCAGACATTGTGTGACTCTAATCGTGCGTTGGTAATTTGCGGTGCGCATTACATAGTCGGCCGAGCCCCCTTTTTCTCTCTTAATGTCAACTACAATATCGGCTATCACCGTCTGACCTCTGATGCCCAGCACACTCTTCTGGTCTCCTAATTCTTAACGCACAAATGAGTGTAACGACGCTCACATTAGTCGCATAATAAATTGGAGACAATCCATAACATTAAAAAAGTCCGAGCGCAGCAAAGTAGCCACCGAAGGGAAAAAAATTAAACACGGATCCCACACCTTTCATCACTAATCGGATCAATGAGACAGAATGGAAAGTAAACTGTTCACGATCTAAAACTTGTTAGTCCAAATAACAAAGCTGTTTAATTGAACTAAGCACAAACAGCAAACAAATGAAGATAAGGCAGCTGCATTTTAGTTAACGTTGTTCCGTTGTGGCAATACGACCTTTATCACACCGGTTAATGTAAGAAGAATAAGATCACCAAGAAGTAGGAGTCAAGGTTTTAGAGTGTTAAGAACCGTTGTGAGTGAAATATTTCCCGTCTCTATGGTCCTTAGACGCCCGCTTACGCTTTTCTGTGGCTTCCTTTTTTCCCTTGTCCAACGAATGCGCGGTTGCGTCTTTACGCTTCAACATTCTCTTTTCTTTTGTCGTGTCTGTGTTATCGTTTGCAGCATAATCAATATAAGTTCTATACACAGTAGCCTTCCAGTAATTCGACTCCGATTATTGCAATTTTTAGCTAATTGAATGGCGGCCCAAGTCCCGGCTAGCGTCCATGCTTTTCTGTGGACTTAAGTTTTCCTTATTTCGATACTAAATTTAGCCTTTGTAGTATAGTTCGAACTCGATCATTCAGTGGGCACAGCCCTCGTTCTTTTGGTGACCCCAATAGCGACCCCTTCAGTGGCATCGTCTCTCTAGCTGGAGCCTAGGGTACAGGGGGTGCGCCGAAAACGCCTCATCTTCGGTCAAAAGCGACCATTTTCAGCCTGTCCCGGGAAAGTTTCCAAGCGTTAACCGAAGCTCAGAATGTCCCGTCACAGTATTCTCCGAATCTAGTATGGGCCTTGTTAGATGTTCCTTATAAAAACGAGGACAAAAGAAAGAAACACACACCACGTGAGCGCAGTTATATATATATATATATATATATATATATATATATATATATATATATATATATATATATATATATATATATATATATATATATATGGTCATATTATGAGAAGCCAACAAACACTGAAACCAAGGACAACGTAGGGTAAATTACTGGCGCTTAATAAATGGAATGAAGATACGCTAAATTAATGGAAATTAAAGTGGATGAAAAAACAACTTGCCGCATGTGGGAACCGAAGCTACCCATTGAGCTACCGCGGCGCTATTTCCCCATCCACTTTCTTGGGTATTTATGTGTACTAGTAGAACCCTGGGAAGTGTTAGCCAGCGCCACCACTCACACACCTTGGCGGCGGACGTGGAACGTCCTTGTTGCCGCAGACGTCACGAGAACGTGATCGTTCTCGGTGAAGGCAACTGGTCAATAAACCCACATATGCTACCTGAAGGCATCAATGTTGCCGGACTCGAGACCCTCGTTATGTAATAAACGAGAAGAAAGGGGGTTAACCGAGAGGCCCGATTTTTATTAGTCATATCATGAGAAGCCAACAAACACTGACGCCAAGGACAACATAGGGGAAATTACTGGCGCCTAATAAACGGAATGAAGAAACGATAAATTCATGGAAATTAAAGTGGATGAAAAAACAACTTGCCGCAGGTGGGAACCGAACCCACAAACTTCGCATTTCGCGTGCGATGCTCTACCCATTGCGCTACCGCGGCGCTGTTTCCCCATCCACTTTCTTGGGCATTTATGTGTAGTAGCAGATACTAGTCTCGGGACGCCTGCGGCAACAAGGACGTTCCACGTCCGCCGCCAAGGTCTGTGAGTGGTGGCGCTGGCTAACACTCCCCAGGGTTCTACTAATACACATAAATACCCAAGAAAGTGGATGGGTAAACAGCGCCGCTGTAGCTCAATGGGTAGAGCATCGCACGCGAAATGCGAAGGTTCTGGGTTCGGTTCCCACCTGCGCCAAGTTGTTTTTTCATCCACTTTAATTTCCATTAATTTATCGTTTCTTCATTCCACTTATTAAGCACCAATAATTTCCCCTATGTTGTCCTTGGTGACAGTGTTTGTTGGCTGCTCATGATGTGACTAAGAAAAATTGGGCCCCTCGGTTAACCCCCTTTCTTCTCGTTTATATATATATATATATATATATATATATATATATATATATAAGAAACGTCCAAAGCTATGAACCAATTAGCCCTCCAGAACGTACTGATACAATGCCTTGTTAGAAGCTTGCCATTCGTTGTCCGGGCCATTGTATTGCGCTCCTCCCATACACAATTGATCATTCAGTCGTGTTTCACTGCATAGCCATTTATACGGCTAGCAGGCACCCGGCATGTTTATGTGGAAAATATTACTGTTTCTCTATATACATATCCTTTATGTGGCTTTTGTTAAGTGATTTTGCATGAATTCTCCTTCTTGCTGGTGTGTCGCTAAATTCGATGCTTAGTATACCTTCTTGATTATTTAGGTCCCATCTAAAATGCTAACACCTGAGCTGACGTCCAGCCAGTGTTCGTACATTATAGCTAAAAAAATATCCAGTTACGCGCAATAGTGCCTTCTCGGCATTCTTCGTGCACTTAGATGTTGATATCATGGACATAAAACTCATTGCCTTAGCTAGCCTCTTCATCCCGCTTATCGTCACTCTTGTCCTTTGAATTGCACACCCCTGGTCATCACCCTATGCCGTCGCGCACACTGATATCCAATTCCTTTGAAACACTCCGCAGATCGGTCACGACTGTGGTTATTTGCTTCCTGATCCCAGCCTCGTGTTCTTGCCCTAAGCACCATCGTCCAGCTGAATTCTGGCAAAACAGTTTACAGTGTGCACGGTGCATACTCGCTGTCTTATGTATCCTAAAAGGGATAAAAATAGAACGCTGCCAATATTGCCAAAGATAAACCCCCGTATAAGTAAATGGAGGTGGTTGCAGTACCTACTAAAACAGCGTTGTCGAAGCGGGGCGTCAGTAGATAGCACCTTAAAAGCTTCCGGTGGCGTTCCCACCCACGCGCAGTGTGCCGACGGCAGCGACATTAACCCGTTCGTTGGTCGCAGCTGGTGCTGCTTCTTCTCCCCAGCTGAAGAAGGCCTCAGCAAATCGCAAGAGGCGATGAATACTACCACCAACCACATGACGTAGCCAGAGCCGAAGGAACGGTACATGTTGCAGGACTGCAAATACTACGGTGCACGCTACGCATAAATACTACAATCCAATTTCAGCGTACTTACGCATAATCTTGACAATCTTGACGAAGTCCTCCAAAGTTGTCATGTGTTCAAGAAAATCCTTTCCACAGCTACACTGTAAACTTTCTGCAATGACCGCGGCGACGTTGTCGCAATGTCTGGCGGCATGGCCTTTGTCGTCGACATAAGCGTTGCAATTCCAGCTCCGAACGCTCCTTCAAGTGGTTGTCCAAGCGGCGCTGTTCAATAATATAGCCTACATTTCTCTTCCCTACGGACTCTCTAGAGCACAATTTTATAGATTCAGTAATAAGCTTCGTGACTCTTACATGACCAATTGAGATTTCAACGGGCATAACAATCCGTGGGTAGGGTCTGGTTCTGATGCGACAGAACGTCTAATAAAAATGTCCTATTTAACTTGGGTGCATGCTTACTTAATAAGAAGGAAATTGCATGCTACAGTATTGCAAAATAAACATACTTCTTTGTGGACTTAAACTTAATATCCCGTACATGCTGGCGCGCCTTAATTTGAACGTTGTCAAGAACTCAGATAGAAATAACTGTATTCCGGTTGTCCTACAATTAACAAACCAGGATGCACGTTTTTCACATATTCCTCAGTTGAAGGCCTCATAACAGACTGTAAGCGGTTTAGAGAGCTCACGCATTTCACCTGACACAGCATTCGCATACTTTATAAGGATGACGCATAGTCACTTCGAACAGCATTTGTAGTTGATGATGCATCTGTATGTATCACGAAAACAAATGAATTGCCTTCCAAAAGAAATGTTTCCTAATTGCATGAAGAGTGCGGGGAAATACACAAAAGCAAAATAAAGATTGGACTTTGATTCGCAACTCCCCCACTGCAGAGAACCTCATTAGCTGCACAGAGATATGCTGTCACTGATTGAAAACATACCGCCAGGCAAAAGACAAAGTTGGCCGAAATACAACGCTGAAACAAATTTATATATTAACAAAAGAAAGCATTCAACAGAGCTAAGAAATAAAATACCTGCTATATTGGCCTGCACCTTTAGATAATTGATAGGTATACAGACTCAAAGGCCAAACTGGTTCTCTAGGAGCACTCTATGTTTATATTTACAACTCTTCGCACTGCTCTGACCAATTTCTATATTATACCAACGACAGGCGAAGAGAGAGCCCCTTGACTGAAAAATTATACGTAATGAGCCATACGGTCCTCATGTAAATGAGGAAAGATTGCACATTTCACTGCACTGAGGCAACAATTTGTCTCCGGCAATCAACCGAATAGATAATTACATCATCAAACGCCTAAAGTTTACAACCTCAAAAAAATCAGCGAAATCAGTCTCGCGCTGATTGTCGACAGTACTGCGTTCAGGGCTGATCAATGTAGCGATACAACGCATTACCCGCATCGAACGTAGTCATTTATGAGGCGTGTACTGCGATGAGGTTCCTCATTCGCGCTTCCCAAACAACACTTGACGCTACCTAGCACCGTCGATGCCACCGCCGCGAAGCCTGCGCCTGGCCTCCGAAATTCAATGGCACGCTGGTGCGTGGGAACCCTGCGAAACGCCTCATTGGGCAACTGGCCTCTTCTGTCCAGCATTTTTCAGGACAGGCTGTGCCATCTGATGGCGCTGCGGAGAAGTCCGCGCGTTGCCTCCAAGACGAGAAGTGTGCTGTGCTCGTGGCTTTGAACGCTCAGCTTTGTTCCCTCGCTTGCAGCACACTGAGCGGCACATATTCAGTGCATTCGTGGCGCAGCTCACTACAGCGTTGGCGTTAAAAGCGTTTTTCGAAAGGCGCCACATTCCCAGTACATGCAAATTCTTCGGCTTACTTCCGCTGAAGAAGCCTTGCGGCGTGGGTTGGACTACACTCACCTTAGGAAATATTTAAAGCATATTTTGCATCATTGTAGAGGGGCACATTCCCAGTGGCACGTACCAATTACCCAAGTTGGCGTCAAACACGTTCTTTGAAGAGCGGCACACGCCTACAGTCTCGTACCCAATGACGAAAGTTGACATCAAAGAGGCTCCAGGGGTGCATCCCGGAGGGGGGGGGCTTATGTGGTTTCAGCTCCCCCCCCTTCCGGAAATAAATTTCTTCGTGTTGTCACGCACCGCCGACAAAAACAACCCCAGTGCCGGAAATAATCCTGGGCTTTGTCTAAAATGGTATTTTTTATGCTCGAAAATACATTTCGGCGTGACCATTGCGAACTCGGGCTGGATTTCGTGGCAACGCCCAGGCACCTGGGGTCACATAACGCAAGGAGCCCAGTTTCAGGGGCGTTTTGGTGGCAAGTGGGCTCGTCGTGGCATATCGCTGAGGCCACGGAATCTTCGGAGAGTATAGACTTCGATTTGGAAACTTTATGGGCATAAAGTTCTCATAAACTTATGATGCCCCCTCTGCCCAAAAGGTGCAATGACACTTCCAAAGTCGTGCTTTAGATTTTCAGTTTTGGAACTTTGTGGGTTTAATGTTCTCATAAACATTTGATACCGAAGGTGCATTGAATTTTCTAAAGTCGTACATCGAACCATACAACGAGACAAGCCAAATCAACAGACTATCAGACAAGTTGACAAAGCACGGAGCGAGGTCCTATGAGACGAAGCATTGTGGTGGTTGATTTGTGCCGTCATGTCACAGAAATGATCGAATATCAACATTCGTTTTTTCATTTGCGCCATACCATTCACGGCAAGCCACTAAAGGGAGCAAGGTTAACTACGCGTTTTAGTTATTTTTTCCTGCTTTGACTTTTTTTCGCGAGGACAAATTCAGCCTCTTCAATTTTCTGGTTGTCGCTACTCACGGGCTGCCCGAAGCAGCCAGAGTGCATGTGCTTTTCTCGTGTTGCCCCGACCACCGCGCGGCGCCCTTCGGTGCGCGTTCGTTTTTCTCTGGCCAAGTGAATTTTGGCCTGGCGGAGTTGACACTTTTTGGCTAACAGATGCGAAAACGAAACAATGACCACTCACCGCCATCACTGTGGGGACTCGACGGATTGCAACGCATTCGCTTGACGGCATCACCTTCACATCGATGTGATTGCCACCTCTCCGGAAAGTCTTTAGGCTGGCTGGCGTAGGATACTCAGCTGTATGCGTTTGGATCTTTGTGGACCGAGCGTCTCACGTTTTCATCGATATTCCGTCGGCAGCCACATTAGGGCGCCCAAAGTGGACATTCGATCATGGCCAACATGATTTTCTTTGCGTTTTCTTTTTTTCCCCTTTCGGTGCCCCCGCCTCACAAGAGAAAGAAATACGCTGTTGCGGCGCAGCAAGTTCTGGCAGGGTGAAAGTCCGAATTTCTTTTACTTCTTCTTTTGCGGAAAGTAATGGGTCACGGGACGCTTCATTTGCCGGATACTCCTATATTATTGCCTTTCTAATGATGCGGACAGTCCAGGCGCATTGCTGTCGTCACTGTCATGTTGCACATAAACTCCAAGAGTGATAACAATGTGTATGCGCGAGTGAAAGCGTAATAGAGGGGTGTAGGGGGGCATGGGTGAACCGACGATGGTGGCTCAATCTTGCCTCCGCAAAGGAGAAAACTTGGAAGACGTTTAACCTTCTTCGCCTTTAAGAGTGGAACGCTATTGCATTTAAAGATCCCTGACTGCTTCTCATGCTGCCCCGCACCTGGAGCGTATGTAACCGTCATGTTTACCGGGAAACGCTGGCCTCGAACGCTATGCACGATGGAGGGGCTTTGTGGTAGAAACACGGCCTCTTGCGTGGGCGAGCTGGAGATATTGGAGGTATCGCTGTAGGTATCGTGGGCCAGATGGAGGTATTGCAAGAAACAGGGCGCGCCACTCTGTGTCCCCCGAGACACCCGCGAGCCGGCTTGCTCAAATTGCGGATGCCGTGGCTTAACAGAATCATGTTTTCTGGTGCAGTCAAATTACAGTAGAAATATCATGTCTGTAAGTTGTGTGTATGTCGTAGTTTACGATTTTCGGGGTATTTATTTTGAGAAATTCAATTATTTCAGTAAATTCAATGCATCACATCGATTGCCTGCTTACAGGTGGTTCAAAAATATTTTTTTCGGAAAAGATGCCATACGCCGACGCCGAATTTTCTGCGACATGGGCTCCTTAACGATGCATTGCGCGCGATGCATCGGGGGGAGTGAAGGGAGAGGGGCATAATGATTCTGTGATCTATGTATCTGTGATTGCGCAACATGTTTATTTGCCTGGTTTGCCGCATTTGTGGCGTTTGCTTAGATACGTAGGTTTATTGGAGACTTATATACATATTTAAAACTCTTGTTCCTAGGTTTTGCGTATACATGCACTGAACTTTGTTTCCAGTGAGACTTCTTTGTCCTTTATCAAGCTCTATATTCACATTTGTTTGTTCCATTCTATCTTTGCATTTCTAATGTATATTTTGCAGAACTCCTTTTTATATGTGCGCTCTGTTGTGACTATAATTTTGGCGCAATTACTCGCAATACACGACTGCTGACAGCTGCTCCTGCGCAGTACATTGTAACAAAGATGACAGCTGCTCCTGCACAATACATTAAAACAAAGAACAGCGTCACTGAGGTTTTTTTCATGGCGGTTGCATATGTACAAAAATACGAGGGGAAGTCAAAAAGTAAAGGGCCTGTTACAATTTTTCGCAGTAGGGTTTGGTAACGCTGCCAGTATCGAGCGCTTTGCAACACTTCTATGGAACGTGTCACTCTTATTCCCGCGTTAGTCGTTAGAGTGTAGCAGACCTTTAAACATGGCAGCTCCATTGTTGATCTGCGCCAAGAAGGAAATGAGGGCAGTGATACGTTTTTTGTTTGCGGATGGTGATAAACCTTCTGAAATTATTCGTCGAATGCAAGCGCAGTAGGGTGACAGTTCTTTATTGCGAACCAAGATGCACGTACAGATAGAGCGTTTCAGAGAAGAACATTTTTATGTTTCGAGGAAAAATCGTGCAGGCCATCGACGTCAAAGGCTGAGGACAATTTGAAAGTCATCGAGGGTATGGTAATGGAAAACAGACGTATCGCAGTGGACGCAATAGGCCAATACTTCGAATATTAGTCATGGTTCAGCATATTCCATCTTACACGAAAGGCAAAATTTTTGGAAAGTGTGTGCAACGTGAGTCCTGAAAGAATCGTCAGCGCAGCATAAGGCACAAAGGTTGGACAACTCCTGCAAACATTTGGCCCGTTATGGTCACCGATAACAAATTGTTATCGTAGATAGAACTTGGATACCTCATCACGAACCGGAAAGTAAGGCTGCGAGCATGGTTTGCAAACACTCATCCTCACCAGAAGGAAAGAAATTTAAACGTTGACCATCAGCTGGGAAGATTATGCTAAGACTAATCTGGGACATGGACGGTGTGGTAGCCGTTCATTTCATCCTAAGAGGCAACTGTGAACAGTGAGAACTATTGTGATGTGTTGCGAACTAAACTGAAACCTGCAATCAGATCCAAACACCGTGTAGAAGTGCGATAAGCTGTCAGTCTGCAGCAAGACAACGCTCGGCCACATTCTACCAAGCGGATGGTCAAAACAATAAAAGATAAAGTTGGGATTCGAATTGCTGGAACATCCGCCATACAGTCCAGATTTGCCAGAAAGTGATTTTCACACGTTTGGACCATTTAAGTAAGCCATCAGAGGAGGAGGAAAAAAATTGTGAAATGTTGAAAAAAGTTCGGTAAAGTGCAGAGAAGTTATGTTGAAAAATAATCTATGCTTGTGTTTTATGTGTTTTGTGTGTAAAGGGTCTTTTCTCAAGAGACCCTTTACTTTTTACCTTCCCCTGGTATAAACATGGTTCTTGAATTACAAAGTTTTATTAAATATGTGTCCTCGATTTGTTCATTTCATGGCCCTTCAAGTTTTTCAAATCAGCTTCATGCCCTGCTTTGCTGGTTTCGAGCTGACATAGTTCTAAAGTTCGTGTGATATTTTCTTTACTTATTAAATAGACAAAAATGGTGGAAGCATTGATATATTAGGTTATTCATGCCATAATTTTTAGGGCTCATGAATATATTGTTTTATAAAAATACATATTTTACGTGTCTTGACAGTGCGTAGTGTTCAAGAATTCATGTGGGGCATCTTTGGCAATGACAATGCAGTTGTTATTCATGGATTTGATCCCTCCAGAAATTCTATAAAGAGCAGGCGGAGCTGGAACGCGAGCCCCCCTCCCCTCGACCTGCTCAACAACATTTCTGGCTACGCCACTGGCTGGTTGATGAGCAGCTAGTCTGATGTTTCCTTTTGAACCCTGTTATCTCACCACAAGATGCCGATGCGCTATCCATTGGACCAAGGATTTCCCAGTGACCCAGCTAGGCGGGAAAGCGGTTACAATAAAGCAAACTTTCCTAGATACATAGCCAGAGGGATGTGCGCTGAGGACCCCAATTATGAGCTAACGAGTGACGTCAGAAGCGAAGTGCTTGAACACAATAAATTTACTGATGCTCTTGTTACGTACAACCTGGGGCCGCGATAGAAGATGTCTTCTTAGCCTGCATAAGATTCTCATACACACTGCATGGGCTGTTTTATCAGGCTCGGGCCCAGCCTGACCCAGAAAGTGCCACGCGTTGGTCAGACCGAGACCGGGCCGGTGATTTCAAACCTGACCCCTACCGTGATCGGGGCCTAAAGATCCGGCTATGGCATTACTTCGTTCGGCCAATTAACTCTTGAATCTATAAGAAAGCATGATTTCTTATATGCATGAATCTTAGCAAGAATCTTAGCATGAAGCATGAATATTAAAGAAAGCATGACTTCTCTGTGATAGTGAAGATTCTGTCGGTTGATCAAAGTGACAGTTGCTCTTAAAGTTTCTAGAAGCCTCTTGCATCTGTCCTGTTTTGTTGGCTACTCTGTAAATGCAAGAGAAAAACACAGTTATTTCATTTCCTTACTTGTCTAACAAGCTGAGATTATCATATGATTATTCGACATGAAAATACACATGCGATAAATAGTCTAAGAAATAGGAAGATAGTAGGCTACAGCTACTGCCACCTTGAGTGGTGGATTACCTGCATAGGCTTTAGTAAGCAGAACATAGAAAGAAAACTTGAAGATTTTTTTGCAAGAGACGCATGTCACGGCGTCCAGCTTTCAACTGAAAATATTGCTAACAAACTGCATTCTTTATTAACCATGTTCACACGAGAAATCGTTATATGAACGAACGATCGTACTACCCTTCCAAATCGTTTTGCGGCAATATATAGCGAAGACATAGATGAAAACCTACCACACACAATCCGCAATTAGAGCTCACTTTTGAATCTCATAAAGTCACTGCATTTTACAGTGATGAAACTCCAGCCAGAAAAGTCAAAGTGAAACTAATTTTAAATAAGCTGGTTTGTTGGCGCTCACGAACACCGAATTACGCACGCACTACAGGATCCTGTCATGAAAAAGATATTCGTGGCCTGCACGGGTAACGCAAAAGTGAAATGATATTGTCACAGGGAGCATGCCATTTTCGTTGCCTTATTCGGCCTCATTGTTAGGGCGGAAAAATTTTCAGGCCACAATTCAGCCATCGTTGTTTCAAGGTATAGGCAATTGTGATCTCTGCATACTTTTGTTGCCTCACGTATTGTGTTAAGCACGCTGCAATGTACCATGGAGGCAACGGAATTTCTTTTCCTGTCAAGTTGGGATATGATATAATTGTTTCTTCACGTAAATTTGCAAAGAAGCCGCTGCGTCGTAGAAAAACATATACTAGGCCGTTATACATATAAAGGCCATTAAATAAATACATAAGAAAATAGAATTTCCGGCTTTCTGTTTTCTTCCCAACATTCCTTTCGCCAAAGTAACAACATTTTGCAGCTCTCGCGTAGGTTTAAGTAATCCTCTAAAAACTATGGACGCTTCAAAGTCTAAATTTATATTGGTGGACTAATCATGCAATAAAATACGGCCGAACATTCAACTCACTTGAACAAATAGGAGAAAAATGAAAACATGGAGCGAGTTGCCTAAACACACTAATCTATTTGTGGACGAATATTCCAGCATTTATTTGCTACTCCTTTATCTCACTACTATAAACACATACATAAGATTGATTTAATTTCCGTTCCTGCAATTGTATTACCACGCTTGACGCAGTGCAGAGTGGCACATCAATGACTCCTGCAACACATTCTTTTTGCAGCCACGAAATGCTGGCATTGATTCCTCCTTTGGCAGCATACTAAGGATACTTCGGGCAGTCTAGAAAATTTTTCTGGAGCGAGTGTCCAAGCATAGTAAATTTTTGCCAGCTACTTATCGCCATTGCAAAACCTATATATTTTTATCTCTTCATCATTTTCACCCGACTCTTTCATGTCACGCCGCTCTTGAAGTGCAGTGTCTTTCGTCACTAGTCCCAGCCCCGCTAATGTTCTTCCTATATTAGAAAGGCTGGCCCGCTGCCAAACTCACATCGTCCCCTCCACTTAAAGTTCGGATCGTCGGTCTTCCGCCTGAATACGATCACCTCAGGGAATCAGAGGGATTATACCCTAAAAACAAGGTTGACCATAGTTTTCAGCATCATGAAGATGATGCTTCTGAATAAACACAATAAACACTTCCGAATAAAGTGTTTATTGTCAAAGTGCCATATGGACGTTTAACACATACGCTTCCCAATTTCCGAACAGACGTATATGACACATTAAAAGGTTTAGATGCGGTAAAAACTGGAATCATGTTATGGGAAACGTGTTTCAAAGCCTTAACGTTGCTCGACTAGTTAGAAGTAGGCACTGCAAATTATTCCTCAAGCCTCCCTTCAAATTTTCTCTAAGCGTTACACGCGGCCCTTACGTATGAGTTACCGGTGTCCTCAGTGAACTAAACAAGGCACATTGTGCAAATTTTTTTAAATTTAGAGGCAGGTTACGGGTAATGGGCAGCAGAAGTTCCTACTGTGGGGTCAAATTTCGGCTTTTGCAGAAAACCACATATGCAAGCCATGCGGAGCGTTATAACTACCTTACTGACAACGCACAATTTTTACGGCTGCATTGGAAAAATGTCGAAATCCAACATCCATCATGTTTATTCGAAATAAAGGGTCAGGGTTGAAATTATGCCCTATATGTTGTGAACTAAAATATATTTGGGTGAACAAGCGCGTTTATATAAATTTGTTATCAAATGCTCGAATGGTTTCTGCGCTACCTTTCAAACGAACCATCCATATTCAGGCAACGTGGTCAAGCCTATGATTCGATTCGAGGGTAATGAAATTCTAGTTGTAACTATTCGAAAGGAAGAACTCCGCTCAATATTGGGTTGATATTCTGACTGCTTGCACAAGTACCTTGTATATGTGTTATTTTTTTTTGCAATCTTTCTCTCGAGCACGAAGAAAAATATGTAACACTTTTTAATCAAGCACCTAGCTGGACCAGATGTGTTTTAGAGTTTTCTACACCATTCTTTATTGATTTCACCAAGGCGTTTGATACAATTAACCATCGTATTCTTTTAAGTAAACTTGAATCATATGCCATTTCTGGACCGCCTTTACAAATAATTCGCAACTACCTAATTGACCGACAATATATAGTCGAATTTAATGGTGTCTTGTCCTCATCAAAAATTGTAAATACAGGTGTCCCTCAGGGATCAATACTTGGGCCACTTTTATTTCTGATATTCATTAATGACTTGCCAGAAATATTAACACATGCGCACTGCCTTCTTTACGCTGATGACACCACCATTTTCGCATCTGATAAAAATTTATTTGCATTGCAGGATAAACTTAATGCTGACCTAACGAATGTTCATTCATGGTGTGTAAAAAAGAAGCTAACCATCAACCCATCTAAGACAACATTTATGGTATTCCATTCTTCAAAATCTTTGCACATTGACTCTATTGTAGTGTCTCTAAATAATAATGTATTTGCAAGATCCACGTCTACTAAATTTTTTGGTGTAGTACTAGATGAAAACCTAAAGTTCCAGTGCCATATTCAATCACTTATTCAAAAAATCTCATTTGGTATTCACATCATAATAAAAACTCGCTCTTTTTTCCAGCAAACCATTCTCATGTTTTTATATTACGCGTATATACACAGTCATCTCTTATACTGCCTGTCATCTTGGGGTAATACATATACCACACATGCTCATCAGTTAGAAGTTTTGCAAAAGCAGGCATTACGATTAATTGCATTCCAGTCGCATACATCTCCCTCTGCTCCAATATTCCGTTCCCTAAATGTTTTACCTTTACGCATGTTATTCAATCATAAGCTGTCGCTACTTATGTTTCGTCTTATAAATACCGAGTTTAATATTCCAGGTTTTAATCGCTCTAGCCTCATCAATTAAAACAACACAAGATTTTCCGCTCAACTCAATCTCCTTCTTCCAAAAGCAAGAACTAACTATGGGAAATTTACCGTCGCATTCTCAGGCATTTCTGTTTGGAATTCTATACCATCTGACATGAAGACATCTACATTATTATCATTCAAGCGTAGAACGAAGGAGCATTTCATGAACACTTTAACTGACGCGTAGCATAACTTAACAAACCTTGAATTAATTAGTATGTTGTTCACTTTAACATTACGCAATGTACTTTTCAATTACCGAGTTACTAAATTTTGCCTTAATTGATACTTCTCCTCGTTGTTAGCTTTACGTGCCATTTATCCTCGTTTGAATTGTTGCATGTTATTTTTAATATTTCTTCAATTATTTTTCTTCTTTTTAACTCTGTGAATATACCTGTGATATTGGTAACAGATTTTTTTCTATCTTATCGTTTATTTCCGATGTAGAAACTGTATAATATATGATATTCATTCACTGTTGGCCACGATCTTACTATCCCCTTTTCATGTTTTGTTAGGAGGTCCCCCCGCAGTTGTTACTTCGGGACCTCCGAATGTGTACTTATACCCATCTTGTATTTGTTTTGTCAAAAAAAAATAAATATTGATTGATTGATTGATTCTTATTGACACTCTTGCTCCCAACATAATGATTGACCAGGGGCCCTATAACGTAAAACTATTCCAATAAGTGTTTATTCCTCTCTCCTGACGTCAAATTTGCGTAACCACAAACTCAAGCATCAAACCCTCTCCTCGTTCATAGGCGGTCACGTTTGTTTGCTTGAAAAACGAATAACATTGACTACACTGAGCGGTTCGTTTTACTTAATTGGCTCACAGGATGCGAGAATCAAGCTCAAGGGGAGAGAGATTCGATGGGGCCGAGCCAGTGCACTGAAAATAGATAACCTAATGAAGACAGTGGTGCCACCGTCTGCGATTGGTCCGCTTCCTCTTACTTACCTTGCGGTGGATCGCCGACATTCCTGTGGCAGGCAACGGAAGCTTAAAAATTACGCTAAAACGGATCCTCAGCAAAGACGAGTTGGCAGAACGTGGTCGTAAACGTGCCGAAGGTTCTCCAAAACATCATACGGCCTCACAAAAATATTTATTACACAAAAATAAACCAGTGCTCTCCGGCAGGTGCGAGTAGCCAGCGCCTTAGCGATCGGCGGCAGCCATCTTTTATTCCGTTTGGAACGGGGCAGCCTGCGGAAGAAAATTCACTTTTGTTCGGCATATTAATGCATCTTTAACGCGTACGCGTCACTTTGACGCCGTGAGTTTTGGGGGTTTCGTGACGTCACGTGACAGGCAGGTGAAGTGGGCTCAGCCCGAAAACTTTTAACCAATAGCCGAGGGCTAATGGCGGAAAGGCGTCGAATTAGAAATAACTATTTTTCTTTTGTTCGGTAAAATTATGCATAATCAGCCTGTACACATCACATCAGATGTGAAGCTATCACGGTTTTCGTTACGTCGCGTGACAGACAGGTGAAGTGGGGGCGGTCCAAGAAAGTTTTTGACCAATCGCGGAGGGCTGATTGCAGAATTAGTATAGAGAAGTTTGGAATAGTCTTACGTTGTAGCGCCCCAGTTGACCTTTTAGCTTGACTAGATCCAGCTACATGGAATTGGTACACTTGAAACTTTGGCCGAAGTTACGTCCAGTGAAAACAAGCGCTCGGTATTTTTTCCTGTATTGCCATATCTACTGTTGCGTGTGCCATGCTGATATTCATAGACGACTTGCTGGAAAGTATTCTTTGGTACAGAAAGGGCGATCAATAAAAGCTGCATATTCAGCACATAGTTCCGAATGGCAGCTGCAGAGAAAATAAAATTCTCAATTTTCCGATTCCAGAACAAATCTGACCCCACGTTACACTGTATACTTGTTTACGCTCTAGAGAATCACCGCCCAGTTTACAGCGAAGCTGTTTCCCTTTTTGTTTCGAACAGTTTCGTGGGACAAATAAGTTTCCTGTAAATAAACGGTGCACTTAAAACTGCTGCTGTGACAATACATTTAAGTGCTTGTCTAAGGAATTGTTAGCAAGATTGGTGCTTCACCCATGCACTCATGCCGGCCCTTCAATGACATTGTCCTCTCATTTTCAGCAAACTACATCTCGCTCGGAATCAGAAAGTTCTAGAAATCGCCGGCCCTTACCACACAGCTACCTAAAGAATGCGTCGTTTCTTAAAACTTGTCTAGCGCTTTCATTAGAAATTGATGCCAAGGGTCGTAACTGCAATATATTTGTCCATAGAAATATTTACCCATTACTTGGCCCCTGTTTACGATCCTGATAAGTTTGCCGTAAAAACATTGCTGCTACAGTAATCGATACAACGAATTTGTACTCTCTCTTAGCGTAAGGAAAATTCTTATTGAGTGACTACAAAATATTGAGCCGTTATCAAGTGCTCCAGGCAAGCGTTCAGGAGCTGGCAACTTTCGAAACACCCTCTGCTCTCCTGCTCCTTATTAATTGCGCAATAGTCGTTACATACATCGGTGCTTCTCCGCCAGGCTTCATTGAGAACTAGCTGTTACTGCATCTATTCGACAAATTCTAATGCTCACTTCTCAAACGGAAAATGAAGAGCGAATGCTAATGTATTCACTCTGGATGTGCAGATATATTTATTGCAGCGATTATTTACATTCCCTCAACAAGCAGCAATTATCAAATTTTGAGGCCTTGGAAAACAACAAGTGCAATTTGATTCGGCGTCTTTAAAAGATTTATTCGAATTCTGGGTCCGTTCTGTGCTTAAAATTTGCACATTAGTTGGCATTGCAGGCATCCTTGCTGTACAGAGTCACGCCGTCGCCGCAGCTCTTCTTGAAAGCGTCTTGGCAGTTCTTGGGGACAGCATACTGTGTTTCTCTCGATTCCCAGAGATAACAAACTGGAACGGAATCAATATAAATGATCATGAGTGGAGTGTTCTTTGCGAAGATAACGTTTATTCTTAGACGGGTTCCTCAAGATTTACTGAAGCGCAAGTTAGGCAAGCACAAAATATTCTACAGCTGCTCACATCGGAACCGTCATTACCGTTTTAGAGGAATGAGTCTACATAGGGCTCTTGCAGAGCCGAAAGGCTTTCTGATATTACAGTGGCAATTACGTAGTAGCCCTATCGCGAAGCAAGAATGTATTGATAACAAAACTTTGCTTGCTCCTACTTGCGGTATTGGCTAACAATAAAGTGTGGTAATGTTGTATACCTACCACATAACCACAGAAGAAGCTCAAAAGTGTAATCATTCTGACAGCCTGGAGCCTACAGAAATATCCAACAGGATAGTTTCATATCTGTTTCTGTAGAATTCTCTTGTCAGATATTTTTATGCGCTTGAGGCTGTCAGAAGGGCTCCATTGTTTTCTACTACGTATTATCGTACTACAGAGCTCTGCTGGCGTCCTCTGTAAATTATTGCGAGGCCCTAACAGTAGGACAGGAAGTACCATTGAGTGTGTAAACATATTTACAGTGGGATTGGCCGGAACTAATACCGTGTTCGGCTATAGTTGTAGTTTGATGCACTATTTCTCCTTGCAAAACTGCAACCTGATTTACCAGGAAATGTCTTCTACGCATAATTTGATGGACAGTACGCATGAAGCCTTGTACAATGTTCAGAAAACCAGCGAAAATTTTCGGCACAAACATGAGAGAAAAAAGAGAGACCACAACACTGGGCTAGCAACTGACATATATTTTAAACACCGATCACCTTCGAACATCAAACCACCAACGCATGCCCATTGCTCTTAGCAAGGTACCAAATATTTAAATTGATGGGCACATCATTTTACCTTAACTCATCTTTAAATGCGGCCTTATCGGTTTTCATCAGGGGCAAGGCAAAAACCGAAAGAGAAATACTTGAGGTGTTCTATATCAGTATAAAAGAGTAATGAAAATGCGTCAGTGTTCGGTCTATCTCGCTGAATGATAGAGATAGCTTTTCAAAAACGCTGAATTTGCTGCGACATCATACTGCAGTATAATGTGCTAGCTCAAAACAGCAAGTCAAATCGCAACACACTGTCTCGTTCTCATTCTTCTGGATGATGCCTCGTTTTTAGGCACACAGTGCCCATTGCCAACAGAAAGGAATTCACCACCGTCGTCCTTATGATGACAATCTGCACAGTGGTCTTCGCCTCCACAAAACGCCGCCAATCTACAGGCGATGAGAAAGGACATGTTCTTACATAGAAACCCTCTTTCTGCCACCGGCCAATAATAAACTTAGGTTCGGAAGACCGTGTACATATACCCTTGTTTTAAAAGCACAGATAAACGGCGGAAACACCGTGGTGGTTCTCGAGTCCACCAGTATCGCGCGGGAAGTGCTAACCAGGAGGACAAGTGTGACCTACAGCAACAAATCATTTCTGCGATTGTGCTATCTTTCTAACCCACAATTCGTAACACAAGGGCGCTATAATGTAAAACCACCCGCCGTGGTTGCTCAGTGGCTATGGTGTTGGGCTGCTGAGCACGAGGTCGCGGGATCGAATCCCGGCCACGGCGGCCGCATTTCGATGGGGGCGAAATGCGAAAACACCCGTGTGCTTAGATTTAGGTTCACGTTAAAGAACCCCAGGTGGTCAAAAATTTCCGGAGTCCTCCACTACGGCGTGCCTCATAATCAGAAAGTGGTTTTGGCACGTAAAACCCCAAATATTATTATTATTATAATGTAAAACTATTCCAAACTTTTCTATTCCAATTCTGCAATCAGGCATCGCGATTGGTCAAAAACTTTTTTGGACCACCCCCACTTCCCTGTCTGTCACGCCACGTCACAAGATCAGCGATAGCTCCCCATCTTATATGACGTGCGCATACTGATTATGCATAATGTGACCGAACAAAACAAAGATAGTTACTTCTGATTCTACGCCTTTTTGTCATTATCCCTCCGCTATTGCTTGAAAGTTCTCGGGCTGCGCCCACTTCACCTACCTCTCACGCGACGCCACAAAACCGCTAAAACTTACCGCGTCGAAGCGACGCGTATGTGTTAAAGATGCATTAATATACTGAACAAAAACTGAATTTTCTTCTGAATAGCCACAGCCTGCCCCGTTTCGAAAGGAATAAAAGATGGCTGCCGCCGATCACTCCGGCACTGGCTACTTGCCCCTGCCGGAGAGCATCGGTTTATTTGCGTGTAATAAAACTTCTTGCGTGGGCGTGTAACGTTTTCGAGAACTTGCGGCAAGTTTCCGACCTCATTCTGCCAACTCTTCTTCGCTGAAGATTCGTTTTAGCGTCATTCCTAAGGTTCTGTTGCATGCCACCGTGATTGTCGACGAGCCACATCAAGCTAAGAGAAAGCGGACAGTCCCATAGGTCAGCACCACTCTCTTCATCCGGTTTTAGATATTCAGTGCACTAGGTCGGCCCCATCGAATGCCTCTTCACTTGAGCATGGTCCTTACCTCTTGTGAGCCAATTAGATAAGACAAGCCGCTCAGTGCAGGCAATGTAATTCGTTTTTCAAGCAAACAAAAGTGACCTCCTATGAACGAGGGGAGAGCTTGATTGGTTTGTTCAGACAACGGTGCAGATGACCGCCTGATGCTTGCGTCGGCGGTCATGCAAATTTGTCGTCATGAGATTGGAATATAAACATATTGGAATAGTTTTACGTTATACGGTCACAGGTGAACTATTGATTAGGTACATATTGGTATTAGGCAGTGCTCGAGATATCATGTTTAACGAAGAGAATGCTCAACGTAAAGGCAATAATAAATGCCAACCAAATTTCTGTTGTTTGCCTGGAGGAGTTTTATATTGAACCCAATGTAATATAAGAAAACCGTCGTCGCAAAAAGCAAGACTGCGAAAATATTTTTTACAACATAATCTGCAAACAGCTGACAGCCTATTGTGCCACACAATAATCTGCAAATGTCTGTAATCGTAAACCTAATGACACTACGTGAAACTAACAAATGTAAATTCACATTCATAAAGAACCGCAAGCATTATGAACCAAATAGGTTGGCGCATGGTAGTATCCACTCGTCCGGTTGATTTTTTAGGATGAAAGCGTACGCTATGAACCTCACATTTCGGAAGTTAGGAGAAAACATTTACTGACTACTGGAAGGAGCAAGGCACTTCGCCTCCCACCTGGCGCGTTCACACTCCGAAACTCTATCGCAAGAGGAGCCGCGCGCGATAGCAGGAGACATAACGAGCACGTTCACGTCCAATGTTTCGTTGCGCGCCACAAAATGTTTGTTGCCGCACCCCACCGCTCACTAGGTACGCTGAAACTCTAAAGATCACTTCTCACAAGTTCGTTTTGAAATCGTATTTATTATTGTAGTATTCCGCAGGTGTCTATAAAAGATGCACTCCACACACTTCAAACTTAGACAAGATAATGTGAGGGAGAATACAGTAATGAACTTCAAAAAATCACGAATCGTAGAAACGTCTTGCTTGAGCCCTTGAGCCTGTGCCGCTTTATTATCCCTAACACTCACAATGACCGCTTACTAGCCAACAACACAGCTTCCGCTGCGTGCGAAGCTACAGAGGCTACAGCGTGTGCATGGCTGATCAGGATCTGCATGATGTGAAAAAAAAATATTTCGTAAGCGTGTAGTAAACAATGACCGGTCTTACTGATGCTGTCAATGTTAAAGCTATTATGTACATAATATTGCTCTGTTTCTGTGTACACCCATAGGGGTGTTTTCTTACCGTATTTGTAGTATACTTAAGGTTAGGCCTATAAAAATTTATAGGGACTGACTTCGGAGCTCTCACTACACGTGCGATGAAAAAAGACGCAGTTGAGCACTATGTAATCGTTCTGACAACCTTGGGTGCCCAGATATATTCTTCAAGAAAACCTAAGAGGCAGAGATATGAAATTCTCCTGTCCGATACTTCCGTGCGCCCAAGGTAGTTAGAATGATTAAGCAGTTTTCAACTACTCATTTCTCATCGCCCATGTAGACAGAGCTCCATTGTCGGTCTCTAAATTTTTGTAAAGCCCTTACAATCAGTGTGTTACCTATGCGACAAGAAAACAACCTATATAGTGTAAACAGTTTTCAAGTGATAGATCTCCGAAGCCGCCTTTTTCGATCCTGTAACAGCCTGCTCTTTTCGCCGCTCCAGCTGCATGTTGGACTAGTCCGAGTATCAGCAATCGTCCAGCATGTTCCGCCTGCAGCAGTCAGAGACACATTGCTCGCTATTGCCACCGTCGCCTTCAAACTTGCAGTGATGCTGCCCATCCGTTCCAGTATAGCAGCCAGCCCATGCCCCAATGAACCCTGCGGTATGTTTGTGCTCGTCTCCCTGAATTTACGTCGTGCCGCTCACCATCTGCCGAATGCGTCGCCGACCCTCACCCTGGAACCAGGAAAACCGCGCGCAGCAGTTCAAGAGGCAAGAACTGCACCACCTTCGAGCTGCCTAAGTCTTAGCTCCTGCCCGGCTGGCATATTCGCAATACCTCTCAAAAGTGTTTCTAGCTTTGCGTTTGTGGACACCGGTTCCGTCGTTTCTTCTATAGCCGTGAAACTCTGCTCTTCGTTGCGCAGCACGCCGCTCTCAGGGTTCTCGCTTCATACAGCAAGCGCGCACTACTTTACACCTCTCGCAGCCTGTACAGCCCGTGTGCTTATAGGAGCCGCGCGATGTACATTGCCGAATTTGTTGTTCTCTTTGCCTGCTTACATGACGTTATCCATGTGACGAAATTTCAATCCCGTCATAACGCCGTTCTCTAATGCGCACAAGTTGGGTTCTCGACGTTGTGTGACGAGCCATGCCACAGCCCTCTTGATCAGTCGCCTAAACGGGTCTTGTGCGAGGGCACTGACATTATGCGAGGTTCTTTTGCCCTTGTCGTAGTCTTCTGCGGTGCCGTCAACGATGATACTGTCTCCTTTAGACCATTTGACATATTTACAAGTCGTAGAGTTGTTCTGCTACCTTCTGCAAGGCTTGAAATTGCCGCCGTCCTCAATATTTTCACCTGCAATCCCCTTTCTGCATCGCTTACATTGCTTGTCAGCGACTGTCTCGATCGTGTGAAAAACCGTCGCTTCGTTTTTTGCTACCGCACCAGATGTATCTTTCCATGCTGACTCCTACAAACTACAATGCCTTTGCAACCCTTGAAGGGTCGTCGGATGACATGTTATGGAGTTGCATCGACCCTATACTAACTCTTACCGAGTGCGCCGAGCTTCAGCTCCTACAAAAATGGCGCTTCGGCCCGGATAGTGAAGACACCAGACGGGTGCCCGGTCGTTCTCAGATACATCGAACCGAGAGGGACAGTTTGATGTATCTGAGAACAACCGGGCACCCGCTCTGGTGTCTTCACTATCAGGGCCCAACTGCCATTGTTTTTGTAAACCCTGATGAAGATCGGTCCACCGATCAAAACTTTTGAAATTAAATACTTATTCTTTTTGCCTTGTAGTACCGCTCAAGTTCTCTCTCTCTCTCTCTCTCTCTCTCTCTCTCTCTCTATATATATATATATATATATATATAGTTCAATGAAAACTTCTGTAGATCCGCTGCATAGGTGGACGACGAAGCGAAAAACACCCTGTAATTACGCAGCCCGACTGCAGCCATCATATGTGCTGCAGCCTAGTGCAGCGTGATGCTCACATCATCAGCGCCATCAATGATAAATCCGTTGAAAATTAGTAGGAATCGTATGAAACAGCGAGAGCTACAAACAATAGGGACGATCCCCTGACGTTCAACAACGCCATCACTTATAATTGGTGTCGTAAAGCTCTGGTTTAAAAACGACGAAGCCGATTTCCTGACGTGAAACAGCTTCAAAAGCAGCATCACAGAAGTTTTCGGCCGCCCTGGCGTGCGCAAGCTTCGCTCGGAACGACGCCTACGAAACCGAACTCAGTAGAACAGGTGAAATATTCACCAGCTAGTTGACGTCGTGGTCCTCTGCCGCAAGGTGAACCCAGCGATGTCGCAGGCGGACGCTGTTTGCCGCTTCTTGAATGGCATTTCGACGAAGCCTTTCATATCCTCCTTTCGAAAAACCCTTGCACTGTTTCTCAGGTCATTGTTCTTTGCAAGAGTTTCTACGAGCTCTGCCGACACGGTCTTTTCATGCGGCTTCCACCTGTCTCCACCGAAACGCTCTCGAGAATGTCAAACACTCTTAACGATTACGCACTGCTTTGCCAAGTAAAAGAGCTGGGTTCGCTCGTCAGCTATTGTTGCTGTAGTCTACGGGGCAGCCACCCTCGCATTTGCAGGTGAGCCTTCGACAGGTCATACACTAGAAAGTTTACGCAGCTCGGATTTCTGCCCGTGAAAGTCCGCCGGTGTCGACTGCCATTGCCTATACTGAGGTAAACGTAGCACTCAGGTGTACCGAGGCTATCTATCTATCTATCTATCTATCTATCTATCTATCTATCTATCTATCTATCTATCTATCTATCTATCTATCTATCTATCTGTCTATCTATCTATCTATCTATCTATCTATCTAGCTATCGATCTATCTATCTATCTATCTATCTATCTATCCGTTTATCTAGATAGATAGATAGATAGATAGATAGATAGATAGATAGATAGATAGATAGATAGATAGATAGATAGATAGATAGATAGATAGATAGATAGATAGATAGACATTGTGCCACCACTTTTTGAAGCTAGATCTAGATAGATAGATAGATAGATAGATAGATAGATAGATAGATAGATAGATAGATAGATAGATAGATAGATAGATAGATAGATAGATAGATAGATAGATAGATAGACATTGTGCCACCACTTTTTGAAGCTAGAGGATGTGTGTGTGTGTGTACAGCAAGCTCCTAAATGATACTTTGCAGCGAGTATATCGCGGTATCAATCATAGATCCGGGACGCGAAAGAGGTAGGTCTTAATGGTTTCGCATTTTTCTCGCATTTCCCGCTAGATGCGCACAGATTTTTTTTTACTTTCAACAGATTTCTCTCACCAATATCTTACCTTCTTCATCTCTCATGAGCATTTGGTCCACAATGCAGTTTTCATAATCGCTGTACAAAACACGAGTCGCAAAAGTAGGCCTTGTGTCTGAAAAAGAAATGTTTGAGGTTACTATTTAGTGGAGCTGTCAGAGAAGCTGCTTTTGAAGAACCCTGGCACTGTTTATGTATGTTCTTCGTTTAAATAGTTAGAAGGCAAGCAATACAAACCCATATTTGAAGTTCGACAATGCGACAATGCGACAAGTGCGACAATGAGTGCTTGCTGATTTCAAAGTGCGAGTATAGGAGTATTACGTGAAACTAAGAGAGCTTTACGACACAACTGGTATTGGCATACAAAATATTAGTTATACCCTTTGTAAGACTTCGACTTATCTAAGCTTATGATAATAATGAAGTATTGTGCTTAAGAAAATAAATTCTGCTGTTTCGTTACATGAAAACTTTGCCGCCTTTTTCGAAAATCAGCTCAGAGTTTCGTTTGA
Source organism: Dermacentor variabilis (assembly GCF_050947875.1). Classification (NCBI taxonomy): domain Eukaryota; kingdom Metazoa; phylum Arthropoda; class Arachnida; order Ixodida; family Ixodidae; genus Dermacentor; species Dermacentor variabilis. Next base: position 61,168,117 of record NC_134573.1, on the reverse strand, counting down.
ATAATGAGCGAATAGAAGATCTAAGTGAGCGTGTTTTTTCTGCAGAGAAAGTGAAAGGAACGTGCATTATAAATTATAAATAATGACAGTTAGTTCAATATTTATGAGGGAAAGTGGTAATTAGTGTTCCTTTAATCAGTAATTTGAAATACTTGTCAGCCTCAATACTTCCAATTACCGATTGTACTACCTCTGTGTCTCTTCCTAAATGTTTCTTTGGAAAACACTTATGCTGCTTCGGCGAGGTTATGTACTCTTAAGCAATGTGTAGTAATGTAGAGTTAAAGGAGAAGGAGCGTTCCAAAGCTTATCTGTTTTTGCTCATGTGAATTAGGGAATATTCTTTACTTGCCATTGTTTACGTGTGCAACGCATGTGTCGGGCCCAGTAACAACGTAGGTCAGCCGGACGTCCGTTCTAGAAAAGAAATAGTGAAATGCACATTGAGAGCTCTGCTTCCTTAGTTGACGTATTTCTAACTGCGGATCTCAAGCCAATGCACCATAGCTTCAGGTAACATCATTTACTTGCAAATATAGTGCACGTATATTGCGCTAAGTAAAAAAGCATTGAATAAAGCAACCCTAATGTATTACGTACTCGGTTTATATGCGCCGTTAGCGCTATGGAAGAACGAAAGGACAAGCAGGAATCCATGTTAGAGGTAAAAACAAGGAATAAAAAATCTTCAGGCTTCTGCGATCTTGCAATCTCACGGTCCATCATTTAGCAAGGCTTTGTACTTTAGCCTTCTGCAGCTAAGGAACCTTTGCCGTCATGAGGGCGAGCCCGATCCCTTAGGCGCCATTTCCAGCTCAATTGGCAGTGCCATTGCCAGTGCTGCTTCGGTTCTTTGGAAAACGCAGAAAGATCTTTTTGACAGTGAGACTTCGCTGGCCATGCAGGATATAATTGCCTAAGAGCAACCAAAGATGATTGGTGAAGAACGCGAATAAACCAATATGACGAATCTAGAAATCAAATAGACCAATAAATTGCACTTGCGAAGTATCCGCTACGTCTATAAAGATGCTTCGTGAAGCGGCGCAAATAATTGTCGACAAGTTTTGGAAGCCAGTATGGTGGTGGCTGGGGAGACACAGCGATAAAGTCACGGAGTGGGATAGACGTGATGACGGCACAATGACAACAGCAGTATGGGAGCATGGCTACGAAACAATCCCGGCAAGATGCCAGCTCGGCATGATAAATGTTGTACATGCGTGATTTCTATTCTTTTTGCCTACTCCAGGCCAGGCATTCCTCCGCAGGCAGCGGCGGAGGAATGATCATGCTCCCATGATCATTTCCGCTGGTGACGCGGTACCCGCCACGGTGCCCCATTGGGAGGAGGTTGATAGCCTCAAGCTGCTCTTGTGGTCTGTGGCTTACTTGTTGGGGGATAACAGTTCTACGCACGTTGCGCTTCGCAACAGAAGGCTCAGTGAAACAGGGTACCCACCTTGGGTGATCCTAGAAGGATTGCTGTCGTTTGAAGAATCTGCATGCAACGAATTTCCGCTGCGGCTGTGCCAAGAAGACGTTTCGGAGTGTCTCCTGCTGGCCGAATATAAGTGTTCGCCCTGTAGGTGGTTAGCTATGCGGCTCGGGCGATCATATTCCAATGCCACTTTGAGTATTCCAGCATTACATCGCATTCACTGGCTTCCTGCTTTGTGGCCCCTGCTTGGACGCTGGCTATCTGTAAGCTGCCCCGACCTGTGCAATCTACATGAGCAGCCCTATCCTCCACGCCGAAGTTCCTGTCGATGAACTGAAAGGTGAACCCATGAAGTTTTCCGCAATGATTATGAATCTTGGATCTAGAGAAACTGCGGTGATCAGCATATGTGTGCGCCCCTAACGTTGCTGGTACCCCCGGTGCCAGCGGCCGCTTCCTGGTCGTCTGCAACAGGGCAGCGTCTTATGCTGTGACTCAAACACACATAGCACAGTCTGGGACAGCCGCAGCTCCAAGTCTAGTGGCAACGTCCTGGTATCCGCTACCGTTCAGGCCGGCTTCTTGCAAAGCCTCTCATTACGACTGGATCCTGGCCGTCGTGATCGTCTTGTGAAATGGCAAGATGGATCTTGTAGAACGCTAAGTGGACCTCGAGCTCGTGCTTCTTGCTGCTTGCACAACGCCTGGAGAAAGGGGTAGGTAGAAGCCCTATCCAACAAGCGAATCAGGCACCGCGAGCTCCTAGCTGGTATGGGAGACTGAAGTGACGGATTGCTCCCGGGTCCTACAGCATCACTTCCCAGAATATGCAGAACTTGGCTAAGCCGGAGAAGGTCAGGTTGCTCGATTTCCTTAAAGACTAGTGTCTCGCCACTTCCAAAGGCAGAGCGCGTGACTGTACTCATGTCGGTCCTAAAGCCTCGAAAATCCGCCGAGGCACTCGCCTTCTACAGGTCCGTCTATCTCACCTCACGAAACTGCATGGAGCTGAAATTCGTTGCTCTGGCACACCATCAGTACATCTCAAGATATTTGGACCTTCTTCCAGAACAACGGAAAGCCTTTCGCCATCACCGGGAGTAAGCGAATGTAATATCTTTGTTTGAGGACGCCAGGGGTTCTGGACAAGTGGCACTCCTAATGCTTCTGGGCATAAAGAGCGCCTTTGATGACTCACCTCACTTGGTCTCTAAGCATTCGCTCAACATTCTTGGGGTCCTGGAGACAGCTCGGTGCTTCGTCATGTCTTTCCTTACAGGGCGCTTTTCTCGTGTTCGGGTGGAAAAAGCTGTGATCACCCCTCGAATGGTTGGTTGCGGAGATCCATAGTAATCAGTCCTGAGCTCCTTCCTTTTCAAATTTGTGCACTTGTCCGATGAAGAGGCGACTAGCTTGCGTCTGGATGCCAAGCTGCTGGAAGAGAATCTCTCGGATTTAGTGCTTGTAATGCTCGCCGACTCTCAGCCTGGGCTTCTGCCTTTTCAACGACCGGAGGTGACTTTTCTTGGCGTAGTCCTGCTAGCGACAAAGCTTCATGCCTCATCTCAATTGGCTTTCAACTGTCACGGCGGGCGCTTTTTCTCGCGCGCGAGCCTTCACAGCAAAGAAAAGGCAGACGCTCTTGCGAAGGTTCCGCATCCTTGCAATGCACCCGACCGAACCACTGTACTTTTTTTTAATAATTGAAGCACATGTTGGCGTGGCACTTTGTGCAACTCTATCTAGATGAGCGCGTCACCACCATACGGCGCCCCCGTTCTGCGTAGCGGTTTGCTCCTGTAGTGCCTCCGGATTGGCTGATCATGGATAGCAGAAGTATACCAGTATAGACCCAGAAGTATAGAGAGAGCCCGGTTTTATCTCCAAAATGTACTGCGTGCGGCACGGCAGGGACGATTGAGAACCTGCTCTGTTTCTGCTCAACCTATTCCATGGAGATCGCATGTCTTTGTACCTTTTTGAACGTTCCTGCGGGATTAGTATTGCAACTCCTGTCCGCCTGCCGGCACCGCAACTTTGCCTAGAAGCGCCTGGTTTTAGGTTCCCGTAAGATATGGGGCTGGTATGTAAGCTGTATATGCGCCACCGGCCTGCCACTATGAGCTATGTGTGACGCAACCGCGACCACCGTTATTCTCTCCTGCCCTCCTTGTGGCCTCTCCAAGGTCATGCTGCCTAAAAGATTGCAGGGACTAGCTGTTATTTTTCTGCACAATCAGTACCTTTTCGTCCTACCACAGCAAGATTGTACAGAGTTAACGCACTGTTTAGCCAGTCTAAACCTTGTGTAGAGCAACCAATGCAATGCGGTGCACCTCGACTAGAAACGCATAATGGATTTTGGCCTTGGGGGCAGACATCCCCAGAACAGTCAACCGAGGCGCTTGAGAGGCGTAACCCCGCACCACTGCCAAACATCACATCTACACCTTCAAATTCTTGAAATCCAACATAGTCCAATACGGCATCTCGTAAGTCTCCAAAATTACCGTTCAGCGATCGACGTGATCTGAAATTGTTAGACAGTTCGAGCTTTCGCGCGTTATTCTTTCTCTCGTGGAGACACTCGGCCATCGCCCAACACTCATGCTAGCCAAACAAAGCTACGCACTTTGAAATACTTTCAAAGCGATAACTTTGACTACTACACAAGGTTTCGATGATTTCAAAGCTCATCTGACACGGAACACTACTCACAGGCTAGACTGCGCAACTGGCATTTGCCGCACACCGCGCCAAGGTCGGGCTCAGGCGCTGCAACGCACATGACGTTCCTCTCACACACACGAAGCAATATGCTTGAGAACTGGCAAACTAGCACATGAACGCAGGTTACAAAACTAGCACTTTGCAAGGAAAGAAATATATTCAACTAACGTTGCTTGCAGTGTCATTTCAACGCAGGTGGAGGGAAACGAAATACATTAGCAGGTGTGTCGTGACATCGCATGGTGGGGTTGAGACTATCTGCTGAGGGCACTCAAACATGCGAATACCTCACATAACGTAAACGTCTCATTCAAGTGTATAAATATACACAGAATGGGATCGTGTGATGCGTACAAGTGGTCAAAGGGTGTCCACATAGGCTGACGCCCCTTGAACACTTCTGCACATCGCATGATCACTTTCGGTGTATGTTTAATCACTCGTTTGAAAATAAAAGTCACAGGTTTGCGCGGCCCCGTAGCACAGTTGTATGAGCAGCTCCATAGGCGTTTCGTTTTCGGCACCACGCACTGCAGGGTTTTCGCGACGAAATCTATGTGCAACGTTTTCACGCGACCTAACTGAACTGTCCACGCGGCGTCGACGGTGAGCTGCGGCTTGTCCTGCTCACTGCAGAGTGGTCTTCTGTGTCCGACGTTGCCTGTTGCAGCCACCCGCGTTACTCCACGATTCGCTTCTTCAGCAGCGGTTCGCACCGTGCGAGGAGGCGCCATAGAGTTTACCGAAGAGTAAACACAGGTGTTTTAGACTACGTGGCCCACTTGTGATACTCCATGACCCGCAGCACGGCACGCTGCTGTTGCTGAAAATGAGGGTAATGCTGGTTTGCTTGCATCCGCTTCGAAATGGGATAGCGAAAAATAGGGACCTAGCCTGTTTGAAATAATCAGGTATGTCATACGTGGTTTTCATTAAATCAATATTTAAAAATATTCTTGTATCATTTTTTTTTTCATCCTTAAGACTTTTACATATACCTTGTACCGCCACCTCTGCAATTGCTACATGGGGTGCCACTTAGGGGGATAATGTGCAACTGAAATGCAGAGCGCACACTTATAGACGCTACGCGGTGCGTATCTTACATCTCTAGGCAGTACAAATGAAGCTGCGCAGGGTAATACGCAATGGACAAGTTTTGAAGTGTGGGAAGCTCACAGTATTATCAAATATGGCGAACGACTGAGGAATATCGAAGAAAGCGAATGGGCTGCGAGAGTTTTGAGGTATTTGTACAGGAATAACATTGATTCACAGTGGAGGAAAAGAACTATGAAGCTTACCAGCAAGTATGCGGCCTGTATGGTGAGCAACACGCAACAAATAACATCAAGAGGAAACTCAGACACGCTGAGATAATCTCATGGGTGGCGGCAATGGAAAAAAAAGCTATCATGAGTAGCTATTTAAGAGGAAGAAAGGAAATCAGGAGAGAAACAATTTATGATAACTCAAAGGAAGCTCAATATTTCTCGAAGCGAGATCAGGATGCCTTAGAAAAGGCACTTATAAAGCGAGATATGAGAAGGAAGAAGAACGATGTGCTTGCTGCGGTAAAGCTAGGGTAACGATGGAGCATACTGCATTAGAATGTGAAGATATCTGCACAGCGGTCGATTTAGGAATCACTGGCCTGCTTGAAGCCCTTGGGTTCAGTGAGAGCAAGGGGAAAGTAAAAATGTCCGCACTTGAGATTAGCAAGAAGCGATAGGAAGATTGGAAGCAGAAAAGTAGGAAAACGACGAACTGCGAAGGCGTACGAAAACAAAGTTCATAATATGGGTTGAGAAAGTTTGGTTATGCGAATTCATCATGTGTCTTTTTTTTTCATTTTGTTTTTTAACATAGGTAGGACAGCATGCAACAAAATAAGAAGAGATTGATGGAGCAACCTACCACCCCGTTCTAAAGGGGAAGCTCATCACATCCATCCATCTATCTAAGGGAAGTCGCACGATACGATTGTAGTGATTCTCATAATGTTCATTGATTGGCATCGCGTTTGAAACTGCGGCACTTCATGGATGACCTACCCAGCTTGATTTATTAAGGTACGCAATATATATTTGACAGCATTGTTGTGTACATCCCCATAAAGTTCCTTTTCTTCCTCAAACTTATTACCCGCCTTATACCGCTACCTCTTCAACTGCTACATGGCGTTCTAGCTAGTGCAATAATATGTAACTCCAATGCAAAGTATACACGTATAAACACTACGCGGAGCGCATGTCACATCGTGTGTGTCCTCGCGCGCTACGGCACGTTTATAGGGCACTTTTGGACTCCCTGCTAGCAAGCGTGGGCGTTCGGAAATGCTCACTGGTAAAAGTTAGTCTAATTCGAAGGGCTGCTTTGTGTCATGATTAACGAACTGTAGACATGGCGATGTCCACGTGCCGAGACCACAGATCCCTATTTTACACATTGCCGGGATGCTGTATTTTTGGGACAATCTCCAACGGACGCTTAGAAAGGACATTGACATGACTTCATACTCAATTAGTTTTCTACCGCTTAAGGTTATGGGCGATCCTCAATAACACAGGTTCATAGCACTGGTTTTATAGAGCCTATGGAGATGTAGTCTGTGTGATCGCCATGCCGAAAGCCCGCGATCTACAACATCCTTCTTTCGCGAAAGTGCAGCTTATGTGAGAAGTGTGCACGCTGCTCAGGAACTTCTGTCACACTGGATGTACTTGTTGGACGCATGTGTGTGTGTGTGCCCAAATTTTGAGTATGTAGCCGTAATGTATATTGGGTAGAGAAGGACTGAAGCGACGTAATGAGTCGTATTTTCTAGCGCTTTCTAGTAGCTCGTCTTCTGCAGCGCTTTTGCTCGTGCATACCGCACGTGTTGTGAATCGACGCCCGGCCCTAACGGGCGGTCCCAAGCGTCGGTGACTAATAAACGGCTTTACAAGTAGTGCAGAGTGCTTCGGCCTACAAAGTCCCCTCCCCCATCCGGAAACTTCAATACCGTAACCTACGCTCAACAACGCCTGCAGACGCTTCCCAGAGAACCACTCCTACTCAATCCCAAAAAATGCCTTCTCCGTCCATCATTTGCTCTGGAGTGCTTCGCCACAGAGACCCTGCCATTTTCAGCGGCGTGGAGTTGGCGTGGCTCGGTCGTAAACAAGCTGACTCCCATGTAGCCGGACCGAGTTTGATCCCCGACGGGATCTGTGCACTTAATGTCACATTCCCAGCTTAAGCTTCTACAAACAGCAGACACCGGCGGACGCGGCGAAGACTATCACCAACTGAAACGGATATTGGAATGAGCCGTTAACAGCTTACGTTGTAAAATAAACCAGTTGTCGGTCTGCGCTCATTTTTGCTTACTTCCTTCTCCCGCGTTTCATGGCAACCTTTAGAAACATGTTCAGTTACCTACTCGCTCAACTTGCTGTGTTAATTCACCCTCTACACATTGCAGCCCCAAAGTGCTAAATGCTTCATTATTTATACACTCTGCATCTATTTCACTTTTAGATCACCCTGACGGATGCTTGAGTAGGTCTTCCCTTCATTTAGCGATCACATGCGGTACTCAAGGCGTTTTAACAGTGGACCTGTTTAGGCTTTTGTTCCGCCGTGGAGCTTTACCAGAAAACTCAGCACAGCTGTGCGCCACCAAGCGTGGCCTACCAACACCCTGCGAGAGCATCGAGTGACGTAGCCTCCTCTCACCCCACGCGCATAGTGCGGAGTCGTGACGTCACAGGCGAGCAGGGCTCGGAACAGCCAGCACGGCGGCACACCTTTCGTTTCCTCTATTTCATGCATACGCGCTGCTGCGATGGGAAGACCGAAGAAAGTCCGCATACCCAAAACAGAAGCGGTTTACAAGGAATAGAGCCGTACTAACAAGCGATAAGCGGTGTCGCCGCCGAGCTGAAACGGAACACTGCACCGAAGCTGCTGCTGAGAAGGGGCGACACCGAGTCGAGTATCCCCAGTTTCATTTCAGGGAACGCGTGAGTCGGCTCCTGAACGCTCGACGTTGGCGAAAAAGCGATGCTTCCCGGCGACTGCTCGAACATTTCCAGTGTCAAGCCCGTCGAGGCAACAGCTTAGTAAAATCTAGCATAGCCTCGCAAAACACATAAACGACTTAGTCAAGCCTGCCAACAACTAACTAAAACCTAGCATAATTTCGCAAAACCTACAAACAACTTAAGCAAGCCACGTGAAAGCTAGGGGATCAGAAGCTCCGCTGTTGACTCCATCATTGCACCACTAGTGTAAGCTACGCACGTTTTTTTTTTTTCAATGGATGTGACATACTGTTGAATGATAGCACGTCATTACTCTTGTCTTGCTTAAATATCAGAGTTCCCTCTTAGTCTGTACAAAATTTGAGGCCTAGATTTGTCGCTGTATTGCCACTGATATACTCAAGTGTCCCTAAATTCCTTGCATTATCCACTAATAGCATTAGGTCGTCTGCATACGTCATCCGAAGGAACGGCTCTTGCAACTTTTCCCTTCATGGATGTAGGATATATCAAAACCTATATCAAAATTCATATAAAAATCAAACCTATATCAAAATTCAAGATATATCAAAATTCACTGCCTTTCAATCTTCTTCCTCTGCCTTTAACTTAGAGCTTGAACAACAATGGAGACAGGGCAAATTCTCGCTTCAGTCCTCCCTAAACTTTGACAAAGCATCGTTACTGCATTTCTGGCCTTCACATGTGATTTGTACTCCGTTGTCCCTACTACATATCTCCCTCAATACTCCACGAAATTTTATTCTACCCCTATCACTTGAAAGTAAGCCATAGGTATTTCCTGTCTGCATTGGCATCACTTCTCTTATTATGAAGAAAATGCCTGTGACGTTAGTTAATAGAAAGATATAACCCTCTAAGCGGCTGCCTGGCCTTTACCCAGTTTTCCCACCCACTTCCATAGTACTAATTTTATGGCTCTAATATCCATGACAACGGGCTCGCCCGTCGTGAAATGCGGCGGGAAGTTTAAATTCCGCCTGCCGACCCATTGGCGACGGCGCTACTCAAAAGGCCTACCTTTCGTGTTTTATTCCAGCTGCGCTGCCACAAGAGACTTTACACTCGATCACGCTTGTAATTTCGCCTGCGCATTGCTGTTGTCCTGCAACACATGGCTTCCAATTCTAAGGTTTGTTTCATAGTTTGCATTTCTCATCTACGCTTGTGTTTAGGAACCCTTCTATTTACACTGCCAGCTTCGCTACAAAAACGACCTACAAGTCAATTGGACAACACTAGTAGTGATGGCGTAATTTGCTGCCTCCGCAAAGTGCAAGGAACTTTGCAGCCGTAGACATTGTGCTTCAAACCATCGGGTGTATGACTTCAGATGGTTTATAATTTGAATTTTTTTGGAAGGAATAGTACTGAAGCTAAATGTATGGCAATACCTTACACATGCCTTCGTATGGATGATACATAAATGAAACTATATATATATATATATATATATATATATATATATATATATATATATATATATATATACATATATGTATGTATGTATGTATGATGCGTTTAGTTTAAAGGAACGAGATTATTCTTCAATGCCATGCAAGCATTGAGCTTTTAATTTATGAGGATTTGAAAATAAACATAAACGTTTTCTTTTCTGAAAATAAACGCATTCCTATTCTACCGCGGATGTGTACCACACACAAAAATGGTTTAGAGCAGTGGACTTATGCAGTTGCTTACTGATTTTGTGCTGCTTGATTCGACGTCTATTTGAATGTTTATGTCATTCCATTCATGTGTCTTTCGTTTACGTATATTTTACTTTGCGTGCCCATTCTTGCATTGCAATTCTTTCTCTTTCCGTGAATAATACTTTACCTTTGTGCAAATACTCAACCTCCACATTATAAAGGGCAATCCCAACATATTCTTTACAGTAATTCGTCTAATGTGCTCCGTGAGCAATTCATAAAAGAAAGCGCCCATCGACAAAAGTGTAAGTTGATATGTTAAGAACTTTGGATCGCAGTGTCCGCAATATAGCATTTATTAAATGCCTTGCAAGGTATTTATAATCTCCTTGCTTATCTCCCGCATGTCGCGAAACCTTAGTTGCCGCAGTAATGTTCTCTGGGAATCTGAGAAGTTTATTTAAATATGGAAGTATTGCTTGCAAGCCTTCATTAGTTTAGGTCATACGCTGGTATTGCGGCATCTTGCCATAGGTTCCTGAATGTCCGTAATTGCTTTAAGTATTTTTCAGGGAACTGCATATGCCGCAGCCTGAAACAAAAATGTCTCACACAATGGCACATACGATCTTCGAGCTTGTTTGCTCTACCAGTTACTCCTGTTTCAGCAAAGCTTATTCCGTGAAATCCACCTAAAACGGAGAAACTTGGCTAGATTCTCAGATACCGTACTGCTTGAATTCAGTACACACTTACTGCAATTTATTCAGAAATGAAGCCCGCCGCACCAGACACATTGTTGCTGTCTCAACACTTGCTATTGGAGCGATCGAACGCGCAAATAAACTTACTCATGAGCTTTACATACAGTTAGAAAAAGAAGATGATTCGGGCCGGCTGTGCTCGCTCCTAATGATGGGCATCGGTAAGATGTACCCCGTTTAGCCACGAACCATCAATTGTCTTCTGGGCCCTCACGATAACCAATTTCCGCCGCTTACCTAACATAATGTATGTAAACGCAAATGGACGTAGCAGAAGATTAACGTTCTATACATTAAGGCTGGAAGTGTCTCGCTGGATCACTGCGGTACATGAAAATTACTAGCGCCAGGCTCAATATGTCTCGGTACCCAAGTCATGCAAAGCAAATGATGAAGAAGGACATGGTGATAGACAAATATTCGAAATAGTTTTTCCTGCATAGATGTCGCCTTCTGTTTATAGAACAGTATACAGATAAAAGGTTACATCTCTATGAGCCTACATATGGGAGCAACTTGCATTTTTATATAATTTGCAAAACCTACGCCTGGAGAAAACGTGATTCTTCTGTTAAGTTGGAATGTAAAGCGTATTGTCTTAGGAAAAAGGTGATATAATTTTATCATGAAATTTGTCACATAGCTGCGAACTGCTCCAACTTCATCACTCAGCGAAAATAGAATGATAATTTGTAGGCTTCCAAAATTTATGTTAGCATAGACTCTTCGAGTATCTCGGCGTATGCAGCATACCATTTAGGAGAATACCAGAAAGCAGTCAGGTAATTCTGGAGGAGGAGGCAAGAGGAGAAGGTCGTTTGCGATCGCTTGCAGAGAAAAGGTTGGTCGCCTTTTCGTACCTCAGATCCTTTGCTTCTTTTGTGGGGATCACAAATACCCTTTTGAACAATTCTCATCATAGACACAACCTCCATGATGCTTTACAATTTATTATAGTGAAGGGGCCCATTAAGCTAGCATTTCTTGTGGAGCCCCACAGCAGTGTGGGGCCCAGGGCCCCAGTTCCCCTCATTCCATTGTCAATCTGGTACGATCAGAGACGTTTGAGCAATTCTATTATCCGGATAATTCCAGGTTCGAAAGATATGCCTATAAATCAAGAAAACTACTATATTGAAGGAGCAAGTGACACGGTTCCCCGAATATAGGGATATAATTTTTGATACCACAGACTTGCAGTCTTGCAAACTAGCTTTAGAACATTCAGTTCTACCAGCCTATGGACACTACAAAACCGCAGTTTACGCTGGAAAATTGCAGAACAATTATTCGTCTCAAGTTCAATGGACATAAAAAGTGAGGCGTTTGATCGTAGCACTCTTTGTCGCTGGTATTTGGTTAGTTTGAGCGGCAGCACACGTAATTTTTGTGTCACATTGAACGTGCATTTTGCGAATGAAGAACAGCTACAATATATGAAAGTAATTTTTTTTTCAGTTTTTCTTCTAATACACTATATCTCGGCACATATGGCTTGGTCAATTCGATACTCCAAGAACTTTTCCGTCTTTGTTTTAGATTTCGAAGTTGCTTAAAGGTTCTCAAGCAAGTGGAAACTGATTGAAAAATAAAAATACACTTACCGTTCTGAACTGTTGGGGGATTTCATGTGCCAGGTGTACGTCGCTTCTCCGGCATCCACGTCAATGGATGTAAGGTCAGCAGTTAGGCACCTCAGTGGCGGTACGTCAACGCTTGCCAAAGCCAGCACCAGGTTCGGCAGGCTGGTAACAGCCTCCAAATTGCAGTAAGTCGTCAAATGGCATCATATGCATGACGATTCAAAGGAATGTAAAATCCAGAGCCCGTATTCACAAGAACAGTCTTACGCTAAAATTGCACATTCCGACCAATCGCTATATTGGCCATAATATTTAGTGAAGGTAGCCTTCCAAACCGGTAGTAGCCGTGCAGTTCTACAACCGGTTTGTACCTTATTTTTTGTCGCCCGTGGTATTCTAGCATGTATAGAAAGTTTTGTTCACAGTTGTATAAATAAGTTAACCATTGTATCATAAGGACCATAGTATTTATTATGCATTTCTCCCCACCAGGCACGTACGCAGGATTTCTTTTCGGGGGGGAGGGGGCCCGACCCAAGGTACCTTTTCTATGTAAATGACTGGGAGGGTACTTTTACTAGTACAAATGTGAATAATGCCCACCATTCGCCATAAAGGTGCATAACGCGCAAAATAGAACTGAAATAACGTGTATCTCACAGGTACGCCTGTGAGATACACATCTTCTTTACTTGGCAAACAAATAACCACATCAAATGGACTCGCGCATGAAAGATGCGCTGCATGAACCTTCCCAAGAACAAGTTAACCAGAGCAAGTGCAAAATAAAGATTTCTGGTTACGTGGGATAAAGCTGTGGGATACTGGTGTATCCTGGCGTCTGTGGTTATGGGAGTATGAGGTTAGAATCACAACTTACTTTAACATTTTTACGTCATAGGGCACCAAGTCAAGATTATTTAAACACTTTCAAACTGCATGAATTCCAAACAATGCTGCGAGCAGTGAATTCAAGTAACCGTTCTTACGCGCAAGATGTCCACAGAATCGCTGCTACTTCCTTTCTTGACGCAACAAACTGCCGGTATTGAAGCCACCGCATGCACAAACGTGAGTATGGAGAGCATCGTGCTTTCGGTCTGAAGAATTCAGCGCACACCTTGCTGCTCTAGCGAAAGAGATATGCGAACGAGCCATTTGATGCTTACATATATATACATAAATAAAAAACCTGTTTAGGCTTAATCAATAACTAAACCACATATGAGCAAGATAATTCCCCTTTTCTCAGCAATATTACTTTTCAATAAATTTTGGTATTTCCCTTGTACCCGCCTTCAACAAAGAAGATTGATTTATGTTCTGAGAATGTACGTTCAGAAATATGTCCAGTCTCAATGTCGATTGATCCCACCGGCCAAATGAAACCAAGAGCATTGTACCACATATTATGGGTGCTTATGAAAAGCAATGACATCTAAAAAGCTAGAAAAAAGAAAGTGAACTTTTACTGCAGAACGGAAGATCAACATCACTCTAAAAAGGGCGCGTGGCTTGAAATTTTTGAGCATCAAATATACCCTTGCGGTCATTGCAGGTCAGATTGGCCGACATTCCTCGGAATAAAACTGCAGTAATGGCTAATAAATTTTTCAAGCATTTGTCACGGAATGACGCAGCTGACACAGCTGTTTCTTTTTCTGTGTGTGTGTATGCGAACCGAAAGTTTTGCATACCGCTCCGTCAAAACCGAACATTTTTTTCATATTTTTTGTCTAAGGGTGCATATTGCATTTATTATAGAAGCCATCTGTGGATGGTCTCGCGTCGTAGCTGTTAAGAACCTTTGTGTGACTTTAGCAAGGGGAACGACCTATATTCTTATGGAAAAGTATACTCAAAATTTGTGGTACACTTTTCGAACTTTCGCCTGACCAGCAACGCCAGTGTTATTCCAAGCTACTGCAGAATATTTATGTTTGGGAACAACAATAAAAAATTATATAATGAAACTAGTGCGACTGCTCGAACCACGTACTATTCGGGAAGCAAATTCGAGAGAAATAAAGGACGCACTTACGAGAGGGTGAACCTGCTCACTGAATGTTAAGAGACATTAAAATTGAACGCCTAGATTTTTCGTTACATTATTCTTTTTTGAAAAGTGTGCCATCCGACGTGTGTGCAAAATCAAATACACAGTTTTTTATTAAAATACAACAAAATGTTTCTGTTATTGTATGAGTATGCCATTAGAGCTGCAAGACTTCGCCGCTAAAGTAATATTGCTTTTTCGAGCCTGTCTGTAATGTCTTTGGCGAGGAGATTTATATTGTCTGCAACTGTAGTAATTTGCGTTTTTTATTCAAGGAACGAGATCACTTATGAACGCTAGCAAAATAACAGGCCCGAAAATTCGACCCTTGGGTAAACCACGGCTCACGATGCATGGTTCTTATAAACTTACTGATACACCAACAATATATTTGCGTTTGTACAAGTAGCGCTTAAGCAGAAAACAAAGGATCTCCATGACACCACAAATGTGTACCCCATGTACTAGAATGTTATGAATGATCAAATGAAAAGCTTGCGAAAAGTCCGAGCATTAACCATGTTGCAACAGTGCAATTTCAATGACAAATGCTTACATAATGAAGCTTCAAAAACTGTGGCTAACGGAGAAAGCAGCGACACCCGTGAATAGTTCTCTACTTTCTGCCCGCCGTCAACAGACCTATGCACTGGAAGAGCCAAAATTTTTCCCCGTTCTGGAAACAACCTTTGCTCCAAAAATAAATGCGAATTGTGCACAACAGGCTTTGTAAACAAGCATGCACACCTGTTCACAGTGAACGCTGCGAGGCCATCAAATGATAAAGAAGTTTTCGGCTTCAATGATCGTATAGAGGCCATCACATCCAATGATGTCACCGCATTGATGACTAAAGTTTGACGAAAATAGATTCCATTCCACAAGATCGTCACGCCTAGTGTCACTAAATATATGAATAATAAGTTGGTGAGCACCTGAGATAGCATGAGGAAAAGCAGTCACCTCATTGGATCTCGTAGCATCACCAATACGAGCATGGGAGCAAGTATACTGAAATCAGATAAGAAAGACCTTGATGTATTTTTATTGCTAATACGCACAAGTGCGATGTTTCATAATTAAGATAAATGATTTGCCAACTTCTCTTACTACTTCAGAATGCTTAATTTATGCAGACGATACAACAATTGTTAACACTGATAAATGACTCTACTCTCTCACACACAATCTAAATAAAGAGCAGGCAAGCTTGGCGGCTTGGTGCTTTCGTTATAAATTGCAAATTAATCCCACCAGAGGAAGTTCGTTCTCTTTCACTCTCTCCAACCTGTACATAATTATATCCCGCGGGTAAATTTAAATAAAATTGCAATTGAAGCAGACGAAAAGGCTACGCCGTCCGGAGTTCAATTGGACCGTCACTTGAAATTTTACGCACATATTGCTCACCTGCGAAGAAAATGGCTTACGGCATAAGTATTTTAATTCTATCTGATGATATATTTTCTCAACCTACATTACCTTCGTTATACTACAGTTTTATTCATTCCCGTATTAATTACTGTGTCTCATCTTGAGGGAATATCTACAGGAGCCACCTTGTCTCCTTTCAAACTTTACACAATCAATCCATCAGTATACTGACCAGTAGTCCCTATCTCAGTGATGCGAAAGGACTCTTACATCCCAACAACATCCAAACGGTTGATAACGCTTTCAAATACTAGCGATGTATATTATTATTCAAGGAAATCAACAATCAGCTTCCTCGGTTCATCAGCCCTGAATCCATCTTAGTGAATACTAAGCTGACAAGGTTTGCACAAAATCAGAATTTCATTTTACCCTCTCTTCATCAAAGCTCTGAATCAATAAGCAAATTAAAAAAACAACTGAAAACTTTCCTCACACCCATGCCATGTTCTGCATAATTGTCGCTATTTCTTTTTGTTGTCCCACTCCCTGTCATACCTTCCTGTCCACAACTTTTTCTTCATAAAGCTTCTCATCAGAGGTTCTTTTGGAGTGCTTAAAATACATGCGACTTCTTTATGTTTTCTTTTTCTGGTTATTTCATTTTTTTCACACTGTAATCATTGACAACTGCTTAGGATTGTTGAATTACCTTTGCTTTTACCTTGCTTAATTGTGGGTTTTGGTTCCCTTGTTTGCTGCTGTTTCTTTTGTTTTGCCTGCGATGTATTTTATTGTTTCATTTCGCTACTGGTGTTTGCTGCTTTAATAAATTTTTCTACATTCACTACCATAGAAGGTCCCGATTCAGTTTCTGACTATGGCAGCTTCTCCTGTATACGCAATTTTTTGTAATTAATTTGAAGCCTAAATAAAGCTAGTTCTGAGTCTGACTCGTTTTTGTGTTTTAATTTCTGAAAGGTGCACCTGGCAGAAGCAAGCTGCCGTGTACCTGCTTTCAAAGTTTAACTGTCTCGAGATTGATGACCCGTTATTCGTGTAAGATTTTGTCGAAGACCTTGATTTGTTAGGTGTCACGGCAATACAGGCTTCGAGGCCTTCTCTGCAAATGCTAAATAATTATACTATTCTATCCCGCACAATGACCTTGTTCAATGTGTCGAGGATTCTAGGAACAAATATGGCGTCATAAGGTTTTCACAGGAAGGAGGTGTTTCAGTACAAGGGCTTTTAGGATTCTTGCGTTTTTACCTATGGTTAACTGTCGTACAGGGGAATAATAGGCCACATCTGCAAAAAGAAGGCATTTGTATAGAGTCGTGTCTAGCTCCCGTCCTTAGGAACCTATGCTCAGCCCATTTACAGGGGCTGATGTAAGTACGCCTCAAGGGACTACCTGGTTTTCATGGAGCTCTTAGATTTTTGGACGACTTTTGCTGATGTGCTGATGCATTTACGATTGTTCGCGGCCGTTTGATACCTTTTGACGTAACTTTTGAAGTGATTTTCGATAATAAGGTACGGTTTCATGACGTTCAGTTCATCTCTATTGATATTAGGACCTACTGGACTTACAGCCGACGAGCTAACAAACCCCTTCTCCAATTTCATACAGCCCATTCGAAGTTGGTAAAGAGAGGCATAACTAACATGTGTTTCCAAATCCCCCTTAAAAAACATGCCCACACCTAATAAGAACCAGTCTCCAGCATCACTCAGCGCGTCTTCAGGAGCCTGGCTATTCCAACTACGTGTTGATGTCGGTGGCAGAAAGGCTGCTAAACCAAGAACGTTCGATATATCGCCCCCGTGGAAATGCCGGAGGTAGTGACCGTGAGCCGTTGAAAACAGCCGTGATTTAATACATAAACCAGGTATCACATATCCTCAAATTGATAGGATCTCGCGCTGACGTACGACTTGGCTTTTATGCTGGAAATAAGCTAAGCAGTCTGTACAAAAACCAATAACCCAATGAGGAAGGTGGTCTATCGCATTCCGCTGTCACGTGGTGAATGCTACATATGCCAAATCGCAAGATGTTCCTATGAGCGCTTAAAATAGCACAGAAAGAAGAGCCGTGTGTACCACGCGGTGCTTTTCTTGGATGTCATTGCAAAACGTGTCCATGTCGGCCTAGCTGCCCACTTCAAGACGATACCGCTATTATAGGAAAAGATAAACGCGAGTGTGTAAGGTTATCATTAGAAATGAAGCAAATCCCCTTGTCAGCTGACCTATGGACGAGCAAAATGTTACTAACACTGTCCGCTCGAGAGGAAGATTATTAGAGCGTGGCATGAAAGCTGACCACATTTGCCTTATGTCATTTAGGTTTTCTTGTGTTTTCCTGACTTACCAGTTTTAGATTGTTTCATGCCGTCAGGCGCTAACGTGAGCAATCTGCGGGTACACATGAGTGCGTGTCAGATTGCCTGGAACCCTGCTATAGGCGATACGTGGCAGCCATTGTCGGAAACAAAGTAGAAAGGAGGACGCTGTTTTAATGCCTGCTGGTACTCCCACCATGCGTCTTTTTATAGAAAGTGCAGAATTTCGCGTCGCCAGCGCACATTGATAGAGCTGTTTGAGATTGCGGTTACTGATAACTTTATGCACCGAAGCTTGGTCAAGAGCAGCACTGTTTTGAAGCGCAAACATTCGAGAGCTAATTCCTTGGCAAATCAGCCCGTCTGTCTGGAAGGTGTAACACGATGCACTCCATAAGATATACATTAGGTCCTATGACGGAAAATCTGAAAATACCTTACGCAAAGCGCAGGAATGGGCGTCTAAGAGCCGGGCTCTAAAAAAAACGCCATTACAGTGCGATCTCCATTCAAACATGGGGTCGTGCGTCTCTCGCCTGAATACCATCACCTCTAGGAATCCGAGGTCTTAATACCCAGAAACAAGGTTGACCAGAGTTTTCAGAGTCGTCAAGATGAACAGATCTCAGCAGAACTCATCTTAGGATGACTCAAAAATAATCAAATCAACATTCTAGTAATATAGCGACCACATAGTGACACAGCGAATTGTCGACGACCCCTTTCTTTAGAATCTGTACAGGTACTTCTGAGATTTAAAGTGTTTCAGCCATACGTGACATACACTGTCTCATTGATCGGCCCCCTTTTGTATGAGCCACGTTCACCGGGGTTCTCCATGGCGACGATAGCAGAACGACGACTGTATGCCGACGGCGCAAGCAGGGACGGGGATAAGGGAATTACTAAGAAGGAATAACGGAATCCACAGTGCGTAGGATCCACCACGCTTATTTATTACAGTATAAACAACAACGACGCACTTAGTACCAAGCTACCTTTGCATCATTATATACACGAAAGAGAAGCCATGACGTTCTAACTAGTTCAAGAGCCTAAATTTCTATGGTGCTTATTTCAAACAAGTATTGACTGGAATGTTCTGTCACGCCAGTAAAGCTGCAATAAAGGGCAAAATTATAATAGCTGCCGTCAACAGTGCGTTATGAACAACGAGGCTGACGACTATGTGAGGACGAAGGTATGACGAGAATGGGATGATGAAGCTGGAATCACGAGAATAGAATGTGCATTATGATGTCACGGCAGAGCTGCGACAACGAATGTATGACGATGACGCAATGATAACAACGACAGTAAAACGGTAAAGTTATCACGATTGATTGAAGGTACCGCAATCACAACAGAATGAAGATGGAATGACATCAATGAGACATGCAGAAAGGTATTTCGACGAACAATAGACGTCGCATTTTGAATCGTTAAGAACAGCCGATAAATTTTCTGTTGTGGACATCCTGCGGAGGTCATCACTAGAATAACCGACAGCGAACATTTCACGGAGCTGTACCTTCGTCGGTCGCAATGGAACAACTAAATGTTGATATACGATGACATGTAGAGATAATTTCTTTTCAGAGCGGCATTCTATGCATGACCCTTGCATACTGAGCTTGCAATTCCACTAAATAATCATTTTTGTTCGTATTAGAGGCGGGGTATGGGTACTGGGAAAGAATAGTTCAAAGTGCGTGGTGCAATTAGGGAGTTTCCAGAAAATTAAGTATGCAAGCGATTCGGAGAGTTATAAATCTATTTTACTAAGAACGCACAATTTTTCCTGCAGCCATGGAATAAAGTAGGAATCAAACCTAGATCACACTCAGTCAAAAGTAAGGGGAGGGGGAAATCATGGGCTATGTTTTTGCGAAGCAAAATGTGTTTGGGTAAATAAGCGCATTTATAAACATTTTTGTATCAAATTCTAGAATGGTTCGTGCGCGAACATTGGAAACGGATCAATAATATTCGGGCAACGTTTTAAAGTTTGTGATTGCGTTATAGGCACTGAAATTCCTATTTAGACTGATCGAAAGAACGAACATCACTCTAAATTAGCTTGAAATTCTGCAGGCTTGAAGGAGTAAAATGTATTTTTACTATTTTTATTTCACAGGCTTTCTTTGGGGCACCGAAACAAAATTACGTAATGCTTTTTAAGCAAGCCCATAGCTGGATGAGGCATCTGTTAGAGATTTGTACAGTATACTCGTTGTCATTCTTGCTCTCGACATAATGTTTGAGCGGTTAGGTAGTATTATGGTCCACAAACGTGAAATCCGAAAGAAAAAAATGAGCAGCCCTGCTTGCTTTATGCAACGACAAACCAACTTTCCCCTTGGCTTTGTCCAGCTACATGGCATTTGTACATTTTTTAACCTCGGCCGAAGTTGCGTCCAGTGAAAATTAACATTCGTTTTTGTCTTTATTTGCATCTGTACTATTGCGTGTCCCGCAAAGACATTCATAGACTACATGGGGATAGGTACGCTTTGATACAGAAAGGGGGATCAGTAAAGGCCGGACACTTACCACATAGTTCCGAATCGTAGATAGAGCGAAAATAGCATTCTCTATTTTGCGATCGTAAAATAAAAGTTACCAGACCTTACGTAGTATACTTGTTCGCGCTATACGGAATTACCGCTGAGTTTACCACGAAGCTGTTTTATTTTGTCTTTCGAGCAATTTCGTGGGGGGAATAAGTTGCCTATAAATAAACGATGCACTTAAAAGTCCTGTCCTAACACAACACTATTCCTGCCCTAACACAATTGTTAGCAAGACTCGTGCTTCACTCACTCAATCCTGTCTTTCAATGGCATTGGCCTCTCATTTTCACAAGATTTTATCTCGCTCGGTTTCACAAAGTTCGGGGGATAGCTGGCCCTAACAGCATTGATAGCTAAATGATGCGTCGTTTCTTAAAACTTCTGCATTGCTTTCATAAGAAATTTATGCTGAGACCCTACACTCTAATATGTTTGTCCATGCAAATATAAATCCCTGAGTTATCTCCTGGTTACGACCCTGGTAATTTTAGCCATAAACGGAATTGCTTTACCCCTAGCGAGACGTCGAATTCCCACTCTTTATAAACGTGAGAAAAATTATTATTAATCGACTCGAAATCATTGACTCGCAGTCAACTGCTCCAGGCAAGTTTTCAGGAACTGGCAACGGTGGGAAACACCCTCCGCTCTCCTGCGGCTTAATAATTCCGGACAGTCGCAACATACATTGGTCTTTCTCCGCCAGGCTTCAATAAGAACTAGCTGCTGTATGCATCTATTCGACAAATTCAAATGCTTAGTTCTCGAACAGAATAAGTTTTGAAGTGCAAATGTTGTATTTTCTCTTGATGGGCTTACATACTTATTGACGCGAATATTCACATTCCCTCAAGAAGCAGCAATCAACAAATTTTACAGCCTTGCAAAACGTCCTGTGCAATTTGAATCTGTGTGCGTCTTCATAAACCTCTTTCAATCTCATGCCATGTCAAAAGTCCGCATATATGTTGCAAAAATTTATTTGTATTCTGTGCCAGTTCTGCACCTAAAACTTGCACATTAGTTGGTATTACAGGCCTGCCTGCTGTACATATCCACGCCGTCGCCGCAGCTCTTCTTGTATGCGTCCAGAGATAACAAACTGAAACGGAAGCAATATAAATTATCATAAGCAGCGTTCTTTGCGAAGATGACGTTTAATATTAAACGGGTTCCTTAAGCTTTACTTATTAACAAGTTAGGCAAGCAGAAAATATTCCACAACCTCTCACATCGGAGTAGCCAACTTTTGGGAAAAGTGAGTCTATATAGGCTGCTTGGAGGGCCAAAATGGTTTCCGACCTTACAGGGCCAAATGCGCAGCAGGGTTATCACGCAGCACGAAGGTATTGATAAGAAAGCTTTCATTACTCCTACTTGCCAGATTCGCTAACAATAAAGTGTGATTATGTGGTATATCTACCACATAACGCAATATTTTTAGAGCAAAACTCAACATGTCAAGTCATGCACAAAATAATTCAGTAATTAGAGGCCTTCGCCTCTAAATGGCCCCTTCATGATTTTTTTTACCAGCATTTGTGAATATATGTGTACACTACCCGCCGTGGTTGTTTAGTGGTGGTGGTCTTGAGCTGCTAAGCACAACATCAAGAGTTGAAAACCCGGCCACGGCGGCAACATTTCCATGGGAGCGAAATGCGAGACCATCCGCGTACTTAGAGTTAGGTGCACGTCAAAGAACTGCAGGTGGTCCAAATTTTTCCGGCGTCCTGGCTACGGCGCGCCACATAATAAAATAGTGGTTGTGTCTCGTAAACCTCAAATTTAATTTTTATTTTGTGTACGTTTTCTCGGAGTATGCAGGAGAAACGAAAATATCGCTTTCATGCAATCGCCCTTCCTAATCGTACTTTTCAAAAAACTTACAGGTGGCAAATAGCCAATTAGCAGAACATAATCTCGCGTCCGGATGTTTTTTGTATATTGAAGCACCATTCGGGGCCTTGCAAAACTACATCCCCCTTTAACGGGAATTAACTATTCTATGCACGATTTCGTTGGACAGTAGGTGTCAAGCCTTGTGCATCGGCCGGACGAAGCGATTTGGATTGTCTATGTTCCACTTTTCTGCATTTTGGCTGAACTTAAGTAAGTAAGATGAACGCATTGCCGAATTATACGTTGCCTGTAGGGGCTGACGGGTATGATCCAGAGGCCCCAGCGCCGGCGGTACAGAAAACTCTGTCGTGGTGTATTTGCTGCAACACTATTCAGCAGTTGATTGTGCTAGCTCAAAACCGCCAGTCAAATTACAACACACTGTATTTTTGCCTTTCTTGTGTATGGTGGCTCGTTTTTAGGAACAGAGTGGCCATCGCCAACTTAAAGGAATTCACCACCATACTGCCTGCGATGACAATCTGCGCAGTGGTCATAGGCTCCAGAAAGAATCCTCAATCTTGAGGCAATGACAAAGGGCGAATTCTTACATAGAGGCCCTCTTTTTGTGTCTACTCTTTCTGCCACGGGCCTATAATTAGCTTATGTGGGGAAGAATGTGGCTTTATTCATTTGTTTTCAGAACGTAGATCAACGGCGGTAACACTATGGTGGTTCTCGAGCCGGCCTGCGTCCTCCGGGAAGTGCTAACGTGTAGGCCAAGTGTCACCTACAGCCACTAATCAATTCTGCGATTGTTCCGTGGTCCCAACACACAATTCATAGCACAGGTAAACTGTTCATTCAATGCTGATCGCTCTTAGGCAGTGCTCGAAAAATGTTAACGACGCGTATGCTCGACGTAAGGGCAATAATGAATCCCAACCGAATTTCTGTTGTATACCTGGGCGTGTTTCATATTCAACCTGACGTAAAATCAGAATACCGCCATCAAATGCAAGCGAAACTTCGAACAATATTATGTCAGCATTTTCTCTAAACAGCTGACAGCCTATGGAGTCAAACGCTGTAAGTGTAAACCTAACGACACTACGCGTGACTGTACGAATCTAAATTCACACTGATAAAAGAACTTCAAGCATTAAGAACCAAATATGTTGGCGCATGATAATACCAACTCTGCATGTCGCTTGTTTAATAGCGAAAATGCACGCTATGAGACTCATACGCCCAAGTGAGGCGAGAAAATTTGCTGTCACTTGGATGGAGTGGGGCAATTCATCTCCCATCTACCGTGTTCCCACTGCGAAACTCTATCGTTAAGATGAGCCGCGCGGTAGTCAGCAACAAAACGAGCGTTTTCACACCCAGTCTGTGCTTGTGTGCCATAAAACGCCTGTTGCCACCCCCAACTCTGATAAGATACGCTGAAACTAGCAACGTCACTTCTCACAAGTTCGTGTTCTGAGAAGTGACCCTGGCACTGTTTCTCGGTTCATTCAGCTTTTACGGAGTTTAGACGAGCTCTGCTGACAGCGTCTTTTGACGCGGCGCCCACCTGTGTCTGACAAAATCCTCTCAAGTATGGCAAACACTCCTGACATCAATGCACTGCTTTGCCAGCTAAAACAGTTCGTCTGTACTGAGGTCGCTCGTCCGCTTTCGTTGCAGTATTCTGCAGGGCAACGACCCTCCCATTTTCCTGCCAACCTTCGACAGATCACACAGGAGCAAGTTTGTGGTGTTCTGCCTTCTGCCCGCGAGACTCCGCCGGTGCCGAATCCCGTTCCTCATTCCGAGGTGAACCCCTCATTCAACTTTGCCGAGGCTCTTACACAGCCATCATTTCAGACCGTTGCGTCATTTCCATCAGCCATGCCATTGTATCCAGCTCCTCGTTTTGTTCATCCGAGACGAGGAAGAGACCCACACTGCAATTTACAATGGCACACTGCCGACAAACGGTCAATTTGCTTAGCGTGTAGGCTACCTGGCCAAGTCGCGCGATTTCGTCAGCGCCGGCCACCATACCACCGCTGTAGCTTCGACGCTACTTCACATGTTCCGTCGTGTCCGTCGTTCTCTGGATCTTGGAACCCCGTCTATCTATATTCATACTCTCACCACCACCCCCTTGTTGAATGCCATTTTCTATTGCGTCGATGCCGCTTAATTACACTGATGCCTCGTCGTCTGTCTCCTGTCTGTCTGTCTGTCTCGACGCAGTTCCTGTCCAGAGGCAGCAACAGCGTCACCCCGAAAAACCCAAGGCTTCTCCCTAATCCGAATAATGTTGTTATTGATGGATGTGAGGAAGGCGTCGCGGCACTTGCCCTCATCATCATTCGTGCCGCAGTTTCAGGTATTAGTGTCAAACTTTGCCATTCCTGAGAAATGTTATCACGCGACAATGAAACATATCACTTCGTACTGCCAGCGCAGGCCGCACCAGGCCTATGGCTACGTGTAGTGCTCGCGTTTTGATTGACGGCTTCCTCTACATCACCTATTTTTTGGTGCTGTATTATTGTTCTCAGACACTTATTTTGGGCTGGGACTTTCTTTCTGATGATAAGCTCGTCATCGACTGTTCTCGTGCTGAAGTGGGATTTCAAGCGCTTTGGGACAACCTGTTTCTTCGTGCTCGTGAAGCTGAAGGAAAAGCATTTGTTGCCGATGACATTGAAATTCTACCGCACTCATCTGCCTTTGCCATGGTGTCATGCAATATTGTTCCTGACGCAATCACACTGACGGAATCGCTAATGTTCCCTGATGCCCTTAGATCATCTAGAAGTTCATGTCAGTGTCGGCAGACTGCTTGCCTTTAAGCTTTTGTCATGTCCCTTCGCTTTTCTTTGTGGGGACTGAGAAGGCTGCGCCCAGTGTGTTAGCCCTGCTGCCGTCCTTGCGAACTGGTTCCATCGCCACTCATGAGGTCGCCGGAGTGGTTTGTAAGCCCGCGCAACAGCCGACATCGCCCGATGTTTTAGATATCTCGATCGCCGACGTTTACACTTCCCCGCCCCCTGCTTCTATGCCTCCCAACAAGTTATGTTCTTCTTTCGACTGCCAGCGTGTTTTCTAGGGCCTCGCGTCAACTGTTTGTCATCGCATCGACACGGGTACCAGTGGCCACTGCGATAAAGACTATATCGCATGTCCGTGACAGAGCACCGTTTTGTCAGCGACCAAAATGCTGACGTGCTGACGCGCGGCGTCATTCAGCTTTCGGATAACCACTGAGCATCTCCAGTTGGTCTTCTTAAGAAGAACGATGGTTCTATTCGATTCTGTGTAGGTCACCCTCGTCTTAACAAAATAACTCGCAAGGATGCTTGCACTGTACCGAAAAGTGACGATGCTCTTCACTGCTTTCCAAGGCGCGGAGTCCATATCTTCTACCAGCATACGCAGTCATCATCATCATCATCATCATCAGCCTGGTTATGCCCACTGCAGGGCAAAGGCCTCTCCCATACTTCTCCAACTACGCATACGCAGTACCTATTGGCAAGTCTCGATAGCGCAAGAAGACGAAACTAGATCGCCTATATGAATTTCCTGTCATGCCTTTCGGGCTTTTCAACGCCCCCGCAACATTTGAGCGTATCATGGACAACCTCTTGCGCGGTCTCAGGTGGAACACTTACTTCGGCTCCTTAGATACTGTAATTTTTCGCCCGATATTCCCACCCATCTCTTTAGGCTAGAGGACGTGCTACAGTGCCTAGCTGACGGCTCGATCTTGCGGTCAGTGCCAACGCCGCAAGGTTCCTGCTCACCATGTCTCTCGCCAACTCCAACCCATCCTGTGCCCTGCGAAGCACTTCGATCGCATTGACATTGACTGTAAGGACCATACCTGGACATGAATTCTGGAAAACGCTGGATAGTAGTCCCCATTCACCACTTGATGCGATGCACGGAAACAGCCAGTCTGCCTCTGCCACAGCTCGTGATATAGCTTTCTTCCTCCTGAAAAACTTCGTTAACCATCATGGCACACCTCGTCAACTTGTGAACCATAGGGGACGTGTGTTCCTCTCCAAAGTCGTAAACACTCTCTTTGGTGAATCTCGCATCTTTCATCGCACCACTACCGCCTATCATTATCAAGCTAATGCTTTGACGGAAAGATTTACCCCCACCTTTAGCGACATGCTCTCCGCCTCTGAATACACTGATGTGGACCTTATTTTGTCATTCATCACATATGCCTACAGTACTGCACCACAGGCGACCGCAAACTTTTCGCCATTTTTCCTCGTGTACGGCCATCTCTGAAGCCGCTCGCCGTGCCGAGGAATGCCATCAGCTCACCCGTTCCTTACAATCTTCGATCAATGGCAAAAAAGATTTCGACTCAGTGACGACCACCTACATCTTCACTTTCTTCCAGACTCCCTGGTTTCGCTTTGAGTTCCAGCTCTTCCTGCTGGCGTCTTTTTCCAAGTTTGTCTCCAAATACCAAGGACACTACCATATTTTGCGGAGACATCGCCTGTGAACGCCCGGTGCCGGAGACATCGGAGACATCGTGAACAAAGACATCGTCCGGCGCCGAGCATGTCACGCTACCTACGGACCGACATGGTCGTTAAACCGTGTACGTACAGCGCCTGAAGCCGTATTACAGCTCTGTGGTACTATGCTCACTATGAGTCACCAGGCTGGCTTCTTTTTTTGAAGGGAAGTGACGTGAAGATACATGCCTGGCGCTGAAACCACATCCCCAGTCTCCGGGAAGGCGTGAGCCTGACTTGTGGGCGAAAAGGGCTGTCAACACTTCCTGCAGATCTCGTGCCGTTCCCTTTGCTCGTATTATCATATATATATTGCAACTACACTTCTTTAAAATACAGGATGTGTGTGGAGATAGATCCTAAGCAACACTGTGCAGCGCATCCAACGTGGCATAAATCCCAAATGCGGCACCTCAGAGAGGCACGTCTTAATTGTACCGCATTTCTATCGCGTTTTACTAGATCCCCACAGATTTTGCTATGTACAGTTTGCTTTTGCAAATATCTTACCTTCTTTTTCTCCCATGAGCTTTGTGTCAACAAAGCAGTTTTTCTAAACGCTGTACAAAAATTTGGTCACATAGGTGTGTTCAATGTCTGAAAAGGAAGAGTTTGAAGTTTGTATTTAGCGGAGCTGTTGAGAAGCCACTTTTCAAGAGTACTGTCACAGTTTATGTTTTTGTGGAAGAAGGTGGAAGACATGCAATACAAACCCTAATTGAAGTTCACTAAGCGAATATAAGTGCTTCGTGATCTTAAAGCGTGGATACGCCAGTATTACGTGTAAGTAAGAAAGCTTTACAACACCAAGTTGTATGGCACACGAAATATAAGTTATACCTTGTGCACGACTTCGACTTATCTAAGCTCACGATATCAATGAAATCGCGCGCTTGAGAAAATATGTTGTGCTTTTTTATGTGTGGGAACCTTGCCATGTTTTTAGAAAAAGAAATCCTGTTCAAATTCTGTTTCAAGAATGAGCGAATAGACCATCAAAACAGCATAAGTGTGTTTCATGCAAAGAAATTGAAAGAAACGTTTATTTAATATTATAAAAGATAACAGTTGATTCAACATTTATGAAACAGTGGTGACTAATGCTCCCTTTATCAGTAATTAGAACAGCTTGTCAGCCTTATTTTTGCCATTACCGATAGCATTAGCTTTGTGACTCTTTCTAAGTGCTTCGATGGAAAACACTTTTGCTACCTCAGCAAGGTTCACGTGCACTTGAATGCGAAATTAGAGGGGAAGCAAGGCTCCAAAGGTTATCTGTCTGTTTTACACCGTTGAGATACCGAATAATTTTTACTTACCATCATTTATTTGCGCAATACACGTGTCTGGCCAATCTTCAGTGACAACAAGCTTGAACCGGACGTCCGTTCTAGAAAATAAATAGTACACTGCACATTAAGAGCTCCGGTTCTTCCATTGACTCATTACTACCTGCGAAACTCAAGACAGCGCTCACAGGAGCGCATATTATTTGCATGCGTTTTTACTATTACGTATATTGCGATAAGTAAAAAAAGCATTGGATAAAGCAGCGGGAATGTATTGCGTACAAGGTTTATATGCTCCCTTAGCCTTATGCAGGAAGAAACATATCAGCAGAAAGCCAAGTTATGAGTAATTACGATGAAAACAAAATCTTCCACCTCCTGCGCCCTTGCAAACTCACAGACCATAATTTAGCACTGCTTTATACTTTAACCTTCTGAACCGAACGAACCTTTGACGTCATAAGAGCGGGTGCGATCTCTTAGGTCCTTTTGCCGATACAATTACTGGTGCCTTGCCGATGCCACTGCCGCGCTTTGCAAGCACACAAAGCAATTGTTTGAGAGCGACATTGCTAAGACTCGTCTGACCATGCAGGGTATTGCCTAGGATCAATCAATGATTGCCAAAAAAAGAGAATACCTATTATGAGGATTCTATAAATCGAATAGACTAGTCAATAGCACTTGGGGAGTATACCAATGACGTCTATAACAGTGTTTATGAGGTTGCACAAATAATCGTCGGCACGTTTTTGTAGGCATTATGGCGGCGGCTGTGGAACGTCAGCGATGGTGTCACGACGTTGGACATGATGACGTTCAAATGACGACACTAGTATGACAGCATGATTACGAAAAAATCCACGAAAAATGCCAGCAGGGCCTAATAACTGTAGTACATGCGTGATTTTTATTCTTTTTAATACTCCACAAAGACCAGGTGTTCCTGCGCAGGCGGCGGGAATAGGGCCTGGTCCTGTGATCAGTATCGCTGATGACGCTGTAGTCGCCACGACGCCTCATTCGGAGGAAGTTGATAGCTTCATACTGCTCCTGCAGTCGATGGCTGCTTTGTTACCGGGCAGTAATCCTCGACACACCTTGCGATTTGCCGCAGATGTCTCGGCAAAGAAGGGTATACACCAAGGCTAACGCTATAATTGCTCTCGTTTGAAGGTCCTCCAGTTGAAATCATTTTTGTTGCGGCAATGGCAAGAAGACCCCTCAGAGTGTCTCCTATCGGCCAAATATGATGTACTTGCCCTGTAGGAGATGAGACATGCGGCTGGGGCGCTCAGACTCTACGGCTACTTTGGGTACTCCAGCATCACATCATGCTGCCTGGCCTCCTGTTTAGTTGCCCTTGCCTTGACGCTAGTCATCCGCAGGCTTTCCCGAGTTGTGCTATTTACATGAGCCGCTCTATCCCCTACGCAAAAGTTGCTCTTGATGAACTGAAAGGTGAATCCATGGAGTTCTGTGCGATGACTATGACGCTTGGATGCGTGGAAACTGTGCTGGTGAGAATATATGCGCACCCCTGACATCGTGGAACCTTCGCTGCCTGCTGACACTTCTTGGCCATCTACAACAGAATAGCGTCTTCTGCTGACCTAAACGCCCATCGCACAGCTTGTGATAGCCGCAGCTGGAAGTCTCGTGGCAACGCCCTAGGATCTGCTATCCTTGAGGCCGCTTTCTGTGTTCTAAACGACGGTGAAGCCACCTATGTGCTAAAACACGAAGGACGTAGAAAAATAAACACACACCACACACGCATGTGGGGTGTTTCATTTTTTTACGGCCTTCGTGTTTTAGCACTCTAAGTTATTTTAATATGCGTTACCATCTGGTCCGCCTGTACACCCTTTTGCACCTATGTGCGTCGTCGTTGGTGTTGCGTAAGTAGAGCTATCGACGTTGGTATCACAACAGGACACTTGTGATCACAACTAGGGCTAGCACGCGAGAGAAGGTAAGGGGGGGGGGGGGGGGGCTCCAATCACTTTGTCATCCTGCTGCCGCCCTTGACCGGTCGGGCATCAATGTCAAGAACGTGGACGTTTATTCATTTTTATACCTCCCGGTTGATCCTCGGCAGCAAATCCTGCAGGCGTCCTCTGCGTGTAGTTCAGGATAGTGCAACGGCGCCCATCGTTTAAACGAATATACAACGAGAGACAGAGAGACAAAAGGGAAGGAAAGACAGGCAGGTTAGCCAGTGTAAGAACCGGCTGGCTACCCTGAGCTGGGGAAAGGGGTAGAGGGAATAAAATGAGAAAAAAGAGAAAGAAAACGAGAAAAATTCACACAGTAACGCGATGCTACAAAAGTCAAAGGTGGTCGCACACTTCACAAGCACTTAAGGCCTCGAGTGCCGAAATCCGTCTGGATCAGTGTCTTAGAACTTTTGCTATGGTGAAGGGGCGATTGTCCAGTTTTTCGAGCGCGGTCATGAGCACGTTTCTTGGCACATTGTAACGGCCACAGTCACAGAGGAGATGCGTGATCGCAGCCGCAGGTGTCGTAAGTAGGGCTGTCGGCCATTCCATTGCGGAAGAAATACAAGTTCCACGCCAAGCCATAGGTGGCACAGAAGTGCTGCTTCCACTCGTGGTTACCCTGGTGGAAGATGGAGTTGCAAACGTGGGATCCACGTTTACAGCAAGACCAGCCCTTAGCAAACTTGTGGCAACATAAGGTGTGGGCTGCGCCACGCCATCAGGAGCGCCGTGCTCTGCAGGCCAAACCTCTTAAGGACTGCACTGCCGTGCAGCAAATCGATGTCGCATTTTGACATAAAAAAAAATTCGAGGCGTCGACAAAGCTAGCAAAGGCCTTGCTCAGCCATTTATGAGGCTAGCTGCGATTTGAGGATGTGGCAACTTTTGCAGTTCCTCCTCTAAAGCCCCACATTACGACATCCTGGCCGTCGTGATCACCTTGTGTTTCGGCACGATGATTCTGGCAGAAAGCCTAGTGTACGTTGAGCTCGTGCTGCCAGCTGCTTGCAAGCGACCATCCCGTCTGGACGATAGGTAGCGGCCCCATGTGGCAAGCACATCAAGCGCCAAAAGCTCCTAGCAGGTATAGGCAGCGTCAACTGACGCATAGCTCCACGCTAGTACAGCATCGCTTTTGAGAATATGCAGAACCTGGCCAATCCTGAGAAGCGCAGGTTGCTCGATTTCGGCAACGTCTAGCGGTCTGGCCGTCTAACAAAATCATCACTGGTGGCTGTGGTCGCACCGATCCTAAAGCCAAAAAAATCCGCCAAGGCTCTTGCCGTCTACAGGCCCGTCTCTCTCACCCAAGCCACCTACATTGTGCTGAAGTCTGGGGCTTGACACTCCTCGAGTGGATCTCAAGCGCACTAGACTTCTTTCCAGAACAACGGAAAGCTTTTTGCCGTCACCGGTTCTCACTGTACTCTATTGCGAATGGCGTCTCTTTGCTGGAGGACCCCAAGGGTTCTGGAGAAGTGGCATTCCTCATGATTGTCGGTGTAGAGTGTTTTCGATTGATGCCTTGCCGCACTTGGTCTTTGAGCATTCGCTCAACGACCTTCGGGTCGCGGAGACAGTTCGGTGCTTCATCATGTCCTTATCTAGAGGGCGCTGCTTTCGTGTTGGGATGGTAAAAGCTATGAGGGCCCCTAGAATAGTGACACGTGTAATCTTTATCGGGCGACCAGGTTTCACTGCCTAACAAATGTAATCGCACAGCGCGGGACGCGCCTGCATGTATCCGAAGTTTCTGGAAAGTTATCGATGCTTCTTCCCGGCTGTCTGTTGTCGCCGAAACTTGTGTTATCTGATTTCATCGCGTGACGCGAATGGTGTAAAACTTTGTGGAAGGACCGCGGGTCCCAACGATTAGTCTGGAACATTTGACAACTGCTGTATAAAAGCCGACGCGCTTGACCATCTGATCAGATTTTCGACGATCGGCGACTGCGTTCGCCGCTCTCGTTGTGCTTTAAGTGTAGCCTGTTTCGTGGGCACAGGTTCGCCCAATAAAAGCTAGTTTTGCCTTTCACAATATTGGCACTGTGTTCTTTGACGTCACGACCACGTGACATCTGGTGGAGGTGCTTTGCGTTCATGTACCGGACGCCCCCACAAAGCCGTGACCCAAGCCCTCACGCGGAAGTCACCAACGTCGTCAAGAACCAGCGAGGTAGCCGCAGGCTGCAAGGACTGCCCCCGGGGCACTGACTTTTGCCTGAGACGACTACAAAGATGGCCACCAAGTCCACCCCTAAGGCAGCCCCCGCATCCCCCGTCGTGCTGCAGCAGCCAAGAGAGCCTCCGACGTTCCGCGGTTCAGCTTTCGCGGACCCGGAAAGCTGGCTTGAGACGTACGAGAGATTGGCTACGTTTAACAACTGGAACAGCGACGACAAACGGCGATATGTGTTCTTCGTATTGGAAGACGCGGCCAGGACGTGGCTCGAGGACCAAGAAGCCACCTTAACGACCTGGGAACTTTTCCGTAGCGGCTTCCTGCAAACATTTACAAGCGTCCTGCGAAAAGAGCGAGCCCAAGCTCTACTGGATACCAGAGCGCAGCTGCCTAATGGTACGATTGCGATCTTCACTGAGGAAATGAGCCGTCTGTTCCGCCCCGCCAACCCAGAAATGTCCGAGGAGAAGAAAGTCCGCCTGCTGATGCGTGGTGTGATAGAGGAACTTTTTGCCGGAATGGTACGAAGCCCACCGAAGACCGTCGACGAGTTTCTTCGCGAGGCCACCAGCATCGAGAAGACACTCGAGATGCGAAACCGGCAATTCGACCGCCGCGCGAACTCGACAAACTACGCCGGAGTTCAGTCACTGGACACCGAGGACCTACGCAAGACTATCCGAGCTGTCGTGCGGGACGAGCTACAAAAGCTGTTCCCATCATCACAGCCTCAAGTGACTTCGATTGCCGACGCCGGGCGTGAGGAGCTCCAACAACAACTTGGAGTAGCCCCGAAATCGCCGCAGCCTGAGCCACAAGCGATCACCTAGGCCGCCATCGCACGCCGTCAAGGTCCCCCTCCGCGACCGCGCCAGGGCCCTGTCACGCCGCAGTTCCGTCGTCCGCCGCCGCCGCCGCCAGCACGACCACCCGTCGCCCAGTGCACCTACGCGAGGAAGACGGACATTTGGCGCGCTCCTGAGCACCGCCCGCTCGGCTACCACTGCGGAGAAGCGGGTCACGTCTACCGACGATGTCCATGCCGCGAGATGGGACGGCGAGGTTTCGCCGTGCACGCTTCGCGCCCGCAGAAAGGTGAACGCCCCCGCGATATCGCCGACTACCTCGCCGCTACTCAGTGGAGCTCTCGACCACCGTCGCGTTCGCCCTCACCAGGCCGCTACCTGTCGCCGCAGCGCCGACCATACACTGACCCAGCCCGGGGCCGGTCAGCGAGCCCGTATCCGGAAAACTAAAAGCAGCAACCGATGGAGGTGCGGTTGCTGTTCGTCGAACTGACGAAGATCCTCCGCCGCCGACGAAGACACCGAAGAAACTACCTCGACGACATAACGACACGCCGCCGTCCCGACGAAATCAGAATGCCAATACTACACTGACGAAAGGCGACTTGACGGCGACTTGAGCCGTGATCCGGCGCGAAGACCTAACTGTAACGCAAGACAAAGAACCACCGACCTCAACGTGCTTCTCGAAGAACACGCAGTCACCGCCTCAGTAGACACAGAAGCCGACTACTCCGTCATGAGTGGACCCATCACCGCGCAGTATAGGAAAGTTAATACTACATGGGAAGGCCCTCAAATTCGGACCGCTGGAGGACACCTGATTACGCCGATTGGGATCTGCACGGAAAGAATTACCGTTCATGACCGGACTTACGCTGCCACCTTCGTTATCCTCCAACAGTGTTCACGAGACGTCATTCTCGGCATGGACTTCCTGAATCAACATGGCGCAATTATCGACCTGAAGTCGAAATCGATAACGCTGTCGCAAGATCAAGCGATACCGCCACAGAACTGTCGTAGTCACCACGCCTTGAGTGTGCTGGAAGATCAAGTGAGCATCCCGCCTTGCTCCAGCATGATTATTTCCGTCAGCACCGAAACACCCGCTGACGTAGAAGGCGTCATCGAGGGCCACCAATATCTACTGCTCGACCGTGAAATTTGCGTCGCAAGAGGGATCGCTCGACTCCACGGAGGGCAAGTGGAAGTTATGCTAACCCACTTTAGCGAAGAGTTGAAGCACATCAACAAGGGCACGACAATCGCATATACCGATGAAATTGTGGAAACCAGCAATGCCTTTGTCCACTCGGATTCAGCCGAATCTACCCCGATGAGCATAGTCCCCGAGCCAGACTTCGACGTGAATCCAAGTCTTCCTATGAGTAAGCAGCAACAGATGAGAAGTCTTCTCCGACGATACAAAGACTGCTTTTCGATGTCATCGAGGATTCGACAAACACCAGTTGCAAAGCATCGCATAATAACCGAAGAGAGCGCTCGACCACTCCGCCAGAGCCCTTACCGAGTTTCGACGCGAGAACGTGAAGCTATTAGGCAACAAGTCGACGAAATGCTGCGCGACGACATCATCCAGCCGTCGAAAAGCCCGTGGGCCTCTCCTGTAGTCCTGGTGAAGAAAAAGGACGGAACCCTACGCTTCTGCGTCGATTATCGTCGACTGAACAAGATCACGAAGAAGGATGTGTACCCCCTTCCACGGATAGACGACGCATTGGACCGGCTCTGCAACGCTAAATACTTCTTGTCGATGGACCTCAAGTCTGGCTACTGGCAAATAGAAGTCGACGAGAGAGATCGCGAAAAGATTGCCTTCATCACGTCAGACGGCCTCTACGAGTACAAGGTCATGCCATTCGGACTGTGCTCGGCGCCTGCAACGTTTCAGCGCGTCATGGACACAGTGTTAGCCGGACTGAAGTGGCAGACGTGCCTTGTTCACTTGGATGACGTCGTTGTCTTCGCCGCAAATTTCTACGTTCACCTTAGGCTGCTTGCGACAGTGTTAGAGGCCATTAAGTCATCAGGGATCACTCTGAAGCCGGAAAGGGCCGCTTTCCTTACGATGAGCTTTTGTTCCTAGGCCACGTCATTAGCAAATCAGGAGTACGCCCCGACCCACAGAAGACAGCTGCCATCGCGAAATTCCCGCAGCCAACCGACAAGAAGGCACTGCGCAGATTTCTTGGCATGTGTACCTACTATAGGTGTTTTGTCAAGTACATTTCACGCATCGCGGAGCCGCTAACACATCTAACCAAATGTGATGTCGAGTTCAAGTGGGAAACGCAGCAGGCCAAGGCATTTCAACAACTCAAACGACGCATGCAGTCGCCGCCGGTACTTGCACACTTCGACGAGGACGCCGACACCGAAATCCACACTGACGCCAGTAGCCTAGGCCTCGGTGTTGTCCTAGTCCAGAGGAAAGAAGGACCT
The DNA here is from genome assembly GCF_050947875.1 of Dermacentor variabilis. NCBI lineage: Eukaryota > Metazoa > Arthropoda > Arachnida > Ixodida > Ixodidae > Dermacentor > Dermacentor variabilis. Next base: position 61,132,409 of record NC_134573.1, on the reverse strand, counting down.
GAACGGGTGATATCGTATGCTATCCGGTGGCTGTCAAAAGCGGAAAGCAATTGTTCTACGACTGAAAAGGAATGCCTCGCCATCATTTGGGCTACAGCTAAATTCCGCCCTTACCTCTATGGGAGGCCATTCAAAGTCGTCAGTGACCATCACGCGTTGTGTTGGCTAGCTAACTTAAAGAACCCTTCAGGACGGCTGGCGCGGTGGTGCCTCTGACTGCAAGAATTTGACGTCACAGTAATATACAAGTCTGGAAGAAAACACTCCGACGCCGACTGCTTATCACGCGCCCCCATCGATCCCCCGCCGCAAGACAACGAGAATGACGACGCCTTCCTTGGTATAATAAGCGCGGAACACTTCACTAAACAGCAACAAGCAGACCTGGAGCTAAAACGCCTCGTCGAGTATTTGGAAGGGAACACCGACGTAGTCCCTAGGGCATTTAAGCGCGGGTTGTCTTCGTTCACGCTACAAAACAAACTGCTCGTGATGAACTTCTCACCAGTCCGCGCCAGCTACCTTCTTGTGGTAGCGTCAGCGCTGCGTCCAGAAATACTCCACGCCCTACACTACGATCCAACCGCTGGGCACCTCGGATTCTCCCGGACGCTGTCGAGAATACAGGAAACGTATTGCTGGCCGCTTCTCACCGCCGACGTCACCCGTTACGTCAAGACATGCCGAGACTGTCAACGACTAAAGACACCACCGACAGGCCAGCAGGATTATTACAGCCGATCGAATCTTTTCGCCGACCATTCCAGCAGATTGGGATGGATTTGTTGGGGCCGTTTCCGATGTCAACATCCGGGATTAAATGGATCGTCGTGGCGACGGACTATCTCACCCGCTTTACTGAAACTAAAGCTCTACCAAAAGGCAGCGTAGCCGAAGTGGCGAAATTTTTCGTCGAGAACACCCTGCTACAACGTGGTGCCCCAGAAGTCCTCATCACCGACAGAGGAACGGCTTTTACAGCAGATCTCACCCAAGCCATTCTGCAGTACAGCCATACAAGTCACAGGAGGACAACTGCCTAACATCCGCAGGCGAATGGTCTCACGGGGCGCCTGAACAAGACCCTCGCCGACGTGCTAGCAATGTACGTCGACGTCGAGCACAAGACGTAGGATGCGGTCCTGCCGTATGTAACCTTCGCTTACAACTCGGCGGTGCAAGAAACAACACAGATCCCGCCGTTTAAGCTGGTTTATGGCAGGAACCCGATGGCGATGCTCGACGCCATGCTGCCCCACGTCACTAACGAAGAAATGTTGACGTCGCTAGCTATCTCCAGCGCGCCGAAGAAGCCCGACAGCTCACCCCCCTACGGATCAAGAACCAACAGAGGACCGACAGCCGACACTACAACCTCCGACGACGCTTCGTCGAGTACAAGCCCGGCGACCGTGTTTGGTTTGGACACCGATACGCCGACGAGGACTGAGTGAGAAACTATTACGCCGCTATTTCGGACCCTACAAGGCCATTCGACCTATTGGCGCCCTGGACTATAAGGTCGGGCCAGACGGAATTTCGCATTCACAGCGGCGCCGCACACGATCTGAAGTGGTCCACGTGGTGCGTCTGAAACCCTTTTACGGACGCTAACGAACTTCCTTATTTTTGTTTTCTTTGCTACGGGTGTTTTTCTTTATTACTTTCATTTGTATGCAGCAGCGGGTAGATGCTTCTTAAGAGGGGGGTATTGACACGTGTACTTATCTTTATCGATCGACCACGTTTCGCCGCCTAACAAATGTAATCGGACAGCGCGGGACGCGCCTGCATGTATCCGAAGTTTCTGGAAAGTTATCGATGCTTCTACCCGGCTGCCTGTTGTCGCCGAACCTTGTGTTATCTGATTTCATCGCGTGACGCGAATGGTGTAGAACTATGTGGAAGGCACGCGGGTCCGAACATTCGACGACTGCGATATAAAAGCCTATGCGCTTGACCCGCTGATCAGATTTTCGACGATCGCCGACTGTGTTCGCCGCTCTCGTTGTGCTTTAAGTGTGGCCTGTTTCGTGGGCACAGGTTCGCCCAATAAAAGCTAGTTTTGCCTTTCACAGTATTGCTACTGTGTTCTTTGACGTCCCGACCACGTGACAATAGTTTGTCCGCGATAGTTATACGGGAAGTATACATTCCAGTGACGTCAACTGTGCTGTCAGCGGCCACGTGCACGTCTCGAGTAGTAGGAGGCGTGAACCTTCCTCAGTCTACGATGGAGGTTAATACTCATTTTGGACACCTGGGCTCCAGTATCTATTAATGCCGCCGAAGGGACACCCCATCGACGTGAACATCAAGTAAGTTCTGGTTCGTTGGGTGTGTCAATAGAGGATTTCGACACGATGAAGATAATGCAGCGCTACCTCCAGGAGCTGCATGGTCGAGCTTTCCGTCCGGGAAGGTCCATAATTGGTCAGCGACGAATAGCAGCGTGCCTGGGGAGACGGCGACCGACAGCGCTGAGGTGACGGTAAGGCGAGTAACGACGTGGTTCGGCATATGGCCGGAAGACGGGTAAAAAGAGCTCGAATACGGCGAGTTCCAGGAGGTGCGGCAGTGGCGAGTGATGTGGCAATGCGGAGGCAACGAAATCAAATGGGCTTGTCGTCCGGCGTCCTCCACTCGGTAGGATGGCGGTATCTGGGAGGGGAATACAGATTGTTGAGAGAAGTAGCTGGCGGCACCAGTTGGGCGTCAGGTCGCGAGATGGAGCAGGCAGCAGGAAAACCTAAGTTCGCAAATTTTTGCCGCACAACTGCCTGAATGAGAGAGATCGCGGTGGCTGGTTGGTCAATGCTGGGGTCATGTGGTCGTGAATGGAGTGTTGCAGGACTTGTAGCCTCAAGCTCGCGGCGAACAGTACGTGTGACGTGCTCATTTAAGGGTGGTAAAGCGGTAAGGTCGACGGAAGACGATGTCGCAGTCGTGTTATGGAGCAGGGAGAAGTGTGGAATAACACGACGGCTTTTGGCAAGCTCAAAGCGGCGGCATTGCTTGACAATGACATCGATCATGGGCACATTGTTGAAGACCGACAAGTTGAACGTGTCGTCCCCAATCCCTTTGAGTACGTGGCCGACTTTATCAACCTAGGCCATTTTCTCGTCAATTTTCCGGCAAGGGTCGAGCACGTCTTGTATGTACGAGATATACGATACAGCAGAAGAATGAATTCGGGTAGAAAGCTCTTTACCAGCAGCCAGCTACCGACCAGTGGGATTTCCATAGAGGTCGCTCAACTTCTCTTTGAAAGCATTCCAGCTAGACATCTCGTCCTTATGTGCCCGGAAGCAGACACAAGGAGTCAGACACAGAGAGACAGAGAGAAGCAGACACAAAGAGACACAAGGAGACCATGTAGAATAGGACATTCGCTAGCATAATGTTAGGGTTCCGGTGGTCGTTTCGGCCAACATGCTCATACAGGCTGAGCCAGTCCACAGTGTCGACATTATCTTGGCCAGAGAATACTCCAGGATCGCGGGGATTGGTAACCGTAACGTATGTTGTTTTCTGGGAGTCGCAGGAGTAGAAAGAAACAAGGGGTCATCACTGGGAGCCATGGTGGAAAGCAGGACGGTGCGGCCGCGGCGGAGCTCCGTGCCGAGCACAGGGAGCGGCACCCTCCACAAAACTGTTACGCGAACGAAGGATTAAAAACTCGAGACTATTAACAAAGTATATTAACAAGGGATAACTGCAGCGCTGGCCAGTTCAGCTTTCAGACAGCTTTCATCGTCTTCGTCGGGGCGCCCGCGCACATCGTCCATAACAAACACGCAATATGCATGTATCAATATGAATGTAATTTTTTTCTGCTTTTACGGTAATACTCAATAATCTCGGCGTGGGTCGGTCAACAGGAACGTGCAAGGACGTTCGCGTCCTTGCTTTCGCTTATTGAAGTTGTATAAAGGTTCACAAGCCAGGGAAAAGTGATTGCAGAACAAAATTACACTCACCCTTCTGAACTGTTGGGGGATTTCACGTGCCAGGTGTACGTTACTTCTCCGGCATCCTCGTCAAAGGATGTGCGTTCAACAGTTAGCCACCTCAGTGGTGGTGCGTCAGTGCTTGACACAGCCAGCACCTGGTTCGGCAGGATGGCAACAGCGTAAAAATTAAATAAAGTTGAAAGATTGCATCATAAGCATGACGAATCAAAGCCAAGTAAAATCCGCAGCCCGTATTGGAGCTCGTATTTAAAAAGAACGTTGTTACACTAAAAGTGCGAATCCCAGTCCATGGCGATGTTGGTAATAATAACTAGTGATAATAATAAGTCATATTAAGTGGTCCTCGCCATACAAAGACGAAGACCACTTACGAGCAAAAGCCTTTGTGAATGCAACCCCTTGTTCCGTAACTCATGTTTATGAAAGCCATGCTGCCCCTATTGACAGTTTCGACGTTGAATCGCATAAAAGGTCCGCAAATACCAGTAATTATGAATTTGTACGTGAAATCACTATGTTCCTGCCACAATCTAGACACAGAGTGTCCCTGCTGTCATACACGCAGCCTCATAAAACCATAAACGATTCTACGCAAGAAGGACCTAGTGTATGTTATTGGGAGTCAAATGGACAAAATTCCAGTTAAGTTTTCGCTCCATGCAATCAAAATACAAAATTATAATAATTAAACCAACTTTCTTTTATTATTTATCTAGTCAGTATAACAATTAGGTGTTTGTAGAGAATCGTGAGGGGCTACAACCTGTGATCGTTCTAACCAGGTACGCTTCGCATCGCTAAAGTTGAAAGCGGGGCTAGTAGATTGCAAACGTCATTATACATGGTTACAGCGGTACATGTTGCATGAATATGATATATAGCCTTAAATAATGGTTCCATAACGAGTAACCTTGTGCAGCTCGTCTTCGTCTTCCCAAGTGATGTGAAGTATGTATGATAATATGCTTTGCATCTATAGGATTTTTCGGGCGAAGAGAGGAGCCACCAGAAATATAAAAAAATAAGATTATTACTACGCGTCCACGCGCACAAGATATGAACGCAAGCTGGCAACATGTCAGTGAAGCGTATGTCAACCATGGCACAACGCGGACTTTTCGAAAACGCGACACCTCCCGGCAACTACTGTGCATCAACATCAATAACGCCTGCCGTTCTGGCGAGCAAGCCTGAGATGAATGGCTAGCGTTCCCACTGTGAGGGTTGAATCACGCTATGAGCCTTGTGCGCGGATGCGTATTCATGTGGTATGCGTTTCATATGTTGCGCGCATTCCAGCCCAGCATTCGTATATATATATATATATATATATATATATATATATATAAAGCTCGTGATATATGCAACGCTGGAAACATCCGTATTTATTGAATATTTTTCGGAGAGGTTGGTTCCTGTCTGGTGCCAGATAGTTCTTTGACAAGCTAGCAATGCTTGTAATTTACTCAATGTAAACGATTAGGAGCAAAAAACACGTAGACACTCGCGTAGAATCACTTCGCGTGCACATCAATATATATGTTCAGGCAGCTTATATGTTCACACCACATTAAAGTTGACCAAGCACATCTTCTAGGGCAGCTGCAAATGAGGTCTCAGTCGAGCGCCACATTCCAAGTAGAGCACTCCCCGGATCAGACACAGGAGTCACAGGAGCACGAAAATACAGGGAAGCACGCAAACGAAAATATCTACTATTTCACAAGGACAAGAGCATAAATATTAGCGGGACGAATAAACCGATGAATTGAATCATGTTAGGATACAGCAACTTTCTTATATTTCTAATTATTCCAAGAACTGTAGTAACACGCGCTCAGCAATGTGTTTTAATTTTTCTGATGCCGATGAACCCTAAATTTCTCCTAATGGCAGTAGTCGATAAAGCATGTGCTTTTGTCAACAGCACTCATGCACTAACATCCAGTGCTCAATCACTCTCTTTTTTCCTCGTTCTATTCCCCATTTTCCGTACCCACAGTTTAGGATAGCAAACTGCACGCTGCTCTAGTTGACCTCCCTGCCTTTCCTCTCCTTGTTTTCTCTCTTTACTTTTCTTACGCAGAGTGTCCTTATTCTTACAGGTTAAAAGCTGATGCTGAATGTGTTGTTCAGCCTCTTGATTGATTTCATATAGACTCCTGATGAATATATGCAAATCCTTAATTATCACTTTGGCAAGTATAAAGAGAATCAAAATTTAATATATTGACTATTAAACGTCTTGTTGGACAACAAACTATACAGAGCTTACTAATGGCGAGCAGAAATCAGCGAATGAAATACAACTTGATCAGGCTCAGAGGACTGCCACAGACAATAAGCCAGTCACGGTGCTTGCTTCCTTGCAAAAGATTTCGCGCAGCTTGTAGAAGATAGGCAGCAAAGTAGATGTTAAAGTGGTTTTTTCTGCCCCAGAAAAAAGTATCCTTGTTCCATACGCGTGTGACTGCTCATGCCACACGCCAAAATATTTGCAATACTAACCATAAGAAGCAGTTTGGAGCATGCGCCCTCGGAGTGGTTTACATGATTCCATTGACTTGCGGAAAGTAATACGCTGTCCAAAAAGGCAGACGTATAAATGATCGATTGAAAGATCACCTTTAGAATGTTTATACTCCCATGCAAGGTCATCTTGACATTCACTGCAGAGACTGCCATTGTAACCCTGAATTTGAAAACTGCGGCGTAATTTCCAAACAACAAGAACAGCTTACACGTGAAATCATAGTCTTACAAGATACAGCGACTGGGCTACCTTTGCATCAGCATGCCTTCTATTGCCCTAAAAACACGAAATCAAGTATCCGGCCTTGATGCGATAGGGCTCATGTGTGATTTAATGCAAAAGTTGCTTTTTTTTCATTACTTTTGCTCATACAGCCCTGGTGATTTCGGAAATAAAGATCAGTTAAAGTCAGCGCCTGTCTTGTGTTCTTCCTTAAGTCCTCGTCTTTTGCACTGTGCAAACATGTCGAGAATAAAATACTTTGATTTTCGTAGAAGGAACAGTTCTTTATTGAAGGATTCTTAATTGATAGCTGGCAACAGTGTACTGAATAAACTATTATTGATACGTATGCTTAAACTTATACCACTACAACATAACAGTAGACAATTAAAACCTAATGGAAGAGTTCACTTTCAATTATTTTGGTAATGTCTTGTGAATGTCGATATTTATGTAGCGCCCCACCACTCAGTATTATCTCAAAGTGCCTCTAGATTTTGTGGGGTTGAGAGCGTATAGTTTACTGAATTCACAAAGAACAATTACCTTCTTTAAGATAAAGGAAGTAGCTTTGAAGCACACAAATCAACAATGGTTCCACACACTAGCGAAAGAATAACCCTTTGCGACACGGCGTCTACAATTGTACACGCGATTTTCACGAGCTTTTTTGCGAGCTTCTATCGTCGTCATCAACACTTGGGCCATTGGAGCCGCATTCGAATTTACCGCTCTACCGGACGGTGCTGCCATCTCGTGATTGCCGCGCCAAATGCATTACCAAAACAAGAAAACAAGATGGACGCCTCGACGTTCTACGGCGCGTCAAGTAGGTGCTCTTGGCTTTATCTTTTCTGCCTATTTAAAACGTTGATTAAGCTGGAACTAAAGCTGTGGACCTGATAACTAAGTGCTATAGATAAGAATAATACGGAATTATTTTTTATTGTACTACTGGTTAGGAAACGGTGGTCATGTTTACGATGGCGTGTCTATTTGTACACAACGTGTCACAAATGCACCGTTTAGGCGGCCGCCGGTTCATCCTGCTGTAACTGCGGCGAATGTCGCTTTTCTGCTTTACTGAGCCTTTTTTTCCTTTTATAGGCATCCAGACTCATGCGAGAACAAGACGCAAGACTCCGAACTCGTCAGTAGACCAGCTTTTTGACGCCATCATGAATGGAGATGTGTCAGACGCCGATCTTTCTGACGATGAAGTCGCCGATGTACAGGCAGCTCAAGCGGTAAGTGGCAAATAGCGAAATTTCTTGTTAGCAGTTGCATCATTTTGCCTTTACGTTTGCAGGTAACTGCATCGAATGAGGAGCATGACCCTAAAATGCATCCTGCAGACGACGAGGGTGATCTCAGTGACAGTGATGAGATGCCTGCGAAAAAAGTGAAGCATGTCAAGTGGCTCTCCAAACCTTTCGATCCAGTGGACACGCGCTGCACCTACCACCCGCTTGGCGGATCAACGCCAGAAGAACCGCTAAAGTATTTCATGAAGTATTTCACCGATGAAGTGTTCGAGGACTTCACGAAGTACACAAATATTTATGCCTTGCAGAACACAGGAAACGAACTTTCGTGCTCCGTGCAAGAGATGAAAGTGTTTTTTGGAATTCTCATTTACATGGGTGTCCTGAAATTCCCACGTGTCCGCATGTATTGGCAAAGCGGTACCCGAATTTCTGCAATTGCAGATGCAATGGCGGTAAACAGATTTTTTAAATTGCGAAGCGCATTGCACATAACTGACCAGAATGAGCCAAGGGATGCATCCAGTGTGGACAAGTTCTGGAAGGTGAGGCCGCTCCTCGATGTCATTAGGTCCCGGTGCCTTCAGCTTGAAGAGCTTGAACATAACTGCATTGATGAGCAGATGGTGGCATTTACAGGAAGGGTCCCAGCAAAACAGGTGGTGAAAAGTAAGCCAAACCCTGTTGGTGTGAAGATCTTTGTGCGATGCAGCACCGATGGTCTGGCGCATGATTTTGAACTCTATCAGGGCAAAGGCACAGGAGTAGACCGGGAGTTCTCCTACCTTGGTCTAGGGGGCTGTGTGGTAATGAGACTTGTGGAGTCATTCCCACAGCACCGCAACCTGAAATTGTTCTTTGACAATTACTTCACGTCCGTGCTGCTTCTGAGGGAGCTAAAAGGTATTGGAATCCTTGCCACGGGTACGATCAGGTGCAACAGGCTGCTGGGTTGTAAGCTGAAGGGCGAAAAAGAAATGCGAAAGGAGGAGCGTGGGAGCACCGATGTCAAGGTGACAGAGGAAGGAGACGTTGCCCTTGTGCGATGGAAGGACAACAATCTGGTCACGGTGGCCTCAACACAGGTTTCCACTGGTGAAGCTAGGGCTGTGAGCAGGTGGAGCTCCTCGAAAAAGGAGCGCATCGAGGTAGAATGCCCACAGGCTATACTAGAGTATAATCGCCACATGGGTGGGGTTGATAAGTTGGATTTTATCATGTCGCTCTATCACATCAGAGCAAAGACAAAAAAATGGCCTGTAAGGGTAATTTCACACCTCACCTCATTTGCGCTTGCAAACTCATGGTTGCAGTATTTAAGAGATGCTTCTGCTGAAGGCCTTGTCCGAAAGAACACGATGGACATGCTACAGTTTCAAACCGATACTGCCATGAGCCTGCTTGTTTCCGAGAAACCTTTGGAGAAGAAGCGAGGGCGACCAAGTGCGGAAAGCTTACAGAGGGTATCAAAAGCACCTCATAATAGTGGACCCCTCCTTACAAACACTGTTCGTTTGGATGGTAAAGCGCACTGGCCTCAGCACGTGGATGCACGATTCCCACAGCGTTGCCGGAAGCCTGGATGCAATTCCAAATCACGAGTTCGGTGCAGGAAGTGCGAAGTGTTCTTGTGCCTGTCCGCCACTAATGACTGTTTTTATGAATATCACACCAAGTAAGCAAGAAGGCTGATCAGCTGATGACCAAAGAGGAATTTTTTATCGCTCTACCTGCAATATTTTCATGCAATAAAGCCTTCGGTTGACTTTTGCTGACTTAGTTGTATTGAGTCACAGTGTGTACATATGAGGACGCGACCTAATTTATTAAGTACCTAAGGTACCGGCTTGTTTATGGTTTTTTACTGAAATATTGTTCATCAAGAGTGCACACAGGCAGTTTCAAAATTTTCTGATGACTATATCCTAATGCGTGTCGCAAAGGGTTAAAAACAGAACTCATGCGGCATTTCTTCCTCTCTTTCGTACAGATATGACAACGTAGTTCACTTCTTTCATTTAAAAATTATACGACAGATACAGCACACCTTGTTGAAACCTGCATTCGCCAAATATTCCTAGAGATGTGTAACTAGTGCTTAACTCTGTCTTGGTTTCTGCATTATTGTATGTGAGAAGAAGCCCGTGTCGAAAGCCTATCTGCAAACCACATCATAAACCTTCAAACCTGAATTACGCAGCTCCTTCACATCCAATCGCCTTCGTGAGTTCTTTGACTCTCCCATCCTATGCAACGTAACAGACGCGGAAATCATCTTAAACGGGTAGTTGGCCTTGGCACAAAAGCAGCACACGCGCCAGTGTGGCCTGATGGTTAGAATCCGGCTTCTATGCAGGGGGAGCGAGGTTCAATGCCACCATCGGGAATGTAATACATTTTCTATTTTTCCGTGCTAGCCATTCAGCAAGACTGCAGAAGCAAGCAACTGTCACCTGTAGGAATCTTCGCAAAATTTTCCAAATACATCTTCCATTTGAAACGTATTTCCTTCATCAGATGACTGTGTTAGAGCAAAATAGAGCATGGCCGTGGAACAACACTGCAAGGAAAGTCTGCTATTTCTTCGTCCTGGTTCCAATCGTATTACGTTAACACAGCCCAGGATATACTCTCTGCGCCGTAGAGACTGCACCTCATGTTTTTTGCCTAACTCCATCATGTGCATGCGTAATAGAACATGTAACGTATTGACACCGTCATCAAGCTAAGAAACTGACGCCCAAATAAACGTTTTTGTCCACCAGGGATGCTATAACCTTAAACTATTCATACTTCTTTATTCCAATCCTGCCACCGGTTATCTACGATTTGTTAAAAAAATCCGGGCCACCCTCCTCCCCTTTGTCTATCTGTCACGTTACACCAAGGAAACTGCGTATTACCCCATATGGTATGCTTTGTGCAATCTTATTACGCATCATTATACTGAAAAAAAATTATGTCTGTTTCGACGCCTCTTTAGCCCTGTGCTTTTGGTCAAACGTTTTCCGGCTGCGCCCACTTCGCCTCTCTGTCACGCGACGTCAAAGAACCGCGAAAACAGACCACGCCAAACTGACGTGTACATTTAACGCGCACACATCTGTTTGGCGTGGTCAATTACGCTGTAATACGCTACACGTTATAATACGCCGCACAAAACATTTCTTTTTCTGATTGCCCCAGATTCATCATCATCATCATCAGCCTGGTTACACCCACTGCAGGGCAAAGGCCTCTCCCATACTTCTCAAGCTATCCCGGTCATGTACCAATTGTGGACATGTTGTCCCTGCAACGTTCTTAATCTAATCCGCCCAACTAACTTTCTGCCGCCCCCTGCTACGCTTCCCTTCCCTTGGAATCCAGTCCGTAACCCTTAATGACCATCGGTTATCTTCGCTCCTTATTACATGTCCTGCGCACGCCCATTTCTTTTTTTTTATTTCAACTAAGACATCATTAACTTGCGCTTGTTCCCTGACCCAATCTGCTCTTCTCTTATCCCTTAACGTTACACCCATCATTCTTCTTTCTAGAGCTCGTTGCGTCTTCTTCAATTTAAGTAGAACCCTTTTCGTAAGCCTCCAGGTTTCTGCCCCGTACGTGAGTACTGGTAAGACACAGCTGTTATACACTTTTCTCTTGAGCGATCATGAAAACCTGCAGTTCATGATCTGAGAATGCCTGCCAAACGCACCCCAGCCCATTCTTATTCTTCGGATTATTTCAGTCTCATGATCCGGGTCCGTGGTGACTACCTGCCCTAAGTAGACGTATTCCCTTACCACTTCCAGTGCCTCGCTACCTATCGTAAACTGCTGTTCCCTTCCGAGACCCCGTTCCAAGAGGACCAGAGGATGGCGGCCCGCCCACCGCTCTAGCACTGCCTACTCGGAGCTGCCGGTGAGCAAGGATTTATCTGGGTTTAATATAAATACTTTCATGGTGGTATAACATTACCGAGCTGCTTCGGCACGTGTACGACATCTCTACGCCAACGCTTTTTCGCTGATGATGCGTTCTGAAGCCAGTTTTCATCTTCCGTTGCATGCCACCGCGATTTTCCAGCAGCCACCGCAAGTGAAGTAAAGGGAAGCAGACACTCTTCTCATCCAGTTATCTATATCTCATATGTTTTACATCGAAGACCACGATAGACAAGGAGAGAAACACACATAGGGCGCCACTTCCAACGCTCGTTATTCAGGAAAAAACGCCCCTACTTAATCCAAGGAGTGCTATCCCAGTTTTTCTGGGCGCTTCCCCTTCAGGAAAAGCAATTGTTTTTGCGATAATAATATTGATGAAACACTCATGCACCAATTACCTGTCTCAAAGATCATTTTGGCCTCAATCACTAACCTAAACGTTTCCCGCGGCTTGTGGCCACCACAGGGCAGGCGTGCAAATTTGGCAAAATCAGTCATGGAGAAAAGAATAGTTTTACCTGAACGCGAATGCGTACGGACGAACTGGCATAGCGTTCCTTGAATAAAATAGTGGCGTTTCTTCATGTTGGAACATGGTTTGAAGTGGCGTCCTGTACTTTTTGTTTCTCTTCTTGTCCGCCATCGCCCTCGCGCCTTTTACATCAGGTCATACTCAACCAACACGCCCAACCATCCATCCTAACGCTGGTTATCAACTTTCACTGTGCTGGCTTGGCCACATCAAAAATTTCTCCACTTGTGCGTACTCCTCGCCTCTTGTCAATTAACTAGAGAAAAACCACTCAATGTAGGCAATGCTGTTCACTTTCAAATAAAAATTAACCTCCCGTAAACCAGCTGTGTGTTTGACTAGGCTTTTCAAAGGAAGCTGTGGAATACGGACCAATGCTTGCGTCTGCAGTTGCAGAAATTTGATTTCAGGAGGTTAGAATCAGAACTTATTTGAATAGTTTTACGTGGTAGAGCCCCAAGTCAATATGATTTAAAGACTTCCAAACTGCAGCAATTCTAAACAATGCTGCGGGAAATGAATTAAAGGAACCGTACATACGCGCAAGGCGTCGACTGGATCGCTGCTGCTTCCCTTCTTGCCGAAGCATACAGCCGCTATTGAAGCCACAGCAAGCACAAAGATAGTTAAGGACCGCATACTGTTTTCGTTCTGAAGAGGTTGGCGCAAACGTTGCTCCTCTAGCGAAAGATATATGCGAATGAGCCACTTATTTCATTATATATATATATATATATATATATATATATATATATATATATATATATATATATGTGTGTGAACATAAACGGAAAGCTTGTTTAGACTTATTGACAAACTAAACCACACATGAACAACAGAATTCACCTTTTTCCAGCAATAACAGTTTTAATATCGTTTAGTCTTTTGCTCGTGCCCCCTTCAACAAAGAAGATTGATTTATGTGCTGACAATTTACCTTCAAAAATATGTCGTCTCAATGACATTATACTACATCGACACTATTAAACTAAAGGCATTGTGCAACGAATTATGGGAGCTTCGGAGAGGGTGAAGCATCACGGTCTAAAAAGCTAGAAAAAAAAGAAATTGGACTTTTCCTGCAGAACGAAAGGTCAACAGCACCCTCAAAAGGGGTGAGTGGCTTCAAATTTTTCAGCATGAAATATACGCTTGCGGTCATTCCAGGTCAAATCGGGGGACATTGCTCGGTATACAGCTGCAGTAATGCCTAATAAATTTTTCAAGCAGTTGTCACGGAATGACGCAGCTGACAGAGCTGTTTCTTTTACTGTGCGTGTGTACAGGGAGCGAAAGTTTTGCACTCCGCTCCGTGAAAACTGAACATTTCGATATTTTTTACCTCAGCGTGCATTTGACATTTAATGCACAACCGATCGATGACTGCTCTCGCGTTGTACCTGCTAAGTACTCTCGTCTGACTTTATTAAGGGGAATGTCTCATACACATATAGAAATGCATACTCAAAGTCCGTGTTTCACTTCTTGTGTTTTCTACTTTCGAGTGTTCTTATATACTATTGCAGAATATTTATGATTTCGTAAGACCATTAAAAGAATTATCTAATGAAACAATTACTACTGTTAGAACCACGGGCTATTTGGTATACAAAACCAAGAACAGTAAAAGAGGCCCTTTCGACTGAATTAACGTGCTCACTGAATGTTAAGATACATTGAAAGTGAACACATATATTTTTGGTTAGATTGTTTTTCTTCAACAGTATGCCATCCGACGTGCATGGAAAATTGAAAACGCAGTCTTTCTTCATTAAAATGCATTAAGCCGTTTCTTTCATTGTATGAGTACGCCATTAGAGCTGCACGACTTCACCAATTAATTAACACTGCTTTACACGTGTAATGTATTTGGCGAGCAGTTTTATGTCGCCTGCATACGGTACCAGTTTTCGTCTTTATTTCAATTAGCGAGATCACATATGACCGCATTCAAAATATCAGACCTAAAAATTCGACCCTTGGGAAAACCACGGCGCGCGATGTATGCTTCTTATAAACTTACTGATACACAAACAAAATATTTCCGTCCATACATGTAACCCTTAAGCAGAAACCAATGAACCTCACCGTCACCATACATGTTCACCACATATACTAGAATGTGATGAATCATCTAATGAAAAGCTTGGGAAAAGTATAACGCAGTCTACCTCCTCTCCACCCTCAACAATCGATGCAACATGATTTAAAAAAGACAATAGTTCGTGGTCTGTGGATCGCCCAAGCATAAACGATGTTGTAACAGCGAAAACAGAAAGACAAATGCCTGAACTATGGGTAACGGATAAAGCAGCAACATCTGTGAATAGTCCTCCACATTCCCCCTGTCACCAGACATACGCACTGAAAAGCAAAATTTTCATACGTTCTGGAAACAACCTTTGCTCCAAAAATAAAGGCAAAATGTGCTCAAGAGGCCCACTAAACAAACATGCACACCCGTTTACCGTGAAACCTAGGACGCCATTAAATGCTGAAGAAGTTTTGGGCTTCAGTGACCGTATAGCAACCACCAAATCGAAGGACGTCACCGCATTCATGACGACGTTTTCACCAAAATAGGTGCCATAGCACAAGTTCGTCATGCCTACTGCCACTAGTTAATAGACAAATAAAAAATAGGCGAACACCTGAGAGATAGCATGAGGGGAAGCAGTTCCTTGGTTGGATCTCCCACTGTCACCAATACACGCATGAAAGCGAGTATAATGAAACCAGATAAGAAAGCCCTTGGTCTATTTTTAATGCTAACACGCACATTCAGGATGTTCCTTATCAGGTTTTCAATTCCAAAATGGCCCCCTGGAGAAGCAAGCTGCCATGCCATCATCATCATCAGCCTGGTTACGCCAACAGCAGGGCAAAGGCCTCTCCCATACTTCTCCAATTAGCCCGCTCATGTAGTAATTGTGGCCATATTGTCCCTGTAAGCTTCTTAATATCATCCGCAACCTAACTTTCTGCCACCCCCTGCTACGCTTCCCTTCCCTTGGAATCCAGTCCGTAACCCTTAATGACCATCGGTTATCTTCCCTCCTCGTGACATGTCCTGCCCGTGCCCCCATTTCTTTTTCTTGATTTCAACTAAGATGTCATTACCTCGCGTTTGTTCTTTCACCCAATCTGCTCTTTTCTTATCCCTTGACGTTACACCTATCATTCTTCTTTTCATAACTCATTGCGTCGTCCTCAATTTAAGTAGAACCCTTTTCGTAAGCCTCCAGGTTTCTGTCTCGTACGTGAGTACTAGTAAGACACAGCTGTTATACACTTTTCTCTTGAGGGATTATGGCAACCTGCTGTTCTGGTCTGACAATGCCTGCCATACGCACTCCAGCTCATTCTTATTCTTCTGATGATTTCAGTCTCATGATCGGGATCCGCGTTTACTACCTGTCCTAAGTAGATGTAATCCCTTACCACTTTCAGTGCCTCGCTACCTATCCTAAACACCTGTTCTCTTCCGAGACTGTTAAACATTACTTTAGTTTTCTGCAGATTATATTTGTAGACCCACCCTTGTGTTTTGCCTCGCCAGCTGAGTGAGCATGCATTGCAGTTGGTCCCCTGAGTTACAAAGCAAGCTGCCATGCTATCATCCAGCTGCCATGTACGAACTTCCAAAGCTGGACCTTCTCGATATTGATGACCCGTTAGTCGTGAAAGTTGTGTCGTAGTCCTTCATTTTGATAGGTGCCACGCCACAAAATGCTTGGAGGCCTTCTCTGCCGATGCTAAAGAAATATATTATCCTATCCCTCACAATGACCTTGTTGAATGTGTCGAGGATTTTATTGACAAACATGGCGCCACAAGGTTTTCCCAGGACGCAGGTGTTCCAGTACAAGGGCTTATAAAGTTCTTGCGTTTTTATCTGTGGTCAACGTTTGTACAGTGGCGCAATAGACAGCATCTGCGGAAGGAAGTCATTTTTCTAGCGTCGTGTCTACCTCCCGTCCTTAGTAGCCCATGTTAGGTAGATCTATATTGTTGCATATATGTACGCCTTATCAGGCTACCAAGTTTTCAGGAAGCTTTTAGATTTGTCGAGGATTTTTTAGTACTTCTAGCTTGCCGTAGTATTTTTCAACAAAATGTGCTAATGACTTTACAATTTTTCTCGAACGTTTAGGACGTCATGACCTGAATTTTGAAGTGCCTGTCGACAATACGCTTCTGTTTCATGATGTTCAGTTCATCTATAATATCAGTACGACCAAGTGGGCTTACAACCCATGAGCTAACAAACCTCTTCTCCGATTTCATTGAGCGCATTCGAAGTTGGTAAAGAGGGCCATAACTAGCATGTGTTTCAAAATATCCCTTAAAATCATGCCCACACCTAATCAGAGTCAGTCTCCAGCAGCAGTCAGCGCGTCTTCAGGAGGCTGGTTATCCTAACAATGTGTTGGCGTCGGAGGCGGAAAGGTTGCCAAAACAGGAACGTTCCAGAAATTGCCCCGTGAAAATTCCAGAGCTAGCGGCCACGAGCAGGTGAAAACAGCCG
This sequence comes from Dermacentor variabilis, assembly GCF_050947875.1. Taxonomy (NCBI): domain Eukaryota; kingdom Metazoa; phylum Arthropoda; class Arachnida; order Ixodida; family Ixodidae; genus Dermacentor; species Dermacentor variabilis. The sequence goes on along the minus strand of NC_134573.1, from coordinate 61,115,420 downwards.
TGATTCAACACAGACCTGGTATCACATAGCCTGAAAACATAGGAAGTCATGCTGACCTACGAACTTTTTCTTTACCTCCAAATAAGCTAAGCACCTTGTGTAAAACCCCTAACCCAATGAGGACGGTGGTCTATTGTATTCCGTTGTGATGTGGTAAATGCTACATAAGCCAAACCGGAAGATGTATCAATGAACGTTAAGACAGCACATAAAGAAGTGTCCGAGTTTATCAAGCAGCAGTTTTCTTACATTTCATTCCAAAACATCTCCATGTCGGCCATGCTGCCCACTTCTAGTAGATACCACTATTATAAATAAGATAAGCGCGAGTGTGTAAGACGGATAAAAGAAGCGGAAGAAAACCTTTTGGCCACTGGCCAATGCACCAGCAAAACATCGCTATCATTGTCCGCGAATGAGTTAGGTTTTTTGAGCATGGCACGAAAGCTGACCACTTTTGCAATATGTCATTCAGGTTTTCTTGTGTTTTCATTATGTACCGGGTTTAGATTGTTTTCGTTTCATCATATGCTATCGTTTGGAAACTGCGGGTATACAGAAGCACGTGTGCGATAACGTAGAACCCTGCTATTGGGCATACGCGCCAGCCACCGTTAGAAAAAAAAAAAGCGGAAAGAACGACGTTGTTCTAATAACTGTACGTACTCGTACTATGCATCTCGTCATACAAAGTGCAGAGCTTCGCATCGCCAGCGAACATTGATAAAGATGTTGGATATTGCGGTCACGGATAACACTGTGTAGCGAAGCGTGGTGAACAGCAGCACTGTTTCGAAGCATAAACATTCGAGAGCTACTTCCTTGGGAAATATGTCCGTCTGTCTGAAAGGCGTTAAGCGATGCGCTCCATAACGTATACATCAGGTCCTATGGGGTATATCTGAAGGTACCTTGCATAAAACGCTGGGACAGGCGCCTAAGGGTTGGGCTCTCAAAAAAAGAGAAACCATGACTGAAAAAAAAGGCCTCGCTGGAAGGTAATGTGCACGTAACCATCTTACCGGCTATCGGCGGCCAGTGAAATGCCGTAAACTGCCGTTTTCGACAAACGGAGGCGCGGTGGGATTGCCTGCAGTCACCCGAAGATCATCCTGCGTTCGCCTTTGTTTTCGACAGCGCCAACCGCCTACCACTCTTACTCGGTTTCTAGGCTATTTGCCACGCGTTCGCGTATTCTCGCTCATATTGCTCACAATAGTACGTGTATGTTCAAGGTTGATATCGCTGTGTACGTCGCACGACCTATCCCGAAAGTAAAAATTTGCGTTCTTGATGGCGCTTGTCTTCGTCTTCATTTCTTCTTGTGTCGTTCTTATGCTGCGCTATCCAGACACGTTTCCATGATCCTCCCAAAAATGTACATAATTTCTGCAGCAACAAAATCTTGTGAACGACTGCCCTTAGGCTCGTCTTCTCCTCACGAAATGGGTAACCAGCTGTAGGGAAAATCTTGACATTGATTCCTCTTGCTGCTGCACAGTAGGGATGCTCTGCGCAACGGAAGACTGTCTAGGGAATCTTTCTTCGGCGAGTAGCCCATGAGCCACAGTTCTTCTGCTTCTTCATCGCCATTGCAATACATATACTTTTTTTATTTTTTCGTCATTTTGATCCGAATGTGTGGTATCATGCCACTCTTGAAATTGATTCTTCGCTACCATTCCCAGCTCTGTTAATGTTCTTCCATTTCTTGCTGGATGGGCCGCTACCAAACTCACAGCGCTACCTCCATTCACATGTCGGGTCGTCCGTCTCTCGCCTGAATACCATCACCTCTAGCAGTCGGAGGTCTTAATACCTAAAAACAAGATTCACCACCGTTTTCAGTGCCGTGAAGATGAAAACATTTCAGCAGAACTCATCTTAGGATGACTCAAAGATAATCCAATTAACATTCTGGCAATGTAGCGGCCACGTAGCGACATACCGAATTGTCGAAGGCACCTTTCTTTAGAACCTGCATTTGTACCGCTGAGATTTCTGGTGTTTCAGCTATATGTGACACACACTGTCTCACCGATCGGCCTCCTTTGGTGTGGCCCTCTCTTGCCTGAACTCTGCATAACCGCGATCGATAAACGACGACTGTATGCCGACGGCGCATACAGGGACGATGATAATGGAATTACGAAAAGGGAATAACATCGATGCAGCGATGAAGGTAGTGTGACGCCACCATGACGACAAAGAGATAACAATTACAAGTGGCAGCAGTGGCGGCGGAGCCGACATATTTACTTACGTTGATTGTCCTACACACAGGTTTTTGCCTGCCTCGAGCCGCAACGACGTCGACTGCCACTTGGGGACTTCACGGCTGCGTCTGCGCGGGATTGTTCCCGTTTTGCCACATCATACCTTCTTCGGTGGGGTGGCATACGCGCTTACAGCTGAGGTAGCTTTCCGAGTGGAATCAGCGCCCCCTGACCTTCAATTGGCACTGCCCCTGGCTATAAAGGACCTGCATCGTCTACCTGACCGGCACTTTGGCAGCAGTGGCGGCGGAGCCGACATATTTACTTACGTTGATTGTCCTACACACAGGTTTTTGCCTGCCTCGAGCCGCAACGACGTCGACTGCCACTTGGGGACTTCACGGCTGCGTCTGCGCGGGATTGTTCCCGTTTTGCCACATCATACCTTCTTCGGTGGGGTGGCATACGCGCTTACAGCTGACGTAGCTTTCCGAGTGGAATCAGCGCCCCCTGACCTTCAATTGGCACTGCCCCTGGCTATAAAGGACCTGCATCGTCTACCTGACCGGCACTTTGGCAGCAGTGGCGGCGGAGCCGACATATTTACTTACGTTGATTGTCCTACACACAGGTTTGTGCGCAATCTTTTATGTTTCCTTTTCTTACTTACTCCGTCACTGCTGCCAAACGTGAAGTGTAAATGCCCGGTACTAGGGTGATGCCTGAACTAACCAGGTTCCTAAAAGACATTCGGCAAGACATGCGTGATATGCGAAGCGCTATTGAAAAAGAACTCCGAAAGGAATTCAAAGATATGAAACATTCCATTGATTTCTTCAGCACCCAGTTTGACGCAATGACGACACGGTGTGCTGCAATTGAAAAGGAAAACGCTTCCTTAAAAAAAGGAAAACGCTGCTTTGACAGCCAAATGTCAGGAACTTGTAGGGCAAGTGTCTGGCCTTGAGGAGAGGGTGACAACCCAGGAACAATACTCTAGAAGCAGAAACGTTGCAATTAAAGGTGTGCAATTCACTGAAAATGAAAATCTTTTTGCAGTAGTAGCGAAGCTCGGCAGCCTGGTCAATGAGCCTATCTGTGACGCAGACATCGACGTTTGTCACCGTGTGCCGCGGAAAGACGGTAGCTGTCCGAATATTGTCGTTCAGTTTCGTTCGCGTTCAAAGCGTGATGGGCTCATTGAAAAGGCGCGAAAGAAGCGTATATCCGCCACTGAATTCGGTCAATCTGGTCATGCTTCTATTTTCGTAAATGAGCACCTGTGCCCAACACTAAAGAAGCTTCTTGGGCAAGTTGTTGCGCGGAAGAAAGACAAACAGTGGAAGTACGCGTGGACTCGGGATGGTAGAATTTTCGCGCGGAAAACTGACACGTCACGGGCACTACGCATATCTGCAGTCCAAGACCTTGATAAAATGGAGTAAGCACTTGCTAGTGTGCATCGGGCGTCGTCCTTACTGCAGCAGTTAAACATGGCTGAAAGACTGTTCACACCAACTGACGTTGGTAAAATATTTTCTAAGAGAAGTAAGTGCACGTCCTTTTTACATTTAAACACGCAATCTACACGCAATAAGGACGATGATCTCAACGCATTGCTGTCTTCTTTTGGTTTTTTATTTGACATTGTCATGCTGTGCGAAACATGGTATCGCAACGAAGAAGTGTTGCAAATATCAGACTATGTCTCTCATTATCTGAATCGCTGCAATAAAAAAGGCGGCGGTGTCCTGTTGCTTACAAGGACTAACTTGCATTGCGAATTGTTGAAAGACTTTACTCAAATTACTGCTGACTTTGAAATTTTGACTGTTCTTCATGGTCGCAGCATTTTTTCTGTGGTATATCGCCCACCGGGAGGGAATGTGGTTAATTTTCTTAAATACATCGACAACCTGCTATCCTGGGTTAACGATAACGACTACAGTTTAGTTTTGGGTGGTGATATTAATATTAACATGTTACACGATAGCCCACTTCGCAGAGACACATTGCGGGTACTTGAATCAAATGCTTGCATTAATACAATTACTGCTCCTACTCGTGTTCAAGGTGACAGCCAAAGTTTACTCGATGTTTTCATTACGAATTTTGACACAGAAAACATTGAATCGGGCGTAATCACTGCTCACGTCAGTGACCACTTGCCTATCTTTCTACTTATTAATTCACCTGCGTTGCCCTCGCGTCTTTCTAAAGATCAACACTTCACATTTCAGGATATTAACCCATTCACACTTGAGAAATTTCGCAACGAAATATTGCGCATAAACTGGCAAGACGTGTATAACGAAAAAGACTGTGACAAAGCGTACGAGTTGTTTTTATCATTTTTTCAGAGCGCTTACAGAAAGTCGTTTAAACGCAAAACAAAAAAAGCCAGAAAAGCAAGGAAACCTTGGATTACTGACAGTACGTTGAATTTGATCAAACAAAAAGATGCTCTTTTCAAGCAATTCCTAGGCACAAGGGATGCAACAGATTTAGCAGAGTTCAAAAAATTCCGGAATAAAGTTAATGGTACTCTAAGGGCAGCAAAAGCGCAATACTTCGAGAAATTATTTAATCAAGAAACGATAATGCGAACCGATATCACCTGGAAAAAACTAAACAGTTTACTTCGTGTAAACAATCAGCCAGAGAATGCAGAAGACTTAGAAATAAATAATCAGCCGACATCAGGCACGGCATTGGCTGACGCTTTTAACAATCACTTTGTATCGCTGGTGAATAGTTCCTACGATCCTCGTTGCACAGAATACGTAAAACCAAAAGTCGTCGAAAGTGCATTCCTAAGCCCCACTAACACTCATGAAATCTACAGCACGTTTCTCAGCCTTCGAAATAGCAAAAGTTGCGATATTGATGATTTGCAGATTCGCCCAGCTAAGCATGTTCTAGACCTAATCTGTCCTGTCTTAGAGCACGTGTACAATCTTTCATTGGCGAATGGCATATTTCCTCGGCGCATGCACATAGCGAAGGTAACAGCACTTTTCAAATCTGGCGACAGAAACGACCTCTCAAATTATAGGCAGATATCGATCCTGCCTATTTTTTCTAAATGTCTTGAGAAATTGATTAATACCAGAGTAACCTCTTTTTGTAAAAAGCACAATGTAATTACGGATTGCCAGTATGGGTTTAGAAAAGGTTGTTCAACAGAAATAGCTTTACTGATGCATAAAGAGATAATTTTACGAGGCTTTGAAGATAATTTACTTACTCTCGGTGTCTTTATTGATTTTTCGAAGGCTTTTGACACCCTTAATCACGACACTCTACTAACAAAACTTGACATTTATGGCTTTAGGGGAACTTTCCTGAACTTAATTAGAAGTTATTTGCAGTACAGGTATCAGACCGTTGTCGTAGGTAACAACTGTTCAAAAAATTTGCCTATATTCGCTGGAGTTCCTCAAGGAAGCATACTAGGACCACTATTGTTTAACCTGTATATAAATGACATAACTAATATCAATACCAACGCCCAATTTGTTATCTATGCCGACGACACTAGTTTGTTCATAACTTCCAAGGACGTGAAAGAATTACTATGTGTTGCTAATGATACACTAGCCCAAATAAACAAGTGGAGCTTATTCAACTCATTAACTATTAATACTACCAAAACAAAAGGCGTGCTTTTCCAGCCAGAAAACAAAAGGCACAGTATTGACGGACATCTAAGAATAGGCACATCTTTCATAGACATAGTACCATCGGTTAAAAGCTTAGGTGTCATATTCCAAGAGAATATGCTGTGGAATGACCATGTCAACATTATTGCTAACAAACTTGCACGTGTTGTTGGAATACTAATAAGATTACGCTTCCTTTTACCATTAAGAGTGAAGCTCCTACTTTATAATTCTCTTTTCTTATCTCATGTTAACTATTGTCACCTCGTATGGGGCAACACGACTAGCAGTAACATCAACATTCTATATTTATTGCAAAAGAAAGCCATCCGTGCAATTTCAAACTCTTCATTCGATGCGCATACTGATCCTCTTTTTTGTCAATTAGATATAGCGCCGATAAAATCTGTCTACAATACAATTTTGCTGAAACGCTTTTTTACGGAAAGAAAAGGTAGCACTCATTTTCTTGTGCACTTGTCAAGGCTAACACTAAATACAAGCAGTTTCAGTACACGTCACAGAGAAACTTGGCATATTCCGCACTCAAGAACTAACTACGGGAATCAAATGCTGCGCCATGAACTACCATCTCTACTTAACTCTTTTCATTAATCACCCTACTTATTATCATTTCAATTGGGTGGCCAAACTTGCCACTCATATTGGCATTCACGTGAATGCTTAGTGTTTTTCTTTGTGTTTTGTTCTGATGTATACGTGTTCTAAGCTGTAATTGCACAGTGACCTATTTAGTTTTGTATTTCTGTGAATGTTACCCGTAAATGAAAAGGGATTCATAATGTCTGCATTTTATTTTTTTTCCTGTTCGTGTTTTTCGTAACTTGTATGACAATACTATATCTGTATTCATGTCAATTTTTTCGCCGCAGTGCGAAGTAACTTTGTATAAATAGTCCCATTTATCCACATATTGTTTATATTTTTTATTGTTCATCTTGTACTTGTGCACGCATTGCTACGTGATGCCAAAGAAACCAATAAGGGACACAGACCTAGTCAAGCCTATTTTATGGCTTTTTGTCTGTGCCCCTGCTATCTGTACGTTGTATAGATACAAATAAAGTTCAAAGTTCAAGTGATGACTATACTATGACTATGACCAGTTAAGCGTGACAACGACGGCTGAGCACAATGGAATGACGACGACTGTATGACGACAATGGCGTACCAACTATATGACGACGGAGGTATGTCGAGAATGGGATGAAGAAGCAGGTAATGACGACAATGAAACGATCACTATCCTGTCACGGCAGCGGTGTGACACCGAACGTATTACGATGACGTAATAACTACAACTATATGAACGCAGTAACCTTTTCACGATGGATTGACGATAGGAAAATAACTACAGAATTAAGATTAAATGGCATCAGTGAGACATATAGAAATGCATTTTGACGAGCGATGAACGTCGCATTTTTAGTCGTTAAGAACAGCCGATAAATTTTATGTAGTGGATGTCCTGCGGAACTCATCACTAGAATATCCGACAGCGAGCATTCCACGGAGGTGTACATTCGTCGATCGCAATGGAGAAAGTAAATGTTGATATACGATGACACTTAGGGTTGCTTTTCTCTTTACAAAGGCGTACTTAGCGTGTCCATTGCAAACTCAGCTTGCAATTCCACTAGGAAATCATTTTGCCTTTTCTATGTAACACAAATAAAATAGAAATAGAGTATTACATAAAGAAGATCTGTGACATCGCATTCGCTCGATGCAAAATATCATAACGCAGAGTTGACGGTGGCTATTATAAGTTTGCCCTTTAGTGCAGCCTTATTAGCATGACATAAGGTTCCAATCATTATTTTTTTAATAAGCAATAACATAATTTTCGCTCTTGAAATATTTAGAACTTTATCTCTTAGCTGTTGTGCATCTAATGTTGGAAAGGTAGCTTTATACTTAATGCATCGTTGTTATGGGCACTGTGATGATATAAATGGCGGATTCCACGCAATGTGGAATCGTTGTAACCAAAGCTTTGTGTGCTGTTTCCTTTTATTGACAATAATTGGCGGCGATGTTTGCAGCGAATCTGTAAGTTTTACAGCATTTAGTCCAATACTAGAGCGGTGACTTGATGTTAGACGCAACCTTGCGTGCACAACTTCTGTTTGTCTCTGTAGTCCACAGAACACGCAGGTGTTATTAGATGAGTCATTTCTGTGCCTCATCGTTCATATTCTGTGAGAGGGCGGAGCATTATGACTGCCTCACTCGGCATATCGCATCGTGGCAAAAGTAGCAAACTTTACTTGAACCGGGGGGCAGGCGGTTCCGTGCGTAAATCAAATAATTATTTATTGTACGTCTACATTGTACACTTGTATTAGCGGTCGGCACCACGCTTCGCTGTGTAGCGAAGACGCTCTGGTTCTGTGCGAAGCTTCTCTCTGGCTTTGGAGTCCTAGACCCTGAGTTCACGCTTGGAGCCATTTTTCTGCCACGTGTTTGCCTGCTTCTTCTGCATATGAGGCGAGAGCGCTCACTCTTAGTCAAGTCCTGCATAGCGTCCTCCGTATAAGCGGTACGTCTCGGTTCATCCCAGACCACCTCATACAAGCGTTCTTTAAAGCCAGATCATGCGTGACAAAACGCAGCCGACCGCTGCTCACGCCTGTATGCGGCCAATCAGCAAACTCAACCTGTATATGAAGCCCTGCAAATTCGGCGCCGAGAAAGCGCGCAGAACCGTTGAGAAAGCGTTAAAAAGGGAAAGGTGCAAGGAATGATAAGGGAGAAGCTGCGAGGGCGTGATCGGGGAGAGAGCATACAATAGGAGAGAGCGAATTGACTAAGAAAGAAGTCGTCGCCTCTGTGCGTAGCTTTGGTGGTGGAGGAGCAGGAAAGACTGCGCCAGCTAGGAAGCAGCAAAAACATGGCGTGAGCCGGCGGGAAAGGCCATTCTTTTAGGGGGCAATTATCGTCATTTCTGTGTGCCAGCGTTGTTATTCGACCTGTGTTCGCGTTGTGAAGGCGTCCGATCGCGTTGATGAACGCTCTCGGCGATCTGAGTGACGTTTAATTCCGCCGATGTTGCCGGAAATTGTCAGATGCCAGTGCAACTTCGACAACTCGTGCGAGTGCGACCGCGGGATATCAGTCAGCAGTGGTGAGCCTCCGAGTGCGCTGGATCGTCCGGCCCTGGAGCGTCTACTGTACAGACGCGAACCAGTGTTGATTATGGTAGGTTGATTTTTCCTTACCATACTATTAAATGCTTAATTTCTGCCATTGCATTGTTATGAGGCAGCAGATAACGAATCTCGGTGATTAAAAGTCTGTTAGTGTAGTACTAATGGGGACACGCGCGTGGAAGTTTCGGCGTGTGAACTACCTGTAACTGCAGGCGTAGTTCCGCTTCGGTTTCCTCAAATTGCATCATTGATGGCGATATTTTTTGCTTGCGTAGCCAGGTGTCCTTTCGTTGAAATTTCATGTACGCGTTTTAACTATCGCTCGCGTTTTATCGCACCGCTATAATCGCGTGTAGCCATCTCACCATGAACCCATCCGTTTTTTTTTTTTTGATCCCGTGCGTTGACTTTGTGAAATTGAACAGTTTTCTGGTATGTTTCGCACTTTCCTCGGTCTAATGTGTAGATTTGCGTGGGTTTTTGGCTTTCCTGTTCAATGCGTTGACGTCACTGGAATTCAAAGCCCAGTTAGGCTCGAAGCTTGTTTAACGCGAAAATAATAATTTAACTCCGACGACACTGCAGCGAAAAGGTATCGGTTTGCGCTAAAACCAGAATTTGCGACAATATCTCTTGGAGGGAGCAGTACACTCGTTACTTGTAGAACGGGTAAAGGTCTATGCCACTGGCAAAACTTCAACATACCTTGGTAAACCAAGTATGCAAGTCGTCACAATAGACGAACGCACGTAATGCTCTTTGCAAGCAAGTAAAGCGAGCAAAATACGCCCATTTGCCTTCTCCACATTCTTCACGAACACATTTCACATATACGTGTCCTCCTCAATATGAACTCAATGTGCTCGGACCTATGGTTTATTTCACAACCATATTTCTTTACACTTGCAGGTGACAATTAGCCCACATTGTCAGCTGGCACTTAGGGGTACTCATTTATGTCCCTTAGACTTACTGGCATTCAGCTGTGCTTACATTAACTTACACTCGCCAAACTCTGTGACTTCGCCCTCTTGTGAAATCAGCCGAAATGAGTGAGAGGGCTCGTGAATGTGTGTCGTGATAGTGCAGCGCATGCAAGTGCATCAATGTGATCCACATGCACGCAATATTGGAAAATACCATCCACATACGAGCAGTATTGGAAACACTTGTCTCTTTCTGCACCCTACCACACTTTCCTGCTGGCAAAATGTCAGGTTTTTCTTCGTGTGCTTCATCATAGGCTTATGATCTTTTCGCAGTGGAATGAACAGCCATTCTGGACCAGTTTCTTGCCTACCGGTACTGTAGTCCACTCTATAGTTGCACTGGCGAGCCGGGGGTTCTGCTATCTTTCGTGGCGTTGTTATTAGTGTCAACCTCTCCCGCTTTAATCCTGTATAGAAAAATAATGTATTTAGATGAGAATAACATAAAATGCAGAAATTTGATAATACAAGAAATAAAAGCTCATAAGAAACGCCTTATTAGGACCTATTTTACGGCTAATGGGTACCTCATAGCCGAAAATCAACACCACATGCCAATCACTACGTATAAGCAAAATGCAGAGCTTCTTTATATGTCTTTTTGTTCGTTCATAGTTTTTAGCAATGCAACGCTGAAATGACGAAACGTACAGAAATTCGCAGATTTTCCGATCTGCAATAAAACTTGAAACTGCTAGCTCGACGTGAGAGTGAATTCTAGCTATTTCTCTAACCTTTAGAAGATAAATTCATTCTACTTTGTCTCCAGCTGTCTGGTGTTCCTCTATATTTTAAAGCTTTTTCCACTGCATTCACCAGACCTTCCTTACTTTTTGGTCCTAGTTCATTATTCAGGCTAACGGGAACCTCGTCTAGCGCTGTGGCTGTGCGCTTAGGAATTTTCTCTTCGGCTTTCTTCCAGCTGAAATGTGTCAGCACCAGCTCCCTTTCCACCTAGGTCTCTTTCATGCTCTTTTTTCCTTCAAACACAGCCTCGTCATTGCATTCGAAAGATTCGGCTGTTAATTTTCGGACATAATTTATTGCCGCTTCTCTTTCCAGTCTGTTTCCAACTTCGTCTAGGATGTGTTGTTCTATTGTTGTTGACTTCCTGCCTAATAATGTTATGTGGTTCCAAAATATTCTAGGTACGGCCTTCTTTTTCTCACGTAGTTCTGACTACCAACGTTCACTTTCACCTTTTATCTTTGCTTGCACCAGTACTTGAACCACAGACTTTTTCTTCCAGTATATTTCCCATTTAATGGATACTTCATCCTGCGGCAACTGCGCCTTCTTTGCCTGCCTGTGCTCTCGAGGTGCTTTCTGTCGTTCTGCGATCGCTTCTGGTATCGCCTTCGACAATGTGTCCCACGGCAGCGTGCTCGAGAACCTGCGCAAGACGGGGTGTGGCCGCAAGACCTACGGCTATATTAAAGATTTCCTAACCAATAGAACAGCAACTATCCGGATAGGAAATGAACGGTCAGAGCCTGTGGAGCTCGGAGACAGGGGTACCCCACAGGGGTCTGTCCTGTCGCCTCTGCTTTTCAACCTAGCACTCCTGCCCCTGCCCGAACTACTCAATCAGATCGAGGGCGTGGACCACACGTTCTATGCCGACGATATAACGGTGTGGACGAACCGCGCGGGATCCGATGCCTGGGCGGAGGAAGCCCTGCAGAGAGCGGCAACGACCATCCACGAGTATGCCAGGACCTGCGGCCTGAGCTGCGCTCCACAAAAATCGGAGCTGCTCATGGTACAGCCCGGAAGACCAAAGAAAGAGCCGCCGCCGAACATAATCATCACCATCGACGGCACAGAGATCAAACCAACGCAGCAGATCCGGATACTGGGCCTGCTGTTGCGCAGCGACGGCAAGGCGCACGCAGCCGTCAACAAAATCAAGACCACATCCGAGCAAGTCCTGAGCATGATCCGGAGAGTCACCAACCGGAACAGAGGAATCAAAGAAGAAGACGCACTGCACCTGGTGCAGGCATTCGTCGTGTCACGCGTAACGTACTCCGCCCCGTACCTCCAACTTGCGAAGGTGAACCGCGAGACGCTGAACACGACGAGAAGGAAAGCAGTCAAACTCGCCATGGGCATCCCAGTCTACTCGTCAACGCAGAAGCTGCTGGAAATGGGTGCCCACAACACGGTGGAAGAGCTGGTGGAAGCACACCTATCCCAGCAGAGAGTAAGGCTGAGCCGGAAAGAGCACGGTCGGGCCGTCCTACGCAAGATAGGATGGCAAATTGAACAGCTACCGACAACGGAGCCGCTCCCCACAACGTGGAGAGACATTATTAAAACCAAGCCCCTCCCCCGGAACATGCAGCCGGGGAGGAACAACGAGAGACGCTCTGCGCGGGCCAAGGCACTGGCTCGACAGCTGGAAGAGGACGCCGAGGTCCTCTACGCGGACGCCTCGCTTCCCAAGCACGGAACCAGAGCAACGGCGGTCGTCACCACCATTGATAAACTGGTCACAGGCGCGTCGATACGGACGTCGAATACAGCCGAAGCAGAAGAAGTGGCCGTGGCCCTCGCACTCGCACAACCGGGAGTGAGGACCGTGGTCACAGACTCCCAGACCGCCTACGCAAGCTCTCCCGCGGCACTCTCCCGCGGCATCTCTCCCGCGGCACTAGCGATCCTCACCAAATGCAAATCACCGGGACGGGCCGTTGAGCTCGTGTGGGTCCCGGCTCACTCGCACGTGGAAGGCAACGCACTCGCCGACCACTATGCCCGAGAACTTTCAATCCTGGCCGAGGACGAGCCAGAGCTACCGCACCCCGTGACAAGCTACAAAGAAATCACGCAAATGTACAGAAGCGGCAGATGTAGGCTTCCCCGTCCGCATCCGCAACTCAACCGAATGCAGCAAACGATCGTGCGACGCACGCAAGCGGGGTCGCTAGCGCATCCCGTGCTCTTGCACAAGATGTTCCCAACAGAGCATGACACTTCATGCCCTTTTTGCAGACGGTCAAAAGGCACTCTAGCACACATCCTTGCAGAGTGCACTAAGCTCAAGAACCCCCCACCATCCCTACCCCCCACCCTCCCCAGTCCCAACCCCCCCGAGCGATGGGAGACCTTGTTGTCCAGCCCCGACCTACCGACCCAGCTCGCGCTGGCGGCTAGGGGCCAGGAACTGCTTGACGCATATGGGACCTGAGAAGAAGGTTCCACCCCATCTGGTGCCAGCGCGCACCAACCGTCACTAAGGGCTCAGCACAAAAGTTGATTCTCTCTCTCTCCCTCTTCCACCAGCTTTTCGGTTTCTTTTTTTCTTTTCCAACGAACATGTTGTTTCTTTTTCCGTATTTCTGTCGATATTATACTTAGAAGCTCACTATATTCCCACTATTCATATGGACATTTGCCAAGTTGTTCCTCGACTATTGTAACTATATTTATTTGTTCAGCGTTCAAATGTGGACTAGCCCATTTGCACTCCTTGCTCTTTTTCCCATCTGCATATCCCATTTTCATTATGATGGGTTTATGTTCACTCTCTAGGCTGCTATAGCCTTCCTCATCAATGACCATTTTTCTCAACTTATCATGAATTCCTTTTGTGATCAGACAGTAATCGATGATTGATTGCCAATGGCATTTCTGTCACCTAATAGGATACTTTCACCACCATTTCCGAAACCCTATTATCAGCGCTTATGCATTCCTGTCGCTCTTTATTCTTCTCTGTGCAATTATTCCTGCTCCACAAATACGTAACGCCCAGCAAAGTTTTTCCCCCTTATTGTACCTGATAACCAAAGATGATCTTGACATTTTGAATTTGCCCTGTTCCATTTGGCTCTCTGCTGAATGAGCATTCCGACTTCCCCTCCCTTTCTTTCTGACTTAGTGCTGTTGCACCCTTCCCAGACATAATTCTCAATCAGTGACGGCTCTTCGGAGTCTCTAAGGAGTCTCTAAGGATCCAGAAGCCTTAGCGCTGGTGGTACAGAAAATTCTCTCGTGGTGCATTTGCCGCAGCATCATTCGGCAGTTTTGTGTGCCAGCTCAAAACAGCCACTCAAATCCCAACACACTGTCTCTGCTTTTCTCCTGTATAATGGCTCGTTTTTAAGAACAGAGTGGCCATCGCCACCTAAAAGTAAGTCACGAACATGGTGCCTTTGATGACAATCTGCGCAGTGGTCATGGTCTCCACAAACAGCCGTCAATCTTGAGACACTGACATAGGGCGAGTTCTTACATCGGCTCTTTCTTACATTTCAGTTCTTACAGTTACAGTTCTTACATCAGCGAGTTCATGTCGGCTCTTTGTGCCATCGACCTATACTTAGGTTAGGTGTGGAAGATTGTGGCTATATCCATTTGTTTTCAACATGCAGATCAACGGCGTAACACCTTGGTGGTTCTTGAGTCGGCCGGCGTCGGCTGGGTAGTGCTAACGTGTAGACCAAGTATGACCTACAGCAGCCAGTGACTTCTGCGATGGTGCCATGGTCCAAACGCACAATTACATAAACTACTGCTTCAATGCATATTGCTGTTAGGCACTGCTCGAGGAATGACGTTTGACGTAGAGAATGCTCGACGTAAAGGCAATAATAAATGCCAACCATATTTCTATTCCTTGCCTTGAAAACTTTTGTATTGAACCCGACCTAATATAAAGGTACCCTAATCGAAAGGAAACAAGACTGCGAACACTATTCCGTCAAGTTTTTCTTAAATAGCTGGCAGCCTATGGAGTCGAACAATAATCTGGAAGCGTGTATAAGTGTCTGTACGCGTAACTGTACGAATCTAAATTCACACTGATAAAAGAACTGCGAGCATTAAGAACCAAATATGTTGGCGCATGGTAGCATCAACTCTGCATGTGGCTTGTTCAAAAACGGAAATAAATACTGTTAGCTCCGTATACACAATTTAGGCTTCAAAATTTACTTACACCGGGAGGGAACAGAGCACTTCGCCTCCCTTCTGGCACGTTCACACCGCGAAACTCGATATCAAGAGGAGCAGCGCGGTAGTCGGCGACAGAACAAGCGCCTTCACGTTGAATCTCTGATTGCGCGTTAGTAAACACTCGTTGCCGCACCCCAACTCTCACGAGATACGCTGAAACTCGCAAGGTCGCTTCTCACAAGTTCGCTTTGAAATCGCAGGTATTGCTGCAGTATTACGCATGTGTCTATAAAAACTACACTGCACACACATCAAATGAAGACATGATAAAATGCAGGAGAATACGGTAACGAACTTCGAAAAATCACAAATCGTACAAACGTCTTGCTTGAGCCCGTGCAGTTTAGTATCCCTCATGCTCACAACGACAACTTCCTAGTCAGCAACACCGCGTCGGCTGCGTGCGCAGCTACAGAGTCTACAGCGGGTGCATGGTTGATCTGGATCTGCACGATGTCACAAAAATATTTCGCAAACTTGTCGTAAGCAATTAGCGCTCTTACGGATGTGAAAGGTATAATCTACGGTATATTGCACTGCTTCTGTCTACATCATCGAAGTGGTTTTCCTGCCTCATTTGTGACACCCTTCACTCTACGGCTTTACAAAAACTTAGAGAGCGACAGCGAAGCTCTGACTACACGTGCGATGACAGGACACGTAGCTGAAAACTATGTAATCATTCTGGCAACCTTGCACGCAAATATCCGACAAGAGAATTTGACAAGGAGATGTACGAAATTCTCCTGTCGAAGATTTGTTTGGGCCAAAGTTAGTCAGAATAATTCCACAGTTTTCAACTATGTCTTTTGTCACTGCACGTGTAGTGAGAGCTCCGAGACTGCTTTTTTTTAAGTATTTCATTATAAAGCTCATTTACTGATGTGGACAAACATGAGCACCTTTCGTGGGATATTTGGTGCGGTTGAGGGAAGAGATACTTGCCTGAAATTCAAACTTTCATGGCAAGAGGTTGGCAAAATTTTGAAACCGTGCGCTGCATAGATTCAAATAAGAATAAAGAAAAAACTGCTAATATGCAATACTTCATTCTAGCTTTTGATATCGTAGCAGCGATACTCTGTGGTAATCTGTTGCAATTGAGGCAACTGACATGTAGTCCATTGCTAAATATACTTAGAGCTATAGCGGCAATACTTTTCTTTTAGTACCTAACCAAATGCGGAATCATAAAGATTTGCAAAAAGCAGTTCTGGCTCACCAGGCAGTTCTATATTTTTGCATAGAAAACAACGCTCTCGTTGTACATGACACTCAGGCAACATATTACTCTTTAATTAACATTAAGATAGCCACCTACATGCCCGGACGAACATGCGGTACTTGAAGGGACAGTAGAATCAAATGCTAAGTCAATGTAGACTGTCAAAGTACCATTCCAGAAACCTCGCTACACTTGTTTCGTGGCCAGAAAAGAGAAAATCACGTTTGGAGCCTCCGAATGCCTTTGGCGCAGTTCATCTGACTTGCGCGCAAGTGTCGACGTTGCATACGCAGTCACCGCCTTTTACTGCCGTTGGTGAGTAAAACGGTGCCCAACAGTTATCACCACGGTTTTCTGCAGAAAACACAAATACGCGGCCAAGAAGCATCAAAGCCAAGCCAGAGTGTTGGATTCGCCGCTGCAGCTGCTCTTGATCAAGTGTTGTGGACCGTTTAGGAATCGCACAATATCACATGGATATGGCATTATCTCATACTTGCAGTATGTGAGAGTTTCTTGAGCCAGCAAAACCAGCGCAGCACTGCACGATAACTACAGGAGCGTGAAAATGCAGGCGATACAGTGTGCGAAAAATGAAACCTTTCGAACACCCTCGTGGTTCTGAGGGTTTTCTTTTTCTGAATATGAAATAAAACTGCACATTTTTTTCATCTTATATTGCAATACAGTTATCTATTACAAGTGATTGCGAACTAGTGATAGTTATAACGAGTGCCTTTGTCATCGGGCTAGTACTTGAATGTCTTGGGTGAGTCTGATCGTCTCCTGCCCTTACGTAAATTTCCCAATTACTAAAGCTTCGTTCACGATAATATTGATGTCTTAAATGCTCTTGAGCACTAACTGATCACTTTAGTATCACTTAACATTTGCCTTTAGTGTCGTTTTAAATCATAATGCCTTTTGACAAAAGATTCCTGTGGCAGTTGAAGGAAATAAACAAACAAATTATCTGCTTTTAATTCCTGTGTGCTCATTTCGAGAGCCAAATGTGTCACATTGAAACACAAAGTAAGCAGTAAGCCAATCGGAATGATAAGTGCAACAGAAGGATTTTGATACTCAGAATCCTACAAGCACTCACCTGCCTAATGATGCTTTCTAGGGGCTCCTTGCAGCGCTTTGCTACAAACTGCAGAACTACCAGAACAGTATGCTCTATTAAAAAAAGAAATCAGATATGGCAAATGCTTGGGAAACATTTCACACCAAACACCTTTCAGCTTTCATATAGTGCCTCAGAGCCCTGGATCGTTAATTTATCTACTGTGATAAACACTCAAGGTGCACATAACTAGCGAAATAACTCATGCTTTAATCATCTGATGGGTAACTACCATTACTGGCAATGACTGTGGGTCTAGTTTCATCTGCTTGCTGCTCAATTAAACGGGAAGGAATGGTACGTGCTGAAAACTCACTCATTTGCTCCACCCTTAGAATTAGGGCATATTTTAACAGTTCTTTTAGATGCTTTCGCTCACGTTTCATGGTTTCGTAACATACTGTCACGTATTCCGCATATTGAAACATATATATATCCTATATTTTCACTGTAGAGAAAACTATGGCGACAACAACAATTCAGAACAACATCACAAAGAATTCAGAACATCACATTAGACAACCAGTAAACCACTCTCATCTCCCAAATGCTATAGTGGAAGCTGTGTTCACAATGAACATACAGCCAGAAGAATTCTTCCAAATGGTTTTGTATTAACAAAGTTACAGGCCTTTGATGAGCGATTGTGCAGTCCTCCCAGTTTCTCGCTTTGCCTTTGGTACCGTCCTCAATGAATTCTGTTCTCTCTGCATATTCCCGCCAACTACATGCGGGGCAGCGAAAAGTATGGATTGTGACAACAACCTGCGTGCATTACAGCATGCAAAGAAGGGAGCAGAAAAGCCGGGAGCGGAGCACAACATTCATTAAACATTTGTTGGGTTCTTCGCGGCGCATAGCATTGCTACATTCACAAAGATGATCATCACTGAATGACTTCGGTGATGTGCATGTTTATACAATGTGCAAAAAAGCCAGAGGTGGTTTAAGAGCCCTTTAACTAGCTCAGGTTAACTCAGCTCTCCGTTGGAGAGCTAAAAAAGCGCATAAGAATAAGAATTGCTTATTACTGGCTTAAGTAAGCAGCACAAACGAATAAAGTTGAGTAAAGTATAGAAAAAACAACTTACTTTATAACTCTTGACAAGTACAAGTAAAAAAGAAATTCAAGGCTCTAATTCAACCAGGATTGCTGGCTTTCTGATACCTGATACCGACCCCACCACCACCGCAGTTGCCATCACCCCACAAAAAACAATTCCTGAACTCCCTTTAAGGGCAACTCCGGCGAGTTTTCGATGCCCACTGATTTTATTAAAATTTTGAACACGTGTTCCCTTTTGCACTCTCAGTATGTGTACCAAACTATATGGCTGAAAATCAGTTTTAAAGATTGTTTCGTTCTCGACTCGCGACATTCTACTGGCCACCCTGTGTTTGTGACGTCAGATACAACACCAACATTGTTGCTGGAATCATCGCTTAAATTGCCTCTGTCTACTTTGCAAACTCTGTAACATCTCCCTGTGTCGTCAGGAGACATCAGCTTCGCTTCTTTGGCGTCAGCACCACGTTTACTGCGTGTTTACATTATGCTGGTGTGGGATCTAACGTCATCGACTCATTGTGATGTCACACGAAGCAGCTACCTGTGTCGGTATCTCGTTTCTTGGTGATTTAAAATTATTGGTGAACTTCTAAGCAAACTAAACCACCTTACAGGTGAGAGAATTGTGGATGCCATTTGATTATGACAATGTTATAATATGGTTAAAAAATGCCGGAGTTGCCTACTAAGAGCGTCATCATAGAAACATATTTACCAGATCCTAATTCAGAAAATGCCACAACCTCTTCTGCCTCTCAAAAGCTCAAAATAGTGTAACCAAGCTTGCATCCATAGAGTTTCTTTGGAAAAGTAGGTAAAACTTCATGAGAAGCAGGAAAGAAAAGAATGTTCAATAAGTTCTTGCTCTACTAGCAAACTAGTGCAATAGTAAAAATCAATTGTTCAAAGACAGCCAAGGCACCAGATGTCAAACATCTCTTAGCGCAGGCATCACATAGTAGCACATAAGCTTAGGAGAAAGCAACCAGCCAATAAACCTTCGAACGCCATTAATATTGTCGAAGTTGAAATTGTTTGTTAGTTGCTACATAACAAGAAAACAGCCAGCCAATCCAGAAAGCCGGGTAAATTATGGCTGATTTAAATGTAGAAGCAATAAGAAAAAAGGGAAATTAAATTGCACAAATAAACTTGTATTAAATTGTCTTTTCGTCCACTTTCTTTTCTAATTGCCTTATGAATTGCATATTTAAATAACAAATAATTATTCACTCATAGTTCATCTATATTCATTGACTGTTTTCTTTTATAGAAGTAAATAACAATCAAGCCCCTTGCTCCCTTTATTCATTTCAATCATTGCATAGAAGAGTTCTCAACTGGCAGAATTATTGCCACCCTAGGGCTTACCACCACAGTATGTGCGTGGTGGACCAAAAAAAAGGGGATGGTAGAATAGTCACTATTGTAGTCTTGAAGAAACGCACACATAACACAATGTGAACTTGGCTCCGTACTGTACCTGTTGTCCTTCGCTCCTTTCATTTGCCTTTTGTTATACTTCCACATTTCAATCAAACAATGAGTTTCCACTATGCTTTCTCTGCCTTCGCTGTATTCTTCTTATACAACCAACAGCAATAAAGGCACCATTAAATTAAGTCAACCGGTGAGTTGTAAGACATCTGAAACATTGCCTCTCAATATAAGTTACGCTTATTGGGCGAATGGCAATACCATGAAGCTGTATGAACATGTATAAATCATTGATATGTCACTGGACCATATCTTTGAAGACAAATGTGACTGGTGGAACACTGTATTAAAATTTTTCAACCTTGTTTTAGCACTATGCTGATGCATATATTTTACACACTTCGTATGCTGAGCATCTTATGGTTGTGCTCTTGTGATTACTTGGTCATTGTAGAACAGTTTGCTAAGCTTACTCATCCAAAAATACAACTCAGTTTTGTTGTCCTATGTTATTTTGTCACTGCAATACACGCACTTGTTCGCTTTGTCCTGAAAGAAAAATGCCACTACGATTACCGACGGAAACACTTAAGCCACTGCCTAAACCTAAAGCAAAGAACCCAGTAAAACAAAAACAAAAAGATGACAAAAGCTCTTGCTGGAGCATACCGATGCCTCAGTTGCCAGAAAGGGGAACGCCAACAGAGCATGTGACAGCGTAAGCTGCGAAGTTGTTCATGCCTCTCTTCTGCTGTTGCAAGCAGCCTCGGCCTTACTGCCTCTTCATCTTCACAGCCATCATTGTTTGAAGCCATTCGTTGTGCAGCCTCAACGACTATGCAGTTACCCCATATGCTACAACATGACTGCAATCCTGAAACACAAGGAAAATCAAGCCCTTCTTACAAGTTGTGAATGCGAGAGAGTTAATGTCCAATTGAACGCCACTGAGTAGTCCTTCGACTTATGAACTACTGATGGGCAAATGGGCGTGTTTATACGATGTTTTCATCTTGCTTTACCGAGATGCAGTAACTGAAATGATGCAGCAAAACCACAAGAATGCAGAGGTAAATATTTCTGAACAGCACGTCTGCAGCATTACATTAGATTATATACGTGTAATCTTGCCTTCCTTAACCCTTTTAATGCCCCCCTCCCCTTTTTTTCTGACTGATCCTCCGTCCCTTTGGGTCTTTTCATGTTTGGTACAGCAGACATTGCATGCTACAGCTTATTTTGTCGTCACTTTCTCCGAATTCAGTACATTAAAAAAGTTCCCTAATTCCAATACCTGTCATAGTGCAGATTCCACACTGGCTTGGCATGGTTTCCCTGTCAATCCTCAGCTCATGTCAATTCTTTTTTGTTTGTATATAGGTTCAGCAAACAATTCATGCGACATAGCTGGTTCTTTGTTGTCCCTTTCTCTGAATTATTCAACAGTTTATATGCAGATTATTTAGTCTGTCAATGTGCAAATGGACGTGCTATATTCACTCACCCTGGCTCCCGTGCCGAGACACAGCGGCAGAACACAGGCCACAGGCACGTGCCCCACCTACTGTCAGATGTTTAACTAACAAATTTTGTGTGTTTAAATTAACTCTGTACAGATAGAACAGTGGGTATGCTTTGTTTTGAATACAAGCTAAGCAATTAATAATGGTGCATATGCTGCATTTATCAGTGCCCCGCAGCCTCTTCTTTAGAGTGTCGTACTGCAAAACGGCATAGAAGTGTTTTAAACCCAAAGCCTGAGTGATGTGCAAGTCAATGGTAAATCTGATGAAGATTCTATTTAGGTTTAATTATTGCTTCCATATGTTCCATGGACTAAGAAACAACCTGCAGCAATAAAGAAGCAACCCTTATGCTTTTGAATAGGTGCAGCTAATAGTTGCTAAACTTTCACTCGAAAGTCAAAGAACAGCAGCTGACTAGAGATGCATGAAATCTGTTTTGGTCATCATGTGACCCAAACTAACGCTAAAGAAAGGTTCCAACTCAAACTTAACTTTCATTTCAGTGGTGTGTACGTATAAGAAAATACCTGCATTCCTTCAGCATCACTGCAGATTGCTTCTTCATAGGACAAATGGAAGCCATCATAAAACCTGGCACGCAACTTTCTAAGAGATGACAATGGTCACTATAGCCTACAAATTATTATTCATGGCTTTCTTTTGCACTCAGAACAAGATAAGGCACTATGCTTTTGCATATAACATAACGGATGGCAGTAGATAACCTCGGGGAAATGTGAATGACAACGAACATGATTGATTTTTTTTTATTTGCATGCACAAACTCACTTTCGAAGTTTCCGATTTTTTCAAATTTTGCCACTAGCAGAAAACTGCATGCGAGATAAAATACACTTGGCTGCCTGTTTAGCTTGTAGCAAAGTATGCACAGGCTCAATTCGTAAGGAAGCTTACTGTTATGAGGCATATTGAAGGATAACCAAAAATGTCCTTTTTTCCCTCTCGTTGAAAAGCTAGGTTTACCCTTACTTGTTCATGCTATGGGCTTGTGCAAACAACTAAATTTATTTTATTTCATTGAACAACGCTCTGCAAATAAAGCGTAAAAATTATGAAATCATAAATATTTTTCTTGCTCTCTCTAAGTTGGAACATTGCGCAATTTGTAAGCTGCGTTTTCTTTGTGTCAGTTACAATGTTCAGGATTCCCGTGTGAAAGATCTTTCAGTTCGGTCAGCAAAGGGGTCCCTTGCTAAACCCCCTGCAAACATAAAGATGTTGAACTATTACCGCTTAGATCTTTGCAAATGCACTTCCCTTAGTTTCGTATCACTGTGTAGAGGACAGAAGCCATTACTCTATCATGCATGTGTTCCGTGCAAGCCACCTCCCTCATTTCCCTGTGACCTTCCGTTTTATACAGTGCCTGGAAATACTGGCTGCATGACACTACAGTCGCCGACTGATTTCTCGGACTCGGACTCCAAAAATTCGGACATGCTCGATTATTCGGTCTGCTTCGCGGGACGGCCCATTCTCCCGATAGACCATAATGTATAGCTATACAACTGCCGAAAGCTCGGACACCTTGCAACCTCTCGTCTGATTTTTCGGACACTCCTTGGGCCAAGTCGATCGAGAGCACCATGCACAGACTCTGACTGTTGCATGGTTGACTTGCTGAACACCTTTTTTGTTTTGAACGGAGCTTCCTTGTAGCCCCACGAAGTGGGTACTGCAAATCCCCGCTCATCATCATCGCTTCTGCCTAGTTCGATAGAGTGGCTACAGCAGTTCCGGTCTCGGCTTAGTAAGCCACGTCAAGATAATCCAGCAGCTGATTTGTTTCTTCTTCTTGGACGACGCTGCGAATAGGCCCCGTTTTTCGTTTGTGCGACTGGTGTCGGGATGGTGGTGTTATCCTTTGTATGCTGTGTCGAAGTTGTGGTGATCGAACGCGGCATATGGAAACATCGCATAAAGTGCCTAATGGCGCCGACAGTACCCGCGAAGACTGCGCTGGGGAATGCCGGCAAGCGGGTGCCGAGAGGCCTAGGACATGTCGCCTTCCGATGTGCTCCCTACCGATGCCGAAAATCTTCTGCCAAGAACTGCGCAATGGTTGCATTGCGATTCCGGACACCATCTCATTTGACAGTTTCACAGGTGCTGACATTGCTGTACGGACACGTGCAGAGCTCGACGACGGCGAGACCGTTCGTCAGGTTTCTGCTACACCGCCGGACGACGACTACAAGCTACGACGAGTACAAGCAGTGACTGTGCGTTCAGCCGCCTATAGTGACTGCACGACCCTCTCAGAGATTCAGGCTTATCTGATTGCGTGTACATGGAATAGCGTGGAATCGCGCATTCACGATTTCTCCAAGCCTACTGCCGAGCTCGAATAAGTGCGTGGAAATAAAGGACTTCTTTTTTTCTTAATCTGCTTTTTCGGACACCTGTTTATTGCGACATTTTCGCAGTCCCCGTGACGTCAGAATACACGGTCGGCGCCTGTATACACTGTCACTACTAGTTTTTCAAGCAATTTGCAGCTTCCCAAAATGGCAGTGCACTTGCTCGACCGGAGTACTGTTGCAAAATGTCATAAAGCTTTTCAGCTGCAACTTACAAAAAGGCGGCATAACTTCTTGTTTGTAGCTTTACCAGAAGCCTCCTGTTGTTTCCGCTTGACCAGAAAGTGTCTTTCTTTCGCCAACATTTCTTCAGAGCAATTCTGCGCCTTTTTACGCATGTTCTTGAATTTGTTTCTCAATGTCATGGCCCACGAGTCCTTTGCAAAATTGAAAACATATCACTACTGTGAAAAGCACTTAGCAGTTTATTGGTATTGCCTGTATACACATGGAAGTATGACCATAACTGTAGTTTGTTTTATGCATCGAACATAGTCCACAACATCCACGCAATAAACTTGGAATAAGCATAACGACACGCATAAAAGAGCGTACATCTCTAGTTCCAGCCAAATATAAAAATCTTGATATATATATATATATATATATATATATATATATATATATATGTGTGTGTGTGTGTGTGTGTGTGTGTGTGTGTGTGTGTGTGTGTGTGTGTGTGTGTGTGTGTGTGTATGTATATGTATGTATGTATATATAATGCTGCAGAACACCCGTAGGGCATCAAAACAAAGATGGCAGCATGCATCATAAAGCTGGTAGAAGCCGAAACAGTGATCCACTTCTTGCATTTAAAAGGACCTAATGCCATGACAACATGCCAGCCTGGCTGCAGTGTACAATAACAATGCTGCAGTCTATGACATTGTTGTGAAATGGTGCAAGTGATTTTTACGCAGTCAAACAGGCCACAGCGGCAAAGAATGAAGTGGCCAACTGTTGCTACATGATGAATCATAAGTTGATGCCGTATCGCTTGCCGACAGGCAGATAGCTGTTGAACAAATAGTGCAACAGGTTAATTTTATGCTGGGCTCAGATTAAACTTCCCAGATGAGTCCCATAACTTATCTCTTCTCCTTCATCACCATACTCCATGACAAACTATGAACACCGTTTGTAAAAGCTCATCTGCAGCAAAGGAGAAGTTTTGGATGAACTGAAACATACGCGTCATTATTACCACAAAGTAAAACATCTGACAACACAAAGTTTATCCCTTTGATCCCATCCCTACATAACTACCAGAATCAACAGCCATAATATAACATGGCAGCTCAGAAGTACAGATACATGGTGCAAAGGAATTTTCCATATAAGGTAGAAATGATATTTCTTTCTTAGAAATGTAAATATGGCGACTGTATGGTATGTATGAAACTTACCAGGCCATTTCTGCTGCCAACTCTGTCAGCAAAGTATTGGTATGCATTCAAAAGCCTCTCGGCAGCTACGCGGTACAGCTCTCTAGAAGGGTTCCTGCACATGAGGGGAAAAAATAATAAAATTAATAAACGGGCACTTTTGTATTCTTTTTCCAAAGAAAAACCAGTAATAATACTTGATAGTTTTAAATAAATTGCTAAACTTAAGTATAATAAATGCAAAATACACAAGAAAGTGAGCTCAAAGACTAAAAAGATTTTTCATCTTTGTACTTCTGTCTACACACGAGTTTTGAGGAGCTGCGTCTGCTGTGCATTGTGGGAGATCACAACAGAGCAATGTAGCAACGTGGCATAGACATTACATCCACCACAAGGTGCTGCAACGTGGCCTCTCGCCAGTGCAATTCTCCGGCAACTGTGTTCCGATTGGCCTCTGTCAATGACATAGCTCAAGACAAGTGCACATCTTGCGTTGAGAGTGCGTCATGCATGGCTGAAACAAAAGTAGCATCAAAAAATATTTCTAAATTCCCAAATTTTGTGCGAGGCCTTGTTAGCCCCCTGTGTAGCTTCTGGTATGCTAGTGGACATGAAAGGAGAGAGAAAACTGCATCAGTGCAATAATACCTCTTACTCTACATATGCTTGAAGTACACAACAAATTTTGTGGCACACGATTTGCAAGGCGACATAGTTTACTGCAGTGGGCAGGACATGTAATGAGGAGGGAAGATAACCAATAGTCATTAAGGTTTACGGACTGGATTCCAAGGGAAGAGAAGCATAGCAGGGGGCGGCAGAAAGTTAGGTGGGAGGATGAAATTAGGAAGTTTGCAGGGACAACATGGCCACAATTAGTACATGACTAAGGTATTTGGAGAAGCATGGGAGAGGCCTTTGCCCTGCAGTGGGCGTAACCAGGCTGATGATGTTACCTTACACTGACGTCATTCTACAATTAGTTGGAACAGTGTTTTAGGGCCCCATGAGCACCAATTCGGAATTTTTTCCACTCTGAAATCTGCACTTGATGCTGAAATTAGTAGTTACAAGGACTTTAAAAACTGAATGCCAATTGGTGTTGATACAATCTAGACCTGGTGAAGTGGGTGCCATCGCCGCATTGTCATGTTGCTACATCAATGCATCCGTCCTCTTTGTGGCCTGCTGGTTGCCCGTGTCCACTCAGGATGTAGCAAGGGTCATAGGCCGATGTTACCACGTAAAGGAGGGCAGTTACCTGAAGTAGGGCGGCAAGCAAGCTGGACCATTTTCCAGACTTAATACCGAATTCTAGGCTCATCATAACAGTGTTAAATGGTGCATTAATACTTTTGGACCCATTCTGCTTGCTTTGCAAGCAATTCTGTGTTCTGGAACTACAGCAAGCACAAAACGTTATCACACAGGTAGCGTACTCTGTGCAACTACTTCATAACCAACATATTATGGTAACGCTGAACACTTCTGATGAAAGGTTGAGTCATTGAATAGTCAAAATACCGAATTAAAGCTGAAAGCAATAGAAGCATAATGGAGCGCTCACCAAGCAATCTTGAAGCAAGCTGCAAACAGCTTGTTGATAATGGCACGTCGCACTGCACAATTAATCGGGACTTTTCTACGAAGCACATCCTCGTAATTGTCAGAATATGGTAGTACAACATCTAAGTAGTCCTTCTCCGACGGCA
The DNA here is from genome assembly GCF_050947875.1 of Dermacentor variabilis. NCBI lineage: Eukaryota > Metazoa > Arthropoda > Arachnida > Ixodida > Ixodidae > Dermacentor > Dermacentor variabilis. The sequence goes on along the minus strand of NC_134573.1, from coordinate 61,088,554 downwards.
CAGACTGTACATGCTGCACCTCCTCTGCACATTCTGTAACAACGCTGCAACACAATATACAGATTGCTTTATATATCTAAGTAACCAAAAAATAGTAATAAGAAACGCTAGCATCCCAAAATGTGTGGTTTTTCCCTTTCGGTACTAATAATTTACCTAGACTGAGTCATTTATGTGCTGCCTCCACCTTGAACAGCAAACGCAGGGCCTGCACGCTGCGAGATACACGTATATTTAACTTTTCAAACGGAAAACATGAGGCAGGGCAATGTAGCTTAATGAAGGAATTGTCAAGACAGCAAAGTAACTGTTTTAACTGTGCACACCACACAACTTCCAAGTCAAGGTCTTCATAGTGGGTGTTCAAAACGCATATACCCATTAAACATACTTCCAACTCGAACCTATATTTACAGCTCAAGTGAGCTATTCATTGGAGAAGGCTGAACTTATATAGCAAGAACATATAGAATATTGCGATCTAGGCACATAGTCAATATATGGAAACGCATTACACAAGTCTGGAGGCACTGTAACTGTTCTTGTTTGTTCACGCCACATGTAAGTATTCAGAAGGTGAATGCTCTGTTAATGCTGCTGTGAAAACAGAATACTGCATTTTTTATAACCTATTATTTCTCATAACTATATTATACTATAATATTTCCATTAACATGCCTTAATTGCTAATCATTGAAACTGCGATGATGTATAATTTACTTTCCATTCTTGGACTTTTCATGCGGTTTGCTAACACCATTTGTTTTCTCCATTTATTTTTAAGAAACTATTTCACTGGACGCCTCTACCCGGTGTAACAGCCAGATAACAGATATGAAATTTCTGTAAATTTTTTCAATATCTTTATGAAGTAATCACGCTATGAAGCCTGGATTTTTTCAGTAAAAGTAAAAGTTGTTACACATTCATGCAACCAGTTGAAAGTATGCATGGCTTCAGACACGAAACTGGCTGCAAGTGAAAGGATCGTAAGCAGATATGCTAGTTCCATTTAAAAGAAATTATGCAGATCCCATGTACAGTGAGAACCGAAGTTATGCGTGCATTTCGTAGGTAGCTGGCTATAGCGTCGACCCTGCGGTGGTGTGCCTCCACCAGCTCTTTGACATTTTCAATTACTTTAAGCGGACGCTCATTGTGGAGTTCAGACAAGCTGAGGGTCAGAAAGAATGCGGGCTTGCCTCGTTGCTCAATCATGGCAAACACATCCCCTTTTCTCTGCACCAAGTAGTACCTCTGTGGTACACGATCCTAGAGTTGCTCAAGTAAGCTTCCGAAGAACGCAATGTACAAGTTCATGCATTTTTTGACGAAGCTGCAGTTTTCCAAGAGCTTCTTTGTGTGCAGCAGGAGCTGATAGCATGCATGAGGGGGAAAACTTGCTATCGATTTGCTGTTCGTGCAAAGGCAACCACCATCCGCTGTTATGCAGCCGACATACCAGTATCTTACGCATGCCGTCTCGCTCAGCACAGGTAGTAAATGAGAATCAGAGGCGAGAGTCGGATAGCAGAGCTAGAGTGACAATAATGTCGCTGCCACACGGCAGCGAGACAATGAACACATACCGAGCAGCTCAAGTTGGTTGACACCACCAGCCCCGCCGAAATAGAAGCTAGATAGTAGATAGACACACTCAATGTGCCCAAAGTTCGCAAAGAATGCTTCAAATTGAAAAAAAAGATTGACGTGCCACAGAAACCCTATGTAGTGAAACCTACTCATCATTCTGCTTTCCCAATTTATAAGGCAGAATATCGGCATCGCTCTTACCTTACGGTGTTGCTAGCAGGGGGGCAATGTATTTTAGGGTTGCTCAGATCAAAAAATGTTGCTTATTAAATTTCGCCGCACCTTCGGAAGCAACTGCTGGAGGTGTGAACACTTCCGAGGACGAGTTTCTTGTTGCATCATAAAAATCTCGGTCCTTAAAAATCACCTGTCCGTCCTTTTTTTTTCGCCTTGGCTGCACATACTGTCTTCCAGGTATATTAGATATACTGTGGTACTTTAAAATAGTCCGCCCTAGAAATAATTCAACTGGGACACAAAGACCGGCAAGGCGCGCCAACAGTTTGCCAGTAAGCGCGAACCGCGCTTGTGAGTACCGCGCCTTCACGACGAACTTCTCCGTCAGTTTGGAGCCGCAATTAATTCAACAAAACGCCTCTTAAAGCGACAATTCCTAGTTGGATTATGTAGCAAATGGGTCTAGAATTAACGTTTCGCGGGCCACATCGGAAAAGCGCGCCAATACTGTTATGCCAACATTGCAACAATATTAACAGAACCGGCGTCCAGCAATACGCAAAAGGTGAATAATATCACTTCCATGGTCTGTCAGCAGATCGAACTACACTGGCAAAGTTCTTGCGCTGATAGATCAGGAACATATTCCAACTCGCCCAGTTATCGCTACTTGTGTAGTACGTTAAAATTACCAGTGTGGTGTCATTGATGTCGGTCAGAGAGCGTAAAGCAAGCAGAAATTCGCCGTAGGCGCCGTTTGGCAGCAAAATCTTCTTTCTCTGGCCATCCTCCGGGATTGCGAGGTAAACTGTGCCTGCCATAACTGTACGACCGCACTGAAATGTACACGCGGAAGTGGCTGGCACCAGCGCGAACCAAAACAGACGCCTACAGTTCCTATATCTAAAGCAAAAAAAATATCCAGGGACATTAAATATAGGCGCCAACCTGCGAAATAACGCTACCACTGCGCCGCCTGCTAGAAGTATCGCAGTCCGATACTGGCGTTTTTGTTTCGGTTATTGCTTTTATAATTTCGAGTGTCGGTCTGCCTTCGAACTTGTGGGTCAAGTTATTTGTGAAATTGTCGATGATGGCCACTCTCCGTGATTCTTGCCTTTGTTAGCTCGGGCCAAACTCGGATTCGGCATGTTTAAATGCATGTAAAACGCAGAAATGCTTTTCTGAGATAACCACCGGGCCGATCTTAATGAAATTTGTTAAATTTGAGAAAAAAAGTTAGATTCTAGTGAATATTAGAAGCAAAATTTTAATATAGGGACGGACATTTCTTCTTTTAAACTTTCAAAATTGGTCGATTTCAAAATTTTACGAACGCAAATAATTAATTAAGCAATTAATGAACCCGTCAATTAATCAACGGGCCGGTCAATTTATTATACAGTGTATGGGTCGATTAATCAAATGATTCGTTATTTAGGTAATGAATTAAAATGAACTTTGTTAACCGGGTGGTCAGTTTAGCTGACGTTAATTCTTGCAACGCTCAGCTCGGACAAAAAGCACGACGTACATGACGTAGAATTTGTTGCTACAGCAGTGTTTCGAAATTTCCGTTGTTGCAGCGCGCAGTAACGATCGACGGCATCGTATATCGATGTGATTCTGTGCTACGTGATTGCCGAGTTATCGCACGCAAATGTGAGGGATGGAGGGCAAGTTAGATGCAGTGGTTCATAAACAATTTCATTGGTTTCTTGTGGGGCTCTCTGCATGTCCAGTGCAGCACCTATTGGTCAGTATATAGACAAAGAGGGGGGGGGAAGTCGTCTTGATCTTTTTTGATACTAACAATACCCTTGTTGCTTGTCATTCTCTTTATCCGACACTTGGCGTTGAAATGACTTGATAATATGTTTCTTATATGTATATCAACTTCTACGTCTGTAAATGGCATCCCAGTAATAAAAAAAAATTGCTCGAACCAATTGTAAAATTCCATTTAGAAGTAATTGAATATTTCCAATTCTGCTTTAGGATGGCCATTGGAAAAATCCAACAAGAACAATGGGACCTTTTTTTCTTTTTGTAACACAGTTGAACCCAATTGGTCCCTGAATTGGACTCTTTGGTACCATCATGAAAAAAAGTTGCAAAAGAAATTAAACCCAGATGGGTCCTCACATTGACATAACACCGATATACTTGAAACTCTTTTCGAGAAGCATGCTCATGCATGAGCACACACTGTGACAATTCTCTTCGCTAACAACCAACATTTACCATTTCACTATATGAGAGAGACATCAGGTGCTATATATGTAAGCAATATTTATTTGACCAAGTGATGCCAGTGGTTCATGAGAAATGGGTAAAAGTTCAAGAGAGATTTTAACTTGAGAGCAAGCTAAATTTTTCTATCCAATAATCACAACAGTATACAAAGATCTGCTGAAAACTAACATTTTAATTCTGCTGTTATTATTATAAAATATTTTACTGTTTCACAGTCCAATTGGGACCAATTGGCCAACTGGAACCGACTGGAATGTCCAAGTGGAACCAACTGAACTTTTCATTATGCCCAATTTGAACCAATTGGACTTTGCATGAAGCCCAATTGGAACTTGGCCCTCCTATGATATTCAATTGGAACCAGTTGGATCCCATTCAAAAACCCAATAGGGCTCAATGTTTTTTTGTTGGGATTGCTGGAGCTGGTTGCCTGATCATTTTCTAGCTTTTGTAGTTTCGTAAGAGGGGAAGCTATGCTTATTCAGTAATCTTGTGTTGCAGCCAGTAGTACATCGCGCATGGGCACATATGCTTGCTACCGGTGACACCAGAGGACTCACTCCTTGTCATCTGTTTTTCCTTATTTCTGCACCAGGCATGGAGCGGAGGATGACTGGAAGTGTGACTTGGAAGGCTGTGAAAAAACTTGTAGGCTTTATAGCTGATTCTGTAAAAATGTCAGCCGCACCACAATCATCTGTTCCTCCAGACAACCACAGCTGACGCTTCCTTGGCACCCCTTGCTGACAACATCGAAGAAACAGTAGAAAGTTATCCCACCCAGCCTTTTGTGTAAGCAGCTGAACAGGCGTGCTTGGATGTTGATATTTTTAACACCAGTGGCCAGTGTGTTGATGTTGGCCCTCCTGACAGCCGTGTTAAGTGTGTTATGGTTCTGTCTTCGTTGTTACTTAAGTGGCAAAAGGGAGGCAGTTACTCGAGAGCACCTTGAATGAAGTTACGAATGATATGATAAACTTCAATTCATAATTTAGAGCAGACTTCAAGGAAACCACTATTACAAAACTTGAGCAGCTCAGAAAAAAAAACAGGCCGAGAAAGCTGGTGGCAAACTTCACATACTTTTGTTCCTCCCCGAACAGTATGCCTTTAAGATCAAGGTACTTCTGACAGCTATGAATACATTCCAATTTTGGAAACATTAAAGGCTATCTCAAATGCTTATGACATTTTCCAGACAAATCGCAAACCTTCTTCAACTCTTCTACAGTATGTGCCTGATGGCATGTACTTCAAGGAGCACTGCCTGTTCAAAAATGCCAGCAATCAAAAACTTTTTGCTCTACAGCTGTACTTCGATGAATTTGAAGTCTGCAATCATATTGGAAGCAAGCGTGGAAAACACAATGTCTTGGCTGGATATCTGACAATTCTAAACTTGCCACCCATATTTCGCTCGAAAGTTGACAGCAAGTACCTTTTTCTTGTGAAAAATTCCACTGTAGCCAGATTCGCACTGCACAGAATTGTCCAACCATTACTTGAGAACCTACAGCAACTAGAATTCCAAGGAGTTGCGATTGATGGAGAACTCATTAAAGGCTATCTTCTTTATGTCTGCGGAGATAATTGTCTAGCCATCAAATTGGCGGTTTCTGAGAATGCTTTTCATCGGGGCCAATCCGCCGTTTCTGCTTGGCAAAGAAAGAGGACATCAGTGAGAAGTGGAATGAAGAAGAGTTTGCCGTTCGAACACAGAAAATGCATACTCAACATATTAACCTGTTGAAGAGTGATTCAAGCCTCAGCAATGTTTATGGCATCAGTGGTGAAAGCTGCCTAAGTTCACTTCAGTCATTTGATGTGACGAAACGCCTTCTGTCTCATGTTATGCATGACCTGTTTGAAACATCAGATGCAGTTTATGTGCTCATTAACTCAACCATTAGAAACTGTGGCTGCTACAGGTAGTGCTAGAATGGACATAAACGTGGAGGTGAGCCAGGGCAGCCAGAAGCTGGCGCAGCGTGGTTGCGATGAGGCCAGTGGCCTCTCGCAAACCACGCATCTCTGCGGCCAGCTGCTGCTGGACCTGCCGGTTCGCCCTCAGCTCCTCCACCATCTGTTGGTGATGCTGCGAAACAAATTCACTTAGTTAGCTACAGGTTATGCAATGTAAATGCTTGATTCGCACTGTTTGCAAGTGTTGCAGTATCAGCAAAATTACTCTTGAGGGCCGCGAGGTCATTTACATATGACATGACAAATGGCCGTGCAAACTTATAAGGTCTGTTATGTTAAAGACATGTGAAACGTAGCAAATCCTTCCAAGCTGCCTCTGCCTGTCAGAAGACAGTATTGGTGACTAGTTGAATTGCTAAACAAAAGATGATCATGCTGTGGTGATACATGCAACCATGGAAATGTTTTGTAAGTTGCTATGTGTTAAACAACACCTCAAAGGAGATGTATAAATGTGCATGAGCCAATGAGCCAAATGACTACAGATGCCTCTCATGTGTAATATGGTTGCCATGTAATACCATGTGCACTAATCACCTTTTCAAAAAATGACCCGGCGAAGTTGTACGCATCTGCCTATTTTGCTGCAGCAACAGCTGGTGGAAGTCGGCGGCCTCCGCATTTGCTGCTTCAGCGAGCTGCCCCTGCCGCGCATACCCGGCCGCTGCTCTGCAGGCCGCATTCTCCAGCGGCTGTTGGTGGGGTGTAAAGCCCCTGCATCTACGCGCCACCGCCGGCCATTTTTTTCAATCTTGTGACGGCTTGTCGGCTGAGACGTAAGGCCAGCCCTGAGAAGGGGATCCAGTGACTGGCAACGGGGCACATCTAGCCGACAGGTACCATCACAAGAGCTGAGTACTGGATATGGGCAGTACTACCCGTGCTGTTAACAGCTTAAGTGGAGAAGAGGAAGCGACGCCAGAACGCTAACTTCACCCGTCAAAAGACAGTCGTCATATGGTGGTGCGTCCGAAAACACCGAAGCCCCCCCTGCAGACACCGGATGGTCATTACCTTTATGTCATTTCGGGTAAGACCTAGTTCAATTAATGATTTAAAGCTTTCTTTGGCCCATACCCCCCTAAAATTAATTGTTATTGAAGAGACTATGGGAGGCTGCCCAGCCACTGCAGACATCTGTTCCAATAAAGAAGGATCACTATATTTTGCACATTTAGAAGCGTGAGCATCCGACAGGGGGATCCTGGTCCCCACGACCTGGGCGTCTAGAACCACAGACTGGCCCTCCCTTCTGAGAACCAAGTCCGGTATCTTTACGCCCTGGCCTGTTTTAAACCTTGGCTCCACCTTGACATTCCACCCAACCTCCCCCACTCGTTTGCCTGCATATGTTACTATGTTGTCATGTCTGGTTATCCGTGTATGATGTGTTCTGTGGCATCCCTGTAGGATGTGGCCCAGGCTTTCGGATGAATTACAACCGGCACGGCATTGCTTGTCTACATCCCGGCCTCTTTTCGTTCGGGTTAAGTTGGCTAATGAGTTTGACCGGATTTTCAAAAGGTCGATGAACTCTTTGCCCTTCAGGAAAGTTGTTCCCTCACGGATCCAATCAGAAGATCCCGGAGCGTCGGCCACACCCCTCAGAGCATGCCCATCGGCACTGTTATAGTAACTGGAATACCAAAATTTCTTGTTGTGTTTGGATGTTGTAATGTGTGTGTTCTTGTATTCACAGAGTTGTGTAGCTTGTCTTACGGATGTCCTTATGAGTCTCATGGAGAAGGCAGCCCTACATGGAATTGAGGAGGAGTCGGCTAGTGAGGAGTAGCGACGGAGTCTAAGACCAGGGATTAATGTTCGCAGACATGGAATTCCAAGTCCGCCGTGAGAAATGGCTGTATAGAAGAGACCTAGTGGGGCGTCATGTGGTAGGGCTAGCCATCGTCGTGCGGCTGCCCGAACAGATGAGTCTATTTTTAGCAGTAGTTTAGCGGTTACGGGACCTAGCACCAACTGGTGGTTGAGTCGTGGAAGCAGATATTGTCTCAAGATAACTAATCGTTGCTGGGGCTTGAGGGCAGCTTTGGAGACACGTTGCAGCATCTCGAGAACTTCCTTATGGACGGGTAGGGCGCTTCGACCAGTGGCCCCAAAGGACACTCCTAGGTATTTCCATGCGGAGGTGGTTGAAGAAGCAGCAATTGGTTCGGAGCCAATGTGGGAGACTTGATCTGTGAGAATTTTGGTTTTCTTGTCCCGGGCGGATGGCTGCAGGCTCAGAGTGAAGCTTTTCTTTGCATTAATCATCAGTCCTTTGCTGGAAAGGAATTGTTGTAACATGTCCAGACGTAGTTGAAGGCCTTTAGGAGTTGAGGTCATGATGATGAGGTCATCGGCGAATGCCATACAATCCAATGAAAGCTCGTCACTTTGGAATGCTGTTCCACAAGTGGGCGTTTGCAGCCATTCGTCGATCACCATATTGAACAGTGAGGGTGAGAGCGGGTCACCTTGGCGAACACCGCTGGTGGGATGGACCAGTTGGCTGTGATTCTCATAGCTGAGAACAGTTGTTGCCGTATCGTAAAAATCTTTAATGTAATCAATAAACTCGGTGCAAAAGCCCTTTAGTTGAAGGCTGTGAACTATGGCGTCGAATGAAACGGAGTCGAACGCTTTTGCTACATCTACGGAGGCCATGTAAAGAGGCCGTTGTCTACGTAAGGCCTCGTCTATTGCGGTAGATAATAGGAGGATGTTCTCTGCGCAGCCATCGACCGGGATGAAAGCGCGCTGACGGTGGTCAAATTTCACCATGCGAACTATTCTATTTGCATATATTTTGTGGAGCAGTCTAAGTAGAATTGGGGATATTGTTATGGGCCGGAAATCGCTCGGCAAAGAAGCTTCGGGTTTCTTAGGAATGAAAATGGTTCTAGCACCTCTTAGGCATACTGGCAGCCGTTTGAGGCACATCAAAAGGTTCATAAGAACGCGTAGGACCGTGGAAGGCACCTGGCGGAGCCTTTTAGCGGATAGGCCGTCAGGGCCAGAAGCTGTATTGGTAGGCGGCATGGCGGCCTTTACTTCCTGTGCAGTTATAACCCCTAACGGATTAATTGCATCAGCAATATTTTGAGGTACATCTGGCTGGACATCGGTGGGAGTAGTTCTCTCCATCGTGTTCCGCCATGTATCTAGGAACTCATCTATGTTGTCAACTTTAGCATCCGGAATACCGTCCAAAGTTTCCCGGGCGCAGCGGCTTTGCTGCTTCTTAAACCTTTCTTGGGTTTGTGCATATATCTGGCGTCTCTGTTTCCTATGACTAATACATGGATCCAGGGTTTTTCTATTTATTGTGTGTCTGCTTGGTCTGTTGTCGAAGAAAGTATCTCTAATGTAGTTATTTATGTCTGTGTGTATTTGTTGACCATCAACGAAGCGTTTGGTGATTTCCCAAAACCGTGGAGCTTGAAATGAGCGCGGCGGCTGTTTAGTAGTGAGAGCTCTAAGCTCCTCAACTGTTTCGGAAAACCAGTCTATATTATGACCTAAAGAGTCTACGGTATCCAAACAACTATTATCACTATGTTGACCCATCACTGATGGATCTTGTTCATTCAAGGTCGGATTCCCCACATTTGTATTTAGTTGTTCTAAAAACTGTCTAACCAATGCCTTATACTCCGGTTTCCTTCTATGAGACTTGATCGAATCAAATGTACGATCTTTAAAATGTTTATGTAGTGCTTCGTTGATGTTGCGAACGTTCTCTTTTGTTAATTGGGCTTCCATATGAGCCATGAGGGAGTCTTCCTCTTTCGACCATCGAGGTTTAACTCTGGATGTAACTATTTCACCATTAAATGCATCAAAGTGCTTGCGGCGCCTATGCAGGCCTAGGCCCGTCTTCGAGGAGAAGTGCCGTGAACATTCCGGACAAGTGTATCCGTCATCGCTATGATCACCTAGTGATTCCAACGCTACCACGTCAGCCGGGGCGGGTGTCGGCCCAGCTCGTGGGTTGCCAGTCCTGTCGTCTACAGGACCGGCCGTCATGGCAACACTGGCGATCCCCTGGCCCCCCCCCGTCAGGTGGTGTTACTGAGATGGCATTCCGAGCAGCCATCTCCCAGACTGAACGGGGTTCACAATCGGAATGTCGCCCCCACTGTCCGAAGAGTCAGAAAACCTGACTCTCGGCATTCTCCCCGTGGACATCTGACCAGGTCTCAGACGGATCTGCTGCCGGTCCTTCAGCTTAGCGCCCACGCCGCACGAGACTGACTGCAGGAGGCCACTGGATGGGTCGGGCCCAACCCCCAGTGAAGCCTCCCCTGCTCGTGGGGCGGATGCCAGCCGGCCAGTCTCCTTAGCAATTTCTCCCTGTGTGACATGGATTGCCGATCTCCTTCGCCTTTTCCTTTCACCACGGGTATTGGAAGCGCCCCCGGGTGATGCGATAGGATATTCAGAATCGGAGTTGTCACTTTCAGGGGTACTCTCGCCAGGAGAATGGGAGTTTCCCTTCTCTGTGAGGTTTTGGTGCCTTCTGATCCCACTGCTGCATGAGCAATGAACTGAGGTTTATCTTGGAAGCTTTTGGTGACGTGCATACTAATGATTCGCTTTGTTTGCACTGTTTGAGTCATTACGGCAGCCATGCCTGCCTCCACATTCGGATCATTACTGTCCGGTACTCGAGGATCTAGTCCGTGAGTTAGTAGAGTAGGAAGATCTGTATTTGAGTTTTCACACGAGTGTAGACCACTGTGTGTTTTCTGGGCTTTCTGAGTCCTCCCATCCAGCTGACGTGTTTGGGTGGACGATAGTTCTGAGTCCGTGTTCGGTGTGGTTGAGTCCGTGTTAGTATTTGGGGCTGGGTGTTTGGAGAGTCTGCAGTGTTGCAGCAGCCCCCTCTTGGTTTGAAATGTTCGTCAACAAGTTGCACATCTGTTTAAGTCGGACATCGGTTCTACAGGGTCTGCAAGAGGACGGCGTCTCTGTCTCGTGCGCATCACACGCCCCTGCACCGCTTCCTCAGCCTCCGGGATTGGTGCGGTCACCGCTCGGCGGCCGCTTTTTTTCGTCTTTTCATTTATCGATTTCGGGCCAACCCATTTCGGGCCAGGGGGTTGGTAGCCCCACAGGCCCACTTTTGCCGCCTCCGTTGCACCACTGAACAAGTCTGGTGCGAGAAAACCTCGCCTCTGCATCCAGAGGCATGAACAGGGTGGCAGGGAGCACCACGAGCAGGTGGAGGTCGGACTTGCACCCCCCAAAGAAGTATTGGCCCGCCAAAAGTATCCCCCCGACCTTACACGGTTCGGTCAGGGCCACGCGCCCTTCCCAGGACCTTTGCTCATACTGGGTGCAGCTCGGCATGTCGACCTACCGAGCCGCATTCCAGGGCCGGGTCGCTAGCCAGAGCTATACGTCCTGTACCCATTTACGTTGGGTCATCGTCGGACCGAAGTCCTAGCTTCGAGCGTGACGGCCCACCCTACTACTGTCACCTCGTTGGTCGTGTTGTGGGCAGCCCACGTACTCGAGTAGGCGGGGGTGATAACTCCCCGAATGCCCCCCGTGAAAGGCACCTCTGCCAGGCGCCGAAGCGTCCTCGAGCTTGGTGATTCCCTTGTACACCAGGCCTCTGGCTGAGAAGCCACCTCTCCCCACATTTATATAGCGGATGGGTTGACCGCCGGCCCTTTCCCAAAAGGGCCTCCCATGTCAGTGACAGGAGGCCTGAGTCCTGACACCAGGAAACTCCCGATTGTCACCTTATGGTACTACTCCCAAACCCGAAGGCGTGGTTTCGCTTCCTCGCCCTCTTAGCCACTTTGCAGTGTTGCCCGAGGCGCCCACGAGGAGGGGGGGCGAGGTAAGACACAGGCAGCGCTTCCTTGATCGAGATCACCGGCTTGGATTACACGAGAGCGCCACCTCTCGCAGCGTAGTCACCTGTAACCTGTGTGGATCTCCTGCACTTCGGTGCGGCACCACACATGCAACCTAGCTCGAATTCACTCACGCAGCCTCCAATGAGCTGGATTACAGGGGCTCGCAAGGTCCCCCGGCTTTAAATGGCGAGGTCGTCCTGACACCTGGGATCTAGACGTACCTCGCCTCTCATCCCGAACCTACCTTTCGGATGGTTGTGTCGGCCTCCATGCTTGGATTACAAGGAGGCGCAACCCTCCCCGGCCTTAGGCACCACCTCTAGCATTGTGCTACTATCTGCCATCGACCGACGTGCACAGCCTCCAAGCTGGATTACAGAGGGTCGCCACACCCTCCAGCGTCAATGCGCAACTGTCTGCCATTGACCGACGTGCACGGCCTCCAAGAAGCTGGATTACAGATGGTCGCCACACCCTCCAGCGTCAGCTGCCAAAGTACCGCCAACCTACCCTCCTGCTCCACGCTCCTCTCCTTCTCACCCCCTTAGCTTCCGGCGTAAAGCGGAACTTACGTAGCTTCAGCTTCCTATTCCGAGTGGAAGTGACGCTGTTTTTTTTAGCGTCGTTTACTTTCGCGTCGATAGAGAGCTGCGGTTGAAACTGTTAAGGCGATTCCATCCAAGAACCACCGCCTATCGTAATCGGCGATCTGGTCGTGTTCGCTGCTTCGCGTCAACCTGCGACGGCTTGGGCCACGAGAGACAACGTACAGTGGAATGTAGTGCCTGGGTGCTTGGAGACCGCTCCCGTTTTTCGTGCATTTGGAAAACAGCGACCGCAAACTACTACTTCAGCGGAATACAACAGCTTGTCCCCTTTGAATTCTTCTTGTTTTGAAGCATAAATCCCCTCCAGCCAGCACGTATGGCTGGAGGGGATTTTAGCGAAGGAGTTCGCGACGCCAATTTGTACGGCAGACGCATAGAGTTTATGCTGTTGATTCTGAGCTTGAACTGGTCTCGTACGGCAGATCGAAGGTAACGAACGTCTCAAGTGCGTGCACTACGTGAAGAACAGCAATGACGTGAAGCTATGAAATATAACAAGTTCAAATTTGCGTGGAGGCATTCAGTGACATGGTGAAAACAAGTGTGCTTTTCTTGTGTGATATGAGCGGAGGTGTGAAGTGAATTGGTGCGTGCGCACGTGTTGTAACGCGTGCAAAGGTGTACGGCGAATCGTGTGGATGACGCCAGCAGATGCGCACTGCGAATTGTGTTAGTGTTGTGACGCGAGCAGATGTGTACGGCGAATTATGTTCGTGTGTTGTGGCGTGAGCAAAGGTGCACGGCGAATTGTGTGTTTCAACGTGAAATTACGATGGCTATATTTTTTTTATTGCGAGTGTTCAGGAGGCGAACACGGCAGTATTTCGGGCGGTAGGTGTGTTATACTTCTGTTGTCGCGCTTGTATTCGTCCCTGGCCTAAGCGCTAAAGCACTTCCATCCACGCGCCACCGAAGTTTTATGCCGGCAGGAGCGAGGATGGAGGGGCTTTTAGCCTTACTTACTCAACTTTACTCAAAGCGTTCAAATTTTGATGTACGGCAGTTCAGTTATTGGTCGAAATTACATCTACTTGTTTGGTGAAGTGAAGCAGCGTTGATTTGCTGAATGCTTTAAGAGCTACTCAAGCTTTGTGAAGTAAATGTGAAATTGGCTTATACCGTACTGCTATTGTATGAACAAACACTGTGCGTTGCATGTACCACTCTGTCAACATTTCATATGCCTACATTTTGTATATATTCTGTTCGTAAAGGCTAACTGTCCTCCACCTTGCAGTAAAAAGAAAGTTCATACAGGATATACCAATATGGGCTTCTTTCATAACTGATGCTTTTAGCATGCAGGGCTTGGACGAGAAATAGATATGAAGCACACAAGTGCCGACTTACAAGTTTATTTTGAAGCATGGGACCATATATAGAGACAAAACCCTATTTTACATCACGTATGCACAACCTGCAGACATTTTTGTCATCATGCAAGTCCAATGGCCCCTTGTGAGATGGAGCAATAGACTGGTTTGCCGCACATGTAAATTATCAAGGCAGAATCCATCGACCGGTTAGGCAATACCTGTGTGGCCAAACCGTCTATCGCTCTATCCCTAAAAGAGCTGTCGAACTTGCATGAAGTGGAACAGGGTTGTGCCTATACATATGACCCCGTGCTTCAAATTGGTCTACATGTTGGGCCCGTGCTTCAAAGTAAACTGTTCCAATAAGATATACCCATACAGGCTTCTTTCGTCATTGAAGCTTTTCGCGCACGACAGGACAAGAAAGTCAGTACCCATGTGCTTCATGCCTACTTCTCGTCCTAGTCTTGTGTGCTAAAAGCTTCAATCATGTCATATTAACATGCCCAAGCAGCCACCTCAGTCAACATTTTTTATTGCTTCGGCTACTCTTGGGTGGATGACAAACTTTCCCTTTCACAATTCTTCCTCTACCTTGCGGGCTTCCACAGAACTAATTTCCAAGTGCTCTGTTCTGCAGTGCAGGGCCTTAAAATCAAATATGTTCTGCAGAAATCATCTAGCTAAACGAAGTCTTATCACAGGGACCAATGCTCTTCGCCTGACATAGCAGAATAGTACAGAGGTTTCCTTAGTAAGCAGACCTCGCAGTTGAAAAATTTGTCCCTCTCTAGAAATCGGAACTTCGGTCCCGCACCCTGGTCAAATGCGTACAAAGTAAAGCAGAACTGTGTGCAAAATTATTCCAAGACCAGTACAAAATTTTGCATTTATTTCACTTTTCAGTTCGCAGCATACAGCTTGTATAGCAATCCATAAGACCACTGATCTCATGTATGTCACTTCATAACATAAATCTACAGTTGTACATTTTGAAGCGTTCCTGCAACAAGTGTTGAGAATGCTAAAGTGCGTGTCATCTGCTAGATAATGCTGACAAATGTCTATCGAACATCATTGCTATATTGTGTTTCCTTCCCTGCATTTTTTTACAATTGCCAGTATTTCATAAAGCATATTCAAGACATTGCATATAGCCCACTTAGGTATTAGACTAGGTAGCAACAAACCGACAGATTTCGCGTATTGCCCTACCGGCCAGTTTATTTTTTTGAAGTGCGCTGCCGCATTCTTTTCGGGCCATTGTTTTCCAATACCTTGTGAAGGCTCGATCGCAGACAACAAGGCGCCCCATTCATAAGCTCTCAAATAATAGAAGTGAGGTGATACCAAGTGCTTTCCTCTCCAGAACTGCATGTCACGATTGGCGTGCGTTTATATTGAGTAATACCGCTCGGTGTTACAAAGGCCGTCTTCTCGCGGTCCATGTCTGCAGCCATCGGCCAGCAGGCGAATGAGGGACAGTGGAAGAAAAATACTTTGCGCCGTGAAGGTAGTCAAGGATGTCATTGATGCGTGGGATAGGGTAAACATCTTTTTACTATGTTGTTCAAGTGCCAGTAATCCACACAGAAGCACCAGGCTTTGTCCTTTTTACCTAGGGCTACAGGGGATGCCCGCGGGCTGGAATATGGCTTAATGATTCCTTGGGGAAGCATCTTTTGTACTTCTGTTTCAATCACTTGAGGCTCATCCAAGGCCAGACGGTATGGTCTCCGGTGAATTGAATTGGCATCCCAAATGTCAATGATATGTTTCTCGATGGAAGTCGGACCTAAAGGGCAACCATTCAGGTCAAACATTTCGCTGAACGAGGCAAGGAACCGACGTAACTGGTCGGCGTGCTGAGGCGGACGATTAGTACAGATCATATTTGGGAAGTTTGGTAAGGCAGTTGGTGAAGAAGACGAAAAATTACAGCGAGACGACGACATTCCGGTAGTCAAGGTCGATAGGTGGTAGTGAAGGCGAACGACTCTGGCGTGTAAATAGCCTAGGTTCAGACGTCTGGCAGCTGACCAGCAATGCAACGTCCATCTCTCTGCAGACGATGCGAACAATGCTCTCGGATGTGGTCGGCTGAGGTGCGGAATGGTCTTCACACAATGATGTAGCGGCTACATTTGGAAGACGGGTATACAGATGCACAATTCGACAGCTTTTAGCTTCTTTGAAACACTGGCATTCACTTTATGTCGTTGCTGCTGGTAAGTTCTTGTATGTGAGAAGGTTAAATGTGTCGTCTGTTATGCCCTTCAGTACATGGTCCATCTTTTCTTTGGCATTGGCTCGTCCACCTTTCAGCAAAGGGCAAGAAGATCCTGAATATACAAGGAGCAAAAAACAGGGAAATGTATTTACAGGTTATATACAAGTGAATGGCAGAGCAGGCAAGTCCACAATATCATCTTTAACTGCAAGCTTGCACTCTCCTTCCGTTCAGCATTGTAACAACATAGTTCCTTGGTCTTCTAATGGCTTTTGCAGCTTGATGCATTCTGATGCTTTTTCCTGCTATAATTAGGTCTTGAGGCATCTTTTGATACGCCATTTTTGGTGGTCACAGGAGTATATTCTCGTCTTTACGACATTGCAGATGGTCCACTCAGCTAAACCCAATGTATAACTTGAACCTCAAAGTAAAGCATGTGACCTCACAATGTGCTAGCTGAATACTTGAGACATAGGAACAACTTCGCTGTATCTTGAAATGCCCAATGAACTACCACGTAAAAAAATGCCATTTGAATATTTAAATATTACATTCCTAACTGTCTGAATAATCTGACTAGAGTGTGATGACTAGCTTGATTTCATGCACTGCTCTCCCGGCCATATATATTTCTTTTACGTGCAGTCCTGTATTATTTTGAGACTGTCATTTCGCAATCGCTTCTGAAAACTAAATCACATACCGCAACGAAAAGTGCTACGTGCATGAACACTTAATTTCAGGAGAAAGGTGACAGTCGGCACATCTTTTTTCTAAAACTGCATGTCACCATTATTCAGTCATCGAATGGCTAGAGCGGCTTGATGCATTCCAATGCTTCTGCTGCTGCATTTGGCTGTTGCAGCATCCTTCTTGATTGTCTCATTTCGGTGGTTGCAGAATATGTGCATCCTCATCTTCAAAAAACTATTCACTAGTTTGCGGGGTACATCATGGCATATCGGTATTGCATTTACTGTGTTCTTCAGAATTTCATCTGTGAGATGCTGCAGCTGAATCCTGCCATCTAAAAAGCCCTGCTCATGCATCTTAAATGAGGCCTCGCAATACTTCAGCAAACCTTGTGCTGCTTTTGATGCCGATTCAAGCGAAATTTTTTTGGGCAAATACGACTTTAGCCGCAGCCACTTGTTTTCTGCGGCATCAAGAGCTTCACCTGTGATAGCATCTGCATACATGTGACATGTGCTGCAGTGTTTTTTTACATTTCTTACAGCATAGCCACACACATAGAGGAAGGCGTCATCTAACTCCATGTTTTCCACTGTCTGTGGTGCTGGGTAATATATAATACCAGAACAAGGCTGCTGTACTTTGTCAGGAAATCCAATTAGTTCATCTGCGTCTGAACGTTCATAGTTCCCTCTGGGGTTCCACCGAAGAAACTGAGCAAGAGAGGCAGTGCACAGTGAGGACTTGAATTCGCGAGGAGATGGAACGGGGTTCTTCATTCTTATTGTTGAGAAGAAGTTTTCCAATGCATCCTGCCCTAGCCTGGAAAGCAACACAAAGTGGAACCCCTCTTTCACTACAAGGTGTTTCTGCAGTTCCATGGCTGCCATTGTGGTCAGGATGGTTCCTGTCTGCACTGGCTTCCATCCACGGCTGCCTCCTTCAATTTTCATTGCTTCGACGAGGCCAATTATTTCTTGAAAAAAGGCATCGCCTCTCGCACTAAGATGTCTCTCAGCCTGTTTCCGGGTTCTGGAGGTGATTAGTGTAACCCAAGTGTGCATCCTGTCAAAGAACCATGCAGTCGTTTGAGCGTCCCTCTCAAGATTGCCCTTTTCGACGTGGCAGTACAAAGCAGCAGCGGTGTCATGATGTATGAGCTAATATGCAGGGCCTACCTTCATTTTTTCATAATGCCCTGGGCTCAGACAGGTTTTGGTTAATTTTGGGGCCAGGCGGAACTCATTGTCTTCCTCTAATTCAAGAAGTTGCTCGACATGGTCTGTGGAGACCACTGCCGTTGGTAGTTTATTCCTTTCCACAATATCTTCTGGAAGGTGAATTTTGTGTCCTCTCGTGAAATGCCCTCTTAAGTTCGTCAACACATGTGGCGCGTCGGCGATAAAATATAGCCGCCTGTTACTATCACATGTGTGGAGCATGGCACTTTCGAGCTTTTTTTGTGACAGTGATGCCAAATAGCCTCCAGAGTGCCTGATTGCATGACCCCATGTCAGTCACAACAGCATGTATTATAACACCCGCATCTTCACAGGCACTTATGATCATACTGACCTTTTCCTTTACTACGTCAGCTCGGAAAGAATGACCAGTAAACTCATAAGCTACCGTCTGTTTCCACCGAGTGGAAATTCCTCCTAACATAAAGACGAGGGCATGCGTGGCATAGCAAGATTCCGGAATTATGTTGCTGGTCACGGGTATTGTTGGCTTTCCCATCAGGGTCGCAGTAGATGAGTCGAAGTCCAGACCCTTGCTAATCTGCATTTCATCAAGCATCAGAACTGCGTGACGCTCCTTGAGTGACAGCTGGGCCATCTGTACAATAGAACAGCGAAAGGTGCTAGAGGTATAGCGAGTCTATATGCATAGAGTGAGGAATAGGAAGAGAGTGAATAACTAGGAACAGTACACACCTTAATTTTCAGCAAATCTATCACTTCAAACAGCAGTCCAGGAGCAAGCTTGAACCCTTGTAATTTTCTCTGTAGAGTTCGTCCTGATGGTAGAGGCATACCCAGTTCACGGGCCACGTTGTATCCTTGAGAGCGGCATGACAGCTTTAGTTTCAGTGCCTTCACAACAGTTTCCGTGCTCCATGCTGTACCCCGCATTGTCCCTTTCTGCAGACAAAGTGCCTGGTCGCTGCCTTGGTAGCCTGCAATACCTCTATGTGCAATGCATCACAATGAAATTCACAAGAATTGCTTGTTGCACAAGTTTGAACATGGTATAACTGTGATGGAATTGGTGAAATGGCACAGAAAAAGAATTTCGACCCCATCAAAATCGGTCGCTGGGCCGGGATTTGTTTGCGGGACCTCATGCTTAACAGCGCAACACCATAGCTACTAAGCTACCATGGGGGGCTGTGTTACTACTTGTATCCATTTTTCCCTTTTACCTGTTCCACCATAGTCATCCCAATCAAGGTTCAATTCACAAAGGGGTGTCACAGGAATAGCACTGTATACCTGCTTTGAGATTCCTGTTTTCGGTTTCCAATACACTGACTCTCTGCTGTGATGCAGAGAGCCTCCTTAGCAGGTTTAATATATCAGCTGCTGCCTCTGTTTCAGCATTTGTTTCTGAAAATATTCCTGCATATGATCCATTGCAGTCCGCATTCTCAGTCACCTACAAAAATGAAGTACCACTCTGCACGCATGAACATCACATTCCATGTTTTTATCTATCCTCACCTGCTCGTGACTTTAACAATGATTGACCTTGGCCTATGCTTGTGGTGCTGGACTCTGAAAGTTGTAAATGCCAAATACATACTTGCAGCGGTATTCAAAAGCAGACTCGAGCCCTATAGTTGTGCAGGGCTATTCATCTACACTAACCTCTTGTGATCCCACCAGGAACGATTGACTGAATCCTTTGGATTTAGGTCACAAGGTTCTTGCCTGCGCTTTAGCAGTGACAGGCCAGTACCAATTTTAAGTCTTGGAAGTTTGAATGGCTGTTGCATACTGACCAAACGCATATATCATGCCCAATAGTCTAGTATGATAACTTGTCAGATTTAACTTACCACATTTGCCTAAAGTGCTAGACGGTGGTTGTCTGTCCTGCTTTGGACTTTGCACACAATTTACTTGCTGCTGTCGTAGTACTGATTGGCCAGGTAGTATTTCTGGAACAATTGCCTCTAAAAGTTGGATAGGCACTTATGCAATATATATCTGCAGCATAACTTAAGCAAAACATAGCACATATAGCAGCCTTGTTAGCACTTACCAGTTTTTCCCAGAGCACGAGTTGCTGGCTGCCTATTTAGCTTCATGTTGGCTGCATGAACTGTCCAGTGTTCTTTCAGGAGTGACTGCCCAGGTTGCATGTGATGAAAACTGGCCACTGAATATCACAAATACAAACACATTTGCACTACCTGTCATGAACTTGTAGAGCACATCGATGTGTCAATGACACTACACTTTATGCTCACTGGCAGTGTGCATGCTGAAAGTCACTGGCTGCCCATCCTGCTGCAGGTTCGATGCCTGGTGTCGTTTCAACAGCAATTGCCCACGATTTGCACAGACAAGGTCAAATTCTGAAGGTTATAAATGAGAATAAGCATTCAATTATATAATACACATTGAAAATATGCCTGCAATTAAGTCATAAAGCAGATCCAATAGCAATAATATGAGCAGACTTGTACCATATTTGCTCACACTTTCTGCCTGGTAGCTGTAGCACCTGCCCGAGGCTGAATCTAGATGCACACACTTTTGGCTTCAGAAAAGATCGCCCTGGCTTTGTTGCACTGGAAACTGAACTGGAAACAAAACACCTGCTCATAAGCTCGCGGGTGTATAAAGTACAACAATGAACAAATGCACTTCACTAGATTAAAAATGCATCAATAAGAGTGGCTGCAGAAAAAGGCCAGTATTGTGATGTGTTCCTAGTTTCCCTCGTCAGTGCAGCATCTGAATACCCCTTGTATTCAAAGGGTATTCAGATTAAGGATCAGGAAGTACAGGACGAGGTTTCTTGCACAAGGATAGACAACTGGGCTTATTATTTATGGTATAGAAGTCTACACATTCAGACTGGCATGCCACAAGCGCATGTGTCGGCCTCCATGTGAACCTTTTTGCGCTTCAATACCAAAAATATATGTTTACTGAATTCAGCAGTTCAAAGAATTGGGCAAGTTCCTATATTACACATTGCTGAAGCACATATAATGGCATTTTGCCATGTAACACGGAAATGTTATCGGCCTGGAGAGTTCATAAATTATTATGCATTGTAGGAGCATACATACCTTGCATTGTGGCCAAAGAAGTTAGTAGCTCACGACTGCACAATCCTCTGACGCACTGTGATGTAACTTTAATGCGTGCATTATTTTGAGAGCCATCTGCAATTTGAGCGTATTACATGGATTAGTAGTAAAATTTGAAGTTCGTAAATGATTTCCACCTATAGGCAGCTGCGTTACAACTTGCTTTGATAACATACCTTGCGTCGGCATGTTTTCTTTTTCAGATGAGGCATGGTCAATGCCTTGCTTTGCACCTGCATTTGAGTGCAATTAATTTTGATGATTATTTATATCAAAAAGAGTATGAGATACTACATGTGTATGCAATTGAGTGAATGTATCTGTACATTGATGGCTTCTTACCTTGCTCTTGAGCCATGAGGCAGAAGACTGAGGGGGTGGCAGTGCATTTAGCATCACAGTTGTGCATTGTCAGTGGGTAAAACTGATTCTCAGTGAAGTGGGCCTGCGAGTTTCAATAGTACCAATAATCATCAGTGCACACACACATATTTATAGCTAGCCCGTACAACAATGTTTGCAAATTTTCTTGTGCGCAAAAAACACACGGACGTAGAAGACACACGGTGCCTGTGTGTGTCTTCGTTCTTCTATGTCCATGCTTTTTCGCACAAGAAAATAATCTGCAAACATGTTACAACAACAAGCCCAAATGTCTACACTGAGGTACAGCAATGTCCTTATATCTGCAAAACCATGTGTACGCAATGCTGTTGCTGTCTTGCTGTCCCTGTAACATATGGCTAACAAATGTATGGTATGAACCAGTAAACACACGCAAAGTTATTTGATTATGAGACATCCGAAGTGTTTACTGCACTCGACTGTGAACATAAATGTGGGTGGTCATCATCATCATCAGCCTATTTTTTATGACCACTGTAGGACGAAGGCCTCTCCCTGCGATCTCCAATTGCCCCTGTCTTGCACTAGTTGATTCCAATTTGCGCCTCAGATGTCATGAGGGAGGTAGTGGCCGAATACTGCACTACCTCTTTCATGACCTAGCGTGGCAGGCAGCATTTATTTTTAATAGCGGTGTAAATGACAGCCATGTATAACACATCAATGTGTTGAACTTTAGAAGTACTATTAGGTGCAGTTTACATAACTGCGATTATTATTACTCATTACTTTTATTTCAAATATGAAATATTTATTTTTCAATATACCCTTATTTCAAACATGAATAAACTGCTCCAGAACTCAAGGCGCTTTGCTTAACTTTTTCAGGAAATATGGCACATGTTCTGCTTGTGCAACAAACATGATGGTGCAGAATAGAATTTAGTACATCGCCATGAATGTCACTTTGGGTATTAATATTGCTTAGTGATGAATGGTGCTGCTAAGGCCCATCCATCCCTGAACGACAATGTAAATTTGGTCGCACTTACTGCGCACAAAAAAAAATGTCTAGCTAAGGTTACACTATGGTGACACTCTATAGTTTCGGTTATAGCACCGGCAATAAAGCGACTGATTTTGGGAAGCAGGACATACCCCCTCGCCTAAGCATGTTACAGGAGCAGCGAAATACACATACCTCGAAAAGCGTAGTGGAATTCGCCGTCGCGGGAATCTCCTCAATTTGCTTCGGACAGGTGATACATTCCAGGTCGTTATCGCCGAGAGGCGCCGGAGCGGGTGATTTCCAACATACCGGACACATGCAGCAGCCGATGATGCAGCCCCAGCCCATGGCTCTCCGCACTTTGTCAGCGAAAGAGGACGACAGGCAAAGCGTGCGGGCGCAGCGTACGCAAACAAGCGCGTAGACGCACACGAATGAAGCTTGGTGGAATGGCTAGTGCGAGCAACTCAGATTTGCACCGGTTGCTAAGCGCGGGCGTCTATCCATCGTCTGCAATCGGAGCGAAAATTCTCGCAGCGCAACTCCAGGAAGCGAAAACGCCGGAACCGGAATTCTTAAAACCGGAAATACCGGAAGCAGAAATGCCGGAAGCGGAAATGCCGGAACCGGAATTGGTGTGAGGGGAAAAGCGGCGCGCAACAAAGGTTGTCGCTACTTAAGAAAGCGGCGGTGGCGCGTAGATGCAGGTGTTTTAGTGGGGTGGCCTGCGGGGCTGCTGCCGAGCTGATGGTCCTTAAAAATAAAATCAGTAAAAAGGATACAAAAAAATTTGGATCCGTCATGCGTAGAGATTTTACGGGTTCATTATCAGGTGGAAGCCCAGAAAAATAATTCCAGCAACAAACCGTTCACAAAATGAACAGTAAATTTGCATAAACCAACAGGCACTACAGCATCATAAAATACTACGCTGATAGTACTTTCAGCTTGTACGCTACACAAGCTGCATTACAAATGGTGTTAATAGTCGAACAGATTATCGTTCCATTTTGCAGTGACATTTAAGCAGGCAGTTTTCTTTGCCATGTAAGTAATATAAATACACAATTTCTGTTTAAAAGGTCTTAATGGATACTGCTTTGCTGCTTTGAGTGATGTGTTCGTATTGCAGTAGCTGCTGAAGTGCCTTACGTGCAGTTCCACTTCTCCCCGGCTCCGTCCAGACGGAAACGTGGGCAGCTGCTGGTGGGGCAGGGGGCACTTGTGCAGGATCTTCCTCACTCGAGGCGTCCTGCTGGAACGATAGAGTACAGGACATAGTGTGATTAAGTTCCATCAGCTGGTTGCAACGTCTATTTCACTTATGGTTTTTAAATCAGAAAATTCTTAATCCAGCATGTGACATACTAGTGACTTAGAGCTTTGACAACTCGTTTCTAATGCTTTACGGATTAACGAGGCATGAAATCCATCCCAAGGTGTCTTTTAATAGCATTGCTTTAACAGCAGTCGGGCAGCGTTTCCGTTCTTGCAAAGTACAGATATCATGTGCTGGCATGTGTGTTCAATTGTAAGAAAACACACACAAGCACACAACGGCAAAATATTCACCACGGTGTAAGTGCCCGACATCGGTACACATAGCAACGAACATTGCTACGCACCTCGGCGTCGTCCGCGAAGAAGGCCACCGGAGCAGAAGCTGGGCCGGTTCAGCCAAGCACGTCGAGCACGCGGCCCTCCAGGCCGCCCAGCTACCCGCCTCCCGTCTTCCTGCAAATGCATGAACACCGTCAGCTTATACGTTCCGAAGATGTTGCTAGCAGCCGGCTCACCTCTTCTCGGAGTCCACCTCCGCCGCGATCTTCCGGGAGTCATAGCATAGCCGGGCCCAATAGAGGCGCCAGCGCCGGGCTGCTTTGACTGCCGGTACGATCACGTTCAGCGCCGCGGCAATCTCCTCCTACAGGGCTTTTTTTTGAGCAGCACTCATACTTGGCGAGAGGCGCCACAAGCCTCTCGCCAAGTATGGATGCTTCTCCATGAATTCAACCAACATAGTGGCCTGCGTGGCCAAAACTCGCGCGCTTTTCGGTGGAGCCGCCATTTCTTCTTCGCTCTCAATTTTCACCGCACCGCAGCGAATTAATACCAGCAAATCGTACCGTTTCAGATATCACTATGCCGTTAAAACATAACGGTTACATTCATTTAATGTGTTGTTATTTTATCACGCCATAAGTGTTACGTTAAATTTAACCCAAGTGAATAACAACAAAACTTTTTTCTCGTGCAAGTTATATCCAGCAGAAGTATCTGTACCGCCCGCAACGGCGAATGTATCACTGCGCAGCAGTGTGTGGCAAAGAAAAAAAAATGAACCTCTGTTACAGACCACCTTCGATTTAAATCAGGACCTTCATTCGGAGATAGTTGCGATCGTTTACAGAAAACGTTTACTTACCAGCTATCTGTTGAGATGCCTTCCAACCTTCATCGATTCTTCAGTATCCTATGCGAATAAAAGCAAAAGTGAACACCATGCGAACACCGCAGATGTTCAGATGCTACTGCTCAGTCATTAAGCACAAGAAAGAATGATGTGTTTAATCATCGAGCACTACGCTTTCACAGTCTTCATGATGTTCACAGCTTCCAGAATTCTTCTCGGGCGAAAGTACCTCGTACGCCGAGATTTCATCTAATCAGGCAGCGTTACGGGCAAAAATGCACCAAGTGCGTCCTATAGAACCAATCAGCTGTTTTCACGTAGCCGCCATCTTGCGTGTGCGTAGCGAAATGGATTGGATGCGGAATTGGCACATGTGTTGCTGTGACACGAAAAATTAAAATATTTGTGTTTACTTTCAAGCGCACTTCGACTTATGTTGCGTCAAAAGATTACAAAACAATTTTACTCTCAGCGATATACAATTGTTCTTTTATCAGGTGTTTATATCTAAATGTAAGTTGCTATACGGTACCTTTGCAAATAAAACACAAGCAAAATATGCTTCCGGCAACGATGGAGGCTGCTGATTGGGCAGATTGAAAAACGTCGCTGGTTCTCGCCCCCATATGCAGAAACTGTCGCGTCATTTTGACGTCCATAGTTTGGAACAGTTTTCGTTTACCGAGGTCGCGGGATCGAATCCCGGCCACGGCGGCCGCATTTCGATGGGGGCGAAATGCGAAAACACCCGTGTGCTTAGATTTAGGTGCACGCTAAAGAACCCCAGGTGGTCAAAATTTCCGGAGTCCTCCACTACGGCGTGCCTCATAATCAGAAAGTGGTTTTGGCACGTAAAACCCCAAATATTATTATTATTATATTATAGTTTTCGTTTGGAATAGAGTTACGTTATCGCGCCTCAGCTTCCTGTGCTCTCTGGTGACGGCGAAGCTGAGATTGAGGCGGCAGCCTCACGACAGCGGTCACCGTTAACGTTACAGAATAAGCAGGCGTGCAAGGTCGCACTTAAACTGAAAGTATATTCAGAGAAAATACAGTATGCTCCTGTCGACAAAAAAAGTGATGAGTAACAAGCGGTGTTCTTGAGCGAGGCTGTAGACCGATAATGTTTCCAAAGACAGGACCACGCTCCAATCCCGGTGCTCTGATTGGGTCGTTCTCTGATTGCTTCATTGGGTCGTTGCGTGTTTGTGTTGTGTCTAGCAGGAACGAGTAGTATAAGAGATGATACTGGAGAGGAGGTTGTGAGCGAAGTCCCCGAAAAGAGCTTGAGGATAGCCACATTGAACGCTGACGCCGTCTTGAAGAAAACCTACGACTTCAGTTGCACAGGTCGACAGAAAGGCTTTAGTGGTAGCATACCTCTGGGCAGATTTTTTAACCACAGCGATTGACACACTTTGCGGAACAGAGCAAAGGGACCTAGTGAGTTGGCCGGCATTTTCGAGCTCTAGCGTAGATTGAAAAATGAATGTGGCAAAGTATGACGCGCAAAATAGTATGTGCCAACCCAAATTAATCAGCGTGGTCATACTTGCGCGGCACACCATGGTGGCCTGCCACCAGCACAACCAGCAGATCAGAGACGTCTGAGGAACGTTTCTATGGTAGAAGGGCACATCACCCCCGCTCGCCCCTCCAAAAAACAAAAAAAAAACGAAAATGAGCTTGCCAATAGGGGCATCATAAGATCCAGCACTACGGCGCTTGTTGATATTGTTCAAGATGACGTCAGCGTTTCATTCAGCGTTTATTTCTCAGAAAATTAGTTGAAGTTATGTTTATTTGCATCATAATGGTGGGCGTAATCAGGCAAACATTGACGGCATTCAATTATAGGGTGCCTGACTACTGTGTGGAGATTACATACGACAATGACAACAAACACGCTAGTCTACATTGCAGATATATTATAAAGGTGGAACGGAAACGTGGTAGACAATATAGAGAACATACAAATCCCGCATATATTACTGCACAATAATATGAAATAGTGGTCTTCCTTCACGCACGTGGGTAACCGTAATTGGAGACTACTTTGGAAACTAACTGCAAGTACTTACGCAAGTACATACGCAAGGGTATACCTGGCCTGGTGGCCAGTAAATGTGACGTAATATTGCAAGCAGCTTCGGCTATAGCATGCTAACGGACGATGACACAGAGACAGTTTGCTCAATTGTGTCGTGACTTTTGCGTCAAGGTGCAAAACCAACATATCCATTTATGTCTTAAGAGGAAGCTTTAGCTCGGGCCCAACTCCGACGCGGCCTATTCAAATACATGTAAAACGCAAAAACGTTTTTATGAGATAACCCCTGGACCGATTTTGATGAAATTTGTCGCATTTGAAAGAGAACGTAAAATTCTAGTGACTGTTGGAAGCGGAATTTCGATTTAGGGCTCGAATTTTCTTAAAACGATTTTCAAATATTTGATCGTTTGAAAAATATAGAAGCACGAAGTTTATAAATTCATGGCTCTGCATCAAGAACCGATATCGCGGTTCTGTAAACGGCATCCATTAGACCATCCATAGCGGACAAATTCAGTATGTCATTTTACATCTTACGTGAATTTATTACGTTGGTTACAACGGTTTTGCAAAGGTTGTATTTCTCTATGATTAAATTTTTTTATATTCATGTGTAACATATCAATTTTGTCCGCTTTAGGTGTACTATTAGGTGCAATTCACAGAATTGTATTATCACTTTTAGTGGTTAAGTTACAGAGTTGTAAACTTGATAGTTTCGTTTCTTGAAAATTTTCAATTTTTGCCAATTTTTAATAAAAAATTGACATTCTAACTCAAAAATTCGAAACCAACAGTCACTATATTTTAAGTTTTTCTTTTAAATGCAACAAACCCCGTCAAATTTGGTGCAGTGGTTGCCGAGAAAAACGAATTCTCCTTTTACATGTATTTAGATAGGAACACTTGAGCTAAAGCTTCCTCTTAATACTTAAGCACACCTACATTTGCAGCTGCCGCGGTAGCCCATAAGGGTGGATAGCAAAGTCGCTAGCGAGATAATTGGGGGCACTTGAACGAAACCGATAAGTCAAAAGCTGTCCATGACGGCGTCTCTCCTAGACGCTGTGCGATGTTCGGACGTTAACAATAGGGAGTTTTAGAATAGGGGCCCCAATAGTTTGGGGCCCCAAAGAGCTTTGCGGGTGTTAGCGTTGGGACACGTAGGAGTGAAGAGTTTTAGAATAGGGTTCTACGTTTGCGGATAGCGTCTTGCGCTGACAGCGCCACTACGGCGTCAAAGAAAAGCTATTAGAAATAATTAAATAAAATATACCATTTTATGATAGGAATAATAATTTTGACTTGCGTGTATTCGCATTTAATTACAATTTAGAGGCTATTCTTAAGCAGCAAACAATTAGTTGCGCTTAGTTTTGGGCAAACAAAACTTTACTAGCCTTCACCAGCCAAGCTGAGCCGTGTTAGGCCTACGAACCATAAAATCCACAATCGAATTCAAAATCAGCGGCGTCTAATGAGTCAATCTTCATAACGCACGCTAGTTGAGAGAAAGCGATAACCGCAGTCACTTCTCCTAGCTTGCGAACTTCACGCGTTACCGCGAAGCGAACCCAGTTTGGTGCTAGGTTAGAGCCGTCGCTTCGATGGGTGCCGCCATGTTTGCCGACGCAAAACTTTTGGGGCCGCTATTTGGGCTCCCGCTAAATCGGTGAAATAGCGTTCCCAACGCAAAACCCAAAGGCAGTTTGCGTCTTGCGCATGCGTAGTGGCATCGACGCTATTTCTTTGGGGCCCCAAAACGTTTGGGGCCCCTATTCTAAAACTCTCTAATGTGTGCCGACTGAAAAAAGCTGCAACGGAGTGCTTCTGGCGGTTAGCGTAGCCTGTTTACTCCGTAGCATAATAAAAAGGAAAACAAAAGAACGAGAAAAATATAACCGTATCAAAAGCCCAGAATCACTCATCGCTCATCGCGACTAAATGCTCTCAGGATGACAAGTCATTTGCAGGCGACGAGCGACTACGCTTTATCAAGAACACTGATAACGCTGGTGGGACAAGCATTGTGGCGAAGTTCAATGTGCAGGGATAGCTTTTAATTATTATATTTTTCTTTTACTGGCGTCATCACGCGTCACCGCGAGAAGTTTGAAAAGTTTAAGGTCAGTACGCCACGTGGTGGCACTCACGCGAACTAAACCCGCGTGTCCAGAAAAGCTGGATACGGTAAAAAATATGGGGCCTATTATTCTTGCGTAAAAGAAACCGTACCACACACTGAATGACCATTGGTACCGGCGTCTGGTCTGCGCCACCCAATGCGGGTTTCTATCGCTCCAATAATGCGCATTATGGATGTTGAGAATTTATAGAGAAGGTTGTCTCCTCTGTCTAGAGCACTTTGTCAACAAAATCTCGTATTTCGTCACTGATCACAAGGATCCAATTTGAGAAATCAAGCTGCCATTCAAAGTCTCTTTCTTACACTTTTTGATGCAGTTGGAGGGTATCCGGATGCATTTCAGCCTTCCTAAGAACTCTCGACAATGAAAACTTTGAAATGCCGAGCTCACCATTCACATCACCCACGCTGACATGAGGGTTTGCAGCCATGACAGCCAAAATGTCTCCTTCAGCCTCTTCACTGATGGCCCCCTTTCTGTGTCGTGTCTTCCTGAAGCTACCTGTTTCAGCGTCAAGTAAGCCCTCATAATTGTGTTCACGCTAGGTCTTCCCCCATGTTACCAATTTAGGTAAACCTTGGCAGCTTTGCTCTTCTCGCCCCGTGCCACTCCCAAGGCTGAGACCATTTCGCCTTCTGCTCGCTTGAGTACGGCATGCTTTAGGCACTGCAAACAGATTCTTCGAAACGGTTGCGTGGCACGACAATAAGAGTCGAGCTCACGTGCATCTTGCCGCTGGCACAGCTTGTAAGTGGCGTTGTAACAAATGATGCTCTCTCTCGCACAGGTTCCAGATGTATGATGCGTGTTTTGTGTGTATTTTTTCTATTCCGCGTCGACTGGAACGCTGGAAAAACAATTCCTCTTCTCGTCATATCGGAATAAACGGCTGATTACGGTGCGTTCTTCGGCGACAAGCGCGAGCGGCTGCTGACGAAGCGCTTTTTCGGAGCGCCGTCGCCCGCCACTGCCGGTCATGTCAGGGCCGAGAGTAGGTTGACGCCCTTTCTCGTAAGTGAAGGGAAAGCGCGGCGCTGGCGATGTTCTTACAAATCACTCATGAGAGCGCTGTAATCACAGCGCATTCGGGCGAATAGACCGTGCTGTCACGTGATATTTTTTTTTTTTTTAAACTCTGGGGACTCGTTTTTCCCGAATAAAAACGGACACGCTGTTGCGCTCACGCACATGCGTCTGCCTACACCAAGTGCCGAAGCCCGGCGAGCCTGGCAGTGAGATCAGGTGCTGTCGCGCATGGTTCTTATCGTGAGGAGGGTTGTGTTTCCCTCTCCCTTTGTGAAGGCGAGGCTGGTAAAAAGGCCAGCGCAGCAACGCCGGGCAGGGGGGGGGGGGACACTCCGTATGGCTCCCATTGGCCGTTTTCGAGCAGATGCTCTTTCGACCTAGCGCCAAGGTCCCCTTCAGTTACGGCCCTAACCAATGGGCGACGCAGAAGCAAAATGGCGGCGCACATGATTGTTTACGTTGTCATGGCAACAGCAACAGCAGCCGCGCGGCACCTTCTCCCCCAAACGGTTTTGTTTCCTTGTTTTTATTATGCCGACCCGCTCCACTCCCTTTCCTCCTTTCCTCCATGCTGCGCGCGCCGCTCACTTTTTTTTGTTTTTACCCGTAAGCGGTGCGTATTTTTTTTTTATAACGCGCTTGTTACGGCGCGCCACGCGCCAGCTCGCAAGCAATGCGCGCGCTACGCCGCGCATTGGCATTGCTTGCGAACTGGCGCAATGTGCCGGGACATAAACAAAATTCCACTTCCAACACAACAGATGTTTAGTCTCGCTTTATTGACTTCGTTTCCGAAAACAGATTTTTCTTACAACGTGGTGTGATACACGCTCAAAAAATGAGCAAAAGTGAAAGGTGCATGTCATATACAAGAGTACTAAAGACAAAAGTTCACTGATAGTGAAATAACAAAAGAAAGCGCTAGAAAACGCGAAGGCCGTTTCATGTACACGCATAAAAAAAAACAAGATTTTTATATAACGTCCTCCAGACCTACATGTAGACGAGCTCCTGATATGTGCACTAAGATATTGCACAAAATTGGACGACGTGTATGACATAGTCATGACAACTATGAAAAGGGAAAACTCACTGGTAATACCTGAAATACCTGAAATACCTGAAAGATAGAATAAAATGCTAACATTGTTTGATTGAGAGCCATACCAATAGTAAGCTTACTTATATATATGCCCGAAAGTATAAGAAATGCGTGACATGTTCAGTACTGCTGAACAAATAGAAAAAAAAAACATGGGAGAAAAAAAATAACATTGTACTAAAAACTGAAACACGCATTATCACATTATTTTGCACTTGGCCACAACTTGAGTAACGGTGGCAAGGGGAACAGAAGGTAGTCGGCTTTTGCAGCAGCACATATAAAACATTCGCAGGAAGGCTTATTCCTCAATCAAAGACTAGGTAAAACAAGCCAACACGACTTTTCTTTCTACCCGAATGCAATGCTTAGCAATAAAATTACGTCGATTAAGCACTAAGTCGTACCTACTGGGCTCTCCTTTGTATAATAAACACGAACTGCAAGAATCTGCATGTAGGACACTTGCAATGCTCATGCTTTCCAGAAGAAAAAAGAAAGCGTATCATGCCTACACATGAAGGCTGTTCGCGCGATTTTCCCATCGGGGGTTACTGAGATAGTACACAAACACTAACAGTAATTTTTCAGCTGTTGGTAGGTTTGTAGAACGTTATACACAGAAAAAGCACTGAGGGCGGTATGGAAAGCTGGGCAAGTTACGGAAGTTGCAGAATGAGACTTGGCACAGAAAAACACAAGTCACAGACCAGGTGACAATGAGGAGGAACATCTATTTGTCAGCTTTCTCTACCGGGAAGAGGCAAGTGTAGCACAATCAAGGCGCAACGACGTCCGGAGCCTCATGGAGCACACAAATGGACAGGGCTGTGTTCGTGTACGTACATGCGCCTTCTGATGTCCTTGGGTCTGAGCGCTCACCTGTTGTATTTAGGCACCGGAACAACTTTGCAGGACTTGTTTTTGAGGTATTTGTGCACCACTGCACGATGCACGAGCGGTACGAGTCGTGAAACGGGTGAAACATCGCGGAGCACAAGCACACAGCTACCGAAGACCACCCACAGAACTGACGAAACTAGCCACGTCGGTCAACGCACAGCAGCGCACGCATCTCGATGACAGTAGATAACAAAAATAAAGCGTTACGTAGCGGACTAAGCAGCCGGCGGGAACGGCACGTCGGGGACGGCACGGCGGCGCGGGCGCGTAGACAGTCGAAGGTGAGGGAGTTGCGAGGGCGTTACGAGAGAGGGCGTGGGGAGAGGAAATGAGCGGGGGAAGGGCTTGGCCACCAGGATCGGCGCGCGTGCGCGCGGCGATCTACGAGGCCATGCAAGGGAAACGGATTTCGTTCGTCCATTACAGAGATGGCGCCAATTTCCTGTGCCACCGAAACCGGGGAGTGTCCTCCTCCTGCGCCGGGTATGCTTTGTATCAAACGGCAGCAGCTATGCCGGAATAAAGTAACGTCGTTCGTCGTTCGGCGTCGTGTTCCTGTCTCGGCTCGGAGCCCTGCTCGGCCAAAACGTAACAACGCTAACTCTATCTCGTTTGATGTACCTGGGCTGGGAAATATTTGTGAAGCTCCACAACTTTCCCATTGACGCCTGAACGTTTCAAGCTACAAGTTAAAATTTAATGAATTTATCACTGCTAATTACTCAAGAAACACGAGCAATAAATGGTACTGTAAGTTTAGATAAACACTAACAACATCCACGTGATTTCTGTTCGCAAGAACGCATAGGTTCTTTTTTTTCAAAATGTTGGTCCAAATTAGCTAGACGCCCATCATATAGTTGTGTGCGTGGGCTCTCGCAAGCCACAAGGCTCTTTAGGTCTAGGGAAGTCATTTTGTGCAAAAAAAAAAAAAATAATAGGAGGCTTTTGTGAATTCGATGAAGAAACTAAAGACAATATGTTTGTTGTTAATTTACTATAACATGAATTATTTTCGCTTTAGTATTGCCATTCTGTGTGAGGTATGTGTTAGTGAAAATGCCATGCTTAAATGCATAAGCCTAGAGTCTGGACAGAATTTTTTTTTTTCGAATCCCTTACCGAAAACAGGCAGTCTGGAAGGAGGACGATAAATGCCAACCTCATTTTTATTTCCTTTTTTGAATATAAGAAGAACTTCGGCAACTTCCTTCCGACGGGCGAACACGGCTTTCTCTCAGGCTAGATTAAAAAGAAATGTGAGAACAGGCGCGATAAACATGAGAGCATGTTACACTTCCAGTATCTGTGTATTGTCCACGTCGCATGTGTAACTATTATTTGAGTTCCTATGCGCATGTGTTATTTGATTCATGCTAACACGGTAAATAAAGGTAATGTAATGAATGTGGTTCTTGACGTATTGATCGTTATCTGAGTCATCATCCAAATCATATATATTGACAAAATTTTCCCTAGTGCAATATCGCAATGACCTCCGTTATTGGATATTCTGGAATAATCTGTAAGGAATTACGCATGATCTACACGATTTAAAAACTGGTTTAAAACATTCCATATACAATTGCCCTTGCCCTTGAGACGAAGAGGTTATTGCATTTGCTTTTTTTTTCCTCTTCATTTAGTTCTGAAGTTTGTTCCCACGTTTTCAACCCGTGCACTGTCCTATTATCGTTGGCAGCAATAACATTTCTGAACAGGCATCTTTTTCGGCTTCTTGCGCAGCTTTTCATTACTGATTCCTATTTACCTGTTTCTTTTTCTGCGTGCAGTTTTCTACAAACAGGAAGTACTTGACGGACAGATCTTTGAACATGTCGAAAACGCCAGCTGTAGGCATTCTCGGAAGCAATATTCCGATACACAACGTAATAGTCAGCCTCCGCAATCTTCACGCTAAACTATGCTAAGGTTCGTTGTATTATTTTGTGTAGTAAGGGCTTATCGCATTTAATGAATTTCCGAGCCATTCATGATATTTGAATGAACATAAATGTGGCTAGAGAGTCGCTGATATTCCTCAAAGTACCAGAGAATAGGAGAAAGCAATACTTAAACTATACTCCGTTTCATACCTAGCAGTCAAGGGTGTGGCCGCTGGAGATGCACTCTTGCTGTGGCTTCGCTCGCACTAGGGTATAGTCGGTTGATTTCAGACCGCAATTGTTCACATTCGTTTTTTATACAGGCTTAGTATTGAATGAGACATGTTTCAATGCTTAAAAACATAGACACTGTGGTGTATGGCTGCTAAGGTGTTGTTTTAGATCATTTGTATTTTTCTTGTTGTGTTCGCGTTTTTTTTATTTGCAACCTGTGGCAAGGAGATTCACGTGCATGCTCGCGCGAGCGAGCGCTATTGTCGCGCAGCGAAGCATGTACAAAACGCGCGGGGTGATAACTTTTCTAGAACGAACTTCTTGCGTAGCTTCCACAGCGTTGACTCCTATGTGTGAAACGGAGTATGGTGATTAGAAGATAAATTTCATATTTGAAAGGTTCGGAAGCGCAGAAGTAGAGATATTGAGCCGCCTGGCATGCGATCTGCATTGTATGCGTATTCGGATAAAAACTGCTTCAACGCTGCCGAAGGGAATAGCCGTGCGCCTCTGCTTGGACGTTGCTGCTGGCGCGGCGGTTATGCGCAATCTAGCCTAACGAAGAGCTTAGGAAGCTAGATTCATAATACACGCTCCAACAGCGAGTGTGCCCTTCGCTCCCGATCAAATCCGGAAACGGGTCGCACGTTAGTGGCTGCGATAGCGTTTTATGCGCTGCGCTTTCCACGAGTGTTACGAATTAAAATTAAATTATGGGGTTTTACGTGCCAAAATCACTTTCTGATTATGAGGCACGCCGTAGTAGAGGACTCCGGAAATTTCGACCACCTGGGGTTCTTTAACGTGCGCCTAAATCTAAGCACACGGGTGTTTTCGCATTGCGCCCTCATCGAAATGCAGCCGCCGTGGCCGGGATTCGATCCCGAGACCTCGTGCTCAGCAGCCCAACACCATAGTTACTGAGCAACCACGGCGGGTCGGTGTTACGAGTGATGCTGTACTAGAGCACCGACTCAAAAAGTCCGAGCCTATCCCATGAAAATGTGCGGCCGTCGTTAAACAAAGACACCAAGAAGCACCGCAAGCTCGTTCGAGAGCTCGGCGAAAGCGTCGACATTCGTCTTGGCAAGCCCTGTGAGGTGTCCGCCTCCAGCTGGCGGCGGGCGTGCATCGCATAGTCTTTTACATGTGTGCCATAATATCCGCAAAAATACCTTGCTAGCCACTTCACGGACCATAAAGACATGCTCGTGGCTCTGCGCAGGGACCCCGTTTCCAGGATCCGGAGTAGATGGCGCGTGCTCATCCGACATACTCCGTATAAAGACAGCGCAAATATGCATTACAAACCTTTAGTCAGCCTTGATCTCATCACTCCGCGCAAAACGGGAACGTGCAAAAGGGGCGGAAGGCTTGAGCGAATGCTAACGCATTGCTATCACATGAATATTAATTGATCCCTCTCATTTTTTACGCTGAATAGAAAAGTTCCTTTAATGTTTGTCGATCTACGTACGCAAATCACTTACAATAGAAGAGTGACATTGCTTGCCAGGTAACCGTCTTTTCCCCATGGGTGCTTCCGGGACATCCCGATATGTTTCAAGAAAACCGTGCAAAGCTGCGTGGTACCAATTCTTAGTTCAAAATGGCACAAGCATACTCTCCGTTGTCTCAGAGGCGCACGTCATAATATCAACATTATCAGGAAAGCCATGGACCAGATCGAGATGCGGACGTGTATACGCTTTGTTAGACGAGCCCATGAAAAAGACTATGTCCGCCTTGTATCCAAGGAAGGGTAAACGCCGACGTCGCTTGGCTTTTCATTCTTTAAATTAATCCGTCTTGTAAGAAATCAAACAAAAGACGTTTGCCTTGACTCTTTCCTATATTCACAACAGAACCAATGACAAGATAAAATTTAGTAGTGATTCACCTATACTCTTCGACAAACGCGCAGCGATGAGTAAATGGCATTGCTTTGTATAATCTTCGCTTGGTCATCTTGCTACCCACAGCCATGATTGTATGCCGGCGCAGGGCGTGGCCCAGTCAGATCACACACGTGTGCCTCAAGAGAAGCGGTTAAGTTACTGACAGCAAATAGCTGCATGTGCGGTCGAAAACTGTTCTATGCGGTTGCTGGGCTGTGTGTTGTATTGCGCTGCTGCTGGCAAGCGGAAATTTAGCGTTGGTTCCACATATAGGTTTCGATTTGCCAACAGCGGCATGGCGCAGCAAGAAGTGCACAGACTGCTTCTAGTACCCCTGACACACGGGCACTCTAAGGTCCTTTAGGTAAGGGGACATCTACCGGAAAGGCGTTCAAGTGCAGTGACATACGACAAAGGACTATCTCCTTTACGGCAAAGTTCCTTTTTGGGAAAGGAGATCGCCCAACTACTTTTCGAGCGGAAAAGGAGTTACTCTCGCGCACAGCGTGCACAACTCGTCAATAGAAGGAAACCTGCCACACTACTACGTGGCCCATGGGTATTTTTTTACCTTGCGAAATTGTTTTAATTGTTAGCGATAATACAATTTGTCGAATAGTGAAGATTTCCTCTAGCTATAATCTCAAACGCTTGCATAACGTCGCTAGTGCCGGCACGTTGAATTCCGGCAGTGTCGTCGTCGTTTGCTGCGCGCATGTGGTGTGTTCACGTTGCGAGATGGAGAGTGCACAATCAGCGCCCGCGGGAAATAGCTAGAAGAAACCACGCGTCCAGTGGTCCGAAAAGGTGACCTGGACGCTTATAAAGCTGTTGGAAGACCACCTGGACGCTCTACGAGGTCACAAGCACAACGGCGGGGTGTACGACAAGCTTGCCGAAAGCCTCAGCAGCATGGGCCTTCCCCGCACGCGGGCACAAGTCTACAGTAATATAGATAACTTGACTCAGACATGCAGCTAAGACGTTGATTTATTGTTCTTCTTGCTGTGTGTGGTCGCGAGCGCTATGCTTGTATGTTCAGCGTGTGTTTGTGCTTGACAGAGAACTTGATATTTTATCGCTAAAGTCAAATTTCCGAGATCGGTGCCCTGCGTGGTGTATGGTAGAGCCATGTTGCGTTATTGAATCAGCTGTGAGCGAAAGCGTCCCAACCACAGACAACGTGCAGTAGTGTTAGAAGAGCTATGTTCGCATGTGAAGTGTACGGCCGCAATGCTGCCGCGAACGCGGCGGCTTTGTACCATGTGTCTCGTGGTGCTTCTCTTTGCGTCAGTGGAGTGTACTCGAGGTTTACAATTTCCACGTGTCTGATGTCTCGAGAACCATAACCTTAAAAACGTTTTAGTCTACACGAAAAAAAAAGATTGAAGCCTTGTGAGGTGAAAAATTGCGCCGTCAATGAAAAGGCACGTTGTTACCTCCTGTGCAAAGAATAGCTAGGGATGTTTCCGCCTAGTATTTATTTGACACGACTTTTATTTATGTTGATTCATAACCAAAAAAGCTACCGTGGTCAAAAGTACTCGTTTAGTTTGTCACACAGGTAAACTTGCTTTCAGGCAGCAACAAAATTCTGATAAGCCTGCATTCATTCATTCACAAAACTTTATTAGTGTCCTGAAGCCCGGTCTTTTCAGACCGAGGCTGGCCGCGTCCACGTCGGCACCGCCAGGCCGAGCCTTATGGCGTCATCGTGGACCCTCTGGACAGCCCGTAGCTGATCTTTACATGAAGATCTTGTTATCAACATGTGCCAGTGAAGCCATCTTTCTTCGGGGTCGGCGAGAATCGCAGGACAGCCCGCCAGCATGTGTCTGATGTCAATGATGCCATCGCACACGTTACATTCTTTCCTAATTTCTCTTTCGGGGTGAATTTTATTTATGGAATACGGAGTGGGGTACGTCCCGGTTTGCAGTAAACGTAGCGTGACTGCCTGAGCCCTGTTCAATTTTACGTGTGGCAGCAGGAATTGCCTACGCCCCAAGTAGTAATATTTAGGGATGTCGTTGTAAGTTAGTAAGTGATCTTTATGCTCCCCGGAATGGTAGTGGGCGTCGGTTCGGTTCTGACCGGCACGGCAAGCAAGTCCTCGTGCCAGGTCGTTCGTCACCTCGTTGAGGTTGGGCCGAGTCTCGTCCACTTGTCCCATATGTGCAGGCAACCATCGGATTTCAGTTTTGATAGTTTCGACCTAGCCGATAATTTTAGCCGCAGTCCCAGCTACATAGCCTTTGTCAAAGCTGTTTATTGCTGCTTTGGAATCGCTATAGATGAAAGACCATTTACGGTTCCTGATGGCTAGAGCAATCGCGGCTTGCTCCGCCACCGTGGAACCCTTAGTGAAGATGGTGACGGCGTCCCGTACCTCGCCCCGGCTGTCGACCACCACGGCGGTGTAGGCCTCTTTGCCTTTGACCCAGGCAGCGTCTACGTCTACAAGGGCCGCCTGTTGTCCTAGCTGTTCAATTTCTTTCAACAAATAGTTTTTTATGTATTTCTACGCGGCTCATTGTAATGTCCTCGCTTTTGGTGCTCCACAACTGAAATCGACTGTGATCTTCCTTGTTTTAGAAAACATGAACGAGACCTAACCACTGGGTCTTCGCCACCGACGTGGCCGCACTGTGACGAAATTAAGAGGTTTATTGGGTGTTTACTTATAAACGACTCATCCCTCATGGAGGAGAGCTGCTGCAACAGCAGCAGTGACACTGTTGAAAAGGCATGCAATGAATAAACCACCATTGCACAACTTCCCTGCAATCAGTAAATGCTCGTGCATTTGCACCAGTAATGTTATACACGCTTATGTTTTACCACAATTTTACTCACAGAAATTTACACTTCTTTTGAGAGAGCTGTGAAACTTTGTCTCCTCGATTTGACTGCGCTGTCTTCACAGGTGAAGTCGCTTTTTGCACTGCCAAATTGAAGAGACCTTTGCTTTGCATGATAAAGGTGCTTTTGTTACTTTAAGCTTTTTTTTTTAGGGATGCCTCTAGATGCCCAGAAAGGCTGTCGTGTTTGGTGCAATATTGTACTGCATCATAAAAAATTCTATCCCCATTTGTGCAGTTCATTTCTTCAATGTAGTTATCAACAGGTGTGATTGTGGCTATAACGAAGTGGCCGCGTCTGTTACGCTTAAGAGGCTGCTATGCGCTGGCTCTAGTGAAATATTTTGCTTGCAATCTGTGTAGAAGCTTTTTCTTAAATGTTTACAGCTGATCTCTGATATGGAAAGCGGACTCACTTCATATATGACCGACAGTGAAAGCACATCGGTGCCAGGAACGCCGGCAGAAAAGCCATCACCACCTTCTCCCACCGTGCAGTCTGCTCTGAGCCCCGAAGCGAGGACAGCAGCGCGCGTAACGAGGAAGCGACGGCGGACCATGACGACAGCGACTGAAACTCAAGGTGCCATGCTTGCTGAGCAGAGAATGCTGCGAGAGCAACTTGAACGGGCGCAAGAAACCGAATTCAAGCTCCGAAACAAACACCTGCAGCTGCAAGAAAAGCTCGTAAATGCAGTCGTTGGTTTCTTTAATAAAATTTGAGGCAGAAAAAATGGTCACTTTGTTTTATTCACTAGTGTTAGTACAAAGCATTTGCATGTTGGGGCCCAATTTCTAGAAGTGAACTACCAAGGTCTGCACCCTCTGTCTGAAGTATTCCACGAGTGCAGAACGCACACTGGCTGCATTTCCAATTTCAGAATCGCTACTACGCACTGGTCGGGGCAATTGGTTGTCAGACTGTTGTACTTCCTGCAGCCACTGAAACTGAACTGCATCGTTGAAATGCTCACAAATGTTGTTGAGCACGCAGCATGCGCGAATCACCAGGGGGGAATTGTCGATATCACAATCCATTCCCTTCGACGTGAAGCGAAATCTTGCTTTAAGTCTCCCAGAAGCGTTTTCTACTACACGTCTCACTCGGCTGATGTGGTAATTAATTGTTCTCTGGTCTTCATTCAGTGGACCGTTGTGTCCAAATGGCTTAATAAGATTTGGTGTTAGTGGGAATGCTTGGTCGCACTATATCAGAGGTGGGACGGCAACTCCTCCAATTGCAGCAACCGGAGCCTTAAAAAGGGGACTTGCAACCATCTGAGAGAGGCTCGACATTCGGTAAACATGAGAGTCGTGGCTTCTTCCAGGGGCACCCACGTTTATATACAATTTAAAAACAAAGAGAGTTCCGGGCACTCTCTTTGAGGGAGTAGCGGCTTGTCCCATATTTCACTCTTTTTTCGAGAGTAGATCGACCCTCTTTGAGAGAGAGTACGTCAACTCCTGTTGACAGAGTTTTGTTACTCCACCGCAAGGGATTGCTAGTACTCTTCCGCAGAGTGCTAATACTCTCACCGCAGGGGTAATGGCACTCCACCAGACCGAGCACTTCTACTCCGCCAAACAGAGTGCTAGTACTCTTCCCAATACCCTCTTAGCGAAGTCCTGGCCACGCATGCAGGCAGGAAATCAGATCAAATTAGGGCCGCTGATATACCGTTGCCTAGGCGGCTCCTCAGAGTCAGTGGCCCAATTCCAAGCGGCCTTCAGAATAGGTGTGAGCAAACTTATGCAGGATTTTAAAGTCATTTTTCCTGGCTATTTGCTGTCTACCATAAGGCGTGACTGCTCGGAATCTGCCTATGCGTATGCGTCCCGAACGCCACTGTGGAGAAAAAAAACCTAATTAACATTTAATCCGCACTTATTTTCGCAAATCTTGCAATCAGGAGTCACATAATCTAATTAGAACACAATAGTCAAGGGAATCAAATACTTATGAAGAACCACATGGCTCTATCCATCACGTGGATTCGAACCCGCGTACACTCGCATCTATACAATTCAAAGCACGCATCCTAACCATTACACCACAGAGCCACCACGCCCAGTCTTGTTCTTTCATAGGTTATATATATAACAAATGTATTTGATGAATCGGTTGCGGTGGGTGGAGTTTTTCTACAGTGTGCTGTGCTGTTGTGTACTGGAATACGTTTGCGTTTGCATCATTTCCATTCCTTACTACGATTAACGAAGGAATACAACGTAGACGACAACGTGAGAACTATTCACGGCTTGTCGTCACCCCTGGAAAATAACAAATGTGCCGTTCAGCTCACGATCGAGTGCTTTTCCAGTCCATGCATTATATGTTCTCCGAAAATACGCGGATACAAAGTATCGTGCCAACCATCCACGTATGTGAATTTAATTCGCGCGTATACTGGTGAGCATTTCTGTTTATTTTTCCGCCAGTTCCATTCGTATGTGGTCAACTGCGACGCCAGTACCAGGCATTTCGACGTTCCTCACGCTGCCGTGTAGGCGTTCTTTTCAAATGCATTAGTTTAGAGTTTGGTTCAGTCCGCTGTGAGCTGTTGTCCTGCATTAGCAGCGGATCGTTAGCGTTTTGAAGAGCATGCATTCCAGCATTTGGAGACTGCTTATGCCGATAGCCGCGTCACATGCATTGGCACGCATGTTTAAATGACTAATGTGTCCACTTGTTACGCGTGCACTGCTCGTATCCTGTGGCAGTGCTCGTTCTAAAAGCTTCGAAGACCATCTACACTCATACATGTGTTCAGCATATATGCACAGGATGGACTTGCCGGCTAGTTGGTTGAGCATTTTAGAAGAAACAGCGCAACACAAGGACGACGCAGAAACATGGACCACACCACGAAGCGCTGGTCTGGCTGATGCTTTTTTTCGTCCTGGTGTTAGCGCTGTTTCTTTTTGCACGATACACGCACACCACAGGTACGTGAAAGTTTAGGAGCATAGGGCGTTAACTTTGTTTTGCCCGTTTCCTCTCAGTGTCAATGGCGCAATGCGTTGCCCGCAATTGCGCACGCTTACCCCCATATTCAGAAATGCATCATAACTTGAAGCCCATGATTGACTTGATCTAAATGACCCAAGTCGTGAACGCACCAAAAGAAAGGCAGTGAGCATCTGGGGGACGTTCGCACCAGGTGTCGTTTATATAAAGTCAAGCATGAGCTTTGTATTAAGATACATTTCTCAATACGGGGGCTAGTCATCTACTTCTCACAGAAATTGTCGAAGAAACGTTCACCAAAACCAGGCGTATTCGTAAACTTAACTAGGCAATACGAAGCTCCATACAAGAAGAGTGGTATTAAAAGGTTTCAGTATTTTTCTTTACTCCAAAATGGTTGCGCTCTCGTGGCTTCAATGTACAGAGATAGCGCAGCGTTAGCTAAAAAGCATGAATTTCCGAACTCCATGCCAAAATAAGCATGTAAAATTATTTAGGTGCTACAATCCAGCACCTTCTTGAAACATCAGCATGGCAGACAAGAGATATCATGTGAATCACAGCTAGTCGAAGTCACTAGAGATATTTTTCTAAACATGAATACGTGCGCATAGACAGATTCCATACTCATTGATTTCACTAAGGATTTCAACAGCGTTTCACATTGATATGTCGTACCTAAACGTTCATGCTTAAGCAGAGATTTCCTAACAGCATATATTGAATAAGAATTTTTTTGTCATTCCTTAGACAATTCGCCTCGTCGATAACTATATTTCCAACGTTAACGATGTAACTTCTAGTGCACCTCAAGGATCAAACTCCGATCATGACTGTGCCTTATTTATATAAACGACCTGGCATTCGAAGTAGCGTAATCCATGCGCTTGTTCGCAGACGACTGCGTCATCTATCGTAAAATCTGCTCACCATGCTATAGCATCGCTTTTCAACGAGATCTTGCCGTATTAATAACTTCTGCTCTTTTGGGCAAAGTAGCATGAAGACTGAAAAATGCAAACTGATAACTTCAGCCGCAAAACGACATCTTCCGTTATCGATTACTCAATGCTTAAGAACCCCGTTACACGCACTAAAACATACAAGGTTCGCAGGAATCTCCTTACAGCTAACCTATCATGGTGGTCTGCCCAAATGGAAAAAATACTGCTAAAGGTTCACGTATGTTGGGTTACCTTAAAGTTACCCTTCGTGGTACTCCTGCCCTCCCGAGACAAATTGCCTATCATGGATTTGTGAGGACTCAACTTGAATGTGCGGCCACTATTTGGTCACCTCATCAAACATACCTAATCGCAACTTTTCAGCTATTTCTAAACCACGCCGCCCGCTTCATTGTCAAAGATCATCACTGCGACTCTATGTGTCTAGATATCAAATCGCCTTTATCCATCTCAGCTCTTGAATCAGGAATAACCATAGCATAACCATAACCATTCAATAACCATTCATAGCATGCGCCCATCCCCCCTACTGCTGACTCGTCCATTTCAACGTCTGCATATTCATATCAGTTGCCAGCGTCTCCTTGATCGAAATAGTGCTTTCGATTCAACCGAGTGGCCACATGCGATTTAGCATTAAAATAACTTACCTAACGATGTAGTTGACATTGATGAACTTGTATCTTTCATAGCACACTTAAACATAATATTTATGTAATTCATCACGACTAAACCTATTGCGCACCTAAGTTGTCTCTGGCGAAGATGTATACAATAATTTTTGCTTCAATTATTGCGTTATATATATTTGGTAGAGGCTTGTTCCTTCACCTTTACCCGTTTGCATTTGTATAATTTCTTTGTACTCCTTTTTCTACTTCTTGTTTCCTTTATTCTTGTTTTCTTGTTTCCTTTATTGCGTTACTCATATTTATTAGAGACTTGTTCTTTCTTTCGGGAGGTGAGGCTAGTCAAGCTGCATCCGCGCAGCTTTTTTCCCCCTTTCAATGCCACAATTGTTCTGTGTAAAACACACTGTACTGTTGGTGATGAAAAATAAACGTCAACTTCGTTACCTGTTGACATTGTAGAATTTATTTATCTATTTATTTATTTATTTATTCACGTGTATCCTCCTCTAGCGCAAGGCCCCTTCGAGTGCCTGTGAAGTAACTGAATAGATAAATAAATAAATATGCCTTGCGGTAGAAGGTATGATGACTAGGGAAACATTATTGCTTCTACCTCAAGTTAGACCCGCAGAAACATTGTAAGACATGTCAGCGTTGCAGAGGAGCATGTCTGTTACAGTAAACGTGTTTCTTTTACTGAGAGAATAGCTTGGTTGGCTAAGCAACTCACTAAACTCAACAAACACAAATAGCAGGGCTGAACACTATTGACAGCGCGAAGTGGGACGAACGGCACAGGAAAGATACACGGACAATCACTGTCAGTAGTTTTCAGTATGGTTAGCCAACATGGCCTTCGTACCGTCATTTTGAAAGAGATAGCAGTATGTATGCAGGCAGACAGATTCTTTATAGATAACTGCGGTATGTTAAACTAAAGAGCAAACTGAAGAATTCTCTTGTGTACCTTTATTAGTAAAAAAAAAAGAAAAATGCGTAGGCGGTTTGCTACGCAGATTTCTTGGCATGCAACAGCTCGCGATTTCTTGTCTGCTTACAATGCAAAACATGGTACTGAGAACCATGTGTGTGCTGTAACC
The DNA here is from genome assembly GCF_050947875.1 of Dermacentor variabilis. Lineage (NCBI taxonomy): Eukaryota > Metazoa > Arthropoda > Arachnida > Ixodida > Ixodidae > Dermacentor > Dermacentor variabilis. The sequence continues at coordinate 61,043,953 of NC_134573.1, read as the reverse complement.
ATGCCAAATTTCTTGCGATATGTTTTACATCCTCCTTCTCTCGTCATCGTCACCCATCATGCGCCTCTTTCTTCCCTCTTTCTTTCCCTCTTCCCCTTCCCCCCACGCCAAGCAGCTGGCTAGAGGAATATACCTCAGACCAACTTCTCTGCGTTTCGTATCATTAAACTTCTCTTTACGGTTTGGCAGTACCACTTTTTGCTCACAGGTGAGAGCGATCATGCGACTTTATGAAGCTGTGTAAGAAATGTGAGTGACACTTGCTATTAGGCCCTTATCACCTTTGTACTATTAGAAGACGTAAAGTTACAACATAAAAGAGTTTGCTGCACGAATGAGTTCCACGTGTGGATTATATTCGGTGGATTATATCAGGGCTATTGTTCTTGCATAATCTGTTCCCATTTACTGCTAGAACAGTAGAAGAGAAAGAGAAAAGAAGCGAGAAAGAATAAACATTTATTTGTGGTCACAATGTCCTGATCTTGTGTCCTTACCATTATTTAGGAAGAATTCCCTCGATGATCTCAAATTATTGTTCGTTTATGAAGTTGGCTAATGACTTTCAGAGCTGGTGCTCCATATTTCTCACTCTGCACATCGCCCCCAGGTAATCGAGAAAATTGCGAAAGAAAAGCGCTTTAGTACGAGAAAAGAATAACTGATCGAGAGGCACGTAAGTACTTTATCTTATTATACAAGCGCAAAAAAAAATTAGAAAAAATAGCCGAGATCGCACTGTCTGTGCTCTGTCCAAGTCACTCGTATAGTACATCAAAGAAAACAGAAATGCTGCCTTTCGAGAAGAACACTCAGGAGCTGTAGTGGTTCCCCGTAAATGTCTACGGATATTGTACCCATTCCAACAAAAATGTATTGGTGGAGAAATAAAAAAAAAATTGGAGAAAACAAAGAAATGAAGAAGAGCGTGAAAGACAGGTTAAAACGCATGAATATAATGCATGATTTGCATCGACTCACTTTCTGATTAAACAACGTTCACACCACACAAGGCAGTTATGACGTACGGCAGAGCAAAATTATACAAAATTGGAAAGAAAAATTATCGCCTCTTAGGAGTTCTTGTTGCGCTATGGTGGGCAATATTTTTTGCGACATGGCAAACACGCGTAAACCAAAACGCTTACAGAAGATAAGGAAAGACAGGGCGCGTGACACGACAGTCAAGACAGTCGTTGTGTGCGTTCTTTTGTCTTGTATATTTCTGTTCGGCCCTGTCGTCCATGTGCCGAAACAGAAAGCCTTCTTTCTTTCTTTTTGGCTGGAACTTTAGGAAAAGAAAAGGGAACTGAGGCACACTTCTACATGAGCTTGAAACCGCGTGCTTTGGCAGGCGCATTTCTTCCGGGCCTAATGAATTTCCGTTCTTCCTTTGCCTCGCAGGCTGCCTGCCAAACTTTCTGAAGCTGAAGCGTAGTTGTACCATCTTGCTGACACTATTTGACTACAACTCGATTATGATGTATGGCTCGAATGCATTTTGCCGTGGTCCAAGGTCTCCCCTCTATGCTGGCAAAGGATGGCACAACGCTCGCGGAAGTCTACGACAAACCCGGTCTAAGCGGGTTCGATATTTATCAGATTAATCACCTGTACAGTTTTACCTAGAGATACCTGAATCTTGTGCGCCTGATGTCATTTAACAAATAGTATATCTCGTCAAAGGAGCAAATAATTGATACAAATGTGCCTTTAAAGAGACTCCGCACGACATAAACAACGGGAAGATGTGCAGAGAAGAAAGTGGCTATCGGTAGAAAAAAACTGGTACTTTTGGGCCACACTCTTCGGTCGATACCTGCACGATAAGAGACGCTACCCAACAGTGCGAATACAGTGCGATTCAGTGTTTTACTGTGCTACGAATACATCCTGAAAGAATAAATGTTCATGACTGGCCTGTTTTTTTTTTATCTTACTGAGAATATTCTTTCACGTACATGTAAGTTTTATTTTCATTGTGCGCATGCATGGGTTTGTGTCAATCAACTGCCGCTACATAAGCAAGTCACCTCAGAGTTAGAATCCACGCCCGGATTACATATGGCTTAGATCCACGCGTGTAGGCGGGCGTGTAATCCACGCCCGGATAACACGCCCGCCAAGTACATATGGTAGTATTTGCGAAGAAAGAATATAAATACACTATATAAACATGAGTGTGTTATTGCAAAGGTTCTGGCTTCGCTAAACAAATGAATTACTCACTTCATCACAAATGTAATATTTGGTGGCAATATAACGAAGAAGAATCTCAGAAAAGAAGAACCCTAACAAGAAAGAGAAAAAGATACCTGAAAACACATGTGATATAAAATACATAATGAACATGACAAACAGGATGCAGTCATGCGTCTAATGCATCATACAAAAAGAACAATCATAGATTAAAGTGTTAGACTACGTAGATCGGTAACAAACCTGAGTATGTAAATCAGAGCTGTAAACCGAGGAGATGTTTTTCCACTGAATTAGCAAATGTATTAGCAAAAGGAGGTGTTACTAATTGATTCACTCATTTTATTCTATTCTCTTATACTCATTGAGTGTTTGTGTGTATTTATGTCGCGTTGGCCGTTTTTCATTTCTGGAGGTGTCGCCTCGCGGGGGACATATATATATACCCCGCGAGGCGACAACTCCTCTCCCTCTACCCCAACGGAGCACATCTGGTGAAGCGAGCGGCGACGGAACCGGCGTTCCCTTACAAAAATGGCTTTAGACTGTCTATAGAAAGTCTATAGACTTTTCATAGACGACCTTGCCTTTCTACAGATTTGGACTTTTGTTGATACAAAGTCTATAGACTGTCTATAGACAAAAGTTGATAAAGTTTCTATTTCTTTTTGTCTATTCGCAGTCTATAGACAGTCTATAGAAAAAAATCGATATGGTGTTCGTTTATTTTTGTCTACTTTCCCACAACAGACACCCATAAACCAAAGTCGATACTGCCTCTGTGTACTTTTCTCTGTTATTTGTCTATAGACTTTCTATAGACGAAAGTCGATAAGAATTCTTCTTTTTGTCTATACGCACTCTATAGACAGTCTATAGAAAAAGTCGATAAGGTGTTTGTTTCTGTGTTCTCTACTTCCCCTCTGTAGACTACCTATATACAAAAGTCGATAGAGGCTCTATTTATTTTTCTGTGTTATTTATCTAGAGACCTTATATAGACGAAAGTCAATCAGATTTCTATTTCCTTTTGTCTATTCGCAGTCTTTAGATGGGTCTATAGAAAAAAGTTGATAAGGTGTTTGTTTCTTTTTTCTCTTGGCAAAAATCATTGGCAAGAATCAGATGTATGCGCTAAGAGACAAAGCCGGCAATATCATTACTAATATGGAGGAGATAGTTCAAGTGGCTGAGGAGTTCTATAGAGATTTATACAGTACCAGTGGCACCCACGACGATAATGGAAGAGAGAATAGTCTAGAGGCATTCGAAATCCCACAGGTAACGCCGCAAGAAGTAAAGAAAGCCTTGGGAGCTATGCAAAAGGGGAAGGCAGTTGGGGAGGATCAGATAACACCAGATTTGTTGAGGGATGGTGGGCAGATTGTTCTAGAGAAACTGGCCACCCTGTATACGCAATGCCTCATGACTTCATCCTAATCCTAATCCTAATCTATGAGAAAGGGGACGCCAAAGACTTGAAAAATTATAGACCAATCAGCTTATTGTCCGTTGCCTACAAAGTATTTACTAAGGTAATTGCAAATAGAATCAGGAACACCTTAGACTTCCGTCAAGCAAAGGACCAGGCAGGATTCTGTAAAGGCTACTCAACAATAGACCATATTCACATTATCAATCAGGTGATAGAATAATTTGCGGACTATAACCAACCTTTATATATAGCTTCCATTGATTACGAGAAAGCGCTTGATTCAGTCGAAACCTCAGCAGTCATGAAGGCATTGCGGAATCAGAATGTAGACGAGCCGTATGTAAAAATACTGAAAGATATCTATAGCGGCTCCACAGCCACCGTAGTCCTACATAAAGAAAGCAACAAAATCCCAATAAAGAAAGGCGTCAGTCAAGGAGATACGAACTCTTCAATGCTATTCACAGCGTGTTTACAGGAGGTATTCAGAGACCTGCTTGGGAAGAATTTGGGATAAGAGTTAATGTAGAATACCTTAGTAACTTGCGATTCGCTGATGATATTGCCTTGCTTAGTAACTTAGGGGACCAACTGCAATGCATGCTCACTGACCTGGAGAGGCAAAGCCGAAGGGTGGGTCTAAAAATTAATCTGCATAAAACTAAAGTAATCTTTAACAGTCTCGGAAGAGAACAGCAGTTTACGATAGGTAGTGAGGCACTGGAAGTGCTAAGGGAATACATCTACTTAGGACAGGTGGTGACTGCAGATCCGGATCATGAGACTGAAATAATAACAAGAATAAGAATGGGCTGGGGAGCGTTTGGCAGGCATTCTCAGATCATGAACAGCAGGTAGCCATTATCCCTCAAGAGAAAAGTTTATAACAGCTGTGTCTTACCAGTACTCACGTACGAAGCAGAAACCTGGAGGCTTACGAAAAGAGTTCTTCTTAAATTGAGGACGACGCAACGGGCTATGGACAGAAGAATGGTAGGTATAACGTTAAGGGATAAGAAAAGAGCAGATTGGGTGAGGGAACAAACCCGAGTTAATGATATCTTAGTTAAAATCAAGAAAAAGAAATGGGCATGGGCAGGACACGTAATGAGGAGGGAAGATAACCGATGGTCATTAAGAGTTGCGGAATGGATTCCAAGGGAAGGGAAGCGTAGCAGAGGGCGGTAGAAAGTTAGTTGGGCTGATGAGATCAAGAAGTTTGGAGGGACAACATGGCCACAATTAGTACATGACCGGGGTAGTTGGAGAAGTATGGGAGAGGCCTTTGCCCTGCAGTGGGCGTAACCAGGCTCATGATGATGATGTCTACTTCCCACAACAGACACCTATAGACGAAAGTCGATACAGCCTCTATTTATTTTTCTCTGTTATTTGTCGATAGACTTTCTATAGACGAAAGTCGATAAGAATTCTATTTCGTTTTGTCTATACGCAGTCTATAGACAGTCTATAGAAAAAAGTCGATACAGTCTCTCTTTATTGTTGTTCATTCTTCGTTTTTAGACTCTCTATAGACGAGAGTCAATAAGGTGTATATTGCTTCTTGTCTATTCCCAGTCTACGTAGTTCTTCAAACACGCGCACACACACACACACACAGACACACACACACACATATTGCTGCGCGACCGGCCGCTCGAGTCACATTGCGTGTAATCGCGGGCTTCTTCGCGCTCGGAAAAGCACTTCTATTGAGCACGCGTTGAACAGAAAACTGTATCGGGAGTTTCTAATGTTGCTAAACAATCTTGCCATTGAGCATTTTCATCTAAATAATATAATTGAGAAATTAATTAACACTAATTACCTAATCAGCGGAATGCAAAAAATAATCTGAGTGTCTCCAAGCAATGGTAATCAACATTACCTTGGTTCTCTCCAGCTATGTAGCATTTGCATATCTTAAAACCTGGCTCAAATTAAGTGAAGCACCCCGTATATTTCTTTGCAATTCGAATTATTTTCCACGGTTTCCTATATCATCGCCGGTGAAGGCCATAGGTTGGGACGTCACCAATGGTTATGTTAACTTCCGCGAACAGCCCGTATACCGATTGTGGTAAGGCGCAAGATGAAGCATAAAACAGCCGATACTGTAAAATTCATATTGCTTCAGGTTTACAAGGCTTCTATAGATTGATAATAGACAAACATCGTTAATCTGGGCCCAACCCGTGTACGCTGTACCAAGCGCCTGCACGTACCGGTGGATAATGCGGAGCTGCGTTTGATATAAGCCACTGAAGTTGTATACAACTGAGATTGCTGCAGAGCCTATTTGTAGACTTTAGTATACACATAGTGTACTTCCGCATTTGTTGACCACATGATATGATCTGCGTAGTCGCTCTCGGCAACCCCAAGACAGTCTTCACAGTTGTCATAGCATCACTTTTGCGGCAGTAGAATAAAGAAGGCAAAACGCCAATCCAGTTATGATAATAGATGTTATGAACGCAAACTTCAGCTGCGAGTGGATTCCAAACAGGCATCAAGCTAACAGCGCAGAGACTCATAATGTTTGTAACTGACAACGCGGACTTTGTGAGTGTGCGATGAATCGATGTCGCGCATGTGGTGTGCGCGTTGTGTGTTGTCCGATTCTCAGATACTTTTTACGTTGTCTTCATATCTCGGCTGCATCACTAACATCTGGCGGATTTTTGTTGACTGATATCCTGAACTATAAGCTCATCAATGTTTCTCATTCACTTAAAATATGTGCCAAATTCTCTGAGCCCACCCAGTATTCCGCCGACGGTATTCCTGCGCAGCCAGGCATATGAGTACCTCAATGCTGTACTGATTGCTTTGACCTATCATCGGAACGGAAAATTAGCACTAACATACTGCGGGCATCATATTTGGCGGTACGCTGGAAGATATGCTACAAATGCGCTGTATAACTCATCGTCGCTAACGATAATGCGTCTGAAGCGTCTGAAGGGCCCTGTAACGGTTTTTACAAACAGCGCATTCATCCATTCACACGATAGCCCACAGCGTCTGTAATACAACCTGCCAGCGCATTTCCTTCGTCCGTGAAAAAAGATGAAAGATAGAAAGCAACCCGTTCCGGCGCGCATGGCGGGCAGAGAGAGCAACAGACAAAAAAAAAGAATAAGGATAAGGCGCTCACACTCCTCGGAGCGCGCACGCCCCGCGCGCGGTGCTCCTGCGCATGCGCGGAGCTCTTGCGCATGCGCGGCGTTGCGCCGTATGGCCGCGTCAATTTGAATTCTCAACGAGTGCTCCATGTACGTAAACGCTTGTAGCGGTGTGCGGTGTCTGCCTGCACGTTGGTGTCTGTGTATGCGTGTCTTCTTTGTGGCATCGCACGTCAACTACACTGAACAGTAAGCTTTAACAAAGATGTTTTGCGTCAATAGCTCATGATTATGTGAGTGCATTTCGTAGCGCGAACCGGCTGCATGTAGCGGTGGTGACTCGGGTATAGTGTTGGTTTGTCGTTGACATGATTTTATAAAGCGCTCTTGTTCTCGCTTCTACTATACGGAATGTTTTACGGCGAGCGATCGCTCGGGCTTGTCGATTTTAGCGTTATAGTGTAGGTGCGTAAAAAAGGAAATACACCATGCTTTAACTTGATACTGAGCTGCCACTAAGCAGAATGTGTGTGTTGGGTAGCCAGTGTGGTAGATCTCATTTCGTGGTGCTCGATCCGGCCGCGAGAAATGCTGCGCCGCATGTGTAGTGAAATTCTCGTGATAGGCTTTACGTATATATCTCGAAATTCTGTTAGCATGAAGAATTTGCAAATAGACATGTATAGTCGAATAACTGCTAGCGTACTCTGATGAAAGGCCGTGTTTGCGGGGCATGCATCAGCAGTGTGAGCGCTGCCGTTTTCTTATAGCTTAAAAGTAGCAGTATATTTAAGGTTCCCGGCAACAAATCTAAACAATTTTCGGAAGTTACCGCAAGCAAAACACGAGACTTGAAGAAATATCTAGCAGAAATATCTAGATTCACCCAATCTATTTATATGCAACCACAAATGCTTTTGGAGCATGAAACCTGCGGTAAGCTCAGTCACTCGGAGCTTCGCAACTTAGCCGAAAAAATTAGAGAACAATAAAGTAGTCTCTCCGGGAAGCACCTTTACACGTTTCAAACTGAAGGCATCTCGTTTGACTCAAGTTGGAAGATTTGTTTTTTGTCTTTTTTTTAAACAGTTTAGCAGCAGAAGTTATCTTTCGGGCTATGTGAAAAGCGGTAAGCGCCTTTCGATGCTTCGGCGTCATACAGTTTACGTGCTGTTAATCACCAGGCAGCTGCTGGCGCAGATTCGCATTGTGCCATCGTATGAAGCCCCTGTCGTGCGTAATAAGTGTTCCAGTTTTCATTACTGTTGCATGTAGTGCCGTCGTCTTCGACAGACTGTATACTATATGCGCTGTACAAAAGAAAAAAAGCCAGATTATCCATTTGGTGGTCTTTTCTTAGTAGATAACGCACAGATTATTCATATAATTTAGCGAACATTGCATTTAGTCAACCCTTATCAACACACCTAAGAGATTGTAACATGCTTTAGTTGATAAGTAATGTTATCAATATGCCCCCATTCATGTGAATTCTACAGAAAGTGTGGCAAATGCATTCATGGTCATTGTGTGTTGTGTGAGTTTTGGTCATTGTGTGTTCTCTGCTGTTGCGACGGCGGCGCGCGCAAATGGCACGCAGCCGAAGGTTTTGGGTGTACCCCTGCTGGCGCTACTGAGACGTTGAAGGGCAAGCGAATGTTTTGCTTCACCGGCTGCGCGCCCGAGATGAAGGCTTCTTCCAAGAGTGAGTGATTATAACCTTTTTAAACGCGCAGTGTGCCGTGTGTGTGACGTGATAGTGATGTTGTCTTTGATTCTTGATTATAGCTTCCTTCGGATGCCGCCGAGCTCATTCGACACACTGCTCCACCTAGTTCGGCCTGTGATTGAGCGGCAGGACATTCCGTTCAGGCGGTCGATATCCGCACACGATCGACTTGCCATGACGGTAAGGCAAGTCCGAAAGTCCGTGACCCGGTACTGTCCCGTCACAGTGCCTGATCAGCAGTCCCTCGAAAAATATTGTGTAAAACATACCGCATGAGTACTGTGTGATGCAACTCACCCCCTCTCCTCCTCATTTATCATTTGAGACGTATGTGATGAGAATACGCTTTTCAGATTTCTCGCAAATGGCGACACAATGAGAAGTTTGTCGTTCAACTTCCTGACAGGACGATCAACGGCTGGAATGATCGTAAGAAAAACTTGTGCTGCATTATGGGAAATACTTCAGCCAATCTATGTAAGATTTCAACAAACAGCAGAAGAATGGAAAAAAGTAAGTGCACTGCAGTCCGTTTTGTTACTGCGGAGAGAGTTTATAGTGTTGACCAGCGCCCAGCTTGCCTTTCTTTACCTCATTTGTTATGCTACTGACTTTCCCAATGCCCCCTGCGTACCGACTTTTCAAATGTGTTGAGCTCCAGCATCTCATAACGCATAAGACAACTAAAGGTTGCCTTATGCATTACTACGCTATTGCTTTGTCCCAGTTTCGTATTATATTGCCTGCCGATCACTCCTTCAGATTGCCACAGACATGCTTGTCGACTGGAATTTTCCCAACTGCATTGGATGTATTGATGGCAAGCATGTGAGCATTGAATGTCCTGCAAGTTCAGATTCACGAAACGAATTACAAGAAGTCGTTCAGCACAGTCGTCATGGCAACATGCGATGCTCATTATAGATATGGTGCATTCATGGCAAAACAAAACTTATGTTAAACTACTCGTTTATGGTGCATTTTTCTTGTGAATCATGAAAACAGTGTATTATATTCATTGAAAGAGAGTGCTATTGTATGCACTGAAAGAAAAGAGGACAGTTCAATGGTGTAAGTTACATAACGAATTAAGGAGCATAGCGTAGACAGGTGTATGATTACAATGGTTTGCTCACGCAGGTTGACAGTAAACATATTTGGTTCTGCACAAATAGCAGCAGATGTTAAGATGGTAATCTGAGTTGTGATTGTGTGTGGCATGTATATTTAGTCAAACAATAATGCAGCGCAGATATCACTTTTACGAGACTTGAACGCAGTAGTGACTTCAGCAGGAGCAAGGTGAAAGTCATGTGCTACATCAGATGCTAAATGGGTTACACTGAAACTTCTTGCTTTATTTCAGATTTGTGTATGTGGACGTTGGCCACTACGGGGGCGAAAGCGATGGAGGAGTTTTCTTAAGAACGAAGTTGATGCGCATATTGGGCGAGCGCAGATTTGGGATCCCCCCAGCAGCAACAGTTAGCTCAGTGGGACTGATACCATACTTGATGGCGGGCAACGAGGCCTTTCCATTGAAGCCTTACCTCATGTGGCCTTATCCTCGACGTGGCAAGTTGCTCCAATTACTTTTAATGCTTACATGTTCCTGTGATTGCCGAGATGAAATATCAATGCAGCTGTACTGTGTTACTGCTGCCACTGTTTTCCATAGCAGATACAGTTTCGCGCAATGCATGCATACGGTAAAAATGGTCAAACAATTTCTACAAGACATTTACAAATGCAGTCTAGCCTGCGTGCATGTACATAGCAAGTCTTACAAGGAAATGTTGTTTCTGCATGGAAAAAGAAATGGTGCAGAGGACTAAATTTCATGTATGCAGTGCAATATGAGTGTATTAAAATACTTTTATTACTGACAATTTACATGTTATGTTGCATTTTGTGTGAAAGCAATAGTATGATGCAGTAATAAAATGTAATGCTGACATACAAGGTTTAATGGCATGATTGTAAGCAAATGCATGAGCACTTTTAACCTGTTTTTCTGACAGGATAATATACTGAAAATTACAAGTTATGCAATGCAGCTAAAGGTGGCCCTATGTAGCATTTCTTTAGCACAACTTAAGCATGCAAAAAATGAATAAAAACTCGTATAATATCAGTTTCTGTAGCATTTCAAATTGGCTGCACTGGAAAGAGGCACGCAGAGGACATTAGATTTAGGAACAGTTTTTTCTTTTCAAGTTGTATTTAGCGGGTGCCACAGCTGCCAGTTATGTCAATGATTTGAAATTAGTGCTATTGCATTTTTCTTCTAAGTATGTACATGTATGCTGTAATTTTGATGCCCTGACCTTTTGTTTTTTCTAGCTCTTCATGCCTACAGGGTCAATCAGTAGAGCGAGTACTTGAAGAGGGCAGTGTTCAATTACCGGCTGAGTCGTGCAAGGAGGCTCATAGAAAAGAGTTTAGGTATCCTGGCTAGTAGGTGGCGAATACTGAAGAGACCTTTTCGAGCGTCAGAAGAAACCACTGAGAACATTGTAAGGGCATGTGTGGCGCTTCACAATTTTCTGATGAAAGATTCGGTGCTCTCAAGGACAACGTACAACCCTCCTGGATTTGTCGACCATGAAGACTGGGAGGGAAATGTCACAAATGGGGCATGGAGGAACGACAGTAGTGTCCTTCCTGGATGAACAGACCAGGGGTACGACTCTTCTCGGTAATTATTATTTCCATGAAGGCATGAAATCAGTAATAGTTTGCATTTCCTGCTTTATTTACATTAAAGCAATTGAAGCTCATCAATAACAAACAGCGAAACCTTGAAAACATTTCATTTAACTTGATCATTTAACACATGGCATAACATCTTGTTCATTAGGGTTTGCGTTAAGAGTTGTTACAGTGCAAAAATACATGCGTAGTGCATGTTTTCAACAATGTCAGTGGGTACAGCTAACGACGAGGAGTAAAACACACCCATTAGAACGGTGACCTCAATCAGACAGGCAGAATAAGCTGAAGGTAAAGGATGAACATCTCGTGCTTTTCTCTGCTATAGGGCTGCATTGGAAGTAAGGGATAGACTGGCATCCTACTTCATGAGTGACGGCCAGGTGCCATGGCAGGAACGTGTCGTGACCCGTGCAGGACGGCAGGTAATTTCCGATAACAGGCAACTACTTGTCAGCATGCACAAACACTATCATGTCAAAAGAAATCCGAAATTGCTTGCTTTCATAGAAAAACATTATCGATTGCTTGCACTTTACATTTCATTTATTCATACTGCTCCATTTCGGCTTCATACCGCAGCTTGTGGATTTTGAATGTTACCTCGCATCTTTTTTCGTGTGGTAGCATCCTCAGCTTAGCAGCTATCCAGTTTGCTGCCTCCTGACTGTCATCTGTCGGTGCAGGCATTTCATTCTTTTCAGTTCTAACAGCGTAGCTGAGCAGCTGCCCAAGACATCTTTCACCGCTTCGTCGAAGCTGTCAGACTGCCTTCTTTTGGTCCTGCATATAAATATATCAGCGCAATGTTTTCTTGCAATCACTGATTATCATTCAAATAGTGCAGGAAATGTGAACCATGCCAGTACCGAGAGGAAGGTCCATTGGAAGCTCGCCTTTTGGCAGACCTGCAGGGCAGGCCACATCATTACACTCAAGAAATGCACTGGAAAAGTATGTCTGCTTCCAATCAAAGAAAGTGCGCACAGCTTTCTTACCGTGGATCTGGGGCAGCGGCTCCTGCTTGTGAAGTTGACAGCCTGCCTCAAAAAAATGTTTGTTATGGTGTCATATTCCGACACAAGGAAGTGAACACTAACTTACCCTGAAGAGCCAGCAGCAGATGCTGCACCTTCTGATGTGCTGGGGAGCCTATAGAAAAAATAAATATGCTGCCATTTATGCCGTGCAAAAAACATGTTGTCTACTTGCAATGCTATGAAAAGGAGCAAGACACATCACACTCATCTACTACCCGAAAGCTTGGTTTCACACCTTTTTGCAGTTTTTAGACGTCCAGTCATTAAATAGGACACTTAAAAGCTTTTCCCAGCGCATTGCCATGCAGTGTTGAGTGTGTGATTCATTTGAAACTGCACACCAGCGGCGAGTCATGACAGCAACTAAGCCAAGATCTGTATGCACATAAAACTAATCCATTTCTATGGGAGTGCAGCATAACAGTGCATAATGGAGTGGACCCACTCATATACGTGAAAGGCTTGTGGAAAGGGTGTATTGATATGGAACCTGTGATGCACCACAGCTAGGAAAACTGAAAATCACCACCCATCTCAAATCGTCTTCATCAGTAAAGTCATTGGGGCTGTCAGAGTACCTGCATTATATAAAGACGTAGGATGTTACTACTATTGGTAGATAATGACACCACAATTAGTACAGCTTATATTTCTTGAAAAAGCGTAGCAGCCGGGCTTGATATACAGCTGCACAGGTGAATGAAATGACAATGTTGTACATAAACTGTTTCCCTGCAGTAACCGTTATGGTAAGCAAACGATGAGGTGCACATCTGGCCACCAGACTCTGACTGGTAGGGCGGTTGGATGACAGTGGAGATGGCAGAATGGAGCTGCACAAAAGCACAGATGCATAACAAGTTAAATCACTTCAAGCTTTATAACCTGAAATTACACTTATGGGAACAAGAATTAACGTACACGTCCTCTTCTGGGGGCACATTTGATGAAGACCTGAAATGTAAAATTTGAGGTGTTTGGATGCAATCCCTGCATATTTCTCGCCAGGAAAAAGGTAATGTGAAAATTACAATAGCGAAGCTACCAGCGCAGCTGAAGGGAATAAATTCTTAAAGACACAGACGCTTGGGCAGTCAAAGCTGGTAAAAAGATATTAAACACGAAGAAAGCGGCTTAAAAATGAGTGGTAGGACAGGTGACAGTAGTGAAGTTATCAATGCCAGGCTTGAGTTGGCGCAGATGGCTACGCAACTAAGTTGCCTTTTTTTTTCACCTTTACGCATAATGCGGTGTGTGCCTCAGCATGCCATCCACGATGTCGAGAAGTGTCCACTTCGTGTAGACCTTCCCGGCCTCTCCTCCGGCGCCACTTTTCCGGGCCCCCTCCGACGCCGACACAATTTTGAGCCACCGATCCTTCACATCTTAAAATTTTGCGGCTGCTTGCGGTCCTACAGAAATGCCACTGTTTATCACCAAGAAAGGTTGCAAAATGAAAAGATGAACAACTTGTTTGAGTGCTCAAGCGGCGCTGTATGAAGCGCGCAGCCCGATACGACATGCGAACCGCTCAGGCAAAATCACCATGCCTGTAGGAAACAGAGATTCCATCTCATTTGCTCCGCAGCACACCGCTAGAGCACTCCAAACAAGTGTGCTCACCCCCGCACATTCCTGCCGATGTGAGCATTCAGCGGAAGCTCAGATAAAGAATGAAAACAACTCACCAGTCAGATTGAATGTTCTGCCGGTGATCGCCCACCGGTTCATTTTGGCGTCCTTATCTTTGTACTCCGAGTGAGTTTTATCGTATAGAAAAGGGAACAAGCGAACAGTCTCCAGAAATTGTTCCATGATGTTCTGTCGGCTGAAATTCATTTTTCAACGTGGATGCACACGAGCACGTGGATGCACATAAAGCACTAGCGCTGTTTGTCGCGGCTGGCTCGGAGCGCTAGGTCGTCGATCGTGGTTCCGCCGCCGCCGCTGGAAGTTAACTTCGGCAGTAGCCAAGAGGTGGCGCTTAAGAGGAAGCCCGGACGTCTCTCATTGGTTCGCGGCACGCGGCAAGCCGCCGGGAATGGCTCCTCGACCCATCCTCTGCGCGGCAAACCAAACCGCTTCCGCGGCAGGTTTCGCGGCACGCGGCGCGCCGCCGGCGGCGTGCCGCGCGCGTTTTGACGCCAGTGTGTCCGTACCTTAAGAGGTGCACTCTAAAATTTCAAAGCGCAGCTCTCAGGCACCCGTTGCGGCGGCGAGCGTCGGCGTAACCAAGCGAACGAGCAAATGAAGAAAGTGTGAATGCAGAACGAAGCGGAGAATGAAAGATGCGAGGAGGAAAGCGGGGCAGGAGGGCATGGCAAAAGCGTGAGACTAAGTGCGTATTGTTGCACAAGACGGGCTCTGCTGAGATGATGGCTCAGAAATGGCGCCGGAGTAGCGCGCGTAGTCTGTTCACCGATGACTCCGCCGATATAATATATGGAGGTCTGTCAGCGGTCGCTTCTGTGAACCGCGCGCACGCGTAGCCCACGCGCTGCCTCTCATGATCTCCAGATTAACGAGGCTGACGCCCCATACTTGACGCTTCGGCGGACAACCCAGAGGTCAGGTCTGCTGACATCAACTTCACTCTGAGCCTAGGAAGGCGTTCGCCTTAAGAAAAACATTGTGGGTTTTTAAGAAAGAAAGCTGCGCACTTGTAGAAAAATTTTCCTGGTATAGCTTTAGAGCCCAGAAACAACGCATTTCCGGAACAGATGGTCTACCATCTGAGCTGCTCAGTATGCTATCAGGTCACAAAGGGAGAGTGAATGAAGTGGTAAAACGAAGCACCTGTACACTTAATATGGCCCATCAATTCGGCGGGAGCCCCGTAATATGGTTGACCGTGCATGCAAGAAAAAATTGTTCTCCGCTCGACAGTAGCCCAAAACTACAAAGGGGACTCGTTCCTTGGTTCCTTCGCAAGTTTATTTTGTAGTTTTGTGCTGCAATCACTTGGACGGCCGTTTTTCTTTTCATATTTCCTTGTACAGTTAAAAAAAAGCTGTCCTCCCGAACTTCTTACTGCACTTGACAAAGCTGTTTACTGGAATATACTAACTGTGAAAACACTGCCAAAAAAATATGCTCAGAAGTTCAAGTAATCAGCGTGTGGTCTAAAATCGTACTCAGGGAGCACTTTTTACAAATACTAACACAATATATTGAAGCATAACTGCGAGTCGGCCTAGTTGGAATAGATTCATCTTAAAACTTTTTTGTGCAAACAAATAGGGACGAAGAATAGGGGCAACACAAGGACGAGCGCTTCTTAACAACTGGTTTTATTTTTGAAGAACTACCTGCTTAAATACCCACAGATCTGCGCGATCTAGTTAACAGAGCAAGCATAAAGCGCATATGATACCCGCAGATATGCGCGATCAAGTCAAAAGAGCACGTCAATATTACATGTAACACTTGTGATAAAAAGACGTGGACAAAAGCCACCCGGTCAGACTAAAAACAGCAAGGTGCATAAAACAACCACTTGCAATAAAAGGCGTTAAAGATGTGATGATAGAAGCGAATTTTCTTTAACAATGAAACAGAAGGATGGCTGATGCATCTTTCTTTTTGTTTTTCAATCCAGTGTGCTTCCACGATTTCCCTAGCGGTTTGATTACTGCGCCTATACAAAATGTCTGTGCTAGTAAGACAAGGGGAGCAATCATGTTCTTGGCAATGCATTGCCAAATGCGTACTAGGGCGACCGTTCAGAGTAGACAAGTGCTCCCTTAACCTCGTGTTAATGCATCTCGCAGTCTGCCCTACGTACACATGACCACACGTCATAGGAATCTGATACACAACGTTCTTTGCGCTATCAACAAATTGGTTCTTGCGCGGATGTTTAACACTACATTCTTTCTTTACATCATCCTTACTTTCGAACTTTTTTTTAACCTTAGAACACACACTACCTATTTTGTTTTTTGCCGAAAATACCACTTTTACTGCATAACTACCAGCCACCTTTTTAAGTCTGTGTGAAAGGCCGTGCACATACGGAATCACTGAAACCTTGGAAGCTACATGCTTCTGCCTTTGATTCTGTGTGCATTGTCCTTTATCCTTTTTAAGTTCTTTCATTAGTCTGGCGCACGACGCCAGCATCACAGCGAGCGGGTACCCAGCCTTTCTCAACCTATCAACTTGCTCAAAAAATGCAATCTTTACAGTGTGGTGACATGACTTCAACAACGCTGACCGGAAACACGAAATGACTATCCCATTCTTCACAAGCCCGGAATGGTTTGAGGCATAGTTCATTAGCGGTTTTCCAGCTCGGCGTGAGAATGACCAACACACATGTTCCGGTAGGAATTTTAACTTGACATCAAGAAACTGTAGCTTATTATCTACCGGTACTTCCGAAGTAAATGCTAAGCCCTTGGCCAGAGAATTGAAGGCTTCTACAACCCTATCCCTGAAAGCACCCTTGTCTACAGGACAGCCTAAAATCAAGTAGTCATCGATATATCTGTATACCTTACTTACTACACCTTCTAAATCTTTGGCCAACTCTGTCTATGCTTCCCATAAAAATGCTACTGAGAATGGGAGCTATCTTTGACCCGATGCACACACCCCTTGCCTGTATATACGTTTCACCACAGAATCCTACATGTGTATTCTCTAAATAAATATGCAGAAGTTCAAGAAAGGATTCAACGGCCATGCCGCACGTATTGCGGAATGACACCTCGTCATTCTCATTTGTTATGCAATCTTTAACACTGCACATTAGGGGCCCGTGCGGTAAGGAATAGTAAAGATCTTGAACATCTATGCTGAATCCCCAGCTGCAGCTTGTACTATCTGATGCCAGACAATTCACAAGGCCTTCAGAGTTTTTCAATAAGTACGGATCCTGCACTTCTAGGGAATTCAGCATTTTTTGCAGGAACTCCGCTACCAGAACTTGCCAACTCCCTCGCTCGGACACAATTGGCCTAAACGGAATTTCTTGCTTGTGGGTATTTGCCGTAAAAAATATCTCCAATTTCATTCCTTTTGAGTTCGTTACACGTGACGCAAGCTTATCTTGGTCACATTTTTTCAATAGCTCCATCGCTTTCTTCTTAACGTTTTCTGCAGTCACATCACATTTCTTAAAGCACTCGTTCACCGCTAGGAAAGCCTTTTCTAAGTAACAATCATTTGGTAGAACAACCAAAAAGCCTTCCTTGTCTGCTTGAACAACACGCAGATTATTCTCAACCAAATACTTAGCAGTCCTATCAACATTGGGTCTGGATCTATCGCTTACCGAAGCTTTAGCCACCACGTCCACACATTCCACCACACATCGTTCTTTTTCTTTCTCTGGTACACTCCTGGCAATATCGCTTGTAAGTGCTAACCTGTCGACGATGTCGATCCTTGGTTCCACGCAGAACTTTGGCCCCAACTTGAGAACCTGTTGATGCCGTTCTTCCACCGTTGCACCCCCTAGTAATAGAAGGCGTCACTCTGGCACTTCCCTTTTCTTCTTCTTCGGCAATTTTCAACGAACATCGTTCCAATAGCCTCAGTCACAAAACAATATATTCATGCTGGTTAAGAAGTGAATGGCGCTAACATTACTTTTTTACTAATACCGCGGCACATAGGCAGTGCAGCAGATACTTTCTATACTTTAGTGAAGGTGGAAAATCATCGCTGAAATCTAAATTGCCGTGGGAGCAAAGTCAAGATCACTCTAGCACTCGCGATTTGTGCCTGCTTCGGTCACCGCATAAATATAGAATAAATCCAAGCAAACAATCCACAAGGTCGTGGCTGCTTCCACCCTCACAGAAGCTTATTGCAGTTGTCAAAGCAGCAGTAAGCACTAACACTGTGAGGGACCACCTCGAGTTAGCGTTCTCAAGAGCTCCCTCCCTGCTTTGCCCCATTATTTATTTTTATTTATTTATTGAGTACCTGCATCGGCCTTAGAAGGCATTACAGCAGGGGGGTACATACATATCTACACCAGTTGACACTCATTTCAACACACAAAGCGCCGTAAAACGTTTCATTACATTGTATAGCAACAATATTTGACGGGAGAGCATTCCACTCCCTCGTGGTCTTGTAAAAAAGTTCATAACGCAAGGTGTCACCCTTAAAATGAAATTCATGGAGTTTCAAGGCATGGTCGCTTCTACGGGAAATGTACGATGTTAATTTAATGTATTTGTTCCTGTCAATGCCTATTTTAGAATAGTAAACACTGAAAAAATTTGAGTCTGAGGCACTTTCTTCTATCGTTTAGATCTTGCCAATGAAGTCTGCGCTTACCTTCGGTAATACTGAGGTTTTTGTCGTAATTACCAAGAACGAATCGAACCGCCCTATTCTCAATTTTTTTCAAGTAAATCGACTAACTTACAGGTGTAAGGATCCCAGCAAATACAAGCGTACTCATGTACCAAACGTACGCGAGTAAAATACAGGTGTTCTTTCAATTTACTAGGTAATAGGCCAAAAGTTCGACGGAGGAAGCCCAACTTTCGTGCCGCCCTCTTTCTTACCGCCTGTACATGCCTGTTCCGCCTTAAATCTGAGGTAAACCAAACTCCCGAGTATTTACATTCCGTAACCCTGCTTAGAGTAACGCTATTTAATATGTACTCGTATGTCTTGGATGAATGTTTCCTTGTAAAGGTGATGTGTAAACATTTTGAAACGTTAAGTGACATTTGCCATTTCGCACACCAAGTTGAAAGTTTGTCTAAATCACTCTGAAGTGCATAAAAATCGGAATCACTATCAATAACCCTATATACTACGCAGTCGTCTGCAAACATCCTGAAAGATGACGTAATACCACTAGTGATACCATTTATACATAATAAAAATAAGAGGGGCCCCCAACACAGAGCCTTGGGGTACTCCAGAGGTCACTGCAGCAAGATCAGAGGAGATGCCATTGAGAACCACAGACTGTTGTCTATGTTACAGATATTCAGATATCCATGCAATTACCTTTTTGTGCAACTTGTAGGCGTGTAATTTGCTAATAAGTAGGTCGTGAGCCACAACGTCAAATGCTTTACGACAATCTAGAAAGATGCAATCAATTCTCTGCCTTTTTTCTATTGCTTGAGCCAAATCGTGAGTGAATTCTACAAGCTGCGCAGTACAAGAAAAACTCTTCCGAAATCCACGTTGGTTTGCATTTAATAGATTTTTAACTAGATGTGACATATTACAACTATATATAACATGTTTCATTATTTTACAAGTAATACTAGTCAAAGACACCGGTCTGTAGTTCTCAATGCAGTTTTTAGGCCCACTTTTGTGTCCAGGCACAACATTTGCCAATTTCTAGTCAGTAGGTACGGCACCCATGTCTAAACATTTTTGGAAAAGCGGCGTAAATACATGCATAACGATTCACAACAACTACTAAGCATTGCTGCTGCTATATCATCTGGTCCATTCGCCTTTCTGGGAGAAAAAATTTCTAATAGCTTGCGTACACCTTCCAAAGCAAGCTCAACTTCGGGCATTTCTTCATTGCATAGCGAAAAATCGAGAATTACAACCGGGAACTGGCGATTACTAAGCACAGAAGAAAAATAACTACCAAATGCTTCAACTTTGCGCTTGTCATCATCAAATACCGTGCCTAAGTATTCAAGAGGAGGGACAGAATTGTCGTTCAGTCAACTACGCCGAATATACTTCCAAAATTCTTTTGGATCTTCCACCAACCGTTCCCCTAGAAGAACAAAATAAGATGCCTTGGCCGATTTGGCTGAATTCTCAACATCAAACTTCAGCCTCTTTAGTTTGAATAAGTTTTCCAGGGACCTGTGTTTTTTTATACTTTAAGTATACCCTCCGCACCCTGCGCAGCAAGATGCGCTGTTCCTGCCGAAACCACGGTTTATCTTTATCACGTTTAGATGAAAGCATCCTAGTTGGAATGAATTTATCTCGAAGATAGAAGATCTTTTCTTTAAAGCTTTCCCACAACTGCTCAACGCTCAATCATCCGCTAATGTGTCAAACGTTGGGAAGTACGAATCTAACGACTGATTTATAGAACAGTAATCAGACTTACTATACAAGAACACTTTTCTAGGCGGTTTTTGTTTACTATTGGCACATTTGTAACACTAACGTCAGCAATAAAAATATTGTGGTCACTCAATCCAGGTAGTGCAGGAACGTCTGACCCAATACCAGACCCATTACACAACAGCAAGTCCAAGACATGGCCAGTACCATCGTCACGCGACGCACAGAGGACATATGGTTCAAATGCATGAGTGTCCATTAGATCAAAAGACGAGGAGTACAGACAACCACTAACAGATCCTGGGAATTGCACATGACCAGTCAATTTCAGGTGGGTTCAAGTCCCCTCCGATCAAGACACGGTCATTTTTCAAGCACTCCAAAAAGTCAAAGTTTGATGAACTGCTCATACGACGCGCTTGGTGGACGGTAGTAGGAGCCGAATACCATGCTTTTTCCATTTACCAGCCGAATCTTACAAAAAACTGCCTCGATATCAAGTAGTGGGCTTGCCACATGAACGCAATGTATTCTACTATTTACAAGAATAAGGCACCTCCATCATGATCATTTCTATCACGCCGAAAACACTGGTCGCTTGCCAGAAAAATTTCAGAATCTAAAACCGAAGAATCCAGCCATGACTCAGCGCCGAGCACTACCGTGGGCTGTAGGGTACGTCGCAGACATTGAAATTTGTGAATTTTATTCTTTATGCTCCTGCAATTTATGATTAGAACCCTGAGAGGCAATCCTGTTGTATGCTTATGCGAAGGCCACTGCTGAACTACATCTCCTGTTGCCCCATCGAGCCGAAAGCGCTTTCCCCGCAGGTGAAGCGTATCATGCTTCAAATCAGCCGAGTCCCCTTCCCGCTTGTTCAACTTCGCATAGTCCCATAGCTTCTTTCTTTTGTGAAAATTGTGATTGTGATTGTGAAAAATCTTCAGATATGGTATAACTGGTGCCTTTGAGTTTGTAAGCGTTCAACAGCACCGACTGACGGGATTTATAGGAACAAAATGTTGCTATGACTGGACGTGGCTTCCCTGTCGTATATGTCTCTATGCGATGCGCACGCTCAATACTCAGGCCTGTGACGCCAAGCCTGCTTCTGCATAATTCTGCAATGAGTTCTTCAGATTCGGCTGCTGTCTCTTTCGGGGATGAATCATCCAACCCGCGGAAGTCCAGATTGTTCCTTCTTTGCCTGTTCTCGATATCGTCAATCTTTTGGGTGAGAGCGATCAGTGTAGCACGATCACCCTGTAGTTGGTCTGCCATTGTTGCGACAGCATTGCGTACGTCATAGACTTTGCCAATCTTAACTTCAAGCGAAAAAATACGAGCCTTCAAGTCTGACATCTAGGGTCAATTGGTTTTGTTTTTCTTCGATAGAATTTAACTTCGACATCATTTTACTTTGACCATCTATGATCTTTGAAAATTGCGCATCAGTTGGCCCTGGGTTAACTTCAATATCACCGCCACGCAGCAATATAAGCAGCAAATAAAGTGCTGGACTACGAAAAACAAACCGCCGTGTCGGCTGCCTTCTTTTCGAATGCGACCGTGATGCAAACATAGAAAACAGCACTTCGGGCGGAACCGGCATGACAAAACACGGTGTCTTACAAAAAGTTTCGAGAGCACCAACCTCCGTAAGCAGTAGGAAACTGGTAAGCGCTTCCGCCATGCTGCCGGTTCCACGCCCCATCAAGGTAAATATACCTGGTAGCGAAGCTTTCATAGGAGCCCATACGTTCAAAACATGGCGGTCTATCGGCGGTCCATGGAGCTTGGCGCCATCTGTATGTGGTGGGAACACTTCCGGCGGAAGAAAAAATAATGTGACGCCATGTCCGTTAAAAGCAGAAGTGACGTCATTTTGTTTTCGAAGGCGCGAAATTTGTTTTGTTGTTTTCCTTTGGAGCTATATATTCAAAGGCCCCGCCATTCGACTTGATGGGCGTTTCGAGATTTCAGCGTGGAAAGCGATGCAGGAAAAGGCCAGCCGTACGGTTGTCGAAATCGCATTCCTGCAAAGAAAATACTTTCTTTGGAGGCCGACGAAAGCTTTAGGTGTAGAGTGCTGATCCTATTGTTGGATGCCAAACCCGTCGGTCAGCGCAGTCGCACAAAAACAACTACACAATTATCTGGGGGTCGTAACCCACTACTTTTGACTGAACAGATAAAGAAGCAATGAAGCTACCCGCGTCACCAAATTCAGACAAACTTCTACAAGTAAGAAAGCACAAACTGTGAGGGGGGCGTATTTCAACAGGCGATGCGAGTGCGCCTTTCTGCCCATTTCAAGACGTGCATTGCATTGCGAGTGATAGTGGCGTCAACGCCCCCTGTACCGATAGGCGCTGAAAAGAAATGCATTTATTAATAATAATAAATTAAACTTGTATTTCTTTAACTCGTGACGAATATATAAAATTGACTAGGAATTTTATTTTCGTTGAATGAATGTAACTGTCTCGTTTGAATTAAAAAACGCGTTTTTCCTTCCCAATGTTTGTTCCCTCCAAACATAGTCGCGCTTCAATCGCTGCTCCCATAACCCCCCATGCTGATGTCGGTGACAATCTGTACTGAACCGCTTTTCGTCCGAAGCTTCGCGACCTATTTGAATCGACCTTGGCCCCATCGCCGAAATGCCGTTGCAGACTATTTGTAGCAAAAGGTGACAGTCAATGTCACGGGGTGCACATTGTTGCATACTTGCGTAACAGAAAACGTAGAATTCGGTCGGAGGGATACGCACTTGAAGTGTTTCCGAACAGAAGTCAAGCAGTGATCTGCTCGAGGGGCGCACCAGGCACACATCGTCGTGAATGGATGCTAGAGACACCGCTGAAGGAATATCCGCCGGGGTCCTTGGTTGCGAACCGTCACCGTGAAGGGTTGCTGCAAGCATCGCTGCCGAGAAACCGTGCACCCAGACAACCTGCGTAAGCAGTAGGAAATTGGTAAATGCTTCCGCCATGCTGCTGGTTCCACGCCCCATCGCCGAAATGCCGTTGCAGACTATTTGTAGCAAAAGGTGACAGTCAATGTCACGGGGTGCACATTGTTGCATACTTGAGTAACAGAAAACTTCGAATTCGGTCGGGGGGATGCACACGTGTTTCCGAACAAAAGTCAAGCAGTGATCTGCTCGATTGATTATCGATAAAAGATGCGCCACTAGGCCCGATGTGCTTTACGAAATATTTGAAAGTGCTTTCAGACCAAAGGGAAAAAAGTGTACGTGAGTAATTTTTGTTCACTTTTTAAAGCGAAGCTGTTAAGCTACTTTCCCCAGGACCGTGTCCATTTGTTAACACAAAACTACCATCATCGCGATTACCTCCAGCATTGTCTTCTTCCACAGCTGGATCGTTGGCGCCCCTCGGCACTACAGCACGAACATGCTCATGTCAGTGCTCACGCGTTCGTTGTAATTATTATCTAACATTGAACTAAATTACTAATGTATAATTAATTAAGAAAAATTAAATAAGAAACACAAAGACGTGACCAATTTTACAGCGAAGCTGTTAATGGCTAGTTCCCTCAGGATTGTGCCCGTGTGTAGACCCAAAACGGGGGCCAGTCCCGAAGATAGTGAAATGCTTGGGCGACCCCTGGCCGAGGTGCAGTTCACGATTAAGCGCCCCCGCATACACAGCTTCGCTGGTGATTCTTCTTGGCAGAGTGGAAGGGCACTGCTTTTTTAGATGGTACGACACTATTACTGTTGTACCGTTTCCGCCATTCTCTCCAGAAATAAAATAATTCACCGACGATTCCAAGGCTCCCTAATGCAAAATTTGAGCGGAGCTCTATACGTGTTTTCATTTCGGGATATATTGGCTGGTGCGGACAAAGTGTCTCATGCGGCTCGTTGCAAACGGATCGAATTGTGGCGCGACAGCCTCGTTAATCGGGGGATCGCTGCTATGAATCGGGTATTGGTGTAGTCGCCGGTGAGCGGACTACGCTCAAAACACTGGAGCCAACTCGTAAGGATCGTCTCCGCAGAGCCCATGTTGCGCAGCTATATGTTATCTTTCTCACGCTCTCGCCATACCCTCCTATTGATCTGCTTTGATTCTAGTTAAGGTCAAAGTCTGCCTTATAGAATGAAGGCATTTACAGTAAAAAAAGGAAATATGTATTGGTGTGTGCATTGCATAGCAGCAATGTTAAATAACATTTTCTTACGTACCGTGACCGAATTCTTGCTAACCACCGCGATAGCGCAGAGTGTGTCAAAGTTTCAGGCCTGCCGTTTCATATGTGCTTTGCCATTTCAACGAGCGTTTATGACCACTTCTCCTGACCCATGAACTACCGGTTGATGCCTCGTTAAAGTGTTAGATTTGCGCCTTAGTATTTCTAGAGGTCACCTGCCCTAGATGTATGAGGCCCGAGGAAAGAAGCCATTTTTTTCTTAACTGTCGACCGATTCGAAACTGCTTAAACGGGGCATTGCAAATCTTTGCTTTACATATGCCCTACATAAATATTGCTGCCACTCTTTAACGCGCAATCTCCTGGCGCACGCCTCCCGCCTGACGTATGCTGGGTTTGGTAGTTTTGGTAGCAGAAAAAGTATTACAGCGAATGCTGTATATGACTCACCTTCCGTAGTTTTTTCGGCATCCGTCAACAGAAACGGACTTTGCGAGCTCTAATAAACCCATACGTGTGCAATGCGGTGGCGCAGATGTCCAAATGAGGAACAGATTAGAATACCCGCCATGAACAATAGCGTAACGTCAAGGTTATCGCAGTACATAAGCAGGAGAACTATCAGCGCTAAAGAACAGCTGCGTTATCGATGGAGCGGACAGGTATAGTTCGTACACCCGACGAACAACATGCGTACGAGGAGCGCCGGAGGCAACAGCAACGAGAATGTAAACAGTGTCGGCGAGAAACGACCACCGACGACGAAGGTCTCCGCAATGCTGAGCGAAAACGACAATCGCGAGCCCGGGCATCTCTTAACGAGTAATGACGCCAGACTCGCAACTCAAAAAAAAAATGACAATCATTCCACTCTGTGAATATGGAATAGCAGGAAAATAACTTTGCTTTTCGTTAGAGAGCTTTGACTGTCGTCAGCTCTCGCTGCCATTCCATCTTCACAGAGGGGAATGGTTATCATTTTTTAAAGAAATTCAAGCTGGGAGACAAGGCAGAAGCAGTCTACGCTGCCAGAGACAATAAGCGAGTCACAGTACCCCTTACTTGGACAAGATATCGCACAGTTCAAAAATGATAGGCAGTAAAGTAGATGTTGAAGCTCTTTTCTTTTCTCCTCCGTAAAAATTATCAGTGGAGTGCACGAATGTGAATGCTCATGCCAGACGACGACATATTTGCACTACTAACCCTAGGAAAGGGGTTTGTAGAATGCGCACTTGGTGCGGTTTATATAGTTCCCCTGATTTGTCGAAAGAGCTAGATGGGCCAAACGGGCAGATGTGTAAATGAGCAACTGAGGAAGCAATTTTACAATGTTAAAGCGGCTGTTCAAGGTCATCTTGGCATTACCTGCAGAGACTGCCCATGTCTGCCTGAATTTGAAAAATGCGGCGTGATCCCCCAACACTGTAAAAAGCTTACCCGCGACACCATAGAGGCTGACAACGTAGAGCACCTGGATGACCTTTACATCAGCATGCCATCTATTGCCCTCACCAAAAACGAAATAAAATATCTGGCGGTGTTGTGATAGAGGTTCATGAGATGTGTGACATCTTACACATGTTTGTTAAATGTTTCTTCATGACGGAAAAACAGTGTCTCAGTTACGTTCTTTTTTCTGTCCTCGTCTTTCGTGCTGGGCGAACATGTCTATACCCTCTTCCTCCGCTTACCTCTCCCGCTCTCTTCGCTATGGCCGTCCTTCATTCCTGGCTGCGCTCCGCGTTCGCTCTTTCATCCTTCGCTGTGCACGTTCACTCGGTTAGACCAAAGACGCCAAGGGATGCCGAAGACATAGTACGAGAAGGTGCTGAAAGCACTCTGCCTTACCGAAAAACAATTTTCATAACTCGATATAAACTGCCGTATATATTGGCCGCTTTTTTAGTGCTTGGGTTGTCCAGACGCCTCAGCGAAAAAAAAAACACAATAGCTTTTTTTTTTTTTTTAAGCGAAGCTTTCTTGCATTTTCTCCCGACTTTTCGGGCGCTGCTGCTACGGTCTTGCTCTCGCGCGCGGATGCGTTTATTTCAACACTACAAAATGGCACTCGCCTCCGCGCATCCCGGCCGGATCAGTCGCGGCAGCGTTTCCCACTGTGCGTACGGCAGGTGCTGTGCTCGCGTTCCTATGCGACAAAAATGCAAGTGCTGGGCTGTGGAGGTAGCGTGCGGGGCTTTCATTGTGTAAACATTACAATCGTACGTAGCACTAAGACAGTGTTTGGAGCTTGCGTCTCACCAACGTGCGGCCTATGCAGAAGGAGCAAGAAAACACGACCCAGCAAAACGGCTCGAAAGCATGCCCTCAGTGTCGAGGACATCCAGGCCTGAAAGAAGCGTTGCGCGGAACTGGAAGGTCTTCGTTACGCAGCGAAAAGTGGTGCAGACCGCGAATGTATGTACGCAAAGTATAGACACAAATATAATAATTCTTTGAATTACGTGCAGCAACATAATTCAATTACGCAATGTGAGGCAATGATAAGGCTCAACCCTATCAGTGTTTATGATCGATTAAGCACAACAACGCCTCAAGCGAACACGTCTCCCTATGTGTTCTGTGGACTACACAGAAAAACAGCAGTAACGTAAACAGCAGCAAGGTAACGTTTAACATCAACTGACAACTCTCCTACTGGACTAAAGCTGAAGGAATTACACATTCGCCGCCAGCATCACCACTAATTACCGTCAACCAAAGCAAAAAGCATACAAAGCTTCATTTACATCGATTCTACAGTGCGTGGGATCCGCAATTTTTTTATATCATGCTGTTGGAGCCGATCGAAGCCAAATATGTCAGGAAGGCAAGAAAGGCATCAGGCGATGCTTCCACCAGTAAGCGAGGAGTGTAGGTGACGTCACGCAGAAATTGCTTCCCTGTAACTCCACAAGATGGTTTTAGCCTACATCTGCAATGATTTAAGGCTATGTACTTTGTGGTCTTTCAAGTCAACCGAGAAGAGCACCGAGCCAACCAGGAAGGTGGCCGTTTTTTTGCGTCACGGGATAAATTTAGGTGTTAATGTATCAACACTGGTTGGACGTCGATTTACCATATGTCAGCTTGTTTTTCTTTCTTTTTTTCAGGCAGGCCCGAGCCGCTCGGGAAAGAATATTTGGCTTTGAATGTAGCGACAAACAAGAAGGGAGAGGAATAAAGCCACAATGACATAACACGCACAAAGGATAAGTACAGAGACGGTAACATAGTTATATAAACAGGCAGGCTAGTCGCAATCAGGAAAAACTGCCAGAAATTTCAACGCAGCTGAATAGCGTGTACGCCTTGACCGAAAAGTATTTACGAAATTTCTAGGAACCACCTGTCCTAGATAACCTTGTCTAGGAGTGATGCAGCAGAATGAATGGGTCAAGTCAAGGTCAATACTAATTATGCGACGTACGATGCGGGTTGACGGCATTATTGAAGTAATGCTTACTTCAATATCACTTCCAGCTGCGGCGATTTGGTATCTCTATCCGGTGACTGCGCCAAACCTATCACCGTCTTTCAGTAGAGCTAGCCGCTCAGCAAGAGTGCGACTTGCTCAGACCCGCATAGGACCTGACATGAGACTCCGGGAGGCTGAGGAAAGGTCAGGAAGAGAAAGAATGGGCAAGTTCCAGCAAATGTGAGGTACGTGTGCGCGTCTGTGCAATTGAAAGACATCGATAAAGAGGTGTAGCTACCTCTAGAAAGCCTGACGGAAATAACAGTGGTTTTGCATAGGCAGTGACTTCGAAGAGTGTGAGGCGAACAATGAGACGGTCACACAGTCTTTAGCGTCATCGCCTATAGTGGTAATGAGTCACTTTTTCAGGTTTAAAGACCCCTTAGAGGTCCTACCTGAAGAAAAGGTGAGGATAGCTTCCTGTGCCTATAAAGAAAGTTCGTACTGTCATGATAATGAGAAAACGCGTACAGTAGGGCTCTGCAGACAGACCAGTATAAACTAAAAGGGAGAAACACGTGAATGACGAAGGAAGTCACAATGCTTAACAACACTTGGTGATGAAGTATACAGGAAAGGTATGACCAGGACGGCCTTCTTGCTAAGTTCAATAAATTGTCGTGGGATTCTGCTGAGGAACCCGTCACCGTTAGCATTCCGGTAGGTAGTTTCATAACTCACAGCAGAAAGCAGGTTGACAGTGCAATTCTCATAGAATAATGAGGAAGCAGATCCACGCTCTCTGGCCTCACTTTTGAGATACAAAAGATATGCTCAGAGGGCCAGTGCCTATTACGCCGTGCTTCGAGAGATCAGGTTAGCATTACTCCCGGAAACTGTAAAGCGCGAAAATCGGTCATGTTCCGGAATCCTGTCATGGATGCCAATAGACTTTTGTGAGGACTCATTCCTTTCTGCCAAATTCACTGACAGCTTTCAAGACGCAGAAGATCCCTTGTCTTCTTGCATGTTCATGTGCGGTTGAACCTTTGACAGTGGTGTTTCAACTGCACATCACCATGCTCGGGACATTAAAAAAAATTAGGGGGTTTCACGTGCCAAAACCACTTTCTGATTAAGAGGCACGCTGTAGTGGAGGACTTCGGAAATTTTGACCACCTGGGGTTCTTTAACGTGCACCTAAATCTAAGTTCACGGGTGTTTTCACATTTCGCCTCCATCGAAATGCGGCCGCCGTGGCCGGGGTTCGATCCCGCGACCTCGTGCTCAGCAGCCCAACACCATAGCCACTGAGCAACCACGGCGGGTGCTCGAGACATTAGTAGGTAGGCAAAGATTTCTTTGGTGGAATGCGTAGTCACAACTCTCGCTCTATTAAACAAGTGTGGGTCAAACACACATTCCCCAACAGAAGCCTACACTTTGGCGTATATAGAGATCGGACCTATGGAGCAATATGATCATGAATTTGGCTTCTCACTTAACAGAAAAGACAGGCGTTTAGCTCGCTTGACGTGAGAACGCCACTTAGAGTGCCAGTGCTTGACTTATGGTTTCTCTTAGCTTTTGACTTCAAAATGATGACTTAAACACATGTCATATTTATTTGAATAGATTGTGTGCCGATAAAGTGTATCGAGCAAATCGTGGCAGTTTTTGCAAAAAACATGGTTAAACGGGGCTATGTCGTATGTCAAGCACGCGAAAGCCGCGGTCTGGGTGGGTCTGCCCTGCAAAGAAGACAGCGACATGCTGCAGTGGTTCAAAGAGCGCTTTGAAGAAATCCCTCAATCCTTCGAAGATTACGACAGCGGCTCTAGCGCGACGCGTGAGCCCAAGACATGAAGCTGTTGGACAATAAAAAGCCTATGTTATGGGGCTGAATTGGAGAAGAGAAGAAAAAAAACAATTCTGTGAAAGAAAAAGAACGAGCCATCTGGCACGAAGAAGCTTGCCCGTATACCAGGTGCACGAGGAAAGTCATCGGGTGTCAGACCCATGCTTCGGGCCTGCTAGTCGACCAGGGCGACCTTCCTGAGGCATGGTCACCGCTTTCTTTTGATGGCATGCAAGAAGGGGCCGAACGACATCGGAAAAATGAAGCCCGTACATCGCAAGCAAGAATGATGCCATTGAACTTAACGTCCGGCTTTAATACCTCAACCCTTCCAAGCCTACATGCCCATGTCCCTCACGTGGGCCTCCATTTGGGTCCGCCTGTGTTTTTGGTCATTGGTATTCACCTGGGTGCAGCCACGATTTTTGTTTGGCGGCGCCCAGTTTCTTTACCGCCACTCCATTCTGAGTGCTGCGTCCGTCGCCATCTCATCTCGCAGTTCAATACAGACCATGATACTTCATGCCCTGCTGACTTCTATATTTTCCTTCTAGACTTGCTTTTTGTGTTTGATTGGTTGAGTAGAGTTCATTTTTGGTATTGTGATGTTTTAATGCTCTAGGTTTCACTGGGCAATTCACGCATTTTTCTGGGGCCATCTATCTATCTATCTATCTATCTATCTATCTATCTATCTATCTATCTATCTATCTATCTATCTATGTCTCTCTGTCTGTATGTCTATCTATCTATCTACCTATTTATCTATCTATCTATTTATCTCTCTGTCTATTTATCTATCTATCTATCTATCTATCTATTTATCTATCTATCTATTTGTCTTTCTATCTATCTATCCATCTATCTATCTATCTATCTCGCTATCTATCTGTCCGTCTATCTATCTGTCTATCTATATATCTATCTGTCTATCTATCTCCCTATCTATCTAGCTATCTATCTATCTACCGATAGATAGATAAATAGACACACAGACAGACAGGCAGACACACTGACAGACAGAGTGACAGATAGATAGACAGATAGATAGATAGATAGATAGATAGATAGATAGATAGATAGATAGATAGATAGATAGATAGATAGACAGATAGATAGATAGATAGATAGATAGATAGATAGATAGAGAGAATAGATAGATAGATAGATAGATAGATAGATAGATAGATAGATAGATAGATAGATAGATAGATAGATAGATAGATAGATAGATAGATAGATAGATAGATAGATAGATAGAACTATCTGTCTGTCTGTCTGGGAGTCTAAGTTTTATCTTTGTTTGTATAATACGTTTCCATCTGACCATTTTCCCGCCTACCTGGGTCACTGGACTGTCCACGGTCTAATGGTTAGTGCATCGGGCATCTCCACTGAGGTAACAGGGTCCAAAACCAACCATCAGATCAACTTGCTTCACTCACTATGATGCAATATTTACATACGTGCCTCCCTCCAACGAAGCTCATTCACGCCAAGATGGGTCTCTGTATATGAGCAACCGTGTAGGCACCGTTGTTCAAGGCAAGTCTTTGACGCCGGCTTAAAACACGGCGCATGCACCACCCGGCCTGAGCTGGCCTTGAATGAACGTATTTGACGCCAACTTGCGTAACTAGGTACGTGCAACTGGAAATCTGTCGTTATAGAATGATGAAAATAATCCCTTAAATTTCCGATGCTCAGCGGAACTGAACCAACATCACGAAGGTTCTTAGAGAACAGATACCCGATGACCTAGCATATTGTGCCGCAGATGCACTTGGTAAGTGCCGCTTTTGAGTGAACGCCTAAGCCGCCAAGGCTTTCAAGAGTGGGCCATTAACGTACTAGTTATGTGCCACCCTTCAATGAACGTCTCGCCAACTTGAGTCACCGAGTCACCAAGCGAGGAAACAATTCTCAACGTTCGCAGGCAACGGCGCGCCACGCTTCTCGTCTGACGGGCCAAGCGCGGACTGCTCGGCAGGGCAATTATATTGCTCTGCGCGTCCAGAAAGAAGAACGAGAGTGTTTCTTGAAAGCCACATGGCGCCTTTCTCAGCGTTCGCACACACCGGTGCGTCATGCGTGTCAGCTGCCACCTTATTGTTCGCGGCAGCAAAGCTAGATGGCTCGGACTATTCTTGGGGGAGCGCCAAGGGGGAATCCCGCTGAAGTACAAGCTTCATATAAAACTCGAAAGAGCGTATGTTAGGGCGTGTTGGTATTCCATAACTGAGGTTTTTTTAGCGCACGAGAAGGGACGAAAGACAGTGGCGAGACGAGGACACAGCGCTTGTGTATCGCTTTGTGGAATAAAACCATTGTTGGAAGTTAGCGCTGTGTCCTCGTCTCGCCACTGTCTTTCGTCCCTTCTCGTGCGCTAAAAAACCTCATATAAAACTCGTTTCCACGATGGCAACATTTTGTGCGGCTATCCTGATCACGCGCTAACACACTGCCGTCGGGAGTCCTCGTGATATTGGCTCCGCAGATTTTTTTTATTGAATGAGTTGTCTGCAATTAGTTCATGGGCTGAGGCTGTGCCTCAACAGCGAATAACTAAAAAAAACTTCATCATAATTGTATATTGACATCCACAGCCGATCTGCTTGAAGTTATACTTTGGTGCCGAAAGGCTGACCACTAATGGCGCCGGATTCAGCTCATGACTCCGAATGTCCGGTGGAAAGAAAACAAAATTATCCACTTCACAATAAAGAGTAAAACTAGCCGCATCGCGCAAACAAAGACAGTGCACTCGTTTGAGTGTACCATTTTCAGCAAAGCTGCTTGTTTTGTGCAGCTTCGTTAGGGAACTATGTTTTGTATAATTAAGCCAAGGTTCCTCATATGACGCGTTTGAGCATCTACCTAAGAATTGTTTTTCAAAAGCAGTACTGCACCCATACTCGCTATACGTTCCCCATTTTCAGATAACTTGATGTCGATTCACTATAGAGATTTTGGCGGTTCACAGGCTCTTGCAGTATCACTAGCTGAATAATGCGACGTTTCTTAAAATGCATGGATCGCGCTCTCTAGTGCTCGCATAAGTAATTTACTGCAAAGGCTGTAATTAACACAGAGGCATTAAAATTTCCTGATTACTTCAAAAGCGAGCAAAATTCTGATTCAAGGGATTAAAATTATTGAGCCATATTTATGAGCTCAAGCATTTATTCAGGCCCCTCGATGCACCACCCTCAACCTCCTGCAGCAGAACCAGTAAGAAGAATCATAGTAGGCTTCGGTGTTTCCCCGCCTAGCTTCTTTAACAACTAATCGTTACTCCATATATTCAACAAATTCGATTAGCGAATTCTCGAGCCACCTCGGAGTCGAATATATAGAGCTATGCCATTCGAATGCAATTCCAGAATTCACTATTCCAGTGTTTATACTCTTATTGAAATGAATTATTTCACATGCTCAACAAATAGCAAATAATGAAAGCTTTGCAGCGTTTCAAGAAGGCTTGAAATTTGAACCTCGGGCTTCATAAAACTTTTTCAATGGCATACCACGTGAGAAGTCCGGATATATGACGCAAAGATTTTTTTTTATTCGGTGTGATTTTTGTTCTTCAAATTTTACTCTAGAATGTATTGCAGGTGTCATCGCTGTACAAAGTCACGCCGTCGCCGCAGCTCTTCTTGTATCCGTCCAAGCAATTGTCGGGGACAGCATTCTCTGTTCCTTTGGCTTCCCAAAGAAAGCATACTGAAACGGAAGCAATACGAAATATTAGAAGTACTGAGCTCTTTGCGAAAAGGAGGTTGATTATTGAGCCTGTTTCCTAAGCCTTACTTATGCGCAAGTTAGGCTAGCAGACAATTTTCTACAACTGCCCACGACAGAATCGTAATCAACTTCTGTAACAAGTGTGACTGCACATATATCTGCGTGGACAGGTAAAATTATTTACTTGCTTAAAGTGCCGATAACCTAGTAGCATGTTCGCGAAAGAAGAAAATTTTGCTTACTCCTACGGACAATTTAGCCAACAATACAGTAGAGATGCATGAAGAAGCCCTTTTGTACTTTTGCATTCCTGCACTATAACTCAATGTTTTGAAGAAAGGCTGAGTATGCCAGGAGCCGTCTTTTTTGTGTCAGCTGTTGATATCACTAATTTAAAGTTAGATCTCATGCGACATACTTAATATATTCATTTGTTCAGAAAACACCGATCAACTGCGGTAACACAAATGTAGTTCCCATATCGAGCTGTGTCCTTTGGGGTATGCGTAGTTTCAGGCGAAGGTGCGACCTACAGCACCAAATTATTTCTGCGACTGCGCCATGATGTCAATCCACAATTACACCTATAGGACAGCTATTCATTCAATATATTTTGTGATGCAACAGTTGTTGGGAACTAATGTTTAAGGAACAATATAATCAAAGAATCGGCTGAAATTAAAGTTGACTAGATTTCGATTTGTCACTTGAAGGAGCATTATATTGAGCCTGCCGCAACATAAGGACCTCCTCTTCGCTAGAAGGCAAAGTTGCAAACAGTAATCGGTCAGCGCAAACAGTTTTACGTGTAAGACGATGCAATCAGCATTACCTGTAAGTGCACGACTCGAAATGAACACCTCTAAAACGACGACAAAAAGCCAAGAATTATAGCTTACAGCAGTTCCCACTTTGCAAATCGATTGCTGCAAGGTAAAAGCAAGCACTAAGAGCCTCTTGCGACCTCATTAGACGAGCAAATTTAGTGGCACTTCACCGACTGGGGCACGTCGCCTCCCTCACTATCGGTTTGGCTGTGTGTAGCTGGACGGCAACAGTGTCATTTGCGATTGCTGACACGGATGTTCTATGTGCACATTGAATTTTGAAAACACTTACGGCTTTAATACTAAAATAAATGCTTATTTAAACGAACGTCTCAAATAAAATCGAAATACTGTTCTCGTTAACATTTCCATTTAATTTAGGCCAAAAGAAGCAAATGCACCTCCACCAATTGTAAGGGGGCTTATTCGGCTCTTAGAGCAGCAGCTACATACTCAGCACCACCAGGTAGGGCGCAGCCAGCGAACGAACTGGGCACGAGCCACGCGATGGCAACGGGGCTTTTCAGCCTGCCGATCTTCTTCGTCATACAAAGAACAAATCCTAAATCGGGACAGTCGAAAATCTGTACGTCTTGCTAGAATATCAGAATATATCCAGTTAGTTAGTAATTTAGTTGGGGTTTAATGGCGCAAATTCTATTGAGGGCATGCTGCCTCAGATATCAGAATATAGACCGCACGACTTCACGGAGGCCGGTAGGAACTTTTCAAGCGTGGTTAGTCTTAAAATATGATGAAAGATTTTAAATCACAAAGTGCTCTTAGGATTCGTGCCCACTGTTGCGTGTGCCGAAGTATGCGTGGCCGGCAGGAGGTCTGGACCCCACTCCATGCAGTGTCAGAGACGAGGAGAGCTTTCTCGGCAAAAAATTATTTATACAATGTTTACATGTTGCCGTGGTTATCAGGAGAGAGCAACAGAGCAGTTGCAAGCTGCTTAAATAACACCGCTCAGTCCCCAGATTCCCCAGACAGTCCCTAAGGACGAAACAAGGTCTAGAGAGTGAGGGTCCGGGCAGCCTCCATGGTCCTAACGCCGCTCTCGGTGGCCGGCGGTTCTTGAACTGCGCTGCGGTGTCAGGCCAATCTGGCAGTTGGTCAGAATGGTTCACCGGGCAAGTTGCGGAGGCCGCGAGTAGTCACACACCTGTCCTCAGAATTCGCCGCTGTCTCAGGTCTGACGCTAGATGTTGACGAGTCGCCTCTAACGCACCAGATATAGAAATTCATACGAGAAGAGGTTGCTTGGCAGGTTTCCTTGGTGCCCTTTACCAACGCGCAACCATAGTCTCAATTGACATCGGGCTTACACAGCGTCATCAAAGAGCAAGTCGCCGAGTGCCTGCCAGCTGTTACTCAACCGCCTATGGTCTTGGCGCCCCTGACGTACGCTCACGTCGCTGTAAGGCCGCCCTTCGCTTCGCGTCCACTTCTCCAAGCTGTTGCGCGACCGCCCCCTATTCCCTTCTCACCGCCTGCACCACAGCTACCCCGTAAGCCAAATCCTTGGCGCACCGTGGAAAACCGCCCAATTTTTTACCATTGTGGTATTCCGGGACACGCTGCCCGCTTTTTTCGGTGCCGTATGCTGCATATTTATGATAACCGCCGACCCATGAGCACTTACGCTCTGCGACAATTACAATCACCTGTGCCGCCGGATGAAATCCCTGTTCTCAACCATGCTCGTCGATCCCCATCCCCACGCCGGCGCTCCATCTCACCGATGAGATGCCTGCCAAGCCATCTACCTCAGGGAAACTGAGTGTCGCAGTTCCCGAGGCGAGAACTGCGTTCCCTTCTATTTGCTAAAGGCATCGAAATAACCCCTGCAACGTCATTGAGGTATACGTCGAAGGCATTCGAACATTTACACTGGTCGATACGGGCGCAGTAATTTTAGTGTTACGCGCAGGACTTTGCCGCCAAATAGGAAAAGTAACGACGTCACTTTCCTGAGTGTATTTGAGCATTGCGAGCGCCCAGCCTGTCGAACCATTATGAGCCTGCACTGCACGTGTTGTCGTCGACGAGACGCTTCATGTCATTGAATTCGTTGTGCTGCTGTCCAGCTCCGATGATGTTATCCTAGGCTGGGATTTGCTTTCGTCAAACAATGCCATCATTGACTGTGCCCGCGCCGAGGTGGAGTGGTATTTTTTTGCCGACGCAGCCATGGACCGAGATCCTGTGACGTCTACAGAAATGCTTGTGGCCGAAGTTACTGATATGCCTCCTCAGTCAGCCGCCGTCGTCTCCGTATCTTGCGCATCAGCACGTGACGAAACCGTGCCATTGAAGCCGTGTGAGTTCTTCGTCCATCGCCGTTTCCTTACGTTACCCTTTGCCGTCATCGCTCTCAGTGTTGGCCGTGGTGTCATGTGTGTCTGCAACGTGTCTTTTCTGCCGATAACATTGCATCACGGAGAGTGCCTCGGTTACGTGCAAACTGTGGATTCTTCAATGCTCTTCTATGCTCCCGACGACGGACATTCGAAGTCCCTCGCCGCCCTCGGCAGTGCCAATCGAACGCTGTTGGAGTGCTTCTATCCGTCAGTCTCCGGTGTTCTGACAACCACACAACGTTCGCAACTTATCAGCTTGCTACGCAAATTTACTGCCTTCTTCCGCTGCCATCAACATTATCTCAGCCGCACCACCACATTATCGCACAGCATCGACGCCGATTCGCACGCCCCACTGAGGCGGCCTCCTTACCGTGTCTCGGCTTCTAAACGCCGGGTCATCGACGAGCAAGTGAGCGATGTGCTTCGGCGAGGCGTGATTCAGCTGGCCCATAGTCCTTGGGCATCGCCAATTGTCCTCGTAAAAAAGAAAGATGGTTCTATTCACTTCTGCGTGGATTACAGATGCCTTAACCGCACATAGACGATGCTCTTGACAGTTTCCAAGGTGCCAAGTTCTTTCCTCTTTGGATTTGCGGTCTGAATATTGGCAAGTCCCCATGGCGGAGGCTGACCGCTCGAAAACCGCCTTCGTCACAACTGACGGATTAAACGAATTTATTGTCATGCCATTCGGCCTATGTCATGCGCCCGCTACGTTTGAGCGTATGATGAACAGCATCTTGCACGATCTCTAGTGGCATACATGTTTGTGCTACCTAGATGATGTCGTTGTCTTCTCACCTGATTTCTCTACTCACCTCCAACGACTAAGAGAGTTATTAAGCTGCCTTACTCAGGCTGGCTTACAGCTTAACGTCAAGAACTGCCCACTTTCTGCCCGTAAGCTTATCATCTTAGGCCATATCCTATCTAAAGAAGGCGTGCTTCCGAATGCTACAAAACTCCGTGCAGTTGCGGAGTTCCCCAAACGCGACCAACCAGAAGACACTACGCCGTTTCGTCGGCGTCTGCTCCTATTTTCGCCACTTTGTGAAGAACTTCGCTATGATCATCGCCCCTTTGAATAAACTGCTGGCTGGAGACAACGCCCTATCCGCCTGGTCCAAAGCTTACGAGGACGCGTTCATGACCCTTCGCCATCTGCTCACCTCTCCTCCTATTTTGCGACATTTTGACCCCACTGCCCCAACTGAGGTCCATACAGATGCTAGTGAAGTCGGCCTTGGGGCAGTTTTCACCCAACGCGAGTCTGCTCTTGAGGAATACATTGTTGCTTATACTAACCTCACGCTGGCGAAGCCGGAACTAAACTACTCTTACATAAAAAGAGTATTTAGCCATATTCTGGGCCCTTACGAAATTTCGACTTTATTTATATGGCTGCCAATTTGATGTAGTAAAGAACCACCTTGTGCTGTACTGGCTCTCATTGAAAGACCCCTCTGGCCACCTCGTACGCTGGGCGCTCCGTTTGCAAGAGTATGACATCCGACTTGTGTACCGCTCTGGACGCAAGCATACCTACGCCGTCGCTTTCTCCCGCTCGCCCGTTTCACTTGACGCGCAGTCTTTACCCACTCAACTTTGTCCTGTCAGCACTTGCGATCGATGACATGCATTCTGAGCAGAGCAAATACACGTGAATTTTTCACTTTTGGATTTTCTCGCTGATCATGCCACTGTTACAGCATCTCGGACGCTACGGCGGCAGGCGCATCGCCTTATTGCTCGCGACCAATTCCTCTACCTTCGCAACTATCTCCCCGAGGGTCGGCAAGAGCTCCTCGTAATACCGCGTCATCTTCGGACTAATTTATGCACATCGTTTCACATGGATCTCCAGTGTGCACACGGTTGCGTGTTAAAGAGCAACACCCGCCTTAGGCTCCGGTATTTCTGGCCTGGCATGCCCAAGTTCTTTCGCAAGTACGTCATCTGCTGCCTCGACTGCCAGCGCCGAAAGTCTGTCCCTACTTCTACTGCCACACCTTTTAAGCCGCTTCCTTTTGAATCCCGTCGCTTTGATCGCGTCGGAATCGACCTTTACGGGCCACTTCCTTGCACCGGGGCTAGCAACCGCTGCATTATCGTTGCAGTGGATCATCTCACACGCTATGCAGAAACCGCTGCACTTCCATTGGCGGCAGCCCAAGACGTTAGATCATTCCCACTGAGGCATTTTGTTCTTCGTCACGGAGCCCCTCAGCAACTTATTAGTGACCGAGGCCACGCCTTCCTAGCTGAAGTCGTGACGTTGCTTCTGAAGGAGTGTAACATCATCCACAGGACCAGTAGCGCATACCATCCGCAAACGAAAAGGCTGATGGAGCCCTTCGTAGTACGCTTGGTGACATGCTCCCATGTACGTCGCGTCCGACCATTCCAACTGGGACGCTGTGCTTCCGTTCGTCACGTTCGCCAATAATACTGCCACT
The DNA here is from genome assembly GCF_050947875.1 of Dermacentor variabilis. Classification (NCBI taxonomy): domain Eukaryota; kingdom Metazoa; phylum Arthropoda; class Arachnida; order Ixodida; family Ixodidae; genus Dermacentor; species Dermacentor variabilis. The sequence goes on along the minus strand of NC_134573.1, from coordinate 61,004,822 downwards.
CTAGCCACTACTGGTTTTTCTCCGTTTTTCTTACTGTACGGCCGCGAACCTTCCCGCACCATCGATGCCATTCTACCCTACCAGCCGGATTCATCAGAATATTTTCCTGCCTCTCAAGCTTCTCAGCATGCTGAAGAGTGCAAACTAGCCCCCTGTCTTACCGCCGTAGATCAGACACACCAGAAGCTTCGTCGTGGTGGCTCTGACCCCCCAAGCTTCCCTTCCGATTTATTGGTTTGGCTGTGGGTTCTACATTTAGCTCCCGGCCTTTCTTCTAGCTGTTCTCACAATATCATGGACCTTACCGCGTTGTTGCACAAACTTCCCCCGTGAACTATGTCGTCGAGTCTGTGTCGCCGTCTTCTGATCAGCGCCGTCGCGTTCGCGAAACTGTTCACGTAGGTCGGCTAAGCCTTTCTATGATTCCTCTATGTTACCTTATGCTTAGCTCGCCAGGATGGCGTCTATTTCTCCGGGGGACAAATGTAACGAAAAAGCGCCGGTTAGCCCGGCGCATCTCCAGCGTATGAAATGTAACGAAGAAGTGACGGCCAGTCAGGCGAATCACCAGCGATTTACGCACGGGGCCGGCTTGGACTGCTCGAAGGGTTTTTGACTACCGCACCGAGTTCGATCTCTCTGTCCTTGCCTACTCTGTCAATAAACACCTTGGCAACTTATTTTAATAAATAAGTTTTAATGCATACTGCGCATCGCAACATGGTCTAAACCAGAGAGGCACGTGTAACACTGTACACAAGTAAATACAAAGTACATCAGTTAACGCAATAATAGCAGTCTGGACGCGCCAAAATGATCCACCTGCGTTTCCGCAAGTAATACTTAAGGCTGGCGTAGACAACTTCATTAAGATGTAATGTATGCGCTGTTTAGGGAAGGGATAAATTGAATGTTCGATAAAGGCGCTTGTAGACTTTTGTGCAATACAGCTTTGTAGACTTTGCGTAAAATTAAGCTGAAAAGTATTACATGTGCCAAAAGGCAGAAAAGGTCACGAATATACAAAGGAAATATAACGTTTCATTGGAGATGCATTAACAAAAAAGTCACCATCATAGATACCGCGAGGTGAAGGGTAGTTTTCTGGTATGTTCCCAAAAAAGCTATAGAATATGTAAACTTTGTTAATTGCTATGACTCAATGTGCACCTAAAAAGCTTGCTGAGGTATTGCATTGCTAAGGGCTAAGTGAGAAACAGCCATATGAAAGAAAGCAGCTCACTAATAGCAGATGACGACAAAGCGAAGAGCTATGACAAGAAATGAATGCAGCAATAAAATAGATTCTTGACTTTTGGACGACAAATTTTACATATTTGTGGCAAGTGGTGGGGTAAAACCACACGCAGTGCCAGCGTGATGAATTGCTGACCGATGATGACATTTTGGTGACGTGTGATCGTAAGTGAAAGGTGACTGCAGACCCATTCCATCCTTCAGGTGGCTAACAGACTTGATTCTTCTTCTACGGCCGTGTGCTACGTTTCCGGAACGTCGACTGATATGGCCGTTGCATGTGAGAAATGTATCCGGGAGGAACCGTCTGTGAAGAACCACTACTCGATTCAAATGAGAACGGTGGATCAGGTCACTCCTACGCAACCTTATGACGCAGAGGTAGAAGCGAGCGGAAATTAAGTGAACGAGCAGTTAAAGAGTAGGACATGAGCCAATAGATTCGCTGGGGTCAGCCTCCGCGTGAATTCGCCGCCGTTACGGCGAAGCCAAGCACCAACCGCTTTAAAAATCAGCGCCTCTCGTCGCAAGCGGCGCCAAAAATTTGTCCCATCTACAAGTACAAAGCCTGAACAACCTTCAAGGGCCACACTGAATGCGTCGGCGAGCGAGCGCCAAAAAGCAACCCCTTCCATCATGTCAGTCACATTCAATGCCGAAGTTGCTGAGGACAGCCCTTACTTAGCCATACATAGCTTACACCACATTTGTTTAGAGACCATGCTGTTGAAGCAGCCGCCTTATGGGTAACGGCATCTTGCAGATTCCAAATCCAAATCTTGTCCAAATCCAAATTTCAAATTCAAATCTTGTCGCTTAACGAAAGCAACGATGGCCAGCTATTGCCAAGTTGCCTCAAAAGGACGACACCGTGGCAAAAGGTGTGCGCAAAGCTTTAGACGAGGAGAGTAGTGGCAGTGGTAAGGTTTGCCAGCAGAAGCTTAAAGGGTAATAGGTGGACATCATCATCATCATCAGCCCGGCTACGCCTACAACAGGGCAAAGGCCTCTTCCATACTTCTCCAACTACCCCGGTCATGTGCTAATTGTGGCCATGTTGTCCCTGAAAACTTCTTAATCTCACCCGCCCACCTGACTTTCTGCCGCCCCCTGCTACGCTTCTCTTGAAATCCAGTCCGTGACCCTTAATGACCATCGGTTATCTTCCGTCCTCATTACATGTCCTGCCCATGTCCCCCCCCCATTTCTTTTTCTTGGTTTCAACTAAGATGCCATTAACTCGCGTTTGTTCCCTGACCCAATCTGCTCTTTTCTTATCCCTTAACGTTACGCTGATCATTCTTCTTTCCATAGCTCGTTCCGTCATGCTGAATATAAGTAGAGCCCTTTCTCGTAAGCGTCCAGGTTCCTGCGCCGTAGGTGAGTACTGGAAAGACACAGCTGCTATACACATTTGTCTTGAGGGATAATTGCAACCTGCTGTTCATGATCTGAGACTGTGTGCCAAATGCCCCCCAGCCCATTCTTATTCTTCTGATTATTTCAGGCTCATGACCCGAATTCGTAGTCACCATCTACCCTAATTAAATGTATTCTCTTACCACTTATAGTGCCTCACTACCTATCGTAAACTGCTCTTCTCTTCCGAGACGGTTAAACGTTACTTTAGTTTTCTGCAGATTAATTTTTAGGCCCACCCTTCTACTTTGCTTCTCCCGGTCAGTGAGCATGCATTGCAATTGGTCCCCATGGTTACTAAGCAAGGCAATATCATGTTACTAAACATGTTACACTATCATGTTAAGCGAATGACATGTTACTAAAGTTTTCACAATTAACTCTTATCCCGAATTCTTTCCAATCCAGGTCTGTGAATACCTAATGTAAACACTCTGTGGATAACATTAAAGAGATCGTATCTCCCTGCCTGACACCTTTCTTTATTTTGCATTTGTTGCTTTCTTTATGGAGAACTACTGTGGCTGTGGAGCAGCTATAGATATTTTTCAGTATTTTTACATAAGGTTCTTCGGCACCCTGATTCCGTAATGCCTCCATGATTGCTGAGGTTTCGACTGAATCAAACACTTTCTCGTAGTCAGTGAAACCTATATATGAGGGTTGGTTATATTGCGCACATTTCTCTAATACCTCATGAATTCATAGTGTGAATATGGCTTATAGTTGAGTAGCCTTTACGAAATCCTGCCTGGTCCTTTGGCTGACAGAAGTTGAAGGTGTTCCTGATTCTATTTGCAACTACTTTAGTAAATACTTTGTACGCAACGGACAGTAAGCTGATTGGTCTATATTTTTCAAGTATTCGGCGTCCCCCTTCTTATGGATTAATATTATGTTGGCGTTCTTCCAAGATTCCGGTACGCTCGAGGCCATGAGGTATTACATATACAGGGTGGCCAGTTTTTTCTAGAACAATATGCCCAACATTCTTCAACAAATCTGCTCTTACCTGATCCTCCCGAGCTGACTTCCCCCTTAGCATAGCTCACAAGGTTTTCTTTACTTCTTCTGGCGTTACTTGCGGGATGTCAAATTCCTCTAGACAGTTCTCTCTTCCATTATCGTCGTGGGTGCCGCTAGTACTGTATAAATCTCTATAGAACTCCTCAGCCACTTGCACTATCTCATCCACATTACTAATGATATTGCCGGCTTTGTCTCTTAACGCATAGATCTGATTCTTGCCTATTCCTATTTTTTTTCTTGACTGCTTTTAGGCTTCCTCCGTCCTTAGGAGCATGCTCAATCCTATCCACATTATACTTCCTTATGTCAGCTGTCTTACGCTTGTTGATTACGGTTGTTGTTGTTGTTGTTGTTGTTCTTGATGATGCAATGGTTGGCGCTGAGTATGAAGTCTATTTCATTTCTAGACTCGCAATTCGGACTCCTCCACGACGACTTTCGGTTATCCCGCTTGTGAAAAAAGCTATTCATTATCCACATATTATTCCGTTCTGCAAACTCTACTAATAACTCTCTCCTGCCGCTCCTAGAACCTATGCCACATTCTCCCGCTGACTTGTCTCCAGCCTGTTTGTTGCCGACCCTGGCATTGAGTTCGCCCATCGGTGTAAAGCATTTTGTTTTGACTTTACGCATCACCGATTCTACGTCTTCATAGAAGCTTTCGACTGCCTGGTCATCATGACTGGATGCAGGTGTGTAGACTTGTACGACCTTCAATATGTACCTCTTATAAAGTTTAACAACAAGACCTGTCACCCTCTCGTTAATGCTATAGAATTCATGTATGTTACCAGCTACATCCTTATTAATCAGGGATCGGACTCCTAGTTCTGGTCTCTCTGCAACGCCCCGGTAGCACAGTACGTGCCCTCCTTTTAACACTATATGCTTCTTTTGTCCTCCTAACCTTACTGAGCCCTATTATATCCCGTTTACTTCACGCTAATTCCTCCAAAAGAACTGCGAGACTCGCCTCACTAAATACCATTGTTAAACGTTGCCAGGCTCCGATTCCATCTTAGCACCCTCTGCGGTGTCACAGGTCTGACTGGCGCCGTGGTCAGTTGCTTCGCAGCTGCTGGGGACAGAGGGGCCGGGCTTTGATTGTTGCATTCGTATAGGAGGTTGTGGCCAAGTACTGCACCAGGGTGGGCAATCCTGCTCTGGTTAGGGAGTGCGTTGCATGTTCTGGTCACCGGGATCAGGCCGGACTCTAGGCCTGTTTATGCATTTTTGTCAACACGCGGATTTTTTTTTTAATCCGATGGAAAATTGCGCGGCACCGGGATTCTAACCACGGTCCTCTGACACGCGAAGCGGATGCTCTAGCTCTGCGCCACCGCTGCACTACCGGACAGCCGGAGGTGGACAAGCTGCCTGTACACCTGTCACCCGGGAAAACCAGACAAACACTTCTGGGAACCTGTTCCAGCAGGTGACTTTGATTAAGTGCTTCCATTTGAAGGCAGCGTTTCTGGTTACTACCGCCCTTGTTAGAGAGAACGCCTAGCTGGACAATTCCGGGTTTACAGTTAAAAGGATCTTGAAACATTATTTACCTAATCATGGGATGATCTCACTATCATGGGACGTCGCCTCATGTACCACATCAGCAGATTGTTTCCAAATCCGGCAATTATGAGTGGAATTATCACACCAATGTGTGGCTTTTCCTCTCGTTTAGTGTCATTTGCCGCACTCTTTGCTCTATAGAAAGAACCCAACGCCGTTGTCCCTGTATCCGGCTCCATGCATGGAGCAGGGGCGAGGAGAGCATTAGGACACCGTAGAACGAAATATGGTGAAAGAGCGCGTCGTGGCACTCTTTGGCGACTGCGGTAGACTACGCTCCAAAGCACGTCACTGACATCTCGGAGGCCAAGCGCAGCAAACTTAGCCGGCACTAAAAAACTTATATAATCTTTTTCTTTTCGAAATAGCAGACATAAATACGTTTGCTCAAAATTACCTCAAAATTAGCATTAACTCAAAATTAGCGACTATGCGTTATCAAGAATATTCTCGCGATTACAAAATCAGCCTAGGGCGTTGGTCTGTCAACTCCTTTCGATGGCGCTGCACGACGACAATCCGGAAGCTAGAGCAAGCGATGTTTCGCTGTTTTTGTCATGAGTTTGTAAATTCTCTATAGCATGCAGCGCAGTGTTATTTGTATCACATGTATCACAGATTGGCAACGTTTTCTTAGTATGCTCAAACATGATGCGTTTTCTTTCCCTTCGCGGAGCGAAGCAGTCCTTTAACGGCATGCTGATACGCGATGCCTCATGGCAATATTTCTGGCCTATTTAAGGGCGACGACAGAGATGTGCGCCACAGTGTCATCAGCATTTCGAGCATAAAACATAGCATGGTTGTTCTACGAAAAACTCGGGCTCGTCATTGCAAAGACAGACCGCTGCGTCTGATATGGCGCAACTTCATGGTGTTGAATTATTTTTGCACACTGACACCTTCAATGCCAGTCCTCGCTGAGAACGACGGTGACCCTTCCGAGGTGCATTCGTATGTTACGAGCTAATTGGGAAACTGTGACATAAAAAAGCTGTCCTCGAATAGCAGAGAACAAGAGAGACGAAGAGATAGGAGAAGCAATGACCTCATCACAAAAGTTGAGTCTTAACCTGTGTAACGTGCCTGTTACAATACGCAAGCAAATCGACTTTGCAGGGCTTTCTGGTATAGCATTCTTATAATGACGATAGTTTCAGCGTTCTTGATGAACGGAGATCAATAGTTGAAAACTTGCAAGCTTGCGTTATACTTTTGTAGCATTTCTTGAAAAGTGAACAGCAAAGAGACGGGAGAAATGAAAGAAGCCTAATGTTGAATAATTTTTAACTTGACTTGTTACACTGTCCCGAATTGAGGTTCACATAAGATATTGGGCTACAAGAATACCAAACAACTTTCTTCCAGGACGTTCGGAAAGCTCCCTTGAAAAAAATTTGAAGCAACCAAATGTGTCTCATTCACCTTTTATATTGGTAGGACTGCCACATTACGTTAGAGGCACGGGGCACATTACATATGGCCGCAAAATCCGTCTACTATACCTTTTACATGCGCAGGTTCACATTGGACACATAAGTATGCCCAAGTTTTTTGGTTCCTCCTGCCACAAGTTGCTTTGACAGAATTGGCACGCGTCCAGATAGGCAGGTAAAATGATTTCCATTTCTTCTATTCCTTCGTTCATTATCTTCAGTAGCACATTCCGTCAGTTCTGGCTACGGTTTAGTAACAACAGAACTGGCAATTGCTTACTTTCTGTCGTCAAAAAGTCAATTTTTGTCAACCCGAACTTTTCCACGACAAAACGGCGACATGTTAATATCGAAACTTCATGTACGATGTTACTATTTCTGAAGAGTTTTCTCAGCTGCACAGCTCAAGTAGCGTTAAGGTGTTTGAACTGTCCAGCCTGTCAAGCCGCCCCGCTTTTTCGGAGCTGATTGACTACCAATTAATGCAATTTTATTGCCTACCTTTGGTACATCTATAATTCCTGGTGCAAGTACCGCTCACCTTTTATAATAAGTCGTCTACAGTGACGGAGCTTTGGCGTTGAGCGTACAGACTTTTTACTTTTTCGTTTTGGTGCAGCAAAAAAAAACGAAAGCTGTGATTGGCATGCACAGAAATAGTCGTATTGACAGGCATATTTTATCTTTATCTGGTGACCACATTACACCGGATAACAAATGTTATAGGCTATCATTTAAATTAAGACGCGCCTTTCTGTGTCATAGTTTCTCGAATTTTATTGATGGTTCTATCTCTTGTCTATGTTGTCGCTGACCCTTGTGTAGTTAAATTCTGCGCGTGACAGGACTACTGGTAGGCATTCTAGAACATAAGCCAGCACAAGCGATTGTGCTGAAAGCTTCACTGAGCCATGTATAAATATCCGCCGTGTCTGATCTGCAGATAAGATTTTGACAATTGCTGACTGTCCTCGCCGCGATCGTTGTGCTTCGACTGTCACTTTCTTTTATGGGCGCGGGTTCACTCAGAAAGAAGTTCGTTTCGTGATTCACAGTTTCGCTGCTGTTTTCTTCACGGGCACTAAGACGTGACATCTGGTGGAAGCGCTGCGTCTTTCCTGTTCCAAACACGTCAGCAAACCTGTGCAGTAAGCCCCAACCGGGGAGAGAGCCCTAACGTCACCGTGGATCCTCGACCTTGCTGCAGGCTACAAAAGCTGCCCCCGTAATATGAACTTCTACCTAAGCAGATCAGAAAGAACAACACCAATCAGTAGGCACAAGTTTTTCAACTCGGGGGCCGCCGATCTTCCGTGGATCATCGCCTAAAGATCATCGCCGGAAGTGCTGCCGGAATTACCACAGCCCCAGTCTGAAGCGACGATCTACGCTGCGTCGCTCAACGTCAGGCTCCGCCTTCATGCTCACCCCAGGGCTCGTGACGCCCCAATTCCATCGCTATCCTGTGACACCACCGCCTCCAGCCATAACTCTTGTGAGCCCACACTGGGTAATGGGACTACGAGGATTTCAACTTGCACATCTTAAAGACATCTTTCAGAAATTTCACTAGCCTTCCTCCGAGCAAAACGCCAATAAACTCCAGTCGTGGCAAAGTCCCTTTCTGCATTGGCGCCACTCGTGATTTTGCCATTATGAGGTGGCTATGAGCACAGTTCTCTTGGTCAAAGAATTTCAAACGTCGACAAGTTGCATGTGCCCTGTGACTGGCATGACAAAATATACAGGTATGAAGATGTATGCAATGACTTTCTTGCCCAGTCTTCATCCAATGTGGGATAGTCGTAGGGCAAGGTGTTGTAGATTTGAGCACCACTTTTTTCAATGTAGAGCAAGGTCAGAAGAAATATTTGCAACCCAAGCTGCTTGTCGGTGCCAGAACTCCTAAAAAAAATATGTTCGCCTGAATGCTGATGGACGTAACCATTCCTAGCTGATCAAATATACTTGCCTCTGCTTGCAGACCATATCTTTTAAAGAGATTTCGTTGATTATCCAAGAAGCATAACGTTGATTTTCCGGCTACTGTCATCTTGTCTGTTATAGGGTCCCACAAGAGTCCCAATATCTTGACCGCTCCCTAGGCCATGGTAATAATATCTCTCAGCAGTTTGAAATTCGATAACCATTTCTTTCAGTCGCCTCCTCTTCTATCAGAGCTTTTGCTTCTCTGTGTCATAAGAATATCATCAAAGTAGAAACAAGCAGCAAGCAACTTAGCCGTTTCTTCTGCTTAATCCCTTAATGCCTCTAGGTGAGGCTGTATTGGCGTTGAGTAGGAATAGACCTGCTACTGTTCCAAAAGGCGCGCTTCTCATGCGCTTTTCCTCTATTTCAGGATCGGGTTTTCTTTAAGAGGGCATATCCGTGAACCACAGGAATCTCAACGCATCTCTGTCTTCCATTTTTACGCTAATCTGGCGAAAGGCTTTCTGAATGTCGGCTGTGAGAGCAATATGTTTCATGCCAAAACGTATGAGAAGAGTAACCAAGCCATCTAATAGCTTTGGCTCTTTCTCGAGATAGTCTTTAAGGGATGATGAATTGGGATCTTGAGAGGATTCGTCCAAACCTGCTGGTACTCTAGTGCTCCAATCTCTTGGCACAACGATGTCATGCTGCATGTAGTAGAGTTTAGAGGGTTGTGCCTCAATTTGACTAGGCGATCTCTCGGCGTTCACCATCTTCACACAGCTCGTCATGGTGGTATCATATTCGACGGCAAACACAGGATTGTTCTCCATTTTCTTTTCGAGGCACATCAGTCACATTAGTGTTCGCTTTCAGTTATCTTCTAGTTGTCTACAGGTTTTCGCAGAAGACCTACTGGCTATCGACCGTTGACGAAGGCGACATCCTGTTGAAGTCTTTATACCACCATATCAGGCTCCTTTTTTGGAGTCTCGTCGACTGGCATAATCCCGATGCTCTCCAACTCGCAAAATCTCCGAATAATTTCGTCGGCAGAGTCGGTAAATGCACTTACTAGCAAGACGCACGCTTTGAGTGCTGCTTCCACAGAGGTGGTAAAAGAAAGTGGCCGTTGTAAGATGCAGCCAAATGCAGCACCCAGCGCCATCAAATGTGTCTGGCCTGGGTATGGTTTCAATACTGCGGACATGAATTGACATAGTTCTTTAGTAGCAATTACATGGCTAATACAAGAAGTTGTAGCCAAGCAGAGTAACAACAGGTTGTCTTTAGATGGCCATCGCTTTCAGTGGTTCTAACAACGCCATGTTCAATTGGTTCTTGCATAATATCCTCGCAGACGAATGGTACTCTAATGGCCCGTCCCAGGCACTTCCCTGTGTCATACAGATTGAAAATTTTCAGTTCGATAAGGCGATGTTGCTTCAAGGCCGATTTGCCTGTCCAAAAATATTTAGCTGCAAATTAATACATCGACATTGTTTCAAGCCAATTGTCTTGGATACGTCTACACAGATGAATGTACGCTGGCTTCCACTGTCTGCAATGCCACGAATGTAGGTCCTCTGTTTTTTTTCGATGTTCCATGCCCTAAATGTCTGCAATCAAATTTCAGCATCCACACACGAACAAGAACTTGTATGGAGACTTTTCGGGGTAAACGGGACTTCCATGTTCCGTCATAGGTTTCCACTTGGGATCCCACATTGAGGAGACGTATCTTCCTCTGCATGTTCCCCAATTGTCTTTTGCACGACAGTCTTTAGCGAGATGTCCTTTCATGGTGCATCGATAACATCAGCAGCAGAAAATTTATTTAACTTCCTCCATGTTTAATACGGCTGTTACAAACCGCAGTAGAGTGCTCTGAAGACACACAAATCAGACAGTCCTTATCTTTCACTTTCAAGGAAGGCTGCAAGAGACCTGTTGTTGAAGCGAGGACCGCAATTTTCCATTGTCCTCAGCTGGTCGACCGCATTTCTCTCCTTTAAATTCATGAACCCCACATCTTTCCCGGCTTTGAACTTCCACACAAAGATAGGTCAGGAGTTCTTGCAACTTCTCATTGGCTGTCCCTGTCGCTGTTGAGTCCTGCTGTTGTCAAGAGCGTCACCGATAGCAGAGGCCTTTGAACGGGCCTCTTTTCGGCAATAACCAATCACATTGTCTGCTGACAATGCCTTCAACAAAATGTCCATTATCATAGTTCCGTAACTAGCACGGCTGACGTTTAGTCCTTTCAGACCTGTGTAATGCCACTGCGCACTATTCAGCAGCGTTCGAAGCTTGTATTCATCTCCTCAGCAAGCAACTGCTGGTAGTGCATGCAGATGGCGTAGGTTCTACTGGACAATACGACGTTTATCAGCAAAACAATTCTTTAGAATTTGGATGGAGTCCTCGTACCATTCGTCTGTCGTTTGGAGACGAGTAATTGAAGTCGATGCCCCACCGCTGAGAGGAGCCTTCAGATATTGAAATTGTTCTACTTTCGTCAGCTTTTCGTTTTCATGGACAGACGTGTTTCATTGCTCCCAAAAAGCAGGCCAGTGACAAAACTGTCTGTCGAATGTCTGCAAGTGGGGAGTCGGAAGCTTGATTAATTTGGACGGGGCGCGATCAACGAATGCATGCGATGAGCCTGCATCTACGGAAGGGGAATTTGTAGAACACTGACTCTGGTGGAGTAGCCACTCGCGAGCCTTCAGCTCCCTCAGCGTACCTCGCACCAACCTCTTGATAAGTGAAAACAGTTTCAAACTCTCCCGCAAGCTTGTCCTCGGGATACCTTCTTCCAGCTGATCGTTAAACTAGTCCAAGTCTTCGTTATTTGCGTGTAGTCGTTCGAGGCACGATGAAATCTTTGCACTGGCTACACTTTTTATCACTCCTTTCCCTTCACTGATGAGACGTGTACTCATCTGGCGTCCCACTGTTCACTTTTCTTCGAGGACTTTGAGGCAGTTCATCTTGTATTCCAAAAATCTGACCTGGCTCACCCTCTTAGAGTGGCGCTTATTAGGTGGTCTTATCACAGTGAAGGGCAACGGCGGATGTTCCAGTCACGTCGCACCGTCCGGCTTTCGCCATAGGTTTTTGCTGTCCTTATGGCGTGCTATCTTCCCCTCCAAAGTTCCTGATGAGCACTCCAAGCTTGTAGTGCCTGGACGATTACTAGCGGCGGCTTTTGCCACCAGTTTATAGATTAATGGTCACGGCCTAGGGCCAAACGTAAGTGTATTTACATTATATACACTAATAACGTCGAATGCAATGCATAGTGAATGCTCTTTTCCTTTTTTGCTTCGTCGTTTTCTCCAGGACTCCGCGCTCTTGCGTGATACTAGTTGACTTCTTCTCTAGCTTCTTGAAAAAAAAAATACATTCAATAACATTCTTTGCCAATAGAGAAGAATGTATGCGCGTCACTGCGTGGGTGTCCTGATATACATGCTGAAAAAGACAGCTGAACAAGTCGGCGACAGAAGCCCTCAAGTGTGAAGAAAAAATATTGGCAGAACTCATCTCACAATAACTGTCAGCGGTATTGCGAACAAAGATTGAGCAATGAAGTGACAGGCCATATTCCTAAAGTCACGTTTATTACACATGTGCAGTTGTAATTCTGCGAATTTCGTTGATACGGCTGTATGCCACGTACTGTGACATCGTCCCGATTTGCTATGGCACTTGCTGGCTGAGGTCGCCCATGAGCATGAAGGCATGACGATGACTGTATAACGCCTACATAGTGGTGCTACAATGACAAAGAAGGAACGATATCGAAGAAATGACAAAAGCACATTGACCCTTTTGGCAAAACCAGATGGCTTTACAGAAACAAGATGGTGCTTCCGGGCGCGCAGCACGCTGCCTTACCATTAGCACACGAATCCGACACCATCACCTCTTCTCTGCTTCTGTGCGATTAGCTGAGGGAGATGCAGCTACGCTTTTGTAACTGCAAAACTGTTTTTTGCAATTGTGCTCCACTTATGCTGCAAAATACAGAGTGGCGGAGTGAAGACGTCTGCAATAGTTGGCTGCAAAAATTGGCATTGGCATATTAAGGAATGGAATGAATCTGTGTGTCCTAGCTAACGGACCTCTGCTACATAAGAACTGCCTGCGTTACCGGCTCTTCGCGGTGCGCGGCATCCGTCGAGGATAAAAAAATTCGCTCATCCACCCACGCCGTAGTGGTACCTCCAAGAAAAGAACTACGACCCCAGAACGTCTGCACGAGTAAGTACCGGTCGGTATACAGTGACACTGGGAGTAGCACCGCTTCTTGGCATATAGTAAATTTCTCACTCGTTATTTACACACGACCGCCCTAACCCAATGCAAATTTACGCTCACTTTAGCGCCAACGTATCTAGTATAAGAAAACGGGTGCAGACTTGAATCCATGCGCCGTAGCAGGGGTAACGGCAACTACACCGACATCACACTAATGTTCTGATTTGAAGCTTCGTAACACAGTAAGCGAATGACTAGCTATCATAGGTATTTTCTACAAGTTATTACAACCTACAGAACGCCTATCTTACAAGCCTTGAGGTCAGTAAGAACAAATCAACCACAACTGAGCACACCCGCGAGCGATCAGGCAGAAAATAATCAGATAATGACCGTCCTCCGAACCTTACTGAATCAGAAATGTGTCAAGTCGCTGCTTTTAGGTATTTGCTACATAAGAAAGCGTTAAAAACACGCTTACTGATTCAATTGATAAAAAAGAAAGTTAGGCTAGGTCCTAATACAATTTTACCCCGGCCTTTATTTACAAGCACCGTGCACGCTGCTTTCGCCATTTGGACAGAGCATAATCAGCTCCAAAAGCTCTTACATGTTCTTTGAAGCTGTGGCAAAGCATCGCGTGTCATCCACCCAGTCGCCGCGCATGAAATTCGCCGGACCAGGTCTGCAGAGCGGCAGTGGCCTCAGGTGTAACCATTGCAATCACAGAAGCAACGGAAGCATCAGGCAACCAGTGCATGCGTCACCACGGTATAAAATATGGCCGCGCTCACAGGATCGCCGTGAATATGGTCAACAACCACGACGGTATGGCGGCAATGAAATGTCATTTTTTTTAATTATGACGATGGTATCATGATTAAAATGTGACAACGACAACATGAGGACAGTGAGATGACCACTACAAATTAACGACGATGGCGTGACGACAACGGTAGGACGACAACCGCATGAATGAGCGGTAATGACAACGATGGCATCACTAAGGCGGCATGAAGACCACGCTGCACAATAGCGTCTGCTTGATGACGACGCAATAACAATAATGATATGATAACGGCAACATATTCAAAATTGAATGAAGTGAACATGATTACGATGGTATTCCAAAAAAGGAACGAAGTCGATCGATCGACCAAGGTCGGACGACGACGATGGCAAGAAGACAATGGGGCGGCGATACTGCAATGATGACGATGGCTAAACGATGGTGTGGCTACCGCTACATGAAAACAATAGTATGACGACGACGTCACGAAGAGAGTCGGATGTCGAAGTTACATTATTGATGATGGAACCACCGCGACGACATCTCGACTACTGTATGAAAACGAATGCATGACGACGAGTGTATGAAGATGGTGCTTTGAAGATGATGGCATCACAAGGGCGTGAGCACAATGGAATGACGACGAGTAAATGATAACAATGGTGGGACTGTACTTCCTTACGAAACATGCATGACAACGACGGCATTACAAGAGTCGGATGACGAAGCTGGAGTGATGATGACGGCACGACCGCGACCGCATCATGACGACGGTCTTACAATGGAGGCATCATAACGACTGCCTGATAATGACTGCATGACAAGGACAGCATAATCGCGGTTGAATAATGACAGTAGAATTGCAATACAATGACGAAGAACAATTGATGTTCATTTAAACAGAGGGGCATTATGACGACGATGGTAGGGTGACAATAGGATGTTTCTGAAGAGGTGTCAATGGCAAAAAGACTGCATGAGGGCCATGGCATGATGACGACTGTATGACGGCTGTAATGATGGCGGCGGGACCAGTTTCAGATGCCGAAGCTGCAGTGGCGAAGATGACACAACCATGACAGTATCGCGACCCCGAACACAAGCATAGTAGACCTAAGCTATTAAACAACCTGGACTAGTGGGTCGGAATTGAAGGCGTGACAATGAGAGCATGACGAATGTCAGAGAACGAAATAGCAACGATGATAATTAAATGACCACGACGATATCAGTATGGCGGTGTCACAACGAATGCATGACGACTGTGTGACGACGATGGCGTTACGAGCACTGTTTGACGAGTATTGCATGACAAAGCTTGAATGACGGCGATGGAATGACGAGGACGGCATCACGACCGTGAGCCCATATTCAGTGGCTCAAGCTATTAGACAACTTCGAAGTGTTGGGCGGCTTAGAAGGCGCGATGACGACGGCATCACAAGAGTAAGAAATTATGAACCTGAAATGACCACACTGGAACGAACCCGACAGCATCACGACCAGGAGCGTATTCGTATTCGCCCAAGCAGGCAGACAGCTTGGGTCACGGTGTCGGCGCAAGAGACTAGATATAAAAACAAGACAAAAGCTGGTGCCAACGTTTGGACAAGTGGGCTTGTATTTGTCATGGCATAGATAGATAGATAGATAGATAGATAGATAGATAGATAGATAGATAGATAGATAGATAGATAGATAGATAGATAGATAGATAGATAGATAGATAGATAGATAGATAGATAGATAGATAGATAGATAGATAGATAGATAGATAGATAGATAGATAGATAGATAGATAGATAGATAGATAGATAGATAGATAGATAGATAGATAGATAGATAGATAGATAGATAGATAGATAGATAGATAGATAGATAGATAGATAGATAGATAGATAGATAGATAGATAGATAGATAGATAGATAGATAGATAGATAGATAGATAGATAGATAGATAGATAGATAGATAGATAGATAGATAGATAGATAGATAGATAGATAGATAGATAGATAGATAGATAGATAGATAGATAGATAGATAGATAGATAGATAGATAGATAGATAGATAGATAGATAGATAGATAGATAGATAGATAGATAGATAGATAGATAGATAGAAGTTACGACATTTCTATTCACCCCCCGATTCCATCCGATCTCCCAAAGTGGTTCGCGCCATTTCGCTGAGGAACATGCACAAGACATTTCAATATACAAGAAAGTTTCACATATCATCGATTCCTCATATGGGTGATATCCACCAATTTCTTTTATTTATTGATTCTCGATAACGATTTCTAGGTATTGGAAACTCAAAATTAGTATTTTTGTTTGAACTGTCGCCAAAATATTGTTTCGCCTGTCAAGTGCAACATATTTATGCAAACGCCAGTTCCGGATATTCAGGATATTTCTGCTATTCAGTAGTACTTCAATAGCAACATCGGTGCTGCATTTCGCATGCATACTTCTATGTTGCCAAGAGTAAGCTTTCAGAACGCCAGCGCGATGTACTACCTCGCAGTTACAGAAAATACGCAGACACATACCGCACCTCTAAGCCAGGTGATTACTTCGGTGGTCACTGCCAATAGATAGTGACGCTTAAAGCCAAGGCACCTACTTATCACAACCGACGCTTAGATTATATGCCTCCTGTTAACTGCTTGCCTTGACGTAAATTCCATGCAATGAATTTTGACGTCTACAGCGACGATACTTCGAAAGTTAGTAAAGAGTTATAGTTTTGCTACCTGTGCATCACTGATATTACTGTTGTAGTGCAAGTAGGGCACAAGCTGAAGCATATTGACACGTGTACTTATCTTTATCGGGCGACCACGTTTCGCCGCCCAACAAATGTTATCGCACAGCACGGGACGCGCCTGCAAGTATCCGAAGTTTCTGGAAAGTTATCGATGCTTCTATTCGCTGTCTATTGTCGCCGAACCTTATGTTATCGGATTTCATCGCCTGACACGAATGGTGTAGAACTTGGTGGAAGGCACGTGGGTCCCAACGATTAGTCTGGAACATTCGACGATTGATGTATAAAAGCCGACGCGCTTGACCCGTTGATGAGATTTCGACTATCGCCGACCATATTCGCCGCTATCGTTGTGCTATAAGTGTAGCCTGATTTGTGGGCACAGGTTCGCCGAATAAAAGTTAGTTTTGTCGTTCACAGCATTGCTACTGTGTTCTTCAACGTCACCACCACGTGACATCTGGTGGAGGTGCTTTACGTTCATGTACCGGACGCCCCCGACAAGCCGTAATTCAAGCCCGGACGCAAAGACAACAGCAACGTCGACCCGGAAGATCGAGCAAGACGCCGGCTACAGCAGCTGCCCTCCCCCCCCGGAATACGGAATTCTACCAGAGACGACCAAGAAGGTCATCCGAGAAAATCGTCCAGAGTCGACCAAAAAGACAGCCCCAATGGCAGCCTCAGCGGCCCCAATAGTTCTACAGGAGCCCAGGGAGCCACCGACGTTCCGCGGTTCCACACTTGAGGACCCGGAAGGCTGGCTGGAGGCGTATGAGAGGGTCTCTACGTTTAACAGTTGGGATAGCGATGACAAGCTGCGACATGTGTATTTCGCATTGGAAGACGCCGCCTTGGTTCGGACTTGGTTCGAGAATCACGAATCCACCTTAACGACGTTGGACCTGTTCCGAAGCGGCTTCTTGGAAACATTTACAAGCGTCGTGCGAAAAGAGCGAGCCCAAGCTCTACTAGAAACCAGAGCGCAGCTGCCAAATGAGACGATCGCGATCTTCACGTAGGAGATGGCCCGTCTTTTCCGGCACGTGGACTCAGAAATGTCGGAGGAGAAAAAAGTCCGCTTCCAGACGCGGGGCGGACTTTTCGCCGGACTTATTCGTAACCCACCAAAGACTGTACCTGAGTATTCTGCAGAGGCATCGACGATCGAGAAAACTCTGGAGATGCGCACCCGGCTATATAACCGCCAGGGGCTCACGCCGCAGTACGCCATCCAAGGACTGGGTTCCGAAGACCTTCAAGCGACCATCAGGGCCATTGTGCGTGAAGAACTGCGCATCCTGCCTTCGTCGCAGCCTCAAGTGGCCTCAATCGCCGACATCGTGAAAGATAAGGTTCAGCGCTCACTTGTGGCTCCTGAGCTAAAACCTCAATTACCGCAGCCCCAGCCAGAAGCGATGACCTACGCCGCCATAGCACGCCGTCAAGGCCCCCCTCCGCGACCACGGCAAGGCCCTGTGACGCCGCATTTCCGTCGTCCGCCACCGCCGCCGCCAGCACGCCCACCCGTCGCCCAGCGCACTTACGTGCCGAAGACAGACATTTGGCGAGCGCCCGACTACCGCCCGCTCTGCCATCACTACGGAGAAGCCGGCCATGTGTACCGCGGATGCCCATACCGCGACATGGGATTCAGAGGGTTCTTCGTCAACGCGCCGCGTCCACAGCTTGGGGAGCGCCCACGTGACATCGTCGATTACCTAGCCGCCGCTCAATGGAACTCTCGACGACCATCCCGTTTCGCCGTCACCAGGCCGATACCTGTCACCGCAGCACCGGCCATACACCGGCCCAGCCCGGGGCCGCTCTGCGAGCCCATATCCGGAAACCTAAAAGCAGCAACCGATGGAGGGGCGGTTGCTGTTCGTCGAACTGACGAAGATCCTCCGCCGCGGATGAAGACGACGAAGAGACCATCTCGGCGACATAATAACGACACGCCGCCGTCCCGACGAAGTCAGGAAGCCAAGACTACACCGACTAAAGACGACCTGACGACGCGACGTTGCAGCTTCAGTTCAACGCGACGCAGCCGTGATCCGACGCCAAGGCCTAACTGCAACGCCAGCCAAAGAACCACCGACCACGACATGCTCCTCGACGGCCTCGCAGTTACCGCCTTAGAGGACACAGGAACGATTACTCCGACATGAGTTTACACATCGCCGCCTAGTTGAAGAAGGTTAAGACTGCATGGGAGGGCCCTCAAATTCGGACCGCTGGAGGACACCTCATCACGCCTACTGGAATCTGCACGGCAACTATAACCATTCATGACAGGACTTCCGGCCACCTTCGTTATCCTCCAACAGTGTTCACGAGACGTCATTCTCGGTATGGACTTCCTGAACCAACACGGCGCAATCATCGACCTGAAGTCGAAGTCAATAACGCTGTCCGGAGATAAAGCGATACTGCAAGAGAGCATTGTCATTTGTTGGGCGTGTTGGTAAACTGAAAGCATATTTAGCGCCAGCAAACAAGGAAGGAATGGTATGGCGTGGTTCCGTTCCAAAATTCAGCCGGCTTGTCCGTTCAGGACTTTTTAGATACGCTTAGTTGCCACCTTCGCTCTACATATGCAGCATGGAATGACGACATAGCCATTCAAAAGTAAGGGGTTTGCATCGGTGCATGTTTGGCGGCCATACTAAATGACATTTTTAGCCCACCATAACAGAAACCTGTCCAGCACCTTGTCGGAGCACAGGGTGGTTAAAGTTGTCAGATACGTTGACGACTATCTCGTTCTTTTTGAACCAGACGCACGTTTACAGTAGGCAAGCTTTAAGAAGTTTTTTCTGCAGGCCTTAGCCCACTTACTGTCACGATTGAAGAGCCCACCAATAACGTGCGGCGTTTCCTAGATATTCAGCTCGAGTTTATCGAAGGGCACACGTGTAGGAAGTATAAACCTAGAGCTAATAAGCCCCTGTTATTGTATCGGTCAGCCCACTCGAAGCTCGCCAAGAGGAGCATTGCCAACTTATGCTTTGGAAATGCTCTAAAGCAGTCTTGCCACCATAAGATCTACACAAGTCTTATGGATCAATCGGGAAGGTTATCAGCAGCAGGGTTTCCGGAATCAGTGCAAGTTTCGGTCGTCGAAGGGCTGCTAAAAAGGTGCAGGTCAGATAGCACAACTCGGGACATGTCAAATCAAGGGACGGAACGTAGACGGAAGGTAGCGGTAGTGCTCTACCTGCATAGAACGGCACATAAACTTAAGGAAATGGCTAGCCGAGTGGATACAAAAGTGATCTTTTCCGCACCAGAAAAGTTGGCAAAAATATGTCGATTCACGGACCCGTACCGTAAGCCAGCTGCCGGATGCTCTACGATCATCGAAAAGCGCCAGTGGGATGCGTAGAAGCTGTTCTATATGAGCTTCCGCTGTCCTGTGGGGAAAAGTACATCGGACAGACAGGGAGATGTATTAATGACCAATTACGGGGACATTGACAAAATGTGTACAATAAGCAATACGGTCGTCTGTCAACCCACTGTCAGGAATGCGGCTGTGCGCCGGTGTATGGAGCCTGCCGGGTTCTTGCGAAGCACAACGATAAAGACGTACGAGAGACTATTGAGGCTCAGGCTATCTGGCGGAATAGTGACACTTGTGTTAGTGCCCCTTCACTCGACTAGTTACATAAGGAGACGGCTTTTTTGGATGGGTAAGATTTGGATAAGGTGGCGCCACTGTGCATGGATTATATAGGTGTATTTCCTGAAAATCAAGCTGTTGAAGTTAGCGCATCGTGGTGTTGTCTCCCTTCGGTCCATGTTTGCTGGCGCTAAATATGCTTGCAAGAGAGCCCTCATAGTCACTACGCCTTGAGTGTGCACGAAGATCAAGTGAGCATCCCGCCTCGCTCCAGCATTGTTATTTCGGTCGGCACCGAAACACCTGCTCACGTAGAAGGCGTCATCGAAGGCGACCAACGTCTACTGCTACATTGTGAAATCTGCGTCGCAAGAGGGATCGCTCGACTGCATGGAGGGAAAACTGAAGCGTTGCTGACAAACGTCAGCCAGGAGTTCAAGCACATCAACAAGGGCACAACGATGGCGTACATCGAAGACATTCTGGAAACCAGTAATATGTTTGACCTCTCGGATTCCGCTGCATCTAACCCAACGACCATGGTTCTCGAACAACACTACGACATTAATCCAAGTCTCCCTGTAATTAAGCAACAGCAGCCCAGAAGTCTGCTCCGACGATACAAAGGCTGCTTTTCGACGTCATCGAGGATGCGACAAACACCAGTCGCCAAGCATCGCATAATCGCCGAGGAGTGCGCTCGACCACTCCGCCAGAGCCCCTACCGAGTTTCTACGAGAGAATGTGAAGCTATAAGACAACAAGTCGACGAAATGCAGCGCAACGACATCATCCAGTCGTCGAAAAGCCCGTGGGCATCCCCTGTTTTCCTGGTAAAAAAAAGGACGGAACCCTACGTTTCTGCGTCGATTATGGTCGTCTGAACAAGATCACGAAGAAGGACGTATACCCCCTCCCACGGATAGACGACGCATTGGATCGGCTCTGCAACGCTAAATACTTCTCGTCGTTGGACCTCAAGTCTGGCTGTTGGCAAATACATGTCGACGAACGAGATCACGCGAAGACCGCCTTCATCACCCGAGACGGCCTCTACGAGTTCAAGGTTATGCCATTTGGACTGTGCTCGGCGCCTGCAACGTTCCAGCGCGTGATGCACATGGTTTTAGCAGGATTGAAGTGGCAGACCTGTCTCGTTTACTTGGAAGACATCGTTGTATTCGCCGGAAATTTCGAACATCACCTTAGGCGGCTTGCAACAGAGGCCATCAAGTCATCAGGGCTCACTCTGAAGCCAGAAGTGTGCCGCTTCGCTTACCTTCAGCCATTCTCTAACCAGTGTCGTTACTCCGATCTCGCCTGGGACGACCCAACGAACATCGATTGAACGAGCCGCCGAACGAGCTGAACAACGAACGAGCCACCGCGAGAACGACGACGAAGTGGGTCTGTGCCCATGGTGCGAGAAAATGTCGTGCTCTGGCTCCAGTCCAGTGTAAATAGCTTGTAAATAGCCTTTTCCGTCTGTATCTTTCTACAATAACATTCTGGTGGAGGTGAGCGATCCCCGTCCTCGCCTTGGAACTCCGGAGTGGTCGGTACATCGAGCTTGTCACCGTGCCTCCCGATGACGAGACCGCCTCTGCAATGGCTTCGGCTTGTCCGACTGCTCCAATCATCAAGGTTGCCCAACATCGCGACCCTGGTGTGTTCTCTCGCCTGGAGGGAGAGAACGTTGACGAATGGATCAAGCTCTATGAACACGCCAGTGCTAATAACAGGTGGGACCCAAAGATCATGCTCTCCAATGTCATCTTTTATCTCGGCGGCACCCCACGCGTATGGCACGAAACGCATGATGAAGAGATAAACAATTGGGACCGTTTCAAAGAAAAGCGCAAGGAACTGTTTGGTGGCCCCATTGGGCGCAACGCTGCCGCGAGAAAGACTCTTGCGCCTCGTGTTCAGACATCTACAGAGCCGTAAGTTTCGTACATTCTCGACGTCTTGGCGCTCTGCCGCAAAGCTTATGATACTATGTCTGAAGCAGATAAAGTGTCGCATGTGCTAAAAGGCATCTCGGACGATGCTTTCAATTTGCTTGTTTTCGGCCACGTCTCGACTATCGACGCCATCATCAAAGATTGCCGTCGCCTTGAACAAGCTAAGAGCCGCCGTATCACACATCACATCACGCGGCTACCCAACCCTGCAGCTACGTCGACATGCCAGGGTCGACTGCGTCAGACCACCCCCTGTGACGACGTAACTCGTATTGTTCGCCGTGAGCTCGAGGCTGCCTGTTTGCCAGCTTTCTCCGCGACGCCTCCCGATCCACCAGAAACCACGATTGCGCTGATTCAGGCCATCGTCAGACAGGAATTTGAGAACATGGGTCTCAACTCCGTGTGTTCGTCGTCTACATCCATGGTTCCCCATTTCTCGAGCAGCCCACCTCGTCCCCGGCAGTCCTTTTCTGCCACATCTCGCCACAACCCGTCCGAATGGCGTACCCCTGATGACAGGCCGATCTGCTTTCACTGCTGTCGCATCGGTCACGTCGCTCGTCACTGCCGCAACCGACGGCCACCACCTCCTCGGACATACACCGCCGCTCATTCCCGCCCCTTTGGACCTTCTGTTCCCTATCCCACCCGCCATGAACCCATTGCCTCTGATACTCCTGCCCCGAACCTTCACTACAGCCGCTCGCCCTCACCACGAAGCCATCAGTCTCGTTCGCGCCAACCCCGACGCTTCTCTCCGTCGCCTATCGCCTACCGGATCCAGCCGGAAAACTAGGCACTGCCGCTTCTGGAGGTGAAGCTGCGTTGTCCACCCTACCCTCAAATCGTCTGCTCACGTTACACATGAACCAAAACCTTCTTGCCATTGACGTTTATGGCTATCCTGTCACGGCACTCATCGATACAGGTGCACATCTTTCTATTATGAGTGCTGCCTTCCGACGACGGCTGAACAAGCATCGCCAGCCGCCACACTCTTGTCCTCTTCACCATGATTGCTCATTGCCCCCACGACCTCATTCTCGCCCTCGATTTTCTCTCCGCGCATTCTGCTCTTATTCACTGCTCTGCTAGTACCCTTCGCCTTGAGTTGCCGATTCTCGCCGAACCTTCTGATGCACCCCAGTGCCGCCTACGCCCCACCGGCTTTCTTCGCCTGCCGCCAAAACCAATAGCCTATATTGAACTCTTGTCTTCCCCAGCAGTCCCAGATGGCGAGTACCTCGTCACTCCTCTGCCAGACATTCCACTACAGTATGACGTTACCGTGCCTCACAGTGTACTTACTATTATTGCGAACCGCACTTTCATGACTATCTTTAACTTTGGATTGGCAAAGCAAATTCTTCTGCAAGGTATTTGCCTTGCCACCGCTGATTGTCTCGGCGACCATCACGTGGCAACTTTATCGACCGATGCTTCTTGCGAGCTTAGCAGGCCCATCGTGCCAGCCTCGGCCGCCGACCCCAAGATACAGAAAATGGTTGCGACAGACCTGTCCTCTGCGCAGGCGGAAGACCTTTACCAAGTGTTATCATCCTACAGAGATATTTTCAACTTCGACGATCGCCCTTTAGGCCAGACGCTCGCGGTCAGGCATCGGATTCTTACTCGCGATGCTATTCCTATGCATCGACGACCATATCGAGTTTCTGCGTCGGAAAGTCGAGGAATTCAAAGTTAAGTCAACAAAATGCTGGACAAAAACATCATTGTGCCGTCTTCGAGTCCCTGGGCGTCACCTGTACTGTTGGTTAAGAAGGAGGATGGCTCGTGGCGCTTCTGTGTAGACTACCGCCATCTGAGCAACATTACTAAGGACGTCTAACCGCTCCCACGTATAGACGACCCCCTTGACTGCCTCCACGGTTCCAGCTATTTCTCTTCCATTGATCTTCGTTCTGGATACTGGCAGATTGCTGTTGACGATGTGGACAGAGAAAAAACCGCGTTCATCACACCTGATGGCCTATACCAATTTAAAGTAATCCCGTTTGGATTATGCAACGCCCCTGCCACCTTTGAGCGTATGATGGACTACTTGCTCCATCGATTCAAATGATCCACATGTCTCTGCTACCTCGACGACGTCATCGTCTTCTCGCCCACGTTCGACACTCACCTTGAGCATCTAACAGCTATACTTGATGTATTTCGAAAGGCGAAGCTGCAACTTAACTCGTCCAAATGTCGTTTCGGCCGCCGGCAAATTACTGTTCTGGGCCACCTCGTTGACGCTGCTGAGTGCAGCCTGAACACGACAAAACTCGCGCTGTCCGAGACTTTCCGGTTCCGAAGACAGCCGCAGACGTTCGAAGTTTTGTCGGGCTATGCTCGTACTGTCGTCGTTTTGTTCAAGATTTTGCGACAATTGCTAGACCCCTCACTAATCTTTTCAAGAAAGGCGTATAATTCTCGTGGGGTACTGCAGAAGCCGCCCCCTTCTCTCGTCTCGTCACTCATCTCTCCTCGCCACCCGTTCTCGCTCACTTCGACCCTGATGCCCCTACAGAATTGCGTACAGATGCCAGCGGTCATGGTGTAGGTGCCGTCTTAGCCCAGCGTCAGCGTGGCCAGGGTCGCGTTATTGCTTATGCGAGCCGCCTCCTCCCACCATCGGAGCGCAACTATTCCATTACGGAACGAGAATGCCTTGCTGTAGTCTGGGCGGTTGCGAAGTCCCGTCCTTACCATTACGGTCGCCCTTTTTTCCGTAGTCACTGACCATCATGCTCTCTGCTGGGTCTCATCGCTAAAGGATCCTGCAGGCCGATTCGGTCGATGGGCGTTGAGACTACAAGAATTTTCATGTTCCGTGGTCTACAAGCCTGGCCGCCTGCACCAAGACGCTGACAGCTTGTCGCGTTACCCAGTTGACGACCCTGATTCCTCCCATATTACCAGTGCTGCTTGTGTATTCTCTGTGTTGCAGCTGCTTCATTTCGCCGACGAGCAACGTCGTGACGCCTACATCAGAACATTCATCGACCGTTTTGAACCATCGTAAACTTCATCCGGACGGCTCTCAGTTTCTACTTGTCATACCTAAACACCTCCGCTCAACCGTTCTACAAAAGCTTCATGACGCACCAACGGCGGGACACCTCGGCGTATCTGCAATCTATGACCGTGTACGTCGCCGTTTTTTCTGGCCGGGCCTTGCCCGTTCCGTACGACGTTACATCGCCGCTTGTGAACTTTGCCAACGACGCAAGAAGCCGTCCCAGCTCCCCGCTGGTTATCTACAGCCGCTTCACATCCCTGCCGAGCCCTTCCATCGTGTCGGCTTAGACCTTCTCGGCCCATTTCGAGAATCTACATCAGGAAACAAATGGGTTGCAGTCGCGGTGGACTACTCGACCCGCTATGCCGTAACCCGCGCTCTTCCGACCAGTTGCGCAACGGATGTTGCGGACTTCCTCCTGTATGATATCGTTTTGATTCATGGTTCACCGCGTCAAAGGCTAACAGACCGTGGCCGTACGTTCTTAGCCAAAGTCATTGACGGCATCATGCGTGCCTACTCAATACAGCATAAATTTACCACCTCCTACCACTCTCAAACGAATGGCCTCACTGAGCGTTTGAACCGCACTCTTACAGACATGCTATCCAAATACGTTTCAGACGACCACCATGACTGGGACCAGGCTCTACCTTACATTACATTTGCGTATAAATCTTCCCTTCTCGAAACTGCTGGCTTTTCGCCTTTTTACCTCTTGTATGGCCGTAAACCGACGCCACCACTGGACACTGTTCTACCGTCCACCACGGTTTCAACTAGCGCTTATGCCCGTGATGCTATCGCCCATGCTGACCATGCTCGCGAACTTGCGCGCACTGGTCTACAAGTCTGTCAAGACAAAGAAAAGCAGCGCTACGACGTCCGTCACCGTGATGTCCATTTTGTGCCCGGCACCCTCGTGTTGCTTTGGTCACCATCGCGTAAAGTTTGCCTTTGTGAAAAACTGCTTTCCTGCTACGCAGTTCCATAGCTAATGCTTCACCAAGTAACCGATGTCACCTATGAAATCGCTCTTGCCACGCCCACTACGTCCTCCGCTGTGACAACCAGTGCGATTGTCCACCGTCGCCCGACTCAAACCCTACAACTCTCCACGCGCCTTGGATATTTAACAGCACCGTGGCGGCGCTTTTGCCACCAGGGGGTAGCATTACGATATCATCGAGCGATGCTCAAGGGACGAGCCGCCGGGAGGACGACGACGAAGTGGGTCTGTGCCCTTGGCGCGAGCGAGTGTCGGCCTGGCGATGTGTCTCCAGCGTAAATAGCCTTTATATAGCATCTTTATTCCGTGTCTTTCCAGGGAGGAGGAATGAACTTTTATTGTAGAACAAGCACTTTATGATGGCCGGGCCTATGCCTCCCACGAAGGGACGTTGAGGGCTTGCCTCGCCGCCGCCTCGCGGGCGTGCTGGGTCACCCAGGTTTGGTCGTCGAGGTCGGAGCTCCGCAGAGCCTCATGCAACCTCGACGAGAGAGTCATGGTGTTATTCTGTGTGTACATGTGCTGGGCACTCCCATAGCATATGCGGAAGCGTAGCCGGGTGAATTCCACAGCACCGGCAGTTGGGGGTAGTGTAGACGTCTGGAAATATAAGGTGGAGGCGGGCGGGTGAAGGGTGCGTGTATGATTGTAGCAGTCGCAGGGTGGTAGCCTGCGCCCGGCTGAACTTGGCGTGGGGCGGGGGGAAGGTTCGGCAACTGAGGTAAAAGGCCTTAACGAGATCAATATACGTTGTCAGATTGTCCCTGGTGTCCAACTCATCTCCAGTGACTCCGGTGCGGTTGACTAGGCCTCACGCAATGGAGTGGGTGACCTCTTTGAGATTGGGGAGGTGTGGGTGGACAGGGCCCGCATGGTCTGGGATCCATGTTAGGGAGATTATGCTGTCTTTAGAGTGTGGTGCCTGGCAGAGGATGCGACGAGCTTGGGGAGAAATACGGCCTTTGCTGAAGTTAGTAACGGCTGAGCGAGAGTCATACACTATGGTTTGTCAGGTGGGATTTAAAGTGGCCAGTGCGATGGCCACTTTTTCAGCCGTCTCGGCAATGGGGCTAGTGACGCTGCAGGTGTGGTGTAGGACTCCTTCGCGTGTGGCGACGGCCACAAATCGTGTGCCGTGGGAGTATTTCCACACGTAACAATGTTATTACCTTTGGAGGGCGCTTAACCTCTCACAAGGATGTCAAGGAGGTACCAAATTACTCGGGTTAATAAATCTCCCTTTCTTAATGGAGATTAATCTCGCTTTCCTAAATCTGTACAAATATTTTCTACCAGTATCTTACCTTCTTTTTCTCGAATGAACATTTTCACAACAACGCAGTTTTCGTAATCACTGTACACAACTTTGGCTGGAATCGAATGAGAGGTGTCTGAAAAACAGAAATGTTTAAAGTTTGTTTTCAACTGAGTTACTTGAAAAGCCATGTTTTAAGACATAGTTTTACAGTCACTTCATAATTTATTCCAAGTAGTCGGGATACTCCTTAGGCAGCTTGCGGGCTTGTTAATTTTAAAGTGCGTGTCCGGCGGTATTACACACCACAGTATTTCTTCGTGACTGAACCTTAATAAGCTCACAGTATGCACTAAGTATTAAGAGAGACTTCAAAGTACTGAAGATTTACCGTCTCAAGTGGTAAGGCACGCATAATAGTAGTTAGACCGTGTGCACAACATCCACTTAGCTAAGCTTATGATATCAATGATATTGCCCCATACAATCAATACCTGCTATTTTTCCGATATGTCTGAACTTTCGCATCATTTCGGAAACAAAACAGTTGCGCAAGTATTATTTTGAGGATGAGCGAATAGAGCTTCAAAAGTCAGATCTGTGTGGTTCGCATATAAACACGAAGGAAACGTTCATTGACAATGCCAAACGACAGCGCCGAATTCAAAATTTTCTACACGGGGTGGCCAGTGCAAATTCCTGCGCCTTTATATTATTTCTCATTCAGAAACCTCAACTATTTACCAACTTTATTACTACAAATTACATGTAGCGTTTTCACTGCATCCTTGCCTAATTGCTGTATTTCACATTACTTTTGCTTCCTCTACAAGGTACTCGTGCACATGAATATGAACTTGGAGAAGAATGTAGGTTCTAAAGATTATGTATCATTTTTTGTTACATCTGTGAAATACGAAATCATTCTATTTACCGTCATTTATGTGTGCAACGCACATATCTGGTTCATCTCCAGTAACAGCATAGCTGACTCGGATGTCCGTCCTAGAAAATAAATAGTAAAATGCATCTTCAAATGTCTTTTTTCTTATTCACACCATCTGTAGCTGTGCTGAAGACTGCGCATAATAGGTGCGCAGAATATCATCATTCGCTTGCGCTGGTGGTGCGCGTACAGTCAACAACAAAACATTACGCAACGCGAAATCACCGAAAAAGCTGAATATCTGCGCAGTCTCACAGCGCAGCCTAGTATTCGCATTTAGAGCCTCTACCGGTATATGTGAACAACATTGTGATGCTCGGTTTTTACTGACTACTTTTAGAGGCTCCTAAGAAATTCAACGTTTTCTGAGATACCGTGGTCCGTAAACTTTTGTCGTTGGCTATTCGTTACGATGACTCAAAACTATTGGATGATGTACCCGACATATATTACGCACACTGTTTATGGTCGCTGCTGGCTTTCTAGAGGAAGAAAAAGTCACACACAGGCACACACAGCACACAAAGCACACTTACAGCGTGGGCTGGAGGAGGTGCTACATAGGAGCTCCATTTTCGGCACCACTCACTTCAGCTCTTCGCGGCGAAGTATCTTCTAGGGTGGTTGCTTGGGCTAGTTGGTAATCCATGATCAAAAATAACGTACAGCGCAAAGGACAAGGACAGCGATAGACGACATACACAGCGCTGACTTCCAACAAGATTTTATTGCGTTGCCACATCGTGTGTATATATACAAGAAGAGGCATGCGCAGAAAATGTACCACAGTCACAGGGGTTGTCCTAAAAGCAAGTCATTGAACTAAGAACATGGTCACATGAAAAAATAAAAATTACGATTACTATCTGTTCAGAAACGCGACTTCACCAGGGCTCAGCGCGATTGAGGGCGCACAGACGCAAATACTGCCAAGTTTTCTGATGAAATCAGCTTCCACAATTTCCCGGGTGAGCTATAAGCAGTGTCTCACTAAAACTTGCGTATCTTCAAAGAATGGCACGCAGCCGCAGTCCCGGCAATGGATGCCCAAGTGGCCTTGTACTGTGCTGCGGACGTTGTTACAATGCTCTCTTAGTCGATCGTTTAAGCACCTGCCCGTCTGTCCTACATATTTACTGCCGCAAGAAAGGGGAATTTGGTAGAGTACATTAGTTCTGCACGTCACAAACCATTTTCTGTGCCTACAGAACAACAACTCTGATGCGATTTAGGCGCGTTTACACGCTTACAGAGCCTTGCCAATTTTTCCGGGGCTGAGAAAACGACGACTTCGCGTGGTTTTCACGAGAACAATCTGAACTGCCCACGCGGCGTCTACGGTGAGGTATGGCTTGTTCTGCTCTCAGCACAGAACTGTGCTAAGCACGATGTTCCCTAGTTGTAAGCAAGCGCGTAAGTCTACGAATAGCTTCTTCAGGTTCGTCCCTTGCGAGAAGGTGCCATAACATGTACCGACGAAGAGTAAACAGGTACCCAGACTACGTGGTGCACATGTCCCCTCCCTTGACCCGTAACACGGTACGTTGCTGTTGTTGATGTTGATGAGAATGAGGCCATCCCCTTCCAAACGGGATGGTGACAAGTAGTCATGTAGCCTGCTACATCTAAGATCACCTGGTTCCAGCATGCAACTACTATGTACAACTGCTAGGTTTCGGGACACCTTGTCGGATATAACGGAACTGCAATGCAAAGTTTGTACGTATTGACGCTACGAGGCGCGCATGTGAAGTGGCGTATTAGGATGGTAATGACTATGATGCTTATTTTATGGCATTCCCTTTAAATCCGGACGATGAAAAACAGTTACCTGGCCTGCTTGAATTATTCAGGTAGGTCGTACATGTTTTTTTTTCATTACAAAAATGTTTAAACCTCTACATAATCTTTCTTGCCTTCCTCAAGACTTCTCTAGCTGCCTTGCACCACTATTTATGAAGCTGCTACATGGCGTGCCACCTGGTGTAATAATATGCAACTGCGACGCAAAGGGCAAAGCTATAGACGCCACACGGTGCGAATCACACGTTGCAAGGCAAGTGGCGCGATACGATGGGAATGATAATGATGATTTATTTGCATCCCCTTTTGACGCAGTCACCTAGCGAGATTGATTTAATCAGGTACACAATGCATACTTTTTGCTGGCATTCTTGTATACATTTCCTTCAACTTCGTTTTCTTCCTCAAATCTTCTCTAACTACTTTGTACCGCTACATCTGCATATGCTACATGGCGTTTTACCTGGCGTAATAATATGCAACTGCACTGCAAACCATGCACGTATCGACCTTACGCAGCGCGTATGTCACATTGCGTGTCCCTGCACGTGATAGGACGCGTTTATAGAACATTTTTTCGTAGCACATGGCATGGCTCAGTAAAGTACACGACAGGTATACCTCTTTTATGTATCCACTGAGGGCTCCCGGCATACGTTCCGACGCGACTACTAAAATAGGCGATGCTCTTTCCAGTCTAACTTGACAGACAGTCCGGAGAAACGGGTCTGATACATCTAAAAAATATCATGAATCTGTTCGCTAGCTGTCGTACGTAAAGGTGCGACTAACTCAATCGATTGTTGGGAAGCATTTTTCTTCTGGGATATCTTACAACGTACCCTCAAGAAACGCCTACCAGGGGACTCTTTCGGCATAGGGTTTTTGCCATTTGAAGATGAGGATGGTATTGCATTCGACATAATTATGCTCTCGAGCCTCCACAGCACTTGGCAATCTAGGATGGCAGTTCGGAACGCTGACATAGAGACGAAACTGATACGGTTATTTTTCAAGGAAAGTATAAGCAGAATTATAGCTGTGTACCACTTTCAAACCTCAGAGCCTTAATGGCTCCGTAGTGATGAATCATTCTTAAACAAGCGCGAATATTAGTGGGTTCGCCCAATAAGGCCAGTTCTTAGGACACCGCTGGTGGAGGTGGCGGCAGCAGAAACCATGGCCACACGATATGGTTGTTGGAATGAGAATTACCAACTTACGCTGGAAAAATGACGTGCCTGCTCTTACAACTTCTTTTGCCAGTGATATGCGGGTGGCTTTAAAGGTAGTTTCCCTAATTTTTTGTTTGAGTTGGAATGCAGATATTGGTACAGAAACCTATCTACAAACTGGCAATGTAATGTACGGATGCAAAAAAGGCACTTTTCTTCTTCCACTGTAATACACAATAATTGCGTGGCCTTACTTGGCGTATTAGAAGTTACTAGAATTTTCGCGATTTTTTTTGCTTTGTGGAGTTTCTTGAAGCTTCGAACCCAAGTCTAAGCTGAATGCAAAATCAATTTTCACGCACCGTTCGGAGCTGTCCGGGGACTTCACGTGCCAAGTGAACGTTGCTTTTCCAGAATTCATGTCAAGGAATGTAGAGTCAGCAGTTAGGCACCTCAGCAGCGGTGTGTCCACGCTTCCAACAACCAACACCACGTTCGGCATCGACTCAGCAGCCTACAAAATGCAATAATGGGAAGAGGAAATCATAAGCATAACAATTAAAAGCAATGTGAAACACTTATTTTCTCTTTCACGCACATGTGAGAAATTCTACCACTACCTTCAGTTTAAACATAGGAACATATGTTAAAGGCCAATAAAAACTAGAAATTTTCAACTTGGAGGGGACATGTACATTCTCCTGCCGGAATCTATACACTGCGTTATCACTGGTGTAATGCAGAAAACATTTAAAAACTCGGATCGGTCGAGGCAAGAAGGAACAACGGCATGTTGTTCGGAGTCCATTATTGAAACCAGTAGTACTTTTTCAGTCTATAGTATCCAAATACATACCTCTAAATAACTGGCATACTTTTGGCTCTCGTTATATAAAGATATGCATTACGTGGTTGCAGATAACCGTAAGAGAAGTAGAATATTGGATTTTTCCCTGTAGTGCACGTCACATTGCGAAAGTTAAAAAGCGGGCTAGTTGGTTGCTGATGTATTGATACACCGTTAAAGCGCTACAAGATGCATTGTTATGATATATGAATAAGGATAACGATTTATATAGGTTGGGGGTGTTTGAGCGCTGTGCTTGTCCTTCTTTCTCTAACTCTTCATCATTTTCTTTCCACACTTTGTTGATTCGAGCTACATATAACGTTATGCTATATGGCTATGAATAATGGCTGCGTAACCAGCACCCATTCTGTGCAACTCGTGTTCGTCGCTTCTTCGAGACCGATTAAACTTGATCATAATCAACTTCGGAGGTTTCTTTTTTGTTGATGGAGGGGGGACGAGAATGCGCGCGAAATAAGAAAATTGCTACGTGACTACGCGTCCTCGCACAAAGAACAGCATTGCCATCAGGCAGCATCAGAATGAAAGTAACTTTTAAATCTGTCACTGGGCCGCAAGACAAGGATAACAACACGCGTGGCTTTGAAGCGACGCAACATTTCCCGGTAACTGTTGTGCATCGACATCTATCGACAACCAGATCTCAGTGTATTTTGCCCTTTATTATGCTTGTTCTACAATAACGATATTGCTTATGGTCTCCAACTAGGCGTACAAATACCTCTATTACTGGACGATTCTGCTCTGTTTACCAAAATGTACTGTACAAGCGACCAAAGCAACTTCAACGAGAGCCTTAACATACGGGCTTTGTGCAAACACCGTGTGGTGGCGGGACTGGTGAGGGTCCGGAAGAACTGGTGGGCTCGTTCGTTATACATGTCGATTTGATCACAGCGCGGGAAAAATTGACAGGGATTCACAGCGCTTTTTGGAGCCTTTACTCGGTCAGTGAACTATCAATGAACTATGGTCGAAAACTGCCGCGCGACTGGCCGCGACTGGCTCGAGGCCCTTTGTGTGTACCCACCGGGTTCTTTCATGCTCGGAACGGAACATCACTTTTATGTAGCACGCATTGAGTAACAAAAGGCTCCATCGGCAGTTTTTCATGTTGCTCTACAATTTCGTCATTGGCACGTTTCGTGTAGGAAAGATATTCTAAAGTTGATAAATAATGAAGACTTGTCCATGACAGTTAGGACACCCTGTATACTGTGTCGAGGAGAGCAAATGTTGCCATCAAAGCCATCAGTTATCGAAATGATGGCTCATGCGTTCATCTTGTTCCCGTTCTGCTCATCATCTTGCATTTCCATCGCCCGAGTTCCCCGTGTTATTTCTAGCCTATGGTAGCTTACTTGGACCGAAACATGAGTAGGAATGCACAGCCTCACCTCTCTACACTCAATGTTGCATAAACACTCTAGAAATAATTCGAAAATCGATTGTGCTCCTTGTACACGAGAAAGTTTTCAACCTTCAACTTTCGAAGTGAGCGAATGAGAAATAACAGTATTGCACAGAATCAATTTGCAGCTGCAATTTCTTTCCTAACTGCTCAATACCACAGTAGCACTCGACCACTGAATGAATATCAGTCCGCTATTTGGGATTGATACGCTTCGCTTTCATCAAAATGCCTTAACCCCAATTTTGCCCGAACACTGAAATACTGTTTACTCCCCCGCACGATAGCAGACTCGAATTCGCTGAGTCAATCGATTCATCAAGGAACTTTCCAACAATTCGCTCTGCACTTTCGAACTTTTCTCTGTGTGCATATATGTTTTGTGCCGTTTTTTTATTTATTTTGCCCTCCCCCATGGACCTCGAGTCCACAGTATATCCTAAATCAGTAGTGGGACGCAGCCTGCCCTGAAAAGCAAGACCGACTAAAATGGCTTGATTTTCCATTAGGATTGTTGTACAATACCTGGATTTGGGCGAGTTGGTTAATCTTGACAGTTTTCACAAAAAAGCGCTAAAGACGAAGAAGAAATCGAAGGAACACATACGAGAGGACTGGCGCTGCTTCCAACTGGTGTTTATTACAAACGGTAATCTATTTATGCTCTGCGCATCAGGAACATCATGCACTCATCATCATACACACAAAGATTCAAATGAATGAAATACACAATCCAGCGTGGTTGCTCAGTGGCTATTGTTGTTGGGCTGCTGAGCAGGAGTTCGCGGGATCAAATCTCGGCCACGGAGGCCGAATTTCGAAGGGGGCGAAATGCGAAAACACCCGTGTACTTAGAATTAGGTGCACGTTAAAGAACACCAGGTGGTCGAAATTCCCGGAGTCCTCCACTACGGCGTGCCTCATATTCAGAAAGTGGTTTTGGCATGTAAAACCCCATAATTTAATTTTTGTTTGAGATCATACGCACTATTGTATGGTAACTCAGTTCAACTGCCTAGATATCTCGAAAAAAAACGTAACTTACTTTCTTGCAAAACCAAAGATGTACAGGTGACGCACTTGTCGCCTGCTTTCCTTAGAAAATATGCCTCAACTATTTCTCTTTCTGTTTTTGTGTTTCCTTTCCTCAGGAAGGTTGTGTCACCGAACATGGGTCTGCATGCTCACTTTTTGCAGTCCTCAGCCAAGTTACTGCCGTATCCTGTTCTAACATCATTGTTGTGCTGTCTAGCGCTTTCACTGAAGCACTCGCCGGTTTGTCCGATATAAACGCGTTCACAATCTAAGGGTATTTGATACACATCTTCTAAAGTGCATTCGGTGCAATTGGTCCGCGGATTAGAATGACATTGCATGCGTTCATGGTGCTTCTTGTTTTGAAGGTTACCCACTGCTAACAATTTGCAAGGCGCTGAAAAAACTAGATTGACATTGTGTCGGTTTGCTACCTTTTTGAAATTATGGAGGTATGGAGGCACCTTATGGAGGTATGGGATTACATGTAGAGGTCTTTTGTCGTGATCTTCAGTTGAGCACTTCCTTCCCCGTTTTAATTCTTGAAGTAATGTTTCACAGACCGATGAAATTCCAGACACTTGAAAACCAGCAAGTTTCGATCTGCCTGCTTGGCTAGACATACCATGCTCAATTTGGTGAACACATGGTATTTGCAATGCACACTGAAGGCATGTGGCGGATACGCCCCTCTTTATCAATTTCCAAAGGGCGCTATCGAATCGATAAACACTTTTCTTTGATCTTGGATTGTAACTCCTGCATACGTGGTCATCTGACGAAAATAAGATTTGAAGATCTAGAAACTCAATACAGTTGTCATTAAGCAGTTCAAAAGTAAGCTTGAGCCCCTTAAAAAAAATTTGGTGAATATTTTTAAACAATCTACTACAGCATCCTCAAGACACCGGACTGATGAACTGTTGTCTTGACGATGCTGTAGCAGATTGTTTAAATATATATATGGCATTTATATCGGACAAACTGGCCATTGCTTCAATTACAGGGCTTGACAGCACAACAATTATGTCAGAAAAGGGTGCGGCAGTAACTCGGCTGAGCACTGCAAAAAGTGCGCATGCACACCCATGTTTGGTGACACAAGCTTCCTGAGGAAAGGAAAAACAAAAAAAGAGAAATAGTTGAGGCATTTATTAATTTTTTAAGCGTGAGCCATTGGCATGACAGCACCATTGGCCAGCAGCCATGGTTAGGAATACCCGCGAGGGTCACAAAAAAGCTTCGCTTTGAAAACTCTTTGATTCAGTAGGTCCAACTGTTTTAGGGGAAAAGTTTATTCTCTTAGCCCAACGCCGCAAGCAATATCCGTTGCTTCTTGTGGTACAAAATCGTCCTCGGCCCACCTTTCTTGATGCTTACATTGGCCAGAATCAAATTATTGCGCCGGAGAAAAAAATATTTGCAGCCTAATTATTTTGCTTCATTTCTTGCTTGAAACGATATGCACTATATAACGTTTTGGGAGCCTGATGGAGCTGAAAATTGGGCGCTGACAAAAATGGTCCTGACATTAAAGTGAAGCTAACTTTACCAATTGCAATTATGCCTATTTCGAAGAATGATTCGGGTAGAGACATCAAGAGTCCGTTCTTACGCGCAAGGCATCCACAGGGTGGCTGCTGCTTCCATCCTCACCGAAGCATAGAGCCGTTATTGACACTACAGTAAGTACTAGCATGGTGATAGAGCACCTCATGTTGTCGGCCTGAAGAACTCGGTCCACACGTTGCTCCTGTAGCAAAAGGGACATGCGAATGGGCCCAAAATGCTTATTATTGTAACTATAAAAGCCGCCTTCGATTAAAAGAAAAACTAACCTGCACATGCGCACGAGAATGCATCTTTTACTTGCGATGTTAGGTTTTAATCTGTTTTACTTTTTTCTTCCATAAAGCAGGTTAATGGACGTGCGCAGAATATATGGTCTACATACGTCAAGTTGTAATCAGATGAACATACATTGACAAAAATAAAACAAAAGCATTGGACTTCAAATTGTGAGAGCTACTTAGAGAGAGCGGCATTGAAGCCCAAAAAGCTCGTAAAAAGGGGGAAGATAGATTTCCTGCAGAACGAAACGGCAATAACCGGCACATGATTTCGCGTGTTTAGCGCCATGTACACACGTGCAGTCGTCGCAGGTCAAGCCAGGCTATATTGCTTGGAATAAAGCGGCGGAAATGACTTATATTTCATTCTAGTACTTGTTAAGGAATGACGTGGCAAACATCGACTCATATTTTGGGGGGCTGACAGCATTGCAGTGCGCTTCGTCAAAGCCAAACATTTGTATTTTTTGTTGCGTCATCGTCCTTTTTACATTGAGAATTCCAGATAAGGTGAATGCTTTCACGCTTTACCTGATAAGAACAGTCTTGTAACTGCAGTGATAGCAACAGCTCGTGTACATATTGAAAGCTATACTAATCAATATGCACTGTACTTTTGGTTTTTCTCCTAAAGAAGAGCGTAAACGTTATTCCATACTTTTGCACAATATACGGGATTAGTAAAAACCAAAGATTAAAAGAATCGAATAAAACTTTGAGTTTCACTAGAACCACAAGTTATTCTGGGTACAAAATCAATAACGCTAAAACACGCTCGCACAATATGTTTAACCTTCTCACTCAAACTTATGCAGAATCAAAATTAACAGTTGCTATTTACTTGCATGCTTTTTGTTCAACAGCGTGCCGTGTAAACTGTATACCAAATTAACGGCACGGATTTTACTAGTAAATGACTATAAAAAAGGTTTTTGTACATGTGTAGGTACGCCACCAGAACTGTATCCTTTCACCAATGAATTAATTTCGCTTTATTAAGCAGCTGTCATTATATGTATTTAACACGAGCAAACAATTTTATGTCCGCAGCATACCCTAGTACTTTGGCGCTTCGAATGAAAAGAGCGATTGGATTGGAGCCAACTTTATTTGTGCCTGCAATTGCGCGCTCGCGGGCCCCGACGTCATTTACGAAGTCGCCGTTACTCAGCGCGGGTCTCCGCTCGCCATTGCCGGCTCGTTGGGTCCCTGGCTTTAGAGCGCCCCGAGGACCTGCTGGCCGGCCCAGAGCTGTTCGTCTTGGTCGTAGATCTTCGCGGCTGCCTCGAGCCGCGATGGCATCGTTCTTGATTTTGCTTCTTCTGCATTTTTTAACGCAATCCCACAAGATGTGCGTGTAATCTGCCGTCTTCCTCCGGCAGACTCTGCACTTATCGGTCGGATATGTCTCTGGGTACATGCGATTCATCAGACCCGGGCTCGGTAACAATCCGGTCCGGAGCTGTCTCAGTAGTACCGCCTCCGTTCGACTCACCCTTCAGTGCGGGGGTGGGAGAGTTCTGCGGGCCAGGCGGTAGGCCTTCGTGATTTCGTTGTAGTCCGTCATGCGGTCCTTGGTTCCGAACCACGTCGGACGGTCTGTCCCTGGGGTGCGGTTGGTTAGCGCTAGCGCCGCTGCGTGTGCCGTCTCATTGTGGTTCTCATTACGTTCCGACGTGTCGCCCGCGCGCGCAGGGAAGCACTTGAGTCTCAGTTTTCTGTCTTGTAGTTTGGCCGCTCGCAGTACGCGTTCGACCTCCCTGCAGATTTGGCCTTTGACGAAGTTTCCCGCCACCTGTCTCGAGTCATTCAACACCGCTCGCTGCCGTCCTCGTGGCGCCGGTTGACGTCTCTATGACGACCGCTGCGACGGCGTTCCCTTTGTATTCGGCCGCGTCCACGTACCGCGCGTGCTCATCGTTGGCGTGCTGGTCGATGAGAGCCTTGGCCCTCCCCGCTCTTCTTCCCTTGTTGAATTCGGGATTAATGTCCTTCGGTATTGGGTCAATTCTGGTCTGGCGTCGGGGAGCTTCATCTCCACCTCGTTCGAGCGTCCTATTCCCAGGTCGTCGAATATCTTCCTCCCGGCTTTGGTCATGGGCAGCCGCTCCAGTCTGGAGGTCCGTTGCGCTTCGGCTATTTCTTCGAGCGTACTGTGTATCCCGAGTTGTAAAATGTGGGTCGTGCTCGTGGACTCAAACAGGCCCAGCACCGTCGTCTACGCTCTTCTGATGATCACGTTGATCTTGTTACGTTCGTGTTGCAGCCATCTGTGGTAGGCTGCAACGTACGCGACGTGGCTGATGAAGCATTGGACGATCCTCATTAGGCTCTCCTCTTTCATGCCAGCCTCCCGGGAAGTGACTCGTTTGAGGAGTCGAATCGCGTTGGTTGCTTTTGCCGTGCGACGGGTGGTAGTTTCCCCGTTTCTTCTATGCTTTTGGATGACCATGCCTAGGATCCTTGTTTTGCCGACCTCGAGGATAATAATAATAATATTTGGGGTTTTACGTGCCAAAACCACTTTCTGATTATGAGGCACGCCGTAGTGGAGGAATCCGGAAATTTTGACCACCTGAGGTTCTTTAACGTGCACCTAAATCTAAGCACACGGGCGTTTTCGCATTTCGCCCCCATCGAAATGCGGCCGCCGTGGCCGGGATTCGATCCCGCGACCTCGTGCTCAGCAGCCGAACACCATAGCCACTGAGCAACCACGGCGGGTGACCTCGAGGATCGCGTTGCCGGATTTGATTGCGATTCTGATTTTTTCGCATTCGCGTTGTGTAGTCTTGCCTCTGCTGTATTTGGTAGCTGGAAGTATGAGAAGCTCCGATTTGCTCGGCCAACATCTCAGTCCGGCGCCTTCCAGCTGGTCTTTTATTGCGTCGACGGCGACTTGCAGCGCGCCCTCGATGTGAGCGTCGCTGCCACCGGTCACCCACAGCGTGATATCACCCGCATGGTGTGCCTGGCGTCTTCGATGTCCGCGAGCTTTTCGGCCACTACGATCATTACCAGGTTGAATAGAATCGGAGAAATGACCGATCCCTGCGGTGTGCTGGTGCTCCCGATCTTCATCTCTTGCGTCTGTATGTCGGCTGTGCGTAGCTCTGTGGTCCTGTCCTTGAGGAAGTCCTTGATGTAGTTGTAGGGTCTTTCGCCCAAGTAGAGCTTGGAGACTTGGGACAGAATCGCCGAGTGTTTCACCTTATCGAAAGCGCTCTGCAGGTCGAGCCCTGGGATTGCTTTGTTGTCGCGGACGCGGCCGCTATAGTCGACGATTTTGTATTTGGGCTGCAGCATCGCGTCTTATGTGTTTAGGAGCTGTCTGAAGCCGATCAGCGTGGCCGGTACAGCCCTTCTCGTTCCAAGTAGTCTTGCTACCTGTTGAGCAGGACGTGCTCTAGCACCATGACCACGCAGGACGTGAGCGAGATGGGCCGGAGGTTATCCGTGTCCGGCGGAAAAGAGCGAGATTATCTATGAACGTGTTCAAAAGAATATTCAGAATTCAGAATATTCTAAAGAATTCAAAGAATAGGACCCAAGATACAACTGCGGGGCACACCAGGGCTCGCGATATATTGTCTTGGTAAACTTCCTGATATACGAAATTTTACGTTGATACAAATAGTTCTCAAGGCGCAAACAAAGAGCGTCAGTGACACCATACATTTTTAACTCATGTGCTAGAATGTTATTATTGACCCAACTAAAAGCTTTTCAAAAATTACAGAAAACACCGTCTATCGGACCTCCGCCTAATTTATGGAACATCATTTAGAAAAGACACGAGATTGGTTTCTATAGGTCGTCAAGATATAAAGCCATGTTCATGCAGTGAAATGTGGGGACAAATGCTTTTCAGAAAGTTTTGGCGAATATAGAAAGCTGTAGCACCAGTCTGTAGTGGTCTATTTTCCCCGCTGTTACCTGCCTTAAGCGCGGGAACGACAACCTATATTTTGCACTTCTGGAAATAACTTTTGTCTAAAGATAACCTGAAAATGGCCACACGAGACTTCCAGAGCAAACACGCACACCCCTTTCTTTTCAATTAAAGCAGGCGCGCCACCAAATGATAAAGAAGTTTTCACCCTCAGTGACCGTATGACAGTCATCACATCTGATGACTTCACCGTAGTCTCGACAAAGTTCGTGCTATGTGTGAGCAAGCACGACCGTATCCGGACTGTCGCTTCATCGCCGTTTTATCTCCTCGCCAGGGCTCAGCTAATAGCATGCATTTGTGCCATTAGGCGAGGAGACCTGGAGGCCTGGAGGCCTACAGCCGGCGTAGCGCCTTGCGTTTTCCCCGTGGCCACTTGCTTGTTCACCCATTGCACGTTTCGGCGCAGTACACGAGCGCCCCGTCAAGTGGTTGTTTTTTTTTTCCTACAAACGCCGACTTCTATTGACGTGCGTAAAACAAGAACTACGTGAGACACACTGCTTAGAAAGGCGTTCATTAGGTGGTTTTTGCACAGGCTGTTACACTTTGCGTATCACACTTGCTGTTTTAAGCCATTTCTTGAAAAAGTTGGGTAATTAAATGTAAATAAATAAATATTTATCGCGAAAATAAAAAATAGCTTGAGTTACTTTAGGCTATTGCCAACAGTATACGTACGGTTTGACCCGCGTCCGAAGTGCCTTCATTTATTTACGCTTTGGCTCGAATTACGCGGCAGAACCTGTATATTAGGGAAGGTTAAGTACAGTAAATACCTTTTCATCCGGCCAGTCAACGCCCGGTCCATAGCGTCGTCTGTGTCGGCGTTCCACAGTTCATACGGATCTGATTTTATCATCTTGCTGAGGCCGCGCGTGATGACAAAACACCTTAGCTTGTTGCGGACTTTACCACGGGTCGCTTGCTTCGCTTATAGCAGCGAACAGCGGTGGTATTGCAACACAGCACGAAGACGAAAACAGCTGCTATGCAGGTAGCTGTGCTTCCTAGCCGGGCGTTTTGAGTTGCCATGCCGTTACTGCCATTACCGACGGCGCTTTGCAGCAAGTTTGCAACATATACCAGGCATTTACATCGTCCCCGATAATAAATATATTGGTACAGAGCCCTAGGTCAACAGAAAAGTTTGTACAATTACTGGTCACGAGAAGATTTGTAAGCAAGATCGAACTACAGTTTTTTAAGGAACATGAGCCGTTATTTTAATAAATACAGCAAATGATTTCACTTCTTCTTCTTCACCGATTTTGAAATATACAAATCAGTGCAACTCATTACCGCCAAAGTCAAAAGTGCCGCGTTGACATTCATATATGCCGCATGGTAAATTGGAGCCCTGTGATAACTTTCAAATTATTGAAAGTACACACCCATATAAAACGCGAGTAACATGGCTTGCACATTCGCGATTCCAGTGTTGGGAGCGCAAACCTGGACAACTGAGAGCACAGTACTCGACCCTCAGAAGCCAGACGTCCTGATTAACAAGATCACTAATCGGAAGAATGCAATCAGTGTACAAATTAGCAAGATCGAGGTATGACGCTTGCTAGTCGAATTAACAAAGCTTTTATTTGCACTAAGGACAACAACGAAACAAATGAAGCAAATGAGCATGTGCCATTAATTTACCGTGTTCCAATACGGACGCAAAACCTGTTACCCCAATTATTATCGGCAACAATAAAATTGAGAAGATATAGCAGGCACTGTTTAGAATTATTAGGAACCGTTGCGAGTGAATTCAGCTGGCCAGCAATAAGTCAGAGGGTATGCTAGAAGCGAAGTAAAAATATTGTAACAATCCAATCACAATGTAAAAATCCAACTACAATATTGAACCTTTCGCGTCATTAGATTTCAACTCAGGCGTTTGCAGTATGCACTTCAAGGTTGCAGCGGCCCCTCGCTTTGAAACTAACTACACTTCACAGCAATCAGAACACCACCACCAAAAGCTACCCTCAAGATACAGTAATCTTCATCTGTAGGGAAAATGACAAAATTTCGAGGGAATCAATTAATAAATTAAATTATGAGGTTTCACTTGCCAAAACCACGATCTGATTACGAGGCACGCCGTAGTGGGGCACTTCGGATCAATTTTCATAAGCTGGGGTTCTTTAACGTGCACCAAAATTTCAATACATGGGTGTTTTTGCATTTCACCCCCATCAAAAAGTGGCCACCGCGACCTCATGCTCAGCAGCGAAAAACTGAAGCCGATGGGCAACCTAGGCGGCTTGCGGCAAGCATTCATTTGTATTGCAGCGTTCATAAAAGCCATGTTTCACTTAGCCATCTGACGTGAAATCATTAGTGGTTCATATGAAAGAAATTGATTTGATTTTGTTCCAAGAAAATTTGCGATGTTGCAGTGTTCACTACAAATTATTTTCATGAATGCGCTGTTTCCTTAGCTTCTTTTGCTTTCGCGCGACAAAAGATGGATACAAGATCGATCCTCGAGGCCACACGTGGACAGCACTGCCTTTCTTCAAATCCGTTGCCTAAAGCAACATATAAAAAGAGTTGTTTCCTTCCTCCTTTGTCGACAGCAGTCTGCACTTGCAAGAGCCACTCAGCACAAGATGACTCAGCGTCGTCAAAACGTATTCTGTGACTGTTGTAGGACTTGGCCGCGAGAAGAAAAACTCCATATCCAAAAGGGGCCGTCTTCCGATGTCATTAGCACGAAGGACGCATGCTCTCTTTTATAAACAGTGATGAATTCATCGTGAAGGGTAGGATGGTCACGCGAGCTGTTATTTATCCTCACCGCTTGCAGTCGTCCTGGCGGTTTTCACTCGGATAACACTCTGCAGTGGAGATTAAGGAGAGATGACTGTGAAATTCATCTACTAGAACTGTCGTTGACTTTGCTAAGAAATAGCCTCTTCAGAAAACCTCAACGCTAAGACATCATGGGCTATAGAAGGAGACATGCTGCAAATACTACGGTCATGTGCCTATCATGAAACTTTCCAAGTTCCATGGCGGAACGTGCAGAAGTTTGTTGGGTCGTCCACAGATGAGATTGGAGTAACGACACTCATTAGAGAACGACTCAATGTTGAACGGATATGTTTGTAGCCAGTTAACTGCAATGTAGCCTCTTCACTGCTAAGATGTCTCTCGAACGACAAGTATTCTGTAACATATATGTATACAAAGTTTTAGGACTGATCAATAGCTGCAATTATCCTGAAAAATCTACCAACGGTGAAGCCAGTACATAAGGCGGACAGCTGGTCTAGTTGGAATATTTGCTGAGCACGAGGTCGCGGGATCCAATCCCGACCACGGCGGCCACATTTCGATGGGGGCGAATTGCAAAAACACCCATGTACTTAGATTTAGCTGCACGTTAAGGAACCCCAGGTGGCCGAAATTCCCGGAGTCTTCCACTACGGCATGCCTCATAATCAGAAAGTGGCTTTGGCACGTAAAACCCCATAATTTCATTTTTTCGAACGTCTCCATGACATACAGCATCACTTTACGGAGATTTTCATCTTTCAGATTTGTTGAAAAATGCTTTTTTTGAAACATTTTGAAAAAAAAGATTTTTTGAAGAAGAACCTACTGAAATAACAGCCCAATAACGCAATAACAGCACGAGCAGAACAAAGCAAAAAAGCTGGCTACCATCGATGACGGCACAAAGTGCAGCCTGCATTTGGAAGCACGCCACAGTACTTCAGCGGTCGTTAACGGCAACCCCTATTATGTGGGAAATGTTACATCGGCCCGACTGGTCGCAGCATTAAAGACAGACCACGAGAGCACCTGTTGTGCTCGTTCACCATGGAGGAACGAAAACATAGGAGGGAGAATTACGTCACTCAAGCAGCCTTCGCAAACGAATGCTCCATGAAACCACTGTGGTGGCCGAGATCAAGGAGCAAAAATTGAGATTTCCTGAGACGTTCCGAGTAGCTATGGCCAGTAGTTTTTATTCGGTACCCGCTTGTTCAGCTGTGCTGCTGTGGCTCTGCCTGCCAAACGGGAACACTAAAAGCAACCGCGCACTTTGACGTGCAATCACGTGTTGGGCCACCACTGGCCCACCAGATTTCGGCTTCAATTGAGTTGCGCTATGCACTCCTCTTGTACCTTTCCTCCATCTTGTTCACTCGGCTACGCCACCCGCCCTTGCGGTCGCTCGCCGCAGGAACAGGCTATGAAGAGTTGCGCTCTGAAAGCTTTGTGCCGTCATCGATCGTAGCCAGCTTTTTTGCTTTGTTCTGCTCGGGCTGTTATTGCGTTTGGACTGTTATTTCAGTAGTTGTTTTTTTTTCAAAAAATCTGAAAGAAGAAAATCTCCGTAAAGTGACGCTGTATGTCATCGAGACGTTCGAAGAGGCAGAATCCACAGCAGTTAGTATCGCACTG
Organism: Dermacentor variabilis; assembly: GCF_050947875.1. Lineage (NCBI taxonomy): Eukaryota > Metazoa > Arthropoda > Arachnida > Ixodida > Ixodidae > Dermacentor > Dermacentor variabilis. Next base: position 60,960,000 of record NC_134573.1, on the reverse strand, counting down.
AAAACTACCAAACACTGCACTGGTTAGTGATTTGTCCAGAGATGACATACTTTAATATGTTGTTTTACATCTTCTGCGTGAAAAAATTGGTATCGCCAGTCAACCCCTACAGCCTGTAGAGGAAAACGTTTATTTAAGTCAAATTACTCAGAAGCGAGCCTGACCATGAGAAGGAAACTTAGAGGAGAAAGATGAAGAACTTTATTTTCTCCAAATCTTAGAATTATGTGAATTACTGGGTTATTTCTTCTGCCAGGAATTGTGAGGTGGCCGTAAGCCCTTGACTTGACTGGAAATGGGCAGTGTTTTCTTGCGGCATCTACAAAACCGATTTCAATCATATTTGTGGAGCTGTAGAGCGATACACGTACATTGTTTTTCGTTTTTCCGGTGACCCCTCTTTCCCTTGATAACAACGGTTAAATTTATAGCTCGGCGCAAGGCTCGAGAGCGTGTGTGGGAACATGTTCAATTGGTTTGGCCTATTCCATCTGTTTCATCCTGTTTCCGGTGGTCGCTCTTTCACCAGCTAACAAGTGTTTGAGCTACACAGCTCGAACACTCAGCGCATGTGCAACCGCGTGTATCAGAAGATTCTCGATTGTTGTCTGTGTTGTCGCCAAACTATATAATCGTATTGCATTCACGACGCAAATGGTGTTGTACATTCTAGAAGGCACACGACTACCATCAGTTACATTGCAATTAAGGAAGAGTCACGTACACATACCCGACGCGTCCGACCTGTAGAACGATTGATGGCTGTGCTCGCATTCATAGTTTTGTTTTGAGTGTCACTTCTTTTTCTGCGCACAAGTAAGCTGAATAAACAGTCCATTTTTTGACTGGCAGTTCTTGCTATTGCCTGGTTCGCCACCACCAAACGTGAAAATATGCATGTATGTATGTACGTATGTATGTATGTACGTATGTATGTATGTATGTATGTATGTATGTATGTATGTATGTATGTATGTATGTATGTATGTATGTATGTATGTATGTATGTATGTATGTATGTATGTGTATGTGGTCGTGTATTTGATCACACACACGACGCGCTGTCTTCGAATCCCTTGTGCAAAAGAACACTTGTATCACCGGTGCATGGTAACCTCGGTTCCTTCGTCAACCAGTTCGCGGGAACCCTGGCAACAGAAAATAGACATGACGTTCACGTTGATGCCGTCACCCACGTACTCACAAGTTCCGAACTGCGCAGCCGTGTGACGTCGGTACGTTTGGGTATAACGGAACCGGCAGCGAATTGTTTTTTTCAGTGGGCGAGGTGGCAGCAACGTATACGCGATGCGGAACCGTCTTCTTTTCGCGCTTGTATGTTACCCTAAATATGCTTATTCCTTTCGCTGCGATAAGCGTTGCCTGTTTTTGTTTCCTCGCACATGAAACTACATTCTTGACCATTTTTCCTTATGTTCTCTTGTATTAAATAGCTTCACTGGCCTCCTCCTTATCGGGGATATTGAGTGAAATCCCGGCCCTCGCAAGACTGCTAACAGTGCGCGACCTGGAAGAAACCTGAACCCCGATTGAACGTATGCCGCTTCAACAAGTACTTCTAATCCTGATTTCACTGTAGTAAGCGCCAAATATTCTACTAAAGATATGTGTGAAAGACTGCTTGCTGGTCAGGAACAAATGTGCCTGATATTAGGTTATTCCGACAGTCTGTTGATTCACGTTTTGAGGCGCTGGTATCTTTTGTGAATGCCCTTCAGTCTGTTCTGTCGGTAGATAACTCTGCACAAATAAGGAATGAAATGCGTTATTTGGCTGAGAATGTTAACACTACCGTCTCAAGCATAATTGTCAAAAATAAGCGGCTTCAGAATAGCTTTACTGAAACAACTAATGAGCTTGTTTTGAGCATGGATGATTTGGAAAATCGGTCGCGTACAAATAACATCATCCTACAAGTTCTACGTGAATTATCTGAAGTACTAGACGAAAACAATGACGCCCTGCTCTCAAGGATCTCTTTGCGGTTCTCAGATATGCCTAAAATGCAGTGCCCACGCATTGTAAGATTGCGCAGAATCGGTGTCACTCACGGTGCACATCCTGTGATTATTAAGTTACTAGAGTTCATTAAAAAAATACAGGTACTCAGGAACTCACCCAAGCTCAAAGACACTCGCTGTATGCTATTAGGGAACACTTTTTGAACCGTGTACGCATAAACCATAAGCTTTGCGAGGCTACCACATGCGTTCGTAACGATGAGCTTTTTGTGCGGATATGCTTTGATCATACGTTTATCGGTAACGTATTTTATAAACGGGATCAATGTACTAACAAACTTGTCAGAGCGTTCAAGAGCACGTCAGGCGCCACCGTGCATAATTTCCCTCATATCACTAGGTTAAATTATCTTGCTTCACATAGTTACTGTCATCTTGAAAGTGTAAAAGCGCACAAAGACAAGAAACGAAGAGAGTGGACAGGATGAAGCACTTCGTCCTGTCCACTCTCGTAGTGCACAGTTATCCATTCTGTTATACTTCCCTACAAGTTCTTAACGTCAATGCCAGAAGCTTGCTTAACAAGCTTACTGACTTTTTTGCGCTCGTTACTTGTCCCTCTCTCATATTATAGGCGTCACAGAGACGTGGCTACACGATGACATACACGACAAAGAAATGGCACCACCTGTCTTTGACGTTGTTAGGATTGATAGGAAAAACAGTCGATGAGGTAGAACAGCCTTTTTACTGAAATCTGACCTACGAATTGTCTGTAATACAAGCTCCAATTGAACTAGAATCTGCTTGGTGTAAAGTATACCATGAGAAAAAATCTGTAATAGTCGGCGCCCTATATCGCCTTCACTGTTTATTTCATGACCTCTTATCTAGTCTGAATACGTTTTTACACGCGCGCAACGTACTCTCGTCATACATGCCGATCATGGGTGATTTAAATGCTCCGCATATATCATGGCCGTCATCAGCTCTCTCTGGTCATGAGGTTTGCTCATCGCGGGAGCTTCTGCAGCTGTCACAGTTGACTGGTCTTAAACAGATAGTAGAGCAGCGTACCAGAGGTGAAGCTCTTCAAGATCTAGTCTTTCTCAGCGAACGGCTCGTGGACAGCGGTTTCGAATGTGAAGTCACTGTAGGTATTTCGGATTATCGAGCAGTTTCAGTCTGTATTTCTGTTCCGGTAAAAAGCCACACATTTCGTACACCTCATTTCCAAACTTCGATAGTGCGGACGATGCTTCCATTATTGATACTCTAAGTGAAAATTTCAACAACTGTTTGAAAATGAGTGCTCACAATGATGTTAAAGATTGAGATCATTTTTCTAAAACCTCATTCTCGCATGTATTCATCGTTCTGTCTCGGTTAAAGGCAAGAAAGAAAAGTTGCCTAAACCGCGGATGATGAGAGATATTTTATACTTGTCACGACGTGTCAGTTTGCTTCGGTGCTCAAAGCTAAATGGGTATCCCGCTCAAGCTACAACGTTTAACTAAGTCAAGGAAGAACTTTGAGATTAATTTACATCGGCGAAAGATTTCTATTTTAGAGGAACATTGCCTCAGCTTCCTAAAGGCAATTCAAGAAATGTTGGCAATTCATCTTACCTTGTGGGACTTATAACGCCACTTTTGCAATTCATAAGGAGTCTACTAGTAACTTCGATAAAACCGCATCTCCCTTTAACTCAGATTTTTAGTCCGCTTTTACTCAAGATAACCTCGAGCTTCCTCTTTTATAATACTGTGACGAGCTCTATTATGATCCACGGCTGCCGCGCAGACAACGGTGTGCAAGAAAGAAGAGAACGACGTGAGCCAAGTTGCCTCGGGACCGATCAAAACGCGCCTATTAACCAGATTTATCTGGTTCTGCATTAAGCACCTCGTGTGTAACATTTGGTGGAGCTGTGCGGGAGAAGTCCCTCGACCTACAACGGAGCCATCAGCACAAGAACCACGCCGAAGCCGTCACCTCGCCGGACTTTCGCCGTCCCGCTCAGTCATGGCCACAGAGCAAAATACCCTCACCAGGAGTGCCTTGGCGAACCCAGTCCCTATCCAGCACTACCGAGAGCCACGCACGTTCTCGGCGAAGGTAGACGAAGATGTGAATGAGTGGCTAACCCATTATGAAAGGGTAAGCCAATACAATAACTGGAACGCTGCCACTCAGCTTAGGAACGTTGTTTTCTTCTTGGCCGGCTCGGCGTTGGTATGGTACAACAATCACGCAGAAATACTAACTACATGGACATGCTTCGTTGAGATCAAGAAGTGTTTCGGTGACTCGGGCGCAAAGAAGAAACGTGCGGAATTCACATTAGCCCAGAGAGCTCAGGTATCCGGCGAGACTTGCACTACCTATATAGAAAAAAATTTGAAGCTGTGCCGAACCGTCAACCCTCAAATGACAGAGGAAGATAAAGTTGGGCACGTCGTAAAAGGAATCGCGGAAGACATGTGCAACTTCCTCATTGGTAAAGAGAACTTCAACACTGTATCAGAACTGATACGGCACTGCCGTACATTCAAGGCGCTGAAGACTCGCCAAATTACACCAAAGTTTGGACGGCTGGCCAATGTAACGACCGTAGCAAGTGTTGATATGAGTCCTCCGCACCCAGATCTTTCGTCCGCCATCCGCCAGATAGTCCGCAACGAGGTCCAGTGGCATGATGAACAGGCCCATTATGCTGCGCCACGTTGTAGATCCTCCGTTTTCAGAGACATTCTTTGGGAATGTCTCTCCCTTCGGCTACTTGGGACCACTTGGTGAACGTCGCGGATCTTCACGGCTCCAGAGACGAAACGCATTACGGTACGACCGAACCACCACGCAATCATTCACCCCTTCAGCGTTTTGATCCGCGCCCACGCAACTTTCGTCCACGAAGACTAACCGCTACCTACGACTTTCAAGGAGAAGAGCCTCGTTGCCCACAACCGATGTCTTCGACAGAATACTTCAATCTGCATTCTGAAGTTCGCCCTTTGCCAGTGTGCTACTTCTGTGGGATGCCTGGCCATATAGCCAGGTACTGTAGCCGACGCCGAGCATCACACTACGGATCGTGATCGCCGACTATGCGATCTAGGGGTCGTACACTGCGCATTCAATGGCCAGGAGACTCCACTTCAGGAAGCCACTTCCGAGAGGACCGACGCACCGCCAAGGAAGCCTACTATGGAGAAGAAAGAACCCGGAACCCCTACCGCTCCCCTGCCTCCGACCGTACTCTGACGCTACCACCAGTCTTCCAAGCCTCCCGATCACCATCCCCTCGTGACCAATGGATGCGCGGGGCTGTGGGCGCTAAACTGTTCCACTGAAACGGCAATGCTACCTCAAGGCCTAAAGATTGCGACGTTTCAGGAAGACTCGCTCGTATCGGTGGCAGTACTTACAGGGCTACTCGATCGAGCAGCAACCAGTGACTCGAGCCCCGGGAGCTCGAAGATACACTCCATGATTGATAAATCACTCAGTGATCTATAGTATTCCTTAGAATATTGTTTATATTTATTGTTTATGTTATGAATACTAGACACTGATTTGAGCGCATCGCAGAGTCTGTTTTAGCGAATGCTGATTTCCTCTCCAATTTAAACGCCTCCCGGTGGGCCAGGTTTTGGTTGATTGGAAGGTAATTAGGTATACGTAGTGTCGTTAGTAAATTATTTGAATTATCTGAACAAAATGTTCGTCGACGTACAGGTATGTCTGATGTGTGTTATCAGCCAAACATTTATTCCTCGCTAGCAGTGTCGCGGATGATGGCTAGTATATTATGAATATTGCAGACTGTCAGTAGCCTTTCCATAACATGTCGCTTGAGTGTTTCCTTTTCAGTACTGTAATAAAACTGAGATACGTCAATATGGCAAGGTACCCATGCTTGTTTTTTCTCACTTCTTCTTCCTCTCCTCCCACTTTTCCCTTTCTTCTTCTCCTTTACACTGCCCCTCTTTTAAGCCTCACCCCTCCTGGGGTGATACGGAAGGACGTTGCTCTAATTATCCACCGTTCATATATCCAACAGTCCTGAGTCCTGAGTACGCCTTGCTGAGAACACCTGGAACGGACGAAGAATTTTTCCGTCGGTTCCTGGTAGTCTCTTTCGGACAAGAACAAAGTCGTTTAACTTTATCAGGTATATGTCCCCGATGCCTCTTGTCGAACTGGCGTTTCACCGCTTCGCAATACCTGCTTCGCGCCTCGGTGGTTTTGATTTGTTCAGTTAGCTGAAGTTTGTCGGAAATTCCAAGCTCCTGGTCGGTGGACAGTTCAGGCACTTCACCATACGCGGCAAAATGGAGGCTACATCCAAGGCTTGTGGCATGTGTCCGGTTATGATGTGCAAGGGCTGCTTCTAGGCAACACTTCCATCCTCCTCGGAAATTTGGGTACATGGACATAAACTGCTTTATCTCACGCATAACTCTCTCCGCCAATTCATTGGCTTGGGGGTGATACGGAGAGCAGCGCCGCAGCACAACCCCACCACTATCTGCCCACTGCGGAAACTTCTTGCTCATGTATGCGCGTCCGTTGTCAGAGACTACGGCTTTCACATTCGAAAACCTCGCTAGGTCAAGAAGCGCAACAACACTATTTGTATCTTCTTTTCCATGGCGTGCAGCAACCATTCGTCTGCATTAGTCGATTGCCACTAGAAGTGACTGTGTTTGGCGCACACCTTTTTCAACTCGGCAAAGTCCACATGCACTACTTCGAAAGGTGCGTCTGAGTGACGCGGTAATACGAGCTTGTCCGACCGTGGCCGGTACTTGGCCTTATTGACCTGGCACATGTGACATGACCGAACATATTTGTCTATATCTCTCTTCATATTCTTCCATGTGAACTTTCGTAGAAGTATATTATAGGTTCGCCAGAAACCCTTATGGCCGCCAGAGTCAGGGGTGTCATGGTACATGTGGAGCACTTTTGGAACGAGAGTCTCCGGCACCACGAACCTTCCATTGGCAAACTGTAGACTATCGGACCCTTCCCATAGTTTTGTAATGTTTAACACTTCATGTGTAACTTTGACCGGCAGTTTAGATAACGCATCTCCATCCGTCAACCTGCTGCCTGCCCCGGTGGATGACCTCAAAATCATATTGCTGCAGTTCCTTTACCCAGCGCGCCAGCTTTCCTCTTGGCTCCCACTGGCTGAGGAGATAGGTCAGAGCCTGATAGTCTGTACACAGTTTGAATTTTCTGCCGTCTATGTACAATCTAAGGTATCGCACTGCCATGAGGACGGCAAGGGCCTCCTTCTCCGTCGAAGAGTAGTTCAGCTGAGAAGTGGTAAAGGTGTAGTAATAGTACCCTACGACACGAAGTTGTCAATTTAATGGAGAACTGCAGTCCCTCTGATACAGCACTGCCCCTGTATCATAATGTGATGCGTCTGCGTTCATTTCGAACGGCAGGCTGAAGTCAGGTATAGTTAGTAATGGGTAAGACGAGATACGGTGCACTAGTTCTTAATAGACTACTTCACCATCATCGGAACAAACAAAAGGAGCATTTTTTTGCCAGCTCAGTCAGGCACTTTGCCATCTGTGCAAAATCATTGATGAAAGCCCTGAAGTGGCCTGCTAGTCCAAGAAAAACTCGCAGCAAATGAAGGTCATGCGGCTTCTTAAGTGTGGAAATCCGATGGACAGATTCTTGCTTGGTACTTTTGGTAGCATCATCGAACACTCTACCGGGAAAAAGGACCTTGGGCTGAAAGAAATCACTTATTTTTCATTTTTCTTCAGATCGACATTGCTGAGTACTTATAAGACCTTCGCCAGGTGTTAGGTGTGCTCCTGCTCATACCAAGAACACCACAATGATGTCATCAATCTAAACATTGCGAAAATTCCAATATATGATTTTAGAGCACTGTTCATCATCTTCTGGAACCATGCGGGTGAGTTCTTCCAGCCAAAACAAGCCTGTTATATTCGTATATGTCGAATGCTGTCACGAAGGCGGAAAACTTTTTAGTCTCCTCGGACAGTGGCACTTGCCAGAAGCCTTTGTACAGGTCCAAGCGAGAAAAGACCTTACTGCCCCCGCTTTCATTGACGATCTTGTCGATCAGTGGCATTGGAAAGGGAAATAAGTCATACCTTCCTGTAATCAGTACAGAGACGAAATGTGCCATCTCCTTTAGGAGCAATAGTGATCGCAGAAGCGAAGGTAGAGGTTGATGGGCGGATTACACCGGCGTCGGGCTTTTTCTGTATTTATTCCTTCAACCAATGCTTCTTATCTCACGACATATTGTAAGCCTTACGTTTCCCGACAGTCTTCTCGCGAAGTTCAAATGGTACTTCAAACTTTGATGTGGCCTTCGGATAGCCCCCGACGCATATTAGCTCTGGATACCGCTTGATAACGTCGGCTGCTGTAGTGGGATTCCGTTGATGTTCAGAAAGTGAAACCGCAGACGTTTGACGGTCATGTCGAGCAGTGACTTCCCGCTCCCAGTAGAGGTTAAGTCGCAGCTGTTTCATGACTGGGCGAGAGAAGAGCAGCTGATATTTTACTCCATTGAGTACGGGAGCCTTAGTTAAGGCGCTTTTTTCTTTATACGTGATCGACACTTCCGCCCACTCATTATACGTATGTTTCTTTCGGTCGTGACCATACACTGTCACAGGATAATCTTCCACGATGCTTAAGCCCGGAATTTCACTCTTATTTACAGCTCTTATTGAAGCTCCACTTTCTAGTAAAGCCTTGACGTCCATCCAATTTGCTTGCACAGAAATGTACACAAGCTTGGCATGATCGGTAACATGGTCCCGTGTTTACACCACAGTGTTTGAACTTCATTGGATGAAGTACTGTAGCCGTTAGAATACTCTCTGGATGCTGCAAATTGCATAAATATTTCATATTTGTAAGGAAGTCATCAACCGTATGTGGAGTTCGTAATTGTACCTCGTGCTGCATGCTCTTGGGCAATCCAATTATAATCAGAGGTACGAGCGACGAGTCCGATAACGTGGAGTCAGCAATATGTAGCCGCCTTCTCTTCTCAAAAAAGTATTCTACCAGAGTGCCGGAATTATATTTGAAGGCTATAGCGCTGTCCCAACTCTGGAGCTTATTCTCGGAGAAAGACGTCAAAAACTCTCTCCACTCAGCCCACGGCCGGTGCGCTCCTTTGGTGATTCTCAAGTCATGCAAGGTATTTACAATGCCTCCTAGGTACAAGCACGTATTCATAACCTTGTCAAGGTCATGTCGCCGATCATTTTGGTCCACGCGTACTTTTAAAAACTCAGCCAAGCTTGTGCGTTTGCAGGTGACGAACCTTCGTAAACATCCGGTTTTACCGGTTCCAACGACGATCTCCGAGGATGCTGGAGGACGTTTTTCGTGACGACCTCTAGTATTTCTTGCTGGTGTTCACTGTTTCTCTGCTCAAGTTCCATTATATGATGAAAAGAGTGTTGCGCTCTTTCATATATTCGCCCTTGTTCACTCATGCTGGTCGTACACGGTTACGTTGAACCGCCGATAGCAAAAGGTCGTTCGTGAGCGTTTTGAACAAGGGATCAGTGCTCACCCACAACAGCGAACCGTTCTTAGTGGAAAAGGCTTGCCCCGCTCGTGTGCCTCTTGCCGTCCGCGCAGGTTCCCGTAATGTCCAAACACATGGTCCTTGGTGAAGCGAAGAGGATGAGGTGCACAACAAAGGTTCCAATCCTGTTGACTGCGCCAAATTTGTAATAAAACTGACATACATCAATACGATAAGGTAGCCATCCTTGTTTTTTCTCACTTCTTCCTCTCCTCCCACCTTTCATCTTCTTCTTCTCCCTTACAAGTACAAATTGTCGTCTAACGAAAATTCATTAGACCAGTATAATGGCGCATGAGTAACTTAACTCTTGGGTTGCAGCGCTTAAAATGAATAAGGTTTCCGCTTAGTGTGCTTAAGCCATGTTCGCATATTACGAAAATTTCAACAATATAGAGGAGGTAGGCACTCGGTTTTAACGCGGATGATTTGAATAGTTCTTATTCTAACTGTCCCGTAAGGTTATTGGCATATGCCGGCATAAAAAAGATCCGTTGTTGGTATATAAAATGTGACAGTAGTAGAAAATATGAAATTCAAGTTATTTAAGTATAACGACTAGCTTTAGAAATGAGAATTAGACATCACGAGTGTGTGTTTGCGTGCTGTCTTTGAGTGATTACCAGGCCACTTCAATTCCTTCAGCTATAAATATAATCGTGTACAGGACACTAACATCCAAAGTTACAAGAATGGCCTCATATTAAAGGGAACTTGGGAAAATAATGGAATTATATTTCGAAGAAAGTTAGTTGTGTCCTGATTAAAAGAGGGAAAGCTGGTGGGCATGTGTGACAGGTGAAGATTGAGGAATTTGCTGAATTTTTTATACGCATGCTGTTTGACACAGTAGGACCATCTGTAATTTCTCTGGTAGGAATTTCTTTTTCTCGGTAACCTTAAGAATTTTCAGAAGAAGGTTGAAATGGCGAGTTTCTTATTTATTAGTTGTCGTGAAGGGGCGCTAGAAATGGCTGAATAATTCCCTGTATTCAAGGTTAATTACTCTACGTTGAATTACATTATACGAATCCAAATTTGGATCACATCTAGCTTCTGGTAAAGTGCGTCGTTTCTGTGTGGTTGGAAAGCGCTGGTTTTGCCTTTTTCAGCCGCTGAAATAACCATATTGCCGCCTATATCGGCGGGTTTTATTATAACGTCCTCTCTATCAACGAAATGTCTTAAGGTTTTTTGCTGTCTAGGAGGTAAGTTCTTGCATTTGCGACATTGTCTCGTTGTACCTAATATTTTCTAGCCGTCATCGTTACACACAACAGCCAAATATTTGCATGGAAAAATCATTGAAGCGTTCCACATTGTCGCCGCAGTCACCCAGCATACGTTTCATAGCACCAAACGTAGCAATACGTCGCCCACATATGGTTTTGAGCGTTGCTTCTGAGGGCATTGATGCTACTGCTTTGCTGAGATGTTGAACGAAACCCTGGTCCCTGTACTTCTGAGCCAGAACTGCTTCAGCAACTTATTGAAAGTCAGCAAGCTAAACGCAGTAACCTGGCCAATGTGATGAGTAGGCTAGAACCGACAGAAAAAACTCTCGCAAACTTTAGCGTGCGTGTGAACGAACTAGACAAAAAGGTGAATGAAATATCAGCAAAGACGCAAGAAATTGAACACCTACATGAAAGCATAGCTGTAGTCCAGGAAACACTGAAATCGCACAAAGCAGGGTTAATTTACCAAGAGGATAATAGTCGAAGGAGCAACTTTATTATGTTTGGCATTAGAAAAGACGAAAATGAGACTGAAGAAACATTGCGTGATAAGGTTATTGACGAAGCTTTTCACTATAAACTTGGGCTTACCTGTTCTTCAGTGGCGCGCATTCACAGGTTAGGTCGCCGAGTTGCGAATTCACCAATTCACCATCTCGTACTTTCAGGATTACCTTGAAGAACAGGACGTTTGGCGCAAGGTTGGAAACATAAAGGGAAGCGGCATGTCTGTCCAAAATGTCTATTCTGCTGAAACAGTCAAAAGGCTTAAATTACTTTGGCAGAGTGCCAAAAATGAAAGCGATATAATGGCAAGAAGGTTTCCCTTATTCACGACAAACTGCGAATTGATGACAGCTACTACGTGTGGGATGATGCATCGAGTACACGGCCGACAACACCTATCAGCAGAAGTGATAGTTCTGAAAGATAGCGGTTGCAGCACCGAGCACAAGAACTACGGCCGTTGTCTCTAAATGCCAGAAGTCTTAAGACTGAAACTAACGCCCTTGAACTACTACTCCTTTCCTGTGACCTGCACATTCTTGTTGTTTCAGAAACATGGTTACATGATCAAATAAGTAATGATGAAATTATTCCCCTTAGCTATCACGTCTTTAGAAGGGATCGTGTTTCAAGGGGTTGGGGTGCGGCAGTTATTGTAAGGTCGTTTGTCCAGGTGACTATTCTTGACCAAATTCTAGATCACGAAAGCCTGTTTTTAAATGTGTCTTGTTGGGGCTTGACCTTCCCATTATGCGCGGTTTATCGTGCTCCTGATTCTCAATTAACATTTCTTGAAAGCTTATATGATCCCTTGTTAACCAAGCATGATAACAATGCGATCATGACGGGGGTTTAAATCGACCAGGCTTGGACTGGATAAGTTTAGCTTACGGGAACTGTGCTACTGGTGATGTAATTATGGACACCATGTTAGCTTTAAACTTAAACCGAATTGTGCGTGACTGTACCGTAAAGATGCGGCATTAGATTAATTCCTTGTCAGTGAATTGTTCTCTAATGGCTCAGAATTGCCAGGTATTTCTCTGAGCCAGAAATACTAGGCTCAGAGTTGAGTCTGGTATTTCTGATCACCATTTGCTTCTTTTTTCTTGTCCTACTGATCGCGTTGAGAGTACTCGAATCCCATTATTTTAAGGTTACTCTTCCTTCATTCATAAAAACAGATCCATGCAAATTTTGGAGTTACCTTAGTCATCAAAAAGAGGTCATAAAGGAAATTAACAGTGATGATGCAAACCTCGTTACCGATGAGAATGAAATAGCTCAGCTCTTTAATGGATACTTTCAAACTGTTTTGGGGGCCTTTCAGATGGGGTTTCTGATGCACCAAAACGATCTATCGAATCTGCCGAGTTTCCCGTCTTTACCACAGAAGGCGATTTGTTTTTGCTTAGTAAAATAAGTATTCCAAAAGGTCATGGTCGTGACGGCATTCCAAGTGCTTTTTGAAAGCGGTATGCAGACCAGATCTCGGAGCATCTTGCTAAAATTTTCGCTTTATCTCTACAAACCAATGAGTTGCCTAAGGATTCGACGAAGGCTCGCGTTGTACCGATTCATAAAGAAGGGGACAAGTTACTCGGGACTAATTACCGACCGTTATCAATTATTTCTACATCCTGCAAACTCTTAGAGCACATTGTGGCCCGCTTTATAAAAGGTTTTCTAAGGGAAAAGGACATCCTATCACTTTTTCATAACGGATTCAGGAAGGACATGCCAACCACTACTCAACTAGATAAGACGGTTCATGACTTTGTCAGCGTACTGGATAACTCGAGATAGATCGATGTTCTTTTTCTGGATATGTTGAAAGCCTTTGACAAGATACCGCATTCAAAGCTTCCTTATAAATAGCAGTTGATTGGTCTTCCGCTTTATCTTGTAGAATGGGTCAGAGAATACTTATGTAGTAGAACGCAGTCTGTCGATGTGAATGGCGCGGTTTCTGAATTGCTTGGACGAAGTGTCTGTTACAGTAGTTTGTGGCCGCCTGGAACTGTTGCAGCGCCGTTTGTGGACCATGAGGAGACGCGTCTCCCATGGCGGGGGCGGGGTGTAGTGGGCCATCCTCATCATCCACTTCGCTCGATTGACTTCTACTTTCTCGGCTTGCGTCAGCAAGATGGTGGTCACGGCGTTTCTAAGCTTCATTTCCCTTGGTACCCGGAGATTCACCGAGTCGCTTCAAGCGCATTGCCTCTCCTGCGTTGGCCCGTCGCGTCCCTGGACTTTGTGGTGTCGGACGCACCTCGCTGCCCTGATGCATGCGACGTATGCGCTCAGCCTCTCTTGAGCGCCGCTTGCGTTCAGCGGCTGCCGCACGTCGCGTGTCGTGTTGGGAGACACTGGTTTGACGAAACGAGGCATCCTTCTCAAACGATGCCGCAAAGTAAACTGCGACCACCGCCGCCCAAGCAGACGGTCGCCATGCACGCCTCGCGACAGTGACGTCAGGCCACCTCAAGCGCCTGACGACAGGGAGGTCAGGGTGCACCATCGAACACACGGCCATAGACCCGTGGAACTCTCTGTAGCACCCGCATGCAGTCACGACTGGCAGTACTTCCCCGGGTGGCACGTAGAAACGTTTGTCGTGTGCCGGACGTGCGTGGAATCGCTTCGTGCCGGTACGATCCCCAACTTCTCCACTACTAACCGCTACGTTTACCTACCCAAGCCGGCACACATACCACCCCTGAACGCAGTAAGCGAGAGACTGGGGCCCTATAACGTAAAACTATTCCAATATGTTTCTATTCCAATCTCCTGACGTCAAATTTGCCTGACCACCAACGCAAGCACGGGGCGGTCACCCGCAGGGTTGTCTGAACAGACCAATCAAACGCTCCCCTCGTTCATAGGCGGTCACTTTTGTTTGCTTGAAAAATGAATAACATTGCCTACACTGAGCGGCTTGCCGTATCTAATTGGCTGACAAGAGGCGAGGAGAACGCTCAAGTGAAGAGGGATTCGATGGGGCCGAGCCACTGCACTTAAAGTCGATAACCGGATGAAGAGGGTGGTGCCGGCGTCTACGATTGGTCGGCTCTCCCTTTCTTAGCTTGCGGTGGCTCGTCGAAAATCGCGGCGGCGTGCAACGGAAGCTCAAGAATGACGCTAAAACGGATCCTCAGCAAAGAAGAGTTGGCAGAATGAGGGGGCAAACGTGCCGAAAGTGCTCGAAAACGTTACACGGCCACGCAAGAAGTATTATTATACGCAAATAGACCCATGTTCTCCGGCAGGTGTGTGTAGCCAGCGTCTGAGCAATCGGCGGCAGCCATCTTTTATTCCTTTCGGAACGGGGCAGCCTGCAGCTATTCCGAAGAAAATTCAGTTTTGTTCGGCATATTAATGCATCTTTATCGCGTACACGTCACGTTGACGCGGTGACTTCTTGCGGTTTTGTGACGTCGCGTGACAGGCAGGTGAAGTGGTTGCAGCCCGAAAACTTTTTACCAATAGCCGAAGGCTAATGGCGAAAAGGGGTCGAATAAGAAATAACTGTTTTTCTTTTTTCTGTCAAATCATGCATAATCAATGTGTACACATCATATCAGATGGGGAGGTATCGTGGTTTTGTGACGTCGCGTGACAGACCGGTGAAGTGGGGGTGGTCGAAAAAAGTTTTTGACCAATCGTGGAGGGTTGATAGCAGAATTGGAATAGAAAAGTTTGGAATAGTTTTACGTTATAGCGCCCCCGATCTTCCGCCGCATCCCGTTTATGGAGATCCGGCGGTTGCTGTACCACACGTCGGGGTTGAAATGATGGACTGAGAAGACATCCAAACAATAGACATAGGCGTAAACGAGGTTGTAGGTATTTAATAAATAAACAAACATTCATATAACAGTGTACGAGTTGTGTGCCTCCATGGTGTTTCCAACGCAACAAATCGCCATTTGCAGTGGTGTCAGGCTCCCTCAGTTCCACACTTTAGTCTCGACAAAGTGTCTTCCGTTTTTGTTACGCGAAGGACGAGTCGGCAAGACGAGCAACTATTTACAGGTTATATTTACAACAGCGGTTGCAGCGCTGACCGGTTAGATTCAAAGCGCGAGCACAGCTCGTTCTTCCTCCTCTTTTTTCGTGTGATGTCGCCCGCGCGCATCGTTCAAACAGTCAAATATCACAGGCGTGTACCATAATGCCCCTGCGGCAGAGGCGACGTCCCGGAGCGTCTAAATGTCACCACTGGGAGGGTGATACTGCTTCAGTCGTGTGGTCCACAATATCGCTTGACTGGGAAGCAGATGGGGCGTCAGGGGCGATCTCGTAGGTGCCGGGAGTAACGGCACGAAGCACTCGGTATGGGCCAGTGTAACGAGACAGCAGTTTGTCTGATAGGCCGACCTGACGTGATGGAGACCATAGAAGCACCAAAGAACCAGGTGGGAAGTGCACGTCTCGGTGTCGCCGGTCGTACAAACGCCTTTGACTCTCTTGTGATTTCAGAATGCGGTCACGGGCGATTTCCCTTCGGTGGGCACAGCGGGCGATGGCGTCAAGTGCATGTTCACTGGTCGGTGTCGCGTGAACAGGGAGGGTTGTATCAAGGGGCCGCGCTGGTTCTCGGCTGAACAGAAGGAAAAATGGGGAATAAGGGGCGGTGTCGTGGCGCGAGGAATTATAAGCAAAGGTGACAAACGGTAGAGCGAGGTCACAATCAGTGTAGTCTGAAGTGACATATTTCGCGAGCATGTCTATGAGAGTGCGATTGAGACACTCCGTGAGGCCGTTTGTTTGCGGATGGTATGACATGGATAGCTCGTGCCTCGTGGCACAGGACGGCAGGATGTCCGCCATAACATTTCATAGGAAGGTCCGGCAACGGTCTGTGAGAAGTTGTCGCGGAGCTTCATGTAATAAAATCACGTCGCGTAGAATAAAATCGGCAACATCTGTGGTGCAGCTTGTACGAAGCGCTCGGGTGATGGCATAGCGTGTGGCGTAATTCGTGGGCACAGTGATCCACAGATAGAAAGAGCAAAAGGGTCAAGTAAGCCCCAACCAACCCGAAAAAATGGTTCCGGGGAAATGTCGAGTGGTTGAAGGTACCCAGCAGGGAGCGTCGATGGTGTCTTGCGTCGCTGGCATTTCTCAGACGCAGCTACGTATCTTCGAACGGAGCGAGCAAGTCCTGGCCAAAAGAAGCGTCCGCGGATCCGGTCGTAGGTACGTGACACACCCAGGTGACGGGCAGTGGGCAGGTCGTGATGTTCGTGGAGAACAGCCGAGCAAAGCTGTCTAGGGATCACAAGGAGTAATGCAGGGCCGTCGGAGTGAACATTGTGACGGTAGAGTACGCCATCTTGAAGTGTGAATAAGCGAAAGGAACTGTCGGCAAGTGACGATTACAGGCGATGGAGCAGTGGAAAAACAGAGAGAACACAGGTGTCGGAGCGAGTATCTGACGTAGAGGTCGCGTCTTCAACTGGGTAGCGAGAGAGGCAATCTGCGTCCTGGTGTTGGCGTCCCGACTTGTAAGTCACTCTGTACGGATATTCTTGTAGTCGGAGGGCCCAAAGTACGAGCCGGCCAATAGGATACTTGAGCGACAAAAGGCAACAGAGCGCATGATGGTCTGTGATCAGTGAGAAGGGCTTGCCAAGGAAGTATAGGCGGAACTTTGAAACAGCCCAGACGAGAGCAAGACATTCGTACTCGGTAAACGAATAGTTTCACTTTTGCAGCCATCAGGAGCCGGCTAGCGTTGCCTATAACGCGGTCATGTCCGTGTTGACGTTGCGATAAGACGACGCCGATCCCATAACCACTGCCATCGGTTCGGATCTCTGTATGTGCGGACGGGTCAAAGTTGGCCTAGACCGGTGGAATGGTGAGAATCGTGATAAGGCGTGAAAATGTGGCAGCCTGAGGGAAACCCCACGCGAAAGGCACGTCTTTCTTCAGAAGTTCAGTGCGTGGTCAAGCGATTGCTGCGAAATCTTTCAAGAACCGTCGAAAATAAAAACGGAGCCCCACAAAACTCTGGACGCCTTCGACATACTGAGGTACAAGAAAAGCCGTTACTGCTCGAACCTTCTGCGGATCAGGTTGCACTCCGGAAGCGTCGACGAGATGGCCTAGCTCTGTAATCTATCGGCGCCCGAAGTGGTACTTCGAAGAGTTTAATTGAAGCCCAGCCTTGCCGAAGGCTTCAAGGATACCTGCGACGCGCTCAATGTGCGTCTCAAATATAGGATAAAACACAAGGAACTCGTCGAGGTAACAAAGGCAAGTTGACCATTTGAAACCTTGAAGCA
This sequence comes from Dermacentor variabilis, assembly GCF_050947875.1. Classification (NCBI taxonomy): domain Eukaryota; kingdom Metazoa; phylum Arthropoda; class Arachnida; order Ixodida; family Ixodidae; genus Dermacentor; species Dermacentor variabilis. Next base: position 60,942,365 of record NC_134573.1, on the reverse strand, counting down.
GAGTCGATCATCCGTTCGAACGCGGCGGGGGAATTGCATAAACCGAGCAGCATAACCTTGAATTGGTAGAGGCCCTCTGGAGTGGCGAAAGCGGTCTTTCTTAGTAGTGCTCATCGACGGAAATCTGCCAATAACCAGATCGAAGGTCGATGGACGCAAAGTATTTCGCATCGTGAAGACAATCCAGAGTGTCGTGGATACGTGGTAAAGGGTAAGCCTCCTTTTTAGTAATTTGGTTCAGGTGGCGGTTATCAACGCAGAAATGCCACAAGCCATCCTTCTTTTTAACGAGCATGAACGGCGACGCCCAAGGACTCGACGAGGGCTCAACAATACCTCTGCCGAGCATCGTCTTACATCCTGCTGAATAACTTCCCGCTCTGCCGTGGACACTTCGTCTATCCCGGCGGACGTGCATTTTGGAACGTTACCTACCGCCTTTTTCCAGTTAAGATTCTAAGCTGTTTCCTAATATACTATCCTGTATTGCTCCCTCATTTGGGGCGATTACCCTATCGTCTTTCCTAAATGACTCCGCTATAACTGAACCAATGTAGTCAACAGCTTCATCTCCCTCTAAACCATTTCCCTCGGCATCGTGAATCTGTTCCTGCTTTCTGTGATTCGCTTTACCCAGCCAGTTTATATGGTTCCAGAATTTTCATGACTCCCCTTTAGTTTTATCGCGAGCTTCAGCCAGCCAGCGATCAGAGGACTGCTTTATTTTAGAATGGACAAGGACCTGCACTTGTTGTTTCTTTTGTCGATAGGATTCCCATTTTCGGACTATTTCCTCTTCAGATAACTGCGCCCTCTTTGCTTCTCTGTGTTCCCGTGATGCCAGCCGTCGTTGTCCGATGGCTGCTCTAATTTCCTCATTCCACTAACTTCGTGGCTTTCTCTTTCCTCTCCAGCGGTTTACTCCTTTTACTTCTTTTATTTTTGTACTAATGAGTACTTCTAACTGATTATAATCCCACCTTTCCATGGGATCTTTCTCTATTGCTTCCTCTATCGGCCGCTATTTGCGCTATTTGTTCGTCATTTTATTTTGCGTACTCTTTTTGACTTCCCCGAATTTCGCTATTGAGCAAGGCTCCCAAGTGTTGACCAATACGCTTATGATCACTTCCGAGGCTGTAGCTCCCCTCTTCGTCTATTTCCATTATTGCGACCTTGCTGTACATCCCCTGCTACATTAAGCAGTAGTGAATGGTCGTTTGTCTGTTACGGGATTCCCACGTGATTGTCCCTCACACTTTGTTTCTCTATTTACTATAACTAGTTTGTGTCGCTCACAGAAGTATAGCACTAACTTCCCGTTACAATCTGTTTATCCATCCAGGTCCTCGATGTGGCCATTCATATCTCCCAGCAGACAAATATGTTCAAGGAGCCGTGCAAGGCCATCTTGGCATTCCCTTCAGAAACTGCTCTCCTGTGACTCAATTTGAAAAATGCGTCATGATCTCCAAACACTGCAAAAAGCTTACCCCTGACATCATAGAGCGGCTGGGTGACTTTTGCATCAGCATGCCATCTATTGTCCTAACCAAAAACAAAAAAAAGTATCTGGCTGTGATGCGATAGGGGTTCATGAGAAGTGTGAAATCTTACACATGTGTTTTTAAATGTTTTCTTATTTCTAAAAACAGTGTCTGTGTTATGTTCTTTTTTCTGTCCTCGTCTTTCGTGCTGTGCAAACATGTCTATACCCTCTTTTTTTCTTTATTACCGACATGGCAACATACAAAACAAGACATTTTAACAATACACAACAGTCACGACAAAATCTGTGCCATTTGTTGGCGGTCACAGGGCTAAAAACGCTTGAAATTCACTAGCTCAGTCATCACACTGAGCCATGTTGGTTTTTCTTTTTGCAAATTATACATTTCCTTAATATGACAAATGCTTTCAATGAAGTATTCTCTAACAGGCCGGGCGTTTACTTCGGCATGTCTCACGGCCATTCTAGTTTTCCATAAACTATGTAAGGACACCAGCATGAACATGTCATAGGGTACTTTGTCTTCATTTAGAGTAGGCAAGAAACGAATCCCATATGGTGTAATCGGCAAGTCCTTCTTTAGTGTTCTCTGTAAGTTGTCCCAATGGAACACAGCATCCCAGCAGTCAAGAAAAAATGGCCAGGCTTAGCGTGGTTAAGCCAAGAATGCGTAGCATATTGCGCGAGTTGGGGCCCAGCGTTTCCTCCGGCTGTCGTGACGTCACGTCACGTGGTTGCACTAAAGGTCAATGGTGGCTGCCCGGCCGCGCCCAAGGGCTGAACTGAGTGATTGCAATATGCAACGCATAAAAAAAATTGGAGGACGCTTAAGCTTCGCCTTCAAGAGTGGAACGCGACAGCGTTCCCGTCGACCCGCCAAGGGGTGTAAGACAATGGGCTATACACCAGAACACCGTGAATTCAAAGCGCGCCGCCATATTGATGAGTGCCGGTCGCGCCATCTATCCCAAGCGCCGCGAAGTAGCAGGCCTGGGCTGCCACGCCGGGAGATGCGACCCGGCGCAAAAGCGAAACTTGGGCTTTTTAGCTGGGCGGAAGGCGTGTTTCGCGTTTTTTCTAACCTGTCATTTTCGCTGTCTCGATCCAATCAAACTTCAAAACCTCATGCAAGTCCGCAATGGCCATAATGGGTACTGTGCAGACTGCAGAAGCGAATACATCGGGCAAGTACGCTATTACGTTTGTACAAACCGCGCGCTATATGCTAGAACACGTGTGAGCTGTAATATCTCCGCATTTTTGGCACGTAACCTGTGAAGGAATATACAGCACTGTGTTGGTGCCATATCTTATTAAAGCACGCAGACCATTGTCCTCTGCACTTTCAGTTTGGTCTTGTTTGTCATGGTCACTAGTGGTTTGGCCGCATTTGGCAACCAACTGGCGAGGTCGTTTGACTGGGCTTATAGCCTGCCTGATTAGCAGACGCCTGCCCTTCACCACCTGCACATAGAAAACAAAATATATATTATAGTAAGAAGGGCTGTAGTTCTTTCCCATGCGATCACTGTTGCGAAGATTTAAAGTCCTCTTAAAATGAAATAGAAAATACACCAGGCCAATTGTATCGTGCAATTTATCGTACAACGTTCAGAGCACAAGCCTACAGCACTCGAACAAGCAGCATATATGATGCTAAACCTGCACTCATCGGAAAATGAGGAACTACAGTAGTTATAATGTTAAACTACGTGTTCAGTCAAAGCCCCTATAATAGGGTGAGCATGGCAGCTGCAGGTGTTGTACAGTTGTTGCACAAACCATGACAGGGCACATAAAATTACCATACCTACTTAAAGCTGCATCATCAGGGACCCCTTTGGTACAAGACAACAACCGCACCTGCATTCCAAGAAATTAGCCCCACCAACTGCAGCTACCTGGTATGAGACCTGTTTCGCTTGTGCGAAGCCATGTCGGATTGTTGGCGCTCCCTTAGGAAAAAACTGGCGAGAACGAGCAAAATTTTGTTACAAAATACAACAATACACCTTATTTTCCTCGCTATAAGAACGGAAAAATCTTGCGCTTTGCCCCACATAACAGCCCGCACGCAGTTTAGAGCTCAGGAGGCTCATACGAATTCGTTACGAATGACATCTGCAACGCCAGCTCGTAAAGACAGTCCCGCTGCAAGAACACCTTCGGCGACGAGCAGTCGTCGTTTACGTTTTTGTGGACGCGTGCTACGTGACGAGCAGACTTCATTTTACTTTCATAGCAATAACGCTCACCAGCAGGGCAACATTCTATTGCTTACAACTTGTCGTTCACGCTTAATGGTCATGCCGTGCACCAGCTGCAAGTATCGCTAACCGCAAATTCGACTGTTCCGCTTAACTGTCGAGTGCTCTGCATTACTGAAAACACGAAAAGGCTTGCCTTTGTGTAGTAGCCAAGGCGAAGCACCGGCACGGGATTCTTCTCTTTAGGCTTGTTGTTCAGATAGTGCTCGGAGCAAACCTGCGTGTTGCACATATTACGTTCGTAGGGCGCGAAGTTGAACGTGGCACCAAAATATACACAGATCGAATAGTCACTCGTGTATTTTCACTGGGTTGGTAGTTCTTCCTATTCACTGCAGCTATCCACCGGTACCGCAGCTTGGCATTCTTCGTTGCGGATGGAAATCGGTGCAGGCTGAAAACACCGCACCGGCATGATTCCCTACGTGTGTTGTGCTCTTCGCAAACAGCGCTAAGCAGCCTGCGCCTTTTGCGCTGGTTGTTTTGGCATCCAAACACGACGCAATGATGCCCAGATGACTTCTTGTACTTTGGATTCGCGTGAACGGGCATATTTCCGCACTTTAGAGTCCTAGAGCTAACGCTTGCCATGTCTACCGGTCGCCGGCGAACACACTTTCGCAGCCCAGGACAAAATGGCGCCGTTCGACCGGGCAACCCGGGTGCGAGAGTATGCGTTCGGTTAGTCTGGGTGCGAGGCTATCGTGTTCTGGTCTATACGGCGCAGCGACTACGCGCCCCGCATCGGACGCGGTGAGCGTCGAGCAAGGCAGCGTTCGGCGCGACAACGAAATGTGCGCCTGAGCAAGCGACGCACGCCTGAGCCTTAGAAACAGCTCGTTTCTAAGGCAACACCGCGTTCACTAGAGGCGCTTTTGTACCGCTTTGAAGCATCGAAGTCGTGGCTCAAATATTATGTGTGTACGCACCAACAAAAGTGAATGACCGGCTAAGTTTCTTTCAAGAAATATCGCACTATCTGGAAACAGACAGATGTTTGATAGTGTTAGGAGATTTCAATTGCGTTTTGAGCTCGGACGATCGTTCGAGTGATGGATACTGGGCTGATAAGAGCGCTGTCTTTCTGAGGGAGGCCATTGGAAGAGCTCTGTTGGAAGACATTGCACATTACGAGAAAGGAAGCAATAATCGGCATTATACTCATTTTCAACGCAATAGCCATGCAAGGTTAGACAGAGCTTATCTTTCGCAAGAAATCGCCACAATGTGTGATGACTACAAGGTGCTGAACATAGCATTTAGCGACCATTGTTTAGTAGCCTTCACGATAGGGAAAAAGATCACCGCAAAACCTGGAATGAAATGGGAAACATGGAAATTAAACGCGAAACTGTTAAAGGACGACCAATTTCTAGAAAGTGTACGCACAGAAATTGCCAAAGCATATAATGACTGTGAGAAAGGATGGGGTGAGCGATGGGAGCGATTTAAAGAAGTCGTAAAAATGAATGCCATAGAGCGAGCAGTAGAAATACGTTTTGAAGAGCGCCAAGAGGAAAATAACCTTAAAAAAATGCTTCAGGAATTTGTGGATGCCGAAACTGCAACGCCAGGCACCTTTATGGAAGAAATAAGGGAAACAAAGAATAAAATTGAGGCTATCGACACGGAAAAATACCGTTGCGCACTTATTCGCGCTCGAATCGGAAAGATCTTGGCTGATGAAATGCCAACAAAGCGTGCATTGGGAACTGAGAAAAAGTATGCGAGGAGAAGCGAAATAGTTGAGATTGAATACAAAGGGAAAATATCTAGAGATGCCGAAGAAATCAGTTATGCGTTTACGGAATATCACAGGGAGCTCTTCAAGTGTAGAATACCGAACAAGGCTGGGTATGATAGCCATTTTCTAACCACTCTACCTTGGTTAGACGCCGAAGAAACAGATAGATTAACAGAAGATATCACAGCAAAGGAAATCGAAATGGCCATTGAAGACCTCAACCCTGGAAAATCGCCAGGACCTGATGGCCTAACAGCAGTTTTTTACAAAGCCTTTTGCTCGAAGATGGCCATCTTATTAGAGCGTGTTATTATGGAGGCGTATCAAAAAAGGTCGTTTGCCACCGTCCTTTAAAAGGGCGTATACAGTCTTGATACCAAAAAGCGATGAAGCAAATGAACTTAACAAAGTAACAGGCTACAGGCCAATTACGCTGACAAACGTAGATTATAAAGTTTTAATGAAGATATTTGCGCGGAGACTACAAGGGGTTATTGGTGCTTTAGTAGGACCGCATCAGACCTGCGGGATAAGAGGGAGGTCTATATTTACTAATATCCATGTGGCTCGCAGCATTCTTGAAACTTGTGATGCAGATTTTAGGTAAGTCGCTATGTTACAAATTGATCTAGAAAAGGCGTTTGACAGAGTATGTCACAATCTCCTGTTTACAATTCTTGGTTATGTCGGTGTTGGATCACGGATAACAGAGGGAGTTAAAATGGCATACAATAATTGTACCACTAACCTCATTGTCAACCATAAGCTAACTGAAAGGATTGAAGTGCGTTCCTCTGTTCGTCAGGGGTGCCCCCTGTCACCTCTTTTGTTCGCAATATATCTAGAGGCTCGCTGTAAAAGAATTATTGATAGTCCGGATGTGCGAGGATTAAGCCTAGAAGGATGTGAGGTACGTTTATTCGCTTACGCTGATGATGTTGTTGTTTTCTGTGACGATAAGGAGAGTGCTCGAGCCACCATGACAATTATGCGTGAGTTTTGTGACACGACGGACAGCAATATAAACCTGAATAAGTGTGTCGGCTTGTGGCACGGCCGGTCGCAAACAACGCCGCGTGTTTTTGAAGGTATGCAGTGGAAGCTCACGCCTGGGATTTATCTTGGTGTACCATTAGGCACGCATCGAGACACTAAAGACTTATGGAATGGCAAAGTGCAGGAATTAAAAGCTCAAACTGATAAGTGGGCCGGACGTGACCTCTCTATATTTGCACGTGCGGCTATCTGCAGAATCTTCTTGGTGAGCAAGCTGTGGTATCTCATGCAAGTCTTGAGCTGTTCCCGATTCAACTTCAAGAAATTCCATAGAGTATTTGCTGCTTTTGTGTGGCAGTCTGAATATGAAAGAACAAGGAGGAACAACTTGTTTCGCAAGTTGGGTCAGGGGTGCTTGTCATTACCAAATTTATACTTAAAGCAACTGATTTCTAGATTTTTGTTTTTACGGGACACGACAAATCCTTTCTTGCGAACAGTTATTCAAGTCCGATTGAGCAATGTCTTACCTAACTTTGTTGTCTCGATGAGGGAGGGTGGGTGTTACGCAACGAGTAAATTTTTACGTGAGGTGGTCGTAGCATTTAGATTTTTAAACCACCACTTTTCCATAGAATATTTGGCTACAGTCAGTTGTAAGCGGATAAGCTCGGATTTAATAGATATTATGTTCCCAGAACCATTATATCGATTAATGTACCGCGAAGGCCAAGGGAAAGATGTCCTAAAACGTGTGAAACGAATTATTGTACCAGGGGGAGTGAAAACATTCTTTTTTAAACTACATACTAATACTTTGCCTGTAAAAACATGGCTAGAGGAAAGAGGGGACTATTTGCCATGGGGGACTAACTGTTTGATTTGCAAGAAACCAGAAACTATAGAACACGTTTTTCTGGACTGTTGGAGAGCGGTCTTCTTTTGGGATATTATGCAAAGAACTATTAAAAAGAATTGCCGTTAACAGCGCATGGTGTCCGTTACCTATCCACAGTGCAAGACAGTATACCTTATGACATGTTCTTTCTTCTCGGCCTTCACAGTATCTGGAGAAACCGCATGGCTGTAAGGAATTGTGATATAAATGTCAGAACAGTAAACTCGTATTTTGCTGAAAATATCAGTAAACTACGTGAAGTGTTTCAGAAGTTAGCATATGACAATGATCTGTTGTCATTGATGGATGCCCTTGCCAAAATGAAAATTTTGTAATCTCAACCGCAAGCTTTAAGCGCAGCGGAGGGAAAGTGAATATTGTCAGATGGTGGGAGCAATGTGTATTCATGTATTTGTTGATTGTCTGGAAATAAAGAAAAAAAATCGAACTCGTGGCTCAGTGGTAACGTCTCCGTCTCACACTCCAGGGACCCTTGTTCGTTTCCCACCCAGCCCATCTTAGAAGTTGCTTTTTATTTATCAAGTGCCTGCCGTGATTTATCGCTCACGGTCAACGCCGCCGACGCCGACACCGACGCCGACGACACCGGCTTTTCTGCGACACGAGCTCCTTAACGCTATCGCGTTAAAATAGAAGCAACTTAATAACAAACATAGCAAACTTAAAAGAGAATAGACCCACATATGAGACGCGCAGCAATGAACAATGGCTCATACCCTCAATGGTGGCTTGCCTGGCCGCGCCCAAGAGCTGAACTGAGTGATTGCAATATGCAACGCATAAAATGTGTTCTACTGTTTCGGGTTTTCGGCATAGTAAACAGTTGACGCTCCAAGGCAGGGAAAGTCCTTTTTCATCCAGCCACGGTTTCACAGATAAAGTATTGGTGTGGAGCTGGAAAAAGAAGGACTCTACCAACGGGCGTACTGGCATTCGTTTTACTCTTTTTAGTACGTCCTTTTCAGGTCCAATGAAGAACATCGAGCGATACAATGGCACGGGCAACATTGTGTCTACCAGGTCCTTATATAAGCGCTTTCGTGGTACCATACTTAAGTATTCCATGGAAAACCGAACCTTTAACAGCTGAAAAGCCAAGACTACCTCTTTCAGAAAACCACGCGCTCTGCCTTGACTGCACCGATGTGATGACACAATAAACTCTGGTATAGCTTCGCTATACCCTCTTGCTCCGCTTTCTTCCTTGCGCTTTCTTCGCTATGGCCGTCTTTCATTCCCCGCTGCACTCCGCGTTCGCTCTTTCATCCTTAGCTGTGGGCGTTCACTCGGTTACACCGAAGACGCCAAGGGATGCCGAAAATAGTGCGAGAAGGTGGTGAAAATACTCAGCCTTTTCGAAAAAAAATTAGCTCGATATAAACTGCCGTATGTATTGGCCACTTTGTTTAACGCTTGGGTTGTCCAGTGGCCTCAAAGAAAAAAAACATGAGCTTTTCAAAGCGAAGCTTTCCTTGCCTTTCCTCCTGACTTTCCGGGCGCTGCTGCTGCGGTATTGCTCGCTCACGCTGCTGCGTTTATTTCCACATTGCGTCATCACGATACGTACGCAGCACGCAAGTCCTTTGCGCGTTCCCGCTTCGTCGAACTATATTTGGGCCTTTAAGAGACTCTACTTTTGATACGGATGAAATACACGAATCATATCGAGAACAATAAAAACCGAGTACTTACTTTCTGAGGCTGGCACGGTCATTTGCGACGAACTACACCAAAAGCAGGTCGAGCCTTTCGCGCAAACAGCCCACACTGAACGCTTTATCAAAAACAAATTTCCTGTTTTTGCTATGCATTCCCACCGTGCAGGTTCCGGGAATAGCTTCTCCGCGTTCACTTCAAGCAGCAAAGCCAAATCGTAGGCCATTCAAAAGTACAGCCTTCGGCTGGCCACCTTTGACGCTGCCATTTTGGGAAACTCTTTTGTCTCACGCTCTCCCGAACAAACAAGAACCACGAGCGCAGCACGCAAGGCTCCCAACTTACGCCCGCAAGAATCTGATGCGTGCGTACGCAGCGTCCGCGTACGCATCACGCACCGTTCCTGTTGCGTTCTGCACATGCGCACTTTGCAGAACGTAGCGATCTTACGTACGCAACGGCGTTGCGTACGCTACGTACGCAGTACTACAACTGTCTACTATCAGACGGCGCTCGTCTCCGCGCATCCTGGCCGGCACCGCCGCGGCAGCGTTTCCCACTATAAGTACGGCAGGTGCAGTGCTTGCGTTCCTATGCGACAAAAATGCAAGTGCTGGGCTGTGGTGGTCGCTTGCGGGGCTTTGATTGTGTAAACATTGCAATCGTACAGAGCGCTAAGAGAGTGCTTGGAGCATGCGTTTCACCAACATGCGGCCTACTTATTCAGAAGGAGCGTGAAAACACGCACCACCAAAACGGCTCGAAAGCGTGCCCTCCGCGTCCAGGACATCCAGGCCTGAAAGAAGCATCGCGCGGAATTGAAGGGTTTTCGTTACGCAGCGAAAAGTGGAGCAGACCGCGAATGTTTGTATGCAATGTATACATACCATTCTAATAATTGAATTACGTACAGCACCATAATTCAATTGCAAAATATAAAGCAATGATAATGCTCTACCCTCTCAGAGATTGTGAACGATGACGCACAACAACACCTCACGCAAACACGTCTCCCTGTGTGTTCTGTGGCCTACAGAGAAAAACTGCAGTGGTGCATGCTAGGTAACGTTTAACATCATCTCACCACTCTCGTATTGGAATAAAGGCTGAAGTAATTACACATTCGCCGCAAACATCACCACTAATTACCGTGAATCAAAGCAAACGGCATACAAAGTTTCGCTTACATCGATTCCTACAATGCGTGGGATCCGCAATTTTTGTCATGCTATTGGAGCCGCTGCAGACAAATATGTGAGGAAGGCAAGAAAGGCACCAGGCGATGCTTCCACCAGTAAGTGAGGAGCGTAGGTGACGTCACCCAGAAATTGCTTCCCTGTAACACCACAAGATGGTTTTAGCCTCTATCTACAATGAATTTAAGGCTATGTACTTTGAGGTCATTCGCATCAACCGAAAAGAGCACCGAGCCAACCACGAAGGCGATTTCTTGCGTCAAAGGATAAAATTAGGCGTTAATGTATCAACATCGGTTGGATGTCGATTTACCATATGGCCACCTTTTTTTTTTCAGGCAGGCCCGAGCCACTCGGGAAGGAATATTAGGTTTCGAATGTAGCGACAAACAAGAAGGGAGCGTAATAAAGCCACAATGACATAATACGCACAAAGGATAAGTACAGAGACGGTAACGTTGTTATATAAACATGCAGGCTAGACGGAACCAGGAAAAACGGCCGGAAATTCAAACGCAGCTGAATAGCGTGTACGCCTTAACCGAAAAGTATCTACAAAATATCGTGGAACCGCCTGTCATAGATAACCTTGTCTAAGAGGGATGCAACGGAATGAATGGGTCAAGTCAAGGTGGAGGCATAGGTATACTAATTACGAGACGTATGATGTGGCAGACAGTTCATCAGAAGATATCCCTCCAGTTCGTGGAGGTTCCGTTTACCAAAATTGTGCTCCACAGCCTTCGCTGAAAATTTCTTAAACAAGTGTCGCAAAGTGTTAAACGTCCAATATCATTTGTACTTCCCGATATTCTGAAATTAATCTATGGGCGCTGTAACGTAAAGCTGTCCTAGACAGTTCCTATTACATTTCTGCAATCAGCCCTCCACGTCGGTCAAAAAACTTTCGGGCTATCTCTGCTTAGCGTGTCTGTCACACGACAGCACGAAAATGGCAAAAACTGCATAATTGATATCACGGGTCCACGCTTCGTGTCGGCAGCGCTAGGTTGTGCCTATTGTTCTTAGGGAAGCGTAATGTGAAAGTAAGTAAATTGGTTGAGAGAGTGTTCAGATATTTGTACAGGAAAACATTGAATCCCAGTGGGTAAAAAGAACAAGGCAACTTACCAGCAAGTATGCGACCGGTATGACGAGCGACATGGCAGCAAAGAACGTCAAGCGGAAAGTCAAAGAGGCTGAGACAATCTCATGGGTGACGGCAACGGAAAAGAAACATGCTATGAGTAACTACTTAAGAGGAAAAAATAAAATCAGGAAAGAAACAATTTATGACAATCGAAAGAGAAGCTCTTTACTTTTTGAAGCCGGATCAGGGTGCCTTAGAACACGCGCTTATAAAGCGAGATACAGCAAGCAAGAAGAAACACGTGCTTACTGCAAGGTAAGGAGGGGTACGGTAAAGGAGGGGTACGACGGAGCATATTTTATTAGAATGTGAAGATATCTGCCCTGCGCTCGCTTTAGGCACCTCTGGCCTCCTTGAAGCGCTTGGGTTCAGCAAGAGCATGGGAAAAGCAATCACGTCTGCAATAGAAATTAGTAAAAGGCCACTCGAAGAATGGTGGGTAGAAAAGCAGTAAAACGACAAACAACGCACGCGTAAAAAAACAAAGTTCCCAAAACGCTTCAGAAAGCTTCGTGATAGAAACTATTTGGGATTTTTTTTTAGGATAGGTAAGACACTAGGCAACATATTAACAAGCGCTCGGTGACGCAATCCGCCGTCCCGTTGCAAAGAGGACGCTCATTGTATACGAAGAACGAAAGATGAATGCCGCTCCAATACACGCTTCATACATAACTTGTTTCGACGGTGGAAAGACGTTCTGCGGCGATAGTGATTTTGTGCTAAGCGCATTACCTTCGACAATCGTCGTGAGACTGTTTTTACAAATTTTTTGCGAAACAGCATTTATATGAACACGCCAGGGAAATGTTGGCCGTCGCCAGTCGATGTTCCAGTAGGGCTCCGCATATATTTAGGTGTATGTAGGCTATGCATTTATCCATTTCGTATGTGCAAGGTACGCTGGTGTGCTAATAAACTGCCAAACTTGCTCAAACCAGGTCTAATGTTCATGGCTAAAATGCTTCCTAAGACTTTTCAGAATGGCAGCCAGCAATCAAATGTCACAAAACATAACATTCAAAACGCATGGATTTTCTCCCGCATCAACATTGAACCATGTCGGCGTCAAATAGGTTCGTTGAATAGCGGCACGCATCCACAAACTGCCAGATCCTCAGTAACCCAAGTTGGTCCGACGATTGGTTTCGAGTCCTGTTCCCTCAGCACAGCAGCCCTATGCGCGACCCATTCGACCATGGACAACCCAGTGAGCCAGGTAGGCGGTGAAACGGTGGCATCACGCAACCTATTCCTGCCCTTTGGGACCTTGCCATGCGATGCAATTCTACTCCGAGACCTGTGGACGCCTGCACGCGTTAGCAGAACGTGAGCAGTTGGGCTACCGGTCCCGGACTTACGTTTAGGTGCCTGTCCATGACAGCCCGTTCACCTGCGGCTTCCTGCTGAAGATTGCTGCTGCGCCTGCTTTTCCTTAGCCTACTGGGCACAATGGCGCTCCAGCCATTCCTTGCCCTTCGCTCAGCTTCATAACTGGTTTGGGCAGATCATCACCTGTTTGATCATTGCCGAGGCTGCAAGTCATACAACTAACTATTCTTGGCTGATGAAACATTATGCTACCAACGGCATTATTTCATACCGCCGTGTGTTTGTTGTTCTGTTAACATTGTTTAGACACGTTATTCTGTTAAGTTTGTGTCTAAGTCTTTCCTATCAAATCTTTCTTTCCTGTTTTGATTAAATATAGTATGTGTGTCAGCTTAAGCAAGATAGTTTTCTGCCTGTGTGTAGGCTCTGAGGTCTTGTCTCTGTGACCCGCAGTCCAAACCTCAAAAACAAAAGAACCTGCATCACACACCGGCGTCCAGGATTGCGTTTCTTCGTTTATTATATCCAGGATAGCTTTTCTTCGCACATATTATGTTTCCATCTAACCGTTTTTCCCCTTACCTGGGTCGCTAGGCTGTCCGCGGTCACATGGTTAGCGCATCGGGCATCTCTACTGAGCTAACACGGTCTGAAACTAACAATGAGAATCAGCTTGCTTCACTCAGTATGAGCCAATTTTTACATACGCGCCTCTCCCCAACGAAGCTCATTCACGTCGACATGGGTCTCCGCATATGAGCGCCTGTGTAGGCACCACCGTTAAAAGAAAGTCTTTTACGGCGTCTTGAAACACTGGGCATGCGTCACCCAGTCTGAGCTGCCCTTCAATGAACGTCTTTGAAGCCAACTTGCCTAACTAGGTACCTGCAAATGGGAATCTGCCGTTATAGAATGTTCAAAATGATCCGTTAAATTTCCGATGCTCAGCGGAATCGAACCAACATCACAAGGGTTCCTACAGGACAGCAACTCGATGAACTAGCGTGCTGTTCCAGAATTGCACTTGTTAAGTGCCGCTTTTCAGATAACGTCTCAGACGCCAAAGCTTCAAAGAGTGGCGCCATTAACGCACTAGTTATGTGCCTCTCTTCAATGAACGGCTCGCCAACTTCAATCAGCGAGTATTTGCGACAGAGTGTATGACAAGCGAGGAAGCAATCCTCAGCGTTCGCAGACACCGGCGCGCCACGCATCTCGTCTGAGGGGCCAAGCGCCGACTGCTCGGCAGCGCCATTAGATTGCTCTGCGCGACCAGGAAGAAGGACGAGAGTGTTTCTTGGAAGTCACATGGCGCGTTTGTCAGCGTTCGCACACACCGCTGCACCATGCGTGTCAGATGCCACCTCAGGCTTCCCGGCAGCGATGCTAGATGGCCCGGAGTTTTCCCAGGGGAGCGCGAAGGAGGAATATCGCTGAAGTACAAGCCTCTTATAAAACTCGTTTCGACGACGGCAATATTTTGTGCGGCTGTGCTGATTACACGCTAACACATTGCCGTCGACACTCATCGCGATATTGGTAGCGCAGTGTTTTCTTTATCGATTAGTTGTTGTGTGGGCACCAAAGACTTCGTCCCTTCATGTGCTGAGGCTCTGCCTCAGCAGCGAATAACTAAAAAACTACATCAGAATTAATTTATAGGGTTTTACGTGCCAAAACCACTTTCTCATTATGAGGCACGCCGTAGTGGAGGACTCCGGAAATTTTGACCACCTGGGGTTCTTTAACGTGCACCTAAATCTAAGTACACGGGTGTTTTCGCATTTCGCCCCCATACATCAGAATTGTATATTGATATTCACAGCCTATCTGATCGAAGTTATGCTTTGGCGCAGGAAGCATGACCACTAATGGCACTGGATTCAGCTCATGACTCCGAATGTCCGGTGGAGAGAAAATAAAATTATCTACTTCACAATGAAAAAAAAATAAAACTTCCCGCATCGCGTAAACAAAGACAGTGTACTCGTTATAGTGTGAAGAATTACCGTCCCGTTTTCAGTGAAGCTGCTTGCTTTGTGCAGCTTCGTTAAGGAACTATGCTCTAAATAATTAAACCAAGGCCCTCATATAACGCGTTTGAGCATGCGCCTCAGAATTCTTTTTCACCCACACATACTGTACCTCCCCCATTTTCAGATAACTTGATCTCGATTGATTATACATATTTTGGCAGTTGACTGGCTCTTACAGTACCACTAGCTGAATAATGCGACGTTTCTTAATATGCATGGATCGCGCTCTCTAGCGCTCGCAAAAGTAATCTGCTACAAAGGCTGTAATTATTACGCAGGCTTTAAAATTTCCTGATGCGTACATAACCGATCAGTAAACCCCTATTTACGGGCACGATGAGTTCAGCGAAACGATAAACTGATTTGACGATATTAAGAAAAATAAAATCTTATTCTCTGTAAAAGCGAGCAAAATTTTGATTTCAGGGATTGAAATTATTGAGCCACATTTATAAGCTCAAGCATTTATTCAGGCCCCTCGGTGCACCAACCTCAATCTCGTGCAGCCGAACCAGTAAGAAGAGTCATAGTATGCTTCGGTATTTCTCCGCCTGGCTTCTTTAACAGCTACTCGTTACTCCATCTATTCAACAAATTCGAATTGTGAATTTTCGAGCCATATCGGAGTCGAATATTAAAAGCTATTCGATTCAAATGCAATTCGAGAATTCACTATTAGAGTGTTTATACTCTTATTCAAATGAACAATTCCACATGTTCAACAAAAGCAAATAATGAAAGCTCAGCAGCGTTTCAAGAAAGCATGCAATTTGAACCTTCGTCTTCATAACACTGTTTCGATCAGATACCACGTGAGAAGATCGGATATATGATGCAAAATGTTATTTCTATTCGGTGTAATTTTTGTTCTTCAGTTTTTACTCTAGTAGCTATTGCAGGTGTCATCGCTGTACAATGTCACGCCGTCGCCGCAGCTCTTCTTGTATCCGTCCAGGCAATGCACGGGGACAGCATTCTCTGTTCCTTTAGTTTCCCAAAGGACGCATACTGAAACGGAACTAATACGAAACAATATAAGTAGTGAGCTCTTTGCGAAAAGAACGTTGATTACTGATAATGTTCCCTAAGCATTACTTATTCGCCAGTTATGCTAGCAGACAATTTTCTACAACTGCCCACAACAGAATCGCAATCAACTTCTATGACAAGTGCGACTCTACATATAGCTGCTTGGACAGTCAAAATTATTTTGGGGCTGACAGTACCGATAACCTAGTAGCATTTTCGCGCAGGGAGAAAATTTTGCTTACTCCTACGGCCAATTTAGTCAACAATACAGTATAGATTCATGGAGAAGCCCTTCTGCACTTTTCCATTTCTGCACCATAACTCCATATTTTGAAGAAAGCCTCAACATGCCATGTGGTAACCAACATTATTTCTTAATATTTTCGCCTGCTGTAAGCGGCCCCTCATAATTAATGATATATCGGGCCAGCATAGGCAGTGATAAGCGAAAATTCTTTTACCTTCTACAGCAAAAGAATTAAATAGCTGTGCCGAATAGGTGCCTTTCCCAACCGTACCTTTCTCGCTAAATGTCACTAATGACAAACTGCGAACTAATCTCGCTTCAGCATATCATTTTCATTTGACGCACCATTTTCCATAGTAAATGTACTTCCACTTGTGACACTTGTGTGACATAACTCTACTGCTCTGGCATAAAAGCTCGAGACGGTGCTTTAAGCACAGTTTGCTTGACACTACATATGAAGCCTGATTCATCGCTCAGACAACGGGCTTTCGGTTGTCTATCTTATGCTGCCCTGCATATTGACTCATCTGGCGTAAATGGGACCGGCGTGTTGGAAAACAGGTATACTATTGTAGGGGCTGATCGGTGAAGTCCACAAGCTGTTGCAATGGCGATAGAGCAGATTTTATCACGGGGCATTTTTTTTTTTTTTTGTGGCGTGATCCGGCGCGTCAGTGTGCTAGCACAGAATAGCCCATCAAGTCACAACACACCGTCCATGTGCCTTTCTTCTCTACAGTGTCTCTTCTTCAAGAACACAGTCGACATCGCCGCCAGAAAAGCATTTCCCACCGGGAAACGTACGAATGCAATTTCTGCAGTCGTCGTCACCACCATCGCCTCCATAAGCTCCCCAAAGCTTGCTGGAATGTGTTCGCAGGTGCACAAAGGGATCAATAAATGATAGTGGTGACGCAAGATGAGACGTGAGGTGCGCGTTACAGTTTCTAGCTGGCGCGGTCGTCCTTGTGTACAAGCTACGGCTACTTTGAGGGAAAGCCTACACTGGGGAATGAAGAAGATGTGTGAAAGCCACACTTAGGCAACACCAACGTTCGTTATCCGAAGCGAAACCCTCTTGTCTGGGCGCTCATTGCCATGAATGTGGTAGTACACCTTTTTTTTTTACAACACAATGATGATATCACGCCACACGTAGCAGCTTGCAAGCGAAGTAATCGAGAAGCTTCATATCAGACGCAAAGGAGTACGGTGTGTCGGCCTGCCGGCCATCGCCTTAAGTGACATGATCAGGTATCTCACTAACGCATGCAAGAAATTTTAGACTCGGCGCGCAAGTTTCGCATTCGTATATTAAATTCTTTGTATTTATGTAATTACGCACGTTCACAGGGAAAAGCCGCACCACAGTTGTTCTGACAAGACGGCGTCGAAGAAGACACTCACACGAAGCTGTTAGCTAAACTGGTCTGCGTTGCAATGCGCTATTTAAGTACATCGTGTACAGTCTTCTGTGTCATGATTGCTTTATTCGCGTAACAATTTACCACGAAAGCTTTAAGTGGCTCGTTGCGCGTGGGCCTTGAAAAAACGTGGTGTCTAGTCGAGTGATACAAAAAAGCACGTGACCTTCTCCGAGCGAGCGCCGGGTGGAGAGGGGAAGGAGCGGCACACGCAGACAGAACAACAGGTCTTGCCTCGTTGATGTCACGTGGTGGCGATTGCGAAGCGAGAGAGACGCCGAGTGAGGAAGCTCGCCCGACGCCTTGCAGATTGCGCGGTAGGCCTCAGAAGTACGCTACGACGGAGGATATTCGCCAATCGAGAAACGAGGTGCGGCGTGCGAAGTGGCGAAAGCAAGGCGGTGGACCACGAGTACCGCTTTCCCCAGCTGTGAGGATACAACGCAATTGTGTTCGACTTGTCTTGCACATTTCTAGCGATTCCTGCTGATAAGCGTGCTGCACCTTTAGGTAGCGCATTAAATGCTCGCATGTGTCATAGAGAAGGTCGACCCAAAGCGCCACACGTGTGCTTCACACTGCGGCTCATTATGCCTTGCAAGAAGTCTGACACCTCCGATCGTATAAGATAACGCATCACCAAGTGTGCACCAGGTTTTCGCCCTAACGTGTTACGGGAGTATAACATGTTGCCGAACTTTTGGCGGAGGTGGGCGCTCGCCGTACCTAGCCACCGAGCTCCATAGCCAGCGGCTGTACCGTCAGCATTTCGCCCATTGCTTCCTTTGATGACACTTTGTCACCGCCGACATCAGTTCCAGATACCACGTACGTCACGCTTCCTCGACCCCGCGATCCTTGCTCATTCTCCGGCCCGAATGACATAGGCGTTCACGACAGGTTCAGTACGTACGAGCGTATTAGAAAAAATTACCGACGATTACGTTACTTCCTAATGCGAAATTTCAGCGCAGCAAATAAGCTGTTTCACCTTTTCGATAGATTGAGGCAAAGAAATCGAGCAACACATGTATGCGCTATGACAGAATTTTTTTTATATATTTCCCGTACTCCTGGATCATCTCGACGGCGGCGACGGTAAGCTTCTGCTTCGGCGGCACGCACCTCTGGATTCTGACGGCGACGGCGCTGGGCCTCTGCTCTGGCAGCTCGTTTAGCAGCAGCAGCAGCAGCAGCAGACGGAGGACTTCCATCGGTCGTCTCGCTCATGGCTCAGAAAGAACTGGCACATAATTTCGCAGTGGCGAACGGCAGCGGCAATTTCGGCTCGGGTGGTGCACATATACAGATCCGCCGCCACCGATCTGGCTCTCTGATTGCCACCGCACAGGGCGAACGGCAGCGGCAATTTCGGCTCGGGCGGTGCACATATACAGATCCGCCGCCACCGATCTGGCTCTCTGATTGCCACCGCACAGGGGTTGCATTGGAGGAGGAGCGAAGAAAGGAATTAAGTTCGAGCCGGCGCTTTGACAACCGGAGACTCGCAGGAAGAGGGGGGAGGGGGGCGGCGTGTACACCCAGCGGCAAACGATGGGGGCAGAAGCGCGCGCAGCAAGCGGACAACACGATAAAGGGAGGAGGGAAGAGATAGCAGCGACTGACTGATGCCGCTGACGCCGATAGTGAGTCAACCCCAGCTGCGGAGTTGGTTTCAGGGACAACGCCGCCGATTCCGACCCAAACAATATGATACCCTCGCTTCCGCAGCGCTAAGAACCAGGTCTAGCCGTGGTAAGGTGGTCACGTATTCGTCGACGCGCCGGGGCCTACGTGAAATAACCGGCGCGTCGGCAACTGAAGAGCACCCTATCCGCCACACAAGAACAGGGGGGGGGGGGACCCTTTCCTCCTCTTTCTGCATGGCGGCGACGGCGTTCTATGCAGTCACGTTATCTTGACTCTCTAGCGGCGTCAGCGGCATCCAGCGGTATCAGTCGGTCGCTGCTAGCGCTGGGGGGATGAAAGGGGGGCGGAGCTGGTTACGAGGCCGACGACAACGCCGACGACGACGCGAAACCCAGGAACGGACGCCAAAGAGCTGCGCTCTAAAATGCCTGCGGCCCTAGTATCCCGCGGGCAGACGTAATCTTCTACGTGGCTGGAACATCGCATGTCGAGTCAAACTCAGCAGTTGGAACGTTTTCCCGCAGAATGTCCGGGATCTCTATGTAAACTCGTCTGGCAGCAAAGAGCTCGCTACACACGCTCAGTCTACGACCGAGTCGTATGTCACGTACTTGTAAGACGTGTTCACTCATTGCCGGAAAGTGGAGAAGAAAATGCCCGAGAGTAAAAAACTTGGCCACGTCTCGAAAGGCATCGTAAATAGTGCGCTCAACTTGCTGATTTAGACCAAGTCTCCACCA
The DNA here is from genome assembly GCF_050947875.1 of Dermacentor variabilis. Lineage (NCBI taxonomy): Eukaryota > Metazoa > Arthropoda > Arachnida > Ixodida > Ixodidae > Dermacentor > Dermacentor variabilis. The sequence goes on along the minus strand of NC_134573.1, from coordinate 60,922,466 downwards.
GTGATGTCGTCATCTTGGAATGCCACCTCGTTGAACAGGCCAGAAGCCGCCATGTAACTGCCAAGTTTTTTTTCTCCCTAATACTGCTGCAACATTATCCTGCACTGATCTTCTCACTACATCACCTTTCTAATAGCACGTGGCACGTATTTTTCGACGCCACCTTAAGGATTCGTGTCCTGCGCCGCTTCATCACCAACCACACAATCTTGCTACTTATCCTTCAGTCCCGGCCACCTCTCTTATTCAAGTAGTTGTGCATCAGGAAATTGTCAACATGTGTTTTCCATGAGCCTGTGCTATCTCCGGACCGAACCAGTGGCGCTTAGTGCGCCCAGCAAAGATCGGGACTTTCCTGGAACATCCTTATCCCCCTTTCTAGTACATTCACTTACAACCACCAGTATTCGCCACACCGTACGGCACGCGACCACCCTTACGTCGCAGTTGATAATCCCCGCTCCTATCGTTCGCCCTCGCCCCAACGCCGCCGATTATCTTCTCATCGCTATTCTTCTCCGACCACCAACCACTTTACCCAGACGGAAAAGTAGATAAAAAAAGCACTTGAAGGTGATGCTGCACCAATGTCTTCGTTCCAAGACACTCTATTTTAGCGCCCTAAATTCTAGAACCTAATTCATGGCGATGTAGATGGCACTAATGTGAATGGACTGATTGTTACCGAAGCCAGGTATCCGATATGAGCAGCAGCCACTGACTTCAGTTGAACAAAGTCTTAACACATGTCACCACACGAGTCATCCATGTCGTCGATGCCGGTGTCTTTTCGGTCATTGGAATGTGTACTACCCGTATCAGAATCGCCGACCGCCATACTGAAGTTCTTTTTGCCGTGCTAGACCATTCCCCCATGGCCTAATAGTGACCCTGAATTGTCTCACGACACATTCTGCCCTCAAAGACTGTTCTTCCGATGCCGTCTACCTAGAACTTCCTGCTCTTCCCCATTGTCCTGCCAAAGCCCCAATCAACCTCAATGATACTGGCTTCGTCCACCTGCCTCCTGGAACCCTCACGTTCGCTGACGTGCTCTCCTCCACTCTAGTGCTCGATGGTCATTACGTCATGACGCCATTTGCTCATACAATATTAATGCGTATTCTCACTATAATCACTCCTTTCTGGCCGTTAATGCTGTCCAGGTGTGCCTACCTGTGGCTCGACGAAGCGAGTCCTTTCCAAAAGCATATCTCTGGCAACTATCCGTGCTGTACAGGAGGACACACATAACCACACTTGCAGTACACTTCTGCTTCGACCCTTCCAGATCACCGCAGCGTGTTCCTTGCTTCGACGCCACATTTACGCACATGATCGCGACACGCATCTTACCTGAGGAATTCGCCGCTACATGCCGCGTCTTTTCTTCCTACATCGTCGTCTTTTTCTTTGACGATCGCCTTTCGGGCCAAACTATAATTGTTAAGTACCTCACAAATAAAGTAATGCTGGTCCCGTTCCCTGGCGACCATATCGTGACTCGACAGGGAGGGCCCGATTATTCAAACAGATGTGAACAAGGTGCGCAGTAAACGCATTATCGAACCCTCGCCATGTTCTAGGCGTCTCCCTTCATGGTTCTCTAAAAAGGAAGATGGCACGTAGCAGACTTGCGTGAATTATCGTCATATTAACAACATTAAAAAAAGAAAGTAAGCTTTCACCACACATTGATGACACTCTCGACTGTGTACATGGGGCCAACTACTTTACGCCAGTGGACCTTATCTGTTTGGCAGATTTCAGTAGATGAGAAGGGTCAATAGCATAGCGCATTTTTCACTCCTGACAGTTTATCCCAATTCAGAGCCATGCATTTCGGTCCATACCCCAGAAACATTCGCACGAATGGTGTACTCATTGCCCAGGAATTTATCTTGACCACATTTGTCGGCTATCTAGATATCTTTATCGTATTTTCTACATAGCTTGAGACAGCTATTCTTGATGCCTCCCGTAAAGCACAGCTTCAACTGAACTCGTCCAAATTCTGCTTTGGCCGCCGACAAATCACCGTGCTGGGACATGTGATTGTCGCTTCGGATGTACAACCAAACCCAGAACGCATTTCTGCTCTTACGTCTTTTCGTGTACCTCGGTTACCGAAAGACATTTAAAACTTTGTAGGACTGTGTTCTTCCTTTCGACGCTTTCTGAAAGACTTCACAATAATTTCACGACTGCTTACTGACGTTCTAAGGAAAAACATGATACTCCTGGTAACACTCCATTTTTCTCCTTGTGCAGTAGAGAAACTACGCTACCTCTTGACACACCAGTTCCATATCACACAGCCCCGGCTAGTGAATGTGCACGAAATGCCATTACCCGAGCCACCCATGCTAGCACGTCGCCCCCCCCCCTCCCAATGCAAGCGCTCTTCCCTGACCTAACAAGAGAACAAGCAGCGTTCGTACAATTACCGATATCGAGACGCGCTCTTTGTGCACCATTTCCTGTGGTCTTGTCGTCCCTCTCCCGTCACGTTGGGCTTTCGTAAAAGCTACTGTCACAGTGCACAGGCCTCTACCGTGTGCTTCCTGCTGTGGCACCGTTTACGCACAAGATCGTCGCCGCTACTCCTACTACGTCATCCTCATCACAATCAAGTGATGTCGTCCACGTCTGTCGCATGAAATCGTACCACTCTAATGCTGCACCTGATCATCAGACGAGCCTAGACGGCGCTTCTTTCATGGGTATAATGATATGCACATTCATTGAAAAAGACAAGAACGCAGCCGTCGCGAGGAAGGGGACGATGAAGAACAGACTCGCGCGCAAGCTCGTGGGTCAAACTGGGCAGAGTTGCAATCCGCTGTCTAAATACATCATGTTGAGTCTTCTATGGCATCAGTGCTTCGTTCGCGGAACAATAACTTCTTGGTTTTCTGCTAATGTTGTCCGCAAATATATATGAATGTTTCTCTTAGTCCTTCATTTTCTAAACGCTGCATAAGCATTAGGACAAGCGCGTTAACGTTGACACTATGTCCAAGAGGCCACTGTTTAGAGAGGAGCCGTCTTTTTTGTGTCAGCTGTTAATACCATCAACCTAAAATTAGATTCCATGCGAAACACTGAGTATATCCGTTTGTTTAGAAAACACAGATCAACTCCGGTAACAGAGTGGTGGTTCCCATGTCGAGCTGTGTCCTCTGTGGTCTGCGTAGTTTCAGGCGAAGTGTGACCTACAGCACCAAATTAGCTATGTGATTGTGCCGTGATGTCAATGCACAATTACAACCAAAGGACAGCTATTCGTTCAATATATATTAAGATTCAATAGCTGTTGGGAACTAATGTTTAAAGAAGAATATAATTGACGTAGCGGCTGTAATAAAAGCTTACCAGATTTGTATAGTTTTATATTGACCCAGCCGCAACATAAGAACCTCCTCTACGCTAGAAGGCAAGATCGCAAACAGTGATCTGTCAGCGCCAACGATTTTACGTATAAGACGACGTAATCGGCCTTACCTGTAAGTACACGACTCGAAATGAATACCTCTAAAACGACGACAAAGTGTAAGAGACAAGAATCATAGCGTACAGCAGTTCTCCCTTTGCAACTCAAATCCAGCAAGGTAAAAGCAAACACTAAGAGCCTCTTATGACCTCGTCAGACGAGGAAATTTAGTGGCATTTAACTGATTGCGGCACGTCACCTCCCTTTATCGTTTTGGTTGTGTGTAGGTGGACGACAAAACAAAGTGTCATTCGCGATTGCTGACACTGATGATCCATGCGCGCATTCAATTTTGAAAACACTTAAGGCTTTAACACTAAAACAAAAGCTTAATTACACCACCATTTCAAATAAAAATCGAAATAGTGTACGCTCGTTAACATTTCCATTTAATTTAGGCCAATACAAGCAACGAACAAATCCGAAATCAGGACAGTCGAAAGTGTGGACTTCGTGCTAGAATCTCAGAATATGGGCCACGCTATTTCACGGAGGCCGAAAGCAAGCTTTCAAGCGTGTACTGGCTTAAAGGATGTTAAAATACTTTAAATCGCAAAGCGCTCTTAGAATTCGTACCCACTCAGCGTCCACTATAGTTCTCTATCCTTGAAGCACTGTTGGCCAGGCTACTCACTTCAGCGCAGCGAAGTTTGTTTATCGATCGCACTCACTGAAAAGTGCGCTCAACATCAAGGCTCAACAAGCCTTTCTGTGCCCGCCATGTTGGCCTGTGGCTATGGCGTTGCATGCTAAGCATGATGTTGTGGGATCAAATTCCGGCCATGGCGGCCGCAGTTCGATGGAGGCTAAATGAAAAAACACCCGCGTATTATGTGTGAGGGATTGACCGATGGATAGGATTTTTTTATAAGTGTTAGATTTTGCGTCGCAACGGGAATTTTGGAAATTGTGGACATTACAGAAGGAGAACAAAGTGAGCCGAGTGCAAGCGACGCGTATGCAAGCATGATTTCGGGAGGAAACGACAGAAAAAAAAAGAATGAAGCAGTGAGCTTGCACGTCCAACTTGTGAGGGAAAGCTTGAGGTTGGAAACCGCCGAGCCTGCAGAATTAGTGCACGGTCCTGGCCCAAGAGCTCCTGCAAGCGTTGATGCCGCGAGCCTCCAACCATGGATGGCCACCCGGTGCAGCTGATGAGAGGCACCTGCTGTGACGTTGTTGCGCGCAGGTCAATCCTAGGAGACTGGCAATCTGGTAGGACGCGTCTTTGAGACGTGACCTACCAGAGGCACTGACCATGGGGCCTGTCTCTTGGTCGAAGTCTGCGAGGCGCAGTCGGCCGCTGAGGCTGGTAACAACGTGTTTATCGCTGTGCATAATAACGCAGCCGTGTGCCGTCGACATTCAAATGTGGTTGTGTGCCTTTGACTTTCAAGCCACAAGAATCACGCCACCTTCGCCTTGGCGCGCCTCCACGAGTGCCTGAAGGCGACTGCAAACAACCCACCGCCCTTCGACCATCGTGTCAAAAAAAAACTTAGAGACATTTCCACTTTTCGAACATCATGTGCTCGCGGCGCCCTTTCAACTTAGTCTCGAGATGTACGTGAGGCGCTGAGTTGTTCTTTGTAGTGTACTCATCCCTTCGTTCTTTGCCAACTTGTGCGAGATAAATGTGGTTTTGTTGAGTTGTTTGTTCTTCTACGCGATTCCCTCAAGCGTCCTTTCTCTTCTCCCGACGCACAAACAAACATCACAAATTTGCTGATAATTGTACTGCGCATTGGATGCACGGTAAATAATCCCAGCTGGTCAAAATTAACTGTAGTTCTCCTAGTATGACGTCTCTTAATCATAGTGTGGTTTTAGTATTCAAACGCAATTTTTATTCTTTCTATTCGACAGGCTGCCAAGGAACCAACGGCGAGGTGCACTCGCTGGAAGTGATATTAAATATGACCGCGTGACCCGTCCATTACATGTTTGTAAAAAACTAATTCAAATGCTAAAGAACCTTTCAGTGAAATGGTCCAGTTCACTTCAAGAACGGATATGCCACATTCACCTTCCAGGAGGACACGTAAAACGCTGCCCACATTTATTTTGTGCTGCTCATGCATAGATGCATAAGAACTCTGCATTTTCAGATGAAGTCCCGTATACATGGAGGCTCAAAAGGTCGTATCTGTCAGGCATGCAATAATTTGCCGTTTGTTTCGCGATATTCTTTGTATGCCTTACGCTGGCATATCAGTGAGTTTATAAAAGTATAAACAGAAAACAATATCCATCGCAGACAGCCGAACATGGTTTGCGTTGGATGTGCCTATAATTTTCAATCTGCCTTACACCACTGCGCAACACAGACGGGTTAGTGCTGCAGGTGTGTTCATTTATTACTTATTTGATTAAACAACATTGTCTAAGCAAGATAGGCACGTGCAACAATATAAACAAATAAATACGAAATGCATCAGTAAATGCAATAATAATAGCCTGCACATGCCAAAATAAACAAGTTGCTTTTCTGCAAGTAAAACTTCAGGCTGGCGTAGACAACTTCAATAAGATGTAGTGTGTGTTTTTGTAAGCAAGGGATAAAGTTATTGTTCGATAAAGACGCTAACTTGCGGTTACGAAGCACGTACAGAAGTATTTTAAAGAAATGCGGAATTGTAGACTTTTGTGTAAAAGTAAGTTGAGAAATACTACATGTGCCAAAAGGCAGCGAAGGTCAAGAATATACCAAATAATAACGTTTCATTGAAGATGCATTTCCAGAAATTTGACCATCATAGGTACCCCGAGGTGAACGGTCGTTTTCTAGTATGCTCCCCAAAAGATCTATAGAATACGTAAATTGCTATCGCTCAATGTGCACCAAAAACGCTTGCTGAGAAATTATATTGCTAAGGGCTAAGAGAGAAACTGCGGTCTGAAAGAAAGCAGCGCGCGAATAGGAGATGATGAGAAAGGCGAAGAGCTATGACAAGAAATGGATGCAACAATAAAATTGACCCTCGACCTGTGTATGGCAACCGTTACATATCTGCGGCGAGTGGTGGGGTAAGACAACATGCAGTGCCAGCGCGACAGATTGGTGAGCGATCATGACATTTTGGTGGCGTGTTATCGTAAGTGAAAGGTGACTGTACACCCATGCAATCCTCCAGGTGGCTAAGATACTTGATTCTTCCTCTGCGGCTGTGTGCTATGCTTCCAGAGCGTCGACTGATAAAGCAGCTGCGTGTGAGAAGCGCATCCGAGAGGAACCGGCTGTGAAGAACCACTACTCAATTCGCATTATACCTGTCGATTAGGTGACTCCTGTGCAAGCTCATGACGTAGAAGGAGGCGGAAAAGAAGTAAAGGAGCACTTAAAGGGTAGGAGAAGAGCCAACAGATTCGCCGGTGACAGCCTCCACGTCAATTAGCGCCTCATCGCCGCCGAATACGGCGAAGCCCAACACCGAGCACGTTACTGTAAACATCAGCGGCTCTCATCGCCAGCGGCGTCAAAGATTTGTCCCATCTACAAGAACACAGCCTACCTAGACAATCTTCGAGGGCCACAATGAATGCGTCAGCGACCGAGCGTCAAGCGGCAACGGCTACCATCGCACAAGTCACATTCAATGCCAAAGCGACTGAGGACCATCCTGACTTAGCCATACACAGCTTACACCGCATTTGTTTTGACACCATGCCGTTGAAGCGGCCGCCTGATGGGTACAAGCTTCTTGCTGATTCCGAAACCATGTTTATTAAGGCGGAAGCCTTTAATGGGCTCATTGTCCAGGTCATCTGCCGTTAGCAGAAACTGTCACAGCTTTCCGGCCTCCTGAGTGGTCTCCTCTGTGTCATGACGTCAATGTCGCTAGGCACAGGTGTGCGCCTCCTGATTGGCTCGCGTGCGTGACGTCACTATAGTCAAGTGCGGTTGTTGGGGTGGTTCGGTGCCGCGCGGGATGACTCATCACATCGGCACGCGTGGAAACCGTGTGTTCGACGGTGCGCCCTGGCGTCACTGTCGTCAGGCGCTTGAGGTGGCCTCCTGATTGGGAGCTGTGTGGCCTGACGTCACTGTCGTGAGGCACGCGTGGCAACCATCTGCTTGGATGTGGTGTGGCGGCGGTGGTGGTGGCAGTTTGCTGTATCGTGTGGGAACGATGCCTCGTCTCGCCAAACCAGTGTCTCCCGATACCTGACGTGCGACAGCCGCTGAACGCAAGCGGCGCTCAAGAGAGTCTGAGCGTACACGTCGCATGCATTAGGGCGGCGAGGCGCGTCCGACACCACAGAGTCCAGGCACGCGACGGGCCAACGCAAGAGAGGTACTACATTTCAAGCGACTCCCTGCATCTCCGGGTACCAAGGCAAATGAAGCTCGGAAGCGCTGTGACCGCCATCATGCCGCGGCAAGCCGAGCAAGCACAAGTTAATCGAGCGAAGTGAATGATGAGAATGGCGAACTACACCCCGACGCAGCCATGGTAGACGCGTCTCCTCCTCATCCACAAACGGCGCTACAACAGTTCCAGGCAGCCACAAACTACTTTAACAGACACTTCGTCCAGAACGATGTTGCAAGAGTTTAATAAACAAACAAACATTCACATAACAATGTACCAGTTGTGTGCCTCCGTGGTGTTTCCGACTCAACAAATCGCCATTGGCAATGGTGTCAGGCTTCCGCCGTTTCATACTTTAGTCTCGACAAAGTGTCTTCCGTTTTACTTCTTGCTAGAAGCAAGCCACGGTGGCCAGCTGTTGCCAAGTTGCCTCAAAGAGGCCGACACAGTGGAAATAGATGTGTGCAAGGCTCTAGACGAAGGGAGTGATGATAGTGCTAAGGTTCGTCAGCACAAGCTTAAAGGGAAAGAGGCGCAGAAGCTGCATGTGAACCCGGCATCCGGGAAAGCCCTCCACTAGGAAACGCTTCTGGTAACCTGTTCCTGTGTGTGACCTTGATTAAGAAGGGCTCCCGATTGAAGGCAGCGTTTCCGGTTACTGCCGCCCTTGTGAGAGAGAACGCCAAGTTGGACGATTCCGGGTTTGCGGTTAAAATGATCTCGAAACACTTTTAACTAATCATGCGATGGCCTCATTATTAAAGGACGTCGTCTCACGAACAACATGAGGAGAATGTTTCCAAATCCTGCAAGTAACAGAGGAGTTATCAAACCGATACGTGGCTTTCGGTCTCGTGTAGTCGCCTCTAGCGAACTCCAAGCTACACAGAGAAAAACCCAAGGCGGTTGTCCCTGTGCCCGGCTCCATGCATGAGGCAGGAGTGAGGAGAGCATTAAAGCACCCCAGAGGGAAATACGGCGAAAGAGTGCGCCGTGGCACTCTTTGGCGACCGCGGTAGCCTACGCTCCGCAGTACGCCGCTGACATATCGGAGGCCATGAGAAGCGAACTTAGCCGGCAGTAAAAAATTATATAATTTTTCTTCCTCGTGAAGTCACAGACATATATACGTTCCGTTTAGTTACCTCAAAATTAGCAACTATGCGTTATCCAGAATATTCTCGCGATTACTAAATCAGCCTATAGCGTTCGTCTGTCAGCTGCTTTCGATGACGGTGCACGACGACAGTCCGGAAGCTGGAACAAGCAACCTTTCACTGTTTTTGACACGAGGCTGTAAGTTCCCTATAGCATGCAGTGCAGTATTATTTGGATCCCATGTACGCAGCAGCTTCTATGACAGATTGGCAACGTTTTCTTAGTATGCTCAAAGATGTCCCGTTTTCTTTCTCTTCGCGGGGCGAAGCAGTACTTTAACGGCATGCTCATACGCAATGCCTCGTAGCAATATTTCTCGCCTCTTGAAAGGCTACGACAGAGATGTGCATCACAGTGTCGTCAGCATGTCAAGCATTACCCATGGGATGGTTGTTCTACTTAACATTCGGCTCATCCTTGCAAGCACAGATTGCTGCGTCTGATATGGCACAACTTCATGGCGCTGAAATTTGTTATGAACACTGATACCTTCAATGTCAGCCCACGCTTACAACGACAGTGAGCCTTCCGAGGTGAAGCCGTATGTTACGGGCTGAATGGGAGACTGTGACATGAAGAAGCTGCCCAAGAATAGCAGAGAATGAGAAAGAGGAAGGGATAGGACAAGCAATGGTTTTAGCACAAAAGTTGAGTTCTAACCTGTGTAATGTGCCGGCTATAATACGCAAAGCAAATCAAGTTTGCCGGGTTTTCTGTTACAGCATTCTTATAATGGAGATAGTTTCAGCGTTCTTGATGAATGAAGATAAATAGTTGGAGATTGGCGAGCTTGCCTTATACTTTTGTAGCATTTATTGAAAAGTGAACAGGAGAGGGAAGGGATAAATAAAACATTAGGTTTGAAAAATTTTTTTTTACTTTGTTTCTTACACTGGCACAAATTGAGCTTTACATCAGATATTTGGCTATACAAATACCGATCCTCTTTTTTCTAGGACGTTCCGAAAGCTTCCTTGAACAAAATTTTAAGCAACCAAATATATAAAATTCATGTTTTGTATTGGGAGGAGCGGCACATTACGTTAGAGGCACGGGACACATTACATATGGCCACAAAATCCGTCTATATACCTTTTACATCAACAGGTTCACATTGAAGGCAGAAAAATGTCCAAGTATTCTGGTTCCTCCTGCCATAAGTTGCTTTGGAAGAACTTGTACGCGTCCAGACGCGCAGGTAAAAGGCTATCCAGTGCTTCTACTCTTTTGTTCATGATCCTCAGTAGTACATTCCGTCAGTTCTGGCTACAGTGTAGTAACAACATAACTTACAGTTTCTTACTTTGTCCAGTCGAAAATTCTATTTTTGTTCACCCCCGCTTTCCCACGACAAAAACTGCGACATATTAATATGGAAACTGCATGTACGATGTTGCTTTTCTAAAGTGTTTTCTCCCCTGCACAGCTTAAGTCGCGTTAAAATGTTTGAACTGCCCAAGATGTCAAACCGGCCCGCTTTTCCGGAGCTGATTGACTACCAAATGATGCAATTTTGTTGCCTAGCTTTGAATATTTATAACTTCTAGTGCGTGTAAAGCTCGCCTTTTCTAATAAGTCGTCTACAGTGACAGAGCTTTGGTGTCGACCATACAGAATAATTTTTATTTGTTGTTTTGATGCAGCAAAACACCAAAGCTGTGATTGGCATGCACAAAAATAGTCGTATTGACAGGCATAATTTTTATCTTTATCCGGTGACGGCATTTCACCAGCTAAAACATGTTATAGGTTATCACTCAACGCAAGACGCGCCTTTCTGTGTCGGAAGTTTCTCTAATTTTACTGATAGTTCTATCTCCTGTCGATGTTGTCGCTGACCCTTGTGTAATTAAATCCTGCGCATGACAGGACTACTGGTGTGCATTCTAGAACTTAAGCGAGCACAAGCGATTGTGCTGGAAGCTTCACTGAGCCGTGTATAAATATCCGACGTGCCTGATCCGCAGATAATATTTTGACGATTGCCGACGGTGCCCGCCGCGATCGTTGTGCTTCGAGTTTACTTTGCTTTTGTGGGAACGAGTTTGCCCAATAAGAAGTTCGTTTCGCGAATCACAGTTTCGCTACTCTTTTCTTCACTGGCACCAAGCCGTGACCTCTGATAGGAGCGCTACATCTTTTATGCTCTGAACACCTCAGCAAAGTCGTGAAGCAAGCCCCAACCGGGAAGACAGCACCAACGTCCCCGTGGACGATCGACCTAACTGGGGCCTACACCCCGTAACATAGACTTCTACCCAAGCAGACCAGAGAGAACAAAACCAATCAGTAGGCACAAGTTTACTAACTCGGGAGCCACCGATCTTCCGTGGATCATCGCCTAAAGATCCAGAAATGTGGGTGTAGACCTACGGAATAGTCGCGACATTCAACAACTGGAGCTGCGAGGACAAGCGGCGCCATAAGCATTACGTTTTCGATTAATGTTCTCGGACATGGTTTGAGAAACAACAGTCAACGCTAACGTCGTGATACTCGTTTTCCAACAGCTTTCTTCGGGCCTTCAGAAGCGTGGTATGGAGAAAAAGACCTAAGTCCTTCTGAAAAGTGAAAGGCAGGTACCTAGCGCAAAAGTCCTTATTTTCACTGTAGTGATTACCTGCCTGTTTCGCCAAACTGACCTTGACGTGGCAGAAGAAAAAAGTTCGTTTTCTTAAGAGCGCTCTGAAGAAAGATCTTTGACCAATTCGCAAGCTACTGAGGGCCGTCACGGAATTTTCATCGGGAGCTCCGGCCATCGAGAAGACGCTGTAAATGCGCAGTAGAAAATATGACCGCCAAATGCTTACGCCGAAGCACCGGGTCCAAGCAGTTGGCACCAACAACTTGCGCGAGACCTTCGAGAAATCGCGCGTGAAGAGCTACAGAGGATATTGCTAAGGTCGCAGCCCCAGGTGGCCTCCATCACTCACGTGCGAAAAGAGAGCCAGTGATCATTGGGAGTTCCGTAAGCGCTGCCGGAATCACCCCAGCCCCAGTCTGCAGTGACGACCTACGCTGCCGTCGCTCGCCGTCAGGGTCCGCCCTCGTGCTCACGCCAGGGCCCATCATGCCCCAATTGCATCGCCAGCCTGTGCCACCACCGCCTGTGTGGCGCGTCCCCGAGCACCACCCGATCACTGTGGTGAAACGGGCCATATGTAGGGCCGTTGCCTACACTGGGTAATGGGACTACGAGGCTTTCAACGTGCATATTTCAAGGGCATCGTTCAGAAATTTCACTAGCCTTGCTCCGAGCAAACCGCCAATAAACTCCAGTCGAAGAAAAGCTACTTTCTGCATAAGTATAAACTCTTGATTTCGCCATTATGAGGTGGATATGAGCACAGTTCTCTTCATCAAAGAATTTCAAACATGGACAAGTTTCATGTGCCCTCTGACTGGCATCACAAGATATATGAAGCTGTATGAAGTGACTTTCTAGCCCAGTCTTCATCCAATGTGGGATAGTCGTAGAAGGAATGTTATGTAGATCTGAGCATCACTTTTTTCAAGGTATAGCAAGGTCCGAAGGCAAAGCTGCTTGTCATTGCGACAACTTTTCAAACAATATCTTGGCCTGAATGCTGGAGGGTGCAACCATTCCGACCGGATCAATTATACTTGCCACGGCTTGCAGAACATATCTCTTGCAGGACTTTTCTTCTTTTCTGAAGAAGCATAACACTAATTTTGCGGCTACTGTCATCTTGGATGTTAGAGGGTCCCACAAGAGTCCCAATGTTTTGTCAGTTCTCGAGGCCGTGGCAATAAGATCTCTCAGCAGTTTAGAATTCGATAACCATTTTTTTCCAGTCGCATCGTCTTCCATCAGAGCGTTTGTTTCTCTGTATACTCTTTGAGTTAAATCCTCCTTTTCGGCTCACATAAGAAGGTCATCAACGTAGCAGGAAGCAGCAAGCACCTTAGCCGTTTCTTCTTTAATGCCTTACTGCCTCCAGGTGATGTAGTGTGGCGCTGAGTAGGATGGGCTTGCTACTGTTCCAAAAGGCACCCTTGTCATGCGCCTTTCCTCTATTTCACGATTGGGTTTTCTCTAAGAGGGCATATCCTTGAACCATAGGAATCTCAACGCATCTCTGTCTTCCATTTTCAGGCTACTCTGGAGAAAGGCATTCTCAATGTAGGCTGTCAGAGCAATACGGTTCATGCGAAAACGTATGAGAAGAGTAACAAAGCAGGCTAATAGCTTTGGTTGTTTCTCGGGATGGTAATTGAGGGATGATAAATTGGGATCGTGAGAGGATACGTCAAAAACTACTGGTACTCTAGTGCTCCGATCGCTTCGCACAACAGCACGATGCGGTATGTAGTAGAGCTTAGAGTGTTGTGCGTCGATTTAGCTAGGTACTCTCTCGGCGTTCCCCATCTTCATATAGCTCGTGATGGTAGTATTATATACAACGTAAACGCAGGATTGTTCTTCATTTCGAGACACATCAGTAGCTTTCGTGTTTGCTGTCGGTTATCTTCTAGTTGTCTAAAGGTTTCCACGGAAGAGCTACTTGCTAGCGACCGTAGATGAAGGCGACATCGTGTTGAAATCTTTATAGCGCCATATTAGGTTCCTTGTTTGAAGTGTTGTCGACTGGCATAATCCAGATGCTCTCTAACTCCCAAAACCTCTGAAGAATTTCGTCGATAAAATCGGTAGGTTCACTTACTTCCAAGACGCATGCTTTGAGTGCTCCTTCCACAGAGATGTTAAAAGAAAGTGGTCCTTGTAACATTCAGCCAAATGCAGCACTCAGTGCTACCGAATCTGTCTGGCCCTTTTAGCGTTTCATTTCTGTGGACATGAATTGCCATAGTTGGTCAGTACCAATGAAAGGGCTATTAAGAGAAACTGCAGTCACGCACAGTAACAACAGTTTACCTGCTCGATTGTCATGCTCGATTGGTACTTGCACAATATCCTTGCACACAAATTGTACTTTAATGGCTCGTACCAGGTACCCCCTAGTGTCATACTGACTGCAAAGTTTCAGTTCGACAAGGTGATGCTGCTTCAAGGCCGATTTGTCTGTCCAAAAATATTTAGCTGTAAATTAAGAGATCCAAGTTCATTCAGGCCAATTGTATTGGATACGCCTACACGGATGAATGTACGCTCGCTTCCGCTGTCTACAATGCCACGAATGCAGGCGATCCGTTTTTTTGACGATGATCCATGCCCTAAATGTCTTCAATAAAACCTCGGCATCCACACACGACCGAGAACTTGTATGGAAACTGTTCGCGGTAAACGGTGCTTTCTTCTTCCGTCTTAGGTGTCCAGTTAGGATACCGCATTGACGAGACGTGTCTTCCTCTGCATGTTCCACACTTGACTTTCCCATAACAGTCTTTAGTGAGATGTTCTTTCACCTGGCATAGATAACATCGGCTGCAGCAAATTTCTTCAACTTTTTTTATGTTTAATACTGCTGTCACAAACCGAAGTAGAGTGCTTTGAAGGCATACAGAAGAAACAGTCCTTAAGTAGAGTGCTTTGAAGGCATACAGAAGAAACAGTCCTTATCTTTCCCTTTCGAGGAAGGCTCCAGGAGAGCTGTTGTGGGAGGGTGGACTGCAAGTTTCTTTTCTCCTCAGCTAGTCAAGCGCATTTCTCTCCTTTAAAGTCATGAACTCCACTTCTTTCCCGGCTTTAAGCTTCCACACAAAGCCAGGTCAAGAGTTCTTGCAACTCCTCATCGGCTGTCGCTGTAGCTGTTGAGTCCTGTTGTTGCCCAGAGCCGGACCGGTAGCAAAGGCCTTTGAACTGACTTCTTTTCGGTAATAGCCAATGACAATGTCTGCTGACAAGGCCTTCAACTGGATGTGCGTCATCGTAGTTGCGTAACTAGCAGGGCTGACGTGTAGTCCTTTCAGACCTATGTGATGCCATTGAACATAATCCATCAGCATTCCAAGATTGTACACATCTTCTGAGGAAGCAACTGCTGCTAGTGCGTGCAGACGGCACAGATGTTCTTGCACAATGAGGCGTTTACCAACAGAACGACTCTTTATATTTTCGATGGAGTAGGCATAGCATTCGCCTGTCGCTTGGAGACGAGAAACTGAAGTCGCTGTCGCACCGCTGAGAGGAGTCTTCGGACAGTTAAATTGTTCTGCTTTCGTCAGCGTTTCGCTTTCATGCACAGACGCGTTTCATCGCTCCAAAAAAGCAGGCCAGTGACAAAGATGTCCGTCGAATTTTTGCAACTGGAGAGTCGGAAGCTTGATAAATTTGGACGGGGCGTGATCATAAAAATTCATGTGATGAGCCTGCACCTACGGAAGGGACAGTCGTAGAGCACTGATTTTGATGGAGTAGCCGCTCGCGAGCTTCAGCTCCCTCAGCGGAGCTCGCTCAGCATCTTGATAAGTCAACACAGTTTCAAACTCTGTCGCGAACTCGTCCTCAGGGATAGCTTCTTCCAGCTCACCGTTAAGCTTGTCCAAGTCTTTGTTATTTGCATGTAGTGGTTCGAGGAAAGATGAAATCTTTGAGCTGTACGCGCTTTTTATCACGGCTTTCACTCCATTGATGAGGCGCGTATTCATCTGGCGTCGCACTGTTCGCTTTTCTTCGAAGACCTTGAGGCAGTTCATCCTGTGTTCCAAGAATCTCTGGCCTCACTCACCTTCTTAGATGGACGCTTATTAGGTGTCTTATCACGGCGAAGGGCACCGACGGATGGTCCAGTCAGGTCCTTCCATCCGACTTTCGGTATCAGTTTCTGCTGTCCTTATGGCGTGCTGTCTTCCCCTTCAATGTTCCTGGTGAGCACTCCAGGCTTGTAGTGTCTGGAAGAATACTACTGGCTGGTTTTGGCACCAGTTTATACACTGGATGGTGACGGCCTAGGGTGAAACACAACTGTATTTACATTATATACAGTAATCAGGTTGTTGTTGTTGTTGTTGTTGTTGTTGTTGTTGTTGTTGTTGTTGTTGTTGTTGTTGTTGTTGTTGTTGTTGTTGTTGTTGTTGTTGTTGTTGTTGTTGTTGTTGTTGTTGTTGTTGTTGTCTGTTACGTGTCTGGCTCCTACACACGGGGGGGGGATTGGCCAAGAAATGGGTGGATTATTCCAAATTATTATGGAGCATATATTTCCGAATATCTATGGAATTAGCATTGAATAGCGTAGAATGCATTGCATGGTGAAAGCTCTTCTTTTTTGCTTCGTCGTCTTTTCCGAGACTCCGCGCTCTCGCGTGCTGGCAGTTGGCTCCTTCTCTAGCTCCTTGACGAAAAGGAAATATATTCAATAACATTTTTTTTACAAATCGACCACAATGAATACGTGTCACTGCGTGGATGTCCTGATATACATGCAGAACAAGACAGCTGGACAAGTCGTCGACAGAAGCACTCCAATATGAAGAAAAAATTACGGCAGAACTCATCTCACAATAAGTGTCGACAGTAATGCGAATAACAATTGAGAAATTAAGTGACAGGCTGTATTCCTAAAGTCACGTTTTTTTCACAGATGTAGTCGCAATTATGAGAATTTCGTTACTTCGGCAGTATGCTACGTACTGTGACATCTTCCCACTTTGCTATGGCACTCGCTGGCTCAGGTAGCCCAAGAGCATGAAGGCATGACGACGACTGTATAATGCCTACGCAGTGGGGTTCAAATGACAAAGAAGGAACGATATCAAATAAATGATAAAAGTACACTAACCCTTCTCGCGAAGCAGTTTGCTCTTGACAAACTAGACGGTGCTGTCGGCTGTGCGGCACGCTGCCTCTACGATAGCTCTCGAATACGAAACCATTACCTCTTCTGCTCGGCTTCTGTGCGATTAGCTGACGGAGATGCAGCTGCGTTTTCGCTAACGCACTCTGCTCCACTAATTCTGAAAAATATGGAGCGGTGGAGTGAAGACGTGTGCAGTAATTGGCTGCGAAATTTGTGACTGGCATATTCAGGTATGAAATGAATGTGGCTGTGCAAGCTCACGGACCACTGCTACATAAGGACTGCCTGTGTTGCCGGCTCTTCGCGATGCACGGCAACTCTCGAGGATAAAAAAATTCCCTAATCCGACAGTGCTGTAACGGTAACCTCCAAGAAAAGAACTGCAATCACAGAACGTCTGCATGAGTGAGTACCGCTCGGTAAACGGTAACAAAGGGAGTAACACCGCTTCTTGGAATATAGTAAGTTTCTCGCACGTCATTTACACACGTCCGCTCCAACTCAAAAGCAAACTTACGCTCACTTTATCGCCAACATAGCAACAGTAAGTAAACGGACGCACATTTGAATCAATGCGCCGAAGCATGGGTAACAGCAACTGCACCGAAATTACACTAACGTTCTGAGGTGAAGGTTCTCCACGGTCCGCACAGTAAGCAAGTGACTAGAGATCATACGTATTTGCTCCAAGCTATTACAACCTACAGAAAATCTACATTACAAGCCTTGAGCTCAGTAAGAACCAATGTGTGTCACAACTGAGCACACCGGCGAGTGATCAGGCAGAAAATAATCATCTAGTTACTGTCCCGAGAACTTTACTGAACTTTACACACTCCTAACTGATTCAATTGATAGAAAAAAAGTTAGGATAGCTTAGACTACATCTTTAGCCCAGCCTTTACTACAAACACCGTGCATGCTGCTTGCGCCATTTGGACAAAGCGTAATGAGTTCCCGAAGCGCTTACATGTCCTTTGAAGCAGTGGCAAAGCTTTGCGTGTCATCCACCCAGTCACCACGCAATATATTCGCCGAAACAGGTCTGCAGAGTGTACAACCATTGCAATAACAGAGGCAATGGAGGCAGCCGAGGCAAACAGTGGACGCATCAACACGTGATCAAACATGGCAGCGCTCACGGGATCGCCATGAATAGGGTCAATAACCACGACGGTATCGCGGGAATGAAACGTCAATTTTTAATTATGGCGATAGTATAACGAATAAAATAAAATGTGAAAAAGAGGACGTGAGAAGAGTGAGGTGGCGACTAAGTTTAACGGCGATGGCATGACGACAACGGTAGGACGACAACCAGATGAATGAGCGCGAATTACGGCGATGGCACTACTAAGCCGGCATGAAGCAGACGTTATGACAAGAGGTGCATGATAGCATCTGCTTGATTATGGAATAACAAAAAATGGCTGTGGCTTAGCTAAGGTTAAGCCCAGGATGCGAAGCATACTAGCCTTTATTTTAGTTGTTGAACCACTGTTTAGCCTGGTGAACTGCTGTTGCTTGGCTATATTTGGTTCGGCTAGACGAAGAAACTACTCATGCGTTACTCTGCTTCGCCTTCAAGAGTGGAACGCGACAGCGTTCCCGTCGACTCGCCAAGGGGTGTAAGACAATGGGCTACGGCGCAGCGACTACGCGCCGCGCATTGGACGCGGTGAGCGTCGAGCAACGCAGCGTTCGGCACGGCAACGAAATGTGCGCCTGATCAAGCGACGCACGCCTGAGCCTTAGAAACAGCTCGTTTCTAAGGCAACACCGCATTCACTAGAGGCGCTTTTGTACCGCTTTGAAGCATCGTACTCGTGGCTCAGTGTAATAAAGAAAAAAAAATACTCGTGGCTCAGTGGTAGCGTCTCCGTCTCACACTCCGGAGACCCTGGTTCGATTCCCACCCAGCCCATCTTGCAAGAGTTGAGCCAAAGCCACCTAGAAACAAGCGCAGCTGCTTATATACCGCCGCGACGCCGCGAGCGACGGCTCGAGTTGGAGCCGCGTTTCTCCTCTGTCGTGACGTCACGGTGTCACGTGGTCAGCCTTGAAGGCGACGCCGCGAGCGACGGCGCGAGTTGGAGCCCCGTTTCTCCTCTGTCGTGACGTCACGGTGTCACGTGGTATGGCATGGGGTCAAAGGTCATTGAAGGCGACACCGCCGCGCCTGAGGAGCTGGGCTGAGCTCTAGTAATATGCTTCGCATAATAATGATATGATGACGACAATATATTGAATGACGAGAACATGGTTACGATGGAACGAGGAAGAAGGAAGGACGTCGATCAATCGACCAAGGTGGGACCACGACGACGACAATGGGATGACGATACCGCAATGATGGCGATGGTGAAACGACGGTGGCGACGATTACATGAAGACAACAGTGTGACGGTGACGTCATGAAGGGAGTCGGATGTCGAAGTTACATTTACGACGATGGAACCACCGCGACGGCATCCCGACGACTGTATGAATACGAGTGAATGACGACGAGTCTATGAAGACGGTGCTATGTAGGCAATGGCATCACAACGGAAGGATGACAATGGAATGACGACGACTGAATGATAACAATGGCGGGACTACGACTACCTTACGAAACCTGCCTGACAACAATAGCACGACGATGACGGCATTACAATAGTCGGATGACGGAGCTGGAGTGATGATGGCAGGATCACGACTACATTATGAAGACGGTCAGACAATCGAGGCATGATAGCGACTGTCTGACAACGACGGCCTGACAAGGACGGTATAATCGGGGATGATAAATGACAGTGCAATACAGTGACGAAGATTGATGTTCATGGAAACACAAAGGCAGTATGACGACGACGGTAGGGTGACAATTGGATGAAGTT
This sequence comes from Dermacentor variabilis, assembly GCF_050947875.1. Lineage (NCBI taxonomy): Eukaryota > Metazoa > Arthropoda > Arachnida > Ixodida > Ixodidae > Dermacentor > Dermacentor variabilis. Next base: position 60,902,905 of record NC_134573.1, on the reverse strand, counting down.
TCTGAAGTGATGTCAATATTAAAACGAGTGCGTGACAACCACAGCATGACGACGGCTGTGTGACGACGACGGCGTGATGACCACGGCATGACGAGCTTTAGATTACGAAGCTGCAATGACGATGATGAAACAACCACGACAGTACCACGACCCCGAACACAAACCCAATGGATCAAGCTATTACACAACCTGGACTTACACAACCTGGACCAGTGTATTGGAATTGAAGGCCTGACGATGAGAGCATGACGAATGTCAGATAACGAACCTAGAATGATGACAATTGAACGACCACGACGACGTCAGTATGGCGGCGTGACAACGAATGCATGACGACTGTATGACGACGATGGCGTGATGACCACGGTTTGACGATTGTCGGATGACAAAGCTGGAATGACGGAGATGTAATTACCACGAGGGCATCACGATTATGAGCGCATATTCAGTGGCCAAGCTATTAGAGAGCTTCGAAGAGTTGGGCCACGTAGAAGGCGCGACGACGACGGCATGACGAGAGTAAGAAATAATGAACCTGAAATGACGATAATGGAACGACCACGACAACATCACGACAAGGAGCGCATTCGTATTGGCCCAAGCAGGCGATAGCTTGGGTCACTGCTTCGGTGCAAGATGCTATTAGATGTTAGTGTTAGATGCTAGATGTTAATGATCAAAACGAGAACAAAATAAAGCCGGGTTTGGGCAAGTGGCCTTGTATTTTCCATGGCATAGATAGATAGATAGATAGATAGATAGATAGATAGATAGATAGATAGATAGATAGATAGATAGATAGATAGATAGATAGATAGATAGATAGATAGATAGGTAGATAGATAGATAGATAGATAGATAGATAGATAGATAGATAGATAGATAGATAGATAGATCGATAGATCGATAGATCGATAGATAGATAGATAGATAGATAGATAGATAGATAGATAGATAGATAGATAGATAGATAGATAGATAGATAGATAGACAGACAGACAGACAGACAGACAGACAGACAGACAGACAGACAGACAGAAATGAAGACATTCTATTTCACCGCCCGATTCAAGGCCGGTCCCCAAAATTGCGCCATTTCGCTAAGGAACATGAACAGGAAGACATTCCAGTGTATAAGAACGTTTCGCATATGATCGATTCCTCGTATGCGTAAAATCCACCGATTAATTTTATTTGCTGATTCTCGATAATGCGTTCTAGGTATTGGAAACTCTAAATCTGAATTTTTCTTTGAACTGTCGCCAACGCATTGTTTCGCCTGTCAAATGCAGCATAATTTATACAAACGTTGGTTCTTCATTCAGGAAATTTCTGCTTTTCAGACGTACTTCAATAGCCATATCAGAGCTGGCATTTGGCATGCATACTTGTTTGTTGCCATGAGTATACGTTCAGAACGCCAGCGGGATGTACTACTTCGCAGTCTCCAGAAGATACGCAGACAGATACCGCACCTCCAAGCCATGTGGTCACTTCGTTGAGGAGGCATTACCAATTGCTAGTGACGCTTAACACCAGGGCACCTACATCATGACTACCGACACTTACATTATATGCGCTGCACTCCTGCTAACTGTGTACCTCAATATGAATTCCAAGCAATCAATTCCGCCGCCCACCGCGCTGATACTTCTTCATCGCTATATAGTCGTTAAAAGTTATTAAAGGGTTACACCTTTGCTGCGTGTGCATCAATCATATAACTCTTGTAGTGCAAGTAGGGCACAAGCTAAAGCATATTATTACTTTTGGAGGGCGCTTAACCTCTCACAAGGAAGCTGAGGAAGTACCAAATTACTGGGGTTAATAAATCTTCCTTACTTTAAGGTGATTGATCTCGGTTTCTTAAATATGTACAAATTTTTTCTACCACTATCTTACCTTCTTTTTGTCCAATGAACATTTTCAGAACAACGCAGTTTTCGTAATCGCTGTACACAACTTGGGCTGAAAACGTATTCGAGGTGTCTGAAAAAAGAAATGTTTGAAATTTGTTTTCAACAGAGTTGCTCGAAAATCCATATTCTAAAAACATAGTTTTACAGTCACTGTTTATGTTTTATTCTATGTAGGCGGGATACTCCTTAAGCAACTTGCGCGCTTGTTAATTTTAAAGTGCGGGTGCTGCTGGTTTACATGCCAGAGTATTTCTTCGTGACTGAACCTTAATTTAAAAGTTCGCAGTATCTACTAAGTAATAAGACAGACTTCAATGCACGAAAGATTTACCGTCTCAAGTGGTATGGTTATCTAAGCTAATGACATGAATGAAATCGTCCGATGCAATGAATAAATTCTGCTTTTCCGATATTTCTAAACTTTCGCAGCATTTCGTAAACAAAATTGGTCCATAACTATTATCTTGCGAATGAGCGAATAGAGTTTCAAAAGTCAGATCCCTGTTGCTCATATATAAAAGCGAAGGAAACGTTCATTGACAATATCACAAGAAAACACCGAATTTAGCATTTTGTAGACGTGGTGGCCAGTGCATATACCTGTGCCTTTATAACTTTTCTCATTCAAAAACCTTAACTGTTTACCAACTTTATTACTACAAATTAAGTGTAGCGGTTTCACTGCGTCTCTGCCTAATTCCTTTACTGGACATTACTTTTGCTTCCTCTGCAAGGTACACGTGCGCATGGGTATAAAATTGGAGAAGAATGTAGGTTCCAACGATTATGTACCTTTTGTAATAGCTGTGAGATAAAAAAATCATACGTATTTACCGTCATTTATGTGGGCAGCGCACATGTCTGGTCCATCTTCAGTAACAACAAAATTGACTCTGACGTCCGTTCTAGAAAATAAATAGTAAAATGTATCTTCAAACGTCTTTTTCCTATTCACACACCTGTAACTGTGCTGAAGAAAACGCATAATAGGTGCGCAGAATATCATCATTCGCTTGCGCCTATGGTGCGCGTAAGTCAACCACAAAATATTACGGAACGCGAAATCACAGAAAAAGCTGAATATCTGCGCAGTCTCACAGCTTAGCCTAGTATTCGTATTTACAGCCTCTACCAGTATATGTGAACAACATTGTGATGTTCGGTTTTTACTGACTACATTTACAACCTGCTCGAAAATTGAACGTTTTCTGAGATCCCGTGGTCCGTAAACGTTTGTGGTTGACTGTCTGTTGCGAAGATTCAAAACTATTGGATTAAGTAGCCGACATATATTGTGATGATGGTTTATGCTCGCTGTTGGCTTTCTAGAGGAAGAAAAAAGTCACACGCCTGCGCGGCACACCCAGCACACTCACAGCGTAAGCTGGAAGAGGGGCTACATACGAGCTCCATTTTCGGCACCACGCACTTCAGGTCTTCGCGGCGAAGTATCTACACTTCGTTTTCACGAGAACGATCTAAACTCCCCGCCCGGCGCCGACGGCGAGCTGCGGCTTCTTCTGCTCTCTGCACAGCACTGTGCTAAGCACGATGTTGCCTGGTTGCAAGCAAGCGCGTAAGTCTACAAATAGCTTCTTCAGGTTCGTCGCTTGCGAGAAGGTGCGATAACATGTACCGATGAAAAGTAAACAGGTATCCAGACCACGTGGTGCATATGTCCCATCCCTTGACCCGTAACACGGTACGTTGCTGTTGTTGATGTTGATTAGAATGAGGGCATCCCCTTCGAAACGGGATGGTGACAAGTAGTCATGTAGCCTGCTACATCCAAGATCAGCTGGCTGCAACATTCAACTGCTATGTACAACTGCTAGGTTTCGGGACACCTTGTCGGATATAACGGAACTGCAATCCAAAGTTTGTACGTATTGACGCTACGAGGCGCGCATGTGAAGTGGCGTATTAAGATGGTAATGATGATGATGCTTACTTAATGGCATTCCCTTTAAATCAGGACGATGAAAAACAGTTACCTGGCCTGCTTTAACTATTCAGGTATGTCGTACATGTTTTTTTTTCATTACAAAAATGTTTAAACATCTACATAATCTTTCTTGCCTTCCTCAAGACTTCTCTAGCTGCCTTGCACCACTATTTATGAAGCTGCTACATGGCCTGCCACCTGGTGTAATAATATGCAACTGCGACGCAAAGGGCAAACCTATAGACGCTACACGGCGCGAATCATGCGTTGCAAGGCAAGTGGCGCGATACGATGGGAATGATAAGGATGATTTATTTGCATCCCCTTTGAAACACGGCGGTGAAACAGTCACCTAGCGAGATTGATTTAATCAGGTACACAATGCATACTTTTTGCTGGCATTCTTGTATACATTTCCTTCAACTTCTTTTTCTTCCTCAAACCTTCTCTAACTACTTTGTACCCCACGAGGGTTGCAATGTGGGCTTGTTGGTAATGCATCTTCAATGGGAGTATGGTAGCGCGATTCAAAGACGGGACAAGAGAAGACACAAAGGTACACACACAGCGCTGTGTGTGTCCCTTTGTGTCTTCTCTTGTCCCGTCTTTGAATCGCGCTACCATACTCCCCTTGAAGATACTTTGTACCGCTACATCTGCATATGCTACATGGCGTTTTACCTGGCGTAATAATATGCAAGTGCACTGCAAAACATGCACGTATCGACCTTACACAGCGCGTATGTCACATTGCGTGTCCCCGCGCGTGATAGGACGCGTTTATAGGACATTTTTTTCGTAGCATATGGCGTGACTCAGTAAAGTACACGACAGGTATCCCTCTTTTACGTATCCGCTGAGGGCTCCCGGCATACGTTCCGACGCGACTACTAAAATAGGCGATGCTCTTTCCCCTCTAATTTGACAAACAGTCCGGAAAAACGAGTCTGATACATCTAAAAAAAGATCATGAATGTGTTCGCTAGCTGTCGTACGTAGAGGGCGACGAACTCAATCGATTGATGGGAAGCATTTTTCTTCTAGAACATCTTACAACGTACCCTCAAGAAAGACGTACCTGTGGACTCTTTCGGCATACGGTTTTTGACATTTGAAAATGAAGGTGGTATTCCATTCGACCTCATTATGCTCTTAATCCTCCATACCATTTGGCGATCTAGGATGGCAGTTCGGAATGCTGACACAGACGCGAAGCCTATACGGCTATATTTCAAGGAAAGCATCCGCAGAATTATAGCTGTGTACCACTTTCAAACCCCAGAGCCTGAATGGCTCCCTGAGTTTTAAGCATTGTTAAACATGCGTTAATATTAATGGGTTCGCACAATAAGGCCAGTTTTTAGAAACTGGCTCCTGGAATTTGTTATTCGGTGCTTGTGCTGTTCAATGTGGCAATAAAGAAGAAAAATGGCGTGGTTCACTGGTAGAGCAGCTGACTCCCACGCAGCGGGCCCGGGTTGGATCCCGACGGGAACCGAGTCCGTCATTTTTCTCATCCCCTGCGATAGCCGCTTATAACAGCGGTGGTGGCGGCGGCAGAAACCACCGCCACCCGCAATGGCTGTTGGAATGAGCATTAACAACTTACGCTGGAAAAATGGCGTGCCTGCTCCTACAAGTTCTTTTGCCGGTGATATGTGGGTGGCTTTAAAGGTAGTTTGCCTAATCTTGTCTGCTAGTTGCAATGTCGATATTGGCATAGAAACCCACCTACAAAGTGGCAACGTAATGTACGAATGCAAAAAAAGGCGCTTTTCTCCTTCCACTGAAATACACATCAATTACCTAGCCTTACTTGACCTACTAGAAGTTACAATAATTGTTGAGTGTTTTTTCACTTGATGGAGTATCTTGAAGCATCACACGCAAGCCTAAGGTGAATGCAAAATTAATTTTGACGCACCTTTCCGAGCTGTCCGGGGACTTCACGGGCCAGGTAAACGTTACTCTTCGAGAGGCAATGTCAAGGAATGTACAGTCGGCAGTTAGGCACCTCAACAGCGGTGTGTCGACGCTTCCCACAACCATCACCACGTTCGGCATTAACTCAGCAGCCTACAAAATGCAATAATGGGAAGAGGGGATCATAAGCATAACAATTTAAAGCAATGTGAAACCCTTATATTCTCTTTCACCCATATGTTAACAATTCTACCACTACCTTCAGTTTAAATAGAGAAGCATATGTTAAAGGCCTTTAAAAACTACAAATTTTTACCTTCGAGGTGACATGTACATTTCCCTGCCAGAATCACAGTTGTAATGCAGAAAACATTTAAAAACCCGGATATACGACGCGCAATGGAACTGCATGTTGTTCGGAGTCCATTATTGAAACCAGTATTACGTTTTAGTCCATAGTATCTAAATACATACCTATAAATAACTGGCATACTTTTGCTCTTGTTCTGTCAACATATGTATTACGTGGTTGTAGACAAACGTAAGAGACGCAAAATATTAGATGTGTCCCGTAGGTACAGGTGACATTGCTAAAGTTCAAAACCGGGCTAGTTGGCTGCTGATATAATGATACACATTTAAAGCACTACAAGATGCATTGTTATGATATATGAATAAGGATAACGATTTATGCGGGTTGGGGATGCTTGAGCGCTGTGCTTGTCCTTCTTTCTTTAACCCTTCATCATTTTAACGCGATAGCGTTAAGGAGCTCGTGTCGCAGAAAAGCCGGTGTCGTCGGCGTCGGCGTCCGCGGCGTTGGCCGTGAGCGATAAATCACGGCAGGCACTTCATAAATAAAAAGCAACTTCCTAGATGGGCTGGGTGGGAATCGAACCAGGGTCTCCGGAGTGTGAGACGGAGACGTTACCACTGAGCCACGAGTTTCTTTTTTTCTTTATTGCCGGAAGTTTCACCAAGCTTACAAAAAGGGCATCATTTCTTGAAATAAGGTAAGCGATACATAAATATACACTCACACACATTCAACTTTGTGTGCATGCATATTGTGCGGTCAGTCACATTGTGGCTGGCCATGTCAAGTTTAAAATTCCTTTAATGTGGCGAGGGGCTCAATCCTCGCCAGCCAATCCGGAGGACATTCTTGTTCTTTAATTACATCAACGAACTTGGAAATAACTTCCCGGAAGAGCAGCCGCGCAGGCCGGCTGTCAGGCTCACAAAAGAAACCGGCGATTCGAGCCCTCCATAAACAGTGGAGGCCCATTAGCATAATTAAGTCCAATGGCATGCCATCCTCATTTTCTACCGTCAAAAATCTAATACCTAATGGGCTTAAAGGCAATTCTTTCTGTAGTGTTCTTTGAAGAACGTCCCAAAAGAATACCCCTGCCCAACAATGCAAAAAAACATGGTCAATTGTTTCTAATTGTTTACATATAAGGCAGTTTGCTCCCCATGGTAAATAAAAACCCTTCTCTTGTAAAAAGGCCCGTACCGGCAAAGTTCCGGTATGGAACTTAAAGAAAAAGGATTTATTGCTTGGCCGCACCTGCATTTTCTTAACACGCTTTAACACGTCGTTTCCCTGTCCTCCACTGTTTATGGCTCTGTACATCGGAACCGGCATAATCATGTCAACTACGTCCCTGTACAATTTCTTCCGCGACACCGAAAAGAGATAATCATTAGAAAAACGTACGGACAGAAAACAGACACTGTCAACGACTTCCCTTAGGTACCCTCGAAGAGCACCAGGCATACTTAAATTGCAGACCACGTACATCGGCAGATGCTTGCTCAGTCGTAACTGGCACATTGTGCGCAGAAAGGGGTCATGCACGTCTCGAAAGAAAGAAAACCGGTTTACTAGCTGCTTCACAAAAAGATGTGACAGGCCTAAGCCCCCGTCCTTGACTCTCCTAAACAAGTTCGTGCGGCTGCACCTCTCCCATTCTGATGCCCAAATGAACACAGCAAAAACTCTGTGGAACCTTTGCACATTTAAACGAGAGCAACAGAAAACTTGCATAACGTACCATATTTTGCTTATTAAAAACAAGTTACATACAGTAGCTCTCGCAAACATCGAGAGATGAGCACCTTTCCAATCTGTTGTTTTTTTCCTTGAGTCGTTTGGCCTCTTCTAGCCAATAGTCCTCATTCTGCCGGTAATGTTCGAGCGGAACGCCCAAGTATTTAGCTGGCGCTTTAGTCCATCTAATGTTGGCGAACATTTCCGGTGTTGACTGCCATTCACCATGCCAAAAACCGAGACACTTATTCCAATTTGCAAAGCTCCCTGTTGTGTTTCCGAAATGTTTAACAATGGTTGTTACGTCTGTAATGCTTTCTTTAGTTATACAGCACACCGCTACATCGTCTGTATATGCCAGGAGTTTCACTTCGGCTTCCATGAGTTTGAAGCCCTTTATGCTACTGTTTTGAATAATTGCCAAACATAAGCTTTCTAGATAGATGGCAAACAAAAGCGGGCTGGGAGGACACCCCTGGCGCACGGAACGCTCTATCTTAATGGGGGCCCCCAGTGTCTTGTTAATAATCAGCCGTGTTGAGCAGTTCCGGTACGCCAGAGCTACCCCATCAGCGATGATTGATCCTACATTCACGTACTCAAGAACTATTAACAAAATTTCATGTGGGACAAAATGAAAGGCTTTTTCTAAATCTATCTGCAGGATGGCAACGGCATATTTAAAATCGTCACAGCATTCCAAGACGCCTCTCATCGTGTGTACATTTGTCGCAATAGTGCGTCCCTTTATACCACAAGTCTGGTGTGGTCCTACAAGATCCTTAATTATTGACTGTAATCGGCTTGCAACTGAGCCACGAGTTCGATGCTTCAAAGCGGTACAAAAGCGCCTCTAGTGAACGCGGTGTTGCCTTAGAAACGAGCTGTTTCTAAGGCTCAGGCGTGCGTCGCTTGCTCAGGCGCACATTTCGTTGTCGCGCCGAACGCTGCGTTGCTCGACGCTCACCGCGTCCGATGCGGGGCGCGTAGTCGCTGCGCCGTAGCCCGTTGTCTTACACCCCTTGGCGGGTCGACAGGAACGCTGTCGTGTTCAACTCTTGAAGGCGAAGCTTAAGCGTCCTCCAATTTTCTTTCCACACTTCGTTGATTCGAGCTACAAATCACGTTATGGTATAGGGCTATGAATAATGGTTGCGTATCCAACACCCGTTCTGTGCAACTCGTGTTCATGGCTTCTTCGAGAGCGATGCAAACTTTATCACAACAAACGTCGGAGGTTTTTTTTTTGTGTGTGTGGGGGGAGGGGAGACGAGAAAATAAAAAAAATGCTGAATGACTATGCGTTCTCGCACAAAGAAAAGCACTGCCAGCAGGCAGTATCAATATAAACGCAACTTTTAAATCCTCTACTGCGTCGCGAGCCAAGGATAATAGCACACGTGGTTTTGAAGCAACGCGACATCTCCCGGCAACTGTGGTGCATCGACATCTGTCGACAACCAGATCTCAGTGTATTGAGCCCTTTATTATGCCTGTTCTACAATAAGGACACATTTTATGTTCTCTAGCCAAGTGTAAAAATACCTCTATTGGTGGACGATTGTGCTCTGTTTAACGAAATATCCTCTACAAGCGACCAAAACAACTTGAACGACAGCCTTAACACCCTGAATTTTCGCAAACAACCGTGTCAAGAGGGGGGCGGCGGGGGGGGGGGAAGGGTCAGGACGAATTGCTGGGCTCGTTGGTTATACATGTCCATTTCATCACGGCGCAGAAAAAATAGAGAGGCACTGACAGCGCTTTGTGGAGTTTGGTACTCTGTCAGTGAACTTTCCATGAACTATCGTCGAAAACTGCCGCGCGAATGGCCGCGACTGCCTCGAGGCACTTTGCTTGTACCCGCAGGCTTCATTTATGCTCGAAACATCACTTTTATGTAACACGTATTGAGCAACAGAAAGTTGCATCGGCAGTTCTTTATGTTGCGCTACAATATGGTCATTGACATTTTTGGCGCAGTTAGAATATTTTAAGGTTGATGAATATTTAAGACTAATTATGTAATTAGGCAGAATGCAAAAGATCATCTGAGTATCTCCAGACGTCAACAAACAGCATTACCTTGGCTGGCTACTCGGTCCTCACACGATACAGCGATATTCTGGATTATTATCGCACTTCGCGCCGATTCTACCCTAACCCTGCACGCGGTTTGGCGAAAGCGTACGAACGACTACTACGCCGCCTCCAGACCAAGATTTTCCTTAGTCCGGCGGTCGCCCGGCACTTCATGCCGGAAATCTCAGGCACGTGCCCGACTTGTCAGGTCCTCGCCGATACCTTCGACGTTGTGGCTTCGTGCCCCGCCACTCCACTTTCCTTTTCATCCCCTTTCCCCATCCCTACTAGAGAGGCTTGGGAGGAGTACGTGCTCGGCTGCTCTACCTTGGAAGCTCAACGTTCCTTGGTGGCGCGCGCCCGGGCAGCGACCATCTCCAATGGCATCCCGGAATAGGGGCTGCCACTAAGGCGCACAGCAAGCAACCCTCTTATTAACTTCCTGAATAAAATGTTTGTGCCACCGCCACCATTACCTTGGTTCCGTCTAGCCATATGGCATTTGCATATTTGAAAATCGTGGTGCATGATAGTTAGGACACCCTGTATAGTGTGCCGAGAAGAGAAAGTGTCGCCTTGAAAAAAAGCAAGCTCACTTGTCGAAACGATGGCTCCTGCGTTCGTCTTGTTCCCGTTTTGCTCATCGTCTTGCATTTCCATTGCCCGCATTCCCCATGTTTTTCCTAGCCTATTGTAGCTTTCTTGGACTGAAACATGAGTACGCCTGCATAGCTTTGGCTCCCTATACTCAGTTTAGCATAAACACCCTAGAAAGAATTCAAAGACCGATTGCGCTCCTTGTGCACAACAAAGTTTTCGACCTTCAACTTCCCAAGTGAACGAATGATAAATAAAAGTATTGCACAGAAATAACATGCAGCTGAGATTTCTTTCCTAACTGCTCAATACCAAAGTAGCACTCGACCACTGAATGCATATAAGTCCACTATTGAGGATTAATACTCCTCGCTTTCGTCATAGTGCCTTAACCGCGATTTTGCCCCCACACTGAAATCCTGTTTAATTCCACGTGTGATTGCAGACTCGAATTGGTTGAGTCAATAGATTCATCAAGGAACTTTCCAACAATTCTCTTTGCACTTTCGAACTTTTCGCTGTGTGCACACATGTTTCGTGCTGTTTTTTTTAATTTATTTTGCCCTCCCGGCACGGGCCTCGAGTACACAGTTGTCTTACATCAACAGAATGACGCACTCTGCCCTGATAAGCAAGTCCGACAAAATGGCTTGGTTTTTCGTTAAGATTGTTTAATGCCGCTGCTTATCATGCGCGAAGAGCATAATCAAGTCATATTACTTTCATATCTAGCACTCTTTCCATATTGGCAAAACATTATCTCGCCATCGGGCACGTTTATTAATTTTTTTAAGCGTGAGCCATTGGCAGGACAGCAGCAGTGACCAGCAGCCATGGTTAGGAATACCCGCGAGGGTCACGCAAAAAGCTTCGCTTTCAAACTTGTTTGCTTCAGTAGCTCACACCGTTTTAGGAAAAAAAGTTTACTACCTTGTCCCAACGCTGCAAGATATATCCGCTACCTTTTGCCCTATAAAATTTTCCTCGGCCCGGGTTTTCTTGGTGTGTGCTTACGTTGCCCAGCACCATATTACTGCGCAGGAGAAAAAAATAACGGCAGCCTAATTATTTTGCTTTAATCCTTGGTTCAAACGCTATGCAGCACATAACGTTTCGATAGCATTATGGGGTTGAAAATTGGGCGCTGACAAAAATGGCCGTCACATCAAAGTCAAGATAACTTTAACACTTGCACATTTTGCCTATTTCAAATAATGACTCGGGTAGAGACATCAAGATTTCCGTTCTTACGCGCAAGGCATCCACAGGTCCGCTGTTTCTTCCATCCTCACCGAAGCATAGAGTCGTTACTGATGCCACAATAAGCACTAGCATGGTCATGGAGCACATCCCGTGTTCGGCCTGAAGAACTCGGTCCGCGCTTGCTCCTCTAGCGAAAAGGACACGCGAATGGGACCAAAATGCTTATCATTAAGACTATAAAAGCCGCTTTCGATTAAAAGAAGAAATAAACGGCTCATGGGCAACAGAATTCACCTTTTACTTGCCATTTAGTTTTTATTCCGTTTTACGCTTCTCTTTCATAGAGGAGGTTAACGGACGTGCGCAGAATATATTGTCAAAACATGTCAAGTGGTAATCAGATGAAGATACACTGACAAAAATAAAACAAAAGCCCCGGGCCCCAACACCAATACCCGTTCGACAAATAAAATTTATTCCTATCTTATCCTATCTATTGGACTCCAATTTTTGGAAGCTACGGAGAGAGCGGCATTGAAACCTAAAAAGCTCGCAAAAAAAGCGGAAGTTGTATTTTCTGCAGAATGAAATGGCAATATCCGGCACATGGCTTCGAATGTTTTAGCACCATATTGACACGTGTACTTGTTTGTCTTTATCGGCTGACACGTTTCACCACCTAACAAATGTTATCGCGCAGCGCAGGACGCGCCTTGTATCGGAAGTTTCTGGAATGTTATCGATGCTTCCATCCGCTGTCTGTGACCGAGCCTTGCGTAATCTGATTGCATGTATGAGCGACGCGAATAATGTAGAACTTTGTGGAAGGCACGCGGATCCCAGCGATTACTCTGGAACGTTCGACGACTGATCTATAAAAGCCGACGTGCTTTACTCGCTCATCAGATCTTCGACGATCGCCAACTGTGTTCTCCGCTATCGTTGTGCTCTAAGTGTAGGCTGTTTTTGTGGGCACAGGTTCGCCCAATAAAAGTTAGTTTTGTCTTTCACAGTATTGCTGGCTTTCTTCAACGGCTCCAGAACGTGACAATATATACACGTTCAGTCGTCGCAGGTAAAGCCAGGCTATATTGTTTTGGAATAAAGCTGTGGAAATAACTTACAATTCATTTTAGTACTTGCTAAGGAAAGACGTGTCAAACATAACTCATTTTTTAAGCTGGGGCTCACAGTAATTGCAGTCAGTTTCGCTCAATGCCGAAGGCTCGTGTTTTTTGTTTCCTCAGCGTGCGTTTTACTTTGAAATTTCAAACAAAGTGAATGCTTTCATGATTTACCTTTTCGGTACTCTCTTGTAATTGCAATAATAGGATCAACTCGTGTACATATCGAAGCTATACTAATCAGTCTGCGTTATACTTTTGATTTTCCTCCTGAAGAAGAACATTAACATTTTTCCATATTTTTGCACAATATTCGGATTTAGTAACAATCACAGAATAAAAGAATCGAATAAAACATTGAGTTTCGCTAGAACTACAAGTTATTCTGGGTACAAAATCAATACCGCTAAAAGACGCACTTACAATATGGTTAACGTGCTCACTCAAACTTATGTGCAATCAAAATTAACAGTTGCAATTTACTTGCATGCTTTTTCTTCAATAGCGTGGCATGTAAACTGTATGCAAAGTTAACGGCACGGTTTTTACTAGTAAATGATATTAAAGAAGTTTTTTTTTTGCACATGAATAGGTAAGCCACCAGAACTGCATCATTTCGCCGCTGAATTCACTTCGCTTTGTTGAGCAGCTGTCAAATATATGTCTTTAACCAGAGCGAAAAGCTTTATGTGGTCAGCATATCCAAGTAGTTTGGCGATTCGATTGAAGAGAACGAGATTATTTATGAACGCGTTGAAAATAATGGGTCCAGAAATTCAACCCTGGGGACACCACGCCTCGCGATATATTGTCTTGGTAAACTTCCTTATATACGAAAGAAATTTTACGTTGATACAAGTAGTTCCGAAGGAGCAAACAAGGATCAGTGACACCGTACATTTTTAAATCATGTACTATAATGTTATCGATCATCCAAATAATGTTTTTTCAAAAATTAAAGAAAACACCATCTATCGGACCTCCGCGCAATCTTTGCAACATCATTTAGAAAAGACACGAGGTTGATTTCGATAGATAGACCAAATATACAGCCATGTTACTGCAGTAAAATTGTTAGAAATTAGCGGACAAATGATTTTTAAAAAGCTTTGGCAAGTATAGGAAGCAGTGACACCAGTCTGTAGCAGTCTGCTTTCCCCACTGTCACCTTACTTAAGCGCTGGAACGACAACCTATCTTTCGCACTTCTGGAAATAACTTTTGTCTAAAGATAACCTGAAAATGGGCGCACGTACACAAACACGCACACCCCTTTCCTCACAAATGAAGCAGGGACGCTATCAAACGATAAAGATGTTTTCAGCCTCAGTGACCGTATGACAGTCGTCGCATCGGACGACTTCACCGCCGTGACGACTAAGTTCGTGCTATGAGTGAACAAGCATGGCCGCTGCTCGACAGTCGCTTCATCGCCGTTTTATCTCCTCGGCAGAGCTCGGCCAGTAGCATGCAGCTTGCTAGTAACAGCGCAAAATGTAGACAAGGGATGAGACAAGAAGACACCACAAGCGCTGCATTTGCGCCGTTAGACGAGGAGAGCTGGAGGCGCGGATGCCTACAGAAGGCGTAGCGCCCTGCCACTTCCCCGTAGCCACTTGCCTCTTCCCCCATTGCATGCTTCAGCGCAGTACGAAAGCGCCCCGTCACGTGGTTGTTGTTGTTTTTTCTTTTTCGTATATCGCAGGCTTCTTTACACATGCGTAAAACAAGAACTACATGAGAGATATGGCTTAGAAAACGACTAGGTGGTTTCTGAACGGGCTCTACAACTTTGCGTATCACACTTGGGGTCTTAAGCCATTGTTTTAGAAAATTTTAGAAATTAAATATAAATACATAATTAGTTATCGCGAAAATAAAAAAAATTGCTTGAGTTACTTTAGGCTATTGCCAACGGTATAAGTACGGCTCATCATATTGCCAACGGTATAAGTACGGTTCATGCCGCGTGCGAAGTGCCCTCATTTTCTTACGTCTAGGCTGGAGTTACGTGGGACAACCTGTATATCAGTGAAAGTTAAGTACAGTAACTGCGATTCCTATCTTTTCATTCACCCAGTCAGCACCTGGTCCACGGAACCATCTGTGTCAGTGTTACACAGTTCTCATACAGATCTGATTTTATTATCTTGCTGCGGGCGCGTGAAGGCAAAACAGCTTAGATTGTTGCCGGCATTGCCACGGGTTGTTTGCTTTGCCTATAGCAGCGAATAGCAGTGGTAGTGCAGCACAGCACGAAGGGGAAAACCGTGAAGGTGAAAGCCATCAGTTGCTGTGCCTTTACTACCGTTGCCGACGGCGCTATGCGACAAGTGTTCAACATATACCAGGTATTTATATTGTCCCCAATGGTAAATATATTGGTACACAGCTATAAGTCAACAGAACTGGTTGTACAATTACTGGTCACAGGAAGATTTGCAACGGTGATCGAAGTTCAGTTTTTTTTTAGGGAACATGAGGGAGCCGTTATACAAATAAAAACCGCAAACGATATCGCTGCGTTTTTCTTCCCTGATTTTGAAATATACAAATCAGCGCCACTCATTACCGCCAAAGGCAGAAGTTCCGTGGTGACATTTATATCGGTCACATGGTGAATTAGAGACCAGTGATAACTTTCATATCATTTAAACATATATAAGTACACACCCATATAACACACGAATGTGATGGCTTGCACATTTGCGATTGCAGTGTTGGCAGCACGGACCTGGACACCTGAGAGCACTGACCTAGACTGTCAGAAGCCAGACGTCCTGTTTAAAAAGATCACTAATCGAAAGAATGCGATCAGTGTCCAAATTAGCAAGAGCAAGGTCTAAAATTTGCTAGTCGGATTAACAAAGCTTTTGTTTTCACTAAGGAGAACAACGAAACAAATTAGACAAATAAAACAAATGAGCATGTGCCATTAATTTAACGTGTTCCAATGCGGAGGCAATATCTGTTAACCCAATTATTATTGCCGAAAATAACATCGCGCAGATATAGCAGGCGACGTTTCGAATTGTTAGGAACCGTTGCGAGTGAATTCAGCTGGCCAACAATATGTCAGAGGGCGTGCTAGAACCGAAGTAACAATATCCAATCACAACGTTGCACCTTTCATTTAATCAGATTTCAACTCAAACGCTCCCAGTACGCAATTCGAAGTTGCAGCGACCGCTTGCATTGAGACTAACTACCCTTCACAGCAATCAGAACACCACCACCAGAAGCTACCCTCAAAATACAGTTCTCTTCATCTGTACGGAAAATGACACAATTGCGCGGGAATCATTAATTAAATTAAATGATGGGGTTTTACTCGCCAAAACCACGATCTCATCACGATCTCATCATCTCATCATGGGGGACTCCGGATCAATTTTAGCAACCTGGGGTTCTTTAACCTGAACCTAAATTTAAATACACGGGTGTTTTTGCATTTCGCCCCCATCCAAAAGTGGCCGCCGTATCAGGGCTTTGATCTAGTGACCTCGTGCTTAGCAGTGCAGAACCTAAGCCAATAGCCAAACTAGGCGGGTTGCGGGAAGCATTCACTTGTGTCGCAGCATTCACAAAAGCCATGTTCCACTTAGGCATCTGATGTCAAATTATTAGTGGCTTATATAAAAGGAACTCATTTGATTTTGTTCGGAGAACACTTACATTTTCGTAGTGTTCGCTGCAAATCATTTTCCTGAATGCGGTATTTGCTTAGCTTCTTTTAGCTTTAGCGTGACAAAATATGGCTGGAAGGTCGATCCTCGGGGCCATACGTGGACAGCACTGCCTTCCTTCAAATCTCCATCCCTAACTAACATATAATAAGAGTTGTTTCTTTCCTTCTTTGTCGACAGCTGTGTGCACTTACAAGAGCCACTGGGCTCAAGATGATTCACTGGCATCAAAACGTATTCTGTTGCTGTTGTAGGACCTGACCGAGAGAGAAAAAACACCTTACGCTCAATGGTCTTCCGATGCTGTTTGCACGAAGTACTCGTGCCTCTCTTTGATAAACAGTGACGCCTTCATCGTGAACGGCAGGACGGTCACGCAAAATGTCATTTATCCTCACCATTTGGAGTCGTGCTGGTGGTTTTCGCTCGGGTACCACTCTGCAGTTGAGCGTAATGAGAGATGGCTGTGAAATTCATCTGCTAAAGCTCTCATTGACTTTGCTAAGAAATAGCCTATTCAGAAAGCCTCAAAGCTAAGACGTCGTGTGCTATCAAAAGCGGCATGCTGCAAACACTACAGACATGTGCCTATCGTGAAACTTTTCAAGCTTCTTTGTGGAACTACGTGCAGATGTTCGTTGGGTCGTCCACAGGCGAGATTGGAGTAATGACACTGATTAGAGAATGGCTCGATCTTGAGGGGAAATGTTTGTAGCCACAAAATAACTGCGATATAGCCTCTTCACTGATGAAATGTATCTCCAACCAAAAGTATTTTATAACAGAGGACTATAAAAATTTTGGGTCTCATCAATACTGGAAGTAATGCTGTAGTATATGCCAACGGGGTAGCCAATATGTAAAGCGGACAGCTGGGCTAAATGGAATATTTATTCATTTTTTTATTCATTTTTATTTATTTATTTATTTATTTATTTATTTATTTATTTATTTATTTATTTATTTATTTATTTATTTGTTTGTTTGTTTATTTATTTGGAATATTGTTAGCCCCTTTTTTGGGCTGGTACAGGGTGGGAGGAGTGACACATTTTGTCAACACATCACGCAATGAAACAAATAAATACATCCCGAGAGGTACATTTTCAGCATCGGTTCAAATGATTGTACAGTTATTGTGTAATCAAAAATCTGTACATCAAGGGAATTGCAATCTTCAGTTGTCTTAACAAGGGGAGAATACTTAAAAACATCAATTCTGGCATTGTAAGGCCTAAAAACTTAAGGGTGATTCACACGGGGAGTGACTCAGCCAGGACGTAACAAATAGCGCGACTGATCTAAATTAAATTTTTTAGTAGAGAGCTGGTATAAAAACTTCAGTCGTGCGATTTTTTCTGCCTGTTGCCAATGTCGATACGTTTGCCCTAGCAAGCAAGGTGGTTACGGACTGTGTTTTGTGATATGATGAAAATATAACCCGTACTGCAAGTCTGTGAATGCGTTCAAGTTGGTTAATCTGATATTGCTGGTGAGGACCCATATAACGCAAGCATATTCCAAAGAAGGGCGTACAACGGCTGGCGTTGCATGCGCCACTTTTCTTTTAAAAGTCCAAGTTTTCGGTGAGCAGATCCACATATGTTTTTACATGATCCTTCCAATTGAAGTTATTTGAGATGGTGACGCCAAGATACTTTAGTTTTGTCGTGCGGACTATTTGTTTGTTGCCTAAGAAGCAATTAAAATGCAGAGGCATTTTCTTGTTCGAGACAGTCATGCACACGGTCTTATCAAAATTAATTTCTATATTGCATTTGGAGCACCGATTGTCAATTAACTTACAAGGATTTATTAGGTAGATTTTCATTATTTATTCATTTTACTGGGCAGTAGAATATACAATCGTCCGCAAATAAGCCAACTTCAACACTAATATCTACATGCTCGGCTATACCATTTTTGTAAATCAAGAATAATACTGGCGCCAGCACCGACCCTTGCGGTACACCGGAAAAACAGGTAAACTTTGGGAGTGTTGAACATTAATTTCAACAAATTGCCGCCTATTTGACTGGTACACTTTAACCTAATTACTAATTTTTTGGTTGACCGCAAAGTGACAAAGCTTGCTGATGAGCTTCCTCTGACAGACCCTATCAAATGCTTTTGACATATCTATTGAAATTACGTCAGCTTGCGCTTTCGAGTTGACTGCCTCAGAAAAGCTTTGGACAGTATTAAACAGTTGAGCCACAGTTGATAGACTTCTCCGAAAGCCACGCTGCTTACTGTAGAAAAGGTTATTATTTTCTGTCTACTGGATTAACTCCTTAGCAATTATATATTTCAGGACCTTGCACATTGTGCACGCAATAGAAATCCGGCGATAATTCCCAACGACAAGCTTGCTTCCAGATTTGAAAATTGGTTTTACCCTTCCCATCAGTCAGTCAGTAGACATAATATCGCTATGAAGCGATAACGAAAAAAGCTTTTCGAGAAAACATGCCACCCACTCAGAATAACGTATAAGAAAAGCGCTTGGAATCTTGTCCGGGCCCGGTGACTTTTTGTCGTCTAGTTTTAGCAAGGAAGCAATTATTCCTTCTTTCGTGATAACAATATCGCTGTCGGAAAGATTCATATCTGAGTGTTTTACGACAGTACTGTCATCCTTTGAAATGAAAAGCACTTGTTAAACGCTTCAGCAAGGAGGGAGCGTTCAGAACACGGCATACTATCTACAAGAACGGCTTCGATTCTGTCTCTATTCCCTTACATGTACCTACAAAACGTCTGCGGCGATTCTTGCACATAGTTAGTCAACGTATTGGAAAAGCTTTTCGCTTTTTTCAACTCGCCACGCACTTGCACACTGAGGTTACTGATAGCCGTCGCATCTCTTTGAATTCCGTGACGTGCAGGGCGCAGTCGGCGTTTCAGATGAATATTTCGTGTTATCCATGGATGTGGTACGACTCCCAGGAAATGACGCCAGAGCCAAGTTACGTCTTCATAATGTGGCATTTCATCGACGCCGATTTCCATGGGTCGAGAATATTTCATGCATTTACAACGCTTTGAAGAAATAGGAAAAATTAGAAGAGGAAAAGAAAGGACAGGTAGGAGGCTGGTCTTCAATTTATATGTTCTATTTTTCACTACATGCACAGCATCAGTAAAATGAAGAAACCCTTATTCTCTCTTGTCTAACATACCGACGTCGAACTGCCCTACTCTGTTTATTTCATGGTGTAGGGCTGCTGAGCACGAGGTCGCGGGATCGAATCCCGGCCACGGCGGCCGCATTTTGATGGGGGCGAAATGCTAAAACACCCGTGAGCTTAGATTTAGGTGCACGTTAATGAACCCCAGGTGGTCAAAATTTCCGGAGTCCTCCACTACGGCGTGCCTCATAATCAGAAAGTGGTTTTGGCACGTAAAACCCCAAATATTATTATTATTATTATTATCTGTTTATTTCACAGGATGTACTACACATTTTCGATTTTACATAGAACGCTCCTTCTCCCGCCGATCAGCACTTCTCGTCGTCTTTTCAATTCATTGAGCGTTCAGCGTCTTCACGGTTCTACTAACGCCTCTAACAACCACATTACAAAACAATCGCAAACCATGACGATAGAAACAAGCGTCAACGAGACCGAACTAAGCAAACCTAACAAGCGCGAGCGAAAGCTAACGCGAGCAGACGATAGTACGAAACGAGCGTTCCGACTGAGACCAGATATGAGTGCGCATCTGGCAGTCACGAGCGTCCGCATGGAACCAGTTTCCCGCGCGCATGCTACTGCAGAGGCTACTCCCATTGGTCTCCGCCGTTCGCGGTTCGCGTGTTTCATCTGCTGCTCTGCGTTTTCTCTTTCATCTTTCGCTGCTGTGCTCGTTCACCATGGGGAAAGGAAAATATAGGAGGGAGCATTATGTCACGCTGCCAGTCTAGGCAAGGGAACGCTCCGTGAAGCCATAGTGGAGGCCCAACGCGTGGCCTCTTGCGTCGAGATCACGAGCAAGAATTGAGATTTCCTGAGAAGTTTGGTTCTCAGTAGCTATGCCAGTAGCTTTTATTCGGTGCCTGCTTGTCCAGCAACTGGAACACTAAAACCAAACGCGCACTTTCACTTGCAATCACGTGTTGCGCCACCACTGGCACAGCAAACTTCGGCTTCAATCGCGTTGCGCTATGCTCTCTCCTCTTGTAACATTCCTTCATGTTGTTCACTCGGCTACACCGCCCGCCTTTACGGACGCTCGCCGCAGGAACAGGCCATCAAATCTGCGCTCAAAAAGCTTCAAGAATAAAACGGCACTTTTTATGCTTGTACCAGCCCAGAACACGTGTGCTGTTCAATATAGATGGGCAGGGGCATCGTTTACAATGGTCCGCTCTGTGAGCGGATCCTTCTACTGCCCGGAACTTGCACATGGTGCTCTCGTAATCTGTCGTTAACGCTGCGACCAGTCTAGCCGATGTAACGTTTGCCACGTGATAGGGGGTTGCAGTAAACGACCCCTGTTTCACTGTAGCGTGCTTCCGCTTGCAGCCTGGACCTTTGTGCCCTCGGCAATGGTAGCCAGCCTTCTTGCTTTGTTCTGCGCGGGCTGTCATTGCATTATTACTCTATGTTATTTCAGTAGGTTTTTTTTTCACACAAAATCTGAGAGATGAACATCTTCGTAATGTGACGCTGTATGTCATCGACACGGTTGAAGAGGCAGAATCCATAGCAGTTAGTATCGTACTGACAATCACCAAACACTGCAGTGTTCAGTAATTTGTCCGGAGATGTCAAGCTTTGGTATATTGTTTTACATCTTGTACGTGAAGAAATCGTGATCGCCAGCCAGCCCCTAGAGCCTGTACAGGAGTACGTTCATCTAGGTCAAATTCCTCATAGATGACCCTGACCATGCGAAGGAAACTTAAAGACGAGAAGGAGGAGGAAAAAACTTTATTTTCTTGAGATCTTAGAGTTATGTGTATTACTGGGTTATTTCTTCTGAAGCAGCCTGAGGTGGCCGTAAGCCCTTGACTTGAGTGTAAAAGGGCAATGTTCTCATGCGGCATCTACGGAACCGATTACAATTATATTAGTGGAGCTGTAAAGGGATTACGCGTAAATTGTTTGTCGTTTTCCGGTGACAGCTGTTTCCTTTTGTAACAAAGGTTAAATTTATAGCTCGGCGCAGTGCTCGCGTGCGTGTGTGAGAGCATGCTCGATTTCTTTAACTGTTCCATCTGTTTCCTCCTGCTTCCGGCGGTCACTCTTTCACCTGCTAACAAGTGTTCGAGCTATACTGCTCGAACACTCAGCGCATCGCGCAACCGCGTGTATCAGAAGGTTCTCGATTGTTATCTACGTTGTCGGCCAAACACTGTAATCTTTTTGCATGCACGATGCAAATACTGTTGTACATTTTAGGAGGCAGCAGTTACACTGCAATAAAACTTGGCGCTGGGCTAGTTGGCGATGCATTCTTTAAAACTGATGGTAGCGCTAAAAAGGACGAACACACGCTGAAAAGACGACCCGACGACGGCGGAACGCTACTGACAGCTGGTTTATTTTTGAAAAGGGTTCAATACTTGACAGAATCACAACACATTCACACAACAGAATTGCGCCAGCCTTTTTTATCGCAATATCGCAAACTCCCACGGGAAGTGAAATGGTAAGACATCCAAGCGGCAAGAAATGAACACATGACCAATTGATGAAACGCCATATCTTACGGTTTTTCAATTCACCCCACAAGTGTGCACTCAGCCAAGTACGAATTTATTGAAACATCGTTGATGCACAGGCCCGTTTCTTTTTTTTTGTATGTGGAATGCTTCCAGCAAAACCCTAGCTTTTCCGCTTGCACTTCTGCTCAGAACCTTTGCTTCTTTGAACCGTGGCGCGCACTCGCAAACCATCGCGTGCAAAACTAAATTCGCAAGTTTCTCTTGTTTTGTTAAGTATTGAGAGTGTTCCCTTAAGCAGTAATTGGGGCAACACCGCGTCTGCCCGATATAGCACTTGCTGGAGGACAGGAGAATAAAGTATACCACCCCTAGAGCACACGTCACGAAGACATCTTCATGCTGCTCTTTGCAACCGCGCTGACCTTCACCGCAGATGCGGGGGCACAGCTTCCCCAACTTGTTTGGCGCAGAAAAAACAAGCGGCACGTTGTGCCTGCTGGCCACTTTTTTTAGGTTGTGTGAAACCTTAAATGTAGAGCATCACCTCAACTTTGGTCTTCACGCGCTCAGGTGCAGCCTTCATTCGTCAAAGACCAAATTTCTCGCGGAGGGTTTCAACGATGCTACAAGAGCCGAGCAAGGGAAGCCTGCGGCAGATGCGGTTATGCCCCCGCATCTACGGTGAAGGTCAGCATGGTTGCAAAAAGCAGCATGAAGATGTCTTCGTCAGGTGTGCCCTAGGAGTGGTATACTTTATTCCCCTGTCCAGCGGTAAGTGCTATATCGGGCAGACGGGGCGTTGCCTCAATGACCGCTTAAGGGAACACTCTCAGAACTTAACAAAACAAGATAACCTTGCGAATTTAGTTTTGTATGTGATGGTTTGCGAGTGCGTGCCACGGTTCAAAGAAGCAAAGGTTCTGGGCAGAAGTGCAAGCGCTAAAGGTAGGATTTCGCTGGAAGCATTCCACATACAAAAAAAAGGTGGGTCTGTGCATCAGCGATGTTTCAATAAATTTGTACTCGGCTCAGCGCACACTTCTGGAGAGATTCGAAAAACCGTAAGATATGACTTTTCATCAATTGGTCATGTGTTCATTTCTTGCTGCTTGGGTGTTTTATCATTTCACTTCCCGGGACTGTTTGTGATATTGCGATAAAGAAGGCTGGCGCAGTTCGGTTGTGCGCATGTGTTGATTCTCTTAAATATTGAACCATCTTAAATATTAAACCAGTTGTCAGTAGCTTTCCTTCGTCGTCGTGTCATCTTTTCACCGTGTGTTCATCCCTTTTATAGCGCTACCATCAGTTTTAAGGAGTTGCACTGCAATGAAGGAAGAAGAATGCATACCCAGCCGACGCGTCCGACCTTTAGAACGATCGACAGCTGTGCTCGCATTCATTGTTTTGATTTGAGATTCACTTTTTTTCTGAGCACAAGTAATCCGAATAAAGTGTTTTGTGACAGGCAGTTCTCCCTACTGCCCGGTTCGCTACCACCAAACGTGAAAATATGTATGTATGTATGTATGTATGTATGTATGTATGTATGTATGTATGTATGTATGTATGTATGTATGTATGTATGTATGTATTTAGGCACGTATGTATGTATGTATGTATGTATGTATGTATGTATGTATGTATGTATGTATGTATGTATGTATGTATGTATGTATGTATGTATGTAGTCGTGTATGTCTCCTGAAGGTCACATACACGACGCGCACATTTTGAGTCCCTTGTGCAAAAGAACGCTTGTATAACCAGTGCGTGGTAATCTCGGCTCGTTCGTCAACCACTTTGACGGAACCCTGTTGGCTGGAAATGGACATGACGTTTCGGAACCTTTGATTATAAAGGAATTGGCAGCGCATTGTTCCTTCAGTGGGCGAGGCAGCAGTAACGTATACACGATGTTGAACCGTCTTCTTCTTTTCACGCAGATATGTTACCCTAAATATGCTTATTCCTTTCACTGCGATAACCATTGCCTGTTGCTGATTCCTCGGCCACGAAGCTATGGTTTTGATCATTTTCCCATATGTTCTCTTGTGCTAAATAGCTTCAGCGGCTTGCGTTTAAGTGGGGATATTGGGCCAAATTTTGGCCCTCCCAATAGTGCTAATAGTGCGCGAACTGGAAGAGACCTGAAGCCCGTTCCAACGGATGCTGCTGGAACACGTACTTCGAAGGCTCATTGCACTGTAGATAGCGACAAACTTTCTACTGCCGCTATGTTTTCAAGACTGCTTGCTGGTCACGAACAAATGTCTTCTGATATTAGGTTACTCCAGCAGTCTGTTGATTCACGTTTCGAGGCGCTGGAATCTCTTGTGAATGCCGTTGATTTGGCTCGGTCGGTAGATAACTCTGCCAGAATAAGGAATGAAATGCGTTCTTTGCTCAGGAAGTCAACACTACCGTCTCTAGCATAAATGTCAAAGATAAGCAGCTTCAGAATAGCTTTACTGCCACAATCAATAAGCTTGTTTTGAGCGTCGATGATATTGAAAATTAGTCTCGTAGAAATAACGTCATCTTTCATAGATTACTTGAAGTACAAGAGGAAATCAATGACGCCCTGCTTTTAAGAGTCTTTTTGCGATTCTCAGATGTGCTTAAGATCCAGTGCCCACGCATTGAAATATTGCACAGAATTGGTGTCACTCGAGGAACTAATGCACGCCCGGTGATCATTAGGTTACTGTATCTTAATGAAAAAATACAGATGCTCAGGAATTCACCCTAGCCCAAATACACTTGCTACATCATTAGGAAAGACTTTTCAAACCGTGTGCGCATAATCCATAAGAAGCTATGGAATGCTGCCCCATCGTTTCGTAACGATGGGTCTCCTGTACGGATACGCTTTCATCATGCGTTCATCGATAATGTACGTTATAACTGGGACGCTGACAAACTTGTCGAAGCATTCGAGCGCATGTCAGACGCTGCCGCACATAATTACGCTCTTAACACTGTAATAAATTACCTTCACATAGCAACGTATAAGTTCTTGACGTCAATGACAAAAGCTTGCTTAACGTCAATGCCAAAAGCTTGCCAAAAGCTTGACTTTTTCGTGCTCGTACTTGTGACACTCCTCCTGTTACAGTTGTCACAGTGACAAGGCTACACGACGACATACACAATGAAGAAATACCACCGCCTGGTTTTGACGTTGTTAGAGTTGACAGAAAACATGGCTGAGAAGGTGGTGCGGCCCTTTTCGTATAAGCTGATCTACAATATTCTGTAATTCAAGCTGCAATACAACTAGAACTACTAGGTGTAAAGTATGCCTTCAGAAGAGGTCAGTAATAAACGGCGTCCTATATCGCCCTCCCGGTTCATGACCGGACCTCTTATCTAGAATGAATATGTTCTTATGCGAGCGCAACATCCTCTCTTCAGGAATACTGCAGATATATCATGGCCGTCACTAGCCCTGCCTGGTCATGAGGTTCGCTCATCGATGGAACTTCTCGAGCCATCACAGTCGACTGGTCTTAAACAAATAGTAGAGCAGCCTACCGGAGATGAAGCCCTTCTACATGTAGTCTTTCTCAGTGAACGCCTCGTAGATGGCGGTTTCGAATGTAAAGTCACTGAAGGTATTTCAGATGATCGCACAGTTTCATTTTCTTATTTCTCTTCCTCTAAAAAAGCCACACATTTCCTCGTTTTCAAACTCCGATTGTGTGGATTATGTTTCCATTATTGATACTCTGAGTGAAAATTTCTAACACATTGTGCAAATCATCATCATCAGCCTGGCAACGCCCACTGCAGGGTGAAGGCCTCCCCCATACTTCTCCGACTACCCCGGTCATGTGCTAATTGTGGCCATGTGGTCCCTGCAAACTTCTTAATCTCATGCGCCCACCTAACTTTCAGCCGCCCCCTGCTACGCTGCCCTTCTGTTGGAATGCAGTTCCCTCATTCATTCTGCTCTCTTCTTATCCATTAACGTTACACGCATCATTCTTCTTTTCATAGCTCGGTGCGTCGTCACGATTTAAGTAGAACGCTTTTCGTAAGCCTCCAGGTTTCTGCCCGTAGGTGAGTACTGGTAAGACGCAGCTGTCATACACTTTTCTTTTGATGGATAATGACAACATGCTGTTCATGATCTGAGAACGCCTGCCAAACGCCCCCCAGCCAATTCTTACTCTTCTGAATATTCCAATCTCATGATCCGCATCCGCAGTCACTACTTGCCCTAAGTAGATGTATTCCCTTACCACTTCCAGTGCGACGCTACCTATCGTAAACTACTGTTCGCTTCCGAGACTGTTAAACATTACTTTAGTTTTCTGCAGATTAATTTTTAGACCCACCCTTCTGCTTTGCATGTTGAGGTCAGAGATCATGCATTGCAGTTGGTCCCCTGAGTTACTAAGCAAGGCAATATCATCAGCGAATGGCCAATTAGTAAGGTATTCTCCATTAACTCTTATCCCCAATTTCTCCCAATCCAGGTCTCAAAATACCTCCTGTAAACACGCTGTGAATAGCATTGGAGAGATCGCATATTCCTGCCTGACGCGTTTCTTTATTGGAATTTTCTTGCTTTCTTTATGGAGGACTACAGCGGCTGCGGAGCTGCTGTAGATATCTTCCAGTATTTTTACATATGGCTCATCTACAACCTCATTCCGTAATGCCTGCATGACTGCTGAGGTTTTCGACTGAAACGAACGCTTTCTCTTAATCAATGAAAGCTATATATAAGGAGTGTTTATATTCCGCACATTTCTTTATCACCTGATTGATAGTGTGAATATGCTCTATTATTGAGTAGCCTTTACGAAATACTGCCTGGTGCTTTGGTTGACAGAAGTCTAAGGTGTTCCTGATTCTATTTCCCATAACTTTAGTAAATATTTTGTAGACCACGGACCGTAAGCTGATTGGTCTATAATTTTTCAAGTCATTGGCGTCCCCTTTCTTATGGACTAAGATTATGTTGGCGTTCTTCCACGATTCCGGTACGCTCGAGGTCATGAGGCACTGTGTATATAGGGTGGCCAGTTTTTATATAACAATCTACCCACCATCCTTCAACAAATCTGCTGTTACCTGATCCTCTCCAGCTGCCTTCCCCCTTTGCATAGCTCCGAAGGCTTTCTTTACTTCTTCCGGCATTACTTTGGGATGTCAAATTCCTCTAGAGTGTTGTCTCTTCCATTATCGCCGTGGGTGCCACTGGTACTGTGTAAATCTCGATAGAACTCCTCAGCCACTTGGGCTATCTTATCCATATTAGTAATGATATTGCCGGCTTTGTCTCTTAACGCACACATTTGATTCTTGCCTATGTTAAGGATTTAGTTTCTTATTTCGAAAACCTCATTCTCACATGTATTCACCGTTTTGTCCCTGTTAAAACTAAGAAAAAACTTACCTACACCATGGATGACGAGAGAAAATTAACACCCCGCAGGGGCGTCTGCGTAAGCAGGCGTTTGGTGTGTTGCGACACCACGTACCCGAGCACACGAGGGTCGGACCCTCCCGCGTGTAGCCGTGCGCGGCTTAGCCGTGTCCGGGGAAAGGGGGATCCTGGCGGTTGAGCCGATGCCGGGTGTTTGGACCTTTAAGGCCCCCCGGCGGAGGCAACACACCTCTTTGGCCTCTGCTTCACGTAGACGGCACCCCCGGACTGACCCACCCGGGGGAAATCGGTAGTTGCCTTTTCCTGTCTCTCTCTCCCTCCAACCTTCGTCTTTCTCTCGCTTTCCACCTTTCCTGTCTTCTCCTAGCTTCCGTTTACTTCCAATTTTTCCAGGCAGCAAGGGTTAACCTTGTGTGAATAACCAACCTAGGTTATCTCATATTTGGTTATAGTGATAACGTACAGCTGGCGTTTGCAGGACCTGTTCTTACAGTCCCTGTAGCGTCCCCTTGTAGGACTCCCCGGTGGGTGGCTGGCGTTATTGCCGAAAATTCAATCCCTTTATGGCAACCTCTTTCCCTCCGCTTCCTGATCGCCCTCAGAAAAGAGGGCGCACCGATGATGTATTCCAGTTTTTTGGTCGGCAAAAAGAATCGTTCCCTCGTTTTCACGTGATCCACTCTGAAAAACCAGCTAAACCAGTGCGAACTATCTCACCATTCCTTGTTTCTAAGACATTGACTGAAGTATTTGGTCCAGGTTATAAGGCGTCGAGGATGGCAAGCGGTGATCTCCTCTTGGAGCTCCGCGATCAGAAACAATATGAGAAATTGAAAAAACTAGTGTCGTTTGGGGAAACCCAAGTAGTTGCAACCCCGCACCGTACGATGAACACCAGCCGCGGTGTTGTCTCGGACGATGACTTGCTGGAGCTCACTGAGGATGAACTCTTGGAGGGCTTCAGTGACCAGAATGTCATCAATGTTAAAAGAATTAAGATCAGGCGTGACAGCAAAGAAATCAAGACAAAACACCTTATATTGACTTTCGGCTCAAGTAATCTGCCCGAGTCTGTAGAGGCCGGGTACATCAAGCTTCGTGTTAGGCCATATGTGCCAAACCCCCTGAGATGCTTCAAATGCCAACGTTTCGGCCACAGCTCGCAGAGCTGCCGAGGCCGCCAAACCTGTGCGAAATGCAGTGCCTACGAACACACCTCTGAAGCTTGTGAGAACTCTCTCCACTGCGTGAACTGTGATGGGGAACATGCCGCGTACTCGCGGTCCTGTCCATCATGGAAAAAAGAAAAAGAAATAGTTACAATCAAGGTTAAAGAAAACATATCTTTCAAAGAGGCACGCAGGCGGGTTTCATACCTGCCCAAGAAAAGCTTTGCCGATGTGACGCGTCAGGGGGCAGCGACACAAAGGCTTCCGGCGGCTGTCCGACCCACAGTCAGTGAGTCGCCAGTTACGCCGTTTGCCCCCGCGGCGGTTGCAGCTAGCGCTGCTCCGCCAACCGAGGAGAAGGGACCATCGACCCCGAAGGTGGGCGCAGCCGAGGCTGCCTCAACCTCCCAGGTCCCATCCAGCGCTGGCAACAGCCGGCGCAGCCAAATCCCCCAGGGAGCCCCATCGACCTCCGGGCTGGTGGGCGCAGGGGTCTTGCCCTCCAAGGCGGGACTCTCCCTGGTGACTTCTCGCTCGCAAGAGCACGTGTCCGGCGCCTCACAAGAGGCAATGGACACTACACCTATCCTCAAGGCGCATCAAGCGCCTAAGGAGCGGCGAGGCTCCCTCGAACGCTCCATAAAGGGCAGAACTCCCGTTACAGGGCCTCGAAAGGGCTCTGTAATTTAATCTCTGTAATTTCCATAATCTCTACTTCTGTTTCTGTACACACAGCACTTATTGACCTCCAATATGGATACACAAATAATTCAATGGAACGTCAGAGGCCTTCTTAGAAACCTTGATGACGTGCAGGAACTCATCCACAAACACAATCCAAAAGTGCTGTGTCTACAGGAAACACACTTAAAATCTAAACACACAAATTTCCTGCTACAGTATGTTACGTTTCGCAGAGATCGCGATGATGCTCTCGCATCATCGGGCGGTGTTGCCATTGTTATTCAGAAAGGCATAGCGTGTAAACGTTTGCAGCTACAAACGCCCCTTGAGGCAGTGGCGGTTCGTGCTGTTCTCCTCAACAAACTTATCACTGTCTGCTCGCTCTACATACCCCCCCATTACAAATTAACTAAACATGAATTTCTGTCCTTCATAGACGAATTGCCTGAACCTTACGTTGTGCTTGGGGATTTCAATGCGCACAGCAGCCTGTGGGGAGACTCTCGTATCGATGCGCGAGGTCGCCTCGTTGAACAGTTCCTTTTTTCGTCCGGTGCGTGTCTGCTGAATAAGAAGACACCCACATATTATTCTGTCGCAAACAGAACATTTTCTTCAATTGACCTCAGCCTAGTTTCCCCTTGAATGCTGTCTGAACTCGAATGGGAGGTCACCAAGAATCCGTACGGAAGCGACCACTTCCCCATACTGCTAAAAACACATAAAGAAAAAGAATGTCTACCACAGGCTCCTAGGTGGAGGATCGATACAGCCGACTGGGAGAAGTTCCGAAACTTAACTAATATCTCATGGAATGGCATGTCTTGTTTAGGAATTGATGCTGCTGTGCAGTATCTCACAGGCTTCATTATAGACATGGCATCTAAATGCATATCAGAAGCACATGGCTTGGCATGTAAACGGCGGGTCCCGTGGTGGAACGAAGACTGCAGGATCGCTCGTAAGAAACAAAACAAAGCGTGGGGGTTGCTGCGCGCTTCTCCCACTGCAGAAAATCTAGTCAACTTTAAGCAAGTAAAATCCCAAGGCAGGAGAACCCGCCGACTGGCCAGAAGAGAAAGCTGGCAGAAGTATTTATCGAGCATTAACTCGTTTACAGACGAGGCCAAAGTCTGGAACAGGGTAAATAGAATTAGAGGGCGACAAACATATTCACTCCCCCTTGTAAATACACAAGGCGATACACTGCAAGATCAGGCAGACTCACTTGCGGAGCACTTTCAGAGCGTGTCAAGTTCAAACAATTATTCGCAATCTTTTCTCATATATAAAGAAATAGAAGAACGTAAGCCTTTAACAAGAAAAAGCCGAGAGAATGAGCCTTACAACCGTCCTTTCAGTATTGCCGAATTGAGAGCTGCCTTGAGTGCATGCAACAGCTCCGCACCAGGATCTGATAGAATCATGTACGAAATGCTGAAAAACTTACACAATGACACGCAAGTGACACTACTTACACTTTTCAATACTATCTGGGACGCAGGGTACCTTCCGACCGCATGGAAAGAAGCCATTGTGATCCCTGTTCTAAAACAAGGCAAAGATCCTTCATCAGTGGCAAGCTACCGCCCGATAGCCCTCACAAGTTATCTTATCGGACTTATCGGAAATGGGCATTCATGATAATATGCTCAACGTAATAAAAAGCTACTTGTCCAATCGTACCTTCCGGGTGAAAGTTGGCAAGGTGTTTGAAAAAATGATAAATCGGCGACTGATCCATTTGCTTGAACAGAACAAAATGCTTGATCCCTATCAGTGTGGCTTCCGAGAAGGGCGCTCCACAACCGACCATCTTGTACGTATTGAAACAAATATCCGGGACGCATTTATACATAAACAGTTCTTCCTCTCGGTATTTCTCGATATGGAAAAGGCGTATGACACAACGTGGCGATACGGCATCTTGCGAGACTTATCGGAAATGGGCATTCATGATAATATGCTCAACGTAATAAAAAGCTACTTGTCCAATCGTACCTTCCGGGTGAAAGTTGGCAATGTGCTGTCACGTCCTTTTACACAAGAAACTGGTGTACCCCAGGGAGGCGTGCTCAGTTGCACACTTTTTATTGTTAAGATGACAACGCTTCGTGCTTCCTTACCCCCGGCCATTTTGTATTCCGTCTATGTGGATGACATTCAAATAGGCTTCAAATCCTGTAACCTCACAGTATGCGAGAGACAGGTACAGCATGGTTTGAACAAGGTGTCAGGGTGGGCAGAGAAAAATGGCTTTAAAATCAATCCTCAAAAGAGTTCTTGTGTGCTGTTCACAAGGAAGAGAGGCCTGGTCCCGGATCCTTGCTTGGAAATATGTGGACATCAGATACCTGTAAACAAAGAGCATAAATTTCTAGGTGTTATACTCGACAATAAACTTACTTTCGTCCCACACATTAAACATCTTAAAGAAAAGTGTCTGAAAACAATGAACTTATTGAAACTTCTATCCCAGACTACATGGGGTAGTGATAGGAAGTGTTTAATGAACATATACAAGAGCCTAATTCGGTCTCGATTGGATTATGGTGCCGTTGTGTATAACTCTGCCGCCCCGAGCGCGCTAAAGATGCTAGACCCAATCCACCATCTGGGAATCCGACTGGCCACTGGCGCTTTCAGAACGAGTCCCATACAAAGTCTATATGTGGAATCAAATGAATGGTCTCTCCACCTACAGAGATCATACATTAGCTTTACATATTTCCTTAAAGCACGCTCCAAACCTGAACATCCATGTTTTCATAACGTTACCGATATGACGTGCGCTACACTTTTCAGCAATCGTCCCTCCATAAGACAGCCTTTCTCGCTGCGTGTGAAGCAACTTAGCGATGAAATGCATGTCCCGCTCCTCGAGCATCGCTTAATGCACCTAACCAAGCTCTTACCTCCTTGGGAATGGCAGGTGATACAATGTGACATATCCTTTATAAAAGTTACAAAGCACGCTCCTGAGGCTGACATCCGAATGCATTTCCTAGAACTCCAGCACAAGCACTCCTGCGCAGAGTTCTACACAGACGCTTCCAAGTCAAATGCCGGGGTATCCTATGCAGCCGTCGGCCCATCGTTTTCGGAATCCGACGTACTGCATCCGGAAACAAGCATATTTACGGCTGAGGCCTACGCATTACTTTCTGCTGTGAAGCATATAAGAAAATCAAAACTTCCAAAAGCAGCGATCTATACAGACTCTCTAAGCGTCGTGAAGGCCTTGATGTCAGTCTATACACACAAAAATCCTGTACTTAGTGAACTCTACACCGTCTTGTGTAAAGCGTACATATCTAACCAGCGTATCATTATATGCTGGGTGCCTGGCCACAGGAGCATTGAGGGTAACGTTCTGGCGGACGAGATGGCCACGTCCATCGCATCGCGAGCCGCTAATCCTACCGCTGAGGTGCCTTTCACAGATCTGAGGCCTTTCTTGCGAAGGAAGCTGCGAGCCCACTGGCAACACATATGGGACGCGGAAACAAATAATAAGCTGCACCTGATAAAACCGCAGTTAGGATTCTGGCCCTCTACTATAAAATCGCGCCGAACAGATGTCCTATTCTGTCGTCTCAGAATAGGACACACGTTTGGCACCCATAATTTTCTACTCACCGGAAGTGAGCCTCCTACTTGTGGTAGATGCGGGGAGAGGCTGACCGTACTCCACGTCCTCCTGGAGTGTCGGGAAGCCGAATATGAAAGAATGAAACATTTTTCCTTCGCTTACAGACAGCACATCCCTCTTCATCCAGTAATGTTCCTCGGCCCAGAACCGCTTTTTAACACAGACACAGTCCTAGGTTTTCTGAGAGATGTGGTCCTACATGTTATTAGCCCCATGCATTCCTAGCGCTTCCTCTCTTTAGAGGATGCCGCTGGGATAGTTGTACGGTATAGCACATGCCTCCAGACCCTTGTGTTTCAAGGGCTCTAAGGAGGCAGTAGTGCTCTGGCATTTCTCATAATCTGATATATTTTAGCTATCATATCATTTTTTTTATATGCATCTAAATGTTCATAGTACGAGTCATACGTCATCGCCATAATTTTAGTACACCGATTTTACGCATTTTAGAGCGTATATTTTAAGGCCCCTTTACAGCCACGACACACCAATTCATAGTAATCATAGTTACACTGCACACCCAATACCACAGACATGGCGCTCTTTGGCCATTCCTGGCCCTTGCGCCATGAAACCCCATACATCATCATCATCATCAGAAAATTAACGCTTCTCACGATGTGTCAATAGACTACGGCGCTCAAAGCTGAATGGTGATCCAGGTAAAGCTACAATGTATTATCAACTGATGGAGGAACTTCGAGATGAATTTAAATCGGCGAAAGACTTCTGTTTTGGAGTAAAATTGCCTCAGTTTCTTAAAAGCAATCCGAAAAATTTTGGCAATCTATCTTACCGTGCGGAACTTATAATGCCACTTTTGTAATTAATGACGAGTCTACTAGTAACTTCTATAAAATCGCATCTGCCTTTAACTTATATTTTCAATCTGTTTTTACTCAAGATAACCTCGAACTTTCTCCTTTTCAATATGAGATAGCCTCAACAATCAGTGACCTCTCTGTACCACTTCACAGTGTTCTTAATTTAGTGTTTAATCTCGGTAGTAAGAAGCGCTACGGTACTGAAGGCATATGAAATGTTTTCCTTATTCGTTGCTTTCTTTGGACTAGTCATTATCTTACAGTTACTTTTAACCAATCATTCGCAACTGCGTCATTTCCTTCTTCATGGTAACGTGCTAAAATTGTACCTTTGCATAAATGTGGTAATAAACAGATGGTAACTAACTGCCGACCAATTTCCTTAACCTGTCACTCTTGCAAACTACTCGAACGCATAATTTGGAAACATATCATGTATTACCCTGAATCCAATAATAAGTGATTGTCAGCGTGGTTCTCATCGTGCTTTTAGCGCCGCACTTCAACTGGTTGAATTCACACATGCCATTGCTAATGTGCTAGACATTGGTACACAGGTTGAAACAATTTTGATAGATCTGCCCAAAGCGTTCGGCACTGTGGTTCACCATAAATTACTCTTTAAACTGAACTTCATGCTAAATAGTCCTAAACTCGTAGACTGCATTGCCAGTTTTCTCTCTGACCATTCCCAATATGTATGCTATAATGCTTCTTGCTCACCTATTGTTAATGTTTCCTCTGGCGTGCCGCAGGGTACAGTCCTCAGCCCACTTCTCTTTTTAATTCACATCGATTACTTGCCATAAAATATAATCATTAACATATGTCTCTATGCCGAAGATTGCGTCCTCTACTACAATATTAACTCCCCTGAAGATTATGCTGTTCTTAACGACGTATTCTCACACTTTTGCTCTTAGTGTGACATCTGGCAGATGAGTATAAACATCGCCAGAACCGTTTCAATTACATTCGCTGGGCGTTTTACTCCTTCCGTTTTCTCGTGCGCTTTCAATAACTGAACTCCTTTTTTACTGGAATTACCCAAATATAAGTACCTCGGACTCTTACTCTCTCACAACTGATCTTGGAGCAAGCATATTCAAGTAATATGTACTAAATGACTAAAAAAACTCGGCTATCTCCAACGTGTGACTACTTAGTGTGACTCCTCAAGAAACTAAACTGCTAACATTCAAAGCACTAATCCACCCAGTCGTTGAATATGCATCTATTTTTTGGAGCTCTTTTCATAAAAACGATATTAACAAGATTGAGTCCGTACAAGAGAAAGCTGTTCGTTTTATCTACCGTCGCTATGACAAGGATTTTTTCACCTTATGTATGTATGTATGTATGTATGTATGTATGAATGTATGTATGTATGTATGTATGTATGTATGTATGTATGTATGTATGTATGTATGTATGTATGTATGTATGTATGTATGTATGTATGTGTGTATGTATGTATGTATGTATGTATGTATGTATGTATGTATGTATGTATGTATGTATGTATGTATGTATGTATGTATGTATGTATGTATGTATGTGGTCGTGTATGTGACCTTCAGGTCACATACACGACCAGACAGAAACGTGCAAACCGCAATGTGGAAGCGCAGCCAAAGAGTCCTATCACTTTAGAAAATTATTAGCCATCCCACTCTATGAAGAAGGGTGACCAGCGAAGCTGTCTAGCACACGACACAAAGGTGACATAGACTTTTGAGCAAAGGTACGAGGTACGAAAATATTTATTGTCCTGACCGGTGGTCATCGTGACATAAGGTATGCACACACATTCTCGCGTCTCCTCTGTTACTATATGCGTCCGTCACGTAAGGCAATGAATGGCTAATAGCCCATTCAGCCATGGTTCATACCATCGTAAATTGAAAAAAATTTCACGCCCCCCCCCCCTTAAGACGACAGACGAGAAATGAAATTCTACGCTGGATTCATGAGTGGCCACGGAGCCACTGTGGACGACGATGACGACGACGAACGCGTGAGCATAGGCACGCGCGCATTCGAGCGGTGACGCAGTGGGGCGCAAACAAGCCAGCTCTGGAAGAAGACGACGATGCTCGAGCCATTGCTGAAGATTATAGATGATGACGATGATAGTTTCGTCTAGCCAATGAATGGCTCACACTAGCAATGAGCGGCAACGGAGCCAGCTAAGAAAGGAGACGGACGACGAACGCGTGACCAGTGGCGCGAGCGCGTTCGTGCGGTTGAGCCGAGGGGCGCCGACGAGCTAGTTCGTGGGTTGTTCGCGAACGACGGAAATGGCCTAGCCATATGCAGCTTTGCTGCAAAAGAAACGCTGCCACGCACTGCGCGTCTTAAGAACCATAAAAGAAGTTTCAGCAAACACGGTAACTGAAAGAATGTTATTTTTGCTGAGGCCAACTTAGCGTTCAAAAAGTGCCTGTAAATGTGCACACCAGTGATGAACACGAAGTTTTGAGAGAACGCATGTAGCAATCTCTCGTTTTTTTAACAACCGCCTCAGCCGAGGTATGGGTCTTCCGTCTTAAGCTCAGTAAAGCATGGTCCAGGCTCAGAAAGGAATGCGATTTCAGTGCATCTCAACTTTTCGCACAGGAGCACTGGGCTTCAGAAGAAGTGCGCACACTGTGAACACTGCTCGCGAAGAGGTTAATAAAATCTTGTTATCCGTTTTAATGCAGTGTGAGGTGCCTATAATCTTTCTCATTCAGTGTCCTTTGTTGATATTGAATTAGCATTTATTTTTCAATTCTCGGTGCATTTATTAGTTCGTGGGTACTGTTGATGATATGTTTCATACAATGATTGCTACGAAAGGCGCAGTAACCAGTAACGGTATAAAGTTGGTTAGTGAAGAGCGGCACATTACACAGTGGCAAGCACTCTGCGGCCAAAGTTGGCGTCAAAGTGATTCATTTGGGAGCACCACATGCCCAGAGTTGCAAACCCAGTGACCCAAGCTTCCGTGAAAGAGGTTTATTGCAGAGAAGCTCATACCCAGTGGCAAATGCCCAAGTGGCCCAATTTAACGTTAGAAACGTTCATTGATGAGTAAGAGATACCCAGTGTTACATATCCAATGAGGCAAGTTCATGTTATCGCTTGATTTGAACCCGATTTCCCAACCCACCAGCCCGGTGCACCACCGATTCTACCATGACCTACACAGTCACCCATTTACCAGAATGGACAACTACGCTAGCAGGTTTACTTGCATCTTGAAACTTCAAAAACGCAAGCAGACTAGAATGAAGAGAGAAGGCAGGACAAGGCGCCTACTAACAGCTGAAATTCTTTTTTGAAAGGAAGCAAATATATGCACGCAAGAACAGATGTCACCCATGTTGGTTGGAAATAAGTCAGGCGCGGACATAGACAAATAGAAATTTAGAGACATATCGCATACAGGGGTAGGTTTCTAAATAACGCTACTAGCATCAAAACCGGACGTTCCAAAGCAAAACTATTTGTGTATTTTATTTATTTAAGTAATCTAAGCGCCACTGGGGCGATACAGAGAGGAGTGGTTGCACTTGAACAACGTATAAATGGCGGTGTTGAATGAAGGTTCATCGGGATTGCCGGCGTTTGAAGCGGGGAGGTGGTTCCAGTCATAGCTAGTCCTTGGTGCGAAGGAATTTCCGAAACGACGTATTTGACAGATGGGCAGATGGACTTTCAGATTCAGATCAATGCTGGAGGAAATGTATGAACGGGCAGCGACAAGGTCACGTTTTAGCTCTGGGATGTGATAGAAAATTTTATGAAACAAGTACAGTTGTGCACTTTTCGTCCAATTGCTAAATCAGTTAGTTCGACAGAATGCTTGATTGCTGACACGCTTGCATTGCGGGCGTTGTTGCGCTTAATAAAACAGGCAGATCGATTTTTAATTGATTCAAGGGATCCCATATACATGAGCCATTTCCGAGTTTGGACCTGAAGAGAGTTTTTTAGAGAGTTTTAAAGTGCTCAGAGCAGAGGAGAAATAATGGTGAGTGAAACCAAGGCTACGATTAGCATCATTCTTGCAGTCAATGTGCATTTTCCATAAGAGGTTAGTCATAATATGGATACAAAGGTATTTAAGCGAGTTAACTGAGTCTGGCCATAAACTGTTAAACACATACTGGTAAAGATCGGAGAGGCCATCTGAGCCTGACATTCCCATAGGCTTCCATTTACTAATATTCAGCAGCATCAGCCATTTGGAACACGAATGTGAGACATGTTTAACATCCATTTGAAGGAAGGCGTTATCAACGTAATTACAGTAATTAGTAGAAACAAATTCCGTGCGAGATGTTAGAAAGCTTTCCATCCATTTTAACACGTTCGACTCGATGTTCAGTTCTTTCAACTTTAATATAAGAAGGCGGTGCGAGACAGCGTCGAAGGCTTTGCGGAAGTCAAGATAAGTTCAATCAGTAAACAAACAATGGTCAATAGAAAACAAGTCGGTAGTAAAGAGGAGAAGTTATGTTTCACACGAGAAGTATTTCCAGAAACTACGGGGAGACGTGCGAAAGAAGTTACTGTCATGAAGAAATGAGATTAGACTGCAATGAATTATGTGCTCCACCAACTTCAAGGGAATACTAATCAAGGTAATTGGTCTGTAACTGTCAAGGTTGCTCGAATCACATTGTTTTGGCGCAGGCACCTTCTTCCCCACCTTCCGATTTCCGGGCAGCTCCGAGCATTCTAATGACTGTCAAAAAAGTTCTCGCAAGATAAGGGATGAATAGGTGTTAGTGCTTTTCAAAAACTGAGCAGGAATACGATTGTAGCGCGCTACTACTTGCACAATGGTCCGGACACAAAACACCACGAGGACACGCCTTGCACGGTGACGATACGCGAGGAGTGGAAACGGCGCTATCCGGCTTCTGTCTGATGAGCGGGCTAGGCTAAAAATATATTTCGTGGACACAAAGCACCAGCCGAGGGGTTTGGTACCGGAAGGTTGGGCCGAAGGGTTGCGTACCGGAAGTCGAGCCTTGAATTACAATTCATACTAGGGAAGGGTCGGTGATGCCCAAATTGAAGCAATCAGTGTCCTGGGTATTGTACTTGACGCGAACGGATCGAACATTAGAACCATTCAGCGCATTACCAAAAAGACGGAGGAAGCCATAAGACTTATAAGAAGGATCTCTAATAGGATCTCTAATATAAGAAGGATGTCTAATGCGCGTAGTTCACGCATTTATTATGATTCATTTCTCGTATGTGGCAGCTATGCTAAATTGGAATAGGGGGGAGAAAAATAAATTGGAAGCATTAATCAGAAAAGCCATCAAGGCTGCGCTTGGGCTGCCTATGACTACGTCAAACGATATGTTGTTACTACTGGGTTTGCATAATACTTTAGATGAAATTGCCGAGACTCAGCGTACTGCACAGAGGGAGTGGTTGCTAGGTGCACCAGCGGGTAGGTATATTTTAGAGTCAATTGAAGAATCGGTGGCTGTGTCGCACGATAGGGCGCCCCTACACGAGTTGAACGTGAACCTTAGGGCAAATATCATTGTTTGTCCGTTTCCGCGGAATGTGCACCCCGTGCCCAATGTAGGGAGGCGGGTCGCGAGAGCTAGGGCTTTATTGTGAGAGGCAAAAGGTCAGGAGGAGGAGTCTGCGTTTGTGGACGCCGCATGGATTAATGGTAAAAATGTTTATTCGGTGGTGGTGGTAGATGGCAATGGGAGTGTTAGAAGTGCCGCTTTCATGTATATCAAAAATCCAGGGGTTGCCGAACAGGTGGTGATTGCTCTAGCACTAATTGATTCAAGAAGAGTATTGGTGTTTAGTGACTCGCGATCTGCGATTACAGCCTTCTCGAGAGGACTTAATGCGGAACCGGCTAACAGACTGCTGCAGGGTACGGATATCACTTCACACACAGTTACTTGGTTCCTGGCGTATATGGGGACAGTGGACGGAGCCCCGTGTAACCTCAACGAGGTGGCGCACAGGCAGGCACGAGGATTAGTGTGCCGTGTACTCCCAGAAGAGGCTGGATCTTCCGCTCCTGATTACAGGGACCAACTGTTAACCTACAACGAAATCACTAAGCACTATTACTTAGGGCGCAGGGCATTCCCCCTGCCACATTCTAAATTAAATAAGCCGCAGGCGATTACATTAAGGCTTCTGCTGACACGAACGTACCCGAACCCGGTCATCATGAATAAAATGAATCCGGACAGCGGGATTTCAGTCTATTGTAGTAAGTGTGGGGGTTTGCTCGATTTCCAGCACATGCTTTCGCGCTGCTTGGCGTTGGCCGGTGATGGTTCTCTAGGTGAACAGTGGTGGCAGCGGATGCTGCACAATGAAGTGCTGGCGGACCAACTCAGGGCTGTCCAGAGGGCCCATGTGACGGCAGGGGGGCTCGGCCTCTCTGTACCGACCTGGGAGCGACCCGCATCAGTCCCAGAATGATCCCTCAGGACCTAAATAAAGTTCTTCATACCATACCAAGCACCAGCATCTGTCTAGTTTTTCTTCTCCCACAAATTGGTGACTCCGGACTTCGCGTCATCACTCTCAGCTCCGGGTGCCTCAGCCGCTTCGCTGGGCCTACCGTCGCAAGGAGATCCAGCCCCGCTGTTTTCGCAGTCCACCTTCTATCCAGTCTGTCATGACCTCTCATTCTCCCAATATAGTACAGCCGTCAGCGCCACTACCCCGCGACCACGAGGGCTCCCCTATCAAGCTCCGGGAGTTCTGTTCGTCGGACGTGGAATTTTGGTTTCTTACCATCGAATACTTTTTCCTGCGACACCGCCTCAGTTCGCAGTTGACCATGTTCGATCACGCCGTTGGCAAGTAGTGCAAGTAGTGTGACTGACAGCTAAGGTCGCTCCCATCTGAACACGCCGGCCGCTTTCTTCGTCGCGACCTCGCCGCCACAGCTCCGGCCACTCTGGATGCCGTTCGTCTCCTCCAGTTACGCTTATATCCAACTTTTCATGACACGTACTAACTAGCCCCCCAAGCGCCCGCGGCACGAACCTAATGCGTTTCCAGTCTGTAGTTTTATCTTGAGGCGCCTTTCTAATAGGCGTCACGGTTGGAAAGTAAAAAACTCAAATAAACAAACTCGCGTTGCCTTTGTTGATTAACGCAAATTAGCTGAGATGATTGGCAGGTTGTATTGGTCTTCATTTATTCTTACCGGAGCGCCAGTGTTGACTTATGAACAATTTTGCTCCCGAATGCGTAGATTACATGAAGCCTGTGGGCGAATTGTTATAACTAAACAAAGAATAAATCACAACTGGCTGACCCAGCAAGTCATGAATGCATTCGCCTATCGAGTTTTACAGTGGAAACGGTTTAAGCGAACTCCAAGCATTTCTCAGCTTCGCGCTAGCTACAGATTCGCAGGTAATAAAGTCGTTGCCCTTATCCAATACGCACTACGACGAGACTTTCGACGTCAGCTTCAATTATCTGTTCGAAACCTGGCGAAGACGTGGTCACTGATAAACCACCTACGCGGTAAAGGCTGCCAATTCAAAGCTAGCCGAAGCTTTTCCCGGTGATCTTGCGCAGATGGCCTCAATCTTCAATCAACATTTCGTACGCGTTCCGGGAGCAACCTCAGCAGTGCCAGCTGGCCACTCTGGGAAAGAAGAAATCATGTCAGCTTTTACGTTCTTACCGACGATAACGTTTGGCGTACTCGCAAGATTAATTGCCGGGTTTTGGCGACATAAGCGAGCGGGTATAGACGATATATCGGTATTTTGTTCCAACGAAACTTCAACGCGCTCTCCGGTATTGTTCTTGTTGTACTTTATGGATTCCTTGAGACAGTTACACTGCCGATGGAATTAAAAACGGCCATTGTAACACTACTACTTAAGGGAGGAAAGAAAACTAGTGTGGACAGCTACCGACCTGGTTGGATCTTGCCTATCATATCACAAACAAGCAGTGGCGTAGTAACGGGGGGAGGGGTGCGTGGGCTCCGGGTGCCAGGTGCCAGTTGGGGGGGGGAGGGGAAGCGTGTCAAACATGTTCGAAGACCCCCCTCTTTCCGCCGGCTTTACTGGGTGTCAATGTTAAAGAATGCTCCAGTAACCAGCAGCCCCACCTGATGTACCAGATGTGTAGTGCCGCAGAATTTGCGGCGGCAGCTTTATCAACGTCCTACGTAATAATTGCACGAATGTGCAGGCTGAAAAAAGTTAATTCGCTACGTGGAAAATTTCACGTGCGGTGCGCTCACGCTCGGAGTAGCCGTCGCTAAACACACAATCTCGGCGACGAGGCTCTTGGTCCCTCTTCCGTTCAGTCCGCGCCGCGAAGACTAACAAGAGCAGCAACAAATAGAGGTGATTTCCCTGTACGAACGAGCGCGCCCAGCGCTCGCGTCTGCTGCGAAGCTTGCCTCGAGAGCGACGCTGCGAAGTTTACAAGTGCAGCCGTTGACAGACGCGAGCAGGATTTTCGGGATCGTCTTCAGACGATCCCGAAACGACTCGACAGGCTGTAGTCGAGGGCGCCAGGAGAGCCTGAGGCGCGGCTCCCTTTTGCCTTCTCTCTCCCGCTCGCTCGGAGGTGGCGCGGGGAACTGACCATAGGAAAAGAACGCCCAGGAAATATGAACTTTACTACTACAATCAATGGGTTTGCAGAGCAATGTGTCGGAAAAAGAACTTCTGAAAGAAATGAGTCCTCTCCGGTCGTTACGTTAGTGTAAAATGCTCAATGTCCCACCACAGTTTTTGTGTCGCCAGTATACGTATACAGTGTTCCATTTGTCAGTTTTGTATCGTTTTTATTAGTTTTGTATCAGTTTTGGTGACTTCATTTGATAACTACAGTGTGTTGTTTCAGTTGCACAGAATTTTATAAAAAAGGTTAACCTTGTAAGAATATTTCCCGATATTCAAACACGTTATGTGTCCTTGTGACCACTTGGAAGTCCATATCATGCAAAATCCTGATGATAATTAATATGGCTATCTTAAACAACTGCTTAATTACCAAAAAGATTGCAATTCGGAAATTCACGACCAAAAGTCATATTATTACCTCAACAAAAACTTCTCTAAACAACATCGTCTCGGGTGCTAGAGCCTGCAGTACTTTGGCGCTTCAAGCAGCCCAGTATGGCAGTGCCGAAATAAATATGAAATATAGCTCCAGGGACGTCGATCTCTCTATCCTATCCATTCCGAATGCGGACCAACAGCAGCACAAGCTTTCGCTGACACGGGCTTCATCGCGGCATTCTCTCTCTCTCTTCTCTCTCTCTCTCTCTCTCTCTCTTTCTTTTCTTTTTTTTCTTTTTTTTGCATGGTGACGCCAGTAATCGACGCGAACCGTACTCTGTTTCGTCTCCAACCTTGTGGCGGTACCGCAGCTCGGATAATCTTGTCTGCCAATAGCAGCAAATAAAGGCTTTATGGATCGGAATGAAGAGAACTCGTAATTGTCATAGCACTGACGCCCGTGCAGCAGGAAGCAGGTGGCGTTTTCTAATAGGGTGGGGATATCGGCGTCACAGACACGCTATTTCATTTTCGTTTGTGTTCAGGGCTGCCCACAGCGAAAATACTGCGCGCCGTAGTACTTACGACGATTTTTGTGAAGTTGTTGTTGGGCAACATATAACTGTCGGACTTCAATTTTGCAAATGCAATATTGCCTCTAAATCGCCTATTAAAACTTTATGAAATATTTTTGATACTTGTGAGCCATATCTTCCAGGATGCCGCATCTGTATTGCCTGCCAAGCCTTACAGTCTGACAGCAGCAGATGTGCAAATGCGCTTATCACAAGTTATCTGTGCGGCACCCTGTGTTATTTGGTGAGAAAATAAAACAGCAGGTATACCTTTTACATTCACGATCTCTGGGAACGAAAGCTAAGGGGGGAGGGCGGACTTACGCGGTGTCCAAGGCGGCTGTACTGGTGCTGAAGCACCCCCCCTCCACTACACCCGGGGGGGGGAGGGGGGCGTGACAGTAGACCTATAGGCCCCGGGTGTC
This sequence comes from Dermacentor variabilis, assembly GCF_050947875.1. Classification (NCBI taxonomy): domain Eukaryota; kingdom Metazoa; phylum Arthropoda; class Arachnida; order Ixodida; family Ixodidae; genus Dermacentor; species Dermacentor variabilis. Next base: position 60,858,934 of record NC_134573.1, on the reverse strand, counting down.
AATCGACCTAGCTACGCCACTGCAAATAACAGAAACATTTCTCTTAGAAACCATGACTTCATTTTTGGATAATGTTTCAGTCACATCAAACCGTCACTTTCGTTTTGTCGCGGGACGGGGCACCATTGCCCTGCTCGGGGAATTTTCAGGCGAATTAAGCACAGCTTTAGAACCAAACGTGTCTGCATGTGCATTATTTCTCGATAGTTCTAAACCATTCGATACTGTGGACCACGAAATGCTGCTTGAAAAACTATACCTGCTGGGTTTCAGGTGGCCATTTCAACATTTCCTATAAAACTATTTGTACACCCGCTCGCAGGTGATATCTTTAGACAACCTGTTATTCATTGACAACAAATTACCTATGAAAGCGGAATCTTCACATGACATATATTTGCGGCAGGATCAGAAACAGTGGAGTAGCCAGCAATATCGTTCGGGGAAGGGGGGGGGGGGTCTCACATTGCAGATCAGCCTCTTCCTTATAAAATTTGTCGAGAGATCAAATACAGGAATAATAACCGCTTTGCCATTGCCAAAGATGCTGCAAACAAATTCTTGAACGCTACGCACTAGCAAGACAAGTAAAATATGTATATTTTTTCTTAAAATTATATAAGCGTATGTCCCCAAAAATGTGCCCAAAGTAACTGATATCAATGCTTCCATGTCTTTGTCTGTTTAATAAATAAAATTATCACGCGAAATTTAGAACTATATCAGTTGGAAACAAGCAAAACACTGCATGCCGCTGATATGAAAAATGTAAAGGCCATGGAATGAATGAGTTGAGGACCAATATTTTAATAAACCTCATCATTCAAGAATCTTCTTTACATTGTTGTACTTACGCAACGGCCAGGGAAAGATTTCAGTGACGATGTCCTTCGTTCCAATCTATTGCGCAGGAGCAGCTGTCAACGGTCGTGTATTGTGAGTAATTGCACTGAAATTATAGTCTCAACAGAGAGCGCGTATAAAAAGCAGCAGTTCTGCAAAATCTACGAGCGCGAGGATAATCAAAGTGACCTAATGCGACCATATGACAAACGAAGTACTTTATATAAAAATAGTCTCAATAAGCATTCAGAAGTTGTCCCGTTGAGTGGCGAGTCGCGTGATTCCAATCTCTTAAAATTCCTTCGGTTGCTGCTTCAAAAGGTACGTAACTGACTTTCATGTCATCGTGCGGCACAAATCTGGTTCCCTTGAGCTGTCTTTCTTTCTTCAATTACCTCGAAATTTGGATGTCCAAAGGCGGTAAGTCTGGGCTTTATGGCGGATGTTGCAGCGTTTCCCAATTGAACTTTGCCAGTTTTGCGTTAACTATACATCAGCGACGTGGGGACGGGCATTGTGGAGCAAGGTGACCCCATGAATAAATGGAAAATCAGACATCCAACCGTTCGTAGCAATTCCTACAAAGGAAATCATCCATACGGTTTCCTCGAAAGAAAAGCCTCAGATTTGAGGAAAAATTCATCCTGGTCTGGTACTCGAACCCGGGACCACCGCCTTTCAGGGGCAGCCGCTCTACCATCTCAGCTAACCAGGCGGCTAGCAGATGGCAGGGCGAAGTCGAATTTGTCGACAACACGAAGCAAAGGCAAGTGATTGACGTAGTACTGCGGAAACCCGCAAGGTGGAGAGAAGTACTTCTCTCCACCTTGCGGGTTTCCGCAGAACTACTACGTCAAGGTGACCCCATCCGTCAATTTTCCACGTTGTTTGTTCTTGACAGCGAGACGCAGTCAATCCGGCGTTTCACAATACCGGAAACAGTCTCTCCAGGTTTCGCAGATTCAATTAGTAATGACCCCTGACGATCGACAAAAAACACCTTCGCGGCGGAAATGACGGCGTTTGCCTTTTTGGAGGGTGGTGAACTTGAATGTTTCAATTGTAAGCTTTGCCGTCATGTTTCAGGCACGTAATAATGGTATCTTTATTGGCCCCCCGGTCACAATCGCAGACGAGAAGTTTTCATCCTCATTCTGATACCAGATCAGATGAGTCAAGGCAGCGCCGAACCTCTCCGTCTTCTGACGGTGGTTCAAAATCTTGGGCATCCATTGTGCACACAAAAAAGCCGATAACCGAGATGTTCATGAATTACGATGTGAACCGAACTGTGACTGATATTCACACGCTCCGTTAATTCATCTTTGCTTATCCTCCGTTCTTGTTTAATCAGCTCATTAACCTGTGTAATTGTGTTGGGACTGATTGCACGGTGTCTTGGCCAATATTGGATCATCTTTGCAACTTTGACGTCCTTCTTTTAACCGTTTGCTCCAACGCTTCACAGTGGCCAATCAAATGCCATGTTCAGCGTAAAAGGCAGCCATACGCCAACCAATTTCTTTTTGGGAAACACCTTCAGCTGTCAAAAACCTTACGACACCAGGCTGTTCGACATTTGGAGCGTCCGTTATGTCACGCAACCATGTTCAACCCAGTATATTAAAGCATTAAAAAACATTTATCCTAACACCTGAGTGCCACATTTATGAATAAGAGATGTCTGTGTGCTACGCGCATGCCTCGCAGATAATGAACCGAAGCATAATTACCCGGTGTGGGTTGGCTCACTTTCATTTCACTCGCCCTCGTACATTAGAAATTCGAAGACACAGCTTGATAAAGTGCAAGAGAATGTCACTGGATGCAAAGTTCACTGCACATATACACAAAACCTCGCGCAATAAATCTAGGTATCTAAGAGAAATCACAGTATATAATGCGTCAAACAAGTCAAATACACATTTTGCGACATCACAGATTCGCAGATCACAGAATCCTAAGGTTGGATGATTGGATTCTAAATTATGCTAAACATTTAATCCAAGCATTCTAAATTAGTAAAAAAACGGAATTGCCATGTCGTGCCTTAAGTCTTCCCTCACCAGATCCTGCGTGCACAAAATGAGCGCCAGTTTTAATGCGCAGGTCCGGCGCCTATTAGAAGCAGGTTATCCTAGTGTAGCGGTGGCCACTGTGGCTGAGCGCCTAAAGAAGTCGGTTGCGAGAGGGACGGACGTGATTACAGAAAGCAGTAATAGCAAAAAAAGAGTAGTGGCTATTCCGTATATTCATTCAGTGTTGCACAGGCTTAAAAAGGTTGCTAGTAGATATGATGGTAATGTTGCTTTCACTGCTCCCAATAAGCTAGGTAAGATATGCGCTGCCGTACAGAATAAACAGGAGCGGGTAAAAGGAAAAAAAACGAACAGATATTTGTCCAGTACAGCACGATAAGAACAACTGTTTTACTGACTGTCGTATGGGTGTGATTTATAAAATTCCCCTTAGCTGTGGCCAGTTCTACGTAGGGCAAACGGGACGGTGTATCAATCAGAAGCTAACGGAACATAAAAGGTCGTTAACCGGTGGATCGCCTTCTAATCTTTCGCTACATTGCCGAGATTGTAACTGCACGCCAGAGTTAGATGAATGCGCGATATTGTACAGGCATAAGAATGAAGATACACGTCTTATGGTAGAGGCATGGCATATCTATAATGGTGGAAGTGCGTGCGTGAGTCAGCCTTCGATTACTTTACTTAAGGAAGAGATTAAGTGCCTTAACAGTTATCTCTCACGGAGACCGGCACCTGCACCCGATTGACACGTGGTGTTACCATTCCTGAGCATGCGCAGATGAGTTTTGTGTCTTCTTTCTTTTTTCGCCTCAGTGCTCCCTTCAGTTGATAGTCGGCGTTCGTGTTGTCCACTTCCCTACTTTTGTGTCCTGTCGGCACGCCTCACTTCTATTTTGCATAATGAATCCTTACCAACTAGCTCAGCTTTCTGTCGTTCTAATGAACTAGCATCGTCGGCTCACCCATGCCACCTCCACCCCCCCCCCCTTGCGCCGTGCGCTCTCACTCACACAGACAGCCTGCGGCACGTGATCACAAGAATCTAGCCCTTGGACTTTATATATACGGAACATAAGGGCGACGGCTACGGCAGGAATGAACCTGGAGTGTCCACATAATAGCTATCGCCATAATATAATAAATGTATTCTGTAACTGAAGCGTCCCGTGGCCCATTAATTTTCGCAAAAGAAGTAACAAAATCGAACTTTCACCATGCTATAATTCACTGCGTCGCAACAATGTCTTTCTTTGTTTAGTGTGGCGGGGGCACCGAAATAAAGAAACGCAAAGGGACGCATGTTTTCCACAACGAAATGGGTACTTTGGGCGCCTACCAAAGAAATATTGAAGAAAACGTGAGACGCTTGGTCCACAAAAAACCATACGCATACTGCTCAATATCCTACACCGGCTAGAAAAGACTTTCTGGAGAGGTTGCGCTCAAGCGAACGCGTTGCAATCCGTGAAGTTCCCAGAGTGATCGCGGCGAGCAACCATTGTTTCTTTGTCTAGTCTGCTAGAAAGAAAGCATCCAAAGCTCTGCCACGCGGACCCGCCGTGGTTGCTCAGTGGCTATGGTGTTGGGCTGCTGAGCACGAGGTCGCGGGATCGCATCCCGGCCACGGCGGCCGCATTTCGATGGGGGCGAAATGCGGAAACACGGGTGTACTTAGATTTAGGTGCACGTTAAAGAACCCCGGTAGTCAAAATTTCCGGAGTCCTCCACTACGGCGTGCCTCATAATCATAAAGTGGTTTTGGCACGTAAAACCCCATAATTCAATTCAAATTCTGCCATGCGAAAATCCACTCGGCCAGAGAAAAACGAATGCGCACCGAGGTGCGCCACATGGTGGTCGGGGCAACACGAGAAAAACGTATGTGCTTTGGCTGGCTCTGGCAGCACGCGGGTAGCAAGAACAAGAAAATTGAAGAGACTCAGTGTGCCCTCGCGAATAAAAGTAAAAAAAAAGAAAACGTAGTTACCTTTGCTGGCTTTAGTATCTTCACATGGATGCTTTGGCGCAGGTAAATAAACTGTTGATAGTCTTTCCTGTGGCATGACGGCACAAATGAACAACCACAACGCTTCGTCTCATGAGACCTCGCTGCGTGCTTTGTCAACTTTTGTGACAGTGTGTTGATTTGGCTTGTCTCGTATGGTCCGAAGTACGACTTTACAAAAGTCAATGCATATTTGGCGTCAAATGATTTTAATTAAACCCACAAAGTTCCGCAACTGAGAATGTAAAGCACGGCTTTGGAAATGTCAATGCACCTTTCGTATCAAAAGTTTATGAGAACGTTATACCTACAAAGATTCCGAATCGAAATCCTTGCGCTCCGTAAATTCCGCGGCCTCGGCGAGAAGCCCCGACGAGCCCACTCGCCATCGAAGCGCCCTTGAAACTTTGTGCTTTTATGGGGCTCCTTGCGTTATGTGACTCCCGGTGCATGGGCGTTGCCATGAAATCCAGCCAGAGTTCGCAATAATCACACCGAAATGTCTTTTCGAGCATGAAAATGATATTCTAGACAAAATCCAGAGTGACTTCCGGCGGCGGGGGTTGTTTTGGTCGGCGGTGCATGACAGCACAAAAAAAATCTAGGGGGGAGGGGGGGCTGAAGCGCCATAAGATCCCCCCCCTGGCTACGCCCCGGCTCAGATGTGCTTATTGGCTACTTTTTAACATTAAATTCATTGTTCCGATGCCTGTAAAAATAACTGTAATGCATGCCTTAACATACAGAGTCTTATGTTATGTCATCACATTGTTCTGTTTTGGTTCTTCTCGATGGCAGTGTCATTTGACAGAATTCCAAGAGGTATGTTGAAGTCCTTAGCGTATGACTCTTCCTCGGCTGACAATGTGAACTTCTTCATACGTCTGGGTCTTCCGTCATTTAAAACATTGTTCACTCAAATGGTTGTGGTAAGGCCCGATTTAACACAGGAATATATTGCCCCCCGTGCCCTGCGGAAAACATTGCGTTTTGTAGCACCCTACTGAAACACAATACTTGGCAAAGCTAGTAGGTATGCTTATGCCCCAAAAATAATCAATGAACTACCTGATCATCTTTTTACCGTAACCAAGAAGCGGAATTTGAAAAACGTGTTGAAGCCACTATGAGTTCGGTATAATACTAAATACTGTTCTCTTTTTCTCGTTTCTTGTATTGGCGTTGTCACGGATTTCAACTGAGTTTCTGATTTTTAGGTTGTGGTGATGAGCTTCCCCACCTTTTCCTTGCTGTACGAGTTGCCCTTTTGTTTTTGTTTCACAACGTGAAGTCACGCACGCTACTTCGTTGGCTTTGACGGGCCCCCGGCCTTGTTATGAACGAAGATTGTAAGATGGAAAGAATTATTATTATTATTATTATTATTATTATTATTATTATTATTATTATTATTATTATTATTATTATTATTATTATTATTATTATTATTATTAGTTGGCGGTTGGCGGCGATACCCTCGGCCAAGGCTGATACCTCGTTTTTAACAGATTACAGATGCGCCGCGGGAACATGTTGGGGCTGCACTGCAACTGGTTTGCCGATTCTTCAAGCCACCGCCCCCGCTGCTACTCCTGAATTCCGGGATTCTCGTCAAGCGTCGCAGGACCGGTCCATCATTTTGCTACACCAGGACTGGGTTGCTAGTCTCTGGAGTCAGCGACAATCGTCTACTCAGCTGGAAACTCTGGCAGAGGGGCACCTATATATTTTGGCCGGACGCCCACGATTCCTTGCAGTTGGCGGTGACACCCTTGGCGAAGTCTGATACCTCGTTTTTAACAGGTAGAGTGTTGCGACACTGTTACTTTTTTTCGTTGGTTGTATCACCGCCGACTGCAATTTTTGGTTGTTGATTGTAATTGTGTTGCTACCTCGTGATATCAGCATGTCTGGCGATGATGAAAATTGCATTGTGTGTCACAAACAGCTGCCACTGACGGAAAGTTAATCAAGTGTTCAAGCTGTAACCATTCCTATCACTTAGGCCAATCTTGCTCTGGTATTGCCCAAAATACGTTCACCACAATGGGTTTGTCTAAAAGAGAAGCTTGGATTTGCAAAACCTGTACAATTACAAAGAGCCGGGCTGGTTCCACGTCACAGTCTGACATTTCCCATGTAGTCGATAACGCGATCCCGAATGGGTCACTGGCGCCTGAGCTCAAGGACATAAAAAAGAGTCTTCTCTGCTTACCATTCCTGACTCAAAAAGTGGACACACTTCTAGGCCTCAAAGAAGATTTTCGAAATTAACTCAGTCCGTTGACCATCTGGAGGAAGCGGTGGTATTTATGTCGAATAAGTACGACTCGGTTATTACTCATCTAAACGAATTCAGGATTCAAAATACAAAGTACGAATCTGAGATTGCCGCTCTATCTTCTACAGTGGAAATGCAGGCAGAGCAGCTTCAGCGTCTGCACGGTGTTCAAAATGACAGTGAGCAATACAGCCGCAATTCTAATCTGGAAATTCACGGCCTTCCTCAAGAAGATCGCGAAGACTTGAAGCAGACGTTGGGGCAGCTCGCTGATAAACTGGAATTGACGGATTTCACCCTATCAGATGTGGTGGCTGTTCATCGCTTACAAAGAAAACGCGATTCGATTCCCACAGTCCTGGTGCGCTTCACATCTGTTACGGCTAAGGAAAGATGGTTCCAGGTTCGTGGCAAGTTGCGAGAGCTCCATCACTCTCATAAGTTGCCAAAACTATTTTTCAATGAAAATCTAAACAAGCAAAATCGAGAATTGTTTTGGCGAGTAAGGACAGTAGCCAAAGAAAAGGAATACAAATTCACTTGGGACAAAGACGGAAAAATTTTTGCAAAGAAAGATGAATCCTCGACTCTGATTCGAATCAACATGCTAGCAGACGTTGAAAACATTGTCTAACATAATGGCAAGCACCTGCCAAGATTTTCCCGATTTTCAGTCTTTCTGTGACAGCTGCAGTCACAAGTCGAAAGGTGACTTGATAATTATTAATCTTAACATTAGAAGCTTACGGAAATACTGGGACGAATTTAAAATGATTGTCACTTCAACACTTAGTTTTGTGGATTTGCTTGTTATAACAGAAATTAACGTCGCAGATACAGGCCTGGATACGTTTGTTCTACACGGCTATCAACCGCACTTTGTGACACGATCACGTCGGTGAGGAGGAGGGATTGCTATTTTCGTCAAAAACGTGTATGACGTGTCACACATCGATGTTTCATTCACTTTTGCGGAATGTCATGCTATCAAAGTGGCTCAGGGGCAGTTCCCGCTATCCGTATTCGCGTTTTATGATCCTCCATCAAATAGTGTAAGTCGCTTTTCAATAGAATTGGAAGCCTTCTTGCAACGATTCAACCCGGTGGATCAAATATGTTTAGTTGGAGACTTCAACATAAACGCTCTTTCTCACACAAAGGGTGCGGTATCCGACTATTTATCCCTTTTAGCTTCCCACGGGATTGAAAATACAATAAACATTTCAACCAGAGAAGACCTGGCAAATGGGCATGTAGTCAGTTCATGCATAGATCATATTTTGGTTCGTACTTCAAATTATTCTTTAGATTCATGTGTCATAAAACAGCGTTTGACAGATCATTATTTTGTGGCTTGTCACTTTGTGTCGTCAACCCCATTAACAACACGCGCTTCCGCAGAGGACTCGCCTAGCAGCGTTCAGATTTCTATAATAGACCAGCGTAAGCTCGATGACCTAATCAGGGCATTTGATTGGTCTACATTAATGAACAGAAAGGCTGCACATGTCTACGACTGCTTTTGTGAACAAATACAAACATTTGAAAATTTGGCGAAAAAAAACTGTAACAAGGAAACGCCGAAAAAATCATAACTGGATAAATGCTAACGTAATTCGTGCTATAGCGGAAAGAGATGTCTTGTGGAAACGTTCGAAACGTTCCCCCCAAAATGTAACACTTCGCATGAGTACACAGCAGCTAGAAACAGGGTAGTTGCCCTCATTAGATCAGCAAAACGGCTGTATTTTTTACATCAATTTAATCTAGCCTTGAAAAACCCAGCAAAGACTTGGTCTTTAATAAATCGCCTTCGAGGAAAAGCAGACACGAGATCTGCCATTCATTCCTTTTCGGACGACTCCGCAACAACGGCTAATCTATTTAACCATCATTTTGCTCGTTCGTCTGACGAGCTAGTCAAGGGCATGCTCTGGACTGCACGCTTCATAAATCTATATCTGCCTCAGCCTTACTGCCGAAGTTGTCGGAACTTGATTTACGTAGGATTATTTTCAGCTTCAGACAGAACAAACCACCCGGTCTTGATGGCCTTTCAGCGCGCACGCTCCAAAGAAACTTTGAAACCCTGTCGGGCATTCTTCCTTTTATGCTTAACGGGTTTCTGGACGATTCTTCTATCCCTGAAAGACGCAAAACTGCTTTAGTCAAGCAACTTCACAAAGGAGGAAAAAAAGATGTAATTGAAAACTATAGACCCATATCCATTTTGCCTATACTGTCCGAAGTGTTAGAAAAGTTTCTTTTGGAAAGAATGCTTTCCTTCATTAATAAGTTCTCGATAATGTCCCCTCATCAGTTTGATTTTGTCTGTGGTAAAGGTACTACATTACTTTTAGAATCCTTTTCGGATGAAATTTTTTCCGCTTTCGACCGAAATTTGTTTAGCATTGCATTATTCCTAGATATTAGTAAAGCCTTTGAAACAGTTAACCAAGACATTTTGTTAAAAAAATTACATTTATTGGGCATCCGGGGGCCATTTCATGACATCCTGAAAAATTATCTATCGAACAGATCGCAAACAATAGTATTAGGCAATCACTCTAGCCCTATTTTGCCTATTAAAGCTGGAGTCCCTCAAGGGTCCATCATAGCCCCGCTACTCTTTAATATTTTCATGAATGACCTTGCGTCCACTGTTTCAAAATGCACAATTTTTCAATACGCCGATGACACCGTTCTGCTAGCAAAGCATTTATGCTACAAATCAGCAATCAATATGTTACAAAAAGATGTCTATAACGTAATTGATTGGTTTTCTAAAAATTTTCTTGAAATCAACAATTCAAAAACAAAGATGATTTGCTTCAGAAATCCCTTAAAGATGACGTTGATAGATGAACATATCTTTTTGCATAATAAGTCATGTTCGCATTGTAGCTGTACTCCAGTGGAATATGTGCAGTCTATAAAATACATGGGCGTATTTTTTAATAATAATATTTGGGGTTTTACGTGCCACAACCACTTTCTGATTATGAGGTACGCCGTAGTGGAGGACTACGGAAATTTTGACCACCTGGGGTTCTTTAACGTGCACCTAAATCTAAGCACACGGGTGTTTTCGCATTTCGCCCCCATCGAAATGCGGCCGCCGTGGCCGGGATTCGATCCCGCGACCTCGTACTCAGCAGCCCAACACCATAGCCACTGAGCAACCACGGCGGGTCGGGCATATTTTTTTACTCAAACCTGTCGTGGGAATCGCATTTAGCGTATTTATGCAGTAAACTCCGAAGCGTTGCCTGGGTACTCTATCACAGTAAAAGTATAGTTCCTTTTTCAGTCAAAAAAAAATAATTGTGAACGCTCTTGCGTACGGAATATTACACAAGTTTCGCCTTCTGTTCTGCGCGTTGGGAGAGCCGGGTGGACGCTCTTTTAAAAAACATGCTCCAGAGTGTAGCGTATAATTCGCCTCTGCTTTCTTCTCGAAACATATTTACCGCCGTAGGTTTTCCTTCGTTCCGCTCATTGTTTGTTGAAACAGTGGTATTACGTCATTTTTGGAATTCAGATTTCAAAGTTGAGCATAAACCTGTGCGCATGCTACGTTCGGGCTTGCGTTTCACTGCGCCTCGTTCCGCAACGAGATACGGTGAGGCCCGGCGATGTGTGCACGTTCCTAATCTGTTTAACAACCTGCCAGAGGGCATTTTCACAGCAACTTCGAAAATATAACTGAAAAAGATGATACCGTGCTCTGTAGGCTAAACGTGTTACATATTCACATTGCTTTGCCTTCTCATCTCAGGTAACATTTATGAGGACATTGTTTCAGATTCGAATTCTTGCATTTTGTGTTGTATGTTTTGTTCGTTTTATGTAAGCTTGAACTCTAGGTACTACTGAAATAAATTTGCGCAGCCAAATGTAATGTCGCGCGCTTTATGTAACAGCGTCATTATTTTCTTTGATATGTGATTGTTTTCCTATTTCAATGTATTGCCTTGCCAATTCTGCAGGGCCATGTCCCACAAGCCCTTGTAAGCTTATACGGGCCTGATTATAATGCTGTATATGTGTTGTGGCAATAAAGATATTATTATTATTATTATTATTATTATTATTATTATTATTATTATTATTATTATTATTATTATTATTATTATTATTATTATTATTATTATTATTTGGATCCGATAACAAAAAAATTTGGATCTATCAATCAAAATCTGGCGGACAGCTTCAATGATTTCTTTTCTTCGATTTGCGCTGATAATGATGGACCCAATGATCCTGTTGGTCTCAATGGTGGTCTTAGTTCAATACTAGATTCGGCATTTCTTCCACCAATAAATAAAGAAGACTTGTATCGATTGTTGCATCGATCTAGAAAAAGCCATGCTGTCGGACTTGATGGCATAACAGCAGAAGACATATGTCGCAACATCAGAGTTCTGGCTGATCCGCTTCTTTTTATCTTTAATAGAATCCTTGATACTTGCATAATACCAGATGTACTAAAGAGAGCACGTGTGATACCGATATTCAAAGGCGGAGATGCCTCGAAGCTAGAGAACTATCGCCCCATCTCTGTTCTTCCTTTCTTAGCGCAACTGTTGGAAAGACACGTGCTTAAAGCGATTGAGGGGTTCGTTTTAAAACATACCATCTCATCACCTTCCCAGTATGGCTTCATTTCTGGTAGAAGCACGCATGCGCTTTTCGAAGAACTGTCGGATCTTCTATATCAAACATTTGAACTTAACCAGGTAGCCTGTGGCCTTTTTTTAGATATATCAAAGGCTTTCGATTCGGTAAGCCACAGCATTCTATGTGCTAAACTACATAATTACGGTTTTCGGGGGCATTTCCATACATTTATACAAAACTACCTGTTAAATCGATCCCAGATCGTATGTATTGGCGACCAAAAGAGTTCTTTGCGGTTTCTTAACGCAGGGGTTCCGCAGGGTTCCTTTTTGTCTCCGCTTCTTTTTAATTTGTACGTTTGTGACTTGGCACAGGTAACAACTTCATGTACTATTTTCCAGTATGCAGATGATACGTTGCTTGTATCTAAACACATGCAGTACGAAGCAGCTGTCGCTTTACTTCAAAGCGACATAAAAAATGTGATTAACTGGTTTAAAAAAAACCGTATAAAAGTCAGTGCTAAGAAAAGTCGATTAGTATGTTTTAGAAATCCGTTAAAGGCTCTTGTAACAAATCAACATGTTTTCCTTCGCGGTTCTGATTGCTTAGACTGTGTTTGTGCCCCAGTACAATATGCGGATAGTGTCAAGTACCTTGGAGTATACTTTGAGGTTGACTTATCATGGAATATTCAAATGGCTCGAATATGTGCGCGATTACGTAATGTTGCGTGTGTCCTTTACCGTATGAGGAGTTATGCACCTACCAAGATTAAAAAAGTGATAGTGCATGCTTTAGGCTACGCACATATAATGTACGGCATTCCCTGTTTTTTTAATTGCAGCGGATTTTGGAAACATAAAATTGACAACCTATTAAAAAGCATACTAAAAAGTGTTGCGTACAACCAAACCACAGATAACTTATTTCGAGATTTAGAAATGCCCGATTTCGAGTCTCTGTTTCGTTCAACAATTGTGATGCGTTATTTCTGGTACAATGCTTTCCGAGAACCTGTCCATAAAAGTGTTGCTTTGCGTAGTCATCCCAGATATGTAGTTCCTCGGACAAGAACTCGTTATGGAAAAGGACAAAGAAGGTACTACATCCCCCACCTGTTTAATAACCTTCCCAGTGCTGTACTGGATCAGACAACTTTGTCGGGATTAAAAAAGGCCCTCAAGGCAATGATAGAATAGTTCACACTTGTATAAAGTCTCTTTTGTTGTAGTGTGATCTTTACCAAAATGAATGTCAGACTGCTTCCTCTGTTTTCACATTTTTTTTTCTTTTTTCGTTCTAGATAGGTTGTGACTTTGTTTACATATTGTGACATGTTTACTCAATTGTAATGGTTGTTGAGTGCTACGTGTTTTCATTTGAACATTAAGTGTTGTTTCCTGGGCATGTTTACCTGAAAAACCTGTGAAACGGTCTTTCTTATCTTTTTTTTTAGTTTGACATTTAGTTTATCTGTAATAAGGTTCATAATGCATCGCCCTGACTGCCAGGCTTCTGCCATAGAAGCCCACAGAAGGCTTCGGCAGACCTAGGAAAATCATATGTACAATTTCATTATTTGTAATAAAGATTATTATTATTATTATTATTATTATTATTATTATTATTATTATTATTATTATTATTATTATTATTATTATTATTATTATTATTATTATTATTATTATTATTATTATTATTGCAACGTAAAAGTGCCTGCCTTGCCTCCCCCCACCCCCCCCCCCCCTGCTCGTCATAGTAGTCGCTCTGGACTGCTCTCTGCGAGGCGACACAAGCTGCCAGTTCCAGTGACAGTTACGGCGCGCCAATAACGATTTCTGCGCTTCGCCTGGTGAGCTATACTACCTGTGTGGGTTTCGACAAGAATTCCTTCAATGAACAGTTTTCCCCTTCAAACGCTTGTATTGTAGATTAGTTTCCCGGCGGTTGTATATTAGCATATGTTTATACTATCTAACTAGTTTGCTACTACAATGGGAAAAGACGACAGCTGCATTTCCTGTCATAAGGCTCTGCCTACTGATGAAAAAATAATGACGTGTGCTCAATGGAAATATTCGTATCATCTAGGACAGTCACGTTCTGGAATAGCAGCTAACACTTTCCCTACAATGGGGAATGCTAAGAGAGATGCGTGGGTCTGTGAAACGTGCAGAAGTAACAAGAAACTAAACAGCGTCACAGAGACTGAACTTCAGGAAAACAGTGGTTCTGAGTCTTCACTGTAGGATGAGCTAAGGCAAATCAGAAAAAGTTTGCAATCGTTGCCGATTCTGCATAAGAAGGTTGATTCTCTCCTCTTGTTGCAGGAAGAGTTCACGGCTGTATCGAAATCAGTTAAGGAACTAGAAGTATCGGTGTCGTTTTTGTCACAGAAGTATGATTCTGTTTTGAAACAACAGGTCATTCAGGAACGTCAAATGTCTGATTGCGCTGAACTGGAAGCTTTCAAAACAACTGTGATAATTCAGGCAGTAGTAATACAAAAGCTAGAAGAAAACCAAAATGAAATTGAGCCGTACAGCAGACTAAACAATCTTGAGATCCACGGTTTGCCAGTGAAAAGTAATGAAAGCCTAACACAAACAATCACACAAATGGCAACAAATCTGGACCTCTCAGGGTTTTCGTCTGACGATATTGCAGCCGTACACCGCTTAAAAGTCAAAATCAGTGGTACACCTGTGGTCTTGGTGCGCTTTAAATGTGTAATTTGGAAGGAAAAATGGCTTGGAGCGGGGGGAAAACTGAAGAAACTACGTAAAAGTGCATTATTTCCAAAGATCTACTTCAATGATAACTTGACCAAAGTTAACCGTGATCTCTTCTGGAAGGCGAGAACGAAGGCAAAGGAGGAGGGTTATCGGTTTTCTTGGAAGAAAGGAGGCAAGATCTTCGTGAAAAAGAATGAAACAGCGTCTCTTGTTCGAATTGCTAAACAAGCAGACCTGGAAAACATTGCTTAGCCAACATGCCTTTTTTATTCAGTGAACTACCGGACTTCAGTACATTTAAACAAGAATTTCCGTGCAGTTCTGATGAAGAGTTTACCATTGTGAGCGTTAATATTCGAAGTCTGCGTAAATACTGGGACGAATTTAAATTTCTGGCGGAATCGGCAGTTAACTTTGTAGACGTATTTGGGATTACAGAAATCAATGTTTCCCAGGCTTGCCTTGATACGTTTACCTTGCAGGGCTTTTCCGCACATTTTGTCACCCGAAGCGGGCGTCGTGGCGGAGGCATCGCTCTCTATGTAAACGACAACTGTGAAGTTCCTTCTGTTGGTGCTTCTTTTGTACATGCCGAATCTATGATGGTCAAAGTTTGTAAGAGGTAATTTTCTGTCCATATCTTATCGATTTATCGACCACCCTCATGCAGCCTTTCACGGTTTCTTGTTGAGCTTGAAGAAGCTCTGCGGCAGTGTAGCTCAGCGGACCACTTTTGCTTGATCGGAGACTTGAATATCAATATTTTATGCCCTGAAAAAGTGACTGCTTGTGATTATTTATCTACGTTGTCCGCTTATGGTCTGGAATGCACAATTGCAGCTCCTACTAGAGCGGAATTAGTTAATAATAGCCTAGTGCAATCTTGTTTAGATCACATAGCGGTCAGAGCTCCCAGCTTTTCATTTAGGTCATGTAGTATTCTATAACGGATGGCGCACCATTATTTTGTAGCATGCCGTCTTGTTTTACCAGACGCGTCTGGAACGTCATCGGCGGAAATTGGATCTGGGCAGCGTAATTTCCTTGTCCCTACTGTTAATCAATCCAAACTAGATAACCTTATCGTTTCGTTTTACTGGGCATCCTTAACCAAAGAAGATTCTTCGTGCAAAGTATATGAAAGGTTCTATATGCAAATGAAACATTTTGAATTACGTTGCACACGGCTGATAGCTAAGCCGATAAGAAAGAGTCACTGCTGGATGAACACGGAAATTCTTGCTTCCATTTCGTATGGAGACAACTTGTGGAAACGCTGCAAAAGAAATCCCAGAAACCAAAGACTGCGATTAGAATACAAGTCGGCAAGAAATAGAGTTGTTGCTCTTCTGCGTGCCGCCAAGCGCCGTTACTTTTATAAATTCCAACAATCTTCAAATATTGTAAGCAAAACTTGGTCTTTGGTAAGTCATCTCAGAGGAGTGAGTTCAAATAACCGGTCTATTTTCGATGCTTTTCAACAACCTCCCACAGAAGTGGCTGATGCTTTCAACAGGCACTTTGTTAAAGCGTCCCAAAGGGCCGTCTCTCCATATACAAGCACTACGCTGTTAGGGCATTCCGTATCTGCGTCGGCTTTTCTTCCGAGAATTTTGAAGGGTGATCTCGAAGAAATTATTTTCAATTTCCGTCCTAACAAGCCCACTGGATATGATGGAATTTCTTTACACACCATCAGAAGGAATTTCAATACGGTGTCAAATATTATCCTGCATATACTGAATGGTTTTTTGGAAGGCGACGAAATTCCAGAATGCTTAAAAACTGCAGTTGTTGTACCACTACACAAGTCAGGGAAGAAAGACAGTATTGAAAACTATCGGCCAATTTCAATATTGCCGATCATTGCTCAGGTCTTAGAAAAATTTCTTTTCCACACTATGTCTTCTTTTCTTAACAAATTTTCTATCCTGACCAATCGACAGTTTGGCTTTATTTCAGGGCGTGGTACTGTGGCACTGCTTGAGGAATTTTCAGATGAACTGTTCTCGGCATTCGATCAGAATCTTTTCACATGTGCGCTATTTTTAGATGTGGCGAAAGCGTTTGACACCCTGAATCATCAAATCTTGTTAAGTAAACGGCATTTTGGGGGATTTCGTGGGCCTTTTTACAAAGTTCTCGAAAATTACTTGAGCAACGGATTTCAGGTGGTCTCTACCGATGATAAGGGCGTATTTAGTTCTAAGCTATCGGTAAAAGCTGGAGTTCCTCAGGGGTCCATTTTGTCGCCATTGTTGTTCAATATCTTCGTTAACGACTTCCCTTTGGCAATTTCGAAATGTTCAGTATTCCAGTATGCTGACGACACTGTATTATTAGCGAAACACCTTTCTTATAAAACGTCCACTGAAATGTTGCAAAATGATGTTTACAAGGCAATGCTTTGCTTCTCTAATAATGGAATTGTTGTAAATGCCCAAAAAACAAAACTTGTTTGTTTTCGCTCCCCACTTAAGACTACTGTTATTAACATGCCTCTCTACTTGCATGAGTCAGACTGTGTTCATTGTAAATGTGCGCCTATTCCATACGTGGTTTGTGTGAAATATCTCGGAATCTGTTTCGATAGTAATTTATCTTGGCAACATCACTTATCACTTGTTTGTTCTAAACTGAGGTCAGTAGCGTGGTTGTTGTTCATTATCAAAAGTATTGCACCCTTGTCTGTAAAAAAGATTATAGCGCATGCACTAGGTTACAGTGTGTTGAGGTACGGCATTACAGTCTTTGGCTTTTGTTCTGATCGTTGGAGATGCAGGGTAGACCGGATTATAAAGAACATTCTTAAATATGTTGCATACAATTCCCCCAATAGTAACATCTGCAAATATCTTCCGTGAACTTCCGTGATGGGGGCCACGGCACTGGCACTGCGATCCTGCGCTCACCGCTGATGTTTGTACAGGTCCTGCTGCCGATTTTCCTGGGCCGGCCATGGTCTGTTTCTTCGATGCAACCGGTCCCGATGACACCCATCGGTGAATGGCACAGCGATACAAGCTCCCCCTGGCTCGGCGCACTTTCGTCAACGGACTGCGGTTTATCAACACCGTTTTTTGCCACTTCACCTCTGCTGGATGCTCCGCCACTTCTGGACGCCGCAGATTTTTCCGTCTGGCAACGTGGGACTGAGTCAGCTGAGCGGGCAGTACAAAAGTGCGCGCATTCCAACGCCGCCCTGGGCCACGGCACTGGCACTGCGATCCTGCGCTCACCGCTGATGTTTGTACAGGTCCTGCTGCCGATTTTCCTGGGCCGGCCATGGTCTGTTTCTTCGATGCAACCGGTCCCGATGACACCCATCGGTGAATGGCACAGCGATACAAGCTCCCCCTGGCTCGGCGCACTTTCGTCAACGGACTGCGGTTTATCAACACCGTTTTTTGCCACTTCACCTCTGCTGGATGCTCCGCCACTTCTGGACGCCGCAGATTTTTCCGTCTGGCAACGTGGGACTGAGTCAGCTGAGCGGGCAGTACAAAAGTGCGCGCATTCCAACGCCGCCCTGGGCCACGGCACTGGCACTGCGATCCTGCGCTCACCGCTGATGTTTGTACAGGTTAGCTACTATGACGCTTATTCCTATCGTGACGATGATGTCTGTCTTTTAGCAGTGTCGTGGCCACCCCATGTTTTGAAAAGTGTTCGCGCTTGTGCATCGTATCTGTTGTGCCTGCTTGTTCTGGATGGTGATGTCGAGCTAAACCCTGGACCCATGACCAAGGCTCAAGAGGAAAAGCTAGACCTTGTGGCTGGCTCTATCTTGCGTGTTGAAGCTAGCAATTCTGCGCTGCAAGAATCTGTTAACAAGGTGCTTCATATGCACGTTGAGTTAAAGAATGATTTAGAAAAACTGACAAAGCGTGTCCTTGATCTAGAGCAGAAAGTTGCAGCGGCCCCATGTGCGCAGTCCATCACGAGCAGTGACAACGGTCTCGTAGGCGTACAGGAAAAAATTGACGACCTCGAAAATCGCTCTAGGCGGTCTAACGTTCTCTTTTATGGATTAACAGATTCGGCGAGGTCTGAAACTTGGGAAGAGTCAGAACGACTCGTAAGTAATTTCTGTACCCAAAAACTTGGGCTTACCGTGACGTCGATTTCGAGAGCACATCGTGTGGGCCGCTTTTCGTCTGAGAAGAAGCGGCCTATCATAGCCAAATTTTTCAATGAAAAAGAAGTTGAATTGGTTCTGAGCCGCGGCCATAAGTTGAAGAACACTAACTTCAGCATCTCGCGAGATTACTCGGAAGCAGTTCGCGAAAAGCGACGGAAACTTCTCCAGTTCTCGAGAACTATGAAGAAAGACGGAGACCGAGTGCGTCTGGTTTTCAACAAACTGCACTTAAACAACGAAGTTTACGAGTGGAACACCAATGAAGGCCAGGCTGTTCTTGTTTCTCGGCGCAGGGATCAATGATGTTCCTCCTCTTTTGTTTCATTAAGCTCAGTTTCATCTACTGGATCACCCGTAAAATTGCACTCTAGCACTGATAACAAATTTCTCTTTTTATACACCAACGCTAGAAGTGTTATCGCTAATGGTATTGCACTCTCATCGCTCATCGATTCATTCCAGGCTTCTTTAGTGTTACTTACCGAGACCTGGCTTAACAACACCATACACGATAACAACATCTTTACGAGTGAATCCACTTTCAAGTTTTTTCGATGTGATAGGCAACAGCGTAGAGGGGGCGGTGTGCTCATCGCGATAAAGGAAGAATTCATCGCCGCACCCATCATTATCGATTCTTTTCTAGAATGTATTTGGATTTCCCTGAAGGGTGCTGCATTTGGTGTGATAATTGGCGTTTTTTATCGCCCACCCGACATGTCTGGCGCGTTTTCCGAAGAGTATCATCGAGTGTTGAGCGAGGTGTGCGCGCATTTTCCGAGGTCGGTGATTATCATATTTGGCGATTTCAATTTTCCTAATATAGATTGGTCGACGCTCTCCGTATCGGCCACGGATGCGGCCGCGCATACCTTTCTCGGCACTTGTCTTGACTTTTCATTAACCCAACTTATTAGTCAACCAACACGATCCACTGAAACTTCTGCCAATATACTAGACTTAATCTTAACTAATAATCCGGATATATTATCTGACATAACTCATGAAGCAGGCATCGCTGACCATGATGTCATAACTGGATGCATTAACTTTTGCGTGAGCAAAAGAATAATTACCAAAAAGAAAATAAGGTGTTACGGTAAAGCCAATTTCGACGCAATTAACAATGAATTAACCACATTTTCAGGTCAATTTCTGCATGATTTTCATTCCCGTTCCATTGAACAGAACTGGGTCCTGTTTAAGGCCACCCTCAGTTCACTCATTGACACCTACATTCCTGTGTTATCCATTTCCTACAAAAGCAGTTCTCCATGGTTTACTAACAAGCTTCGGCGGCTTAATAACAAAAAGAAAAGACTTTACAGGCAGGCTAAGCTGACTGGTGTAGCGAGTGCTCATGATAAACACAAAGCATGTGAAAAGGCTTATAAGGCATTACTAAAATCCACTCGCAAAAACTTTTTTTCTCATGATTTACCATCCATGCTAAAAACTAATACTCGTCACTTTTGGCGTGTGGTGAACCCTGCAATTCGCACTGACATCATTCTTACTGATTCTTTTGGTGTTTCCATCAGCGATTCAGATTGCGCTCAACTTCTTAATGATACGTTTGTAACAATTTTCACTCATGAAAACATTAACTCATTGCCAACTTTAAAGACATTAGTGGGAATCACAATGCATGAGGTAGACATCAGTGAGGCTGGTGTTTTATCTCTACTAACCAATCTTAAAATGTCATCTAGTGCCGACCATCTAGGTTTCAACAATAAAATTTTAAAGAATACATCGCATAGTATTTGTCCTCTGTTAACAGCTCTATTTTCCCAGTCACTATCAACTGGTGGTATTCCTAATGACTGGCGCATTGCTAAAATAATACCCATTTTCAAATCAGGTGATCGCGCTTCTCCCCTTAATTATCGTCCCATCTCCTTAACCAGCACTATTTGTAAATTACTCGAACATATCATACACAGTCAAGTAATCAACTTCCTTGAAGACCATAACATTATTTTTAAGCATCAGCACGGTTTTCGCAAGGGCTACTCATGTGACACACAACTTGCCGGATTTATTAACGACATACACGCACTAATAGACGCCGGGTTCCAAGTTGACGCAATATTTTTAGATTTTTCTAAGGCATTTGACCGTGTTCCACACCATAGGTTGGTACTTAAACTTTCACAGCTTAACATTCACCCTACTATAATTGCATGGATCACCGATTTTCTCTCATCTAGAATTCAGTTTACATCAGTTAACAATTCTAACTCATGTTATGCTGATGTTACGTCTGGAGTTCCACAAGGCAGCGTACTTGGTCCTTTACTCTTTCTAATTTATATTAATGATTTACCCAGTTGCGTTTCATCTAAAATCAGACTATTTGCAGACGATTGTGTAGTTTACCGATGTGTAACAAGTAACACCGATAGCCACTTACTACAAACTGACCTGGACGCAATAAGTGCATGGTGTTCTAATTGGTTAATGCCATTAAATATTTCCAAAACTAAACTCATGTCTTTCACCAATAGGCCACGAATTCTAACCACCTACTCCCTTGATAACAACCCTGTGGAACTCGCAACTACTTACAAGTACCTTGGCATCAATCTTCAATCAAACTTATCATGGAATAATCATATTAACCTTACCCTTGCCTCTTCAAATCGTACTCTCGGACTTATTAAACATAACTTAAAAGAAGCCCCAATGCATGTTAAAAAACTAGCATACACAACATTAATCCGTCCTAAACTAGAATACGCGTCTGCCATCTGGGATCCCGAACAAACGTATATCATAAGTAACATCGAAGCCTTGCAGAACCGTGCTGCGCGATTTATATTTTCAGATTATTCACGTTACACCAGCGTCACCGCGTTAAAGAATAAAGCTGACTTGGACAACTTAGCACTTCGCCGTAAAATTTCTCGCCTAACACTTTTCCATAAGCTTTATCACCATCCATCACTTCACGATGATTTCATTCAGTCACCAACAGTTATTTTTCCACGCCGTGACCATCCATACAAAGTCAAACGCATTAACTGCCAGTCATCCCATTATGCATCTTCGTTCTTACCACGCACAATAACTGAATGGAACGCCTTACCATCAGTCATTGCCACGGAACCAGACTTGACTAAGTTTCAACATTTAATTCGCTCACGACTTGTCGACTAATCGTATTATTATTCTTTTTTGGGACTTTTACAGTGTTTTTCGATATTTGTTGGTGTTTTTAGTGCAGTTGCCTTATGTTCTCCTAATATGTACTAATGTTTTCTCTGTAATAATTGTGACCTAATTATCTTGTATGTTAACTATGTTTCACTGTATTATTACTTCTGTTAACCTCTCTTGTTTTTAGTATGTACAAACTACAACCAGTGCTTGTGATTGACCCCCCCCCCCCCCATGTAATACCCTCGTAATGAGGGCCTTTGGGGGTATTTTGAATAAATTTGAATAAACTTGGTCTACCGAACTTCCATTCATTACTTATAGAAACAGTTGTCGTTAAACATTTCTGGAATTCCGCTTTCAAACAGAAAAGTGCCGCCAGGAGGGAGCTTAGAAAACATGTCCGTTATGTAGTTCCGCGTTGAGCCACAAGGTATGGCGCGGCCAGACGCTGTGCTTATGTGCCTGACATATTTAACAAATTGCCAGAAGAAATTTTTAACGCGACATCAAAAAGCACGCTCAAACACTTCTTAAAGTAGCTACAGTAAAATTAACCTCTTGTACATTTTCTTTTGCTTCGCAATATTTACCTCTTCAACTTTTTTTATATGTAGATAACCAAACGTTATCTGGTTCTTTTCAATTTTTGACATTCGTTTTATTTTTTATTTATTTTTTGTTCATGTCTCAACAATTTATATATTTTTTTGCCTTGTCTATCATATTCATTGGCACGGTCCTACAAGCCAACTAAGGCTTAGACTGGCCAGCTTGTGTTGTTTTGTATATTGCGTGGCAATAAATATTTGTTATTATTATTATTATTATTATTATTATTATTATTATTATTATTATTATTATTATTATTATTATTGACGCAGTGCTTGAAGGCTACTTCACTTCCACCAAGGGTCGGCCCTGTATTTCACAATCTTTGGGATCGACCCACATTCACCTTTTTCTTTGTTGACACACGGACACGAAAAGTACATGCAACCCTAGCCATATGCAGCTTCGCTGTAAAAGGTATTCCGACGCAAATTAAACTAGAACAAAGGATGAAAGTACTACATCAGGCTGTTCTTAGTACGCTTAATTAACCGTTCGAGATAAGGTCACACGATTGTAATACTTCATGTTCATACATTTCGGCATAACCTGGTACGTCACTTCATTTCCCGCCATTTTGCGAAGATGCGATCGACTTCGGTGCAACCAGAATTATTAACGCGTCGAAAAACCCCAAGCATAATGTTTGGATCTCAAGTGACAGCTGAACAATGTCCTTCAAGAGTTGCTTGAATGAAATGTACAGTTTTTGGTAAAACTCTGTGCCTTTAAAAATAACAAAAGTAGGCTGTGAATGTAAACGGACGGCGAGCGTAAGAAGGAGGTGACTACAACTCTTTATATTCACAAAATATCACAGCGCCTTAAAAATATTGGCGAAAGGCCTAGCGAAAAGGTAGTTTTGTGAGCTCTTTTATTAATGAGAGGCCTATGAAAAAAATGATACAACAGCGGAACAGAAAATTCAACCAGAAACAAGTAGAAAATAAAACATGCAAATGCGCATTTGGAATAAGTAGACAATGTTGTCTACAAGATTTCTTTATCGTGAGCAAAGGTAAACATAGGGCAAGCAGGTCGCTTTATTACGTCAAGAGAGCCCAGGTATGCGACAGAAATTCTTGAGTCACCAGATCATTTGTGGGTAGACTGCGCACGATCCGAATGCAAACTTTTCTTCAAGCAAGCGAATTTCAGCTGCAACACTAAAAAAGCACCAGACGTTTTGGAAACTAATTTCATGCTAAAAAGCTCGAAAAGCCAAGTCAGTGGACATACTGTGGCACTGGGGGAAACAGCTTTAAAATTCATAGACGAGTCCAGTCAAGTCATACTTGTCATCGTGAAATTAAATGGGCTAAATGACGTTCAGTTTAGCCTGTCACTGCATGTTTTGTGTTCACTTTCTCTCACCCTATATTGGCGTATAAGTTTGACTTACGCCTGTGAATAGTAAGTCCATGTAATGCGCACATGAGTGTACGTTTTATTTTCTCCTGTGTGTGAACAGCATAGATCAATAAAGAGAACGCTTTCATACCAACAAGCCGCAGTCGAAGCCTTATTGATTCGCCATATACAGTGACCCATTGCATCGATTTGTCGATTAATTCGGCCTCCTTCTGCGATCGCAGTTGACCCGCCGTGGTTGCTTAGTGGCTTTCGCGTTAAGCTGCGAAGTACGAGGTCGAGGAATCAAATCCCGGCCTTGGTGGCCGAAGTTTGTTTGGGGCGAAATGCAGCAACGCCCGTGTGTCATCACTGAGTGTAGTTCAAGGAACCCCATGGGGTCCAAATCAACCCGGAGTCCCCGACTACGGCGTGTCTCATAATGAGATCGTGAGTTTGACACGTCAAACCCCGATATTTAATTTTATTATCATAGGAGTCCTTGCTCACAGCAGATCTTGAGCTCACAGAAGACCTTGCTTATGAGAAGGAAGTTTACAGAAGAATAAAGATGAACTGAAACACATACAGCTGGCATTATTAAGTCATGACTGCTACGTTACCGCTATCCTCGAAAAAAAAGTGCCCAATTAGTATCAGTAGTATCACTGGTTAATTAGCAGAGAAGCTTGGCAACAAGTTAAGAACCAGGAAACGAGTGATGGAACCAATAATGTTAGGCCTAATTTTAGGAAGTATGGAGACAGCGGTGTCGAATAGAGAGCGAATGGAGGTAGCCAATACTGTAGTCGACATAAAAAGAAATAAATGGAGCCGGGCAGGCTATGTAATGCATACGACAGATAACCGGTGGTCAGTTACAGCTATAAAATGGGTGCCAGAGGAAGAGAAGCGCAGAACGACAGAGAATTTCGTGGTGATTAAATAAGGAAGTTTGTTTGCATAACATGACATCCGCTAGCTCGAGAAAGGGGTAATAGTGTTGGGGGGGGGGGGGCATTGTCCTGTAGTGAACATATATTGGCTGATGAGGATGAGATGTTGATTATATAAAGGTTATATGAGCGCTGGTTGCAAACTCCAGAAAATGGGCTTTACTACCCTGTATGGTAATGAACAAAGTAGTGCCGATGAGTGCGCAGCTGTCCTGCATATTTAAAAATATATTACTACATAAAAGTCATGCAGATCCCATGCACTGCGGGAATCGATGTAAGCGAAGCTTTCTGTTCTGTTTGCTTTGATTGGCAATAATTAGCACTGATGTTGACGGTGAATGATTAATTTATTCAACCTTCTGTCCAACACGAGAATGGTCAGTTGATTTTAAACGTTACTTTGCGAGCACCACTGCTGTTCATCTGCTAGCACAGATAACACACAGGGAGAGGTGTTTCCTCGAGGCGCTGTTGTGCGCCATATTTCATTGCCTCTGAGAGGGCTGAGCATTGGCCTTGTCTCACATTGAACACCGCATCGTGGCAGAAGCATTAAACTTGAATTTGATTATGGGGCTATGCGTACCAAAACCACAATTGGATTATGAGGCAGGCCGTAGTGCCGCACTCCGGATTAATTTTGGCACCGTGGTGTTCTTTAACCTGTCCCTAAATAAAAGTGCGCGAGTGTTTTTACTTCGCCCCCGTCAAAACGCGGCTGCCTCGGTCGGGATGAAATCCGTGACCTGGAGCAATTCCATAGTTGCAAAGCTACCGCGCCGAGCTCAGCAATGTTGATTTGACATGCGACCGCTTCCGTTGTGTCGCCTAGACCCTGCGGTGCGCTTTAATTAATGCGGCTCTGCTTCTGCACGCTTTGCGTAAGTTGTCCGCTAGATGTATTGGCGTATTTTTATTTTTCAAAAATAGCGGAAACACACCGTACCGTACCTTGAACGTGTTTTTCCAGCGTTTCCTTGCCTTTTCACGTCACCTTTTTCCTGCCTCCTTTTTATTTGCGTGGGAACTGCGAGCGAAGAGTGGCAAGGCTGTTATTCGCTCGTTTCGAGACTGCGTTAGTTCTACCTATTCTCTGCCTCCCCTCCCCCTCTTCTCTTCCATTCTATCTAGCTTGCCTCTCGATTTGCACGTTGGTAGAAAGGTAAGCCCTTGCGTGGGGTCCCGGATAACAGGAGCTGTTAAGAGGCTAAAGTGACGACGACTCGGGAGCTCCCGAAGGCATTGCGAACATTCGACGCGGTGCGGTTCAAACGAGTTCCTCGCGTCTCTTTTCTTCTCAGCCCCTCTCCTTCAATGTATATGCATGCTATAAACCACCCCCCGACGTGGTGTGCCAGACAGAAGCAGCACCAGCAGTGGGAAAGTCGAAGGAAAAGTAAAAAAAAAGCTTCGCTTTAGAACCTGAAGTAATAGTAGCAGCTGAACCAACGATCAGCTACTACCGAACTAACGCTTAGGCCAACGTTTCTACAAGCAGGCTTGACAATGGCAGCAAGTGCTCTCCTTGTCAGCGTGTGACGTTATCATCATCATCATCATCCTCATCAGCCTGGTTACGCCCACTGAAAGGCAAAGGCCTCTCCCATACTTCTCCAACTACCCCGGTCATGTACTAAGTGTGGCCTTGTTGTCCCTGCAAACTTCTTAATCTCATCCACCCACTTAACTTTCTGCCGCCCCCTGCTACGCTTCCCTTCCCTTGGAATCCAGTCTGTAACCCTTAATGACCACCGGTTATCTTCTGCTACGCTTCCCTTCCCTTGGAATCCAGTCTGTAACCCTTAATGACCACCGGTTATCTTCCTCCTTCATTGCATGTCCTGCCCATGCCCATTTCTTTTTCTTGATTTCAACTAAGATATCATTAACTCGCGTTTGTTCCCACACCCAATCTACTCTTTTCTTATCCCTTAACGTTACACCTATCATTCTTGTTTCCATAGCTCGTTGCGTCGTCCTCAATTTAAGTAGAACCCTTTTCATAAGCATCCAGGTTTCTGCCCCGTACGTAAATACTGGTAAGACACAGCTGTTATGTACTTTTACTTGAGAGATAATGGCAACCTGCTGTTCATGATCTGAGAATGCCTGCCTAACGCACCCCAGCCCATTCTTATTCTTCTGATTATTTCAGCCTCATGATCGGGATCCGCCGCCACTACCTAGCGTGTGACGTACGCGTAGCTTACTCTTCCCCGCTTTCAATGGTTGGGAGGAGCAGGAGGAGGAAAACAGACCGGTGCGTAGTGTGTGCAGCCAGTGTCAAAGTTAAATATATAATAATAAAAAAGAGGAGCACGAGGCCGCGAAGGAAAAGGGGAGGGACAAAGGGAAATTTGGAACTATGAAAGGAAAGGCAGGCAATGGGTGTACTGACTTTCCGTTACATTCAGTAGTGCAGAAAATAACAGTAACTAGTAAAAAATTTGCCGACGTAGGTAGGTGCAGTCAATATAGTGTGTGCGTTTTCCTTAGGAAGCAGGCACTACTGATCAAATATCTCAAGAATTTGAAAGAGCGGTAGAGGTGGATGAGTGGGCCAAAAGAGTGCCTCCTATCTGTATTCGATCAAAGTTCTTCGATTAATTCAACATAAAAAAGTAATAAGGAACCCTGGTTTGGTTCGTACTACAATTGTAAACTGAAATATCACATATGGACAACGTGTAAAAATAAAGAATGCATAAATAATAATTAAATTAAATATGTAAGTAAAACTGCATAGAGGGACATTCACTTGCTATAGCCACGTAGGTTAAAAAAGTAAAGAAAGGTTGAACTGGTTATAATAGTATTGCAGTAGACGCCTTGTGGGAAAATGCAACTATATATGTAAATGAAATAAATAAACTGTATTATTCTGATTACGAAAAGTCATGGTTGGACGAGGTGTAAAAGCTCATAACTATAATAATTATCTGAAAAATATTATATATATAGAACGACAACCACTCATAACGTGAAACGATATAACCCGGCTGATGGAAAATTGCCTATCGTATTCGCTAAAACGAACCCACCTCCTCTCATTAGACATGCATTCATATTTTTTTTTACTTTCTCAAAAAAGGCGTGAAAATAACCTTTGGCTCCAAACGCAGCAAAAGCATTAAGATGGATAGGCAACTTGTCAGGTGACTTTCTACTAGTAGTAGTATACGCAGTTCTTTATTTTTTTTAATCTTTTTATTGAAATGCAGTACACTTTTTCCATGATACGTTTCTTTTCTAACTTACAATGTGCCGATAAGCTTTTGTTTGTAGGGAGTAGAAAAGTGGCGCTGCCTTCGCCTTCGTTTTTGATTAGTTGGCTTGGCTCGTTTATCGGCATAATAACGACGTCGGGGGCCAGCCATACATGACATAGGCGTGTACTTCGGGAAAAACACGGTGCAAATAGAACAAAGGTGTGCACAACAGCAGAAATTTATTGTACCAGCTTTTTATATGCAAAAGTGGTCGAAAAGGTGAAAATGTATGTGGTCAACCACACTTGCACTGACTTCTGAGTAAGCTGAGAACCTTGGGTTACTTTCATAGTTTACGACGCGGGCTGTCTTCAACGCTGTCACTTCTCAGCGTTCATTTGTTTCTTAGAGGCTGCTCAGACAGCAAAATTCTTCTTACAAAATATGCACGCCCTTTTAGAGGTGACCGCTGCTGGTTTAAACAATACGGAGGGTGAGCTAATCGTTGCGCCATAAAAAAACTGGGTCCTTAAACATCGTTTGTCGGTCTGTTTAAGGGCTACTTTCTGTGTCATTATAATAGCGAATGGATTCAGAGCTCCCTTTGAAATGTTTATACCAATTGGTTTGGGTGAAATAAACTTGAGATGCGACTTCCCGTATTTTCTGTCTCTCGGAGATCAGAAGTTTGACTGCAGGATATAAAGTTCACTTTTGTCAAGATTGTGAAATGGCAGGTTAAAGTGCCGCGCCGCTGCTTTTGGAAGTGTCCTGGCCATGCCCGTGCGGGGCCCGTTTAGTCTAACATTCATTGGTGGTCCTGTTTCGCCGATATGTTTTTTTTTTTTTTTTTTGCGGCAAAGTGAACATTCCTACAAGTTGATAACGTTTGAAGGCCTACTGCAACGAAATTTCACTTGGGCTAAATTTACTGTAAATGCCTAGCGTATACTCTAAAACTAATCTTGGCAAAGTGGCAGGGCTGGTAATTGCCTAATTTTGTTGTTAGCAACTATTAAATAAGGCCTATGCAGACGGTGCGTGCATCTGGCGGCAAAGCGGCAGTGATGCGGATATGGCGAATATTGAAGAACCGTACGTAACTACCGATCTCTTTGTTGCGTCTTGTTGCGCCTAGGCAGCCAGGAGCATCGCTCGCTCATCATTTGGGCGTTGACGGACGCTTCTTTGGGCGGGCGTTCTTCCTGTTGCGCTCGTGATTTGAGCTGCTGCAAGAATGCCGATGCGTTGCGTGGCCGTTCGGTGCTCGAATCGAGCATGAACAATGGCTGTGCAGTATACAACGCTAAGTAGAGGAAGGCCGAACACATCTTTCATGTCCCACCCTTCAGAGCGAAAGCGTGCACCGCGACGTAGCAGGCATGTGGGACGCGGACCAGCCAACGCGCACAAAGAAGATCATGATGAACGCCTTATTGCGCTAAAAGGTATATAAAATGACTGTGACAGCATCTGGATCAATAGTCAATATGGCTACTTGAATATCCATTGCAAAATGCTTGTGTAGGTACAGCGTCAGTTAGCAAGTACAATGCTAATATGAAAATTACGGTACCCATGTGGTATTTATACAATATCAGCAGTAGTTTGCAAGCACAATGTTATGATGATTGCTAGCTCCCCGAAAGAAACAGTCTCTTGAGCGACGATGAGAAATTTAGCAGACATTTTATCAACCTAGGTTTATTGTTTCAATTTTTACGCCAACAAAGGATATTGTTCGACGGCCGCGAACCTTGCGAACTATCGAGAGATAAGTTTATTTTTGTTCCGCTTGTCAAGTGTTGCACCTGAGCTTTAGTAAAACTGGTGAGTGATAGCGTATCTTCTAATAGAATATTCTGTGTACTAATGTTGAGCTTTTATGTTGCCTTACAATAATAAATGGTAATATGTTGAGATTTCTGAAAACTTCTTCGGATGGTGCGTTCTTGGGCGCTGATGCAATGGTTTTAACAGCTCTTTGTTTTGCAGTATGCTATCCACCGAACAATATGAACCATAAGTATAGCTCCATTATTCTATGCCGTACTCTAGATAGGACTACAGTACGCGAAAATACAATGTAAGGAGTGTCTGGAAAACAAAATAGTTTCGATCCTTAAATAACGTGAAGCATTCAAAGGTTAGTTTTCTTGCGCAGATGATCAATATGAGTTACCCAATGGAAGGGTGAGTCGAGAGCCACGCCAACGTGAGTATGCGCGCTTACCTCCTCAACAGCAGTTGCCCCAATGTACCGCCCACATGTTTCAGGTACCACTTTTCGGTTAGATGCGAAAACAACGTACTTAGTTTTCTTTGTATTCAGCACTAACTTGTTTCCTGCAAACCACTGAAAAGTTACTTGCAGCTCTTTATTGGCAAGTAATTCTCCTTCCTGCAGAGAGTGGTGTGCTATAAGTAAAGCAGTCTCATCTGCATATAGAACTGTTGAGTGTAGGTCAAGGAGAGAAGATAATCATTGATGAAAAGGGGCAACAAGATCGGTCCAAGTACTGAACCTTGTGGTACTCCTGTTTCAACGAGTTTTCTGCTTGATTTGTTGCCAAGTATTTGTACGAACTGTGTCCACTCAGTCAAATAACTGGGAAAAAAATTTGAAGCTATCCCTCTAAATCCGTAGCGTTCGAGCTTGTCCAGCAAAATATTGTGGTTCACTGAATCAAAAACATTTTTTGATATATAGGAAGATACCTAAGATAATTTGGTTATTGTTTAATGGGCGGTTCACTGCTTCTGCTGCAAGATTTACCGCAGTAGCCGTGCAGTATCCCTTTCTAAAGCCGCGTTGATTTAGAGTTAGGATACTGTATTTTGTAATAAAGCCGATCATTCTTTTAGGCTACCAGTTTTTCAAAAAGAGTGTACACACGTGATAAAATTGTTCTGGGGTGGTAATATGCAATGTTGCCGGGACTTTCTCCTTTGTGTATTGGTGTCACCATCCCTATCTTAAGCTGTTCGGGGTACACAAATGTCGCTAATGACTGGTTCAAAATTACTACTAGAGGTTTGCACAAGGTTTCCATGTTGTCCTACAGTATCTAAACTGGTATTCCATCATGACCCATTGTCTTGTGTGATGACATATGACGTGCAACTGCAATGACTTCAGCGTCTGTAATTTCTCGAAAAACAAAAGTACCCTTGTGTGCAGCAGGGAAAGGCGAGTCATACTCCTAGTATGTCGAGGTTGCCAACTGTTTTCCTATATTTACGACATAATCATTGAACATTTGTGCAAGTTCCGTTTCATAACAACCTATAACATTTATGTCAGGTAAAACAAGTTGTTGCGGTTTCGGTGTGGTGACTGCCTTAATTATACACGAAATTTCCTTTGTATTCTCATCAGCTGTCCTAATAAGGTTACTGTAATATACTTTTTTTTTGTTTTCTCATCATCGATAACGATAGATTGCGGGTGTTTCTGTAGAGTTCTTTGTAATAGCCGTTATCTTTATTTTGCTTCATTTTGGTCAACCAGTGTTCTCGTAATCTAATTACTTTGAATGTTGCCACGTCCATCCAGGGGCAAATTGGTGTGAACAGGTACGCTGCTGTAAATTGCTGTTGACGAAGCTGCACAGGCTACATTTCAACAGCACAATCACTTACCCGTCAGGATCTGCTTGGAGAACGCTTTCTCCTAATAATAATAATATTTGGGGCTTTACGTGCCAAAACCACTTTCTGATTATGAGGCACGCCGTAGTGGAGGACTCCGGAAATTTTGACCACCTGGGGTTCTTTAACGTGCACCTAAATCTAAGCACACGGGTGTTTTCGCATTTCGCCCCCATCGAAATGCGGCCGCCGTGGCCGGGATTCGATCCCGCGACCTCGTGCTCAGCAGCCCAACACCATAGCCACTGAGCAACCACTGCGGGTAACGCTTTCTCCTGGTGACTATAAGTAGTATATGCCACAATGACGCACGAAAACCAAAGGTAACGTTAAAAGGTAAGTTGTATTCAAGTGCGATGTTGTCGAGCGATCATTTCCGGCAGTGCATAGTTTTCAAGATACATAGTGCGTCTTTTCGTCGGACGCGTTCAAACAGACAAACGAAATCTTTCCGGACACAGCGCCAGAAACGAGCAGTAACCGTGTGCTGCATTTGTCACGCATTTGCCAATGGTGTAGATACGGCGGCGAGTCATGTAGGAATGCAATGCCACAGAACACCTGTACAAGCTTAGAGAAGGGAATATGTACCTTCTACAGTGCAACGGAAATAAGAGTAGCGGTGGTGTTGTGAACTAAAGTATACGACCGAGAGATGGCGCTGGCAACATAAAAAATTAACATCATTATCACTACGTAATGAGCAATATATATGGCCGCTGCGGTAGCGGCTGGAGGGGCTCGTCGCGCTACTCGCTCGCTGGTTTTGGGCGTTTTGTTACCGCTTTCGGGGCGGTATTCATGTGCACACTAACATGAATACAGATATCCTTGTTATGTCGCCAGATGAGCGAGAGGCCTCAACAGGCAAAAAAACACTTGAAACAAGTAAGGTTACATTGTTAATTGTCAATGGTGAATGAAGCAGTACATGCTCACAGTTTTCGTGCAGGTCAGGTGGACTGAATGCTGTTGGTCACTAAATTTACAACCTACAGAAACACAGATAACCACCTATTTCATGGAAATGAAAGCTAAAATCAAACGAAGCTTTCTCGTTGTGTTTGGCGTGCCGGTACAGGAGGGAGACCGATACTCCAGACAACGATATTTATGCTGGGCTACCCATGCACTTGTAGTTGCGTACAGTTCTGCTTGACGTGTTTTATGCTATACGCATATTGTCTGAGTTCGACGATTTCAGGTAGGTTAAAACAGAAAGCAACAAAACGTGCTCGGCGAACATGTGCTGTCAGCAAGATAAGCTCTAGCTCCAATGCCCCGTTGTTTTGATGACACATCGGTGAGAGGCGCGTAGTGTAGGGGGAAAGAAACGTTGTGCTAATTTTAGAGCACATGTTAATAATATTTGGGGTTTTTCCTGCCAAAACCACTTTCTGATTATGAGGCACGCCGTAGTGGAGGACTCCGGAAATTTTGACCACCTGGGGTTCTTTAACGTGCACCTAAATCTAAGCACACGGGTGTTTTCGCATTTCGCCCCCATCTACAGCACATGTTGTCTGCTCTTGATACTTATGCTGCACATTTAGTGCTCAGCTGCGGCATTAAAGGCTTTGACACAAATGGAGTACTCGTAGGAAAGCAAGGAACGTTATGGAGACAACAGTGTTTACAAGGACTTCTGCAAATATTATGTGAATAAACAAAGAAACTAAATAAACATATAAGTATGCTCACCGATCCTTGGAAAACGCACTTTACGGTTTCATGTTGAAAACCAAACATATCGGTTTGTGTATTCGAACAAGGCAAATAGGATGCTAGGTGATGAACACCTCAATTGAGTAACAGATGTGGTCATGGGAAGGCTCAGCCTGGATCCAACGTTTGTACAAGCAAATATATTTCTGAGGGGCGTGACGAAGATAAACTGCCACGCTGACGCATCCCTTGCTCGCCTACTGTTAATTTGCTGCATGCTAAGTCAAACCTACTTCGAGCAGATTTCAAAAGCTTCTTGGGAAGACACTGTGCTCAGGTTTGTTCATCTGCTGCTTGAATAGAAACAAAAATTGTTTTTAACGGTTTTTTCTGTTTGAGAAGTGTGGAGTAGGCCGATTGTGTGACATACCTTTTCTGGCTATTTCTTGTGGTGCAGGGCTAGCCTAGTTATTGACCTCACGCAAACTATACATGAACCATTTGCAATTAACAAATGTAAAATAATGCACGTATCTATATCTAATTCTAATCGCAGCACTTTTCATGTTAACAACATTCCCTTAGATTTCGTCATGTCATATAAATATCTAGCTGTACATAATACAAATAACTAAAAGTGGACCATTAATATAGATTACGTCATTACCGACGCTAATCCCATGCTTTGGTACATACGGCACAACTTTTCCAAAGCGCTGTCTACGCCGGTGTCATTTTTGTGTTCTCTTCCGCAGTCCTCGTCTTTATCTGGGGTCAGTATGATATGCAGTAAATACCAACTAGGCCAAACTGAACTTCTTCTGAATTTCTACTGTCTACGTTAAAAACACAGCTCTACAAGACTGTAATATGTTTGAAACTTGAATATGCACCTGTAATATGGGATCCCAGTCGTGTTTATGTTATTACTTCACCTGAACTAGTAAAAAATAACTCTGCTCATTTCATTCCTTCTAATTACAACCGCACTGCGAGTATAACCTCAATGAGAACTAACCTAGCACTTATTTAACTAGCTCACCGCCGTAATGTCGCCGTCCTTCCGCTATATTATAACATTTTTCATCACACTACACTTCACGACGATTTCATACTGCGGCTTCAGTACATTTCAAAATGCATCGATCATCGCAGTAAGGCAGGAATTGATTGCTGTTACATGAAGTCTTTCTTTCAATCTTTCATCCCCCGTACACCTTCCCTCAAGTATTGCACCTCCCCTCAAGTTCAGCACAATGCGTTGGCGGGCTACTTGGTGGGAATCCATAATTACTTTGTTTAGCGCGAAATAACGGACACAAGAAAGACGGCAAGACAAGGTGCTTGTCCTGTCCTCTTTCTTGTGTCCGTTATATTGCGCTAAACAAAGTAATTATGGTTCCCTCAAGTATTGTACCTTCCCTCAAGTATTATAGCCATCACCGATAACAAACGTTTTCGCAGAACATTAGCGAAAATTGTATAATCAGGAGAATTACTAAATTACCATAACTCATCGCACTTCTTTGTTTGTTTGTTTGTTTGTTTGTTTGTTTGTTCTTTACTTCTTTGTAACCACTCCCCGCTCTACTTCCCTATGGCCCGGAGGGTGCCTTAAATAAAAAAATGAAATGATAAAATGAACAGTGAGTACCAGAGTTTCACTCTTCATGAAGGATCACTTCCTCAAGATTGGTCTGAGCTCGTTCGACCGTTTTAACATTCTTTGCATTTTCATGCAACAAATTCTTGTTGTGAGGGAGCATGTGATACTTGGTGGTAACGCCCATCAAGCTGATTTGCAAAGAGCAGATTACAGAGTTTGTGCATTAGCAAGTAGGAGCTTGCTATATTGTTTCTGTTCTGGTCGTCATGGCTATAGTGACTAGAAAAGAAACAACTTGGGAGTCAACATGTTACGTCTCCGTTTGTCTTGAAAAAACGCCCTTAAAAGCAGGTAAGTTTGTACGCAAAATTTTAGCATTCCAGCTCGGTACAATACAAAACTACAGACTTTTGCTTTGCTAATAGGGCTCACGCCCCTCTATCTCGTAAATTTGCAAATATTTCATGGTGAGGCGCATAGTTCAAGAGGACCTGTTGTCATTATTGTGACAGTTGAGCTTCTGATGGCTTGGCGTGGGCTGCTAGCACACCAATAATCTCTCTTTTGTGCATTTTCCTAAAAAGAGAAATGATGAAGCCATGAAAGAAATGCATACAAAAAAAGGTGAAACAAAAGTTAGTCCAATAAATGAAAAAATCACGGTTCTATTTGGTGTTCAGACACATGCCTTGTGAGGATTTTGGCGCTTGATGTTACTGTCACAGGTGACACATTCACTGTTGACTTGTACGTCCAGAGACAATAGAGTTCAGAAGGGTGAACAAGTGTGAGCAGCGTCTTGGAGGCTGGAGTCGAAAGAAAAAAGACTCAGTTGCTATGGTGTAAGCGTGATTGAGCTTGTGATCCATGTATGACTAAGAATGATGCACAAAGCGCTCCATGACTGGAAAGCACACACACACACAACACTGTTTTGCGTGTGAATTTCTTTCAATGGTGTCTTTGTGTGGGCTGTGCTTAGTGAAGCCGCAATTAGATGACAATTTTTCTGCCAAATACCAGGTAATAAACAATAGTCATTTTATTCTGTCTCAAATGCAATTAATCTAACTGTATCACATGAAGTACGTTTGCCACTAATGTGCAGTGAATTTATCGCAGTGTATCATTTATGCAAAAACAGCGAAAACTATTTATTCTTTATGCTGTACTCCGTGTTGGGAATTTTAGCAACGTGACGAAATAGCAAGAGCATCGTTTGAATTGCCTTTGAACAGCAATAACTCTATAATAATTATTATTTTCCACTTTTACGAAATTACTACAGGAAGCTGTTTTATCCGCCTCGCACGCAATGAAATTCAAAGTTGAGAATGCGAAGCAATGCTTTTTAACTCACCGGTGCACAAGCTCAGAGCCTGCAAGGTTAATCCGCACTCGTGGGTAGTCTCCAAGCAGACTGTACTTGGTTCCAGCGATGATTTTTTGTGCTAGCTAGCACAATGTTTTCTAAGCAAAACGTCAGTACGCGGCTAGATGCGGCAGATCCCGAACGACTGAAATCATGCAGCCGTTATGCCAGTGAAACGATGCAGCTGATGAAGTTCACAGCCTTTAAACAGGCTCCCTCGGTAGCGGACACATAAACTGGCTGAAATATTATTGCTATCCAATTAAAACGAACCTGCGTGGTGCTGCTCAAAGGAAACGACCACTCCGTTCGCAAATATTACCGCCGTCCAATTCGAACCGATAAACGGCACGCAATACAATCGACACCAGTGGGCTGCTGCTTATCACACGTCAGTGAAGTCTCGAAACATTTATTCAAGTAATAAAGCACCTACATTAATAACACAAGTCGAATAAAACAATGCTCTGCTTATTTGGTAAAGCAATGGCATGTTAACTATATTTGTCAGTTATAATAACTACATTATTTGGCCCAATATGATGCGGCGTTGAGCGCCCCTGTAGCAGAAAACTGACAAATTGAAGTATACGACCAAATTACAATAGCTTCACTTGCGCCCATCATGCTGAAACGCGCCGTGGTTGATTTTTCGCCCTCTGTGGCGATCGCTGGAACTTTAGAGTGTGCGGGGCCTGCCAATGCGGCCAGAGCAAAATAGACGAAGCGTTATCACGGCTGCAGTCCTGCCTGTCTGGCCTTGAGTTTACGCACATTTGGCACCCAGCCCCTCTAGCCCGGCCGTGCCAAGCCTCAGCTGCTTATCACCATTTACTACGTAGGTGTCTGATCCGTCGACGAGTCCGGCGCTTGCAGGTTCCCAGGCAGCGGCCGATGAAGTCCGACACGCCGTGCCGGAGGCGCTAAGATTGCTAAATTTTACGCTGCGCTTTCGTCCCTGCCTTCTTTCTGTATTTCCTCGTCTTCCTCCTACCCTGCGTGACCCGCAGCAGCGCGGCGATCAGTGGTTGCCACAGCGCTAGCGGGCACGTCCTCGGCGAGCGAGCGCTTCTCTGTTCGTCGAAGGCGCAAACGTAACGCACGGTAACACGCTCGCTTCAGTGAACTCGAACAGCCGTCAGCCAAGCTCGCGCGCGTTGCACCCTGTTCCAGTTGCTTCAGCGTGCGATAGGACATGTTCTATTTCCGCGCCACCCAGACCACACTATATAGAGCGGCCAATTTTCGCCGATGTAGCGTAACTGCACCACGCATGGATCGCGTCCGCGTTAAGCCGGACTATACCGCACCTTCAGCTTGGTCACGCCAATGCGCTCTTCGAGCAGAGGCGCAACACATCGAGGCCCGGCTGTTCAACGAAGAAAAGCAGATAGAGAAAACCGGCTGTACTCCGAGAATACTCCACATTCAAAGAACGTCGCAGGCGCGCAACAGCGTTGTCACAGCGCACGAAGCAGCTAATGCGAAGTGCACTTCGGCACCTTGAGTGGCACTTTAGGCTACGCTGTGCTAAACGGGAAAACAGAGCGCACTCGCAGTAAGAAAAAAAGAAAATTCTACGGTGGCCAT
The DNA here is from genome assembly GCF_050947875.1 of Dermacentor variabilis. Classification (NCBI taxonomy): domain Eukaryota; kingdom Metazoa; phylum Arthropoda; class Arachnida; order Ixodida; family Ixodidae; genus Dermacentor; species Dermacentor variabilis. The sequence goes on along the minus strand of NC_134573.1, from coordinate 60,821,088 downwards.
TTTTTTCATCGTAACCTTAAGAATTTTCTGAAAAAGGTTGAAATGGCGAGTTTGTTTACTATTAGGTGTCGTGAAGTGGCGCTAAAAATGCCTGAATAATTCCGTGGATTCAATGTTCATTATTCAGTGTTCTATTATATTGCAGTAATCCAAAGTTGGATTGCGTCTAGATTGTGGTAACGTGCGTCGTTACTGAGTTGTTGGAAAGCGTTTGTTTTGCATTTTTAAGCAGGCCAAATTACTATGTTGCCGCCTATGTCAGTGGGTTTTATTATAAAGTCCTCTCTATCGACTAAATGTTTTAAGGTTTTGTGCTACCCAGGAGGTAAGTTCTTGCGTTTCCGACACTCTCTCTTTGTACTTATTTCCTAGCCTTCGTCGTTACGCACAATAGACAGATGCATCGATAAGTAATCGAAGCGTTCCACATTGTCACCGCAGTCACTCGGCATGCGTTTCATTGCACCAAACGTAGCAGTAAGTAATAGGAAACAAATGGCTGAAAAAAGAACATCATGCGAATTTAAACTGGGCGTGGATAAAGCAAGCCCTGTCACTGCGTGCGATTCTCGCAATTCTTCCGTTCTAATAAGCATTTCATAGCGCGCACTATATTTGGGTATCTAGTGTATTGGTTCACCACGTCTGGCCCTTACTCTTGATTCGCAGCGCAGTGTTCCATGTCTTATAACCAAGTGGAGCACTACAAGACATTATTCGCCTGCCTGTTTTTACTGCAGAAGTGGTTTTTTGCTAGGTATTTTGTAGCCTTCCGTTCCGCGGAAATGCATCATCGCCCGGTATGGCTGTGCGAAATATTACCCACTTCAAGCCAGACGAGTAGTAATTTTTTTACCAATTTTCCCTATTTGCGGGAAGTGAATGATGTTGGACACTGGCTACGGTTCATCAAGTCTCGGTAGCAAACTTCTGACATTATCTCGAAGGCCTTCTCGAGTCTGATTCTCGATGTCGGAGGGTAAAACCTACCTTATGGCAACGCACAAATGACTCACTGTTTCACTGTCTTGAATTTGTTTGGCTGTCGATAGCTTATGCTCTTATTTGTTCATGTTGAATTCCTTCTTGAAGCAACGGAAATACTTATTGATAGACACAAAATGCCTAGCTTTAATGCAGGCAATTGTGTGCAATAGACGAGAACGTAAATACATATATTCCTTGTTGTACACGTTGTTGATATACACTAACTTAGCGAGGCCTTATGCCCTCAGCACTATCGCAAAAAGGTTAATGACGTAGACGTGTAACGCATGATCAACTCTGACCATTACTTTGTTTGTTCGCTTGCGGAAACTGACGTCTCGAGGTGATCGGCCTCGGATGTTCACGTTCACAAAAGTAGACACGCGTCGGAAGACCCCGTATATATTTGTCGAATACTAACCCCCCGCTCGGCGACCTGCCCTGATGACGTGATCCTTGCACCTTCAGTTTCACTTCTGCTTTCTTATCTCTAAGCCAAAGAGGCAACCGGTTTATATTCAAGCTCTAGAGAGGCACTTGAGAAACACAAGAAAGACTGCTCCCGTTTTCGAAACATTGCTTCCATTGAAATTCCTTTTTCGACCACTGTTGTTTACTAGAAGCCTCAATGCTAGTGTGTATTTTGTCTTGTCTTGGTTAGCGATGTTTCCCAAACCGAATTTTTTAACACCTCCAGTGAAAGTTTCGGTGGCAGCCTCCCAAACAAGACAGAAACGCTGTGAGCGTGGTAGTCACGTCGACTGGAACTATCACCAACGACGTGCTCCTTTCAGACCTCTTCGCTATTTGTTTCTCGAACACTCCCCTGTTTCAGTGGTAACATTGTCTTATTCCAATATAAAATACTCTCAAACTTCTGATGTTTCCGATAGCTCTTTGCGGAGCCTAAGACAAAAAAGTGGTTTCTCGACTATCTTGAACAACGCCACGTAACAGAACGAGCGCCGAAAATTAGCTAAAGTTTCTATGCAATGCTGAGCATCCTGTCGCAGTGCAATCCTAGCTCGTTGGCGCCGACGCATCCAAGCCACAGAGGTGGAAAGGAGCTCGGTGCTGAAGCTACCGCACTGCTTTCCCAGTAGCTACCTTCTCGCCGATCCACAGGTCTGTATGTCGTCAAAATGTTTTTCTTTTATTCGGTATCACTTCTGCGCTGCATTATTCACTCTACTTTGTGTGGCAGCTGTCAGTGTCGTACAGAGTTACGCCGTCGCCACATCTTTCCTTGAATGCATTGAGGCAGTCCTTTGAGATGTCATCCTCAGTACCCTTCGCTGTCCAGAGGAAACAAACTGAAAAAGAATGATTACAAATTTTACAGTCAAGCTGTTAGTCTCTCGTTGGTGGGCATTTTTCGCGTCCACGCTCGCGGGCAAAAATGTGGGCCGACCCCGGCGGTAGTGAAATACCGGACCGACCCGTGACGTAGGGGAAGGAGGCCTCAAGCACTTAGGAAAGCGAAAAGTGTACACTTACTTTGGAATCAGGGATACAACTTACAGAGCAGCATCTGTTTCAATGAAGAACAAGAACAAGCATCCGCACGACATAATTGATAAGGCGCTCCTGAACAATGCGAAACGCTCCCCGCATATGTTTCCCGGTAATGATTACAGTTGCGCAAGCTGCCGTTTCCGCGGGGAGTGACGTCACTAGCCATTCGTATTGTCACGTGGTGGTGACGTTGAAGAACGCAGTAGCAATACTGTAAACGGCAGAACTAACTTGTATTGGGCGAACCTGTGCCCACAAAACAGGCTACACATATAGCACAACGATAGCGGCGAACACGGTCGGCGATCATCGAAAATCTGACCAGCGGGTGAAGCGCGTCGGCTTTTATACAGCAGTCGTCGAATGTTCCAGACTAATCGTTGGGACCCGCGTGCCTTCCACAAAGTTCTACACCATTCGTGTCAGGCGATGAAATCAGATAACATAAGGTTCGGCGACAACAGACAGCGGACAGAAGCATCGATAACATTCCACAAACTTCCCATACATGCAGGCACGTCCTGCGCTGTACGATAACATTGGCTGGCGGTGAAACGTGTCGGCCCGGCAACTCAAAGCCTACTCGCGCTCTTCTATAGCTTGCTTTATTCCCTTGTTCAACCACTTACGAGCTTTCATCTTTCCAATTCAATAAATTCTTTTGCCAGGTCTGCCTTATCACCTGTTGCATGACGACGACTATAGATTATTCTGTTCCAGGTCTGTTGTAGTAAGCGCCTTCATGTTATTCTATGTTTTTTTTGTCACTTGTGCTATTTTTTTTCTTTAACTTTTAAGCATTCCGCTGCTATTGGTTCGTGTTTTACGTCAGTAGCTCTCGCCAATTTTAAGTTTAGACAATAATTAGCAATATCCCACCTATCCTTTCCTTGTATATCGTTATTTGGTCAAGTCATTCGTAGATCGTTTCTCACACTAAGTCGTAGTCGATGCATGACTGCCTCCATCCACATTGCCACGTATGTCACAGGAATCATGTCATATCATAAGAAGCCAACCAACAGAGACCAAGGACAACATAGAGGAAGTTACTTGTGCTTATAGTAAATGACATAAAGAAACGATAGATTGATGTAAATGAAAGTGGATGAAAAAACAACTTGCCGCACGTGAGGATCGATCCCACAACCTTCGCATTTCGCGTGCGATGCTCTACCAATTGAGCTACCCCGGTGCCTCTTCCCCATCCACTTTCTTGGATATATATGTTTCCTAGTAGAACCCTCGGAGTGTTAGCCAGCGCCACCACTCACAGACCATGGCGGCGGATATGGAAACTCCTTTATGCCGCAGGCGTCACGAGAACGTGATCTCTTTGGGTGAAGGCAACCGGTCAATAAACCCACATATGCTACCTGGAGGCATCAATGTTGCCGTATTCGAGACCCTCGTTATGTAATAAACGAGAAGAAAGGGGTTAATCGAGGGGCCCGATTTTATTAGTCATATCATAAGAAGCCAACTAACACTAACACCAAGGACAACACAGGGTAAATTACTTGTACTTGATTGTGCCGTCTATTCTTTTATCTAAGAAAGAGCTTGAATCTTTTGATATAGTAGTTACATGATTGCTTTTCCTTTCTTCGTTCCCTTCAGTGTGTCTGTTGCAGTGGCTTCCCTGTGAGTATATATATATATATGCTTACCAGTTGCAATAAATCCATTGCTGAAAGTTAGCGCTCGTCCCGTGTTCCTGCTTCGTCCTTGTGTTGCTCTTGCGCTATGTATCCCAGTTTACGATCGTTCTGTAACTCTATTGGTCCACCGGCTATTCACACTACGCATTACGCTGCCTTTCCAGCCACTTTGTTTTTCTTAATGCCAACTAGAATACACGCTACCCCCGCTTTCTCTCTGATCCGCACCGCTCTCTTCCAGTCTCTTAAATAATAAATATATAACTTGGTGCACAAAGGTCTAGAAACAAGCACATGTGTCACATAACAGCAACGCGAAATAGTAAAACTAAGTTTGTATGGAAGTACCAGCAAATTTGTCAGGCACCCGGAGATCACGCTGTTTCAAGTTATATGTAAAAAATCTGCGAAGAAATTATGACGTATGTCTGTTCTTTCGTAGGTTACTCCAAAACAAGTAATTTTAATTAATAATTGTTCCTCCAAAATTTTCTACACATATCTAAATAATAAATTTACTTTCCAAAACAGCCACGCAAGTGAATTTTGCACCAGGCTTTTGCGAGAACGTCCCAAAAACGGTAAAAGCATAACAGCGTTCTTTCTAAATAGGCATGCACTTGAAGAAGTGCCGGCGTCCACAGCGCCTTTGAATTTCTACTAAAGAGCGTCTTGTCGATTACGAAGATTTTATTATTCACCTAACAAATAATCACAGCTATTAGCGCATCTAAGGCCTGCCATTCTACATAAGTCGGCTACAGTTTCTCGGTCTACCACACAGAAAAATTTCAATTTGTAGCAGTGGGGAAAAGGCATGCTCTATTAATATGCTACATAATATCCATTGTAGGAAAGCTGCCACCATTCAGCACACCTTGTGCCGCAGCCGCATCACCTTCCTTCCCGAGTCGTGAACAACAAGACACCCAAAAGCACCCCCCATCCACTCTTTCATTTCGTTCAATCAATTCAAAAGCTATTACTAACGAATCTTACTACAACAAAGAAAACTGCATGCAAAATGGACCAATCAGCTGCCAAAATAAAAACCTGCTTCGCATTGATTTACTTGAAAAATCACGAAAGAAGTTTTAATGAACCAGTGAACAGAACGTTCAAGCTCACTCTCGACAAAGCCCATCTGTCTTTATTCATTTTGGGCTACCCAATTGCAATGCTATAGCAATTATCACTGTCGTCTCTTAGAGGCATAGACCTGTAGTTGGCAATTGCCGAAACACTGATATAAAAGGAGCTTCGCCTCGGAAGTTCTTGCAAATACACAGACAGAGAGATCCTTTTGTCTGGCAACAACTTAACGCCTTGAATAGAGTTATTGCATTATCCGAGAGTTTGGAGGAGATTGTCAGTTTCGGCCATCATTGTTTTGGAGAAATTGCTGTAAACAGCCCCCATTCAGATACGTACTGAAGAATAAATTTTACAATTCGATTGCAGCAATGAAAACATCACAGTTCTGTAAAATGAATTATTTAGGACATCTACAGCATAAGTTATTAGTATATTTGATAAGGCTATAATAATCTAGTACGACTTCTAGAAAATTGTTCCAAAGAACGGGACTGTTGTACAATAGCTTTAAGCAGGATATCGCATCTGTGACGTTAGATGTTGTGGCAAAACAGTGCTGCCGAAGACCTGGCCACCAGACCCCAGCCACGACTGCAGTGTGAGTAGTCGTCTTCAGCTAGCACTGATTCTGCTGCGGCTGTTCTTATGATGCAGCGCGCGTCGAGTCGCACAACGTTTGCACAACCTGAAAGATATTATTTGAGTAATCTGATATCTGTTGCTAATAATCTAAAATTGGTGCTTTCAAAGATCTAATGTAACATAATTCGTGCCTCAAATTAAAATTCTCCTTTAAACGTACGGCAATTTTTTCTCCTCTACAACGACATAAACTTCGTGCGAACCCTTTCATCCAGTCGTATACTGATAGAATTTTCGCATTTCACTTATACTTGAATACAAAGACTACACTCAGCGCTAAGCTAAAGCTTCCTTTCCTCATCGGAATTTTGGTCAAGTGTACTTGTTCTTTGCTATACGCCGACATTGAGGGTGCTACTGGCACGACATGCTTCATCCCGTCCAGCTCACTTGCTGAAGCGCAACGCACCGCTCAGTCAAGCAGCCGTGTGTTTTAGGATTAACCATGGTTACTGACACTGAAGACCACAGAACCAACGTCAGAACTGCCTTTATTGTGTACAGCTTAGTGTTTTTATCTGCTTGCCTCGAGGTAAAAATATTCCGCAAGCGTTCCTCGTCACTTATAACGCGCGCACAGCTGATGTTACTTCAGCTGTAAACAATTGTATCACTCATACATAAATCGTCCGCATCCTTTACTCCTAAGATGAATTTCTTGCTACCTGCTAACTGGTGCGGTATACTGACTTATTTATAAACCCTTCTAAAGACTAATTTTTTTAGATCAGCTCAGCGACTTCAATTGACGTAGATTGTTCTATCACTCTGCCCTCGTTTCCATGTCTGACAGTGTATCATTTCTTGGAGTGTACCTTAATTTCAGCCTCTATTACAGATAACATAATATAAACGTTAGGAAAAAAACGCGTTTGGGCTTTATGTATTAATCAAGGCTCGGCCCTATATTTTTTACTAATTTACCGATGTTTCTTTATATCTCTTTTATCAACAGTAACCTAACATACGGGATAGCATCCTGTAGAAACACGTGTCACTGTCACACTTCGTGTTTGCAACATATGGAGAACCAAGCCCTCCACATTATTACGCACAGTACATGCCGTACAAGTGCTCGTTCACTCTTCCCTGAATATCTCATTTTATCAATTTGTAAGTCGTTTGATCACCGCATTACTAGGCTATATTTAAGATTAATATTATTGAACCACCCTTGGAACTCATCGGTAAGGATTTATTGTGGAATACGAATAACACTCCTTTTTCCACCAGCAAAAATGTATTTGTACCGCTTCTATATTCCAATTAAGGTATAAAAACTCCACCATTCACACAACACGTCTTTGGAATCACCTACCCTTGCATAGAAAGTGTCTATAACATCGCTACTTTCATTCGAAAGAGCTTTTACGGCATTTCTTGTTTAGGTATGACCTCATTGTGTGTTCTCTTGCAACTTTTCTATACATTTTCGTGTTCTATATTAATATATTTTGCACAGATATTTTTGTATCTGATTTGTACGAGTATTTTATCTTGCTACTTCTTTTCTCGTAGTATTTCTTCCTTATTGCGATAAATGTGCACCTGTAACTTTGATAATAAGTCCCGTTGCCGTCCTCAGTCTGTGTTACCCTACTGTGAAACAGTTTGTCTGTGACATATATGTACTTTGTATTATTGACCATCAATGAAAAAAAATTACAGCATCATAATAACTGTGCCCTCTGCGCAAACGATTTCAGTACAAGTCTAGTGTGTATGCGCATCCAAAAGGCAAAAACAATAGTATTATCTATACAAAGTCTTTAACTTACCCTGAGGAAGGCGGAGCTCTGCTCCTTCCTCAGGCTCCTTCCTCAGGGGTTAAAGTGCCTAAGTTCATGGTTAAGTCGATAATGTTACCCTTGAGAAAGGAGCTCCGCCCTTTCCTCAAGGGTAACATTATCGACTTAACCATGTAGACCTTGACTGCTAACTAAAATTTCCCCTATACCTCTCACCTTCTTTTGGTCCCATGGCTATTATATCGACAATGCAAGTTTTATAATCGCTGTGCACCGCCAAGGCCGGAAACGAATTCCCGTAGTCTGCAAAGATAATAGTTTCAGTGTTATCTCTTGTATATTTGCTTGAGTGGCGGATTTATAGTGCATTGCTGTGTAATCGCGGTCGTATGTTTTAAGCACATGGGAGATGCTCGTCACAAAACGCATGATAGGAAGCCCATTAGGCGGTGGTGCTCAACGATTTCAAATTAAAAACGCAGACATACTTTTTGAAAGTGATAAAAATTGCTTCCTCGAGGTGGCTCGGCACTAACATTCTCGAGTTTCTGAATGCAACTTCAACTTGACCACAGTGTATAAGATATTGCAATTGTTTCAAGCAACGATAGCATTCTGCTTTCAACAACGCCCAGGCAGAGTAACAAGGCTTCACTTTGAGGCGATGTTAGTGAGATCTTTGATAGCAATATGTAAGGTCGCGTTAAGTAGGCCTAAAATTAGATGTGCACGGGCGCAAAGTATACGCACAATAAAGTTATGACGACGGCTCCTGTGTTAGTGCTGTGAACTTTAAAGAAAATTGGGGAGCCTGCAACACAATTGAGGGCTCCTGCGAAAGAACTAAAGGGAACACATTGGGGGACTACATGGGTGACTACATTGGGAAACTATTATGACTGACTTTTGTTTCCTATTGTAACTCCTGCCGTTTAGCTTCGACATCGCGTTTACGAAGTCGGCGTCTTCTTGCCGCTTTGCACGCCGAGCCGCGTTGCCCTGAGCCCGTGCTTCTTCTTCTGAGGCGTACTTTCGTGGTCGACCACGTGACTTCGCAGGCGCCGCCGAGATAGATGCTCTTAGATCCATTTTGCGACACGCGATGGAGACCAGCCAACACGCGCGTCCTTTTATGTGCAAGTGGCGAGCCCTCTACCGTAACGTCACGAACCAACAGGTTGCTTGCTTTCACGCTGTTTTTGTTTCTATGTTCTCGCGTGCTACTGCCAAGCATCTTTAGGGTGCGTCAGCCACGTCAAGCCTTCTCACTGGCTTTTAGCCGGCAAACTCAACATCCTTATGATGCTACATAAATGTTTTGCATGGAATTGTATACACTGGCAGACAGCAAGGACAGTTACTCAAGAACTGCTCAGCTGCAGTAAGGTTGCGCACGAAGGCGAAGTCCTTTTCGGTTGTCAACATTTCCAACCAGCGCTCAAAGAGGCTCTCTATTCTCGTGGCGTACAGTTTGCCGGTTTCGGCATCAAACGGCTTGCTTTGCTGAAACATTTCACAGTAGCCTTCGTCTGTGAAACGAAACCACAGGAGCAAGGCTATTTTTGTCTTCTTGTAATCCATGGACACTTTCGCTGACAGGCGAGCGACGACTTTCAAGCCCTCTCCCCTCAGGCACAAGCTAAAAGCTGTAGCCCACTTCTCCTCAGGCCACTCTTGACCAGTATAGCTACGCGCTCGAACTTCCTGAAATACGCATCGAGGTAGTCACGACTCTCGTTCAACACCGGTATCAAGTTATGAGGCTTTATCAAGCTCGGCTGGCTTCGATTTCTTTCGCGTTCTTTATCACGCGCTGTTGTTCTCTATTGTCTTCAACTTCTGCCAATTGAAGGTGCAATTAAATGCCCTCTCTTCCATCTTCACACGTTCTTTCGTCGCCTCTCTTCACGCGACTCGTTCCTAGCGCCTTCACAGATTCCTCGTGAGCCCGGTCTCACTGTGGGCTCTACGCGTGTCCTTAGATCTGTCCCACGAAATCCCATGCGTTCCGTCAGCGTTGCAATCTCTTTTGGCAATCTTAACTTTAAGTATATCGACTCGGGGCAAACGGCTTCGTCCTGTCGCTGCGGACGCCACTTGTGAGGGAAGGTTTGAAAACTCACGGCAACGACGGTTTCACCTCCGTTACCGTGTATTTTCGAACCTTGCCTCACAATAGCTTAGGTGTGCCCTATTCGTATTAGAGAAAGGATATTGTTTCATGATAGTTCTTGTGGATAGCCATCTTTAAATTCCTCTAAATTGCATGGAACATCTTTGTGGTTTCATTTCCCACATTTATTGCGAATTTATGTCGATTTTTGTCTCCGGAAAAGGCTTCTTGTCCATCGAAGACAGAAATGTAATTATTGCTTGCTCTCGTAGCGATACATGCCGCCATTTCATCTGCAAGCACGTTTGCTTCAACGCCTCGAGGGCACAGCACCCAACTTATTACAACACGCTGGTTATATGGTACTTTATATGGGGAATGAAGATTTTGGGCGAGCCAAAACACATAAAAGCTTTCTGAAAACCCGTACCACAGGTAGCAAGGACGTTTGCTACCTGTGTAGCGTTCGTGTCACAACGGCAGTGTCCCCGATTTGTTGTGAGCATAAAGCCGCACACAAGGGTATGTAGGGCTCCGAAGCAGGTCAATTACGATATGAAATTTTCTTTTGGCGAGTTCATATTTCTACCGAATTTATATACAACAAACGGCAACCAACTTCTTGGAGGATATTCTCAACATAGACACTGCATTAATAGATATCTGAAGCGCAATATTTTGGCAAGCGGCAGACTTGTCGGCAATAATTTCTACACCATCGCACAGAGCAGTCCTGTCGTGCCATTCGGTCTCTTTAGAAGCTGGATAAGTTGGATAAGCCTCCTAAAGCCGCAGAAAGTTAGGCTGGTTCATAGACTCTACTTCCGTTATGTGGGCAATGTTCTGCGTAAATCCCCCAGTATTTCAATCCTCTATCTACGTCACCATATTTCTGAGTCTTTCTTTATAAAGAATGGTGTTTGCATCATGGTGAATTTGGTGTTTTGGCTCAAGAGGGGCCTGTGCCTGAGCCTTTGTTTTCTGTCATTCGCGGGTGAGGGCCGAGCCACTCCTTCGATACCAAAGGGCCAGGAGTTGTGTGCATTGCCTCCAAGAAAATAGCTAATGCACTCATTTTGTGCCTGTCCATTATAGTTGACTTACCGCCGGGTGAGAAAGGAATTCTGGCCCGAACGCCCTAGGGTTACCGAGATCTGTTGCAGAGTGGGCGGAGTACTTTTGCCTACTGGCACAGCGGGGCACGTACCACGGCTTGCGGCTCGCTGTGCACAAGGGCTATGACCAATGTGGCATTACCCTCTGAGGCGCCATATCGGAGTAAGCCGTGCTGTGAGAAACTAACGATCATTTCTTTCCTTTGTTTAAGGTATTTTTCTTGACCGGGAGCGAGATTCCTTCTCCCTTTTTTTCCATTTTTTTCCATTGCGACTATGCTGCTTAGTTGCATTCGCAGCTCCCACAGAGCACAGTATCAGTACTGCTGTCAACGGAGGGGTCTTTGGCCCCACACTTTCCCAAGTATAGTTGTCCTCGGCAGATGTGGGAGAAGTGACCACGCAAGGTATACTTGACGCACTGCTGGGGTATGGGAACATAAGGCCTAAAACACGTTTTATTGTATCCTAATGCCAGTGCTTTGGCGAGCACACAAGAGACAAATGGGTTAGTACTGCGAAAAGTATGGTAGCATGGGAGAATTTCTCTTTGTGCTGGACAAAAATATAAGTGGTTGTCTTCCGTACATACCCGCTATGAAGCGGTACCATCAGGTAACGCAGGAAATGACGTTCCGTGAGTGGTAGGCTCTACTATATTTTCGGCACTAACTCGATCTCACTCGATGTCCAGGGACATTGACTGTCATAACGATGGCGTGAGGACGCGCAGCAGCAGCAGCGAGCGAATCGCCTTCGTGCTACCTCTCTCTTCAACGCGAACTAAGCAGCGAGAGCACAGCCTACACGAAACTATCAGCCCTCGCGCCTAGACTATGTCCCCAATCATACATCTCTTTAAAGATCGAGCCCACTCGGCCGCGCTCAGCCGCGCCATACGCAGCCGCCGCCAGAGTAGAATGCGCCCCCTCCCCCCGGTGCCTATAGCACCGGGGGGAGGGGCTGATAGTTGATAACGTCGCGCAAGTGTCGACAAAAACGAGTCGTAGGTTTAAGACGGACTGTGCTGACGAAACGGACAAAAGTGCGCGCGTGCGTACAAAACTTGTGCTGTATGAATGAATTTGCGTGAAAAGGCGCTGTCACGGTAATAAACACAATTTAAAAGGATAGTCGCGAATGTTTTCTGCTTATTAGGAGAGGTAGAATGCCAAGTGTTTTTATGTATGACACACTATGTTAACGAGAATACGAGGACGAGATAAATATGGCGCCTATACTTTGAATTGATCCCAGCATGTCAGGAAGGTAAGCTTAATGTGGATGCCATATGTTAGAACCTTACTGTAATGATGGTTTCGTTAGCGAATTATGGAAAAGGGCGTGCTTCCTCACCGGCTTCCTATTTTGCACGCGCGTGATTGACCACTGTGCTCGGCCCACCATCACCCGCTTCCTTTTCTTCCATACTTTTCTTCCATACTTTTCTTATTTCGGCAACAATTTCGCGTGTAGATAAATGTCAAGCTTTAAGGCTTATCTGTGATTTCTTATTACGGTGAGATACTGAATAATTCGCATTTACCGCCATTTATGTGCACCATAGCCACGTCTGGACGATCCCCGTTGAGGACGTACTCCACTTCGACATCTTTCCTAGAAAATAAACGGTAAAATGCGTGATCATACTTACGCTTCTCCAATTCGCTTATCTATGACTGCTACACAACACAAGGTCTGATAAATGCACGCGTTAGCATTGTATCACTGGGATCTACGTGTGTGTTCATTATACCTAATAGAACTGACAAGATGAAGTATCAAGTATTTATGAGGCATTAAGCTTGAACGTGCCGATAGCCATCGCGAGGAAAAGAAGCACAAGCAGAAAAATCCCACACCGTTATTTCAACATACAAATATTTGTGATAACTTTTACGAGTTTGCAATATCATTACCCAACATCAATTGCAGACAACTTCAGTTTAATTTGCAAAGCCGAATGACAGTTTTGGGGGAGGGGCGAACACGGGTATGAACTTGTTCGCGAACAACTATGTACGTGGCTCTATAAAAATTGCCGCTCCCGAGTATTTCTGTCAGAAAAGTTTATTGAAAATTCTCTCAGAGCTGAAATATCGATTAAATGTGTCCGGCCTTGGCGATAGCCGTGGTCCTTTTCTAAGCAAACGTGAACTTATCTATTAAGACTAACGCACAACTCCAACGCGAAAAGCTAGGGATGAAACAAGAAGTATTTTCTCATCTCACTAATACATTGTGATTTCGAAGCCTAACTTAAAGCTGTGGGAACTTTTTCAAAAATTTTTCAATCTCTAGGTTTTCCTAAAGCTTTTGCACAAATCATAATGCATTGGAAAGTTTGCACTTACCGTTCTGAAATGTCCGGCGATTGTATGTGCCACGTGTACATTGCTTTTCTAGAATCCATGTCAAGAGATGTAAGTTCAGCACTTAGACACCTGAACTGCTGAAAGTCTGTGCTTCCCACAGCCAACACCACGTTTGGAATTTCATAAATAGCCTATAAGTAGAATTAAGTTGAAAGAGGGCATCGTAAGTATAGTAGCTCAAAGAAATTTAAATACTGATACTCTCTTTCTTCCCCACGTCGATGATGGAATTACTACAGTTTCGCGGCAAAACCATATAGCAAAGACCTGGAAAAATGAGGAATGTTAATTTTGTGTGGTATATTCTATTTTCGTTCTGCAACGTACATACGTATTAGGTTGATACAGATGCTTACGTGTAATGTTCTACAAATTCATGTGCATTGCCATCTAGTTAATAATTGAAGCACAATACCACAATTCCCAATTAGCCTGTCAACTTCGCGTATAATAATATTCCATAACAAAGTGACGTATGGTTGTGTTGTGTACTGTTACGTTTCGCCTCCGACGTACGGTATAGCCGGCGCGGATGCAACGGACGCCGGGGCTTCCTTCACAGCGGCGGACATTTTGGCCAGTTCAGCGCTGTCCCGACGAATCCTGCTAAGCGCGTCCAGGCATGTGTCAATGCCACGTGTCTTCGTGTGTGTGTGTGTGTGTGTGTGTGTGTGTGTGTGTGTGTGTGTGTGTGTGTGTGTGTGTGTGTGTGTGTGTGTGTGTGTGTGTGTGCGTGTGCGTGTGCGTGTGCGTGTCCTTGCGTGTGTGTGTGTGTGCTTGCGTGTGTGTGTGTGTGCTTGCGTGTGTGTGTGTGCTTGCGTGTGTGTGTGTGTGCTTGCGTGTGTGTGTGTGTGTGCTTGCGTGTGTGTGTGCTTGCGTGTGTGTGTGCTTGCGTGTGTGTGTGCTTGCGTGTGTGTGTGCTTGCGTGTGTGTGTGCTTGCGTGTGTGCTTGCGTGCGTGTGTGCTTGCGTGCGTGTGTGTGTGTGTGTGTGTGTGTGTGCCCACGCTTGTCAAAGCGCGAGCTCCCCAACTGTGAAGCGAGGAGGTCTGACCGGCGCCGGCCCTGCGGATACGTCACTGCTTGTCACAACGTGTCCGTGCGCCGCCGTCACGTGCGCCTCTTCCGAGCCATTTCTTCTTGCCCTCGACTTCGAGAGTATAAAAGCAGCTGCCCCGGGACGCCAGGAGAGAAGCTTCGATTTATTCAGTCGAGTAAAGTGGTCTCCAGTTTCTCCACTTAGGTCGACCTGACCGGCCGCTCATTTGCGATGCTAGAATAAACAAGTTGTTCTGTTAGCAGTCGACTCATCCTTTGCCAGGACCTTCGGATACTTCCAGCTGTGCCCCAGGCCGCCAGGCCAACGCTACCCTTGGGGCTTGCGACCCATTCGCAACAACTGATTGCCAGCGGTGAGATCACGACAACGGAGGCCAGCAGCGAAGATATGCGGTCGACTGTATGCTGAGCAGCACAACGACCATCCGGGAGCAGTGCAACGAGCCCTGTGTGATGACTGGTTGCCTGCAGCGGAACGACTGCGCTGAATTCTTGGCTGCGAGGTTTGGCGAGTGCGGGACTTTCTTCTTCTGAGTTTTTCCAGGCTTTTGTTAGTGTCAGAAACAGAGCTGGTAATTGTGGTTCTCGTTGCTGCCGGGTTAGTTTGCGGCAAGACAATAGTAGGCAGTAGAGAAAGCAGCATTCAGAGCAGCCATGGATCGGAAGTCGTTGCGCAAACCGAAATTGCTGGAGCTTGCAAGAGAGTTGGGTCTGGATGTCTCAGACAAACTCAGAAAACCAGAACTGCTAAGGGCTATTCTTGAGTTCGAAGCTGAGGATGACGAGCTGTCGGAATGCCTTGAGACTATTGAGGAGAGGGAGACGGCAAAAAGACAGGAGCGCGAACGTAAAGAGCCAAAAGAGAAAGAGAAAGAGGAGCGCGACCGTCAACACGCTTTGGAAATGAAGCGTCTCGAGGTAGAGATGGAACGCCCTCAAAATGGAAGTAAGGCACACGGTGTAGGAGAACGAGTATCGTTCAAAATGACTGACCTGATGCGGCCGTTTAAGCTTGGAGAGGACATTGGTTTGTTCCTGGTTAACTTTGAGCGAACGTGCGAGAAGCATGGGTTCTCTCGGGAAACGTGGCCACAGCGCTTGCTCACTGCAGCCGACGTAGTCGCTTGCTTGAAGAGAGAGGAGGCAGAGGATTTCGACCAAGTGAAATCGAGTCTCCTAAACAAGTACAGGCTGTCAGCGGAGGTGTTCCCTCGGAAGTTTCGGGAAAATGAGAAAGGCAGAAGTGAGTCATATGCAGAGTTTGCCTACAGGCTTATGTCAAACATGCAGGAGTGGCTCAAAGAAGAGAAAGCGTTTGGTGACCACGAGAAAGTTCTGCAGTGTTTCGGGCTGGAACGGTTTTATAGTCGGTTACCTGAGAACGTGCGGTACTGGGCCTTGGATAGGCCAGACGTTAGTACGGTGGCTAAAGCCGCCGAGCTAGCCGAGGAGTTTGTGACGCGTCGGGCTCGCGGAGCTAAGGACGGTCAAAAAGGTGAATTTGGCTCCAAGTTTTAGAGGCCGAAGTTCACGACCATGAGAGCTACCGGGGACACACATAGTGCGGATGCGAGTGAAAGCAGTCCGACCGAACGTAAGGAGACGGCGGCAGCCGAAGCCGAGCGCAGAAAGCGGTTCGAGGCGAGGCAAGCGCGCGTGTGTTATACGTGCCAGAAGCCGGGTCACTTTTCGGCGCAGTGTCCAGAAACAAAAACAAAAGTCGTGTTTTTGTCATTATGCAGCACTGACGAGAACATGAAGCCTCTCGAGCCTTACATGCGAGACCTCCTCGTGAACGGGAAAGAGTGCCGAGTGCTTCGTGATTCCGCAGCTACAATGGATGTAGTTCACCCCTCTTACGTAGAAACCGATATGTTCACGTGCGAATGCGCATGGATGAAGCAAGCCGTGGAAGCTCATGGCGTGTGTCTGCCCGTAGCAAAAGTGCTTATTGAAGGACCTTTCGGAGCACTTGAGACGGAGGCCGCAGTGTCATCTATGCTGCCCCCCCCCCAGTACCCGTACATATTTTCGAACAGGTCAGGTCACCTCTTGCGCGAGAAGGGGCTTTTGTTTGGTGAGGCTAGCGTTCACGCCTTAACCAGATCGAGAGTTCGGGAGCTCGCTGCAAAGGTGGTAGTTGCGGGGCTAACGTAGTCGAACAATGAGGAAGGGTCGGAGGCGCAGCAAGCTGATATTCAGAGCACGTCCGAACTGAATAAAATTGAGCCTGTAGCGTTGACGGCACCAGAGGAAATGCCCGACACGGGAAAGTTAGAAGAGCTATCTGCAGATTTGCCCATCGCGCCTACGTCAGATGGAATTAATAGGTTGCTAAAAGTCGGCCGGTCGGCTTTGATATCCGAGCACAAAAAGAATGGCAGCCTAGAAAACATGCGCTGCCATGTCAAGGAAGGTATCGCCAAGAAAAATGCTCGTTTTGTGGAAAGAAGTGGCGTCCTGTACCGGAAGTATCTAGACCGCAGGGGAGTGGAGTTCGATCAGCTGATCGTGCCTGAGTGCTACCGTCAGGATCTGTTGCGCTTGTCGCAAGGGGGTTCGTGGTCCGGACACCTAGGAGTTAAGAAGACTAAGGACCGTCTCTTGCAAGAGTACTATTGGCCAGGGTGTTTTCGTGACGCAGAACACTTTGTGAGGACATGTGACACCTGTCAGCGGGTGGGCAAACCAGGGGACAAATCGAGGGCGCCGTTGAAGTTGGTACCTATCATTACGGAGCCTTTTAGACGGCTCGTTATTGATACAGTGAGACCTCTGCCTGTAACAACCACGGGGTACAGACACATTTTGGCTGTGATCGGCCCAGCGACAAAGTTCCCTGAAGCAGTGCCGCTCAAAGAACTCAGCTCAGTTGAGATAGTCAATGCACTACTGTCCATATTTGCGCGAGTTGGTTTTCCTGCGGAAATCCAGTGAGATCAGGGCACAGTGTTTACTAGCGCTTTGACGACAGCCTTTCTTGAAAGGTGCGGGGTAAAGCTGTTACTCAGCTCAGTGTACCACCCACAGTCGAATTCCGTTGAGAAGCTCCACTCCGTCATGAAGCGCTTGTTGAAAGCATTGTGTTTTGAACAACAAATTGACTGGGAGCTGTGTCTGCCTGGGGTGATGTTTGCATTAAGGACCGCGCCGCATGCGGCTACGGGATTTTCGCCAGCTGAGCTGGTGTACGGTCGCTCGCTGCGGTCTCCGCTTCGCATGCTTCGAGACCCGTGGGAAGGCAGGGGCGACGACCCAGTCGTGGTGGAGTACGTGCTTGGGCTCCTCGAACGTTTAAGAGGGGCACAGGAGTTGCCAGGTGAAGCAATGGCAAAGGCCCAGCAGAGGGCCAAGGTTTATTATGATCGGACAGCCAGGGGCCGTCGTTTTGAGGTGGGCGATGAGGTAATGATATTGGGCACATCGCTAAAAAATAAACTCGACGTGCAGTAGGAGGGCCCAGCACGGGCTGTTCAAAAACTCTCGGACGTTAACTACGTAGTGAGTCTGCCAGGAAAATGGAAAGCACAGCAAGTTTACCACTGCAATCTGCTCAAACCCTATAGACAACAGGAAGCAGTGGTGTGTATGATGGTAAACGTTCCCGAAGAGCTTCCGGTAGAGCTTCCGGGACTAGGCTCAGTGACGAACAGGGAAGACACCGATCAAGTCATTAGAGACTTAATCAGTAAAGCACCGCTGTCGCCTGAGCAGAAACCAAACTACACCAGCTCTTACAAGAGTTTCAAGGTCAGTTCTCTGAGAAGCCTGGTAGGACTTCTGTCCTTACTCATGAAATAGAACTTACCTCCCCAGAGCCAGTACGATCCAAGGCGTACCGGGTGCCACCCCTCCAGCACGATATTATGGAGGCTGAGGTAAAGAAAATGCTACAGCTCGGTGTTATTGAGGCGGGTGGGAGTGATTATACCTCCCCTTTGATTTTAGTTGAGGTACCGGGCAAGGAACCTCGTCCTTACGTCGACTACCGCAGGCTTAATTCCATCACTAAGGATCAAATTTATCCGATCCCTAACATCGAGGAGCGCCTTGAGAAAGTTAGTAGTGCTCGGTTTATTTTCACCCTAGATCTTGTCAGGGGTTATTGGCAGGTCCAACTTACAGAAGAGGCTAGTAGGTATGCGGCGTTCATTTCACCAGTGGGAACATTCCGTCCTAGAGTATTGAGTTTTCGTTTGAAGAACGCGCCATACTGCTTTTCAAGCCTCAAGGATAAAGTGTTGCGGGGACAGGAAGAATTCGCTTTACCGTATTTAGACGACGTATCGATATTCTCCACATCCTGGTCTGAGCATATGGCACACTTGCGGGCAGTGCTAACTCTCCTTCGCGAAGCGGGCTTGACAGTCAAGGCTCCCAAGTGCCAGTCAGCACAGGCCGAGGTTGTCTACTTCGGTCACGTGATTGGACGGGGTCGTCGCCGCCCCTCTGAAATAAAGGTGGCCGCTGTGCGAGACTTCCCGCAACCGCGCACGAAGACCGATATTCGGTCGTTCTTAGGTGTCGCCGGCTACTATCAGAGGTACATCCCCAGGTACTCTGATATCGCGGCTCCCCTGACGGATGCTCTAAGAAAAACTGAGCCCCAAACAGTCGTCTGGGATGAGACAAGGGAAAGAGCTTTTAGCGCCCTAAAGAGCGCCCTGACAAGCCAACCTGTGCTACGATCGCCAGACTACACAAAAGGGTTCGTTGTTCAGTGCGATGCTAGTGAGCGAGGCATGGGCGTTGTACTGTGCCAACGGGAAAATGGAGAAGTGGAACACCCCGTCCTGTACGCTGGTCGTAAGCTGACCAGTCGTGAGCAGGCGTACAGCACCACCGAGAAACAGTGTGCGTGTCTCGTGTGGGCCGTTCAGAAATTGTCATACTACCTAGCCGGCCCGAGGTTTATCATTGAGACGGATCACTGCCCTCTCCAATGGCTGCAGACCATCTCTTCCAAAAATGGCCACCTCCGGCGCTGGAGCCTCGCTTTGCAACAATATTCCTTTGAGGTGCGTTACAAAAAGGGGAGTCTCAACGGTAACGCCGATGGCTTAAGTCGAGGCCTCTAACGTAGGAATCAGCCTCAAAGTTGTTTGTTACTGATGTTTTTCTTCCTGAGGCAGGATTTTTAACATATTGCTTTTGTTTAGTGTTTCACAGTCATGACGTGCTTTCTAGTGCAATTTCCCAATTTGTGGACGCCTTCTGAGTGCTGCTAGACTACTGTAAGGAACTAGGGAATAGTATAAAAGTGGAAAGAGCCTGGCATGGCTTAGTGAGGGTTGTGTCGTGCTTGCTGACTGAGCGGTTGAGTTTCGGCGTAGTGCTAACGCTTGCTGGGAACGAGAAAAAAAATGGCAACTCTCCCGAAGTCACTTTGCAGTGTCCCGTGTGAACCTGAACGTGAGAACGAGGCCTTCTCTGTGCGCTGTGCTCAAGAAATGCCGAGGGAAGACCGACTTCGGTTATGAGCATCATCGAGCGACATCCCTCCGGACAGCGGATGCAGTCCCCTGACCATCGGGATCTCCTTCTCCTGGCGGGGCGGTCTGCTACGTTTCGCCTCCGACGTGCGGTATAGCCGCCGCGGATGCAATGGACGCCGGGGCTTCGTTCACAGCGGCGGACATTTTGGCCAGTTCAGCGCTGTCCTGCTACGCGCGTCCACGCATGTTTCAATGCCAATGCCTGTGTGTGTGTGTGTGTGTGTGTGTGTGTGTGTGTGTGTGTGTGTGTGTGTGTGTGTGTGTGTGTGTGTGTGTGTGTGTGTGTGTGTGTGTGTGTGTGTGTGTGTGTGTGTGCGTGTGTGTGTGCGTGTGTGCGTGTGCGTGTGCGTGTGTGTGCGTGTGTGCGTGTGTGTGTGTCTGTGTGTGCGTGTGCGTGCGTGCGTGCGTGTGTGCGTGTGTGTGTGTGTCACGCTTGTCAAAGCGCGGCAGCCGGGGAGAGGAGCTCCCCAACTGTGAAGCGAGCAGCTCTGACTGGTGCCGGCCCCTGCGGATACGTCACTTCTTGTCACAACGTGTCCGTGCGCCGCCGTCACGTGCGCCTCTTCCGCGCCGTTCCTTCTTGCCCTCGACTCCGAGAGTATAAAAGCAGCTGCCCCCGGACGCCAAGAGAGAAGCTTCGATTTATTCAGTCGAGTAAGGTGGTCTCCCGTTTCTCCACTTCGGTCGACCTAACCGGCCGCTCTTTTGCGATGCTAGAATAAACAAGTTGTTCTGTTAGCAGTCGACTCATCCTTTGCCAGGACCTTCGGATGCTGCCAGCTGTGCCCCAAGCCGCCAGGCCAATGCTACCCTTGGGACTTGCGACCCATTTGCAACAGTACCAACAACACTAGCGCTTTTATTTACTCAATAAACACGATTTAATGCTAGCATGATTATAGCATTATCTTCGTATAGATAACAAGAATACTGTGCAAAAAATTACAAATTTGATTTAAGTTTCCCAGTGTTTCCTCTCATTGTGTTTCTTAAGTTGCGCTGCGGAATTGCGAAGTGAAGCGCGTCGTGTGCAAGGGCTTTTGTTCATTACGCGGCCCCGAAGAGTGTTATAAAATAGTTCGTACTGGTTGTTATAAGGACAATTGCAAATAAGCTCATAAATTACGTTTGTTCATTATATATATAGAAAACGAGAAAGCTGCGGTGTGGTTACCTAAAATGCACATAGCCAATACCGCTGCCACTTACAATAAAGCATCGATGTTTACATTGTAGATGTCCTTGTGCACGTTACAGCAAAATTTGGCTAGGCGGAGTCAAACCGAGTACAAATCTTTTTCTACACAAGTAGTAAAACATACAGAAGATTGCGAAGAAGGGAATAACTAAGTTGTAAGTTTATAAACGTGCTCAATAATACCTTTCAGATGGTCAATTTGCACGAAATTTGGCCAGAAAGCAAGCAAGTCATTCCAGAGGAAGTGTAAAAGATCCAAAAGGTGAAGCTCGCATCTGTTCTGAGGTTCCCGCAGAAGTGCTCATGTTGCTAAGAGTGATCACTTTGCGAATTGTGAGGACGCCCGACTCCACCGGAGTGCGTCGAATTCCTCGAGCTGCCAGTCGTGCGGCAATTTTGCCTGTATTTGCGGGCTTCTTTCTCACTCGGAAAAGCACTTTTAGTGTAGCCCGTATTGAGGAACGGAGAGGCGTATCGGCAGTTTTTCATGCTGCTCTACAATTTTCTTATTGACACTTTTCGTTTAATTATAATAGTTTGAGAAGTTGATTATTTAATTAATACTAATTATCTAATAAGGCGGAATGAGAGAAAAAATAGTTTTAGAGTCTTCAAGCGACGGCAAACAACAATACCTTTGTAATGTCCAGCTACGTGGCATTCGCATATATTTAAACTCTGGCTAAAGTTAGCTCGACAGCCTGTAGATACAGAAGCGGCGATCTTCTCAACAGAGCTTGAAGGAAATATTTTGCACCAGAGCGGCCAAACCCGGCTTGTGGGATACTGGGCGGCATTTCGGAGTTTTTTTCCTGAACATAGCAAAAACCTTTCACTTCTCAGTCTCTCATTTTAGGCTTCACCTGAGCACTGGTGAAAAGTGGAGAACGAGGTAGTGCTCGCTTGTCGGCATGCCGGAAAATTTCATCATCTTAACAAAACTTGTGTATCTGAGCCTCATTTGTAGAGCTGGAATGAAATCTGACGCCCTACCACTACCATGCCTGTATTAAAAACATATTTTCGCAGCCTTGTAGTTGGAGAAACAGATTAATTAAAATACATTAAAAAGGTTGTGGAAGCCTCATTTTTGAACCAAAATGTTAAGTAATATTTAAAAGTACAATTCCTTAGACCAGCATCTTCCCTTCCATAGATAACGAGATAATGAGTCAATACCAACCTAGAGAAATAGAACGACTAGTTCGCGTGGTAGTGCTTCCACCCTTTCGTATCATAGGAAACGGAATGGGCAACGGTGATTGATTAGAGTTCTTATGAGACAAAGCAACGTTCACAGTTTAAAACAATGTATTCACCCTGACAGGTCGCAGTGTTTGAGTGGAAGTTTTCTGCCCCAAACTGACGGTGCAAGCAAAGTAAATAATTATGAACATTCACAAGGTAAGTCACGGTTGCATCGCCTGACGCTTTTCGTGGATGCAGACATACTCTTGGCAAGATGTTTTTACATGTGCTTCATGGAATTTAAGTATCTTGACGGTGAAATCAGCGACCGCACAAGTCGCTGATTTCGTTGAAAAACTTGTCGCTGAAAAAAGTTGGCACATGCGCGAATAAGCATTTTTCTACACCGTGACGCAGCTGGGAATCGTATCGAATGCTGAAACACGAACATTCTCGACAGAAAATCAAGAAAGTAAGGCTGGAACTAGCACTCGCAAACTGCGTTAGACAATGAGCGCGAAGCTGTATAATGCATACTCACACGCAAGCCGTCAACAACGTCACTGCTTCTTTCATCCTGGCTGAAGCATATTGCTGGCATCGAAACCACAGTAAGCGCTAGCACTGTTACGGAGCACATTGCGTTTCCGATCTGATGAAACTCCGTCCGCCCGCTTCCCCTCCAACACACAAAAGTTTTACGCATTCGCCCTGGTTTCGCATTGATATAGGCGAAAACCCGCATTAAACTAAAGAAACAAAAATGCAGAGGACTACACTTGAGTTAGAGGATCTAATTTTCCAGTCCCTAATAGGTTTTTATCGGCTGTACCCTTTTCATTCTGCTCTCTTTAAACAAAGAATGTTCATGGATGGGCGCAGGCTATCTTTTCAAAAGGTGTATTAATTATCAACCAAATGAAAACACTGCACTGCAGCAAAGCAGAAAAAAACATGAACGCTGCAGGCTATATTGTAGGAACTTCTGAGAGGGCACGGCGGCACATTGAACCCTAAAGGTTAGCGTCATAAAGAAAAAGCATGTCATGTTCTCTTAGAACGAAAGGGCGGCGGCGCGCTGCCGGACAGCGCGTGGCTTCAAATATTTCATCGTCGAAGCGGTGCTTGCAGTGCCTGCAGGTCGAGTCAGATTACATTTCTTGGCTTGAAACTGCAGCAACCGCTAAATAAGCTCATCACGCACTTGTCGCCGAGTGACGCAGCAGGCGGAGTTATCTTTTGACACGGGGACAAAGAGTATTCTCCTATACATGCACTTCAAAAGCGAACATTCGTATTTGAAAACATGTGTGCTGTAGGTTTAAGAGCGCGCGAACTGATGGAACTTCTGATTTCTCATATCAAAAAGTGGCTAATTACGGGTCCGCATCTAGCACATCGCTTCGAATGGCCAGCTGGAGCAAAATCGAAGTACTCCAGGTTTCTGTGGCGAAATATACTTCCCGCATTAAATCTCATGAGCAAGCGGGATGCTCAGAATAAAGCGGACGAAGAACGACGTGGCTTACTCAGTATATTTGGCTTGAAGCACAAGTAAGGGGGACAGAAGAAAGGGAGACCACACAGAACGAACACTTCTTTTTTTTTCTTTGCGCTTCAAGTCAAGTATGCATTTTCACAAACCGACCCAAAGTTCAGCTCTTATAAGGTTGTCCCATTGCTTGATTACCTATTTTCTATTTTTTCTGTTTATTGAATCCAAATGCGAAGTTGCCACCATGCCGTGGCGTGCAGGGAAGTATAATACATAAGCAATCTTTTCCTCGAGACAAACTGATCAGTGGCGAATGCAATGATTACTTGCCCCTCCCCCCAGCCTTATCTTATTTTTTTTTCTTTTACAGAGAAGCTGTTTGTGAGACTAGAGGAGCTCGGACACGTTATATGCTTGTTTTCAGGCTGTCCGGAGTGAGGTAAATATTTCACAGCCTTTATAAATGATTGGAGGAATTTGCTGGAAATTTCAGAAGGGTGTGCCTTATTTACTGGCTAGACCTAAAATACTGAGTCCTTTTTTTTCCCCTCTTTAGAGTTCTTATATGAGACACAAAGCTTCTCCGATACCCTGGGAGAAGCAGATATGGTAATAGCTCTATATATTGTGGACTGAGGCCCGTGGCTCCAGAGCCAGTAGCCAGCTGAGTCTCTCCGACACGACGCAGAGTGCAAGGGCCATTCAAGAGACAACCTTCATTGCCCGGAAACCAAGGCCAACTGTCCAGGGTGCTGGTCACCGCTCCTCGCGCTCCGGCCCCAGGCTTGCTGCGCGTGGCACGGGCGCATGAGCAAGGCCCTGATAGCTAGTGACACCACCACGTCACTACCACGTGACACTATGATGGAGCCACAGTGGCGCAGCCATGCAGCCGGCGTTCCCATAATGTGCATAGATTCGCGTTGCGTCAGGGCTGACGCGTGCCGAAAGCTTCGAGTGGGTAAGTTAATTGCAGTCTTTTGAGAAAATTACCCGCCGTGGTTGCTCAGTGGCTATGGTGTTGGGCTGCTGGGCACGAGGTCACGGGATTGAATCCCGGCCACGGCGGCCGCATTTCGATGGGGGCGAAATGCGAAAACACCCGTGTACTTAGATTTAGGCGCACGTTAAAGAACCCCAGGTCGTCGAAATTCCGGAGTCCTCCACTACGGCGTGCCTCATAATCAGAAAGTGGTTTTGGCACGTAAAACCCCCTAATTTCATTTTTTTAGAAAATTACCTACTCAAGCGTTCCAGAGCTTTACAAGCTTATTTTATGACACAGCAAGGTAAAAGGGTGGGCAAGTTTGTCGGTCATCCTAGAACGTATGCTTCCACCTCAAGGCATAATGTGGACAGAGACAAGAAACTGCACACAGCGTTGACTCGCAGCTGCACTTTAATCGCGAAAAGAACGCCTATATAGGGCTGTGCAACAAATCACAAGTTGAAAAACGCTTTTGCCATCTAATCACGCCACGTGTAATCAGTGTGATTTTTGGGGCATGTAGTTATTAACCGGGAAGTTTGCTCAACGTCTTGAAAGAAATGAACGTGCCGCAAATCGCACAATCTGACGGCTTAAAGAACATCTGACGTGTAATGTGCGGGCGCAATTTTAATGCGCCAACGTAAATGCTGCCATTGTTAAGAGTTGCTAAAACGACTACTACAAAGCACAATACGGCCGCTATCTGCTTTTTTCTAATTTTATTTTTACGACACTGCTTCACAGCGCCATTACATTTAATGAAAGATGTAGCATGTTAGGTTTAATGGGCGTGGAGAAACTCAAACGTTTCTTGAATAATAACTAGTTGTGTATATATTTACTGAATCCTCGTTTTTCTCCCTATATGCATGTGTTATATGAATATGTTTGTTTCCCCAATGCCACCGGTTACCAAAACGATTCACCTCGTTTATATCTGAGGAAAATGAGGGGTAGCTTAGGGGAGATCTTCCCACGAAGTGATAGGGAAATTGCAGTATTTGCACCAAATTACCGATATAAGCGTTTTAGAGCATTAAAGGTGCGTGTACGAATGGCGAAGAATTCGGCCTGTCGCCCAGGGAGAAATATAATTGCCACTAAGATTTAATTGCCACTAAGAACACGTCAACGTGCGTTTGAAGGTAAATGTGTCTGCATAAGTTAGTCTCTACAATAAATTCCTCCATGAGGTATTTAAAAATTCTATAACACTATTGTTTCCTATGTTTACCACCTTTCCGAGAGCTCAACGTAACATCAAGTTCACATTTTGTAAATATTAGAGGCATGTTACATATAAAGTGGGGCAATATTGTCACGCATTTGAACAAATTGTAAGCTTTGCAAATATTTACTAAACCCTTCCGCGCTTGACTAAACCAGTCATCTCGTTTATATTCGGTGGAAATGAGGGGGTGGCGGAGGGGAGTGAGGGAGTATAGGGTGATGTGTTGGCAAAGTTCAAAGTGTGTGGGCTAATATATTTTTGCAATAAATTACGCATGGTATAGCTGCGGTGTGTTATATGCGTGTTTACGAACGGTGCCGAATTCAGCCCACAGCTCTGGAAGAACCATACATTGTCCCTGAGACCACATTAATTGAAAAGTGGGGAACATCATTGCTAGTGTGCATGCGAAGATTATTCCATGCGAAATATTTACAGCTTTTGGAAGATTTTCTTGGAAGATCTTTGGAAGAAGACAACAAAATAATAAACAAAAGTGGAGAACAAGCTTATTCCTGTTGTATGCCTCTCATGTGCTTATATGTTTCCGTCGTCATTTCACATAAAATAAAATGATTGTATACCAGATAAAACTTCTTGCATCCAGGCCACTATGTAGTCTGGAACAGCTCATTCTGTTAATATTGAAATTAACATTTCACGTTAAACACTGTGATCAGCTTTCGAAATATCTAATTTTACTAATGCTGAAACATCTACTGATGGTGCTGCAAGTCTAATGCGGCGTTCCATATTTGCATGAACTGACCATATTGAAAATGCAGGCCTAAATCCTAATTGTCTCGACCAGAGATTACGCTAAGAAGTAACGTCATTAAGCCTAACATGGATTATTTTTTTCAATTATTTTGACTAGGTACGGGCAATTGGCCCAATATTATCCAAGACATATCTGGTGCTTAGATATTTAAGTAAAAACACCGGTTATGCAGTTTTCTACGAATTCTCAATCCATGTATGCTGTAGTGAAATGTTAACAATATTCAAAAGTTCATTAGGAAATGAGTTAAAAAATTGTCTAAACATAGCCATCGGGATACAGTCTGGTCTGGAAGCCGATTCACGTGCTGTTCAAATTATATCAAATAATTCCGTCATGTTAATTTCTACAAAAGTGATGTGAAGCCTCTAAGGTCTATGACACA
The DNA here is from genome assembly GCF_050947875.1 of Dermacentor variabilis. Taxonomy (NCBI): domain Eukaryota; kingdom Metazoa; phylum Arthropoda; class Arachnida; order Ixodida; family Ixodidae; genus Dermacentor; species Dermacentor variabilis. The sequence goes on along the minus strand of NC_134573.1, from coordinate 60,794,016 downwards.
ATTTAAAAGAGAGAGCGTGCTTCAAGTCACTTCACGATACCTCCTAGCGAATCAGCTGCTTCTTTGGGGGATGGAACAGCAGAATGTGACCACACGGACTGTTAAAAAAATATCTTATTCCGTAAAAACAAGAAGAGTGGATCTTCCATCTGTTCTTCAAGAAAATAAATGCAGTCAGTTTTTGTGGTCATGTTTAGCAAATGTCAAAGTTCGTTTAAACAGCTGAATAAACTTATAGTCCATTCAATTTCTTTGTGAATGATTATGTTGGAGACTTTTCCATGCTGTTTTCCTTGGTGTATATTCATGTGTGAAGGTTTCATTCCACCAAGAAGAGTTAGCCGACGAGCTTCCACACATAACCGTAAGTTCTGTGGGATGACTAGAACAATTTAAGAGCAATAGCACTGATTTACCTCTCCGTTGCTCATCACATGTGGTCAACAATGGTAATCCTTAATTTATAAGCATATTTATAAACTTTATAACTGACGAGCCACCTTTGCCGTACTATAAGGACTTGATGTGATAGCATAAATTCGAATGTAATGCGTAAGGGATCGCGACTTGTTCCATTGTGAAAGGTGTTCCAAGGTAAAAAAGGACATAAGAGCAAAAAGAGAGTCAGGCATAATGCTGATAAATATCACCCGCGTAGACAAGTAAATCGACCTTATTTGAGGCATTGATAATTTCTTATCCTACACCGAATTCCCCAACAGCTTTCCGCAAACGTCAGTTTTCATTCCCCAAGAAGTGGGGTGAGAATTAAAATTCCCTGCCACGACCATCGCACCTGGCCAATTTCAGAAGAGCAACACCAGGGGCTCAGTGCACCTGAGGCGCTCGGGGAGTACGCATTAACCACTGTAAACGCAGGGAAACCAGTCTCTAAGTATCGACCCTAAAATAGCACAGTTGCTTTATGATAAATTTTTCATTAATCTAATGCTAGCAGCCTACCGCCTCTACCTGGGAGATCTAAACGGAATGGTCAAAGATTAATAGTAAACCTCTCATGCGCCGAAAGCCATGACTCTCGAAGTAAAATAATATCAGAAATTAGTTTGTGTCCTACATAAAGAAGGTCAACGTAACAAGGGGCTAAAGAGGGCTAAAAGGCTATACTGACACGTGTACATATTTATCCTTTTCTCGGCGACTACGGTTCACCAACAACTTGAATTTATCGCTCAGCGCAAGACGGGCCCGCATGATTGGAACTTACTGGAATGTTATCGATGGTTCTATCCGTTGTCTGTTGTCACCGAACCCCGTGTAATCTGATTTTATACGCGACGTGAATTGTGTAGTACTTTCTGGAAGATAGGCATGCCGACCTACGAGACGTTCATTTGAGGGATCGCCAGCCGTTTGTGCGTATGTTGCGAGTAAGAGCAGGCGCGAGAGAGAAAATCTAGGGGCCTTTGCTCCTTGAATATATGACTGTGCCTAGGCACTACGGAGGAAGTTCCATAGCGCGCGTTGTATTTGTTTGTCCCCAGACATGCCGGCATTGCGGAGTGCGGTCGAGTTTGTTTACGCTCCGCCGCTGTCTGCCCGCGCGTTGAGGCAGTGGGCCCGCACGGACGCCTCATTTGGTGATCGCTGGGCCATGTTCTGACTAGTGTTCTACAAGTCGCGAGTCGCTTTTTTCGTCGCGGCATTAGATTGGATTTTTTTACAAGCACTGCTCCAGGAGGGAACATGTAACCGGCAAACGGAGGCCTCAGGAGAGCACCTGAGTTTATAACAAAGCAGGCGGCGCAGGATCTCCAGGGCACCCAAGGGGTAGCGGGGCGATCAAAGCTGAAAGTAGGGCGGTCCGTGGTTTGGGCCCACGAAGGCCGAAGCCTGCCAGGGGGTGTTCGTATAAAAAAATTAGCTGTCCGCTGTCGCGGACAGCCGATCTTATACACCCCTGGCACGCGCAGGCCTCGGCGAGCTCCAACCCACGGACCAGTTCGGGTTCTAGCTTTGGTGTCCCCGTTGCCCCTTTGATGTCCTGGAGGCGCCGCCAGTAATGCGAAATAATGACACGGTGTCGCAATTAGTAAAAAAACACGATTGAATAAATATAATTACGTCCAACCGCAAACTCGTGACGCTAAGTTCAGCACTACCGTGCCCCACGACTTTTTAAATATATGCATCCCGGGCTCTACTACGGTCGCTACTGCTCCCACAGAAACATCTGTGATGTTATTTACAAGGCACATCGCCATAAGGCGCGAGAAAGCCATGAGCTTCCACGACTGACTAACGGCACTCGACTGACGAGCGCCGCAGGTGCGAGACAGTCTGTCCGACACAGCGGCCGCCAAATCGGGCGTCAGTGCCCACTGCTTCAACTATTTTACAGCGCCGGCAGCCAGCGTCCGCGCGTAAACAAACTCGACCCCACTACACAATGCCTGCGCGCCTAGAGACAAACTCCTACACCACGCGCTAGAAAACCTCCTCGGTAGGGCCTACGCAGAGTCATAAGATCAAGGAGGAAAAGCCCCAAGATTTTCTATCTCGCGCCCGCTCCTACTCGCGCCTGCGCACAAATGGCTGGCGGTCCCTCAAATGAACGTCTCATGGCCGGCATCGGAAACTCCGCCGCTTCCGTGGCAGAGGTAATTGGTGCCATCCATCGCGAGGGCGGGAAAGCAACTGCGCTTTCCTTGCACGGCCTCTGAGATTGGCGCGCGCGGCGCGCGCTGATCCAGGAGGCTGTGTCCTGTCGCCCCTCCTCTCAACTCCTCTCCTCTTGCCCTCTCGCTTAACTCCCTCATTTTTGGCTGTCTTCGCGCGCGCCCGCCGGCCCGGCGCCAGTTTAGCCCGTTGCCTGAAGTTTCATGTTTCGTTGTCTGCTGTTATCGGGAAGCGTGCGTTGCTGTGCGTTTACCGACATAGCCTCGATAGCTGTGCGCTTGTGCTCCGCGATGTTTCACCCGTTTCACGACTCGCACCGCTCGTGCATCTGAACAACAACCTTAACAACAAGCCCTGCAAGCTTCTTCCGTGTGCCTAAAGACAACAGGTGAGCGCGCAGACCTAAGGACATAAGAAGACGGATGTGCAGTGCTCGCGGTATGAAACGCGACAGGGAGCATTTAGTAGAAACATGCATATGCGCAAAGTACTCGAGAGTACCATATCATGTCGCTAGGAATCTGGTCACCAAAGGTGACGCTGACTGCGATCTAAGTGTACGCGCCAAAATTACGTCAATGTGTCACGAACTGCAGCCGGTGGAAATGAAATTATGCGCATTAGTTAGGCCTAAATTGACGCGTTTCATTCTGTGAGCAGTGTACACGAACACGGCACTGTTCATGTGTGTGTTCCATGAGTTTTCGGATGTCGTTGAGCCTTGGTTGTGCTACACGTCTCCCTTAACGGTATATAAAGCTGACAAATAGACTTTCCTTCTCATTGTCACTTGGTCTATGGCTTGTTTTTTTGTGCTAAGTCTCATTCTGCAACTTCACTAACACGCCCAGCTTTCCACTCCGCCCTCACTACTTTTTCTGTGTCACCGTTCCACAAATGTACTAACAGCGGAAAAATACCGTTCGTGTTTATGTATTATCTCAGTAATTGGCGATGGCGAAACTGCGCGAACAACCTTCATGTGTAGGCATGACACGCTTTTTTTTCTGGAAAGCATGAGCCTTGCAAGTGTCCTATATGCGTATTTTAGTAGTTCATGTTTTTTACACAAATGAGTGCCCAGTAGATATCACTTAGTGTTTTAAGTGACGTAATTTCGCTGCTTAGCATTGCCTTCGTGGTGAAAGACAAGTCGTGTTCCTGGCTTATTTCACCTGGTCCTTGATTTATAAATACGCCTTTCTGCGAATGTTTTATATGTTCTACTGCAAAAGCTGACTACCTTCTGCTCCCCCTTGCCACTGCTACTAAATTTGTGGCCAAATGCAAAATAATGTGATAATGTGTATTTCCGTTTTCAGTGCAATGTTTTTGTTCTGTCATGTCTTTTTCATTTCGTTCAGTAGTAATGAACATGTGACGCATTTCATATACTTTTGTGCAACTTTATAAGTAAGTTCTCGTGTTTTTTTCTTGGTATGGCTGTCAATAAAACAATCTTAGTATTTTGTTCTATATTTTAGGTATTTCGCCAGTCATTGTTTTTGCCATTACCAGTGAATTTTCCCTCTCTTCAGTTTACATGACTATGTAATACACGTCGTCCAGTGTTGTGCAATATCTCCGTAAGTATATCAGAAGCTCTCAGTGCGCATATCAGACGCTCTTCTACACTTTGGTCTTAAGGGCTAAAAATAAAAATCTCTTATATGTGTGTACATGAACATCCCTTCGGGTTATCTCGAGTTTTATCTATTTATTTTTTATTTCACTGTCTGGTGAACTTTTCTATTGTTTAGTAGTCATGTACATGCAGTGGCGTAGCTACGTCGTCTGGCACCCGGGGCCCATAGGTCTTTTGTCGCGCCCCCCACCCCCTGATGTAGTCGAGGAAGGCGAGCATAACGACAATTTCGAGGTTTCAGCACCAGTACAGCCGCCTTGAATACCGCGCACTTTCCCCGGGTCCCCCTCTCCTTCGCTTTCTTTCCCAGAGATCGCGAATGCAGCAAATATACACGCTGTTTTTCCTGAGCCAAATAACACAGGGTCCTGCACTGATAACGTGTGACAAGCCCATGTGCACATCTTCTGTCAGACTGTAAGACTGTAAGGCAGCCAATACAAATGCGGCATCGTGGAAAACATGACTCACGTCACAAGTAACAAACAATATCTTTATAATAAAGCTTTAATTACAAATTTTAGCGGCAATATTGCATTTGCAAAATTGAAGCCCGACATTCATATCTCGCCCAACAACAACTTCACAAAAATCGTCGTAGGTACTATGGCACGCAGCATTTTGTCGGTGGGCAGCCCGGAACGAAAACGAAAATTAAATTGTTTGTCACTGACGCATTACGAGTTCTCTTCATTCTGATCAATAAAGCCTTGTTTTCATTTGCTGCTATACGTACAAACGTGATTATCCAAGCTGCGGTACCACCGCAATATTGGGAACAGAATAGAGCATGCTTCGCGTCGATTCTTGGCGTCACCATAAAAAAAGAAAGAAAAGGCCGCGATGAAGCCCGTGCCAGTGAAAGCTTGCACTACTGTTGGTCTGCACTCGCAATGGAGAGGATTAAGGGATCAACATCACTGGTCCACTATTTCATATTTATTTCACTGCTGCCATATACTGGGCGCCGCCCGCAGTGCCAAAGTACTGTAGGTTGTAGCACCCAAAGCGATTTTGTTTAAGAAGTTTTTGTTGAGCTAATAATATGACTTTGAGTCCTGAATCCTCGAATTGAAGTGCTTCCTCTATAAGTACTAATTACGCGATTATTAAGGATATCGTTATTACTTATCTGCCATATTTTTCGCGCTACCGAGTTCCTCGTAATCACAAAAACACATAACTTCATAGAATCTCGATCGGGAAATATCCTCACAATATTCACCTTTTTTCATAAAATTCTGTGCAGCTGATACAGACACTGTACTTGTAACATGAAGTCACGCAACAACAAAAGTTTTCTGAATCTTTCGAGGGTAAGAAGGAAAGCATGAAACTTAGTTTCGCAGCGGCTTTTCGGAGCGAGCGGGAGAGGGGAAGTAAAAGCAAGGCGAGCATCGCATCGCGGCGGGCCCGCGACTACAGCCTGTAGGGTCATACGCCGCCAAACTCTTCGGCCGAACCGAGTCTGAAGACGATCCAGAGAATCCCATTCGCGACTTTTGACGGCCCCACTTATGCAACGTCGCTCTCAACGAACGCTTCGCCGTAAACGCGAGTGCCGGGCGCTGTGGTTGAACGCCCTCTTGCTGCTGTCTTTGTTCGTCTTCGCTGCGCGTTCTGAACAGAAGAGGGACCCAAGAGCACCAACGCCTTACAACGCCTCACTGTATGTTTAGCGACTCCTGCTCCCAGCATGAACGCAAAGCACGAGCGCACCCCACATGAAACGTTCCGCTAAGGCGAGTATTTAGCGGCCATTTCGCGAATTAAATATTTTAGCTCGCACATTCGTGCAATTATTTCGTGGGGTGTTGATAGAGCTGCAGTCGACAATTCTGCGGCGCAACGCATCGGGTGCATGAGCTCGGGCTACTGGATACCGGAGCATTCTTTGCAATTTGCGCCCAGTTGCGCCGGGGGAAATAGGGGTGTCTTCAGGCGTAAATGACCCCCCCCCCCCCACTGGCCCCTTGCACCCGGGGCCCAAGGCCCCCCGGCCCCCCCTGTTGCTACGCCACTGTGTACATGTCATGCTTTTTTCACTTTTGTTTACTTTCTGAGCGTGCATAATACCAAGTTATGCAAAATTATTTGTTTTCGGAAACGGTAGTCAGTAAAACGAGGGCAAAAATCTGTTTGTTAAAAGTGGAATTTATATACGTTCTGGCGCATATGGTGGCATACTCAAAGTATGGACAAGACTGCGTGCGTGCTAACGCATAAGGAAACCACGGCTCACCACTCGCCAGTTCACAAACAATACCTGGGGTAGCGCGCACGCACGGTAGAAAAAAAATACGCGCTGTGGACAGGCAGAAAGAAAGCGACAGTAAAGGCGCGCGGGCATGGGGAAGGGTGGAGAGGGAGCGGAGAGGGTCATCACAATAAAAATAAAGAAAAAACAAATGCCGCCAGGGTGAGGAGTTGCCGCGCGGCTGCTCTTCCTATTGCCATGACAACGCAAACAATTGTGTGCGCCGCCATATTGCTAAAGCATCGCCCTCCTCGAGGGCCATAACTGAAGGGGACGTTGACGATAGCGTCAAAAGAGCGCCTGCTTCAAAACAGCCAATGGCAGCCATGCGGAAATTCACCCCTGGTACGCAGGCACTAACGATTACCAGGCCCCGCACACTCTCAAGTTCAACAAATGGCCACAGAGGGCGAAAAATCAATCGAGGCGCGTTTCAGCGTAAGCGCGCAAGTGTAGCTACTGTAATTTGGTCGAATACTTTAATTGGTGCTTTCTCTGCTAGGGGCGCTGAACATGCTGATTTTTTTAATTTACACAAACCATTGACATGAACAATCGAGGTGTCTAAGGATGTTTTTTTACCTAAGGCAAATAGGCAGTTGATTTTTTTTAATTTGATTGTTGAAGCTGCTTTTTAGTCATAGCGTCAAGGTTTTTGCACTTTATTAACCACCGACAGCCGACAGCCTATTGGTATCGATGTGTTTCCTGGCCGTTGGCGTTCGAATACTACGGCGGTAAAACATTTTCGAAAGCATGCTGGTTTCGTCTGCGAGTCGTTACACAGACTTGCTGTAAAGAGGTCTACTCTTGGCAAAAAATAGTGCCTCATTTTGTTTAGACGTTGATTATCATAATGAATGCGGCGGAGGTTGACGGAATACGCTTGAAGGTACGTTTTTATGCCGTTGATCTCCATAACACCGTAAGTACGCAAACCGATGTCACAGAACACCCGATGCATCATTGTGTGTTCTCCGTCATCGCTTGTTTGCTGTACGCCTACTAATTCTTCACTTCTTCTTTAAGTGTTTCATCCTCATTTTGTCCTTGTTCTCTTGTGCTTCACTTACAGTATGTCGTTCCGTCAGCTGTAATGCGCATTTGCAAAACCAATACGTTTGATAAGACGCAGTGGTTATCATAATTTCACTACACATGTATTAAGCTGACATATGTGGTTCAGATACAGATACCTGTATGCGGACTTGCACGACGTTGATGCGGAGATTAGGATAATTATGACACCCGTAAGGAAGAGGCAGCTGACGGCCGTAAGCTGTTGCGTTCTTTTCGCCAAATTACCCGGCCTGGTAGTGATCTAAAGATGCTGTATAAAAGTGACACGCGGTGACAGGGAATTTATGTTTAGCAGCCGACTGTACGTTTTGTAGCTTAGGTCTTCTTTCTTGTGCGACTGTGCTACCCTTATTAATGAGCCATTTCTTGACTATGTTCTTGACTATGTAACCGCGTTTGTGTGGATCCGTAGACGTGTGCTTTTTGTTGTACTTGTAAAATGCAAATAAAATATTTTCAAGCTTACTCAATCTTTGGTGTGTGCGTTTATTCCAGTCGAGGCCATCGTGCCACCTGGAAACCGCACTCTGTCAGTAGCCCTACACGAAATGCAACAGCTGGAGCGCGGCGGCACAACTCGGGGTAACGGCGGCGTAATAAACGAAAAACCGCTCGGGATGCCCTTAAAAGTCAGTTCAGAGTGTGCCTTAACTGGATATGACTCAGCGCTACATATATTCTGCTGCGCCTTGATCGTGCTCCCGCCAGTTTGGTTGCTGTGTGGCAAACGTAGCGCCTACATACGTATGTAGGCGCTACTTTTGCCACACATCAACCTAACTGGCGGGAGCACGATCGATGCGCATCAGCCAGAACCCAGTAGGTAAAGCGACCATACTGTGCAAAACCCCGTTTCCGTTTCCTGTTGTACAGCGCCACCCGTGGTCACATACTTTAGTTCACGACGCCACCGCTACGCTTATTTCCGTAGCACTGTGGAAGGTACAGTTTCCCTTCTCTAAGTTTGTATAGGTGTTCTGTGCGATTACTCTGGAACTTTCGATGACTCATGTATAAAAGCCAACGCGCTTGATCCGCAGATCATATTTCTACGGTAGGCGACTGTGTTCGCCTCTGTCGTTGAGCTTTGAGTGTAGCCTGTTTTTGTGGGGACCAGGCTGGCTAAATAAAAGTTAGGTCATTCCCAGTTTCGCTAATGTGTTCTCTACCGTCCCCACTACGTGACAATATCATAAATGTAAGTAGATGGCTGCGGAAGTGGCGGCTTGCGTACCTGTCCTCTGTTCTAGCCGTCTAGTCCTCTGTTCTATGTGATAAACTTGGCGCTGTTCAGGGTCAGCTCAAACGTGCCCTCGCATCAGTCTCAACTTTCGGTAGCTGTTCCACACAGTGCGTTGGTATTATCACTTTTGCGCAGACGTTCGAGTGCTTACCGCGTGAAACACCTGGATCTACTGCTCGTTGTTCTCGCAAAGGGCCAGCGGCAGTCGTTAGAGATCCAAAGTCGGTGGGAATTGAGATGAAAACGGGCCCGGCTCGTGGCGCGCTGGATATCATTGTGGTATTCGAGAACCTCTGTAAATTTTGCTTCGTATCCGCCACAGTCGCTCACGAGGTCTTTTATTATTGCGTTTATTTCAGTGAGGCAGCAGTCCTTGCCATCGACTTTGGTTAAGAGCACTTGCAAGTCGATAGGCTTCGGTTCGGTTTCTTGTAAGGCTTTGGTTGCAGCGGCGATCACTCAGGTAGCGGCGCTTCTAGTGACGCTGCGCGGGCAGCGTAGTCGGTCCCTGACCCAGGGAACCAAGTTGTCTACGAGACCACAAAGAGCAGCCAGCACCGAACCCTCTATTTAGGCACATGCCGAGTGGTTCACGTTGTCTGCTCAGCAAGACAGCAGCCAGCACGTACCTAGTAGCCCAAGCTGGTAGGTAACTTGGACCACCGGGTGAAAGAGGTTATTCACACCCAGACGTGGCCTTGTGGGAGCTGTACACAGTGCGTTGCGAAATAAGATTTCGTTTGTTGTAGGGCGTACTTCTGCAAGGATGGCGCTAAGAATATAAGAAGCAATCAGTGTATGCTGAGAGTGAGAGAAAATTAGAAGTTGCTAGGCAATCCAATTTGCAACATAGTAGGGCGCCAAAACAAATACAAAAGCTAGCAATACAGCACTCGCTAAATACTTCTCTATGAAAATTTCTCATATAATTATGTACTGTGTAGGTAAAGAAATAGGGCGAAAAACGTATATAGATTACATTCTTTTCTATATTCCTGCTGTGTCGTTGAGCAGAATACAGGCCTAAAGAAACGATGTAGACATACAGACGCTCGTCTTTTCTTTTCGCCCTTATAGTGCTCACCCACACAATATTATGTAGCAGCTGGTGCAACAGTCAATTATTAACTTTGTTTCTATACTCACCACCTCCGGCCACCTTGTGCGATCCTTAGCTTATCGCATCAGCGCTACAGTGAGTGCATTCGAGCGTATCACAGGATAGTATACATGAATTGGCCAACATTGCAAAAAGTAGGGAAGGCTCCACGCGAAGTCAACGTTTCAACACGGGGAATTGTGTTTGCGCTGATGAACATTTGGCCCAGTGGGTAAGACGCCCTGCTCGGCTGCGGGAGCTGCGTGGTTTGATAACCAACACCGGGGTCACCATGGTTATATAATGGGTACAAGCAGCCCCCCGGCCACGCATCCCGATTCTGGGGACTGCGCTGCTTCGTCGAAATTTCCACAAACAACTATGATTGCTGTTCAAGGACGAAGACAAGCCTAAGCCATACACAACATTCAAAGGAATGATTGTAAACCCCATTTGTGAAATTTCTGGTCAGGTGGTTCTCCTACTCTCCTTCCAAAGCATTGAGGTCTCTGAAGGTTAGCAAAGGCACATTCCGAGGCGTGGGGTACGGGGAACCTGTAATGGACGAGGAGTTCTTACGACACAAAACATTATGTCAAATGGACATGCAGGCACTACTCATTTTAAAAGCTCAATCAAACATAAAGGGTACTAAACTAAAGCTAGTCAGTCTCACAAGTTCGCATGCGCGAAAGCTGAAGACTTACGGTGCTTCCCCTTGCGGTAAAACGACACTGCTGCGATGACAATTTTACGGAAGAAGGCAGCGAACTCGTAGAGTTTCAGCGTCGCACTTGTCGCGATGAGCCGCGCGCTCTCCGTCCTGCAGACGGGCGCGTGGTCTTCAGAACAGCGCGCGTAAATGTCGTCTCAGTTGTCTTTGTGGGCCTGATCATGCCTACCTGGTCCAGCTGCGTTTGAACGACCTCGACCGACAGCTGTTCACTCGCGCTGCACGAGCGATTTTTTTTTCTTGCGCTGCAAGAGACCTTTCTGTTTCGCTTGTGCTTATTTTACCGGTGGTTATCGGGTGATGCCAGTGACTCAGTTCCTCTCACGTTTGCAGCGGTTGTTCAACCCAAGGCTGTACTTGATTGGACAGGGGAATCCACTGCACCTGTACTCAGAGTGGTGTATTCACACAGAGACAGTGCCAGCATATGTCATCTTCTATATGCGACCTTCTTTTTTGATACCCGAGCACGTGGGGGGAAGACATCTGTACCCATTAGCCATCACTGACAGCTCGGAAGTGGCCTATCACAATGCACGACAGCTGCTCAATTTAATGGTTGTAGTGTACAGGCAGGAGAGACCGCCAGCAAATGCGACCCCCTAGCGTAGAGGTCCGTTAAGCCGGGGGCGCCAGCACTTTGCCAGGAAGACGCCCGTACCATCTTTACAGATAGGTACGTGGTGTGCTTTTATCTAAAAAATACAATGCCCACATGGTAAGGCGGATGACATAAAGCAGAGCCACCAGTGTTTCGAAAGACATGGGCGACCAAGGAGTAATCCAGCTGAACTGCATTCAAAGCCAGAGCCACTCTAGTCAGCGCATTGAGATGAGGACTCACTTCACGCAGCCGAGCCTTAGGCAGGGGTAGTGCTCTACCCATTAGAAAAGCACTAGGTTTCCAGTGGCTCCGTAATTTTAAACCACTACCCTGATGCATACAAGGTGGATGTTTTACCACTTAACCACCGCTAGAGCAGCAAAACGGTTTCGGTCAGAAAGTGCTTCGGTAGTTCCTTAGCTGACACTTCCTGAAGTGTACTGACACGTGTGACGTCACCGGTGGGTTCGCGCGACAATTTGATGAATTTGTTCGCTTCGATTTATCTATCAAACCGCGTCCTTCAGGTATCGGTGGGGACCCACGCGTCTACAGTGACTACTTCACGATTTCGTCAGTGTGAATATGAACTGAATGTAACCGTGGTCATAAATAAATCGAAACCACATTGTTGTCTGTTGTTTGTGTTGTTTGTTGCCGTATTCGCTCCATATATCGCGTAATAACAGCTGTAACTGCTGTTCGTTACCGTATTCGCTCCATATATCGCGTGCCATGCCTTCTACGACGCCAACTCCGCGTGCAGAAGCAGCGATGGCGCTGCGCATTTCGACTTCGACCTCATCGCCACCAGCTCAGTGACGAAACGCGCCCTCGGAGATATGTGCGCGCAAGCCATGAGCAAAGCCGGCGCGTGCGCACCTTGGAGGCCACGGACAAAGACAGCCTAGAAAACTACGATTTTGTTAAGCTACTGCGCGTTCCGACCAGTTCTTTCTTTTTTCCTCTTTAGTTGCTTGCGGCATATGTAAACAAATGCTCGCGCAAATGTGCCCCAAATGTTTCCACGGCGCAAAAATTTTGCGCGATGTACGTTTCGTATGAACCATTACTTGAACTTGCTTGATTGGACCCGATATCGATAAAGAAGATAGCAAGACTAACGTTTGGCCGGGACACTGCCTGTCGGATGGATAGATAGGAAAACACAGTCGGGATTCCGTCTCGCCGCAGCCTCAGCTTCTTCAGGGGTATTCCAAACTCGGCAAGCAGGCGCAAATCGTCGTTGTAGCTGCCTAGCGGAAAGTGTTCCGAGAACTAAACAACAGCGTCAGATGAGCGCTAGTCCTTGCTGCCCACATTCATCTCCCAAACCTAAATACGGTACGCAGCATTCCTTGCTGCGTTCGCTCTGGCACCCAACAGAGCTAGATAGGCGCCGCGGTGGCATTGTTTCAGCCGCTGCAAGTTGAACAATTCCAATGGCAAGCTGAAGAAAGCAAAAGTTTACCGCACGCGCGCACAGTTGAAACACGGATTCTTCACCGGAATATATATGCTCGCTCGGCAGCGTGCAGCCTATGACGCCACGGCTAGCGAGTGTGCCAGTGTTGCTCGACTGCTATGCTGTTCGAGTGTAATGTAAAAAAAAATCAATTGCAAATTACGTGCTGGCTCAAATGCACCAAAATTTTGCCAACGTGTTCTGGAACGCACAAGGATTATCTTGCGCCGTACAGGTTACGATCGAAAATTGGGTATCATGCCCCCTTTGACAATGGTTATTTCGCACACTACAAAACGGAATGTCAAAGAATAGGTTTATTGCGCAGACAATTCGACTGCTTGACGCATGTCACACAGAGTGCGTGCGGGATCTAGGCGTCCTGCTTAATGCTGCAATAACGTTCCGTGCACACATGTCCAATATATAGTGAACGCATCTTACAGAATATCAGGTGTGGTCTGAAGGATCGCAAAATGTTCTTCATATTAAAGATGTATTTTTTTATTCATTTACTCTTTAGCGCAAATTTTAGTTTTGTTCATTGGCCTCGAACGACGTAAACCCACGTACTCCCAAAGAAATTTCAGACTTTAAAAAGGCACCTTATTTCCGTGCTCTGTGTCTGTTTGCTGGGGCGCAAATAAAAATATTCATGACTATGACCATGTTTTGCAGAAGTTCAGCGTTACCTCGATTGAGGTACCCTGTAAATTGTATGAGGATGTGTTTTGCTCAAAATCAACGTTGATGGTTAATTAATGATTTTCGAGCTCCCACATGGTTTCTTTAGAAAAATACATTATTAAGCATGAGTACTACAATATCAATGGATAAGAATACAGAAAGGTACTGGAAAAATAAAGGCTAGAGAACTATCTTGTTTTGGTTGTAGCGCAAGCTGAAAAAGGACAACAGGAAGGCACATCTGACACACACAGCGCTAGCGCAGTCACGTAGATGCCTCAGATAAAGATTCCAGTGGAACTCTGTCATTTGGTCTGCCAGCGGTAAGTGCTTTCGGACTTGCACTTCCGCTGTGTGGTTCATAGGCGCTGCGCAGCTGCGTCCCCTGTGCAGCAAACGTGCCTTTCTGTTGTCCTTGTTCAGCTTGCGCTACAACAATATAAGATATGCCGTACCAACAAGCCCCTATAGTCATCCTCATCGGCAAGAGAACTAGACTGTTGCAACGCCAAAATTTTCCAGGCGAAGCTGAGAATCTTGTTAAGATCTTCCGCAACCCGTGAAAAAGTGGCAATGCTCCCATTGAGGTCTCGCGCGATCTGTCTTCTAAGGCCGCCTCCGCATGCGCCAGAGCCTTCGGCTAACAGCGGTCGGCCAGGGGCGGTCGGCGGCGCGCGCTGCATTCCTTTTGTTGTTGTTGTTGTTTTCTTTTGTTGTTGTTGTTTTCTTTTGTTGTTGTTGTTTTGTTGTTGTTGTTGTTGTTGTTTTGTTGTTGTTGTTTTGTTGCTGTTGTTGTTTTGTTCTTGTTTTGTTGTTGTTGTTGTTTTGTTGTTGTTGTTGTTTTGTTGTTTTTGTTTTTGTTGTTTTTTTTTTGTTGTTGTTGTTGTTGTTGTTTTTTTTTGTTGTTGTTGTTGTTGTTTTTTGTTGTTGTTGTTTTTGTTGTTGTTGTATGCGCCGACTGGAGCAGCCGGAGTAAAACCTGCGAGCACGCGCAATCTCGGAGGCCCTGCTCAGTGACTCAAGTTGGTGCTACGAATTGTTTCGAACCCTGTTACGTCGGCCAAGCAGCCCGATGCGCTACCCATTCGACGACGGGCTACCCAGTGCCCCATGTAGGCGTTAAAACGGTTAAAGACAGTCATACATAGATACAGAACCCCCGGAAAGTCCATGAAGTACCCTAAGAACGCTAACGCATTAAAAGATGGAAACTCTTCACTAAATGAAAACGCCGCCATTGCAACTCGTTTTCTTCAAGATGTTGCTGTCCGGCTTTTCCTGCCTTCCAAACTCCTAGGCGCAATTCGCGATACAGTCAGGAGTTTTCTCAGAGCACTGTTAGGGATCCAGGCACGCCACCTTCGTTGTATAGAATTTTGGTGGCCTTCGTCACTCGAAAACACGTAAAGACATACGGACTAACAGAGAACCACAATCAAAGCGCGCAGACTCAGACTTCCCAATTAGGCACAAGTACGGAGAGACTTCGTACTATGGAGCTGCAGGTTGCGCGAGCAAGGAAAGACGGGATACTCGAATTCCGATAAAGAGCTATCCGTGGTGAAAACAATCATGCATCAGTGGAATTGACAGCAAACTGAACCATTGAACGGTAGCGATCATGTGATGGCAGGGCCTTTCACCGAGCTCTCGGGCGAGCAGGGTTTCCTTGATACCATTGGCGCTCCACTGATTTTTCAAGAAAAAATTTCTTTGCGTTCAGGAAAAACAAAACATTTATACGAGTCGAGATTTGAATTTATACCTTCCGCGTAGTAGGCGCGTACAGTAACGCTGCGTTCAGAACAAAGTTAGTTTTTTTTCTTTATTGCTCGGAAATATCAGTAATGTTGACCAAACGTTATTTACATTACATTCAAATATATACATGAAAAACAAACGTTCCCATGCTACACAATCAATGTAAAGTTCCAAAATCCGGCATACAAACACAAGCGTAAATTTGTGAAAACCACTCAGGAAGGGGATCGAATGTTTCGACAACGCTACGCACCTGGGCAGCGTCTTCTCGAACGGTAGACCTTGTCGAGCGAGGTGGCTCGGCGTGCATATCCATTATGGGGCGCCTCCGGAATGAATAAAGTCCCAATAACATTAGCAACTCACACGATGTATTACTGATAATCGTTTTGAACGGGAAGAACCAGGTACCGTAATCTGTGATAGGAAGTTCTTTTCTCCTCTCTCGGACAGCGTTGTTCTCATGGGCATTTCAATGTGTTGTAAGGCCCCTTAGGTTACTTTCGCAATATCTTTTTCTCATCTCAGCTTGTTAGGACATATTTGCGCTACATTTTCGGCAAATTCTGCACAAAAATTGGCTCTCTACCAGATTTGCAAACTGCGGTCACGCCTAAAAGCTCCTTTCGTTTCAAAACTACGAGTGTTCACTGTATAGACATTTGCGGTCACAGAGAAACAGGGCATCCTGGATGGGATAAATAGTTGTTTGGACGCACAGCTGAACGGCTTGATTAACAGTTGACTGAGCAGCGTTAAGTTGTGTACGTACATAACCGTAGCTGTCTATCAACGTGCGCGTGCAAGCAGTACGCCCGGTTCACATCGGCCAGAGCTCCAGCTACACGTCCGCGACCACTACATCTTGTCGTCTGGCAGTGTGGCCTTAGATGACTGGTCCTTTCGCCCTTGTGCTTGCTGGCTTTGTAGCTGTTTTGGGTTCGTTTCTTGTCTAGTGTGCACCGTCTCGTACACGAAACTTCGCCCGATGAAGCGCGCGTAACTGCCTGCGACGGTACAAAAAACAACACCGCGGAGGTGAAGCTGGCGAGACTCCGGGGGCAGCCATTTCAGAACGTCAGGCAAGGCGGCCTGAAATGGTGGCTCCTGATTGGTGCGCGTGCACCGGCGCATGCTCGTCGCTTCCGGCGGCGAAGTTCGCCCAACGGCAACATACGTGAAGATGGGCCAGGCGTCATGAGCTCTTTCGCCGCAGGACATTTCGCCAGCGGGTGAAATTGCGCCGCTTTCGCGCCGGATATTCGCTCCAGGAGGGCTTGCCTTATATAACTATACATGTTTGTGCGCTTGTATGTGGAACGTGGAAGCAGCGATTTGATTTTGGCAAGAACCCTTCGTGCTCAAGTAAACACTGTCGTGGCAAGTAGAGCACATCTGTGACAACACTAACTGCTACAATATTAGCCACATGTTGTACTTTAGAAGTAACACGAGAATAAGGTATACTTTCTTTAATACCTGCGACTAGCCATCGAGAATGCGAAAATTCCTGCACATCAATATCGGGTATGAGAAACACCCTAATAGAGAAAAAGACACTGAAGAGAAGAGCTCCGAGCTAACATTCAACAGCTTGGTTTCCCAGCACGGACGGAAGTCTAAACACGCGAGCGTTTTCAAAATTACTGACTGGTTGGGGTGGCCACAAATCCAACCAGTGGCCTCGTTCCACCATAACCACTAAGCTTTTTGTAAAGATGTTGGACATATTGCTGACAGTGAGCGAGGTGTCAGAAAAAGAGTTAATTGTAATTTTCATATTTCCTACATTATATCTTCGGATTGAGAGGCGTTGCGCTTTCGCAAAAACTTGATGTAATAGAACAAGAGCCTTGGCTGTGGTTGAAATTTGTTATATTTAAAGAATAGCATGAACAAAACACTAACGCGGACCCGCAGGTCTTTGTACTATGGTTTTCGTTTGTGTTTGCAGCGTGTTATTCCTTACGAACAAAAGCAGCCTGGCGGCAGATCATAAAGAAGTGCTGTAACTACAGGCAAGACATAACCTTACTTCTTGACACGCAGACAGTTGTGACAACAGCTGGAAACACCCGCAATGGGCATCTCGGTATCCGTGAGAGAGCAGAAACACCAACCGTCGTGGAACCTCCACAATGGGAATACGCGCATCTTTGGCACAATATTTATTTGAGGCCACTCGTTTGGAAGGCACATTTCAAGTCGTGTCTGAAGGCTCGACAACCGTGCAAAGTTTAAATGTGCCCAGCAACATTCAAAGATAAGAATCCCATGCGCGTAAGTGATACGGAAGTATCAGTGAACAATTTAGTGGGATTTGGCTGGAAGGCCAGCCCTGGAAAAGCAAGCTCTTTGTCATTGCGCTTGTACAAGTAATGGGTCAAAGAACAGAAAGATACACCATGAAAAGGTCAACCGCTGTTATATAACAAAGTACCGACATAGCATGCAACGCCGGAAAAGCCTAACTTTCATCTCCCAGTCAGAACTGCATAGTCATCGATTCTTCAGCTTACTCCAGCAATTAAGTTTTGCCTGCACGCTGTCCAGCACGACGAACACACGGCAGTGTGAAACGCTGCGGTACTTATAGGCTGCCTGTACTTGCATTTGTACGCGACTGTAAACGCTGTATACTTCGAGAAACGTACCTTAAAACGCCGCTCCATGAGAGGTTTCTGCCAGTTACATGTGACCAAGGACGCGTCCTCACCGTGATCAGCAAATTTGTTAGATATATAGCCGACCATTAATACTGATATCCCTTGCAGTTCATAAGCATGCATTGCCAACACGGAAAACATTAGGGGCGTGCGGACAGCAACTTTGTGGCAAAATTAATCGAATTTGAATCGAAGAGCTCCAGAAACGAATCCACTCGAATAACAAATAATTGTCGAATGGCCTTCAAATAAAGGACAGCTGTTTTCCTGAATAATGTAAAACGATGTTCACGTCCTATTATCACAACGCTAGCGAGTTTTAATGTCATGGCAAAACGGACGCGATAATTTGCGGCAAGCAACAGACGCGCAGGCGCACATAAACACCCAACTACACAAAACAAACTGGTAATGCCAAGCACTTATTTGCCTAACAAAGCTTTCTTAGCAAATTTCTGTCATATCATTCTGCACTATGAATCGTGGTTTAATAAGTGCACATAAAGGGCATTAAAAACAAATAAGCATTCTACATTCTGGACTTTCCGGAGCCCATATTGTCACCCCTTACCAAAAGGAAGATTAAAACAGCATTATTGTGGACTCCCAATCTAACATGTGACGATGGCTTTTAAGACTACGCGCACTGGCACATTTTCCTAGGGCGATACTATTCAGCGTGCTTTCCAGCAAGAAAGTGTAATCCCATACACACGCTCGGCTGCCCTGTGGTGGCGCTGCTAACCGAGGGCTCTGGTACTGTTTGTCACCGCCTCGTCTGAAAGGTCATGCCGAAATATCAGCATCATCTAGTAATTAAAATTGAAGGTTTTTACTTTTCTAAGAGATATAACGATGCCTTAGAACGTGCAGTTATAAAGTAAGGTACACCAAGGAAGAAGCAGCACGGTTTGTATTCTTGAAGGGCACATAATTACCAATACTAACAAAACCAGGCGATTGAAAGCGTACAAAAGAACAAAAAGAAATACAAAGTCTTTAATTTCTACACTAACATATAACACATCAGTGACGGGATACCTCACATCGGACAGATAGTATTTCAACGTGCCTGATACAAGATGATCATACGAAAATAAAACGTGATCACAGAGTACGCTTAATTTAAAAGGTAATGAAATAGATCTTCAATTCATTGTGAGCGATATTAGTGATGAGAATGCTTTTATTACGGATTTTGGCAAACTTTGTTTGTTGATCTGCAATTTATATTCTGTGCAAAAGCGTGGTTGAAGACAGGGATCAGGGTTTCCGAGGTGTACCAGTATTTCATAAGTTGCAGAGTCTTTACTGATCTAAGAATATTCCTCAACCTTTCTTTTTCTTGCAAAATAAAATAGCTATAGAACGCGGTACTCCTAATATATATCTACCTTATGACTTGGTATTTCTGTGACAAAGCTTTTCTCGTCGATATACTTGCAATGTGACGCAGGAGTACCTTTTGTATTCGTATTATTTTATTCATGGTTCGTGATGTGGTCCGCCGAACTAAACTACAATAGTTAAACTGCCAGGTAAACAGTGTATGGTAAATTGGCGGCTTGGTGTTTACCGGCATGAGAGCTCAAGAGCGCGCCAGCACCCCATCCAAGGCAGAAAGCTTACTGCGCATTATTAGTAAAATAAGCATACTCACTTAATCGACAACAAACATTATCCAGCAATGTTATGCTGGTTAACAAGCCCAATATGTATATCTCATAAAGTAACTGAGTGTCAATTTTTTGTATTCCTTGTTTCGAAAAGACTACCTTTCGCTTTAGTAGTGTTAAATACGTGAAGCCGTCATCTTTTCAATCATGCAAATAATCCTTTCACATGCGCACTGCGCGACATCTGTAGCACCGAGAGTTGCAGTTACGTGAACAGGAGATATGAGATGTGTCCCACCAGGATGCCAATGAGCTCATACAGGCCCCTATAGGAAAAGAAGGAGAGAAATGACAGGAAGTGAATAAGTCCTCAATTTTAGTGAGCACTGCAGCACTTTGTTCATAGCTACACAGATTGACAAGGATACAGATCAAGGGAGCTCTATTTATTCCACTGTTTCTTCGCTAGCTATTATGTTCAGGTGGAGCTGTTTCATTAGTACTTACACATCGGCGTTCTCCAAGCAGGAAACTACGTAGTCAATAGCTCTGACAGGCAGTATTCGTAGGTTTTGTGATAACTGCTAGCACGGCCCTGTGATTCCCGCGCTCCGCCTCACCAATTTCATGCAGTGCTGCGAAGGCTGGGGGTCATGTCACTGATTCAGTAACAAGAGCCGGCTGCGTGTTCCAGAGAAGGGACGGGAGCTCGCCCATAGTACGCTACTAAACGTTCGGCGAAGTTGCGCTTCTGTCGGTGTCTTGCGGAAGGCGATCAGAGGCGGATAAAGGAGGAGCCCTTCTCGTTCTCTTCTGGTTGGCTGACGCGACAATTAGCTTTTTAAACGCTGCGCAAAGTTGGCGAGAGGAAGTACAGGCACTATTCAAAGAATGGTCTTGGTGCTAAAATTAGGAGGCTTGGTATTTCCTCTAAGTATGTGGTTTCGTTAAAACAATAGTAAGAGGGAAAAACCACAGAGCGTGCACCACAGAAAGGCCATGCTAGTGAAGCCCATCACAAGCGCACTGGTTTTAACACTCTTAAAGGTATAAACGACCTTTTAGGGTGTCAAGGCAGAGGGACACTTTAAAAATCCTGGTGGTCTTGCATAGCAGTTTATGATTTGAAGCAAGGATTGACAAGTGCTGAAAGTTGGGTTCTTGACGCTGTGCTTGCATAGCCTCCACGCATGTTAAAATAAATCTAAGTTATTAAGCCAGCCAGAAGATGGAATTGCAGACCACATGTTACAATGCATTCTAGATTGCATGTCGGAACATAAAGCGTAACAGAGTTGTAAAAGCGAGAGCTTGAAATCTGAAAACAGCCGCAAATGCCAATGGTTCATGTCATTCGTCTAGGGAACGATGCAATCACATTTTCTCTTACATGTTATTTATCATAAATGTACCATTCCTTCTGTCGAAACAGTATAAAAGTACTCTTTTATTCCCTACACAAACCTACACTAAACGACGGTCACTGCACAAAGTGCAAATCAATGTCGATAAAGCACCACAGCACAAAACTTCTCTGCGGACCATTTTCACTATGTTGCATGACTACACGCGCAGCATTTGTACATCGCGCTAACTTATGCACTTCCTCACACACACATGCCGACTAGTTCTCTGTGAACAAGACACATTTCACTGAAAGAAATCATCATGACAATGCATACCACACTGACTTTCCTTCTTCGCTTTCGGCCAATATGCGCAACAGTCCTCGCCGATTAACGTTTGAAGAATAGGCCATTTGTCTTAACCCTGCCCTTCAATGAAATTTCTGTAACAGATCTGGGCAATGCATTTTTCTTATTTTCATTTTGCGTGCGTTGATTATGACTGTAGTGCCACGGTTTTTCTTGTTTTGCATTGTCGCTTGCTTATTTTTAGGGTAGGTCGCTATCTCTGAAAAACTATTTTCTGTAAATGGCTACCCTGCCTAGGCTACCCTGTCGCTGCGCCAAAAGAAAGCAATCAAGTATATGGTGCACCATCTTCCTTTTGAGCGTCGCCTATTGAAAATTACAAATAAAACTACAGCGTACTAGATATAGCTACAGCTTGAGTGATATTGTGAACAAACATTAGAAACAACTGCGAGGAAATATTTTTTGTAACTTGTTTGGGCAGTAACTAGCAATTGTAATGAGGTCCTGTACGAAGGACTGGGGGCCAGAGACCGCATTTTCTTAAGCTTTGACTGGCTGGTCGGATGATCTCGTTTTGTCCTCGCAACAATGCCCGGTTGCCCTCGGCTGAGTGCCCGCCTAATGACTCTGGCTTTTGACTCAAGGTCATTTAACTGTCGTCGACAACGGGAGCTAAAAGCATTCCATCCTCTACATCAAGACGAGCGGTAGCTCATGCAAGAGGAGACGAAGTCGCATCCAATGGAAGCCCAAGCTGACTAATTATTCGCATATCGAATTCTTAACAATTAACGGCATGACGAATTCTTCACATATCGTATCTTGCTTTGGTGCAGGAACGCTGAATACCTGTGAACACGTGAGCATCAACATTTGTAAAATACCGCAGTCACAAGGACGGGGGGGGGGGGGGGGCGCAAGCGATCACAGGAAATTTCGTTCAATGTTTGCTAGGAGCACACACATAATTGTGAGATAAATAAGTACTTCATTAATGCTGATTTGCCTTTCGATGCAGCACATCAGTACAAAACAGCAAACTTGTAACAGACGTTATTGACAAGCAGCACACTTAGGTTTTCAATCGCAATGATTTTCCAGAGTATTTGCTGTTGATGAGTTTGCTTTCTTGAGGATCTTGTCTCAATAAACATGTTTGAAACAAACACCCCTCTAGCTTATTGCACCTTACACTTCCAAAGAGCATGGTACAGGTATTCTTTTTCGTAAGCATTTCTCACAAACTTGCGCCATACAACCTTTCCACACCTTTAGTATTGTATTGAGAACACAATTTATTTGTCATAAATTTTATGCAATGTTCGCAACATTTTAAAATAAGTCCAAACTTGCAGGTATGAAACATTGGTTTCAAAACTGCGTTCTCATTTTTGCCAGCACTTCATGTTCGGTATTTGCTTAATACGCGAAAACTAATAACAATTCTTGTACTGTAGATTTATGCATGAAGTTTTGTGCACTGCTCCTTTATGGAAAAACCTGTGCAATACACCGAAATAATCTGAAACGTGCGATAGAGTTAGACTATATGGGCAGTTGTTCGGAGAAATGTTTGAACAAAATATTTTTTTTTATTCTTTAGGGTTTTTTAGAGAGAACGCGCTTCGGCCGAATGATTTGGGAATAATGGTGGTTTATTGCACAACCCGATGACATCGCCACATACCTACCTGCCAAACCATCTTTCCTCTGCATCTTTCAGTTTGCAGCAATGACTCCTCGCATGGCGGCCATAGTTTCGCACATTTTTATTCGTGAAAAGCATGTCTTTGCTGGTTTCATAGTCAAAACATATTTACCGCGTCAACTATAAAGAGGAAACTAAAATTTTCATTCTCAGACTGAAATTCTAAAATTCTTTGGGACAGGTAGCGACATGTCTTAAGAGAGAATACTTTTATTTTATCTGTTTTGATACAGCACGATAAACGATGATAAGCTAAACGGGCCTAAAATACACCATTACATGTCGTCAGAGCTTTGGGGAAATGAAAAGAACATGGTTATATTTATAGAATCGAACAGTATATGTATGGTTAAATTAGGCATTACATTCGTTGACTGGAACAGAGTAACGAAAAACTCGATCCTGCAACACTCTAATTTGAAACATCGCTCTAGCTTTGGAGCAACACCACGTCTTAACAGATTCATATAGTTAATAAGTTGGGCGAGACAGGTATATCCACGCGTTTCAGGTAATGTCGGACAAGGATCAGCCCAGCTCCTCAATGTTGCTTTGCATTTTCTAGCGATGCCATGGACGGGCCTAGTTTTGTCTCAGTGCTTAGTCGTCCTTTTGTTACATGGCAGCATAAAATGCATGACACAGCGCAACAAAATAAATTTATTAAATGCATACAACATTTATATGCCTACCTAACTAGAATATTGTCCATCACGTAAGACAACTAATAGCTCATACCGTCTTACGCAATGGCTCATACACCCGTGAGCAAGCAAAAAAAAAAGCAATTGGTCATAGCCGCGTGAGGCAAATGCTACCAGCGCTCAGGAAAGTGAAGCGAGCAGTGCATACATTCATTGAGATCACCCATGCAGCAGACAGAACACCATACGTTTCAATAAAGAACAAGCTCAAAACAAGCATCCGAACCATCAATAAAGGATTACATATACCCCTCAGAAAATGTAGCGGTGGTTTTGCAACAGCTTCGCTAAATTAACCCTAATTCGCCTTAATTAGCACCATAGGTCGGGAACTTGACTCCCACCAATAGTAGAGGGTACGAGTGCCTTAATTAACTCTGTCTTAATTAAATGTGGCTAAGTAACTTTACCTTAATTAAAACGAATATACGTGCGTTCAAGTGGCCTACTGAACTCCATCTTAAACCTGCCTTCTCATGTTCGCTATCAAACACGATAAGCGAACGATCGGTGAGGGTCCATAAGGGCTTATACTGGTCGTATCAAGTTCCGTAAGATTGATAATGACACTGTGCTGGGGGGGGGGGGCGAAGATGATCAAGTGGCACAATGCTTACGCGTACTTAGACAACTACCAGAGAAGTTTCCGCGTGAATTTTCCTTTCTGAAGAGGGAAAGCATGTTGGCAACTGGGGTCCTTTGAAATTATTTGACCAGTTTCGGTCAGAATTGAGGTGATTAGCGTGGCACAAAAGGGGATAAGTCAATATGTATTAAGTGGAACATACGTTGGGCTTAAACATGCATTCTGTATTTCGGCTTGGTGTTTACCCTTTTTTTACATGCGTATTAAACTATAAAAATATTTTTACGTCTGCAAATGACGCTGCTGTACAGGCAACGAATGAAACGGCACAACCAATGTGCGGCTGCTATCATGCTGACTTACTGCTTTTTCCACCATATGAGCACGCAAACACGATCATTACTAAAGGTCAAGACATTGTAAAAATGTTCCCCGACGTTTCTCTCGTTATCGCTGCAGAATCGAGAACTCTCAACAACAAGAGTTCTACTGCATTAAAGAACATAAGTACCATTAAAAACGGCTAATCTCTTCAAGTGATGTACACAGAAAGACACATGTGTGCGATGCGCTTCGTCTGTTTTCATCGTTACCGCGCGAAAATACAATCTATAACACGAGTGTGCGAACCATGTGAGCACGTGCCAAGCTCCCTCTCCGCGCCACCTTCTGGTACGACGCTGGCCGTCGAGAGCAGCATTAGGCCAGAAATGTCATCTTAATGTTCGCCAGCGGGTCCAGTAAACTGTGACGCTTTTAATGCGTAAGCATTCTCTCGTCAGTACCCCAGCAAAATCTGTCCGTAACGCGAAAAGTCTCACCCCCTTTATCTGCAAAATAAAGGCATAATTACCGAAGTTAAGGCATTTAATCGTTATAATGGTATAAATATAGATGATTGGCAGATTGTTAATTGATAAGGAAGGAATTTAAAATTGAAAGAAATAGGAAAGAGACAATCGCTCTCCTAATGCCCCTTTGAAAGGTTACTTTTTCTGAAAGCTTGCTCTCTCGCATTACCGGCATGCGTGCAAACAAGCCTGCTTTGAAACGATGGAGTATGAAAGAAATGATAGAGTAGCTAATTGGTCGATGTGATAATACTGTTACACTAGATGATCGGTAGGCTTAAAGAAAGAAAGACTGGTTAGGTCACCACGCCCAGGTCGTAACAAAAAGGAAATAAAATAATATGAATAAGGTTAACCAAAATTTAATTTTGCAGAACGCAGCAGTCAAAGCAGATTGTTACCATATGTGATTGTACGGAATAGAATTGTAATTGAAGAACTATTATATGGTTTAAGTAGGGGAGGCATGATAAACAATAAAAATGCTACAGGAATTCTTAGAAGTGTCCACTAGTGCGTAAACATTATTTGGTACCGGAAAAGCAATGGGTAGATGTGCATAAGCCAGGAAAAGCAAGTAAGCGAAAGCGAAGTAACACCCGAGCCAAACAATGCTCACGCATCACTAGACAATTCTCAGAATTTCTGTAGCATTTTTCTACTTCATTATTCTCACGCAAAGCATCCATCTCAGAGGCACGCACTGGTCTCAGAACAGTGGCACGCGGCTGATATCAGTTGTGATGATGCTGCAATCGAGAGCGAAATGCGTTGCCATGACTGCCGAAAAGCGCGTTGTATGAGAAAGCAAAAAATAAAAAATCCCCCGGCCAAGCTAGAAAAGTGACACGTTGGCGAACAACAAAGTACACATCCCTGGCCCCAGGCTGCTCTTGGTGGTATTTGACGTTTCGAAAATGTCGCGGAGATTATGTTTGGCAGGCACTCGAGAGGTGTGTAAGCCTTTCTTGTCGACTGTACATTTGTATGCACTCCTCCGTGAAGCTGTCAGGATATTCTCGCTGTGCAATTTCACACGTTCAGACCCTAGAGCTACAGGGAGGTTTCATCAGAAAGAGGAACGACATTGGTGGATAACTTACCCGCCACTGACCATCAAGTTAAGCACAAACAAGACCCAAGGAATGTAGATGGCCTGCAATACAGTTAAAGGAGAAGTCATGTGTTAATCAAATATCGCAATGTGAACATACTGGGTATCATTTTGGTGCTGTTTTCATTGTTTGGTGCACAAACTTAGACAAAATAACGCAACTAAATAAACACACGTAAGAAATCGAGGAAATGGGAACACCTCAATTCGAGCTTAAGTTTCTCCTTACCAACGTACAAGTATGGTATATTATTTCTGTTTCGTTTTCTTATTAGGTGCAATACCAGCTGCATTAATGTTTTCCCGTGGTTCAGTAAAGCTGATAATTGTCTGCAACAACAGTAGTCGTAACATAGCCCAGGCTTCTGACAACATGCTTTCAGTCTACACCAACCCTCTGTGTGTCATCACTGTGCAAGCCACACTAAGAAAAGTTTTTGCACATTTCAAGATAGAAGCAGTCAACATTGAAATCCTAATTCATTATGTTTAACGTTCCAGCTTTTCTTAGCTCGTTACGAAGTTTGCACCTCTCTCGCCACAGAGAGAGAAGTGAATGAAGAGGTGAGAAAGTCGAGAGGGACGCCGGAACGGTGCTTCCATAGGTGGAAGTTGTTACGTTTCGCCTACAACGCGCGGTTTTGCCGGCGCGACTGCAACAAAGCGGCAGACATTTTGGCCCGTTCGGCGTAGCCGCTACGCTCCCCGCCAAGCGCGTCCAGGCATGTTCCGATGCCACGTGCCTTCATGTGCGTGTGTGAGTGTATGTGCCATTGTGCCCGACCTGAGGCGCTACGAGAGTAGAAGTCACCTTCTCCTCCCAGCCATTGTGCCCGTCCGGAGGCGCTACGAGTAGAAGTCACCTTCTCCTCCCAGCCATTGTGCCCGTCCGGAGGCGCTACGACAGTATGCGTCACCTTATCCCATTGTACAATCACGTGCTCGTCTATTGAGGGGTTCCTTCTTGCCCTCAACTGCGAGAGTATAAAAACAGCTGCCCCCGGACGCCAAAAAGAGGGGCTCCGATTTCTTCTGTTGAGTAAAGTGCACTCCCGTCTCTCTACTTCGGTCAACCTGACCGCCAACTCTTTGCGATGTTAAAATAAACAAGTTGTTTTGTTGTTACCAGTCGACTGATGCTTTGCCGGGACCTTCGGATGCTTCCAGTTGTACCCCAGGCCGCCAGGCCAACGCTACCCTTGGGGCTTGCGACCCAGGTGCAACAACGGGCGTCAGCGCCGAGTTCCCAACAGGTCGTACCATCGGTGCGACCACAACAACCGTTGCCATCGGTGGGATTCAAACAACTGTCTGCCAGCGGTGAGATCGCGACAACGGAAGCCAGCAGCGAAGAGATGCAGTTGACTGTATGCTGAGCAGCTCAACAACGATCCGGGAGCAGTGCAACGAGCCCTGTGTGATGACTGGTTGCCTGCAGCGGAACGACTGCGCTGAACTCTTGGCTACGAGGTTTGGTGAGTGCGGGACTTTCTTCTTCTGAGCTTTGCCAGGCTTTTGTTAGTGTCAGAAACAGAGCTGGTAATTGTGGTTGTCGTTGCTGCCGGGTTAGATTGCGGCAAGACAATAATAGGCAGTAGAGAAAGCAGCATTCAGAGCAGCCATGGATTTGAAGTCGTTGCGCAAACCGAAATTGTTGGAGCTTGCAAGAGAGTTGGGTCTGGATGTCTCGGACAAACTCAGAAAACCAGAACTGCTAAAGGCTATTCTTGAGTTAGAGGCTGAGGATGACGAGCTGTCGGAATGCCTTGAGACTATTGAGGAGATGTCAAAAAGACAGGAGCGCGAACTTAAAGAGCAAAAAGAGAAACAGGAGCGCGAACTTAAAGAGCAGAAAGAAAAAGAAGAGCGCGAACACGCTTTGGAAATGAAGCGTCTCGAGGTAGAGATGGAACGCGCTCGTAATGGAAGTCAGGCACACGGTGCAGGAGAACGCGTATTGTTCAAAATGACTGACCTGATGCGGCCGTTTAAGCTTGGAGAGGACATTGGTTTGTTCCTGGTTAACTTTGAGCGAACGTGCGAGAAGCAGGGGTTCTCTCGGGAAACGTGGCCACAGCGCTTGCTCACTTTGTTACCCGGCGAGGCGGCCGACGTAGTCGCTCGCTTGGATAGAGAGGAGGCAGAGGATTTCGACACAGTGAAATCGAGTCTTCTAAAAAAGTACCGGCTGTCAGCGGAGGCGTTCCGTCGGAAGTTTCGGGAAAATGAGAAAGGCAGAAGTGAGTCATACACAGAGTTTGCGTACAGGCTAATGTCAAACATGCAGGAGTGGCTCAAAGAAGAGAAAGCGTTTGGTGACCACGATAAAGTTCTGCAGTGTTTCGGGCTGGAACAGTTTTATAGTCCGTTACCTGAGAACGTGAGGTACTGGGTCTTGGATAGGCCAGACGTTTGTACGGTGGCTAAAGCCGCTGAGCTAGCCGAGGAGTTTGTGACGCGTCGGGCTCGCGGAGCTAAGGACGGTCAAAAGGGTGAATTTGGCTCGAAGTTTGAGAGGCCGAAGTTCACACCCATGAGAGCAAAGGGGAACACGCGTAGTGAGGATGCGAGTGAAAGCAGTCCGACCAAACGTAAGGAGACGGCGGCAGCCGAAGCCGAACGCAGAAAGCGGTTCGAGATGAGGCAAGCGCGCGTGTGTTATACGTGCCAGAAGCCGGGTCACTTTTCGGCGCAGTGTCCGGAAACAACATCAAAAGTTGTGTTTTTTTCATTATGCAGCACTGACGAGAACATGAAGCTTCTCGAGCCTTACATGCGAGACCTCCTCGTGAACGGGAAAGAGTGCCGAGTGCTTCGCGATTCCGCAGCTACGATGGATGTAGTTCACCCGTCCTACGTAGAACCCGATATGTTCACGGGCGAGTGCGCATGGATCAAGCAAGCCCTGGAAGCTCATAGCGTGTGTCTGCCAGTAGCAAAGGTGCTTATTGAAGGACCTTTCGGAGCGCTTGAGACGGAGGCGGCAGTGTCATCTATGCTGCCCCCCCAGTACCCGTACCTATTTTCAAACAGGTCCGATCACCTCCTGCGCGAGAAGGGGCTTTTGTTTGGTGAGGCTAGCGTTCAGGCCTTAACCAGATCGAAGGTTCGGGAGCTCGCTGCAAAGGCGGTAGTTGCGGGGCCGACGTTATCGAACAATGAAAAAGGGTCAGAGGCGCAGCAAGCTGATATTCAGAGCACGCCCGAACTGAATAAAATTGAGTCTGTAGCGTTGAAGGCGCCAGATACTAGAGAGGAAATGCCCGATAAGGGAAAGTTAGAAGAGCTATCTACAGATTTGCTCATCGCGCCTACGTCAGACGGACTTGATAGGTTGCTAAAAGTCAGCCGGTCGGCTTTGATAGCCGAGCAAAAGAAGGATGGTAGCCTAGAAAACATACGCTGCAATGTCAAGGAAGGTATCGCCAGGAAAAATGCGCGTTTTGTGGAAAGAGGTGGAGTCCTGTACCGGAAGTATCTAGACCGCAGAGGAGTGGAGTTCGATCAGCTGATCGTTCCTCAATGCTATCGTCAGGATCTGTTGCGCTTGTCGCACGGGGGTTCGTGGTCCGGACACCTAGGAGTTAAGAAAACTAAGGACCGTCTCTTGCAAGAGTACTATTGGCCAGGGTGTTTTCGGGACGCAGACCATTTCGTGAGGACATGTGACACTTGTCAGCGGGTGGGCAAACCAGGGGACAAATCAAGGGCGGCGTTGAAATTGGTACCTATCATTACGGAGCCTTTTAGACGGCTCGTTATTGATACAGTGGGACCTCTGCCGGTAACAGCCACGGGGTACAGACACATTTTGACTATGATCTGCCCAGCGACAAAGTTCCCTGAAGCAGTGCCGCTTAAAGAACTCAGCTCAGTTGAGATAGTCAATGCACTACTGTCCATATTTGCGCGAGTTGGTTTTCCTGCGGAAATCCAATCAGATCAGGGCACAGTGTTTACTAGCGCTTTGACGACAACTTTTCTCGAAAGGTGTGGGGTAAAGCTGTTACACAGCTCAGTGTACCACCCACAGTCGAATTCCGTTGAGAAGCTCCACTCCGTCATGAAGCGCGTGTTGAGAGCATTGTGTTTTGAACATCGAACTGACTGGGAGCTGTGTCTGCCTGGGGTGATGTTTGCATTAAGGACCGCGCCGCATGCAGCTACGGGGTTTTCGCCAGCTGAGCTGGTGTACGGTCGCTCGCTTCGGTCTCCGCTTCGCATGCTTCGAGAATCGTGGGAAGGCAGGGGCGACGACCCAGTCGTGGTGGAGTACGTGCTTAAGTTCCTCGAACGCTTAAGAAGGGCACAGGAGTTGTCAGGTGAAGCAATGGCAAAGGCCCAGCAGAGGGCCAAGGTTTATTATGATCGGACCGCCAGGGCCCGTCGTTTTGAGGTGGGCGATGAGGTCATGATATTGCGCACATCGCTAAACAACAAACTAGACGTGCAGTGGGAGGGCCCAGCACGAATTGTTCAGAAACTGTCGGACGTTAACTACGTGGTAAGTCTGCCAGGAAAGCGGAAAGCACAGCAAGTTTACCACTGTAATCTGCTCAAACCTTATAGACAAAGGGAAGCAGTGGTGTGCATGATGGTAAACGTTCCTGAAGAGCTTCCGGTCGAGCTTCCGGGACTAGGCTCAGTGACGAACAGGGAAGACACCGGTCAAGTCATTAGTGACCTTATCAGTAAAGCACCGCTGTCGCGTGAGCAGAAAACCGAACTACACCAGCTCTTACAAGAGTTTCAAGGTCTGTTCTCTGAGAGGCCTGGTAGGACTTCTGTACTTACTCATGATATAGAACTTACCTCCCCAGAGCCAGTACGATCCAAGGCGTACCGGGTGTCACCCCGCCAGAGCGATATTATAGAGGCTGAGGTAAAGAAAATGCTACAGCTCGGTGTTATTGAGGCAGGTGAGAGTGATTATACCTCCCCTTTGATTTTAGTTGAGGTACCGGGCAAGGAACCTCGTCCTTGCGTCGACTACCGCAGGCTTAATTCCATCACTAAGGATCAAATTTATCCGATCCCTAACATCGAGGAGCGCCTTGAGAAAGTTAGTAGCGCTCAGTTTATTTCCACCCTAGATCTTGTCAGGGGTTATTGGCAGGTTCCACTTACAGAAGAGGCTCGTAGGTATGCGGCGTTCATTTCACCAATGGGAACATTTCGTCCTAAAGTGTTGAGTTTTGGTTTGAAGAACGCGCCATACTGTTTTTCAAGCCTCATGGATAAAGTGTTGCGGGGACAGCAAGAATTCGCTTTACCGTATCTAGACGACGTAGCGATATTCTCCGCATCCTGGTCTGAGCATATGGCACACTTGCGGGCAGTGCTAACCCGCCTGCGCGAAGCGGGCTTGACAGTCAAGGCTCCTAAGTGCCAGTTAGCACAGGCCGAGGTTGTCTACCTCGGTCACGTGATTGGTCAGGGTCGTCGCCGCCCCTCTGAAATAAAAGTGGCCGCTGTGCGAGACTTTCCGCAACCGCGCACGAAGACCGATATTCGGTCGTTCTTAGGTGTCGCCGGCTACTATCAGAGGTACATCCCCAGGTACTCTGATATCGCGGCTTCCCTGACGGATGCTCTAAGAAAGACAGAGCCTCAAACAGTCGTCTGGGACGAGACAAAGGAAAGAGCTTTTAGCGCCCTAAAGAGTGCCCTAACAAGCCAGCCTGTGCTACGATCGCCAGACTATACAAAAGGGTTCGTTGTTCAGTGCGATGCTAGTGAGCGAGGCATGGGCGTTGTACTGTGCCAACGGGAAAATGGAGAAGTAGAACACCCCGTCCTGTATGCTAGTCGTAAGCTGACCAGTCGTGAGCAGGCGTATAGCGCCACCGAGAAAGAGTGTGCATGTCTCGTGTGGGCCGTTCAGAAATTGTCATGCTATCTAGCCGGCTCGAGGTTTATCATTGAGACGGATCACTGCCCTCTCCAATGGCTGCAGACCATCTCTCCCAAAAATGGCCGCCTCCTGCGCTGGAGCCTGGCTTTGCAACAATATTCCTTTGAGGTGCGTTACAAAATGGGGAGTCTCAACGGTAACGCCGATGGCTTAAGTCGAAGCCCCTAACGTAGGAATCAGCCTCAAAATTGTTTGTTACTGATGTTTTTCTTCCTGAGGCAGGATTTTTTTAACATATTGCTTTTGTTTAGTGTTTCAAAGTGATGATATGCTTTCTAGTGCAATTTTCCAATTTGTGGACGCGTTCTGAGTGATGCTAGACTACTGTAAGGAACTAGGCAGTGGTATAAAAGGGGAAAGAGCCTGGCAGGGCTTAGTGAGGGTTGTGCCGTGCTTGCTGACTGAGCGGTTGAGTTTCAGCGTAGTTCTAACGCTTGCCGGGAACGAGAACAAAAATGTGAACTCTCCCGAAGACACTTTGCAGTGTCCCGTGCGAACCTGAACGAGAGAACGAGGCCTTCTCTGTGCGCTGCGCTCAAGAAACGTCGAGGGACGCCCGACTTCGGTTATGAGCATCATCGAGCGACATCCCTCCGGACAGCGGATGCAGTCCCCTGTCCATCGGGATCTCCTTCCCCCGGCGGGGCGGTCTGTTACGTTTCGCCTACAACGCGCGGTTTTGCCGGCGCGACTGCAACAAAGCGGCAGACATTTTGGCCCGTTCGGCGTCGCCGCTACGCTCCCCGCCAAGAGCGTCCAGGCATGTTCCGATGCCACGTGCCTTCATGTGCGTGTGTGAGTGTATGTGCCATTGTGCCCGACCTGAGGCGCTACGAGAGTAGAAGTCACCTTCTCCTCCCAGCCATTGTGCCCGTCCGGAGGCGCTACGAGAGTAGAAGTCACCTTCTCCTCCCAGCCATTGTGCCCGACCGGAGGCGCTACGAGAGTAGAAGTCACCTTCTCCTCCCAGCCATTGTGCCCGTCCGGAGGCGCTACGACAGTATGCGTCACCTTATCCCATTGTACAATCACGTGCTCGTCTATTGAGGGGTTCCTTCTTGCCCTCAACTGCGAGAGTATAAAAACAGCTGCCCCCGGACGCCAAAAAGAGGGGCTCCGATTTCTTCTGTTGAGTAAAGTGCACTCCCGTCTCTCTACTTCGGTCAACCTGACCGCCAACTCTTTGCGATGTTAAAATAAACAAGTTGTTTTGTTGTTACCTGTCGACTCATGCTTTGCCGGGACCTTCGGATGCTTCCAGTTGTACCCCAGGCCGCCAGGCCAACGCTACCCTTGGGGCTTGCGACCCAGGTGCAACAACGGGCGTCAGCGCCGAGTTCCCAACAGGTCGTACCATCGGTGCGACCACAACAACCGTTGCCATCGGTGGGATTCAAACAAAGTCCACGCGACACAACGTGCACTTCCATCAGAGACAGAGACATGTGTACTATGGAATAAAATGAAATGACGTCGATAAAACGACACGACAGCATGACGACGGCGCCAGTTATTATGGAATCACGACGGCTAATGATGACGATGCATGAGGCGGCGTGCTGTTGTCATGCAATTGTCTCCATGGTTTTGGCATTCCATCGACGCCATTTGTTCATCACTTTGTCATAATCATTCTGTCATCATACAATTATTGTTATGACACAGCTGTCATACCATCGTCGTCATATTGTCGTCGTTGTACGGTCATCGCCATGCATTCGTTGCTGTACCGTCGTCGTGATGCCATCGTGGTCATTCCATCCCCGTCATTCCAGCTTTGTCATCTGATTCTCTTAACGCTATCGTCGTCACACTATCTCGCACCATTGTCGACATACGTCCGTCGTCACGCCATCGACGTGATACACTCGTCTTCATCCTATTACCCTCATGCCGTTTCGTCACGTTGTCGTCATTGTGCGATCGCCATCACTTAAGAATCATCATTGCGCCGCTGTCATAGGCAACGTCATCCTTTTCTTGTCAAGCCGCCATCATCATGCCGTTGTGTTCATGCCGTCATAATTGTTTCAGTGCCATCATTTCAGCTTTCTCATCCATTCGTCTTCACGCCGTTGTTATCCTACACTAGTTGTCACGTTTTTGGATTAAATAGGTACGGTTTAATACAGCGAAGATGTATACCTCAACAGTCCAAGGAAATTTTCGTGTCATTGTTGGCCTGAGTGGCTATGATGTTGGGCTGCTGAGCACGAGGTCGCGGGATCGAATCCCGGCCACGGCGGCCGCATTTCGATGGGGGCGAAATGCGAAAACAGCAGTGTACTTTGATTTAGGTGCACGTTCAAGAACCCCTGGTGGTCGAAGTTTCCGGAGTCCTCCACTACGGCGTGCCTCTTAATCAGAAAGTGGTTTGGCACGTCCAACTTCATTATTCGAATTCGTTGTTGGCGCGGTAAGCAAAAAACTCTCCATACGTGGGCCAATCCCGAAGATGTTGCAATGCCGGACCGACCCACAACGGAGGTGAAACAGGCGTTAAGTACATAATTGGGCCGATCTTGAAGCTAGTGCAATACCGACCCGACCCGTGACGGAGCTGAAGCAGGCGTTAAGCACTGCCTATAAGTGGGCCGATCCAGAAGATAGTGCAATAACTGCCCTACCCGCGGCGGAGGTGAAACAGGCGTTAAGCACTCCCCACACATGGGCCGATCCCGAAGATAGCGCAATACCGGCCCGACCCTCGGCGGAGGCGAAACAGGCGTTAAGCACTTCCCATACTTGGGCCGATCCTGAAGATGGCGCAATACCGGGCCGACCCGCGGAAGAGGTGAAGCAGGCGTTAAGCCCTCCCCATACGTGGGCCGATCCCGAAGATAGAGCAATGCCGGGCCGACCCGCGGCGGAGGTGAAACAGGCGTTAAGCACTCCCCATACATGGGCCGATCCTGAAGATAGCGCAATACCGGCCCACCCGCCGCGGTGGTGAAACAGGCGTTAAGCACTCCCCACACATACGCTGATCCCGAAGGTAGCGCAATACAGGCCGGCCCACGGTGGAGGTGAAACAGGCGTTAAGCACTCCCCATAAGTGGGCCGATCCTGAAGATAGCGCAATACCGGCCCACCCGCGGCGGAGGTGAAACAGGCGTTATACCCTCCCCCCACGTGGGCCGATCCCGAAGATAGCGCAATACCGGCCGGCCCACGGTGGAGGTGAAACGGGCGTTAAGCACTCCCCACAAGTGGGCCGGTCCCGAAGCTCGCGCAATGCCGGGCCGACCCGCGGCGGAGGTGTAACAGGCGTTAAGCACTCCCCATACATGGGCCGATCCCGAAGATAGCGCAATGCCGGGCCGACCCGCGGCGGAGGTGTAACAGGCGTTAAGCACTCCCCATACATGGGCCGATCCCGAAGATAGCGCAATGCCGGGCCGAACCGTGGCGGAGGTGAAACAGGCTTTAAGCAGTCCCCAGAAGAAGCCCGATGCCGAAGATAGTGCAATACCGACCCGACCCGCGGCGGAGGTGAAACAGGCGTTAAGCACTCCCCAAGAGGTGGGTGGGTACCGAAGATTGCGCAATACCGGCCCGGCCCGCGGCGGAGGTGAAGCAGGTGTTACTGCACTACGAACACACCACGGCACGCCGGAAAGTTAAGGTTACAATTATTATTTTTCTTCTTTTCAATACACGGTTCTCCCTACTGTGAGCATCGGAGGAAATACCGCGCATCGCCCCCGGTGCCGGTGCCCACCCACCCATTGAGGGGCGACTGGACAGGCAGAATGGTCGACCAGGTAAAAATATTTGATCACGCACGAAAATATTATAAAAAAACTTCAAGTAAACGTTGAAAGAAATCGCAGTTCTCTAGTGTGCTTGCGAGAAAAATCGAATGAAAATTCGGCCTGTGGGAGGTTCCATCGCACCGCAGATTGAC
The DNA here is from genome assembly GCF_050947875.1 of Dermacentor variabilis. Taxonomy (NCBI): domain Eukaryota; kingdom Metazoa; phylum Arthropoda; class Arachnida; order Ixodida; family Ixodidae; genus Dermacentor; species Dermacentor variabilis. The sequence goes on along the minus strand of NC_134573.1, from coordinate 60,758,078 downwards.
CGCAGTGACTCCGTTGGCGCAACGCCAGGAGCTTGGCAATGTCGTAAACAGCAGAGATCAGAGGTTCAGATAGCTATGGCGCTACATTTCGGTGTGTTAATCTCAAAGCAAAAAAAAGCAAGCAAAGAGAGTAAAAAAACTGGCATTGCGATTCAATGCTGCTGCCACATGTGGAACGAAGCACTCTTATTAGCTCACGCTGATCTCAGTCGCTCGCATGTGTTTCGTGTCCATTTTTGACAGCGGCAATTCACGCACTTATTTAACCTCGAGCCGTTTGGCGATAGCGGCGGGCGGCGTCCCTGGCTCGCGTTTCCTTCGATGATGCGCCGAAAATGTACAAACGCTCAACGTACCGTTCAAATTGGTGGAATAGTCGGATCGAAAAGTCAAGGAAAAGTCTATTGCGTGTGCACTCCCCTTTTTAAAGTAGCGTGTCTTTTTTTTCTCTCTCTCTGTCTCTTGTTAACGCGTTCGAAATGCAAGAATGTTGCATTTAACATACAAGGCGGCGGAATGGTCATATAATAAAAAGACAAAGGAAAAGACAAGAGGAGTGGTTACTCGTGTCTGTACCCCCCTTGCCCTTTGGTCAGATGTGCGCCCGTCAAAAATTTCACTCTCGGTATGCCAAAGTGTACGACCCCTACATGGGCAAGCTTTCCTTTCAGCTGTAAAGTCATTGCGTGCGTGCGCCCAAATCAGCCTGCTATTGCTGATATAGGATACCAGACAGGAACATTACAACAATTTATACTGGTAGAGCAATTTCTGAAAAGCTCAATTTTCATACATTTAGTGATATAGACCAGAGCATGCCGCACCTGTAGGTGGCAGCCTTGCTTTTGTAGGCGCTGCGAGGAATGGTGGAGCGAATGGTCATGATAGTGATCGGCCTGTTATTATTAGACGCGTGCTGCCAGCGTTCCCTCGTCTAGGCATTTTCATCAGTTGCTTTTTCAAAACCGCACCCGCGTCCAAGGTGTACTGTCAAATGATGACGGGGATCGAGAAAAAGTGCGCTTGCTCTATACAAAAGTACAAGAGTAAAAAATTCCGGTGTTTTAGCAAGTGATGTCGAACACTTCCTCTATTATCAGCTTCATGACCAGTGTTGCCAACGATATAAGTATTATCATCCTCATCAGCCTGTTTTATGCTCCCTGCAGGACGAAGACCTCTCCCTGCGATCTCCAATTACCTCGGTCCTGCGCCAACCGATTCCAACTAGCGCCCGCGAATTTCCTAATTTCATCGCTCCACCTAGTCTTCGGTCGTCCTCAATTGCGTTTCCCTTCTCTTGGTACCCATTCTGTAACCCTAATAGTCCGACAGTTATCTAACCGGCGCATTACATGACCTGCCCAGCTCCATCTTTCTCTTTTGATGTCGATTAGAATATCGTCTATACCCGTTTGCTCTCTGATCGAAACCACTATCTTTCTGTCTCTTAAAGTTATGCCTAGCAATCTTCGTTCCATCGCTCTCTGCGCGGTTCTTAACTTGTTCTCAAGCTTCTCTGTCAGACTCCAAGTCTCAGCCCCATATCTCAGCACTGCTAAAATGTACTGATTGTACACCTTCCTTTTCAATGATAACAGTAAGCTCCCAGTCAGCAGCTAACAATGTCTGCCGCATGCGATCCAACCAATTTTTATTCGTCTGTGAATTTCCTTCTCATGGTCAGAGTTCCCTGTGATTAGTTGACCTAGGTAAACGTACTCCTTCACGGACTCTAGAGGCCGACTGGCTATCCTGAACTCGTGTTCCTTTGCCCGGCTATTTATCATTATCTTTGTCTTCCGCATAGTAATCTTCAACCCCATTCTTACACTGTCTCTGTTAAGGCCCTCAATCATTTCTTGTAACTCGTCTGCATTGTTGCTGTATAGAACAATGTCATCGGCAAACCGAAGGTTGCTGAGAGATTCGCTGTCGATCTTTACTCCTAAGCCTTCGCAGTTTAATAATTTGAATGCTTCGTCCACGCACGCAGCGAATAGCATTGGAGAGATTGTGTCTCCGTCTCACCCCTTTCTGGTTTTCTTCTGTAGAATTAAGGTAGCTGTAGAACCTTTGTAGATATTTCCCGAGGTATTTACGTAAGCGTTCTTTACTCCTTGATTATGTAATGCCGCTATGACTGTTGTATCTCTGCTGAATCAAATGCCTTTTCGTAATCTATGAAAGCCATATAGAGAGGCTTATTATACTCTGTGGATTTCTCAATAACCTAAATAATTACATGGATGTGATCCATTGCAGAATATCCCTTCCTGAAGCCAGATTGTTCCCTTGGTTGACTAAAGTCCAGTATTGCCCTTATTCTATTGGAGATTATTCTGGTAAATATTTTATATAATACTGAGAGTAAGCTAACTGGCCTATAATTTTTTCAATTCTTTAACGTCTCCCTTTTAGTGAATTAGTATAATGTTTGCATTTCTAATGTTTTCTGGGACCCTTGCAGTCGATAGATGCTTCATATAAAAAAAACCGCCAGTTTTCCAAGCATTATGTCTCCTAAGTACAAGCATAATGTCACTGATTTCTTCGCGGTTTCGCGTACATAGGCACTTGCAAAGCAGTTTCAGCTTTGCAAAGCGAATAATTTCGTTTTTTGCCTACTTTGAAATGTAATGTGATCCTACGCACTCACCCTGAATTGAGTGCCAAACCAGAAGTTGACGATGACGTTCTCGTGGAGCTGACACCAGACGTAGAGGACACTCAGCACCATGGGGTCCATGAGAAGCTGTCGAGTAGCGACGGTGAGACAATTTGACAACAAATGCTCTCGGCGACTGGCTGTACAAGTCATACGGTGCAAAACACATTTAAAGTTCTCTTAATTCCCACCCATTTGCGATTACTGGAAACTTGTGAAACAGGAAACCAACATGAATGTGTAGTTGGCCTTAAACTTTGTGATGCCCTGTACCTGAATGCAGCTAGCTTCATCTCCCCTTCTTAAATATTGGTGAATGACCATGGTTGTCTGCAGGAACCTATTTTAGCTCCCTCTTTCCCATTATTGTTTTTATCCTATTTCCTACTACGTGCATTTTTCTCAGTTTTGTGCCATCGATGAAAGGCTCCAAAACACAGAGACATACATAACGCACGTGAGTGCACTTACAAGCAGGTCTGACAGGAGGGCGACAATCTGGATTCAGAAGTCAAGGTCTTCCACGCATTTTACAATACAGCGTATTACATAAGGCGCTGCACCAAGTGACCTTCTAGGATGACGGAAAATGTGTGAACCCTCCACTATGAATCAAGTGGTACTTGCAAAAAAAGCAATTCTATTTAACTCGAGCCCACGCCTAACGTTCCCATCTAAATCAAACTTTCAGTTACTTCAAAAAGTTTAGGAGCATCCAAAAAGTTTCGCGAGAAGTCAGTGAGAGAGCCACTCGCTTATAACGACCAGGTGCTCTGCTCAGTTCGGTTATAGCGAACGGAATGCACCACGATGTGTCATTGTCTCGGTGAGCCGATGGAAGGCATATGGCTGCACCGCGCAAGCCACACGACACAGTAAATCAGCGCAGCGCCGCATTTTGATGTTTAGCTTTTTGTTGCCATTCTTTACTCCTGGATGCGCTGGCTCCACAATTACATCACGAAGACAATCACGGCTGTGTTGCACGTAGTTATGTCAAAGAAAATTGACTATATTGAAGGAGAAACAGAAGTGCTACTCTGGGACTAAACATAAGATGCAAAACTTAGGAAGTCGTTAAACTCGGGTCCCATAAAATTGATGACGCCTTCTTCAAATGTTTCATGAATGCCAGTACATCGAATTTTCCCACCAGTAATCCCGCAAGGTAAGGGCATTTGTCTCAATTATGGAAGCCCGCAGAAATAAGCTTCTTTTATAAAGCTTCCATTTTCTTCTGCTCGACGATGTCTACGAAGACCTAATGTTGGACGGCAGCTCAGCCTTGTAGACCCGTGCAGGCCTTGCCGACTGCGGCCTAGCGAGGGAAAACTGTTGTGGCGGACTACACCACAGATGTGTCCTAGAACATCTCTGGTTAAGCTATTTTTGAAAGGTGTGACAGCTTCCGCATATGAAGTGTGCCAGTGAGGAGTATAACCAGAAAGCTGCCGATCACGGCAACGCGCCTCCACTCGTGTGGATATCGCCTGTCTTCGTAGCCTCGTAGAAGCATCTCGTACATACGTCAGAGGCTCGACTTGCGATGATGTGAACAACGTGTAATGGTAGCTCATGGCCTCCGAGATTCGCACGCTCCGGCTGGTTTTCGTCCGGCTGTCCCAGTCGCACGGAGAGAACGTGCTAATTTCAGGGGTGGGCGTGGCCGGCTCCTCATCCGCGCCGCCGCGCTCGCAACCGATGGGAAACACAGAGCGCTATGGGGATACGATAGGTACGAGGTACAACGGGGTATGTGGAAGAGTGTAATGGTTCTAGGACTTACATTTGGAAATGCGGTTGTTTGCTTGAAATCAGGGGTACAATCAGGACTCAATGGCGTGCCAAAGGTCAGTGGGACGCCTCGCATTGGACGCTCACGGGAAGGCTACAAATGAAGCTGCACAGGGTGATATGGGCTGGACAATCTTTGAAGTGAGAGAAGTTGAAAATTGATTATGAACAGCGACTGAGGAATACGGTAAATGGGCTGGAAGAGTTTTCATGTATTTGTACAGAAAAAAGATCTCAGTGCCCTTCCACTCTTTGAAGAAGGATGGCCAGCGAATCTGTGTATGCGAGCCCCTTGATGGCGAACTGCACCTCCGCCGCGGGTCGGCCCGGCATTGCACTATCTTCGGGATCGGCCCACGTATGGGGAGTGCTTAAGCCCGGCTTCACCTCCACCGCGGGTGGGGCCGGGCGCATGCATTTCGAAGTCGCTCCTTTGAACGGGGCAATCTTGTCAACGTGTTACTTGCGGCCCTTCGCCTCGTTATCCGCTTCTCGTCGCCGCTCGAGCGAGCGCGTCGCTTGCGGTCCACTTCTTTGACGCTCGCCCGATGCTCGGCCTCTAGGTTCGAACGGTTTAGCGTACGACGTCTCTTCGAGAGCCTATATTGCTCCTTTCTACTCGCATCGTATTCCCGTTGCTCCTCGGGAGTTCATACTTTGCGTGGCCTACCCATAGCTCATATTCTAACTAAACCGCGTGCGTACGTTACATACGATGTGTGGTTTGATACGTAAACCGAGACATACGTATTCAGACACGCCTCGCACTAACGCCACTCCCTTCTGCGCAGGAACCTTACAGCAGCTCCAACCCATTGTTCGGCGACTCTCACCGCGATTCATCACGCACGGTGACACCCTGCCGCCCGTGTGCACGTGCGCTGCACGTGTTTTTTGCGCTAGATCGTCGATTTCTAGAAAGCCGAGTTTTCTGTGGACCGCCACGAAAGAATCGCTGGTTGGTAAAGGTAAACAGCTCCCCGCAGGGGCGTCTGCGTCAGCAGGCGTTTGGTGTGTTGCGACACCACGTACCCGAGCACACGAGGGTTGGACCCTCCCGCGTGTAGCCGTGCGCGGCTTAGCCGTGTCCGGGGAAAAGGGGATTCCGGGGGTTGAGCTGATGCCGGGTGTTCGGACCTGTAAGGCCCCCCGGCGGAGGCAACACACCTCTTTGGCCTCTGCTTCACGTAGACGGCACCCCCGGACTGACCCATCCGGGGGAAATCGGTAGTTGCCTTTTCCTGTCCCCCTCTCCATTCTGCGTCTTTCTCTCTTCTTTTCAATCTTTCCTGTATTCTCCTCTCTTCTATTTACTTCCGACTTTTGTGGCAGCGAGGGTTAACCTTGTGTGGGTGGCCAACTTTGGGTACTCCAGATTGGGTTGTAGTAGCACCGTACAACTGGCGAGGGCCGGTCTTACTCCTAAGACTTGCCCTGTCCCCATGTTGGGCTCGGTGGTGGGCGGTTGGCGCTGCAGCTGAACTCAAGACTCCTGTATGGCTTCTAGCAAACCACTTTCCCTTCATCGCCCTCTAAAAAGAGGGCACCGATGCAACGTTCCAATTCTGTTTGAAGAACAATCAAGAACACTTTCCTAAGTACCAAGTAATCCACAGTGAAGGCAACAAGAGCGTGCGTAAATTCTCCCCCTTCTTAGTGGCGAAATGCCTCGCAAACACTATAGGACCTGGCTACAAAGCCACAAAGATGTCTAATGGAGACCTGCTCCTTGAATTGAAGGATAAAACTCAACATGATAAAATTAATGACTTGAAATGCATTGGCGATGTAGAAGTCACTGTGTCGGCACATCGAACCATGAACACGAGCCGTGGAGTAATATCTCAAGACGACTTCTTGGACCTTAGTAACGAAGAGTTGCTTGAAGGTTTCCAGGACCAAAATGTGATCAAGGCAGAAAGAATCCTAATCCGCAGGAACAATGAACAACTCCCAACAAACCACATTGTATTAACCTTCGGCACTAGTGTGCTGCCTAGTACATTGGATGCAGGCTATATCAAAGTACGTGTTAGGCCGTACATCCCTAATCCTCGACGGTGCTTTAAATGCCAGAGGTATGGACATGGATCTCCGACATGCCGAGCAAGGCAGACTTGCGCAAAATGCAGCTCAAACGATCATCCATCGGACACTTGTGACTTATCTCCACATTGCGTGAAGTGTGATGGAAGCCATCCAGCTTACTCCAGGACGTGCCCTAAATGGAAAAAAGAAAAAGAGATCATTGCATTAAAAGTCAAAGAAAATATAACATTTCACGTAGCAAGGATACGTCTTTCGTACTTAGATCACACCAGCTTTTCCGAGGTGGCACGACGGGGGGCAGCGTCACAAATACCTCGGGAGTCTACCGCAGTCACTGATAGGGGTCCGGTAAACACTCCGCCTGCCCTTCTGGTGGCAGCAGCAACTGCTGCTCCATCAACATCTAAGGTGGGCCTGCAGACTTCGGTTCCGCAAGCTCCAAAGCTAAACCAAACTCCACGGCCTGGGACGCAAGTCTCAGCGCCTAGTTCACGATCCTCCAGCGCCTCCGAGAAGGTTATGGAGGTCGATCAAAAATCCCCGGCGTCATCGACGCCGAAAGATCAGCGCTCTCAGAAGCGCGCTAGGAGAGAGAAAATTCCTGTAACTGCTCAAAGAAAGGGACCGGTAACCTAAACGGTTACCCCCATTGAATACATATCCATCTATCTTTACCACGTGCTCTTGAACACAGACAACAAGAATCTTCCTCGATATGGCTGCACAAATTATTCAGTGGAATGCCAGAGGCCTATTTCGCAATCTAAATGATGTGAAAGATCAACTAGAGAAATATCAGCCACGACTGTTCTGCGTTCAAGAAACACATTTAGAGTGTACACACAAGAACTTCTTAAGACAGTACATAATTTTCCGTAAAGATAGAAATAATGGTAATTCTTCTTCAGGTGGTGTGGCAATCATAGCCCAAAAGTCAGTAGCATGCCAGCATGTATCCCTTTAGAGTTCATTTGAACCAGTGGCAGTTCGGGCTATATTGTTCAACCAACTCATAACTATTTGCTACATATACATACCGCCTGATGAACGGTTTGACGCAGCAGAAGTTGAAAAGCTGACTGACAAGCTTCCCGAACCCTATATAGTAATCGGAGGCTTCAATGCTCACAGCACATTCTGGGGTGACTCAAGATGTGATGCGAGAGGACAGGCAATAGAAAAGTTCATTCTTTCTTCTGGAGCCTGTCTGTTTAACAAGGCAGAGCCAACCTTTTACAGTTCCACACACAACAGGTATTCATGTATAGATTTAGCCATAGGGTCAGCATCACTTCTTCCATACCTGGAATGGAGAGTTATCAGTAATCCATATGGGAGCGATCATTTCCCTACACTCCTAGAAACAACAAAGTGGCACGATGGACCAGCTTACCCCAAAAAGTGGAAACTTCATAGTGCAGACTGGTCGAAATTCAGAAACATATGTAAACTCTGCCTGGAAGATGTGGACCACCTAGGTGTAGAGGAACTGGCCAGCTTCGTCACTGAACATATCCTCTGTTCTGCTAAAAACTGCATACCTCAGTCCTGCACAGATAAAGTCAATCCAAAGCCGTGGTGGAACAGAGACTGCGAAACTGCAAAGAAACGCCAGAACAAAGCATGCAGTAGATTTTCACGCTATCCAACCACAGAAAACCTAATATAATTTAAGCGGTGCAAAGCAAATGGCCGCCGCGTCCGCCGAACATCCAAAAGAGAAAGCTGGTCACGCTACGTATCCTCCATAAACTCATACACGGATGTTAGTAAAGTATATAAAAGGGTACGTAAACTAAAAGGTCAACGTACAAATCCTTTTCCTCTCATCCCTGGCTCTGGCGATACATTAGAAGATCAAGCAAACACTCTTGGTGAGCACTTTCAGAGAGTATCAAGCTCCGAAAATTATTCTGAAAAGATTTTAAACCATAAAAGAATAGCAGAAAATATTCCTCTGGGTCCGAACAAGTCATCAGAACGATACAATAGACCGTTAACATTCCATGAACTCAAGCTTGCCCTAGGCTCTTGTGGTAGCTCGGCTCCAGGTTCTGACACAATAACTTATGAAATAATCAACAATCTGCCTTATGAGACCCTAAACTGCACTTTAGGCCTTTACAATAAGATATTTGCTACTGGTCATATACCCTCATCTTGGAAAGAAGCAATAGTCCTACCAATACTCAAACACGGCAAAGACCCTTCCTTAGTTAACAGTTACAGACCAATTGCACTCACTAGCTGCTTACTCAAGGTATTTGAAAAAATGATTAACCGTCGCCTTGTGTTCTTTTTGGAATATAATGGTATATTTGACCCTCGCCAATCTGGCTTCCGAACAGCGAGGTCTACAACCGATAATCTTGTTCTCCTTGAATCATATATACGTGATGCATTTGTACACAGCCAATACTGTCTATCTGTATTCTTTGATCTTGAGAAGGCATATGATACTGCCTGGCGATACGGTATTCTGCAAGACCTGTCGTCCCATGGAATTTGTGGCAGCATGCTGAACATTTTGCAAAATTACTTATCTGAAAGAAAGTTTCGCGTAAGAATTGGTAATGTACTATCACGCACTTTTATTCAGGAAAACGGTGTACCACAGGGAGGAGTGCTAAGTTGCACACTTTTTATAATCAAAATGAACTCTCTCCGCTCTGTTATACCACCCATGGTGTCTTATTTTATGTGGACGATATCCAAATCAGCTTTAAATCTTGTCACTTATTAATATGTGAACGCCAGATACAGTTGAGTGTTAATCGGCTCAAGAAATGGGCAGACGAAAACGGGTTTAGATTTAGTGAAGAAAAGACTTCCTGTGTGCTGTTTTCTGGACGAAGAGGGGTATGTCCGGACCCTTGCGTTACGATGCATGGGGAGAAGCCTGATAAATAGAAAAGAACAAAAATTTCTGGGTGTATTCTTCGATACTAAGCTAACCTTCATGCAGCATATAAAACATTTGAAGCTGAAATGTCTTAAAACTATGAACCTTTTAAAAATTTTATTTCACCAGTCGTGGGGAACAGATAGACACTGTCTCCTATCTCTTTTTAAAAGCCTTGTGTTGTCCCGCATAGACTATGGATGTATTGTATACCAGTCGGCTTCAAGGACAACACTTAAAGTACTCGATCTTGTATATCACTTAGGTATCCGCCTAGCACTTGGTGCCTTTCGTACAAGCCCTGTCCAAAGTCTCTATGCAGAGTCGGATCAATAGCCACTGTATTGTCAGCGTACATATCTCGGAGTCACCTATGCAATAAGAACCATGTCCCTAAAGCAACATCCATGCAAAGCACTCATATGTGATCAGTCCACATGTCAGTTGTATTCAAATAGGCCTTCACACGCCCCGCCATTCCCGTTAGCAGTAAAATCTGTTGCAGAAAAGCTCGGAGTAGATTTCATAGATCTGCAGGAAAGTGACAATGCTGAACCCATCCCACCTTGGGAGCAATGTACAGTCTCCTGTGACTTATCCTTTACAGAACTTAAAGAGTTGTCCAAATGCCCTCATCCAGCAACATTTCTTGGCCCTTGAAGACAAGTGTAAATCTATGGCAATTTTCACTGATGCTTCAAAGTCTGCAACTTCGGTATCATGTGCAGCCCATGGCCCAAACTTCTCCAACTATAAAACCTTACATAAACATAGCAGCATCTTTACACCAGAAGCGTACGGTATTCTGATAACTGTTGAGCATATAGTACAGCACAAAATACGAAAGTCTATAATATACACAGATTCTTTAGGCGTTGCCACAGCCCTGTCCTGTGGCAAAGCAAGCCGAAGCCCTGTATTAAGCATGCTCTTTAAAAACATTCACGTAGCGTATAAACAAAACCTAGCTCTTGTTGTATGCTGGGTGCCAGGCCACTCTGGGATCGCAGGCAATGAAATGGCGGACAAAAATGCTGGACAAGCGGCTCATTGGAATACCGTTGATGTAAGCTGGATAGCTGGTGTGGACATGAAACCTGTGGTATGAAAGGCGCTCCGTAATCATTGGCAAGCTGAATGGGACAAGGAAATTGAAAATAAGCTCCACCTGCTTAAACCGCAGTTAACCAAATCTTTCCCACTGAAGCTTGATAGACACACCGAAGTCGCACTGGCACGACTCAGAATAGGACGCACTTATGGCACACACAAATACCTCTTGACTGCAATTGACCCACCGACGTGCACACGCTGTGGTGAGAACTTAACCGTCCTACACGTCCTCATTCAATGTCCTCAACTTTACCGAGAGCGAGTGGCTCATTTTAGGGAACTTTTCTGAAATCATATACCCCCCATCCCTGAATGTTTTTATCAGAGGATGCATTTTCTAACTTTAAAAGAGTGCTTAATTATCTTGCAGAAGTTAACTTTCTAGACATCATCTCATATCATCCCAACCATCAGATTGTGCCTCACAGGTGAGGCACAATCTGATGCACAAAAGTATGTCTGAGCTCTCTTGCACTTCTTGCGTACGCAAGAATTGTACGGCAAGGGACTCGGGCAATCCGCAATAACTTATCATGTGTGCCTATAAACAATACATTTAAGGCTTTATATTTATTTACGTAATTATTTTAGAATCGATCCACCAGTATTTATAGATTTGTCTTAGGTGTAGGCCTCTATACAGCCTCTATTTGAAGTCATAGCACTAAACCCACAATTTTACACAACCAAAACATGTCCTGGCGCTCTTTGGCCTTAGATGCCCTTGCGCCAATAAACTTCAATCATCATCAAAAGTAAACAGCTTCGCTGTAGAACATTGATTCACAGTGGAGGAAAAGAACTAGGAAGCTTACCAGCAAGTATGCGACCTGTTTGGTGAGCAGCATGGGAACAAACAACATCAAGCAGAAAGTCGGAGAGGCTGAGATAATCTCATGGGTGGCGGCAATGGAAAAGAAACCTGCTAGGAGTAAATATTTAAGAGGAAAAAACAAAATCAGGAAAGAAACAATTTATGATAACTCAAGGAGAAGCTCATTAGCTCATTACTTTTCGAAAGGAGATCGGGGATGCTTTGTAACACGCACTTATAAAGCAAGTCTGTTTATGCGCAAAGTTTTCCACTTGAGACGCTTAAGAAACCTCGTAAGGCTCGTAAACCCTGGGTAAGCGCCGAATGTCTGCATATGATGAAACAAAAAAAAAACGATCTTTATAACCGCTTCATCAAAAGCAGATCACAGGATGACCTGGCGCGTTTTAAGACGTATAGAAACAAAGTGACGTCTTTTCTAAGCCGAGCAAAACAAGAGTATATGGAAAAGTTATTCAACCCAGACGTGTTAAAAAGGAGTGACCTTGTATGGAAAACAATACATGAAATCTTGAATCGAGGTGCACATTCCAGCGGCATGCTTGAAGTCTTAGTAGACAACGTACCACTGGGTGGAAAATTATTAGCCGAAAAATTTAATGATTTTTTCGTGTCTTTGGCAGATAGCAATAGTGCCCCCCCGAATGTCAAATGCCTTGACTCGCGAGTTCCTTCCACTGCATTCTTGATGCCAACGGACACCAGCGAAATCGAAGCTTGCCTCTTGACCCTCCGCAACAGTAGCTCACGGGACATAGATGACCTTAAGATTCAGCCAGTAAAATATGTAGCCGATATAGTAAGCCCAGTCCTAGAACATATTTTTAATTGTTGCCTCGAACATGCAGTGTTCCCTAAACGAATGCAGATTGCTAAAGTAACCGTTGTTTATAAAGGTGGATACAAAAACGACCTATCAAACTATCGCCCAATTTCTATTCTTCCAATTTTCTCAAAGTGTTTTGAAAAGATACTGTATACCCGAATGTCTAGTTTCTGTGGGAAATTTAATATACTAACGCTAAGCCAGCACGGTTTCAGGAAGAACTTTTCGACAGAGACTGCACTTCTAACCCAAAAAGAACTAATCTTGGAATCCTTTGAGCAAAAGCTTTTCACTCTTGGCATTTTCATCGATTTCTCGAAAGCGTTTGACCGCATCAATCACCAAACAATGTTAGCCAAACTCGAACACTATGGTTTTCGCGGAAAATGTCTTGACATAATTAGATCCTACCTCAGTTCTCGCGTCCAACAAGTAACAGTAAACAACGCACTATCAGATGTTAAACATATTTCTTCTGGCGTTCCCCAGGGAAGTGTTCTGGGACCTCTGCTCTTCCTCCTTTATGTCAACGACATAGTCTGTTTAAGTAAGATCCCAACATTTGTGATCTACGCAGATGATACCACTCTGTTCTTTCGAGCAGCACATGTACGAGATCTTGAACAGCAAGCTACAGAGTGTCTGCGCCGACTTCATGAGTGGTCTGAATCGAACTCGCTAATCATAAACACAGAAAAAAGTAAAGCTGTATTATTTAGGCCTCGTAACAAAATTGCTTCTACTCCACAGATCTGCTTAGAAATGGGTTCGTCGTCCATTCAAATAGTTCCCGTGGTCAAAAGTCTGGGTGTTTTCTTTAACGAAAATTTATCGTGGGACGATCACGTTGAAATGGTCAGGGGCAAGTTGTCAAAGGTTGTTGGTATCGTGTCCCGACTGCGATATTTCCTACCGAAGCGTGTTAAGCAAATGCTGTACAATGCACTGTTTTCTTCAGTCGTTAATTACTGTATCTTGGTCTGGGGCACCACGTCATTTACCAATATCAGACGGCTGCACATGCTTCAGAAGAGAATTGTTCGAAATATTGTTAATGCTTCGAGATTTGAACATACCGCACCGATCTTTGCGTCACTTGGCATCGCCCCCCTTCCCCAACTGCATGAAAATTTACTGTTAAGGCGGTATAAAACAAGTATAAGACAGAATAATACATTCATGTTAGACTTGGCAATGTTGAAATGCAAGGAACTTAAGTATGCTACCCGCACTGGCTTCACGTGGTTTGTGCCTAAAACGCGAACGAATTATGGTCGCCAAATGCTTAGATACATTCTTCCACAGACGTTAAATAACGCGCTGTGAATTGATGTTAATTTATGTACTGCTGACACTTATGTCATAGTGCTTTGTGCTTGCTTTTGTTTTTGCCTGTAATGTTCAAATACCGTTTCATTTGTGTCAATGTTGTTATTGCGTATGCTTTACACATGCTGTATGATACACTGCGATACTGTTGCCAAGTCATTGTAGGGTGCGTCGACCTCTGTCAAGCCTTTCTTCTGGCTTTTTGTCGATGCACCCAACATCCTCATGACGATGTTGAATAAAGAATTGAATTGAAAAAAAAAGATATAAGAAGGAAGAAGAAGCATGTGCTTGGTGCGGTAAAGCTAGGGGAACGATAGAGCACGTTTTATTAGAATGTGAAAATATCTGCCCAGCGGTCGATTTAGGCCTCTCTGGCCTCCTTGAAGGCTTTGGGTTCAGCGAGAGGAGGAGGAAAGTAAACACGTCGGCAGTAGAGATTAGTAAGAGGCGATTGGAAGATTGGTAGAAGAAAATTAGGAAAACGACAAACGGAGGAGTGCGAAAGCAAAGTTTACAATAGGGGTTCAGAAAGCTTGGTCATGAGAATTCATCATTCTTTCCTTTTATTTTTCTTTAACATAGCTAGGACACTAGCCAACATAGTAACAAGAGTTTGGTGGCGCAACCCACAGCCCCGTTCCAAAGGGTACGCTCATAGACTCCATCCATCCATCTTATTCATGCGTCGGGGAGGCTTTCGGGCACTCTTGTACTGTTTCCACAGCTTGGATGAGGCGAGAAAAGAATGTTTCTGCGCTGCTTTATGGTCTTTTACTGATTTGGAAATTACGGCCAAGGTGTACGAGGGGCAAAGTGCATGCTGTAGCCTATTTTCTCAAACGCCTAATTTTTCTTTCTGCAGACATGCACTCGCTACATTCAAGCGAGTACGTACTTATAAAGCGAGATATAAGAATGCAGAAGAAGCATGTGCTTGCTGTGGTAAAGCTAGGGAAACGATGGGGCACGCATGTGCTGCAAACGCACTGTACTTCGAAATTTACGGGTTATATAGATATGCTGATCATCTTGTGAGTCAGTTTCGAAGCTGGCTCACCAAAGTAGCCAGTTTCAAAGCAGGTTCGCCAGCTGTAATCGGCGCTTGCTTTTGTTTGCGCGTTTAGCCGTCGTGATATGGCGTGAAGCAACACGTAGCACGACCCACTCACACAAACATGCCGTAATCACGCGTGCAATTGGGTTGAGGTGCACGTTAGAGATCCTCATGTGACCAAAATTATTTCGGAGCTCCGCGCTACGGCGTTCCTCATATTCATGTTTTTTTGCCCATACATCAAGAACTGCCCGTATTGCAATAGCGAGTCTGTGAACACTCCAAGCAGTGACATCGACATTTCCTCTCAGTTGCGCTGAACGCTAGCGCGGCATCCGAACAAGAGAACAGCGCAAAGCCTTAGTTTAAGCAGCACGCACGCGTTACAAAAAAAAAAGGTCGAGCGCACACTGACACTGGTACTTTACATAAAAATCAACTGCAATTTTTATTGTACAATCAGCACAAATTCAAATGCTAACGTTTCAAAATGAGTAGGATGCATTGTTATAGTTCCAATTTGACCTGTATTTCTAAAGGTAACCTGATTCAGGTATCAGAAACATGCATTTCCGTCTAGCTATGCTTAGAAACATTCGCATTCCCACGTAATAAATTGTTATGCACTCTAAAACAAGTATGCTTCATCTGCTGGTATCTTGGCCCTAGACAATCTTCGTCATCTGTCTTGCTTGCATTTGTTGTCCTAAAAAATTTCCGCTTGCTAGTTTCTTGTGAAGAATGCTATGGCATGCTGATAACGTGCGTGTCCACGACCTGGGAATACCGGAGGCGAATCGCTAACGTATAGGAAAGCAGATAAGAGAGAGGATGGTTATTGTTTGCGGACAAAATCAGTCTCGAAGGGCGCAAACTTTTTTTTTAAATGTGCAGAAGTTCTGATCACTTATCGCGTTTCAATCAATTATGATGGGGCTTTGTAGACCCTGTCCTGCGCATTGCTATATACCACTACACCAAACTGCTGGGCTCTGTTTGTGAAATGTACAACACACACGTCGCTAAGATGGCGCTTCCACTGACTTTCAAAAGAACTGCCACACCACAAGGACTTAAGGCCGGACCAGAAGTTCTAAGTTTCCAACGAATTTCCAACATGAGCGTCAGTCTGCGTTGACGCCCACGAATTTTGTTGGCATCTTGAGCATAATGTTTTGGCGTGCAATAAATGTTGCACACTGCAGCTGAATCCACCCGCTTCAAATGTTACGAATCATGTGGGACGCTTTTGCATAGACTATTCGCTACACAATCATAGTTTATATTTTACCAAAGGTCCTTGCGGTCTTCGCGTCGGCCCTCTAATCAGAAAATGAGCGCATGGGTATACTTCAGCACTACACTCCGCTTTTCGTCATGATCGGTCAAAAGAGAAAGGCGCGTAAACCAAGAGGAATGGCACACCACAAGTTTGGTCACGGTCTGTGAATGGCCTCTGAGACGAATCACACTGGTACGCAGCGTGCTGTGCCATTTGGGAAGTCATGGTCCGTGCTATTTGCTTTCCTCCTGCTTCTTGATCCCCTACTGGCAATTTCACTGGGATCTGGCATAGGTAGAATTTGGCGTCAGGAGAGCGTTACCCAGCATTACATATTTGTTGATGGTGCCATGGAGACTCCGGGTGACTCTAGCTGGCCCACCATGCTGAATGCCTGTCGGAATTGTGTTTTTCGTGGTTTCCACTTAAAAGCAAGCACATACGTGACCGATACCTAATGTTATCATTATCTGCGCTGACACTCATTGCGACTGTGTTTTATTGCTTTGCCAGCAATGCATAGTGTAGATGCTATGATTGTGTAAATATCTGTGGGCAAGCATTTAAGGAATCCATAATGCGAATCCACTCAAGTGCTACTTTTATGACGTCAATCTCGGCGTGGGCTGACTTGAGTATTGTGTCATGTGGTACACAATCTGCACCGCAGATGGCACTACGATTCCTCTTGTGGGGAGATGAATTCAAATATATGTAGTAACTTGCGTTCCACAGGGCTGATTAGTTCATAAGCGTAATTACAATTTATTGACCTAACAGCAACTAAGGCCGTTCAGTGCCAAAAGAAGGGTTATTGCTGCTATATTCACGCCCATTCTGCAGGTTGTTTTCCATGTTTTGAGGTTAGATGTGGCAAAAATGTTACATGATAACCAACTTAGTCTGAAAAGCTGCAAATAATTCCTTAAAGAGAAGTGGTTTAAAGTGGTAAATCTCAACAAACATAAATAAATCTTGATAAATGTCTCGGAAAGTCTTCCCGTAGTTTACTGTCTGTGTGTTTGCGTGACAATAAAAATTGAAAAAGGGTAAAATATTCAAGGGGTATATTTGCAGCAAGGGCAGTCTTTCCTCAAAATAAGATGGTCATGCATTAGCAGTGAGTGACCAAACCTATGCGCAACTATATATTTACTTTACGTGTCCCTATATTGCGTGACAACCGATAAATAAAAGGCTATATTTACGCTGTTCAACTCAAACACAATTTGATCCATCTTTCTTTCTGTCTGTCTCTATTTAGAATATAATATATATATAGAATATTTTTTCAGCCCGCCAAAGCAATGATGTATTTGAGCGGGTGTGGACAGTGCGCTGGCCTGAATGGCACAGTTATGTCTTCTACGAACAAAGGAAACAATAGGGAAAATAAATAAAATAGACGATCTTAATTTCTTTACGTGCCACTAACATGTAACTCGACCTGAAGTCCACGAAAACATCCACGTTTTTATGCGCACCACTGTAGACTTTCCTTCAGCATGGCACAGTAGAAGCACTGGATTATGTTTTTCCTCCATTCTTCCCTTTCTATTTTTCTCCGTTGCTTGACTCACTCCTAAATGTTCCTGCACAAGCAGTAGTTTAAGCAACAATATATTTGAGCAGACAAAATGTTATATCTACAACACAACCCTCTATTTGATCATATACACTAGTCAAATATTTTGAAAAGATGAGTGACCCAAGACAATTAAAAGAAAAGACGATCTCCTAATCTATTTTATAGAATAGTTAGCGAAACGTCATTGGAAAAACTCCCGTTGCGTCGTTTTCTCTTATTATTCCCTGTCATTTGTTAGAACCGTGCAGTGTACAAAATCTTTTGTTTTTCGGAATGACGACACATTGGGAAGTTCTGGTGTAGTAATAAACTATAACGGTACATGAAATGCTCTCGTTCCTTTAACATAGTTTGTGAACGCTGTAGCCCGATCGAACGTCTCAGTCTTGCGCAGTTCACGTTTTTACGTTCTCTGTTTTAAATGATTTGAAAAGATTTGCGTCCGCCAATTGGTTTCACTTATTTCCCTGACGTCAAACGGTATCGCGTGTTCAAAACGGTTCTTTTCTTCGTTCAGATCTGCCTTTGTGTCACTGGTATAAAAATTAAACCTGAAAGCTCTGGGTAAATTTTCCGGGTGATGCTACACCATGACTAGTGCTCAGCCAAAGGCAATATTTTACATTAGAGGAACGCGTTTTCATTTTCCAGTTAGCCTAGCATTAACACTAGCAGAGCAAGGTCATTAAGCTCTGAGCGTGCTCCAGCTGTCTCGGCTCTCTTTGAAGCTGAAGGGGAAGTGCATTGCGTTTTTCTGGGTAGAGCTCTTATTGGAATTCTTAGGTTTCACCGACTACAGCGACGAAATCTTTTCCAAACGCATAGCAACGCTGCAGATGACGCATACTTCTATTTTCCCTTGATAGAAGAGAAAATTGAGCGTTGCAACTAACCGTTACAATGAGCGCATGCACTGCACAATTTTATCTATTTGGGAAATGTGAACGTGAATGAGCCCGCGACTTAGATAAAATAGTTGTATATGCGTGGATACCGTTACACACGACAGCCAGTACATATTCTGGTATACACGCTTTCCCATGCTTTTTTGCTCGCTGCTGTTGCACATTTCTTTCTGGTAGTCCACACTGCGGCCTGCCCAATCCCTGTACCGTTTTCTCATTGCTAAACTAGTAGAAAATCTGTGCCAGCAAACTACGATACAGAAGTTCACTGCAGTAATTGTGCTCTTCTCGGATGACGGGACTTGTTTACTACTCTAGTCCGAGAGGCTGAACTCAGCCAACTGCCAACATAGAAGGATACAACTATGCAGATCCAGTTGAAAAGTAGCATGAAGAAGTAATGCGCCGGGTGCCCACCAAAATGGCCTGAAAAAAAAAGAAAAAAAAGGAAAGCAGGAGGCATGCGCTGTAGCAATATGTAAACTAGGGAGAGCTCAGGCATCATTAGCGAGGGTGCTGAAATGAAAAGCTATAAAGCCAGCGTTTCTTTTACTCTGCCGAATAGCTATTGACCAGGTAATTGCTGTAACTAACTTCAGCCTTATCAAAAAGCGAGTATTAATTTGTACCTTATTCTTTGCTGACGCTATATTTTCATTACAAGCACGACCAAGTGTCAGTGTTATTATTATTATTATTATTATTATTATTATTATTATTATTATTATTATTATTATTATTATTATTATTATTATTATTATTATTATTCGTGTCAAGGATGACTGAGTCAGGATATTATTTTGGGGGTTCGAGGGGGGTCTTGCCCCTATATGCACGTACATGCGTGTGCTTGTACATGTCCCTGTATATATGCACATGCTAAAAATTTCGACGGATTTGAATCCTAGTCCTCTCCGGTTACGCCAATGGTTCGAGCATAGCCTGCATTAAAACGTGTAATCTTGCTCTGCACTTGCGAACAATTGCCGCACGTAGCTCGTGACCAGCAGACGAAAAGGCAAATGGAACACCACGCGGCATTTGCCAGCTGCGCGCGCGAGCAGTGGCTTCACTGCAAGGCTGGAACATAATGACGGACCTATGCGCAACTCTGCTCCCTGCGGGAGCATATACAGGAGTACCACCCGCCGGAGGCAGCCAGCGACGTCTAACAATAGCTGCTGGGTTCGAGATAAGGGGTGTCTGGGCACGCCAACGTTTGCAGACTAGGTCCAGTTGTTTACCTCCCCGTAGGCGCCGTATATCGTGGGCGCTCCCGTGCCTTGGTTTGCCGCCAGAAAGAGGGAGCGCCACAGGTAGCTCTTTTATTTCTTGTTTAACCTAGGTAGGACATTAAACGGTATAATAGCAAGAGCTTCGTAGCGCAACCCACCGCCCCTTTCCGAAGAAGACGCTCATAACATCCATCCATCCATCCAGCTCTACGCGGGTGCAGCTTTGCGTTGGCGAAGTTGCTCGGGGCCTCCGACTCCGCAACTTACGAACGCAACAAGTGTTTTCACCGATGCGTTTTTTAATGTTGTTATAGTCTCGCGTTTAGCAGACTGATTAAAAAACTTTACGTAGCTGTGAAAATGCTGCTGCGCTCCCCCGGAGGCGTATTTGGAATATTCAGAAGGGACAACGCATGGCAACCGCAGCGCCACGCTATTGGCTTACACGCCTGCGGGACGCCGTGATGTCACTCCTAACAACGGCGCCAAGCGATAACTCTCGTTCCCGGTGCTCTCCTGTTGACCAGACCTGACTAGTCTACACCGTGTTCTAGCCGTCGCAGGCTTGGTTCTTCGCCCTTTAACACTTGCTACCTAGTGTTAGGCCAGGGCCGCAGCAGCCCCGGCCGTCCACTTAGCTCTGCTAATCAGCTGTTGCTGATGAGTGACTGTAAGTAACTGATGAGTAGCTGTAATCAGCTGTTGCTGATTAGTACTAATTATTTATTAATACGAACGCGTTGTATTGCTCATGAGGCGGCGTTAGTGCGACCACACGATGGTCGAAAAAGTCAAGGGAGCCCAAGTAAGCCAATCGAGGCAGTTGACGGCGTCAGTTAAAGCAATAATAATTAAGGCAGAGTGGATTAAGGCACAGATAATTGAAACAGAGTTAAGGCACTGGAGCACACGACCATTGGTGTAAGTCGAACCCGCGACAGTTGGTCTTAATTAGGGCGAAGTGAATTAATGCCCAGTTTCTAAGATATAGTTAAGGCACTCGAGCCCACTACCTTTAGTGGGAGTCCAATACATAGCCTTTGGTGTTAATTAAGGCGAAGTTAATTAAGCTAGAGTGACTTAAGACATAGGTTTATTTACGATATAGTTCATTACGGCACTCGAGCCCACAAATGGGAGAAGTCGAACCGACTACCTTTAGTGGCTATTAAGGTAAAGTTAATTAATATAGAGTTAATTAAGGCACTCGAACCCACAGTGATTGGTGGCAGTCGAACCACGGACATTTGGTGGTGACAATGTGTTCGCCTTCATCCACCTAGGGATAAGTCTTTCTTTTTAGAACATAAAATACACGCGCCGTAGTGGCTTAGTGGCTATGGTGTTGGGCTGCTCAGCACGAGGTCGCGGGATCGAATCCCGTCCTCGGCGGCCGCATTTCCATGGGGGCGAAAACACCCTTGTACTCACATTTAAGTGCACGTTAAACCCCAGGTGGTCGAAATTTCCGGAGTCCCACACTACGGCGTGCCTCATCTATCTACAACCACGCAGCTTATTTAGACGGTACACGAGATATCGAGTGTACTTGACCAGGCTGGCCAAATTGACATTCTGTTTTTAGACTTATTGAAAGCCTTCGATAGAGTGCCTCATGGAAAATTATTGTATAAATTAGAGTGCATAGGGTTACCTTTGTACATTATTCAGTGGATTGCCTCGTACCTAGTTGATAGAAAGCAGTTTGTGGAAATTAATCATTGTCCGTCTAGTGCGCTGTCTGTTACCTCGGGCGTTCCACAGGGGAGTGTTTTAGGTCCGCTGCTGTTTCTTCTTTATGTTAATAATTTGGTGGACGTAGTGCCTCATGATGTATCCATAAGAATGTTTGCTGACGATTGTGCTGTTTTTAAGAAAATATCATCCACAAATGATCATTTCTTGTTGCAAAACACTCTTTCGGCAATCGATGATTGGTGTATGCGTTGGGGTATGGCGCTGAATTCGGAGAAAACTGTACTTCTGCGTGTCACAGAGAAAAAATGTCCTAGTTCTTTTTCTTATCAGCTCCAAAACCAGCCTGTATTAAAAGTTTCCCAATATAAGTACTTAGGCCTGACTCTAACTAATAAGCTTGCTTGGTCGGAGCATATATTGGACATTTCTTCATCAGCCCTGCGGAAGCTGTGGTTCCTTAAAAGAAAACTTAAACACGCTCCAGTTAGCACCAAGATGTTAGCTTACAATACATGTATTCGGTCAAAACTAGAGTATGCTGCTGAAGTTTGGGATCCCCATTATAAAAAAGATGTTATGCAACTCGAAAGAGTCCAAAGAAAGGCAATAAGATTTATTTTTGGTAGATACAGAAAGCACGATTCGCCATCCTTATTGATGCAGAAGTACAATGTACCGACTGTCGAGGTTCGCCGGAAAATTAGTCGTCTTGGCTTTATTTCTAATTGTCTTGCAGGGAAAACTAAATTAATACTTCCCAATTGCATAAAACCTTTAACTACAAGGACAAGTAGACACAGCCATGAATATTCTTTATCGCCAATTTTCGCTAGAACCAACGCGCACAAGTACTTTTTTCCCTCGAACAGTGTCCGAATGGAATTCTTGCCCCGACAGATTTTTGAATCCGCCGACTTTAAGAAGGCACTGGATTCACATAGTGTAAACTCCGATGGATGAACATTGCTACGGTCTTCGTGTTCTGTTGATTTTTGTTGTTGTTGATCTTCCTTACATTGAATGTATCCTTTGTAGCCCCTCCTGCTAGGGCCAAATTACTGGCCTGCAGTATTGTGTAAATAAATAAATAAATAAAAATAATCAGATCGTGGTTTTGGCAGGTAAAACCACGATCCACGAGGTAAATTTTTTAACATACGATATACAAATAAAATATTTCGCCAGCGCAGGGCCCCTCGAATTTTAATTTAGTCATGTAATTAAACTATTACTTTATAAGTACTTATGTTGCTATAATCAGCTGTTGTAGCTGTCCGCAGGTCAATCGGGTAGCTAATTATTTAGTTAGTACTAATAGATACTACTCATCAGCAGTTGTATACGTCAGCAAGCCGAACGGTGCACTTTAAAATAGTAGGAATAAATCCAAGGCACCTCTCGATGTATAGGGTGTTCCAGCTAACTTTAGCCAGAGCTTAAAAAAATGTGAATGCCATGTAGCTGGACTGAACCAAGGTAATGTTTGCCGTCGCTTGGAGATGCTCAAACTATTTTATTTTCATTCCGCCTAATTACATTAGTCTTAATTAATTATTCAACTTCTCAAATATTATAAATCGATGAATAGTATCAATGAGAAAATTGTCGAGCGACATGAAAAACTCCCGATACAGTTTTCTGTTCCTCAATACGTGCTACATAAGTGTTTTTCCGAGCGTGAAAGAAGACCGCGAATACACGCGAAGTGCCTTGAGCGTCCAGTCGCGCGGCAATGTTGCGTGTATTTGCGGGTTCTTTCACGCTCGGAAAAACACTTATGTAGCACGTATTGAGGAACAGAAAACTGTATCGGGAGTTTTTCATGTCGCTCGACAATTTTCTCATTGCAACATTTCACCTGACTATAATATTTTTTGATTAATTAATTAGGGCTAATGTAATCGAGCGGAATGAAAAAAAAATAATCTATCTTCAAGCGAGAGCAAACGACATTACCTTTGTTCTGTCCAACTACGTGGCATTTGCATATATTTAAGCTCTGGCTGAAATTAGCTGGGACACCCTGTATATACGCACTCAGCACTTCATTTCGAGATGAAAAAAAAAATGACGGTGGTACTATTTCTTTCATCAGAACACCACATTCACAAGTGCAATGTTAAAACCTACGTGAGCTTTGCTAGCTTTCGAGCAGACTGGCACATTTACGGCAAGTTGTCGCTGCAGGAACAGAGCAAAAATATGCCATTCGCAGCAGCAAATAAAATTGAATGATACGGACCGTAAACTCATCAAAATATAAAGGGCATTGAAAACGCACGAGAGTGTCGCAAAAAGCACCGAGACTGCAGCAAAACATGCATGTGTACAGACAGCCAAAACACGCGAGCAGCCGCGGATAATGCCTCGCCGCCCCGTGCGCGCCATGATGACCGAGCAAAGTTCAAGGGGCTTTAAGCAAAGTGCGACAGTAGCGCCACGAGATGCGAGGATCGGGGGTGGGTCAACGCAGTTACAGGAGTTTGTAAATTTAACCTTGTGTAGTGACCTTGCGGCACGCAGCGGCCAACCGATCTAATCTCGCGTCCAGTCACTACTGTTAGACGTCGCTGCCTGCCTCCGGAGAGCTGGTTTTGAAATGAGGGAAGCTCGCAGTGAAATTGAGTATGAAGAACGGCTGAGGAATATGGAAGAAAGTAAATGAGCTGGGAAAGTGTTCAGGTACCTGTGCAGGAAAAACATTGATTCACAGTGGAGGAAAAGAACTAGGAAGCTTACCAGCAAGTATGCGGCCTGTAGGGTGGGCAACACAGCAACAAAGAAGGTCAAGCGGAAAGTCAAAGAGGCTGAATTAATCTCATGGGTGGCGGTAATAGAAAAGAAACCTGCCATGAGCAACTACTTAAGAGGAAAAAACGAAATCAGGAAATAAGCCATTTATGATAACTCAAAGGGAAGCTCATTACTTTTCGAAGCGAGATTGGGATGCCTTAGAACACGCACCTATAAAGCGAGATATAAGAAGGAAGAAGCATGTGCTTACTGCGGTAAAGCTAGGGAAACGACGGAGCATGTTTTATTAGAATGTGAAGAAGTCTACCCAGCGGTCGATTTAGGCACCACTGGCCTCCTTGAAGCCCTTGGGTTCAGAGGGAGCAGTGGTAAAGCAAACATGTCCGCAATAGACATTAGTAAGACGCGATTGGAGGATTGGTGGAAGAAAAGTAGGGAAACGACAAAAGACGGAGACGTACAAAAGCACAGTTCGCAATAGGGGATCAGAAAATTTGGGCGTGGTAGTTCATAGTGTCTTTTTTTTTTTTCATTGTTTCACCTAGGTAGGATATTAGGCAGTATAGTAGCAAGAGCTTGGTGGCGCAACCCACCGCCCCGTTCAAAAGGGGACGCTGATAACATCCATCCATCCATCCAGCCCCCGCGGGCATCGTTCCCGCGCTCTACACAAGAGTGACGTGCACTGTACAAGCTCAGCGAAGCGCAGTAGTCTCGACTGTCGATCAAAATGAAATATTCCGCTCTAGTATTACCAAGCATGAGCAAGTTGCGGGCTAGCATCAGGGATGCAAAAGAAGAGCAGTGCCGGAAATCCAATGTAACGCCCGCTATCTGAGCTTGCTTTGTCCCTGCTTGCACTGCCTCTTTCAAACGCACCTGCCGAAAGCGTGTTGTTCAGCCAGGTTTCACTGACAAAGAGTGATCCGAGAACCTGCATGTCGAATGAGACACTGCGTTAAGTTTGGTCTGGCGGAGAGTGCATGGGGATTGCTGGTCTGGCGGAGAGTGGGATTCTGTATGGTCCAAGTTGAAGTGGGAGTTGACTCAAGTAGGGCTGGATTCTATATTTAATCCATTTATGTAAATCCCCAGCGTGAGAAGTATCAACTAGGACTCTACGCAATTTTTTTCGTTTTTTTTTCTTTTAGTCAAGCAGCTTTGTGTTATGCGGAAGTTCCGATCGGTATTTTGGTACTTTTGATTAGTACTTTTTGACTGGCACTCTTTTTACGTTGCATATTATTACAGTGATAAGCTCTGTAACTATATGAAAAGAATGTTCATCCACAGTGAAGGTGGCAAGGCCATTGCTCACCAAAAGTCGGTGAGTGATTGTCTTGCCAACATCAGGATAACTCGTCGGTTTTCATACTGTACTCCTGCGACAATTTTTCCCCTTGAAACTACGTGCGGACGAGTAATTACAATTATGGCTTACTTTTTATATGCACATTACGACCACTGTAATCCCTCTTTATTCGTCTTACTATCCATTACATTGTACTTTGCTCATACGTATTTTCGAGCTGTGATGAAAATAAAACTACGTTCGATATACTTAATATGTGTTTGCGGTACCATTACGTCCTTATTTTATTATTTTTGCCCACTTCACAGTGGTGATTCGGGTGATTAGGCAAAGAGTTATCGTCAGTTTTAAACGGTATGCATAGCGGTCTACCGACTTCCTTTCCTGGTGTATAGTGCTTCAGTTTGTTAGACAAAGGGGTTTACGCTGTACTTAACTTCATGACAGCCGTGCGCGACCCATAAAATTGATTTTGTCTGTTCCCTAGTGTAATTCCGTTTCTTTATTTTTTAACTCACACTCAAAGTGAAGTACACAGTCCCCCCTCAAAAATCTGGCAACACACGCATTCCTGCCTGCATTCACAGAAACCTGCGTACACGTTTTCAGATTGCACGAATCTTTCAGCGAATCCGTGTTTAAATATTGCGCAGCTAGTTCAACTCCTTTCGATACTAATACCATCTGGATTATTGCCATCGCCGTTATCCAGGTCGCAAATGAAACCATAAACTTTCATTCGCCTATTCTGTTGTGGGCCAGCAGGTCGTTCTGCCTGTTCCCACTCAAATGCGAATTGCAGCCACAACTACCGCTTCTTCGCAAGAGAAAAATTAGAGGTTTCAAGTTTTCCCCGGTCCAGTGTGTCTCCAAGCAGCAGGATTTGCTAACTCAGCGTCGAGCTGCTTTCGCGTAAATTGAAAAAGAAAGAGAGAGCCCGAGAAATAACATGTTTATTTTATAAATCAAGTCTATAGGAAAGGCATCCCTATTTTAATGCCTTGAGTTGGGGCCGCCTCTTGGGCACTCGACCGTGACCAGCCGAATCTGATCCTCGAGGTTGGAGCTGACACTATTTTGCCCGACTTTTACTAAAATATTTCTCGGGTAAAACGAGGCGTCAACTAAAGTTAGCTAAGAACGGGGCCTAGTAGATATCAATAACGCCATGAGTAATTCTGAAAACAAATTATTCGGTTCATTGTAACAATAAGTAGTGTCTAAATCCGCGTCTGAGTGGCAGATCTCACTAGAAATCTTTAGACAGATCTTGAGGCCAGTGTTGTGCTGGTTGCATGCGGCGGAAGTAATTTTAGAGCCGGGAAAATATGCGGTGAGATTTGAACACCATCTGCACCATCTATAAGACACCTGCAGAACATCATCAAACGTTTTGCCTATATTTTTGGCTACTTTTCGCTCTCGGAAGCTTTTGGTCTGGCTATTCTTTTACTACATTTTGAGATCATTTGGCTACATTTTGTTGGGGCCATCAGGCAACCCTGTCAGCGACGCAGGGTGGATTTGAAAACGTCGTTCCAAGGCAAACGTCAACTTTTTCGTCCTCGTGCTGAGTAATTTGTTTTCTCTCGAAGCCCTCGCGGTTTCTTTTTACCATTACGTGTTAAAGCACTAATAAAATGTCTGCTATGAAGTTGTGATCAATTTGAATGTATAATCTTAGTTGTAAATTATGGTTAGCAGCAGTTCAAATTTCGTGTCCTCGATCGGGCACTGTGGCTTCTTCAGGCCACACTATCACTTTCAGGGAAGTACCTGATTGACGTAGAAATGAAAGCCCTCCTGCAAGAGAGTGATGCCAATCTTTCAGATTCTAAGGACCCCGAGTTTATTGAAATAATCTAGATAACGGCAGCGACACAGAGGCTGAGAGTGATGACAGCAACGACCACCAAGATGCCGCAAATCACACGACGCCTAGAACACTGAGTCCGCTAAAGTGAAGGAGCAGTTGGTTCGTATGTTTTAGTCATTCCTGTCAGCGCAACACAATTAGGAAGCGCTTACTAATTGTTTTCCATTTTCGGTGACCGTGGATGTAGTGAACTTTCTTGTCGTCGCCATTTCAACGAGCAGACGGCGGATGACGAGGAAGTGAAGTTTGGGGAAATCGTTCATTGATAGATCAATGAGAGTAAGAACTCCAACTGAAGCATGAGCTCCTCCGGCGTTCGAACAAGGATGAGGACAGGCCTTAGTTTGTCTGGCCGAGTTCTTCGTGCTCGGGCCTGCAGCCTGAGCAATTTTTTTTTAATTTAACTTTTTGTTTTGCGCGTCCGCCCGATGAAGAAAAGGTTCGCTGCTCGCACGAAGTATGCATCACACACGCTGGGAAAGTAGTGCAAGCTGTGCGATAACACTTTCTTTCTTTATCTTTTTTTTTCATCAGGTTTGCTGACATCTTTATTGAAGAAGTAACGGGGGAAATCAACGAGCCGGCACACCTTTCACCTGTTTTCTGAAATACTTTCAGCAGGACTTCAGGGAGGAGTGTGCATATTGACTTCACTTTCTACGTCGGTAAAGGCACAGTATCAGAAGAGAATATGTAGGATTTTTGGCTTGGCGGAAGCATAGTCAAGAAGCTCCTAGAAACACTTGGAAGAAGTGAACAGACTTCTCTGTTCACATACAGATATTTTACACGTATATGAAGGTAGCAGAATATCTAATTGTCCAGAATGCCTTCTTGACAGGACCAATCATAGCTAACGGAAGAAGTGGAGTTGCGGCGACATTTTCTCGAGACCGATCGCTACAGCGCGGCGAGTCACACTGTAAAGTGCGTAGTGACGAAAAATATGCATCGTCAAACGGTTAGACAAGTCGGCCTTGCTCCTGTCGAATAGAGCGGTCGGTCTAGAAGTCGGTCTTGCCCCTGAGCTAGAAGGTTCTTGTGACAGGTGGTCGAAGGACGAAAAGAAAAAGGTGAAGGTGAATCAGCCAGACGTAGTTGCTAAGTACAAGTTCACAGGCTGGGTCGATTTAATCGGTGGTTTTGTATCCTATTACTGCATTTCTTTGCGCACAAGAACGTGGACTGTCCACATGGTCGCACACTTTTTCGATATGGCCTGTTGTAATGGGTGGATTTAATATACGAGGGTGTTTGAGCAGGCAATGATCTCGATAGCCCAAGGACTTGGCCTGCTTGAATTCAAAATGCACATTGCAACATCTTTCATTCAAACGGCAACCTATGTGTCTAAGAGACAACGAAAAGAAGAAAGAAGTGAAGAAGAAAACGAAATCGAATAAAGACCGACTGGCCGACAGAGCAGCAAGGTCGTGCCATTGCCTCACGTCGATGTGGGATATCGCATGAGAGGGCACTCTTGAACACCTAAGGCTTGGATCACATAGGAAGTGCAGAAATCTAGGATGTAGAAGTAAATCTAGATTGCAATGCCTCCAGCGTGGTGCTCCCTTTGCCTTTAGAACAGGAACTGCTTTAAGGACTTCCACACCTGCTAAGTTCCACAGCGCCCATTCGGGGACAGCCAAATTTCGCAAGTTTTTTTTTCTTTGTTCATGCGACGTAAATGTTTTCCTGTTTTCTTGTATGCTTAGGAGCAAAATAAAGAAGTTTGAAAGAAATCGACCGAAATTTTTCATCTTGGGACTGAAAAGGTTAAGGCATACGTAGGCGCCAGATACTACATACTTCCGGCATGTGTAGGACCAATTATTAAGTACCCCCGCTGTGCATCAGAGGATAAATTATGATTTCCTAAGGAATGCAAAAAGCGTAATGACACTACTTACATCGGTTACTTTCTTTTGCTGAATATTGTTTCGTGTGAAGAAAATGAACGCTTAAGATCGAAACGTTCGATGATTCAATGCCATATATAAATGCAGAATGTTAGCTAGTCATAACCTCTGACAGTTCTTTTGGTAGTGAAAGCGCGAACTTTTTCGACAAGACAGATTGAAGTTTCTGTATGTAACTCAGCAACAGGTTCATTGGAGATAGCGGCGAACCCTTCCAGAACGTCCAAAGTAAGCCCCACATCCTGTGTCAGAGTTGGTCCCGAGCATTGAAGTTTCTCCATGACGTCTGTTAAAAGAGTGAAGTGAGTGCACAAGTAAGCTAGGTCACTCTGGAATGTATCCTGTCGTAGCGCAGTTAGAGTCGTTCCAAGAGCGATGCTCTCGTCTGATGAACTGTTAACAGCCTTTACACCGGCTAAGTGTTTGTGGTAATAATCGCCCACCTGAAGCCTACTTCTCCAGTAGGTGATCATATTAAAACAAAATGAGGCTAGGACAGAACATGGAAAAGTTTATTTTTAGGCTCTGGAAATTGAATACTTATAGGCACAATAAAATGCCAGTAAAATGTTTCTAGAGCCATAGTTTGTGAATGATTCTTTAAATGGGCACGATAAATGCGTAAATAAAATACGCATTCTGC
Organism: Dermacentor variabilis; assembly: GCF_050947875.1. Lineage (NCBI taxonomy): Eukaryota > Metazoa > Arthropoda > Arachnida > Ixodida > Ixodidae > Dermacentor > Dermacentor variabilis. The sequence continues at coordinate 60,728,293 of NC_134573.1, read as the reverse complement.
CTAAAGTTCTAGTCTGCAGTCATTGTATTCACAGGATTATTATCAGTAAAACTGGACATACACAATCCATGATTTATAAGACGAGACATGGTGATGAGTAGCTTATGACTCGGCAAGTTTCCGTTTAGGTAAAATGTTGAGCTTACGAAAAATGCAGCAGGTTCATTTCGCGAGATTCGCGGCCATGACCATTTCAAAAAAGTGCGCGACGTTATATATATATATATATATATATATATATATATATATATATATATATATATATATATATATATATATATATTATGTCGTCCACCTGCTTCTTAAGCCACTAGGTATGTGCTTCTGGTCGCGATGCCACAGTTGTCCTTCCGTCCTCGTCATTGCATTTTCGCCGGCCGACTTCGTCATACTATCGTTGTCACGCCATTGTCCTCATTCCGTCCTCGTCAAGCTATCAACGTGCCCTCGTCTCCATTTAAGAATCACCATGCATTCCCGTTGTCGTCATGCCGTCATTGGCATTCCCCCTTCGCCGTTCCATCGACGTCATTCCTTCTGCTTCATTCCATCGTAATCATGTAGCCGTCTTTCATTCATGATTACGGCGCCTTTGTTAAGGCATCGCGGTCGTGCAGTCGTCCTCACGCATTTCTTCTAACACCGTCGTCGTGATGCCGTCATGGTCCTTCCAACTTCGTTATCCATTTATCGTCATACTGTTGTTGCGTCGTCAAATACTCGTCATTTCATTGTCCCCATTCAATCGTCATCGCGCTGTCGTCTTTATACCATTGTCACCATTTCACAATCATCCCGTTGTCGTCATACCGTCGTCATCATAGCCACTTCGCCGTTCCATCAACGTCACTTCTGCGTCATTACATCGTCCTACTGTGTTGTCGTAATGCCGTTACGGTCATGGTAGACCCTCGTAAGCGAGTCTCACGGCAAAGTGGACAGATCGCCGGATACAGTTTATTTCGCATTTAGCTCAAGCAAAGAAAATCTGAGTAGTCACTACGGATTCTAAATAAGGATATCGAGCAATGCAGTGTGTCACTACATTGCTTGAATGCTAACCGCCCTAGCGTCAACGGTCATCGCAACATTGTATCTGCCGGTATTTTCGGCGTCATCTGTAGTACTGCCACAATAGTTAACGGATGTTCCGCTTTCTCTGATCATGTGTTAAAATTTAATTCTGAGATGTTATGGGCCAAGACAACCATATAACTATACGACAAGCCATAGTGCGTGACTCCAGGTTAATTTGACTATCTCAGATTCTTTAACGTGCACTTAGATCTAAGTACACGAGTGTTTTTGCATTTCCCTCCCATAAAAACGCGGCCGCTGTGGCCGGGACAGAACCAGTGGCCTCGTGCTCAGCAGCCCAACGGCAGAGACACTGAGCTGTCGAGGCATGCAGGTTCACATCGTGAATTTCTTTTCTCTGTTCCTCTTAGGAATATACTGTGATCTACAATACTGAAATGAGGACGTTAACTTGCTTTATAATGTTCAATTACTGCCCTCTGTAAGTGTTTTTGAATTTTCTTTAATAAACAAACTGAATGGCATGCATGAATATTGCGAGGTGGAAAGTGCATGCGGTATGGTCGGCATGGCAACCGCACCAATGGGAAAGGAAAACTGAACAGGATTGAGCACTAAACTTCAAACTGGTGTTTGGGTAATCAAAGCGTGGGCCTAAACGCATTCATTTCAACAAATCACCCAATTCAAGTCTTAAATGCTCAGTTCTATCTACTTCACTGCTGCATTCATTTTCAGTTTTTTTTTTTTTTTTTGCACCAAGGAGCACGTGTCAGTAGACACTCTCAGACAGTCTGAAATTCTAAAAGCAGCAGTAATAAAATAAACGGTTTGACAACAAATGTGCAATGAAAGCATATTCTGTGGGAATATGCTGTGGCAATATGCGTAGGTTGAAGCTTCAATCTACGTTACAATATGTAACAGAGAGAAGTTCAAAAGTGCGCAGTATCACCGAAAGGCGAAGCATTCATAGTGATAGCAAAGCGTCACACAACTACACGAAGTAAGGTTTGCAGTTTTATCGGCCGTATAAACTGCAGTAAACATTCGCTTGCTAATTAAATTAGCAAGCATCGTGTCCCGCGCCGCACAGGCAAACATGAACAGATCCCACTCTATGACAGCGAACACTTGCTGTCACAACGCTGGCATGATGAAGAGCGCAAACAAAGAGGAGCGAACGCTTCCGTTGCCTTTCCCGTCAACGTGTCTCCAAAACTTGACAACGTGACCGCCAGGAATAGGCGCGTGCGACGGCAGCGCGCATGCCGCCACCAGCCATCTCTGCCTTCCCAGCCTCTGCCCCCATCGGAGATTAACTTCCTTAGGGTACGGGCGGCCCACAGAGGTGTTATAGAATACGTACGCTCACCTGCACCCCCCCCCCCTCTCAAGCGAGCACTATATCACGTGACCCCCAGCATTGGGCACGCGTAAAGCCATCATCGTTCTCGGCTCATCTCTGCATTGCACGCTTCCCCTCGCACCCACAGCACGCCACGCGCGAGGCGCGATAGGGCCTTATCGAACTTGGACTTTATGCTTACCCTCAAGGTGACGCCGACGAAGACGGCGAAAATTTGCCAGGAGTGTCCGTATAATTCACATGACAATAAAATTGGGACCACTCACCTGTTTCCAGGCGTGTGGAGTATGTGCACAGGATGTAAAGATTCTCCAGGTAGTGGAAATTCATTGGGTAGACGAACATGGCTGTGACTGGCCGCCATATCTACAGTGACAAACCAAGCCCATAGTTACCCATTGTTCTCTGCAGCCCCAGTTATAAATAACAGCCGTGTTTGATAACTCATACGCAGTAAGCCTATAAAGTTTACAGGGCATGGGATTTGTGAAAAATCTCAATTTTCGTTACACCCAGCATTCTTCGTTCCATCGCTCTTTGCGCGGTCCTTAACTTGTTCTCGAGCTTCTTTGTCACTCTCCAACTCTCTGTTCCTTATGTCAGCACAGGTAAAATGCACTGATTGTATACTTTCTTTTTCAATGATAACGGTAAGCTCCCAGTCAGGAGCTGACAATGTCGGCCGTGTGGCATCCAGCTCATTTGTATTCTTCTACGTATTTTCTTCTCATGATCGCGGTTGCCTCTGATTAATACACCTAGGTAAACGTACCCCTTCACAGACTCTAGAGGCCGACTGGCGATCTTGAACTCTTGTTCCCTTGCCCGGCTATTCATCATTATCTTTGTCTTCTGCATGTTAATCTTCAACACCACTCTTTCTCTCAGTTAAGGTCCTTAATCATTTCTTGTAACTCGTCTGCATTGTTGCTGAATAGAACAATGTCATCGGCAAACCGAAGGTTGCCGAGATATTCGACTTCGATCCTTACTCCTAAGCCTTCCCAGTTTAATAGCTTGAATACTTCTTCCAAGCACGCAGTGAATGCCATTGGAGAGATTGTGCCTCCTTGTCTGACCCCTTTCTCTATAGGTATCTTCCTTCTTTTCTTGTGTAGAATTAAGGTAGCTGTGCAACCTCTGTAGATATTTTCCAAGGTATCTACGTAAGCGTTCTGTACTCCTTAATTACGTAATGCCTCTATGACTGCTGGTATATCTACTGAATCAAATGCCTTTTCGTAATCTATGAACGCCATATAGAGAGGCTTATTGTACTCTGCCGGATTTCTCGATAACCTGATTAATGGCATGGATGTGATCCATTGTAGAGTATCCCTTCCTGAAGCCAGCCTGTTCCCTTGGTTGACTAAAGTCCAGTGTTGCCCTTATTCTATCGGAGATTGTTTTAGTAAATGTTTTATATAATACTGGGAGTAAGATAACGGGCCTATATTTTTTTCCATTCGTTAACGTCTCCCTTTTTGTGGATTAGTATGTTTGCATTCTTCAAGTTTTCTGGTACCCCTGCAGTCGATAGGCACTTCGTATAAAGAGCCGCAAGTTTTCCAAGCATTAGGTCTCCTCCACCTTTGATTAAATCGACTGTTATTCCATCTTGTAAAAGCTGCTTTGTAGTAGACTGTTCAAAGAACAGTCAGAAGCAGCAGCTGTGCGCGTTGCCAGATGTGAATGAATCTGCTTTAGGCTTCCTTTCGTTTCGCCGTTGGCGCGCGTGTCATGGCACATTTTATGCACATCATGATGATGCAGTTTTTGCACCGACAACTAATTTTGCTCATCTGCTGCAATAAAGCTGCAGCTAAAAAGCGCAAACACAGCACCTTGATTCGCCTGGTCAATGCGAAGGTTAATTATCAGCCCTTTACACGATAACGATGGTGGACTAGACCCAGAAATGCCAAAAGCATAGGGCATGTTGTTTGATGCCACCTTACCTTCGCGGTGCCTAGTAAATACAGAGAAATGAAAACCCTTAAGTAACGATAAAAACAGAATAATTCTATTTATTGTTATCGCAACAAATTCCAATCATTTTCTTCTCAGTTTAATATTTTTTGCAGTTTTCTGTATCCGGCGTGCATAAGCATCCTCCAAAATACTGGCATATTTCTCAGTGGTCATTGAAGTGCCCCGTAAGGCAGCGAGCATGGCATAAGGCCTTGAGTTTTCAATGATTTCAATGGGTACTGATAATGTATGGGCAACGGGGTAAGTATACGAAATTCCGTAGGTTTGGCGCTCTAAGACCACTGTTGCTATAGCGCCATTAAAAGCTACAATTAAAAAAAGAGGCATCAAACACGTTAGCATTAACATAGTCAATTCTGGTAATGCGCATTTTGCGCATGTAGCAGAGATTTCTAACAGTTCACATAAAGATCAACGGGCCAAGCTATTTTCCTGGTAAACTAAGTAGCCTTGTCGACATGTTGCAATTTCTTGAAACGCGTTCAAACGCCAAAATGAAAGATGAGGTTGTTCTTGTATTTGCCATTTGTCATTATTCAGCTACACATCAAGTGTCAATGAGATATTGATGTTGTTTATCTACCTATATTTCATTCCGATAACCAAGGTTATTGTTCATACAATAGCGATCGCCAAGAATGCCAACATCTACTAACACAAAACCTAATAAATTAAATCAGTTTATAATGCGGGCAGCGTTCGTAGGATACTTTATGCACTTTCAGTATTTATCGATTTATCTATAATTGAATCGAACCACTTTCTTTTAACGCTAACTTGGAGCACTGGGTAGTACACGGTCTAAAGGATAGAGCGCCTGGTTGCTGTGCTGAGGAAACCGGGTTCGAAATTAACCGTCGGAGCAACATGAAACTCGAAAGCCTTAAATGGCTCAGGAGGCGGATAATCCGGCGTTGGCGGCGTTACCTCACGATTATACAAAAAGGTTACGAACCCTCGACTTTTGGTGGGAGTCGAACCCACGTTCTTCGATGCTAATTGAGACGACGTTAATTAAGGCACAGTTAATTAAGATCTAGTTCATTAGCCTAGATAGCAGAGCAATGCACAACCAACGAAGAGCCAGCCGGTATTGTGGCAGAAAAGTGGACTCATCATGAAGAACCGTATCTTCAGCGCCAATGTTGGCGGAAACAACAACGTCCTCGTAAAGTTTCTCTAGTACTGTCTCGCACACCAAGATTTCGGTTACACGGACACCACACCCGTTTCCCCTTTTACATCCATCTTTTCGCTAATGCCTCAGGTACTTACGACGCTCCGCACATGTCAGCCCGCGAAACTCCACGCAACATTTGTGTGTCGCCATTTGCAACCTCTGATTCTTAACCCTCTGAGGCATCAGCGCGGGCCCTGACGCGACGGATTCGTGCCTGACGGTAACATACAATCGCGCGATGACGTCAACATTACTGACTCGATCGAGACGTAGTATGGAGGTTGTTTTGAAGGCGAAGGAAGCAGGCGCAGCGACTCGCTTAATTTTGTGTCGGAGGCTACTCACCTGAAAGCCTTTGAGGAAGTCGACGTAACTGAGTACTAAATACTGAGGGTCCACCAGCCCAAAGCGGCTGAGAATGGGGAACAGCACGGACAAGCCGAACCAGCAGCGTGTGAAGACAGGCAAACTGAGTAACCAGTCGGTGATATCCGTCATTACAGTCATCGCTGGTGGGTTCGGGTCCGGACTCCACGCTCAGTGCACCCCGAATTTTTTAGTGGGGAACAGCACGGACATGCCAAACTAGTCGGCGATCTCCGCGATTGCTGTCGTATCCGGCGGGGTCGGAGACTGCACTCCGCCCTCAGGACATCCCGAATTTTGCAGAACCCGCTGCTAGAACCGCGGGTACATTTGTATAGGACCCTACCGTGTTGTTGTTGTTGCCTTTAACACAAGACACATACCCACGAGTAGCAATTAGTCAAGGTTCACAATGGGAACATTTAAAATATTAATTCGTTCCTGCTTACTTAATGGTCTGTATTACCTTGATTTATGGTATAATAATTATAAATACTAAAAGATTGCTTAAATGTATTCATGCCAATTTTTAATGAAACCACAAGAGCATAAAAAATGCAAATGAAATGTTAAAAGGACCCCAAAAACAAATAATAAGTCAAGCTAAAGTGAGCGCTCGAGATCGTCTAAGGCATAAATATTACGAGCAAGGTTTTAATGACAGACGAATTGAGGTAAATGCAGGACACAATTAGTTCATGTACTAGCCCGATAGCATAGATACTCATTATAGTACTAGTACTATATTTAGTGACTATAGTGTTACTACTATAGTCACTAGTACTCAGCCACATTTATTTAAAAGATCATTGCATTGCATTATTATAATACTGAAAGAAATGCTACTTGTCCAATTCTATTCAATTATTTTACGACAAAGAGCTCATTCCCGTCACCCTTGACAAAGAAGCGGGTGGTTCAAATATGTTTTGTTCTTCCTCGACATCGCGCCATGCTTTCGCCTTTCACTATAGTTTCGTTATCACGCAGTGCTGCGCTGGTTTTGGGGACTCGCAAAACTCACACAAACTACAAATAGCAGAGTGTGCCCCGGCGATGTGACGTCGCGGGTTTCCCGAACGCTCCACGCCACTTGACCAAGGTAAGTTGCAGCGCCGAATCTGATGCTTGGTCTTGACTCGGTTTATACATGGCTGTGCTTTTGCTTTTCATATTATTCACTGACGGCAGTAAAAGGCAGTGATGGCGTATGCAACGTCACCGCTTCCTGCTCGGAGGCGGAATATCTGAATCGCGTTAAAGGTATGCGGACACTTTGGGCCATCAGGGCCATCAGGGCTTCGGGAATGCCAACGGTAGCCCCGGACTAGAGGGTTCGCCCTGAATTCTTAGAAGATGAGCAAGTTCTCTCTCTCTCTCTCTTCTCTCTCTTCAGACGCAATTTTCTCCGGCTTTCATTGCATTGTATAAGCGCTGCAAGGTATCTGGACTGCCATTATAACAGTCCATGTTTACTAAACATTTGCTTTTAGTGTCCCTTTATTAATGAGGAAAATGGTGTTTAGCATGTCAGCCTATCTGTAGCAATCATGTGCTCATGCGCTTCCTGACGTGCCTTTTAGGCACGACCAAGGGTGCTCGCACCAAATGATAAAATACTATGTTCTGAAACACGAAGATCAGTAGGCAATAAAGGTTGTTCAAAGTAGCTTCAGGTTTATACCTTCGGCAGAAGAAGGCTAAATATTAGTGATATGACATCCCCACATCACGCCAAAGATTTGATGGTGCGAACCCACACCTACTCATGTAAAGGTTTAATTGCGGTATTTGATACCTCAGAAGAGTAATCCATACTTCACGTTACCACGAGGGACACGAACGGACATTTCAAGGAAACGCTAAATGTCTGTATTCCGGAGCAGCAAGGAGGAGCTCATTTTTGCGGCCAACAAATAGTTGTCGTCGGAATCTTGTCATAGTCATAAGGGTAAAGTTCGGCATAAAAAGAACAGACGGGCCCATTGAGCGCTGCCTTTAACAAACTGCCTGAATCTCATTGTGTGCAAGTCCACAGTGTTCAGACAACTAAAGAAGCAAATTTCCTCCGGCATGAGGAGGTGTAAATGTGTGGATTGACTGGTGCAGTAGTGAAATATTTTTACTTTCTAGCGACATAAAGATTGAGAGACAGCAGGTGAGCATGATTGCAGCTGACACATTGCTAAAAAATGTTGTATAGGACCAAGCAAATAGGTAAGAACCTGGCCACAAAAATTGTAATCCGGAAGACGCACAGCACAGCGCCACGATAGCGATTCAGGGCAAATTCCAATTGCCGATCTCTCATCTTCTTGCGAGGCGTCCGTGTACGCTACCGCATGTGAAGTTAATCAATATAATAATTAGTCGAACCTCGTTATAACCAAGTCGCACCTGCCACAAAAATAGCTTCGCTACACCCGATATTCTGTTGTATCTGTTACAATGTAGTAGCGGGGATCTTTTATGTACTTCGTTATACGCGATGTTATGTCCGTGTTCCTCATATCCAGGTTCGATTTAATTCGTAAAAACAAATATTAGAGTAAGTTATTCAAGGCAAGCTGCCACTTGCCAGTATTTCTTTTCCATGAATTTAGAGGAATCGTACCTTCATTTAACGCAAGGGATGTCAGCCTGAAAATGTCCTTGCCATTGTTAAACCGGGAAGCAGCAAAAATGAATGGCGATGCCACCCCACTGGTGCTCGCCCTCCCATCGCGCATACTGAGAGCATCTGGTCGGGCCTACAGAACTGCTATTGCTCCAGATCTATACGCTGCATTTCAAGGCAACCGAAAACTCTATTTATCAAGTTTCAGAAATTCTTCCTGGGCTAACAGCCCAAATAACATACTTCAAAATTCGTGACGGCACCTTAACGCACCGGCGCCGAGGTTTCCATGCGAAAATGTAAAACATGCAATTATGGCCATCATTTCTCCCAGTAATAACCCGCGTTTCTTTGTCCACCAAAACAACGAAAATAGCGATTTTAAATAACAATTAACTAGTTCTAACCCATTTATTGCCTGCCTTTAGCTACCCATTAATACAGGAAATTACGGTGAAGGCCACAGTACAATGCAAAAATATCTTATTCATGATGTCCTAGCAAACACAGATGTCGTAAAAAGTTTCAGTGCCCTTCCGCACTTGAAGGATCACCAGTGAAGCTGCGATGTGGGCCCCTTAATGGCGAACTGCACCACCGCCGAGGATCGGCCCGGCATTGCACCATCTTCGGTATCGCCCTATGTATGGGAATTGCTTAGCGCCTGCTTCACCTCGGAAATTCACCTCGGCCCGGCATTGCACTATCTTCGGGATCGGCCCACGTATGAGGAGCATTGCGTCTACATACGGACACGATCCTGGACGGGAGAACTAGCCCTTAACAGCTTCGCCGTAAAATTGCTTACGCCTTTGTGTTTAATTATTCACGACGACGAACGCGGGAGCAGTGGCACGAGTGCGTTGGCACCGAGGGGCGCCAACGAGACAGGCGTGGACGACGACGACAATGGAGCCAATCGTGATGATGATAGTTTTGTGCTAACACACGGACACGATCCTGGGTGAACTAGCCCTTAACAGCTTGGCTGTAAAATGAATGAAATGTATGAAGAGTCAATGTTGAAACAGCAGTCCCATCAGCCTGGATGGTAGCACGATGACGGCGGAAATGGGCGTGACGAAAGCGACGAGTCGATGGCTACTGTGATGGCGTAACTAGGGCGGCTAGTGCAGCGCGCTGCTACGTGCCACAGTAATACGACCAAAAAGACGACATGCCCAGCACGCTGATGGTGCGAGGAATCGGCAGATGCAAGATCGAAGGCCAGCGGTGCTTGGTCCAGCTCCCACCTGATTGAGCGGGCCCTATTAAAAATATAATTCGTGGACACCACGCACCAAAGCCCGTCTGGTTTTTCCTCACCCACAATGGCATCACGACAATGACAATAGCAATGGCACAACTACGAAGGTCTGACAACAGAATGACAGCAGTGTGGTGAGGCCAACAGGTGATGTTGACAACAGAAATACCACACAAGGATGAAAATGAAACCAACAAACAGAAGCAGGTTTGGTTTGCAGTTTAATCAAACACCAATATTTACATCATCTACAACACTCAAGAACATGCACACTGGCTTGGTAGTGAACATCAGTGATTCCCAACACTTTCGAAACGTCCTGTAATGTGCACAACAAATTCTGTGCTTTGCTTGCAATTTTTGGGTGGCAAAATGCATACACACATTTCAGCAAAACGAAGATGCACAAGCTGACAATTTTTTTTTTCAACTATGAGAATGATTTTTTTTTTTTTTTTAGATTGCAGCAGCCAATTCAACTTTAACATGCAACTAAGAAGAGGGAAGATTGGGCAGCGGTATGTAGCAAGAATCTCTGCAAATACCTTTCGCAATTTATCTCAAGGCTTCCGGTGGGTGAAGTTAACAGATAAGCCACTTGCTCTGCTTTACAGAAGCTGCGACAAGAGGACACTGAACAAGCAACAGCTGACAAGGGTTTGCAGCAGTTTATGGAGAAAATACACGGATATTTAAGAGCTTCCAAGCTGTGACAAAGAATATTCATGGATACTTAAGTTTCAAATCAATACATCGGCTCTTAGTCAATGAGAAGACCTTTTATTGTACACAAACTAGACGGGTATACTCAAAAAAGCCACACACTGCCACTGCAAGGATGTTAACCAGCATTGGTTGGGCTCAATATCAGATTGCACATACATTTTGTTTCAATACATCAAAAGAAAATCTCCTAAGCTTAGCAAAAAATGAAAAATTTCAAACACTACCCTAAAGTGCTTTGAAGGCCTTGAAAATGCCATGTTGATATTCAAAAGCTTTTCAAGGACCGCTGTATGCCAATGTAAGTGAAGAGATTGAAAGGGGCAGGATGCACTAGGAAAAAAAATTGATGCAAAGTATCAGACGTCCTTTTAGATGCACACCGACCTGCACAATAGTTGTGCAATTGCATTTGTCATGTGAGGTCAAGCAAGGAGTGAAATTTAATCAGCGCAAGCCCTTATTTGCTAATTCTTATCCTTCCTTTTTTTGGTGCGGTAGTTCTTTTTCAGAATTTTGATTTATTTAGGAAAGCCACTGTCCAGGACTTTGGGACTAAAGACAGCATATCAGCCAGACATGATCCCAAGCCCCTGTCAACACTCATGCAATGCCGTATAGAAATTGTAGAAATTTTGCATCATGCATTCCATACTTGTGCAATGAATTTGCCTGAATTTTTATACTTACGCATTCACTCGCACACTACTTTAAAAAATAAGTGTGAGGTTTAATGTTCTGAAGATTCTCAATGAACTAAGAAATACTGGAGTGGAGAACTCTAGATTAATTTTGACCAACTGGGTTTTTGTGTTACATACACGCAAAGCGCAGTAGATTAGAATTTTTTTCATGCTGCTCCCATCGAAATTCAGAAAATGAAACAGGGACTCGAACCCTATACCTGATGCTCAGCAGCACAACACCATAGCCACTAAAAGCCACAGCAGCAGGTACCCCACCTTTATAATATGTTCTAACATTTCCCATAAAATCTAACAATTCTTTTCTGTGGGTCACATGAAGGTGAATATTACAGTTCACAATCCTGCATGGATACGTTGTAAAACTCCTTACATGAAGCTTCATTTCCTCAACAAGAGATGGTGACACACTACGAGAATCAGACTTTCTCTCGCTTAAACAATGCCTTCTCGTTTAGATGCCCAGAATTTGCATCTAATGAAATCATGACAATGGGCTTGAAGAGTTTGTTAAAATGAAGAAGTCAAACAAGTGACAACAAATTCTTCTGTAATATTTTGCTCATTTTTTCTTAGCACCAAGGCGTTTGCGGGGAAGGGACCTGACTAACTTTCTTTATTCACTAATGCCTTTTCTCACATGGTGCTTCAATGCGTTCAGCGCACGGGTGCCAGTCTAAGGATATGCCCTGTTCAGTATGCTAGGCGCGATCGGGAGCTGTCCTGGCCTTCTGCTGGCGCATTGACATCCCGCAGCAGCTCAATAGAGTTGATGCGCAGTATGGTGTAAGAGAACCGGTAGAAGTAGTGCCTCTCGTAACGGCTCCGCCTTATGCAGATGAAGTTTCGCTTGGTTTGGGACAGCGTCTTCTCTACGACAGTGGCATCAACACGGACCAGGCCACGGTCAAGTAGAGGCCGGCCCAGTAGTGTGAAGTCGCGGGCACCGACCATCAGCACCTAGAAAGTTACCAAATTGTAGCTGTGAACAGGTGTAATAAGAATTGGGCCTTCCATAGGTGCCGAATATGGCCCCTATTTCAACTGTGAACACCATGCACAGAAAACGCATTTAAATTACACAGGAATAAGTTAATTACGTTTTTAAAGAGGTGGAGGTAGCCTACTAATAATTATTTTTAACAGTATGAATAACCTATGCCTAGAGAATGAATATGTTGCTGTATGTTCACCTCACTTCTAATTCCTTTGCATGTCTTTCTGACCCTGATAAAAACCTGCGAACTTCAGTGACCCCTTTGGCAGGGTCTTTTATCAACAGCATATAAAATGCATGTGAATAATACATCTCAGTATTGCTGCTCTTTCCATTAGACAATGCTAAGGACTCATGAAAAAGAAAACAAAAAACTCCCCTAATAATTTACAACATTTATAAGGAATGGAAAGATCACCACTTGCATGTAAAGGTTATAAATATACATAATTTACTCAATAACTCCAATGAGGCCAAGACGGATTCAATTTAAATCAAAATCTATACTAGACATGCACATCAGTGCTTATACCTGGACTCTCAATAAATAACACAAAAGAAGAAAAAGAAAGATGAGGCTTAAGTTTTGCCTAACAGGCGAATCAGTATTAGTGATAGTGAAGTATAATTCAGTTAAACGAAGGAAGATCTTTACTGTTTGGGTATTCAAAGACACCTAGTTGCGCTATTTGTGAAACTGCACATCTATGCTGCGCATTTTCCTTATTACTTTTTATTCATCATAGGCTGCATCACTGCTCAATAATGCAATCCACACTGTTCCTAATTGCTCTTTTGTCCCTTTGAACTTTTGAGATATCGCTGTCTCTTATTTATGCATTTATTTGTTAATACTGCTACAGACCAGTATTTATGTTGACCAAGAGGTGAGCACTGAAGACGGCGATGACGACTGGAAGCTAATGCGGGCTGTTGCTTTTCGGTCAAGTTCAGCGTACTAATTTTGTATATGTACAGGCGCCGACAAAAGTGGTATACTCCACGCCGTCCGCGCTGCGGGAGCCGGAGCAGCGGCACAATGCATTGCGACGCCATCTACAGGCGGCATCTGGGATCGAGACAGCCAATGGGTGCCCTTGATTATTGACAAACATGATCCCAGATGCTGCCTGTAGATGGCGATGCGATGCAGTTTGCCGTTGCTCCGGCTCCTGCAGCGTGGACTGCGTGGAGTATACCAGTTTTGTCGGCGCCTGTACTTGTATATAGGCTATTGTCTGCATCTTCCCAAGTAACATATTTGATGGAGGTAGATGTTCCGTGTCCTCGTCATGGAGCTTCGGAATGAATGGTCCGTCAAACCTTCAATCGTGGCTCCCGGAGACGACAGTTCGACCCAACCAGCTCAGACACCTGCTGCCACTCCAATAACCTACATCGCAGTCTCCGCTCCCTGTGTTTCTAGCGTATTCTCTAGAAAAGATGTCAAGGGATGGATCAGCCTGTACAAACACATCAGCACCAATGGGTCCCACCATCAGCACCGGTGGGACCATACTGTCGTGCTTGCCAACGTAGTATTTTACCTTGGTGGCACACCTCGAGTCTGGTTTCAGACACACGAAGATGAGCTCACCATTTGGGATACACTTTAAAAAAGCAGCAAAACTTGTTTGGAGACCCTTAAGATCACCAACTTGCTGCGAAGAAGGCAAGTCGCATGCAGACGTCAACAAAGCCCTATGTCCTGTACATTCGAGACGTCTTGACTCTATAGCGCAAAGTTGACGCATGCATGACTGAGCCAGACAAGGTTTCCAACATTCTCAAAGGTATTGCCGATGCCGCCTTCAACTTGCTCGTCTTGAACAACGTGGTGACAGTGGATGCAGTTATCCAATAGTGCCGCAGCCTGGAACTCACAAAAAACTGACTTATCTACCAACAGTTTGCCCATCTACCAAAGTGGTACACGGGCATTGTTTATTGGTGCGCCTGATAATTTATTACTCTATAATCCTTTATTCCTCCACTGGGAAATAAGAATGAAACCAATGGCATAAGGAATGCTTCAACAAGTAAATAAACTATTGTTTTTGTAATCACATTGCTTTATGCTGATAATTCTAGTCATAGATTGGGTTCATAAATTGTTATATATTTTGTAATTTTTATATATTTTATGTCTTACCTTCTCAAATGACCTTTCGTCAGGAAAATATTTTTTTATTATATCTTTCAGTATTAAAAGTTTCACAAGGCGTTACATGGCTTTGTTGATTCTTGTATATTTGTGCAACTTAATACGTGCAAAACACATATGTACGTCTCCCTAACAAGCTGAACTGAATCTGTTTGTCGCATGACTCGTCCGAGCCACACCATGTAGCGGTGAGACTATTGCTTCCAGAGCCGGTGAAGAAGACTGCTCAAGTTCAGGTAGCACATGTTAGCGTGCTCACCCTGAGCAGCCACGGTAGCTACCGCTCCCAAGATCGCGCGGCAGCATGGCTGGCTGGCCTATATGAAGCGTGGTTACAGCGGATACCTTACTGTGCTGCCTCCCATAATTTGGTGTTCCTGGACAGAGCCCAGCCATGCTAGTGTCAATGCACCAACTCAATCAAGGCGTGAGTGACACGGCATCACACAGTCCAGCAGATGTACCACAGTTGTAAGGTGCCCAGGAAGTTTACATCAACATGCCGGACATCTCATTCATCCAGCTGGACAGCCACTTCTGTATAAACAAGGTTTAAGGCTCTGGCTGCGTTCCAGATTCCGGTTGCTACCCCTTGCCACTGACTGCTACAAGCGCTTGTGGGCAGCCATCCTTGCTTACTACGCCACCTCGAGCCCTCAGCCTCCTCCAGCTGACGCTCCGTCCCAACAGCTCTCGCCATCTGAACCATGGCATTATTCCATGTTTTGTCGTCCCACATTGCCTGCGTCCACCTGTGCCTATCGTCAGCATGTGCTGGCCCCAGCATAAAACCTTTACTCAGTCTGTGGGCCTCCTCCCCAGCTCAAAAGCATCTGCGTGATGACTCTTTCCAAGGAATTCAATTGGAAAGAGTCATAAGTGCTTTTGGCTATTCTACGACCTGCCGCTCTCCTTCCTTGCATGTTCCCACAAGCTGCCTGCTTTCCGTTCAGGGGTACCTCACTCATGACCTATTCAGAGGCTCTCCCACTGGCTCCAATAGGTGTAAATTTCACTCTCGCAGGCCCAGCGACGCCACAAGCACAACCTTCGCGATGTCTTCAGCGACCACCGCAACCCTGATGCTATCAGCATTTGAGATTTTGCCGCAAGCAGCAGGAGGCGAGCCTTCCGATGTTCTGTGGTCGCACCTTCCACGAATCCATGGCCTACCAAAGTTTTGCAGGAGTAGCCCTGCCATCTGGTTTCTTCAGCTCGGCAATCACTTCTACATCAACAATGCGAGTGACC
Source organism: Dermacentor variabilis (assembly GCF_050947875.1). Classification (NCBI taxonomy): domain Eukaryota; kingdom Metazoa; phylum Arthropoda; class Arachnida; order Ixodida; family Ixodidae; genus Dermacentor; species Dermacentor variabilis. Next base: position 60,712,625 of record NC_134573.1, on the reverse strand, counting down.
AACACTTGTGCTATCATTACGCAAGTCGCAAACTGCCAGACGGTCTTCTTTCGGAGCTCCGACTTCTACCAGGCCCTGGCATCTACGATAATCTGTGGCAGGTCGTGATTTTGCGCTACAGCAACACTGTGGGTGCACCTCGCTCACAACCTACACTGCAGGTGCTGCCCGATACATCTCTTGGATTGTGTGAACCCGGCACTACCAACGACGTCCTCAATACACAAGACAATGTGCCCTGTGTCCAGGCTTGGTTTTCCTACAGCACTGTCTGCCCATTTTACCTCGACTCCTTAACGGATGCTAATCCATAAAGCGTAATCACGCTTCGCACTACGAGGGGGGCCCTGTAGCAGCGTGACTATCGCCTCCACAGCCGGTGAATAAGACTACTCACGTATGGGTAGTGCAAGAAATGAGCACACTAGCACACTGAACCTGAGCGGCCGCTGCCGCTCCCAAGATCCCGCGGCACCACGGCTGGGCGGCCTGAATAAACCATAGTTACGGCAGCTACCTCTTTACGCTCCCTCCCACAGCCAGTCTCCTGGTGGTGCAAGGGGTCTCGGGCTGTGAAACAAGATCTTGTAAATACTCATATAATGCCACCACTTCAGTGAAAAATTCTCCGAGGCCACTCAAAGTTCCTTCAAGTATAAGTGCTACTAAAGATTATATATATATATATATATATATATATATATATATATATATATATATATATATATATATATATCCCACCTGCAGCCAGGTGCTCTTTCATCCACTTTCATTTCATTTATCATTTATTCCGGAGAAATTAAAACTTTCTGCCTTTGGGCCCTTCTGCTATTTACGGTCCGTTTTTCGTTCAATCTCATTCCACGTTGCCCTATTTGACCTCCTTTGTATGAATATGCATTTTGTTGCTCGGGGATGTGTACCTTCTCGAGGCGCAGCTTGTCCCCGATGTCGACCGGCATGTCTGCGTGAACGAGCACCAGGTCTTCCGCAGTCACCTTGAACTGCCTGCCGTGGATGAAGACGATGGCGAATAGGCGGCCCGTCGTGTTGCCGGCGATCTGCGCGTTGACGCTCTCCAGCACGCGCCGCGTCTCTTCAATATCGTCCGACGAGACCACGCTACCTTCGACGACCGGCAACCGGTGCTCGGGCGACGTTGCGGCGACGCTAGCCACAGGTTTCAGGCGCATCGCATCTGAACGCAAACCGCGAGTCGCTGACCACGAAGTGACGCCGCCGAACATGCGAAAAGTCCGCGGCAGAGACATGCAAACACTCCGGCCACAGGACAGCGCCATTTTGATCATGTTCGTGTTGCTTGGCACGTGAAGAGCGCTGAGCCCACATTGCGCGGATTCATGCCCTTGTGTTAAAATGGTAGAGCGCACCACCGGATCTTCATTTACATCAAAACATTGCCTCCGAGATCACCTCGAAGGGCTTGACTATGTTACGGAGAAAGCAAAAAATATTAAACATATGTTTGGCGACTGTGTCTGCAATATTGCAGAGCCGAAAACATTTTGAAGTTCTTAAAGCGTATGGTTTTATACAGTTTTATGCATGAGTTGTGTTCAATCTCATGCTCTAGTAGTCACGCCCTGTGAATTAAATATGCGAATCAAACGTTGTGTTTTTGCTGTTTGCATGTTATGGAAACGACTGTGGGAATTGGCAGAGGCGCCTCAAGAAAACATTCCTTATACTACAACGCGAGAAGGATGGAAGGCCTTGCTTTCCCGCCCGTAGGAGGCAGCTGCCGTACTGCAGGCGCGCAAAAGAGTTCACGCCAGGGGAGTTCTAAAATAGGGACCTTGATCAGCCTGAAGACTGCTATTTTGCACAATAAAAAGTTTTCTATCTGGGAGCCAGATACACATCATAGGCGTCGGGCACGTGTACACAAACGACTACAAAAGTCAAGACGCGTCACGGTCACCACGTTCTGAGCAACACCACCACTACTACTAAGTCCGACTACTACGTGTGAGTCGCTTCGTTGGGCTGTAGTAGTTACCATCACAATTTAATTAAGTGGGCTTTCTGCGACGTTTTTCTCAGTGCATGTTATTCTATGGAATAAGCCGACGCTGCTTCGTAACTCATCGCCAGGGCCACAACGCCAAAGACATCGACATTTTCGATGGCCGCACGCGCGGCGCTCCGGGCGCTCGAAAGTACACGTCGTTCTAGGTTCTAGCACCGAGTTCTGAAAAATTCGAGGTGTGATAAGCGCGGTGTGTGGACTCCGACCCCGCCGGCGACGACAACAGCAATGACGGAGATTGCCGACTGGTTCCGCAGTTTGCCCGTCTTCACACGCTATTGGTTCGGCTTGTCCGTGCTGTTCCCTATCCTCGGCCGCTTTAGGCTGGTCAACCCGCAGCATTTAGTGCTCAGTTACGACCACTTTGTCAAAGGCTTTCAGGTGAGTAGCTGCCCACTCGAATTAACGCGATTCGCTGCGCGCGTTATTGTTTCGCTTTTCAAACAACTTCCGCATAAGTCTCGTGTCGGTAATGTGGAGGCCATCGCGCGACGGTACGTCACCGTGACGCACAAATGTATCGCGTCATGGCCCGCGCGGTCATTGCGTGGTGACGAACCAGAGGCCGCAAATTGCATTAGACAAATTATTTGCAGTGCTGCCCGAGCTTGTGCTCCGTGTTGCGCAGGCTCACGTGTGGTAAGCGTCGTACGTACCAGAGGTACTAGCGAAATCACAAACGAGAAACGGGTACGGTCACAGTGAAATAACCGTAAACTCGCTCCACACGATCGTACAAGAGAGACCTTACGAGGACGTTGTTTCCGTAAACATCAGCGCGGAATATACAGATCTCCTTGGAAGGGTCTACTTTTCCGCCGCGCCGTCACTGCTTTTTTTGGTGGTTGCGCATTGCCCTGTGATATAGCTGCATTCAGTAGACTGTCCTCGCAAAAATTAAGTCTTCTCGCCGCCGGCATTTAACATTCGGATGAAGGCAGACGTCACAACGTTCTTTCGATTCGCGTCTTGAGCCATCTCGCGACATCACTAAGAGGAGCGCGAGGCAGTGTCACGTGCGATAGTCACCGCGAAAGGGACTTCGGGTGTCGGCGTCACCTGTACCGCACGCTTTGTCACATTTTTATTTTACTTATTTTCTGTTGACGGTTTTCGAGGTACAAAGGGCCTTAACCAATAGCCGACCTACAAGCCTTGCAGGTGTGGTTACGTTTATCATTTATTTGTTTGTTTGTTTGTTTTTCATGTTAAAGTGTTTGTTGGTTAGTAGACAGTTTCAGAAAAAAAACTGCTTTATTTATTAGCACTCCCTGAGCTTAATCGGCGCAGAAGTATGAATGGATGAATAATATAAATAGCTCATGAGTGCTTGAGTACATAGAGTTTCTCACTTTAACACCTAGAGGGTAATCTGGCGCCACCGTCTATGGGAGTTTCTTAAGGGGGCACCGTGCCGTCATGGGAATGACGGTATATGTGTCTGCGAGGCTCGTGTTGGCTGGTGTTCTAAGAGGCTTCGTCTAAAACGTGGATATGGCTACGCAAATAACGCGTTCTCAAAGTAAAATCTTCATAAAATGTTTCTATTCACGCATATTACATCTTTACTCACCTACAATGCAACACCAAGCGAAGAAAAGCAAGAAAAGACGACCAACTGTTTCAAAGCGAGCGCGAACCTTGTCGTCTGTCCTCCAACTTTAGCGGCCCGCTGATACTTTTTACGTAACATATAGTCGTACACGCAATAACAAGTTCTCATAGTTAAAGCATATTTTCGCGTAATAATAAAGCTAATACAGCTTTTCACGTGCTGTTTTAGTAGAAAATGAATCATTGTGACCGACGGAACGGTACTTGCCAAGCGCGTCTTCAGAGGGTCCTGTCTCTCCGAAAACGATGCCAATCCGAAGTCACAATATACCGGCATTCCCATGCATACCACAGCGCAGCAGTGCCAGATTTCCCTCTAGGTAATGTAGTGAGAAACTCTTATGCTTGAGTAGTAGCTGAATAATGACAAATGGATGCATAACATAACTACCCCATCAGTCATTTTTAAGAATTATTCGTGTTTGTACTGGAAACACAGCAAGGAATTGTAACATGTTTAACAGTGTGGCATTGCGAAAATGCCTTCGCCATTAGATTGCCAACAGCCCCACCAGGGTAAAAACATCAGATCATGCAAGTTATGCTTTGGCACCCATCCTGTCATATGTGCTCTTTGCCCTCGTACAGTTCTCACTATAAATTCTCTTGAATATGACTCGCAAACTAGCTTGAACGAAGATTCTGTTAGGTTACCATTGTTAGCATTAACTTAGGTTTTTTTTTTATTTGATTGATTTTCAGACAAGGCCCAAGCGGAGGCTGGGGCTGAAGGCAATAATTTGCCTGGCTAGGCCACAACATTATTCACAAAATGCATATGACATCGAAACATATTCTTTTTGTCAGTTCACACAGCTGTAGACACATTGGTACATGTCCAGGACAAGAATTCAAAAGGAAAAATGCAAAGTATCTCCTTGGCACAACGTATAACAAAGCTCATGTACATCAGTTTGCAAGTAAAAAATATCAGTTATAATAAGACAGTCACACATCTCGGAGAAATGCAACACAAATTTAAAATATGCACAGCATAACGAGGTGATAATTCAGATATTTCTCACATTGCAATGACGATGCAATACAAAGAATAAGTACAGTTAACAATTGGTTGTTCTCTCTTCATCAAAATAGAAAACTGGATAAGTAGGTATAGGTTGACCACTCAACTGTAGCCCAAAAGTTAGAGCACAAGAGGAGGAGGAAGAATCCCCATCGGGTATTTTAACGGCATGATTAATTTTTTGCACTTTGTAAAGTATGTCTTCTTGACAAGCAAAATGCAGGCATGCATTAACAACTTCACGCAAACCTTTTCCTTCCGTGGCTGAAGTGTTTAATCCCCCTTCTGTTGTCAGTAGTGTTAAATGGCGTGAAGGCAGTAGTAGCCATCAGTGCCAAGGCTATTGAATGATGTTTACTGCCCCTGTCACTCATACAGTATCAATTTCCATTGAACATTCAAGGGCCGTTGACATGTACTGCTGTCCTATCGTGCACTTCAATGGTGATTGCGAAATGTGCAGGTGTTTTGGAGGATGCTTGTGCATGGTAGCTACCGCAACCTACAATTTAGAAAAAAACATGTAAAGCTGAAATGAAAATCATTGGCATTCATTGCACAGGGGAACACCGCAGAACTGTATGCAGGGGTGGGACTCCTGCGCCTTGTTGCACCATTTTCATACAAACACAAATTCCTGCACCATACACGGACAATTGACAAAAATTGTGCCACGCTGTGCCAGACCGGCTTCATCATGTGTGCCCCAACAGTGGCTGCAAACAGCAAGCAGATTCGTTCTTCTAAAAAGATTGCAGCCATTCACATTCTGGCACCTCCCGCAGTTTGTTGTAATTTTCGTGCTTATAACACTGCCCTTTTTGGCACTCCCAGCAAGTGGCCGGTGCACCTGGCTGTCGTCGCTGCTATCGGAACAGCCAGGGCTTAGACTGTTCTAGTGAGCCGAGCAGTGCAGCACTCCCTAGCTGAGGCACAAAACAACGAAAAGTAGGTTGAGGGTGCTGCGAGAGAATTAGATATTAGGGACGGGCATGCTGCAGTGAATTCAGCTGGTGGGCATCACTGTTCCCAAGGCCAGTATCATGTAAAACTATTGTAATCTGTTTTTGTACCCATGTGGGCAAGGCCTAAGCCATTTTGACCTATCAAGAAGCGGTATTGGTGGATTTGGAATAAAAACAGAGTGCAGTAGCTTAACATTATACAAGCCCAGGGTTGATTGCGGCTCTGTGGGTCTGCAGGGACATATGGTGACCCAGAAATTATGCTACCGCACCGATTGCACCACATAATATGAGAACATTTTCTGCTATCATCATTAGCGTCGACATGGGAATATATAGTTTAATCATAGTAGCACTGATGTTTCCAGCTTTACAAGAAAGCATGCACCATGCCACTGTTTGACCCACTCTTCCACATTCCAGTACGCTATTGCTACAAAGTGCGCTTCTACCACCCTGCATTCTGATTGGATTGCAGCAAGGCCAAACTATTTCTATTATGTAGAAATGGCTTTCAATAAGCCACAGTAGTTCTGGCTTCTCCATACAGTCTGTTGGTGAAGTGCATTTCTGGGTACTTCACCCGCACTGTCGAAACATGAAAGAAAAGTGTGTTTATAAAAGATATTGCGCGCTACTCTTCGAAATTTCGTACTCACTACTTCAGTATGCATGTTTTCTTTTTTTTATTGCTACTACTAATTAAATATATACATGCACTATTACGAAAATTTGCATGTGCTAGGCGGTTTGAGTATGAGGGTAATCTGCTTCGAAGTTCAGCTTAAGATGTTGCTTAAGACAGTTGCAGTGCAGCGCTCGTGTGGGTTAGTCTGTGTTCCATTGTGGTTTTGTTAGTGCGCCGCCATATTCCATTATTCCACCGAAATTGAGATTGGCCTGCTTGCTTCGAAATGAAATTTTATCTGCTCAAAATTGCTCCAAAAATTATATTTAATCTGTTCCAAACCACTCCAAAATGCAGTTTTACTTGCTCCAAAGATTGCTCCACAATGACTTTCGGCAGTCCCACTGCCGTGTATACCATGCTCCGGTGCATGAACCCAGTCAAGCCAGGCTTTTTGTCCATGCTCGAAACATCTGACAGATGTTGAATAAACCTGAACTGAATTGAGCTGAAGCCTGATAGATGAAAAGAGGCAGAAGGAAGGCACACTGAACACTGAAACATGGCTAACTCACAAGTCCAATTGGGAATGCGGTTCATTGTAACAATTATTAAACGTTATTAATTACTTGTGAATGTTACTTCAGTTATACTAATCTTCCATTCACTGTGCACCACGCGTTTAAGGCAGCATCAAACGACCCTATGCATTTGGCGTTTATGGGGCAAGTCAACTACTGCAGTTGCGTTCTGAATGGGTCGCCTTCCCATTGACCAAGACCACCAAGCTGCTACTTTTGCAACTTGGAGCTGTGTTCCTGTGGTGCCGCATGAGCAAATGGAGTTTTCACAGAAAGCACTGCATTATCATGATGTGCAAAATGTGCCAAATCAATATGCGCCAACATCAAAACGTGCGAAAGCCTCGTTTACATCTGCTAATCTGCAGAAGCTGGATCTTCTGACAGAAAACAAATGGTTCCCTCCAAACTTAGTAGTGTCAAAGGTTGGGCTTGTTCCCTTCAAGTGTTCTGCCACAAAACATCTTTTACGGAATAAAAAGGAAATTTATGTGTTGGAATTTCAGAACTATATTTATTAAAGTGTTTGTAACATGCGAGACTGCTCTTAAGCATTCCTTTAGTTCTTGGTTCTCTTCCACAATGTGGCACCAATTTATTGGTCACTGGAAATGACCGTGTGTCCATGTTAGAACCCTGTTGACATCCCTTGCTATCATCAGAAAGACCAGACGAAAAAGAGCATAAGACAGGACATGCAGGACATGAATTGCTGCTGTCGGTCAGCATAATTGCAATTGTCACGGGCACTGTTGAACTACATAGTTGGTTTGTCACTGCAGATATGGCGGCCAATCACATCCGTGTTCTTCTACCCAATGGGTTTCCACTACCTGGTGAACCTTTACTTCCTCTACACATACTCCATACGCCTGGAAACAGGTGAGTGGTTTTTTTTTTTTATTTTCTGTTTCATTTCAAATGGTCTGCTAAACATGTTGGCTGAGAGCATGATTCTGTTGCTTATTCTGCTGTCACACCATTTCTTTTGTTACAGCTGCATTCGGCAGATGAGACTATGCCTGTCTGAGGTTCGTTAACTTGTATGCTCTGCAATTAAATGAGCACTGGTTCATTTGCAGCCATTCCATAAACACGACAATTAGGTTGTCTTGTTATATTGGAAGCTGGTGCATGCAAATGTTTAGCCCACAAAACTGAATGAACAGCTAGGAATTCTGAGGAAACCTATATCTGCAGTGAGTGGATGGACTTGTGTGGCCTACTCAGTGACGTGTATGCAAATACAGCAAAGTATTGGCTACAGAAAATGACCAGTGTCTCCATTTGCACTTTTACGTCTTGTGAACATGGTAAAGCTTTAGTGACGAACTGCAAACACACAAAAAAAAAAATTGTGCACCCTTTAGGATGCAGATTTGTTGCCCAACAGTGGTCATCATCAGCCTTGTGTGAGTTTTGTTAATGTTGTGTGTCCCCATGGCATTACTTACAGGATAGCACCAGGCACACAACATCAAAGTGTGCATGAGGTTAGTGGTGATCATTGCGTTACTAAACTGCATTTCTCAGCCAATTTTGCCGCGAAATTTTTTTTGCTTCTGACCAAGGCATTTTGCGCAGGAAAGAAGCATTCTGCCAAGAAAATGATCCCACTGCTTGTAAAGCACTACGCAAATTAGTATAACACTGCTGCATTACCTTTGAAATCTCTGGCATAGCACATTGCTTCATAACGGAGTTATCGGAGGCCCAGTTCTGCTTGGTTGTGAGGCACGATTAGCTTGCTAGATTTGAGAGCCATGCTTCACATGAGGTGGCCATGTGCAACGGCACTCACTACTACTACTTTTAAGATATCTTTTAATAGTTAACAAATTGACCAACCACATTTGAAAAAATGTGAGAGACAGATGCTGTTCAATTTATTAGGTGTGGATTCTGCTAAATGTTTGCCCAGATCTAGGGAAATGGGTTCTGTAATACTGGCAAATGTTTCTCGCACTGGCTAGCACATAGGACAGTTGTTGCACTTAAACACAAAAAAAGACAAAAACAAGGCCAAAGCTATTAACAACAATGAATAGTTTTTGTGAATATTGTCGTCTTTCTTTGGCAGACCAATTCGGGCTTGAGCAATGGCCCTGTTCACAGAGCTGCTGGTAAAATAAAGTTGTGGCCTCCTTTAGTGCAATAGCATGTAATATATGGACACATGAGGCATGTTCAATCCTGGAACCATCATGGCTAGCTCCATCGTGGTATCTCGGGCACGGCGGTGCATGCGCGGCTGCACCCATGTGACTGAGCACATGTGTACTAAGTGTTTGGGGTGAAGTGTTCTGCTGTGAGTGCTAAGTAAGGCGAGCTGAGAAGGCTGGTTGCCTTGATGCGTGCTCAGTGTTGGAAGTCGCTTGATCTGGTTGGTTTCAGAAGCATGACACAATGAAATGATGAAAGCAATGGCAGTGCAGTTCTTTTTTTTTTTTTTTTTTTTTTTTTTTTTTTGCACTCAGCTGGCACTTCTTATCACACGAGTTTTGTGAACATAAGTGCTCGTGGTCATTGAGAGTGAACTCTGTTCCTGTGCATATTTATGTGCATGGCACCACATGTGTTTAGTTAGTAAGTGAACAGTTTACTGCAATTTGCAGCACCTATGAAACTACACACCTTATTTTGTGTAGCATTTTGACACATTGCTATAGCTGATAAATGCTTTGCTATTTGAGAAAAAGTGCAGCATTTATTTCATATTTCTTCTTTTTATTATTGCAGTGGAGAACTGTCATTAAAGTAAAGGAAATTTCGTAACTTAAATATGAAATACTACAAATGTTCAGAGAAAAGCAAGCACCACAAGCAGTATTCAAATTGGTATCATCTCCTGAAAAAATGATACTACAGCTCACTGCACCATCGAACCAGTTGATGAAGCTGGAACACAAATACAGCAGTGACTCATGTAGGCAGTGCCTCCTTGTAATGAAGTAGGAGGGGGAGCGAAAATTACTTATTTGTATCAATTCTTAGCATTTACTGTAGCATATGGCCACTGCGCCTGCCTGCGCGGCACACCATGCAGAAGTGAGTATGCTAATTTTTCACACCGCCGCAACGTAGCCGGGTTGCGGCTTGTGTGCAGCTATGCATGGCGGTGGGAAAGACCAGTGTTGCTCAATAATGTATTTGACGCGGGGTCGCTGGAGTTTTGAATTTCCGCACGAACGAGTGCTGGACTTCTGAGGAAAACAACATGCTCGGCAAGCAACGGTCAGACATTTTTTGGGTTTTGGAAGCGAATTTAGTTTGTTATATTTGTTGGCAGAACAATTTCAGTTCATTAAAATGAGGTTTTAACTAAATGGATTTCCATGGGAATGTCAAGGGGAATTTCGTCTACTGCATTGTATTCGTTATTTGTCATATCTCGTTTCGTTGTACAAGGTTCAAGTGTATTTCCTGTGTGCATGAGACAGTCTCATACCAGAAAGGCAATGATGGTTTCACCATCGATGCGGAGATTGTTGATTTCAAACTGTGTGGGGCTTGAGTGCTATTTGCCCGCTGCTATCATTGTTTTTTAAGTGATATCCAGGCACAATGAAATTAATCTACTTGGTTCAGTTACATTGTCATTACAAGGACAGTAAGTCAGCAAGAAGTTGACGAGGCCTGCCCACATTTTATTAAGATATTACATCATCTGTAGTAATAACGTTTACTATAATGTCACCTAGTAACAGTAAAGAACCAGACAGCGGCACAACTGTGAATCGCAAAAACTAAATTTTTATTGGGCAAATTTTGCCTAGAAAAGCAAGTAACACTCAACCACTACGGTAATGATGTGCGCAGTTGTTCGTCATTGAATATAGGTCATACATGTCGGCTGTTTATATGTTACTCATCGTAAATTCGAGCGTAATCGCTGGTGCTTGCTTACATTCTCAAAGGTATACCATTTTTTGCATCACATAAGCTATGTGATTAGAGGAATTTCCCACGGCAACAATGTTCAGGAAAGATACATGAAGGCATGTCTTGCATCAAGTGATGGCTTGGGAACTGTGCTTACGAAAAACGATCAGCAGAAAAACGTAGACAATTTATATGCGTGTTAATGCCCCCCTCTTCCAAAGCGTCGACCTGATGCTGCAAACAGAATATTAAAGAAAACTAACAAGGCAAGTAAGAATTAAAGTGTCTTCACAGTTCGTTAGTGCGCATGAAACAGCTTGAGGCTGGGTGCCCTACATGGACCACTTCAAGTCGTGCATGGCGCTACTGTGATTGCATAACACTGTTCACCATGGCGTCATCATTCACTGCACCAAGACATCAAAGTATTTTGTACGGTCCTAGATATCATCGCTGAAGTCTTTCACCCAAGTCCCCGTCTGCATATCAGCAACCGAACCCAAACAAGGTCACTGGGCTGGTATTACACACAGCCTTATCAAAGATTCTAAGGTCAGCTGTCTGTCCTTTGTTAGTTTTTGATGCGCAAGCAGGCGAATTGTCACGCTTAGCCATAGTGCACTGGAGATAAGCTTCTAATCGGGTCTTGAAATGATAAATTGAATTGCAATCCTGAAATCTGGAGATAGTAGCAGTGGTTGGCCAGTGAAAAACAGCCACTGAAAAACTAGCAATTTTTACGTGTGTCAATATTCAGGCTTTGACTTAAGTGTTCGTACAATTCCAAAAGTGCATTTATTAGAGCACCTGCAATAATAATGTGCCATTCTTGGTACTCCTTAAATCGAAATATAAGCTGGTCATAGCAAAAGCAGCAGGGATTAATTTACTTGTTACTTGCTTATACAAATGAGGTTTGTTAACACAATTACTGGATAAGTATCCACTTGTTATGCTAAAAGAAACATTGACTCTTTTATGATTTTTTGTCGGCAATCTTGCTAATGGGGCCTGAGCTAGTCTTAGTGTACACATTTCTAAAGCGCATGCCTCCTGTGTTCTTTTTATTTTTTTCCCAGGTCTCTTTGATGGGCACCCGGCCAATTACCTCTTCATGCTGCTTTTCAACTGGATCTGCATAGTTGTATCCTTCTGTGTTGGCAGTCGTTTGAGATCAGGCTCACTGACATGCATGCTACATATATTCTATTATCTGAGACGATCATAATTACTGCAGTAGTGTCTGTACTGGATCTTGTGGCTACAACTTCTTGACACAAAAACAGTGCGGAAGCAGCACAGGGATTGAACGGATCGCAGTGTTGCATACCAGAAAAAGTGTGTTAAAGCAGCGTGTAAAAATAAGCATGTAAACAAGAGCACTGTAGTAGTTGTTGTGTACATAAAATCACTAGGCGTAGACAGCTCTTCTAGCTAAGCTGCTAGCTCATGTTAAAATGCAATGCTTGACTCATTTAAACTAAATAGAGGAATGCATCATCTGCAGTGGTACTAGGCATCTGGAAAAGCTGTCATTGTGGTGGATGGGGGTGGAAGGGGGGGGGGGGGTAAAAGAAGTGTGCTGTTATGCAGAATGGTATTGGACGCTCACTATTAATGCATGAATATCTTAGGAAGATCCCCCTTGCTGCTGAAGCTGGCCTCATATTTTTCACAATTATTCACATTCTCACGTCATGCAAATACAGAAATCAAACTATGAGAACACACTCAAGATACAATACTTATCAGCATTTAATTTGTCTTTAAAAAAAGTTTACTAGTGCATTAAATTGTATCGCTGCAGTAATTGTGGCGATGATAAGGTTGGAGTTTGCCTTGGTGTTGAGAAAAGACGTATGGCGCATGACTGGACAGTCAGCATCTTAACTCTTCCTCCGCCGTCAATTTGTCCTCTCTGCAGAGATTTGCAGCTTTCTAAACTATGCAGGTTATCAAGATAAAAACTGAGCCACCTATAAGCTCAGGAATATTGAAAACAACTGGCAGACTGGAACTGAAAGTAAAATTAACAGCGCTTCTTTTGGCACTTAGAAGGGCTATTTTTGGCACTGTTGAGCCTGTGTTGCTGTTGTGCCAGTAAACTCCGAACACGCACATTAACTACCGTACTAGACAACTAGGAACTCAAGCTCGTTTTACATAGATTTAAAAAAAGCCTCCATGCAAGACGATTTGGAGTGCCATTTGGTATGTAGATTGTATGTAGATTGTGTACCAACGGACACATCACTAAGGAAGCCCATGCTGAGATTAATGTGATGCTGCAGAATGATGCAGTGCTTCAGAAGACTCGTGTTAGACTTCCTTAAGTGTTCAGTATACAGATATTGGCACGAGCACACTATCTTTTATGTGGAATGAAAAACAGTTGTAATGAATGTCGAAGCAGTCAATGAAAACATCTAGTGGTCAGTTGCACGCTTCTTGTTAAGGTGAAATGACGAGGAACAAACTTCAAACAGATTTTCAGCATGGCCACCAGCTGGCGTCCTTATGGCAGCATCCAAAACACCGCGACACTAGGTCATGCTCCCTCAGAGCTAAGGTCTGCCCATGCCAGATTCCAGTGTGTGGCTCAAGGAGCACGAGGAAAGTGGCGACAATGGCTACGAGGTGGCGCCGGAGTAGCATGCGCCATCTGTATGGAAACAAAGCGCTGCACGAGTGGAGGCCCATCTGCGGCGGCAGCTGTCAGTCGCGTCCACGCGTCACCCACGCGCTGCCTCTCGCAACCTCCAGTAGCGAGGCGGTTAGGCCACACTTCGCCCTCTTCGTAATGTGCCGCACGAGACAGATTGTCCCCATCAGCCTGTATATCACAAATTGAAAGCACGTATAGAGCTGCGCTCAAATTTTGCACTCCGGAGTATTGTAATCGTCGGTGAATTTTTTTCAAGTTTCATTTGTCCATGACTGCACACTATGCTTTCAAAGTGAAAATAACCAAAAGGCAATGAGTTTCTATTTCTCTTATCGAAAGTGCAGCTCAACTGAAGTGCACTACAGCTAAAGGAAGCTAAACAGACTTCTTCACTATGTTTTTGTCAGGAAACGTGGCATAGCCAGCCAGCTACTGAAAGGGAGGCTGCTGTATGATAGCATTGCTCATTTTGCAAGCTTTACTTGCTTCTCAGCGCGGTTGTTGCACATTTGCTGCCACCTTGCCACTTGGCTCTGGCTCCTATATAGCGCCCTCTTTGGTAGAATTCCTGATAAACCTTGACTCCTGAATCCAGATTGTCGCCCTCTTGTCAGACCTCATGGTGAGTGAGTGCATTCTCATGATGTGTGTGTCCGCGCCTGTGTCTTGGGGTCCTTCATCGATGGTGCAAGATGGAGAAAAATTAGAATAGTGGAAAGTAGTTTAAGGAACAACCACGGGGAAAGAGGCAACGAAGTTAGGTGCAAGCAGACAAACATGCTCAAGCTCCAATATTTAATGAGCAGGAGATGAAGTTACTAATAGGCACGAGGCACAGGCTATAGCAAACAACTAAAGGCCAGCTACCCATTCCTGGGTCTTTTCTGTTTCACAGATTTCAACTTATTGCAAAATTGGTGAGAATTAAGGTCTTGGCGCTTAACTCCTTCTTGCATGAGTTTCGATTTTCTTCTAAAAAATCAACCTTTGTTTAGACCAGATAGGCCTAAACCAACCTCACTTTTCTAAAGAAGTGCTTGGTCGCAAATTTATGAGCAACAGTTTTCGCGTATCATTTATGGTACACCATGCAGTTGCAGGTATATTTTTTGACCGTGTGAAAGAATATTTGAATTCCAGAAAACTTGCAAGAATACCAGAACCATTCAAAAAAACTTGACACATTGCTTTAAAAGGTGGAACATATCTCTTATAGCTTCAGCTAGTGCAAGTTTCATTAAAATTTGATGACGTCATCCTTGATTGACTGATTCATACCTTTAACATCTAGGCCAGGTCATTTATAGACCTTGACTTTGTAATTTTTTCGTTGCATCACAAGCCCAAAGAAAAACCTTCCTCTTCTTGCAGGAGTTATTTGTTGCAGCTATTGTTGTTAGCTCCTGGAGCATGGAAGACAGCACGCTATCTTCATCATGAACACTGCTGGCATATTCAGTTTCTCACCTATCCTGCACCAGTAATTGTTCTAAGAAAAAGTACAGCTCATGCAAACAATAAATTATGCTACCAAATTTGTTCTTTCACAGGGAAACATATCTCTACTGTCTTCCACAAAAAAACCATTACTTGAGTACTAAAGCGCCAAACAGACGACACAAGAAGAGACACAGACGAGCGCTTCCGTGTCTCTTCTTATGTCATCTGTTTGGCACATTAGTACTTCAGTAACATGCACCAACTAGCCCAACAAAAAGTTCTGCTTGAATATCATTACTTCATGCTGTGTCATTATGGTACAGCAATTAATGCTTGCCTCACAGAACCACACGATCGTATTTCTCAATGGAAACATACAGTTTGCTAATAGAAGAGTACAGAAGGGTCCTGATATTTCTTGTGCGCTGATTTCAAGCCTATAAATTGTGTAAATAACCCGTTTATTTATGAACTTCTTGTGCATCGTGTGACAAGCTTCAACCATACATCGTTAAAGGAAGAATGACTGAAACACTATTTCGACTGTTCAAATCGTTATGTGTTTCATTGCTAGAGAGGACACAGATTCTGGGTAAATATGTAGGATTTTCTTTCTTTTTGATTCTGTTATGCTTAAAGTTGCCCTGTGTGTATCATCCATGATGCACCATACAGTGGAGGTTGAAAAAGTGCTTTGCAGTGTATCACTTAGCTAGCTAATCACTGAGAAACTTTGCTTCAAATTTTTGCATTGTTGCTGCACAACAGCTTCTCATGGACCCCTTGGTGCTGAGTGTCCTCTACGTTTGGTGTCAGCTCAACAAGGACGTCATCGTAACCTTCTGGTTTGGCACCCAATTCAAGGTGAGTGCATGAGATCACATTGTGTTTCAAGGTATGTAAAGAGTCAAATTTATAACTTTCCAAAACATATTCTACATGGCAGCAGCCAAAGTACACAAAACTGCAAACATATCACTGACGTCATAATTATGTTGTTGGCACCCCAGTTTAGAGTATAACAGTATTTAGGACATAACATTTCAAATAGGGGAAAAAGTTAATTGTAGGTTCAACTTTCTGGTGTGCCATGGTTTTCTCATGATAGCAAAAAGTCTGGAAGCATGCTCTGTATATTAAGTGCTGTCTAACTAACGTTATTGGAACAAATATATGCACATGGAAGTCTAGCATCACTCCCAAATTTGTGATGTTCCACTGTCATTGTTGAATAAGCTTGTTTGGGATCATTTCACAGTTCCCTTGGTCAGCTCCTGAGGCATTGCTAAAAAAAAAATTCCACATTGCGTTGGCTGCAGTGTCTTCATAAATTTGTAAGCCATAGGCCATGTCATGCCAGAATTGCAATTTTTGTCAGATTTTCAACGCTAAGCATTACTGTGCTTACTCAGTACAGTGGAACCCCGTTCATACGTTTTTCACCGGACCGGGGAAAAAAAACGTAACAGCCGGGAAAACGCAACAGTGAGGAAAGCTCCGAAAATGAATGAAAAAAAGTGCAGCTTCAACTATAGACAATTTATTTCCACAGAGTGCGCTTAGGACCTAAAAAAAAGTCCAGAATTGTGGCTTGCCGTTTCTTTCGCTCGCTAGAAATCACCACACGTTTCTCAATAGCCTGGAAGGCCGCATTGCTGTCAGCGTCGCTGTGAGGTGCGACGTACCTGCGGAGGAGGTCCAGAGCCGCAACGGCTTTTCGAAAGCTACGATTTGGCAACTCCCCGGCATCATGCGGCTCGTGCATCGCAGTCTGCGACTTCACTCGCGACCGAGATCCCAACGATCTCGGCGATGCTCTGACACTCTGACGTCCCGACAACAACATCCACGGCGACGTAGTCGTCGTATGTGACCGCCATTTTGGCTTTTGGCGAGTTTTGGCCGGGCTTGGCTATGGAGCTGGCTGCAAGAAGCCGCACGCCAATTCGATGGCGGCCTCTCGAACTGGCGTGCGGCTTCTTGCAGCCAGTTCCATAGCCAAGCCCGGCCAAAACTCGTCAAAAGCCAAAATGGCGGTTGGAGCGCGTTGCCTACTTTAGCCCAGGCGGGTTCGGGGGGCTAAGTTGCGACGTATCATGCGGGAACGTTTTCACAGCTACGACGTAACAGCGGGGTTCCTTATACATTGGATCCTATGGAAGCTATGCCGGGACCGGATGAAAACGACGTAGCAGCCGGGAAAACGCAGCAGTGAGGAACGTAACAGCGGGGTTCTACTGTATACTTAGGAGAGAGACCATTGGAAGTTCTGCGTGCTGACGGCCTCCCTGTGGCCGCAGAAGACTACCTCAAGCATATCCCTTTAGCAAGACATTTATGACATTCGCACTAGATGTCCCCATTGTCCGAGCCTGAAGAACCGCTTTTGTAAATCGTTAGTAAATTTCTGAGCTGGGGAAAGGAAATGAATTATGTTTCCCATGTTCACTGCTTCCATCCTGATAAGCATGAAAACTTTTCTTAAGGAGACACCAAAGGCAAATATTAAGTCAACAAGGGCAGTTAAAATACCATTCCAGAAACCTCGCAGTGCTTGTTTTGTGCTAAGACTTAGTTTAAGAGAAAACCCTGTCTGCGGGGTCCGCATACCCTAGCACAATTCAAGACGCCTGCCCCCAAGTGGGAAGTGGTGACCTTGCAAGCGTCATCAGTGCCAGACAGATGGTGCTATGGTTCTTTTGCGCAAGAGCAAATGTGCGGCCATGGGGAAACCGAGCCGCCAATACCGAGCGTTGCATTCGCACCTGCAGCTGCGTTTCGTCAAGGGGCATGAACCATTTGGGTATCCTGCGACATAACATGGACATGGAATTCTCTTCTATGTGCAGTTTGCAAGTTTTGCGAGCCAGCAAAACTAGCCCAGCACTGCTATAACGAAACTACTGAAACGTGAATGCACAGGCGGTGCACAGTCGAATGGAAACAAAACCTTTCGACCGCTCACATCATCATGAATCAATGAGTTCTCTTTTCTAAAAATTTAATAGAACTGGACAACTAGCTCTACCTTCTGTCTTATAGTTCAATGCAGTTATCTTTTTATTATGAGTGCTTGAGTACTTGTGACAGAATTAAAATTAGGAGTGCCGATGCCGTCTGGCTAGTACTTGAATATCCCGGTTGAGTTGCAAATTGTGTCCTACATTTACCTAAATTTCTCTATTACTAAAGCTTTGTTGACTGTAATGTTGATGCCTTAGACATTCTCAAGCAATAATCTATCACCTTAGCTCACCTAGTATATGCCTTTAGAGTCCTTTTAAAGTACCTTGGACATTGTGGCACACAGCGTATTAGTGTGGACTGAAAGTCCACTGAAGTGGCCGCCTGAGCCATGTGATGATTACTGTTGCTGCAGACCAATGTCAGCTTTACTGGACCACACACACATAGTATAAGGAACAGTAGTGCCACTGATCGTGAGCCTAAAAAGAAAGGCAAGATGAGAACAATATAAACTACTCATGCATTTGTCAAACCGAACATGTAGTACTCTGATTGACATGTCGCCGTTTGATAGTTTTCGTACTTGCATCCATTTATTTTTTCATTTTTGTCCAAGTTTGTGTGTCACAGTATGAAAGCAGAGCACCGCAAACACAGCCAAGCTTTCTTTTTTTACTTATTGCTGTAATCTGTTAAACACATGCCTTCTTGTCCAGGCAATCTACCTTCCCTGGGTCCTGCTTGCATTCAACATGATAATCAGTGGCGGGTGAGTTGACCAGTTCATGCCATTTCTCCATCTGATAAGGCCTCCCTGTAGCTCTTGGGCCTTTTGAGCATGTGAAAGTGGGTAAAGAGCATGTTCCAGTGACTTCCATAAGAGATATATACAAAGGTGTCATAACGCTGGAACAATTGACGATGACTAAACAACAGACAAAGCATGTTGTCAACGTGTGTCCTTCCTGTCTGAACTTGAACTTTATTTGTATCTATACAACGTACAGATGATAGGGGCACAGACAAAAAGCCACAAAATCGGCTTGACAAGGTCTGTGTCCCTTATTGGTTTCTTTGGCAACATGTAGCAATGCATGCATAAATACAAGAGGAACACATGTGTTGGAAAAACAATATAAATATAAACAACGCGTGGATAAATGGGACTATTTATACAAAGTTACTTTCACACAGCAGCGAAAAATTGACATGAATGCAGAAATTGTAATTGTCATACAAGTTACGAAAGACAGGAACAGGAAAACAACAAAATACAGACATTAATCACTTTTCGTTTATGGGTAACATTCACAGAAATACAAAATTAAATAAGTCGCTGTGCAATTACAGCTGAGAATGCGTGTACATCGGAACAAAACACAAAGAAAAGCACTAAGCATACACGTGAATGACAAATATGAGTGGCAAGTTTGGGCACCTAATTGAAATGATAATAAATATGGCGATTAATGAAGAGAGTTAAGTAGAGATGGTAGTTCATGGCGCAGCATTTGATTCCCGTAGTTAGTTCTTGAGTGCGGAATATGCAAAGTTTCTCTGTGACGTGTACTGAAACTGCTTGTATTTAATGTTAGCCTTGACAAGTGTTCAAGGAAATTAGTGCTACCTTTTCTTTCTGTTAAGAAGTGTTTTAGCAAAATTGTATTGTAGACCGTTCTTATTGGTGCTGTATCTAATTGACAAAAAGGAGGATGACTATGTGCATCGAATGAAGCGTTTGAAATCGCACGTATGGCTTTCTTTTGCAGTAAATATAGAATATTGATGTTATTGCTAGTGGTGTTGCCCCATACGAGGTGACAGTAGTTAACGTGAGATAAAAAAGAGAGAATTATAAGATAGGAGCTTCACTCTTAATGGTAAAAGGAAGCATAATCTTATTAGTATTCCAACAACTTGTGCAAGTTTGTTAGCAATAATGTTAACATGGTATGTTAAATGCTCATTCCACAGCATATTCTCTTGCAATATGACACCTAAGCTTTCAACCGATAGTACTATGTCTATGAAAGAAGTACCTATCCTTAGATGTCCGTCAATGCTATGCTTTTTGCTTTTTGGCTGAAAAAGCATGCCTTTTCTTTTGGTAGTATTAATAGTTAATGAATTGAATAAGCTCCACTTATTTATTTGGGCTAGTGTATCATTAGCAACACATAGCAATTCGTTCACGTCCATAGAAGGTCTGAATAAACTAGTGTCGTCGGCATAGATAACAAATTGTGTGCCGGTATTGATATTAGTTATGACATTTATATACAGGTTAAACAATAGTGGTACTAGTATGCTTCCTTGAGGAACTCCAGCAGATATAGTCAAATTTGTTGGACAATTGTTTCCTACGACAACGGTCTGATACCTGTACTGCAAATAACTTCTAATTAAGTTCAGGAAAGTTCCCCTAAAGCCATAAACATCAAGTTTTGTTAGTAGAGTATTGTGGTTAAGGGTGTCAAAAGCCTTCGAAAAATCAATAAAGATGCCGAGAGTAACTAAATTGTCTTCAAAGCCTCGCAAAATTATCTCTTTTTGCATCAGTAAAGCTATTTCTGTTGAACGACCTTTTCTAAACCCATACTGGTAATCTGTAATTACATTGTGCTTTTTACAAAAAGACGTTATTCTTGTATTAATCAATTTCTCGAGACATTTAGAAAAAATAGGCAGGATCGATATTGGCTTATAGTTTGAGAGCTCGTTTCTGTCGCCAGATTTGAAAAGTGCTGTTACCTTCGCTATTTGCATGGCCCGAGGAAATATACCATTCGCCAGTGAAAAATTGCACACATGCTCTAAGGCGGCAGATTAGGTCTAGAACATGTTCTAGATAGACCGGTCTAGACAGACTGGCAAAATGCGGCAGCGGTGACGGCAGCACTGCCACATCTCTTTGTAGTGCTCACACACAGGACAGCACTCATATGAATGGGCCTATATTTAGCCCAATCTGTACTACTGCTACATGTGTCCTGGCTGCCGGCTTGGTTCCTAATGGAATTACTTGGTGAAACAACAGACGGTACCTAAATATCCTCAGTTCAACAAATACACGTCTTCAAGCACACAGTTCCTGTAAAAAACGCAAACCTCTGCTCATTTAGCTTCTTGCCGAGTAAGGTGAGCCGGTCTTGGAGATAGCGCAATATCGAGGAGCCGGCATGATGAAAAGTTTGCCAATTCTGGAGACAGTGTAATCTACAGTTACGTGTACAACGAGAGTCACATGGTACAGGTTTTCATATCTTGCCGATTCACCAGGCAGGCATGTAATCGCTTTGCTCTGAAATTTGTTGCCGAAGATTATTAATAGTCTTACAGCATTAATTAAGCGCTTCATGTATATTCTAAAATGTGCGTTGTAGCTGCGTAATTTTTATGGTAGCACAGTTGAACCCACTTATAACAATATTCAGGCGCCACGAAAATTCCATTGTTATAACCAATAATTGTTATAACCGGGTTACATGAAAAAATCAAAATCTCGGGATGGCAGAGCTGTTGTGAGAAAACTATAATGGCGGGGAGGCCAGTGCCCCTCCCCGCCACCTTCCTCCACCCAGCTGCTGATTGTGTTCACTCGTTTAACTGCTTCCTGGGCACTCTGATCGTTTGTAACAAGCCGCGGCTGTCGGCGTTAAAGAATGGCACCGCTATAACAACTTCAGAGAGGTGTGATGGGTGGCAAGCGATATGCGAGTGGCGCCGAGGCATCTCTTTGGTGGCCCCAAAAGGGGCCTTTTAAAAATTGCTAGAACACTGCCACGGCAACCTGTCAGCTTGAGAAATCCAGGAGAAACGCTAAGGTTGGATCGCCACAAGCATATCGACATATACTTCTCACTGGCTTGCACGAGAAAACCGTATGTCCCTCAGCTTTGCATGCTTTACGCGAAGCTTGCCGACATCCTTCTCCAAGACCTCCAGGTGCTCCACGTAGTGCAGCAAAAGATTCCTCGTGAAAACGAAGCACCGTTGCAACTGAATCATCTGCCGGCCCTCCTCTGAGGACAGTGTTGAGGCAGCCTGCCCTACCTCGTCATCGCTGCCGTCGTCACTGTCGCTATCTGATGCAGACACGTTCACGACGATCGTCTCATCGGGCAGCCTTCCCTACAGCAATAGTCCCTGCCCTCGCTATCTGATGCAAGCACGGTCGCGACGATTGCCTCGTCGATTAGAAGCACTTCGTTTCCAAATCTACAGCCGTGTGCTTTCTTTTCACTGGCAACGTCGTGCATTGCTGATGATTAGCAGGCAGATTAGCCATCTTCTGTTTTGGCAGCGAGAAACCGTGTGGCCAGGAATGATTTCGACGCAAACAACAAAGACCAACGTGAGTGATAAGCTGTTTGCAGAACTGCGCTGAGTGAGGAGCCAGTGATCAACATGCAAGCAACCTGCAAGCAGCACAGTTGGTGCAGTCCATTCGTGTTTCGGAGGGTTGGGGGGCATAGAGCTGCGGGCGCAGCCGAGCTGTGCGCGCAGCCCATTCGTGTTTGGAGGGGGGGAAGGGCGACGGGAGAGAGGCGCGCAGAGATGGCTAGAAAATTATCATGCGGTGGCTGTTGCAGTAGCAGCCCATCGTGCAGCAGCTTGAATTTATCGTTTTCTTTTTTTTATTTTTAAGGATTTCGCCTTTCACTACCGTTCGGCTCGGACACCCTGCAGCTAAACTTCATCGTTATAACTGATATGCAGCATCTGGGCATTGTAGTAAGCGGGTTATTTCACCATAAAAACATACAAAAGCTGACAGTGCAGCAGCTTCTCATTGTTATAATCGATACAGTCACCGACCGTTTATTCGGACCTCACGGGGACTGCGGAAATGTCCAAATAAACAGGTGTCCGAAAAAGCAGATTAGGAAAAAAAAAAAGAAATCCTTTATTTCCACGCACTTATTCGGGCTCGGCAGTAGGCTTGAAGAAATCGTGAATGCGCCGTTGCATGCTGTTCCGTTTGCGCAATCAGATAAGCCTGAATCTCGAAGAGGGTCGAACGATCACTATAGGCGGCTGAAAACACAGTCACTGCCTGTACACACTTCGCATGCGATGGCAGCGTAGCACATGGTGCGTCATCTTCCGACTCAGAGTCATCGTCCAGCGATGCAGCAGAAACTTAACGAATAATCTCGCCGTCGTCGAGTTCTGCGCATGTCAGTACAGCAGTGTCAGCACCTGTGAAACTGTCAAATGAGACGGTGTCCGGAATCGCAATGCAACTACTGCGCAGGTCACAGCAGAACATTTTTGGCGTCAGTAGGAAGCACATCAGAAGGCGACAAATCCTAAGCCTCCCGGCACCCGCTTGCCGGCATTCCTCAGCGCAGTCTGCGTGGGTACTGTCAGTGCCATTAGACACTCGACGCGATGTTTCCATATGCCATGGTAAATCACCGCAACCTCGACACAGCACACAATGCAAACTTCACCACGGCGTCACGCTGACACCAGTCGCACAAACGAAAAATGTGGCCTACTCGCAGCGTCGTGCACGAAGAAACAAATCAGCTGCTGGATTGTATTGACATGGTTTACTAAGCTGAGACCAGAACTGCTGTGGCCACGAACCAGGCAGAAACGAAGACGATGAGCTGCCATTTGCAGTAGTGCCACTTGGTGGTGCGGGAAGGAGGCTTCGTTCAAAACAAAAATGGCGCTGAGCAAGTTGAACCATGCACCGGTTCATGCACCATGCACCGAGTCGGTGCATGGTGCTCTCGATCGAGTTGGCTCAAGGAGTGTCCGAAAAAATCAGAGAAGAGGTTGCAACATGTCCGAACTTTCGGCAGTTATACATTATGGTATATGGGGAGAATGGGGGCGGTGCTGCGAAGCAGACCAAATAATTGAGCATGTCCGAATTTTTGGAGTCTGAAAAATCAGTCGGCGACTGTAATTTGCAACAGCAGCTTGTTAAAGAAATCGGTCTGTATGTGTCTATGTGCAACCTATTGCCACCTTTGTGAATTGGGATTACTTTTGCGACAAGCCAGTCTGAAGGTAATGCAGCTGCTTGAAGCGATGCTGTAAAAATCCTGTGTTAAGAACGGAGCTAGTTGGGCAGCAAATCGTTTTAGAAATGTATTGGAAATATTATCGAGGCCTGGCGTTTTTTTGTGTCAATGTTCAAGAGCAGGTTCAGTATGCCTGGCTCAGTTATAACTACGTCAGGCATCGCTGAATCGGATGCAAAGAAAACATCACTTGGGCAGGGAGAGCGTGTGAACACGGATTGGAAATGGGCATTAAAAGCGTTAGCAATAGTGCGTGCATCACGGGTAAGAGATCGTTTGATTTCATTTTGCACTATTGGGTTTTCAGGTTTTGACAGATAGCGACAGAATTTGTGCGGCTGACTGTGCATGAAGTTCATCAGAGTATTCGAGAAAAAGTTCTCTCTCGCGTTTTTTAATTCGAACTTCAATGCAGCTGGAAGATGCACGATTTCCAGTGGGTTTTGTTTTTTCCTGCGCATCCTTCGCAATTTTCTTTTCAAGTGGATGATACTGCGGGTTATCCAAGGTATTTTTCTATTTGTTCGTTTACGTATTGTGGGGATAAAATTTTCTTCACAATGTTTTATGGCACCCTTCAATTTCACCCACAATCCATTAGCATCATATCAAGGCAGTGGTGTGAAATCCTCAAACACAGTTCCTAAATAATCTATGATGCTGACGTCATCTGCTGTTCTTTAAAATCAATGTAAGGATGATCTTGGTGACCCGCCTGTGATGGTTCATTGACGCACTCGCTCATTACGCGAGTGTGATCACTATGCTAGTAAATACAGTAAATCGTTCTTAGCCTGTTCGATTCTACTGATACAAAGCATGCTCATTTCATTTACATCAACTTGATCTGCGGGTTGTCGATACCTTTAGGCGCTGTGGTACCCACGTCAAATCAAATAGCCCAAAAGTGTGTTCTCTGTAATGTAAGCAACAGAAAAAAAATGCTGCAGCACTGCCATCACATCAAAGTGGCCGCCTCGTACACGCTTCGAGCCTAGCTGCCGTAGCTTTCTCCATGTGTTATAGTATGTGTGCTTAGGCAATGCTTCCTTTGGCTTAGCTTAGTGCACTGTCTGTCTTCCAGTCTGTCTTCCATGCTGATAAAGCCTTTGCTTTATCAGCATGGAAGTACCGACTGTAAAGACATGCCGAGTTCATCACGATGCTGCCATTAACAGGAAGGCGATCACATGTTTGGAGATAGAATGAAATCGGGCCGCATCACGGGTGTTCAGAGTTCCCAAAGCGGGACTGGCGCAAACAGGAGAGGCGTTTTACACTGGCAGCTGCTACGTATGGTGCAGCCACACAGCCCCTAACTTGAAAGCGATCTATGATGGTGGCAAGAGTCTGTGCATCCAGGTGCACCACGCTGTGTTCTTGTAGCTTAGGTTGCATCGAAGCAAGAGGCCTCATAAAGGCTTCGAAGCAAGAGGCCGCACAAAGGTCAATTCCTTCGCTCCTGCCACTGCGCTTCCTCACTCCACCGTTTAAAGAGTTTCCGCGGTTGTTGAGTGAGACGTGTTCATGTTTGCTTGCGTGCGCATGACACCATGCTTGTTAAGGGTACACTAAAGGCAAATACTATGTCAAGCTAAAGGGATAGATTAATGCTCGATTAGTGCTATCGTAATCTATGCTTCACCTTTCGGGCGAAACTGCAACTTTCTTTATTTATTGCAACTTTTGTGCATTGGGAGTGAATCTTTTTTTTCAAACGAGAGAAAATTGTATTTCTGTATAAAAGAATGAGGTGCGCGGTACTGTAAAGGACTTTTCTTTTGTCACGGAAGATGGATGCACGTTACAATCAAGGGCGCGTTATAATTGAGTAAATACAGTAAGCAGAGGAACAGCCATTGAGAAACACAGACATTTGTCTAGATCAAGAGATTATGAGCAACACTGAGCACTCTCCTAAAGTCTTAAATATGTAGATATTGTAGTGGGTAATACGCATGTGGCACTGTGTGGACTGCCACCGCTGCGGTGCGAGACCCGAGCTCGGGCTGTTGATGCGAAGCACTAGGACTCGTGATCTAGAGCTACCTGCGATCCCTCGAACGAGCTGCAATAAACCCCATTTCAATATGTTGTTCCTATGGATTGCTAAGGCCAGGTCATGCGTCAATTCATCTAATTACGTTGTACAAGAAAGCCCCTTCCTAAATCGATGTTGACTAAAATAAAGGAGGTTATTGTGTCCAGGATGAGACATGATGCAACAATAAATCACGTGCTCCGTAACCTTACACGTAATGCTGGTTAAGGACACAAGTCCGTTCTCCTCATCTCTGTTTCTCTGCCCACATTTATGCACTCGTATATGCGAGCCAGTTTCCAATTACCAGGCAGAAAACACTCATTTGCCATTGCATGCCTCACATCACAAGCCACTGTAGCCATGGTCATCCTCAATAAACAGCACTCAAGAGTGGCGCTCACACAACCCATGAATGCTGCCTTTGGAAGCCTTTGACAGCAGTTTTCTGCTTGGAGAACAGTGATGTATAGGTAGTAAATGAAATAGCTCCGCCTGAACATGATACATAGGTAGTAACTGAAATGGCTAAAACAAGGAATTTAGACTTGTGTCCTTGTCAGTATGTGTTGAATATTAACAAAGCACCACAGCTTTCGCTAAAATTGTGCATGTATTGTCTGCCCTCCTCCTATCCCTCTGCTTTCATTTTTTTTCAGGGGCCTGTATGAGCTTATCGGCATCCTGGTGGGACACCTCTACTTCTTCCTCATGTTCAAGTACCCACAGGAGTTTGGTGGCCGCAACCTTCTCCAAGTGCCCTCCATCTTGTGAGTGGGAACGCCTGTGCCAGTGCTGGCTCACCTTAGTGCCCATTGGGGCAGGTTGCCATTACTGACTCACATAGGAGTCATCTTGCAGGGGCCGGCAAAACATTTTTCAAGGCATACTAAAGATAAAAAATATTGAGCGGCACTAGTAAACTACCCATCTACGATATTTGCAATATCTGCTCTTACCATGATGGAGACTTCGCAAGGTTGGAAAGACACAAAAACTGAAGATGAGGGCCACCTTTATGTTCCCATACCAGTTTGCCATGACAGTGTGCATCTGGACACCATCTGCTCATGCCAAGACTATTCTGTGTTAGTAAAGATGGGCCATGTAATATTTCAGAAGAGGGAACATAGCAAGCTTCAAGAACCTTTACTGAGCCACTAGGGCCTTAATACTAAAGATTACTTTGAAATCCGTGATGTCAGACTGATATACCTGAACTGGCGTTCCAGCATGAAATTCAATAGCTGGAACTTTGGCCTTCATGTTTTCCTCCTGTAATTAGTTATTTTCCTTGAGGTGAAAGAAGCACAGTGAAAGAAACTTAATTAGTTGGAACTGATGTAGTGTTCCTCTTTAGTGGTACTTTAAGAGTAAATTAATATTGTGAAACACGGCACTAAGGAAGATGAAGGGTGTGCAAAGGAACAAACACGAGCGTGAGCATCATGCCGTCAGTGCTCCTCCTATCATTTTGTTCACTGCTGACCTCGTTTGTATTGGTGCTCCATTGCAAGATCACAGAACCAGTTTGTCTGTCTTTTGGTTTTGTGATATCCTCTTCAGCCACGAAATATGTACTGTTTATAAATGGTGTCAAGGTTACATAATTTTATTCCATAGTGCCACAGACTTCATTGAAAAGAAAGTCAAGGTGGTAGGCTGATGCTTTGTTCATATGTATTCAGTGTGTCCTTGTAATTACAGATTAATGAAATATTGATTTATTAAACATATGTCGCCTTTCCTTTCATGCAACAATTCAATCAGTGGCTCGAAGTTCATGCACTAGTTAATTATTGGAAGTTAATCATTTATGATTTCTGGCAATATGCAGCATGCCAAACTTCCTGTCAAACGTGGTAGGAATGCCTTCAGCAAAGTGGAAATTACTGCACGTAACAACACTCAAAATCTTTACAAAGTGTTGACAGTTACTTTAGCATAGACTAAAGAGGATGAGAGAGAGAGCCTGCACGCTAATGAGACATTAATTAAATTACTTGACATTCTGATTAGAATGTGTTGTGACTTCCTATTACTTATTTTCTCCCACCAAAGGTTGTGGGTACAAGTCCCACCAATATTCGTGGGTTTGACCATCAGTGGTGGCATCATCATTTTTGGTGCCATTGAATTTTGGTCCCACCAAGAGTCGTGTGCTCAACTACAACCTGTGGTCGTGGGTTCGACTCACACCACAGGTTGTGGGTTGCACCATCAATTTTGGTGCCATTGAATTTTCGTGCCATAACACCAGATGGTCAATTTTTCTGTGATGCCGGACAACGGATTTGTCGACCCATGAGGCACCTAAGGCTTTCACCTTGGAACATCTCCATTTGAGGATGCATGGCTCTTCCACATCATAGCTTCGGGCAGCAGCTTTGTTCCCCCCCCCCCCCCTTCTTTTCAGCGAACCTGATACAGTAAAATGTTGTTAATTTGGATTTCATGCAACCAAAGAAAGTGTCTGAATTAAAGAAAGTCAAATTACCGAGAGTGTCAGCAAAACAATAAACATATGCTTACTGCATCTGCACGCTTATATTTACTAAATGTATCAGCAAATCCTGTTTCTATTTTGTACAAAATCAGTGCAGAAGCAGCAGTTCTCATCATCTAGACACTAATTAGCGCTCGCAGCAGTGAAGGCCTCATGACTTCCTTCGCAGTGCAGCCGCGGCACACATCTTCATCTGAGACACACTTTTGACTACTGTGCGCACATCGCAATTATTTTTTCACCATTATTTCAATTATTTTTTCATCATTAAAGCTGGATGCCAACAGATCGTTGGTCCATCACAATGTAGCTGGTGCTCTTCATCCTCCTGAGCTTTGCACGGAGTCCTACGAAAGTACTGTTTACCGCCATCGATGCGATCATGGGTGGTGACTACGCAGTTATGAAGACACATGGCCGACATAATCTTACGCACAGTGGTAAACACATGAATAAAGGCTTTAAAGGCACAGATAGGCACGAAACGTCCTGGCGTTGCTGTCATTGGTGTACAATTTCCGCTGACGACTATGGCAATCTGGACTCCACCGTTTTAGTTGGATGCTAGCACCATTGTTTGCTCTTCTGCGTCGCACCATTTGCAGCGTTCCGCACAAACTGAGCTCAAAAAGTTATCTGAATGAAGCGATGTACGACCAAATATCTTCGAATTAATAAGAGCTTGATTCCATTAACAAATTCACTGAGGATTGCGATATTTCCTAATATGAAATTTGAATGCAGCTGTATACGTGTTTTCATTTCGCGATATATTGGCGGGCGCGGACAGTCTTATCTCATGCGGCGCATTGCAAACGAAGGAAGTGTGGCATGACTGCCTTGCTAATCGAGAAAATGCATGAGGCAACATACCGGTGACACGTGGGCACAGCTCAAAGTAGCCGCCACAGACAGGCCTCCACTCATGCAACGCATTGCTTTGACACACTCACCACATGTCTTATTGATGGCATCATCGTGGAGTGATTGTCACTGCAGAAAGCCCCGTACACACAAGTGGCAAAATGTGCATGACACGCCGTCGGCGTAAAAACACTGTTGTGGCAGTCACGTGACAACTTGAAAGTCTCGCCTCCCTTCTGTAGGTGCGAGATGTCACTCACGTGCTTTCTCTTTCGTCTGCTGAGTGTTCAGTGCTGTGTTTACATTCTTCATCCTTTGTTCTTAGCGTGAGTCATGTCTTGCGAAGATGACGACATTGTTGTCACCGATCATAATTGTGATGGTATGCTCTCTTCTGTGGCGGCATCTCCACGTTCCAAAGTCGAGGAGGATGAGGTACTGGGTTTCGCCTCCACGTCCTTGTTCAGAGTCTGTTTTGTACAGAATGTGATATGGTGCACCGCCTCCAAAAACTTTTCCATCAGGACATCTCTGTTTATACTCACCTCGAACAATAACAATCGAAACAAGTGGGAGCTTGACCATACCAGGCAAACCGAACAAGCGAGAGCTGGCCAGAGCAAACGTTAGTACGAAATGAGCAGTTCGGCTGAGACCAGATACGAGTACGCATCGAGTGGTCAAGCAGGTTCGCATGACACCAGTTCCCGCACGCACGTCACCGGAAGGGCCACTCTCATTGGTCTCCGCCGTCTGCGGCTCACGTCTTTCATCTCCCACTCCGCGTTCGCTCTTTCATCCTTCACTGTTGTCCTCATTCACTCAGTTACACCAATGCTCACCGCACAAACAGGCGCCCAAGAGCTGCGCTCTAATAATGCGTACACCTACTGGAACCGAAGGACGAGTTCAAATTATCCAATTTTCTGAATTATCGAGGGTCAAATTGAGGTTTTACTGTATAGCTGGATTCGCGTGGCAGACATTATCACGGACGAATCAGTCACATATCATGTGACATAAACCGGACCACTCAGCAGCTAGCATTCACTTGACAGTGGATGACGGTGCAGGCGGAGCAGCCCTCGCATGGGCAATTGGGACAGAGGAAATGGGACCGAGCTGAAAAATCCCAGTAGTTATTTGGCTCTCAGCCGTAT
Source organism: Dermacentor variabilis (assembly GCF_050947875.1). NCBI lineage: Eukaryota > Metazoa > Arthropoda > Arachnida > Ixodida > Ixodidae > Dermacentor > Dermacentor variabilis. Next base: position 60,682,197 of record NC_134573.1, on the reverse strand, counting down.
TGTGAAGCACTTCATGTGAACCGAGGGAGCATAGCGGAAATGGGGGACGTATGATATGCAGTCCGCAAGTTCCAAGTCGCGATTTGCTCCGCCATGTGAATACAGGTTTATCTTCAGCTTCTGCTGCGAAGTACGGCCGTTGAGCGCAGCTCATCATGATCCAAGTTCTCGTTTTCCAGCACTATTTGCTAACTGTTGAATGCAATATGGCCATCGGCTGAAAGGAGACGACCATGAGGGACAGGAGAAGGGAGCTTCGACACTCAGGGATGGCAAGATGACTCCCTAGAAGATAATGAAACTTCAAATGGTGGAGTACCTTCTCTTGAAGTGCTACTTTGCAGCAGCAGAGCACCACACTGCCGTGAAGCCATGCCTCAAGGCAAAATTTGCGTACAACCTGCACCCTGACTTTACTGTAAATACTGTGAAGATGGTGCGGGTTACAGTCAGAAATAAGGTAAACCTGCAGATGTCAGTGTGCAGCTGTTGCTCTGGTGAGTCCTGTAAGACACTCCTCCAGCTTAGTCTATTCTGTTTCACAAAACTACGCGAAACTACGGATAACGTTCAGCGATCCGATAACTTCCCCGAGAGCAGGTGCTCGGGAGGGCTCATAAGCGTCGTCGTCGTCACTGTCATCGCACATGGTCGCATCAGCGGTAGCTTCACTCTCCAAGTCTGAGTAGCATATTTGGTGATCATTTTCAAAGTTAAGATATTCAGCGAAGCCGACTGCACCGGATTCGCTATCCTCTACACAGAGTGCATTGATGCAGTCGCAATACTCGGCTCCTTCTTCATCAAGTGCACATGAATAATAAGCATCAGCATCGACGGTGCTTTCCTTCGAGAAACCAACGTGTCCAAAACACTGCATGATCAAAGTGGGTTCCACTTCCTTCCATGCATACACAATAAGACATATGACCCCGAGGGGGTCGATGGAGTACTCCTTGCCATTGTCGTAGCAAAGGAGCATGCGCTTGAGCAGGTGGTGGCGGTAAATCTTCCTCGTGTGGTGAATGACGCCTTGGTCCATTGGCTGTGAGATCGACGTGTTGTCCGGAAAAAGAAATACCATCCTGATAGCTTTCAGGTGTGGGATGTCACCATGTGCCGGACAATTGTCAACAACAAAGAGTACATTGCTGCCTGTGGCCACGAACTTGCGATCAAGCTGCCGAACATAATCTTCAAATATTGTGCCTGTGACACAGGCTTTCTTTTTGTGCCAGTAGATAAGCTCATCCCTTGGTGGCAGCCATGCATATTTAAAGCAGCAAGGCTTCCTACTCTTTTCAACTACAGTCGAACCCGGCTATATCGAACTCGCAAAAAAACGCCTATCAGTTCGATATAGAGCATAATTCGATATAAGCCTGCTAAATAATTGGATGTCATAAAAGCACATACCATTTATAAAATCACTTTATTGATTAAACTAGCTTAGTTTCGCACGAAACAGTCCTGCATTTTCTTCTGCTTTGGCAATTTCGCTGCCTGCGACGCACGCACTTTTCCACATTGAGGAGTCGGAGCAGCTGAGGCCGCAACTTTCCGCATTCGCACAGAAGCACCGGACTAGTGCGAGCGTACCAATCACTTCGGAGGATGTGGGCCAAGGACCGTCGTTGCTTTCGTCATTGTGCCCACTTTCACTTGTGCTCGGTACGATGTTGGCAATGTAGTCTTCGTTTTCGGGCTCTCCCGTGGTCGCGACACATCATTTGCGCTCACAAACTCATCCACCGTTGATTCGTCAACAGCTTCCGAAAATTCTGACAGTTCGCTCCAAACTTCGGCAACACTGGCGACGGCTTCGTCGCATTCATCAGAATTTACGGTCATCACCGAGCACGCGGAAGTCGGCACGGCTGAAGCAATTTCAGATTAACCACTCGTACACGGCCGTGCATACAGGTCGGGCACCACGGGCACTGGGTGGCGAGTTTGGACGCTTTAGCTCTAATCTCCCCCTTATTCTTCAAGATCGTGCCGAGAGTGCTCCTCGGAATCTTGTGCTCTGCGGGAACATCCGACTTCTCACCGCGTTCGACACGATTTATGATTGCGAGCTTCACGCCGAAAGGCAAATTTTTCCGCTTCATCACGGCAACACTGCGAGGGAAGGCCTACAAGGCGCACACAAAAACAGCGAGACAAGTCGCACTTTCGCCATCTTGCATGACGAGGGCACAAGGGCATCTGATTGGCTGTCTGAGCAAGCGCTGTGGGCGGGCCAGGATCATTTTTTGCAGGGGGGGTGCCGATGGCTCGTCCGAAGCAGCGCGGTCGGGCGCAGTCACGGTAGGGAGAGCGGTTGGATGGAGCCGCGCAGCCGGATTTTCTCCGCCACCGCGAGGGAAAGCCAACTTCCGGGGGCACTTTCCGCCGCTTGACGTTCGATATATCGGTTGTTGCTGCTATTTTTGTTCGATGTAAGCGTAATTTTTGCGATATATACTCATTGTAACTATATCGTGTCCAGAAATTGTTCGATATATAGAATAATTCGATGTAAACGGGTTCGATATAGTCGGGTTTGACTGTACGAACAGTAGCAGCTTGTGTTTACTGCACGTGTTCGTGCCGAAGTTAATTCTTTCCTTGCCCTGCTTTCGACCCTTGACCGCGGTGTCCTTCGCTGTGAACGTCTTTGTGGGCAGCATCCTGTAAAAAAGGGCTGCCTCGTCGAGGTTGTTCACATCGTCTGCACCGTACTCGCTAAGCAACGGAGCCAACGTATTTCTTCCAGTCGTCAACGACGCTCTCATTTGCGCTGCCGCTCTCGCCACAGACGTCTACGAAGCCTAAATTATTGCGCTCTTTAAAACGTCTGAACCGTTCATTGCTACACTTCAGCTCTTCGTGCCCAAGTTGTAGAGCCAAGTTGTTGGCCTTCTCCAACAGTATCGTTTCATTGATGAGAAGGTGGGCTGCATTTGCTTTCTGCAGCCAGCAAAGTAAAGCTGATTCTACATCTTGATACGTGGGAGCCCGTACTTGCAACCGCTTCGAAGAATATGTCTTACTGTAGACCTTCAGTACCTTCGGCTTGTTCTTCAATATTGTGGACAACGTCGAGAGGGGCATGCTGTGCCTTTCAGCCAGCTCGGCTTGGAACACGTGTTCTTACCTGCTTCTTGGATCAAGCAGAACTTCTGCTGCAGCGTTAAAGTCTCATACTTTAGCATCTTCACTCACTGGCACCTCTGCACAGTTCAGAAAAAAAAAAAGAAACACTAGCTGCAACACCCCTAACCACGGCACGCAAAGAAATGGCGCAGACTGGCGTTGCGCGTACATATGTTGCCGCAGGCGGAGAGAGAATGGTCGAATGGCAACCAGTGGCAGTGGCACGAAACACGCGCTGATGCTGCGACCGCGAGGAGCTTGTGGACTGGGAGACGAGAGCACATGACAAAAACCAGTATGCCCGCTGCGTTGCAGTGAAGCACGTCTTCTCTGCAGGCGCGCGTTTCGCCGGTGCACAGGGCATACCGTGGACTGATTTTTGTGCTAGCAGCACTACAGGTCAGGCGCTTCGTCTATAAATAATCACAATTACTATGTGGTGTCGCCTCGCATCTCCGAATGGCCGTCGTTTCGTTGGCTTTGCAGTGAAATGGGGGTCGGGAATTCTCGCATAGCACCCGAAATCTTCGAATTAACCGGGTTGGCCTAGGCCGCCGGTTCGAATTATCCGGGATTTCAAATTAACCGAGTTCTAATTAACGAGGTTTTACTGTATATACGGTATGCATACCGAATGGAGGTGACATCCCAGAAAAAGTGACGCTGCAAGTGCTATCTTGCCGTGGGCGTCAAAGAAGCTGCAGCTCAGGTCCATACTTCGCTTAGAATTGACACATTGGGGATGAAATCACGCGAGTATCTCCCTTTCCGAATGTTCACTTGTGCTCTCATGATTCACCAGCACCACACTTTCGGGGCTAGGCCCTTAGTGCCCCCCCCCCCCTTATTTTGATAGAGGTGTACTGCAAGAACGCTTGTTTACTTTGGGTGCATCCTAATGAGCCCTGGATAGTCAAAATTGTTTCCAAGATTCGCATTACAAAATATAACAGAACCCTTGTCTTGCTTTGAAACTTTGCGACTACTGTATGTGAATAAATCCAGCGACTTGCATGAGAAAGCTGCATGTAGTGTGAGAACAGTATGACATTGTACTTTCATTCAGATAAACTGAACACTGGCAAACATGAGCCTGCAGACGTCAAATGCTTTCATTATGGAGTGAGCGGCACCTGGTTATACAGGTCACTTCGTTATAAGGTTTTGTCATTTAAAGCTTTAAATAAGGCAGGATGAAACAAATCAGTTTATTCTGACTAGGCTGAGAGGTTGACCTTCAAAAAATCAGGACAGATGCCACCAGCAGAAGCGAGCACCTGTCTTACAGTTGTCACTCGCAGAATTTCACAGCTTTGCACCTCAAAGTAAAAGTGCAGAGAATTCGGTAGCCTGTTCTTTCAGCACTGACTGTAGTGCATGTAGCCACATGTCTCAGTTTTCTGTGTGTGTCTCTGTTTGCACTTCAGTGCCATAAATTTCAGTTTTCCAGTGCATAGTATTGATCTGGCTGTGTACCTTGGCAGAACCTCATTCTTAACGACAAATGTGACGAGGGACCTATAGAGTTTTGTTTAAGAGTTTAAGATGAAAATTTGTTGTCAAATTCTTCATTATAATCGCACTCACAGTACATGCACAAGATAGGAAGCTGGCCAGGCCATATTGTTCCCTGTGTTATGCAAGTAATTTCGTAGTAAAAGCGTTTGTTCAACTGAATTGGTGGTGTTGGCATAGTGAAAATTACATTGAGACCATTCTCTTGACAGCAAACCCATTGCTTTCCCCTTGTTGTGCAGGTATCGCTACTTCCCAGACCGCGTTGGTGGTGTGAGCGGCTTTGGCCAGGCTCCAGCGCCAAGGAGACCGGCAGATGGTGGCAACAATGACCCCAATGCAGGAGGCGGCTGGCACAACTGGGGAAGGGGCCAAGTACTCGGGAACTAGGGTCCCAGACAGCATCGCTCCGGACGCACCCTTCTGGAGCTACCCGCAGTGGGGCACAACCCACTTTCCTGAGGAGGGGGAGCATGGGCAAGAACCTCGAGTTCACCACGCGAGTGTGGTGGCAGTCACGTCAAAAGCCAAGTGCATGGCGCTGAACACCATTCCTTCCTTGTCGTGGTGTAACCCCTCCCCCCACCTCTTTCCTGACTTATGTGACCCCAGTCTCTTCCCTCATTTCCTTTTTCGTGCTGGGCACGAGTTGGTGATAAACTTCAGCTTTAACCACATAATGCTAGGGGAAGAGGCAAGATGTTCAAAAACAGAAAAGTAGCACAAGCGTTCTTGCGACGAGTCGGGCCAGTATTGTTAGAAACGTGTGTCGCACAAGGGATTGTCATAATCAGAGCCAAGCCTTATATATAAATTATTTTTCAAGTGTGTTGCTCGATTTTCCTGTCTTTCAAATGAGTGCCATGCTTAACAATTCTCTGGAGCGACATCAGTTGACGTAACAGTTTCTGGATGCTTTGGATCAGCTGTTCCAATCATACTCTCAGGCCAGAAAATTTAAAATAAAATTTGCACCTTTTTTTCTTTAAGCGAAGCCCATTGGTTGATGCACGTATAGGTGTTGCTGCAAAGCAACTGTAGTGAGCACCTATAATTGTGTTTTCTAACCTTGGCAGCTGCTGATGTTAGAGCGCCTCGAGAATTGCTGAAAGCTTGCCGAGTTTTTGTTTGTTGAACACGGACTGAATCGCACATGCTAGGTTGATAAAATGTGTTGTGGTTGAGCTTGCAGTCACTCCATTTTCTTTCTGTCACGGACGACCATTTCTGCCGATTACAACAGCTGCATTAGGCTTCTTTGCTTCGCAGCTCAGCTTTACTTGCTTCGATTGATCTGAGAATGTGAGCAGATCTTTGTTGGGATATGTATTGAAATAAAGCAGTTTTTTATTTCATGGCAGAGGAGTGTGTGTGTTTGTGTGTATGTGCGAAATGACGTAGTCAAGTGCAGCCATATTTTATTAAAGCAATACCGTTGCTTTGCCTAGTTTTTGTGGTTGGTATGTCTAATCTAGCCTCATAGCACCACGCCAGCACATCGAGAGTGCGAGAGGCATTATCGTACCAAGTAGAGACAGCACCTACTCTGGACGCACCTTGAATGTTATTGTTTAACCAGAGTGGTTCGCCCTATGCAGAACAAGATGTAGAAATACTGTAAGATGTTTTTTTACATCAGAATGTGCAACAGATGGCCAGCATCACTCGATACGCTGGAAGTGAGCTTCACCTCAAGCCTTGTATATGGGGTGAAGCACGTCTATGGTTTTGTATGGAACTTATCCAGTAAGTTATCGTCTGATCTGAAACAAAGGTGTGCATTGCATTCGCTCTACATTACCTGTGTGATACCACTGCAACCGGATTGCTCTCACTCCTTGTCCCTTGACCTTTGCTTTCAAAAGTTGGTTGGCCAGAGCAAGTAGTGCGTAAACTGCTACTTCATAGTCCTCAGTTCTTGCTCTAACCAACAAATGATGCTTGCTGCCTGCCATTCAGTGGCAGCCGAAGGCATTTAGCTGGAAATTCTACGTAGAAGTGAAACTCTGCAAGAAAAAAGTATTTTTCTGGTATGTTGCCTGTAGACAATGCTCGTGCATCAAAGGGTGGAATCACAGCCGAGTGCGTCTCCGCTGCAGCACGACTAGGAGAGAAGGGGAGACAACTTTGGGGCTGATTATTTCCTAAACGTTGGCCGGCACCCACTGTTGGAAGGTGCTGTTCTCGCCCCATGGCCCAATTCCCTGACTGCAAGGCCTGCAGCAAAAGCCTTGGTGGAGTTCTACATGCTACTGTGGCTGGACACATGGCATTGGCAGAGCTGCTGTGTAATGTGCATCCATGCCTTTGTCATCGTCACTATACCTTAGCTTCCCTTAGTTCTTCCACAGTGCAGGGTAGCAGGCTAGAGCATACCTACTGAAGCCAAACCTCTTTTTATTTTCTCTAGATAAAAATTAATCTCTGTTACAATGAGCTGATTGACTAGAGTACATGTAGTGTACTAGCGAAACGTGCGCTGCTGCACAAAAAGTTACCCAAGTACACGATGCAAGCTTGCTTCATGTTAACCTTTTCGCGGACACAAAGGATTGCATTGTGTTGAAACATCGCGAGAATTGTTCACATAAGGTCAAATGTGAAAGCTGAGAAACAGTTTGAATAAGAAGCCACCTAGGCTATTTTACTCAAGCAGTGCATATGTATCCTTGTTGCCCTGCTTCCACCTGCTGCCTGCAAAATAACACGCGCAAGAATCTACAAACGTCCAGCATTACAAAAAGGAAATTCGTCTATTGTACAGCAGGAGGGAGGAAAAATTCAGTACATTTGGCCATCCCGACGGGTCAAGTCTGGATGGACACTGGACATTTGCCCAAATGTCAAGACCCCCAAAATGCACGTTTTGCAAACCTTGTTAGGGCTGTCCAATACGACAGTTGTTGGAATATACACCTTGGAAACATTCCTCAAAGCCTCTCAAGCTATGCATTTGTTATATTAGCAATGGGATGTGTCAACGAGACAAAAAGTGTCAAATAATATTGGTAGGACTGGGTATCGCTAATTGAAATAGTAGTGCCACCGTAATCAGAAAAGCAGCATAGCTGTTACAAATACACTGCAGGTCATTTTAGTGAGCATATAGTAGTAAGGCAAATGGGCTACGAAAATTTTTTCAGACAAAGCCCAGAAACAGCCATACAGAAAACCTAAATTGTACTTATGTTTCATTGCTATATGAAAGTGAAGTTGCCCTGAGAAGCAAGACAGGTATGTTCCACTGTCTACCAAAGGGTTCACCCACTGTGGACCAGTGTATGTGTTGGAACCCATGTAGTTGCTCATCTCGGTAGCCGATCAAGACATCGTACCGAAGGCGTATTTACAATTGCTAGTAGGTACAGCGGAGTGTAGCACTTGCCTCCGGAAGTGCTACACTCCGCTGTACCTACTTGCAATTGTAAATACGCGTACCGAAGACATTTACGGGGAAGGCAGAGGGGTCGACCTGAGCTCATGCACTTAGACTGCTGCTCTGTACTGGGAGAGAGTAAATGGGAGTGAAAGTATTAGGCTGGATGAGAAGTGGTAAGTGTTATGTATTTATGTATCTATGCTTATGTATGTATTTGACAGCGGCCTTACTAAATTGATGCTTTCAATGATATTTTATAATGCGCTTAAAATGTGACAAGAAATACATTAGAAAACAGGTGCCATGCAACTAGCGAAGCACACTCGAGCTGTGTGTGGTATGTGCCATACTTGCAAAAATATGTGATCCCAAATATAAACCTGTCAACTAAAGAAAAAAAGTAGCAATTAAGGCAATTCAAGCTCGCAATGCGCGCAGCATCGGTCTCATTGGGTTTACACTTGGGTCTTTTCAAACCTGGCATAAAAAATATGGAAGCTTGCACCAGAAGTGCATTTAATTGCATAGTTGTCTATCTAACTTCAAGCACATTGACGGTTGCTATATATTCAGTGTCCCTGTGCTTCAATTTGTTGACTAATTTGGTCTCGCTGTGCAAATTGCTAGCCTACTGGTTAGGTCAGATGCTTCAAGTAATTGCTTAGGAAGGGCATTGTACCTGGTTCAATCCCTATGTCAGGCCAAAATTTTCTCCAAGTATGAAACCTCTGAGAAAAACCATGCTCTTCTCTCATGGACGACAGCTATTCCCTTTCATGAAATGTCTTCGACCTTGCAGACTTTCACAGAACTGATGTGTTACTTGCATTTGCGACGCAGCCATAAACTCTTCAGATCCTGTGTCCATCCCTGTTTATAACAGCTGTCATATTGAAACTTAAACCACAAATAACCTAAGCCAGAATAATCAGGTGCAGGCGACACCATACGTCAAGTGCGTAAAAATTTTGTTCACACATTGTTTACGAGAAATTTGATACTTTGTGTAAAATGCACCCCTGCATTGTTGCCAATGGCAATAAATGAATGTGTATGGACATTTCAAATGCCACCAGACAATGTGGCAGTCCACGTTGAAAAGTGGAGGTGAGGAACCACCGTGCAATGTTAAGCCTGCATCTTTGTTTAGGAGAACTGAAGGGAAGTTGAGGAAAACTGCTTCTATCTGGACAAACTATCTGCTGTGGTGGCTTAGTGGCTGGCATTGGGCTGCTAAGCACGAAGTTGTTGATTCGATTCCCGGTAGCGGTGGTGGCATTTTGATGGATGCGAAAATTCAAAAAAGCATCTGTACGTGTTCTTAGATTTAGGTGCATTTTAAGGAACTCCAGGTGGTCAAAATTAATTCACAGTCCCCCACTATGGCACATGCCTCATAATCTGATCAGGATTTTGGCAAGTAAAACCCCACAATTCATAATTTAATTTTTTTGTGGCCTCTCTACATATATGAAGGTCCTGATGCGAGCTTGTGTCCTTGCGATCTGATCAAGCAAGTACTTTTTCAGAATCTTAACAGACCAGTTGACAGCAAGAACTGACTGGTCACTAGGATATTTTCAGGCCTGAGATGGGTATAAAAGGCGTGAAGCTGCAACCACTGGCTAAGGGGTGTAATTGTGTCAAACATGGAGAAGTTTTCTCCCCACTCAACACTCCTTTAGCCATATACAACATTTCTTGAAAATTAGCAAAACGTCTTGGCAAGTGTTTTAAAATGGTTATATAAGATGTCGTCTAGATGTTTACACGAGATATTTAAAGCTTTTTTTATCTGTTTTACTGCAACTTTGCCGGATGTATTAAGACGTCTTGTAGCCGCCGTGAAAACCGTCTAATGCACCGCCTCATAAGAAATATAAGGCGTCTTGTATCCATTATAAAAACGGCTATAAGAAATGTCGCGAGCCATTTTGTAGCCGTATTAAAATCTCTTAATGGTGTAAACATTCTAGACCAAAGTATGACACCTTCTAGTCAGTATTTCCGTAATGTAGCCCTACACCTTGTTGCGTAAAAGGAGAATTTGTTCATTGGGCGTGGGAGTACTTGCAAGGATGAAAAGATTTATCAAACCTGTCAGTTCAGAGCTGGAACACTATTGTCAGGGGAAGCACTAGCACAAAGATAACGGCATTTTAAATAGTCTGTATATGGCAAAAATTCAGTCTCATTATTGCAAACCAGGTGGTCTATCACTTTACAATATCAACTCTCCAATGAAATGCTGCTTATAGCTTCAGTGATCTGGCTAGACCAGCATACACTGCATATTTGCGATGGTCTGGGAAGAACAAAGGTCATTTAATTACTTACTTTGTGAACACTAATTTGCAGATGAAATAACATAAAGGACTCCCGCACACTGTCACAGAAGTTTTTAATTTTGCATGGATGTTTGGCACAAACACAAGAGTTTAGAAACACAAAACACCCTTCCATTATTGCATTAATTATAAAGAAATTGAGTGTATCCTGCTACCTGCTAAATGGACAAACGAACGTACGGGAAGGTTCTGTAATCTTTTCAATATTGAAGAAAAACTTAGCTGTACCGATAGCACCAACGTGTATGGCCCATTTCTTACCACCCACCAATCAATATTGGCAAGGCCAGAAAAGTGATAACAGGTGTTCCATGCTTAACATAAAGCATGATTAACCATACAAATGAAGGGCTAAAGTGGCCAAAGGCTTTAAAGAATTTTTAATAAATCAATACCACACCACTACATAGCAAAATGTTAATGCACCTTCTCGAGTTTCCCTTCGTATAGTGTTACGATCGGCCAGCAGGGAAAGTGGCTTTCTAGCCTCTCCTGCCCTATTGACGCGAATCGCTTCGAGAAGCTAACAATGCATTCCCTCGAACAGAACAGCGGCGACGCCAAGGAGAGACACGTCTGGTGGATAGAGTGTTGATGGATGGTACACTGCCGCTGTGCCTGATGACGGGAGCAAGATGGAAAAGGACGTTCTACGCCATTTCCTCACTACCACTGCTACCCCCTAAGGTCGTTTGACAGGCGCTCCAGCTAAGTGCTGGGTCCTCCCAGGAACCAAGTCACGCCAGTTTGAGTCAAACGTGACAATCCCTGTCTACGAAACCCCCTCCTTTCTGACGGTGTTCAGTAAACAAAGGTACCAGAGTGATTGCGCGCACTCTCGCCCTCAACGTGGATCTTTCAGCGACTTTGGACGCACAGATTAGACGAAAGTGTGACGGCATATTTCCCTGGCCTAGGGATCTAGGGAGGACAGAGGGGATTTAAGCAGACTTTTTCGGCTCCTCAGCGGTTGCTTCAATTGAGTCATGCTGGACTGTTGCGACATAACGTCCTCTACTGCTCATGCAGATATATTGCCCAGTACTCTTCGTTCTCAATGAACCTGTTCCAATTCCTTCAACAACGTCCTTAGCGTGAATGAGTTGGACGACGGCATGGGCAAGCCGGCCCCTACCCCTTTTTACATGCCCGACCCCAACTCTTACAATGGCTGCAGTGTGTTATCATTCTCACTCTACGATTCAGGAAGCTGGCTTTTGACAGTTGCACAGGCTGATGCACCCGCGGAAAATTCAGCTTGCTCGTAATGATGCTTGACCTCAGTTTTGGCGCCTGTTAATGGAAGGTAAGACAAAATAATATTAACAAATATGTCTTAGTGAATCATCGTTATACGAAACGGGATATAACGAAGCGAAATTCCCGTTGAAAACCGCATATAATATATCCATGTATATCCAAAACGTCGTTTTATAACAGTAAAATTATCGTGCCAATAGATCTACTAGCTAAACTATATATTTGTCCCTGAAACAGAAACAACAACAAAAAACTGATATATGCGACCCTTGCAGGGCCAGTATGTTTTCAGCGAGGTGGGCACACATTCGGGGACGAAGTTCCAACTTGGATCCTTGCCCTGAATGTGCCGTCAAACATTGGCCCTTCACGCCACTGCGCGTAGCCAGCAGTTCATTATTGTCATCGCACTTTCACCACAGCGCCGTGCAGGCTTGTGCCAACCAGGTGCCGCCTCGCAGATTGTATCTGATGATTGTATCGGTGCAATCTCAGAGGCCACGCCTCCCTGTGTGTGCCATGTGTTGCTCAACCACGGCGAACAGTGTTCGTGTCACAGCGTGCAGCATATTTTCTTCAACTGCGTCGTCCTTTCGCAATGCTGGAGACAAACCAATTGGAAATCGTAAATAAAAAAAAAATGCGGTAACTCCAGTGTAGTTGTCTAGCATGCATATAAGCATACCCCCAAATTTATGTTAGCCCACCCCCAAATTTTAAGTTTCCCCCCTTTCTCAACTTTGCAAATTATCCATTTTTGCGCATTACAAGGCACTTTTCGCATGACGGGTCTGAGGTACTTGCCAAAGAATGCTTGCGCATTAAAATCATTGCATTGAAACAGAAGGTAGCTATCAGAAAGGCAGTCGTGTTAGGTGCCAAGAAGTCCTGTGCTGGGGGCGCAGAAGTTTCTTTTGCTGTTCTCTTACAATTTCAGTGCAGTACATACGTGGCCATGTAGTGGTCCTGCGGGATGCAAGGCCGTCTTCTATGCATGTTCACGCTTGTGTGCACCATTGGGCACATATTGCAGTGCGTTTTCCATTTGTATGATTGAGAATAAGGTGTCTGTATTCATTGACGGAGTTTCAATGGCCTTAGTGGACACGGGTGCAACCGTTTCAGTGATGAGTATTGCGTTTAAAAGCCTCCTAGGATAAAAAGTGATATTTCACTGGGATTCGTTTCGCGGAGTGAGGAGTTGTATCTTGTCGGCATGTGCAATGTAGACGTTATGTTGGGTGGTCAAATATTTAATGCAGAGTTCGCTTTTTTACCTCATTCTACGCATGACATAATCTTGGGCACTGATTTTCTGAAACTGTGTGGTGCCACTGTCGACTGCAGAATGGGAGAAATCAGTGTAGGTACGAGCTTTTCTGCTGCGTTAATGGAAGGCCCACCGTATCATGAAAGTGTGCTTTGTGTATCCAGGGATACAGTTGTGGCTCCGTTATCCGCAATATGTGTTTCAGTCGCCTAATTCCCTACCACCGACAGAACATTTGACGCTACCATATGGAGCCCCTTCATCCGAGTTTCATCAAGAGGAATGTGCTGATACCGTATTGCACGCTGTCAGTTGTTCAGGGACTCACTAACCTATGGACCGTAAACTGTTCCAGTGAACCTGCACTACTACTACAGGGTCTCAAACTTGCCACCTACCATGAAGATCAAGTGCTGTCGCTCGCCATTCTGACAGAGGCCCCTGATTCTGCGGATGAACGCCATTTCGTTAATGCATGACCTGCTGCACACTCCTCAATTCTAACAATGGTGAACAAGTCACTCAGCACTAAGCAGCATCACGAAATGGCGAATATATTCTGCTAATTAAAACATGCCCGATTGTTTGACTTAATTAATTCGCAGCAAGAGGGACCACCATTGTTTCCTCCTTCTCGTATACATCATCGCATAGGTACGGGATCTGCCCAACTTTTGCGAGAGAAGCCGCACAGAGTCTCAGCATCGGAACGCAAGGTAATCAACGACCAAGTCTGCGAAATGCTAAATAAGAATGTAATCCAAGAATCCTAGCTGTAGTCCGCGTGGGCGTTGCCCACAGAATACAGGATTCTTGTTAATGATTCTTGTTAATGATTCTTGTTAATGATTCTGGCTAAAAAGAAAGATGATACATGGCGATTTTGTGTTTACTACTGCCACCTCAACACCATCACTAACAAGGGCGCATAATTCATTTTCCAGGGCAGCAGGGCCCTCGACTGTGGCGCCGCCGCTGGGGAGAATGTGAACGGCGGCACGTCGACTCTGGGCGCTTTTGCTCCCTAAGAACACCATTTGTCTAGGTACAAACGCAGGAAACGCCCCTGGGTCCATTCGTCCCTAGCTACGCTACTACACAACTTGAAACACAGCCACGACGAAGTGACTGAACCAATCCTCCTGCATTAATTTTTTAGAGCGCAGCTCTTTGGCGTCCGTTCCTGGGTTTCGCGTCGTCGTCGGCGTCGGCCTCGTAACCAGCTCCGCCCCCCTTTCATCCCCCCAGCGCTAGCAGCGACCGACTGATACCGCTGGATGCCGCTGACGCCGCTAGAGAGTCAAGATAACGTGACTGCATAGAACACCGTCGCCGCCATGCAGAAAGAGGAGGAAAGGGTCCCCCCCCCCCTGTTCTTGTGTGGCGGATAGCTAGGGTTGACTCACTATCGCCGTCAGCGGCATCAGTCAGTCGCTGCTATCTCTTCCCTCCTCCCTTTATCGTGTTGTCCGCTTGCTGCGCGCGCTTCTGCCCCCATCGTTTGCCGCTGGGTGTACACGCCGCCCCCCTCCGCTTCCGCTTACTGCTGGTTGCTCTCGACGGCGGCGATGAGCCTCCGCTTCGGCGGCGCGAACTGTAGGGTCTTCTCGGCGGCGGCGATGAGCTTCTGCTTCAGCCTCGCTTACTGCTGGTTGCTCTCGACGGCGGCGATGAGCCTCCGCTTCGGCGGCGCGAACGGCAGGGTCTTCTCGGCGGCGGCGCTTAGCCTCTGCTTCCCCCACGGCTGTGACAACCTCGCGAGGCACTTGTATAGATCTCGTCTTTGAGAATCAAGCATTGGTGTACCAAGTCGAACATATATCAGTCTATTTCTCCGACCACAAAGCTTCCTTCATGACTGTCAAGAACTGTTAGTGGAGTCTTTGTTAAAGGAATACGTGTGAAAAATAAAAAAAAAATTATGTGATAGCGCATACATGTGTTGCTCGATTTCTTTGCCTCAATCTATCCAAAAGGTGAAACAGCTTATTTGCTGCGCTCAAATTTCGCATTAGGAAGTAACGTAATCGTCGGTAATTTTTTTGTTGCTCTGCCGTGCTCTGCGGTCATAAATCGTCTTTTCTCTGTCGCGATGGGGACATATGAAAACCCGCTAATCGCAAAGTGGTAAGTAAAGCATTTCAAATTAAAGACGTGGTATCAATATTTCTGGACTTTCGTGCCGAAGCATCGCTCGTGATTCTCGTGGGAAATTTAAACTCACGCGAATCTACCACTGAATTTCGCATATAAATGCACTTTGAGGTTCTGCGTTTACGAAGTAACCTGCAGTGCAGTGCAATGACTGTAGAGAGTGTAAAAGCTGCACAGCAAAGGCAGATTTCGCCTGCGTGGTATAAATTCATAGCGTTTTGCACGAGGCGCAAGATAAACGCACGCCCACAGTGGAGCTACTGAATTGTAGAAGTCACGAACCGCTTCTAGTAGTCATTAAAGGGACCCTGAAACGCTTTTGACGATTTTCTACAAACGTATTGAGTCGTTAGAGTAGGTCCTTCTGATCATTAATTGACACATCTAAGTGCTCCGCGTAAAGCGTGTAATTTATTATAAGGTTTTAAATATGCACATCGCTGCCGATCGCCGCACACTGCTCGGCGGAATTTTAAGCCGCCCCTACCCATATGACCGAAATCACCCATACGACGTCAGTGGGGCGAGCTATCCGATTGGCTGACAAGGGCGCTTGATCGATAATTTTTCAAATTTTATGGTAAACAAATGATCTTCGTAATAGTTGGAATGTTAGTTAATTTGTTTTTATGAAAAGAAAATAACATAAAGAGAGTGCACAAGAATAATTTTTCAGTACACTTAAGCACTTCCGGCACAGAGCGTGTGTCGTCTGCTTGTGTTACAACGTACTCCATTTTGAAGAGAGCTCCGCGGTCAGAGTCGGTCGGTGTCAGTCTTTTCGCGAGCACTATGATTCTACTTTGTTGCCTTGTGGACTGCAAACGTAGCGACTGGCAATATGTCAAGCTGCGACATCGTGTCCCTCTGCAAGGCAGCGTACGAGCGAACTGGCTGCTGCGCATCGGACTGCCGCTATCCGATCGGCGCCAGGATTTGCGCGTTTGTGGCCGTCACTTTACACCGGAAGATTACTAACGCAATAGCGTTTCGCGAGTCCGGTATTAGGGAAAACGCAAGCGCAAGGAGACAGTCTGGCCGCTTGACTTTGCCGTAACGGGATGAGCCATGGGATGAGCAGAAAGGCAAATGCGAATGGTCTGCACGGTGCAGCCACCTGGTGGCACAGAGCTCAACCATACACAATAGCAACAACGAAGTGTATTCTTCTTTGCTGCTGGTGTGTATTTTTCGCATGAGTGTAATCATGAATACGTTGTTTTTATAAATGTTTAAAATGTTTTACGCTTGGTTAGACCAATATTAGCGCTTTGTTTGGCTGGTTAAGCTCTGCACCAACAAGTGTATGGACCGTGCAGACCGATCAGGCCGCTCACGTATGTCTACGCTAAAGTTCCTTCATCAGCTTGAGTTTATGCCTACAGTCATTTGCCGAAATGACCAGCTTGCCTGTGGTTACCGGAATACCAGACACGTTCGGCGCTACGACAGAATGCTCGCAACACACGCTGCTTCGATAGCTCTCGCTTGGGGTCGACGGCCAAGCGGCTAGCGGAGCGGTCTCGCGCGGGCGGGGGCGGGCTCCAAAACAACCGGAAGTGGACGATGTGACGTCGCATCGTGACGCTGAACCAGTGAAGGCGGAGCTTAGCCCCGCTGGCTCGGCGAACGAGTTGAGGAAGAAAAGCATGGCTAGGGAGGAGGGTAACAGCTAATCGCTTGTAGCTCCATTAATACGTAACGCTTCACTTAAATTGTGGTGCGAATGTTCTACTTAAGCTGTACCCTACGCGTCTACAAAATTTGTCCGAACCGTTTCAGGGGCCCTTTAAGCTGTTGCATTTGATGGCGTTCGTTTGTAAACAGATATAGGTGCGATAGAAATGGCTTTTTTGTTCCATGGTTATATTGCGCTTAGTTTGACACTGACGATATTAAGTGAAGGACAGGACGTGGACGTACGTTGATCCTGTCCTTCACTTAATATCGTCAGTGTAAAACTAAGCGCAATATAACCATGAACGTTGACCAACTAGCCCCCTTCATTGCTTTACTAAATATTATTTCTTCCGATGTGCGCTTCCAAAATGCCCTTCGTTAACTTCTTGCAACATGGAAAACGACACGCGTAACTTTTTTTTCTTTTTTTGTCTCCGTGCAGCGCAGGAGCCACCATCAATATTTTGTGCTACAAGTTTATGTCGCTCTCGTAAGTTATGCAAACGCTTCAAGCCGGCTTAAACCATTACTTTCTAGGCCAGGATGTAACTAGCTGGAAATCACATGCTCTTGATTCCCTTTTAACCCCGTAGTGCATTAACTTTTATTTTGTAAAAAAAAATTAAACAAACCTTTCTTTAGGCCAGATATGCCTAAGGCAACCTCGCTTTGCTAAAGAAATGGCTATAGTTGCAAATTTATGAGCAAGAATTGTCGCATATGACCATGCAGTTACGGGTATATTTATTGATCATGCAAAAATACATTTGATTCTTGGCAAACAAGCAACAGCGCACAGAAAACGAACACGAAGGAAGCTGTGGACACAACATAAGTGC
The DNA here is from genome assembly GCF_050947875.1 of Dermacentor variabilis. NCBI lineage: Eukaryota > Metazoa > Arthropoda > Arachnida > Ixodida > Ixodidae > Dermacentor > Dermacentor variabilis. Next base: position 60,664,614 of record NC_134573.1, on the reverse strand, counting down.
TGACTTTTAACAGGAAAATTTATTGAATGAACGATTTATTAAATTACTTAAACTGCGCATGCGCCTGCAAAGCAGCGAACAATTCATGACAAGCATTAGTAGTGAAATCATGGGGATACTCAAAAATAATTAACAACAATCTAAAACAGCGTGTTGTTCGCCTATTAACGGCGTGTGTTCTGGTACTGCACAATCTGGCTGACTAACACAATCTGTTAGTCAGCCTTCAAGAGCCCACCAAGAAAAAGAAACTTCCTCTTTAGACCACGCAAATCGTTGACAGCCGAGCAGCACACTCGGTATAAAATTGCAGAAAAATTGCAAAAAATATCAGAACCATTGAAATGACTTGAAACATTGGTTTGCTTTAGCTTATGGAATGTATTTCTCACAGCTCCGGTCAGTATGCAAGTTTCACTAAAATTTGATCTCATCATTGATTGGCTTATTCACGCCTTCAATTTCTTTTATTCAATTCTAGGTTTTTACAGACGATTATAGACCTTGGTTTTATGTTTACTCTTGCTATGCGTAGTCTGAGTTTGGCGCAAGCCCAAAGAAACCCTTCTTTTTCATCTGGGAGTTATTCATTGCTTCTACTATATTAGCTTCTGCAACATAGCAGGGCCCAAGCTGTTCAGTGTTAACACTGCCAGCATTTTCATTTTCTTACGTATGCTGCACCAGTAATCGTTCTAATAAAAAGTATAGTTGATGCAAACGAATAAATTTTGCCACGAAACTTGTTCCTTCGCGAAAAAAACATCTCTACTGTTCTCCACAATACAACCTGTAAGTGCATGGTTTTGGGCAGCACAAACAACGACCCACGAAACACAGAACCTCTTAAAAACTTCTTGAAACGGCTACAAACGGCTATAGACGTCTTGGTCTATGATAAGACTGAAAATAGAATTTCTTCTAAACATAATTTCAGCACTTGGAATATGCTAGTATATATTCTACCTGCGGCAAAACCCACTACTGGTGTCACTAGAGTCTATTTTGGTAAACACATTCAGAATGTCTAACTCAAGAACTTTTCTAGATCTTTTTGTCTGAAAGCGCATAAAATGCCAAACAACGTGTTAAAAGTGCGGTTACCGTCGGCCTTAGCGAATAAAAAACGCCGCAGACAAATCGAACTCGTTGGAAGCAACGTAAGTTAATTGGCTTTAAGGTTAAATAATTTCACACCAGAACTTCAACAATCAAGGGCGTGTTATTGTTTTCCATACGGGGCGGGCACACGATGCCTGGAAACCATCAGCAGCAGGAGCGAAACGCCGGCGTTGCAAAGCGGTGTCACACGGCGAATTCCATTGGGAGAACAGGAGCACTCAAAAGCACGCTGAAAGTGCTCTTTCCAGGCGCGGCGTGTTTCATTGGTCGAACAGGAGTGGGAGCGCCGTCATCCAGTGGTAGAACAAGAGCAGTTTCGCTGCGCCGAGAGCAGCCGGGAGCAGTCCGCACTGCTCTCGCCTGAAAAGCGGAGTACCGAGGAAGTCACGTGATCCAAACGTCATATCGTCCTCATTTTGCTTCAGCCGGCGAGCGCGGCGGCAACCAAGCGTAGGCACTGTTTTGGCCCCAGTGACTTTGACGTCGTTAATATGAACGGGCTTAACGATTCAGCGAGAGATACCAACATTTCTAGTACACCTTGCTTCTCTTCGGATGCGCGGGAAACAGTGGCAGCAAAGCGTCTTCGCCTTGCTGAAGTGCTCGAGACGCTCGACGGTGACAGCAGCGACAGCATCTGGAGCTCAACTTCGGATTCGAGTTGTAGTTCTACGGACGACACTAGTAGCGATGACGACTACGAAATGTACGCGGCGATCTCTCAAGAGCTATTTGCGTTGCCGGAGGAAAGACCAAAAGTGGACTCGTACATTGGAAAGACTGTCTCTTCATACTCCGACGAGGAGGTGCGTTGTTCAGCTTCCGAGGGAAGTCAGATCGTTAAAGTGCCCGTTTTTCTTTCTAGTTCAAAAGAAATTTCCGCATCACACGGCGACTTCCCCTGAATAATAGAAAGCAGGATGCGCTGAGCTTCAGAATCCATTTCGGATAATCTTGCAGGCGGAAACGTTGCGGGATGCGTCGGCGTTGCACAAATGCACGTTGTACGCTGCGGCAAACCGGTGAACGTCCGACGACCACAACACGGTTACACGTGTTTTGCCGCTCTCCCGCAGAGAATGCTGGGACGTCGATTGCTTGTGTCACGTGGTACATTTCTCCTCACACGTCCCCCTCCCACCTGCTCTCCGGATCAACGCCGCATTCCAGTGGCGGGTCGAGTGTTCCTGCTCTCACTGCGCTGCCACCCGACTCCGCACTGCTCGGCTCTCTACTCCTGTTCTCCCAATGGAATTCACCAACAGAGCCACCGCGCTGCGATCACTTCGGCGGCACAATCCAAATTTGTCAGACATCTCATTCCGTGCTGGAAACACTGGCTGGCAGGAAGTTTGAAAAAACGGTCGCTGCCGCCCGTAATGTTTCGTACGTGGGTTCGTTATGCCAGTTGTGCGTCATTCTAAGCCGTTCTGTACATTTATACTGGATATTAAGTGGAGTCATTTAGCTGTGCTGATGCTTTTTGCGTGTGTTTTGCATTAGTGCTTCGTGACATCGGCTGTATTGCCTGTTTTCGCCGACGGCTTACTACCACAATGGCGGGATCTGCGTTCGCGGCCTTCGTGTCTCGGTGTGTCTTTGTACGTCGCACGTTCGGATAACACTTTTTCCGGTAAGTGAAATACATTGCACTTCGTTTTTCGTCAACAATGTGAATATTTTTAGGTGTTACCCACGACGGTTCTTGATAGATGGGCTCTCCTGCTCTGCGAGTTTTCGTCTTTACTTTTATATGAGGGTTCTGCTTGTGTTCAGCCGTCCAGCACTACCACGCTCCATGACTTCCGCAACACCAGTCAGAACTTTGCCCTGCTTGTTAGTCTGTGGTTAACGTAGCACGAACCAACCGAAGGAGTGCATTCGAAGACGACGCGCTGGCTGTAATGCTGAACCGGACTGAACTCGCCCTATTTTGTGTCCTTTTGTTCTTGCGTGTGCGCGCGTGTGTGTCAGTGACTATGCAGTTTGTAGCGTTCCCACTTTATAGCAAAACAAAATTATAACTGCAATGTTTACTTCCCAAATTAAATCGTCTGCTGATGTACAAATTTCACTTGTGTTTTGTTCTAAATAAGCAGCAAAACCTTTAACCTAGTAGGTGCTTCATCTGGGAGTGAAATCACGACAGCTTGGCATTTATTAATGAATGACTGTGACTGGGGGTCACCTTATTTGTAATTGCAAATCTGCCTTTCAACTGACTTGATGCTCTCTTTTGTTCCTTTCACTCTATAGACGGCTGGACATCCTTCTTGTAGCTTGGCGCTAGCTGGATGGCGGGACCTCATCGTGATCAGTGTAAGCCAATGTACTGTACCCTCTCTGGCCTTCCCAGTGCTTTTTATATGGGTTAAGGCCAGGGAGCGCTTCGTGGTAAAATAGCTAGTTGGTGTCTCAAAACGGGCATTTTTTGCGCTGGTTCTTTATACGCTGCCACTATTATAACCAATTTCTCAGTGCCAGTGTACATACACAGTTCTACTATTAGTTTCCCCCAAAGCCTTAAGAAATTTAACTCTAGGTAGTGCTACGTAAGAACTCGCAAATTAACTATGTTGTGTCATACAAGTATTCCATACATGAGTGAAAATTTGCTACAACAGTGTACGTTACACCTTGTTTCCCTAATACACAGATGTATTCAAGCCAGCATTTGATTAGTTTGGTATTCTAAATGTTTTCTGTGTGATTTAGTTTTTTTACAGGAATTTACTGTACAGCATCAGCAAGCAGTCTAATTTAAGATTTGTGTGCTGTAAAAGGTGTGCTTTGCCGCTAGAATTGATAAAACATGGGCCGAGGCTTCCATACAAGGACAAACTTCAATTTCGCTCTACCACCGTCAGCAGTTGGCTGGCGCTTGCAAAATGAAGCACATCAGGTAGCTTGTGTCAGACTGTTTTTTAACCTTATTGTGAGGAGATCACGAAGTGATGTGTGGAGGCGCCTGTGTCTGAGATATAGATTGTGCTGCAACAGATGTGCGTGTAGAACAGGCATGATGCTGAGGGTTCCAGCAGTTTGCAGAGGTGCTTTTAAAATTTTCTCATAACTGTTTTTTTACCTGTGCTGTTTTTTGTCACCTGTTTCAATAATATAATTGGAGGTGTCAGAATTTAGCAATTTATTTGCCCTGGCCCATTAGCCTGCCATATTTGACTTTTCACTAGGTGGGCAATTATTCAGCATGGACCATTACTTGAATACACCTTTTTGTGTGCAGTGGCTTCTCAATTGTGGGTCAACGTAGAGGCTCATAATTACCTCATGCTATGGATGCACTGATGAATTTGCTACCTATACGAATCACTTTGCACTTTCTCGCGCAAACAGCATGTTAACACTTCCAAGACAGTGGACAATTTTATCGTTTGATCACATCATGAGATACTTTCAATATTGTATGACGCATCATTTGTGTGAGGTGTTGCCCTAAACCAATTAGGGTCACATGAAAATATATCAACAAAAGTGATTGATCCAGCTAGGAGTGTTGCTTTGGAACGCTACTTTATCACCAGTCCTCCTTTGCATGCTACCTGCTTACTCTGTACTGCGTCACGTTTAAGTTTGAAAGAAAGGCAGTGCAAAATGCCAAACTTGCTTTTAGTTAACAATATAAAACACTGTTTAACTTTTTAATTAAGCTAGTACATCCTTTACCTGCAGAGTGAATTACTATTTTAAACTGATTATATCTTGCAGGAAGCTTCTCAGACTTGATAATGGGAGGAACGAGGTGAAGGACACATTACACAACTGGTATCGCAGGCGTAAGTCCAAGCCCGTGTCACCTAGGAAACGTGAAAGAGCACGCATTGTCTCTGTCATCTGCCAACTCTGTGGCCATGCGCCTAGCAAGAGGTTCTCCGACAGTGGACCATTGTGTAAATGTCTCAAGGTATCTGCCATTGTCAGTCTTTCGCGCGCATACTCAGGGCACACCACGAGCACATGTTCTATAGTCTCTACAGTGCCACACACTGAACAGTCCGGGGAGTCTGTCCGTCCAATAATGTGCAAATATTTGCGCGTGAAGGCGACGCCTAATCGGGACCCTTTTTCTTCCCCTCTTCCCCTTCTTTTATGTAGAATAGCAGGCCAGATGCTCCATTATCCGGCTGACCTCTCTACATTTTCCAGTCATTAAAATAGTTCTTTTCTTCTCAGACTTGTTTGACAGGTTGATAAGTGGCTTTTTAGCCACAAAATACCATATATTAATTTAAAGGCTGACTTTGACTCTGCTATGCAATTTAATGACTATATGCCAGGAAATACTTAAGCGTACATACCTTAAGCGTACAAGCATTCATGCCTTAAGATACCCGTAATTTAAGGGAAAGGAGTGCTTATATTTATTTTTAATGTGAGGCAAACTTCTTACTTAGCACATATTGCTAATTGAAGTTCCAATTTCAATATTCCCATTTCCTCCCTCGCATTTTCTCCCCCTCTTCTGTGCAGGTATTGCTTGCTTATGTCTACAAGAACCATCACGCGTGGCCTGTGACAGCAAGCTTTTGTGGGCAGCAAGTGCTCTCCTACGAAGGCTGGCCTGCTCTGGCAGCGGCGGCAATCATCTTCAAGATTTATCCATGATCACCTTTGCTGCTATTTGTCACTCTTGTTAATTACACTTTCTGCATCTTTTCTCATTTATTAGGTAATAAAGTATGAGTATGTGACGTGGTGTGAAGTTGATGTCTTGCTGCATTTTCGCATGCAATCATCTTTTATGCATGAAAAGCTCATCGTACAGTTTATGAAAAAAATAACAGCATATTGTGATTTATCTTTCAGTTTTGGTAATGTGCAACGTACAAGGAATTCACTAATGGACGATATGCCGAAGAACTGGCCATTATTTCTGCGTGATGCTGTGCAAGCATGTGGCATTACCTTACAAGAGGCATTCACAAAGTAAGTTACAATTTACTTTTAAATGAAGCATGGACATCAGAAAAAATATATTTATATTGCTAGTTAGAGTGGTTCGCAGAGTGTTTTTCCAGATGTGTACTATCCTTTATTTCTTAACTCATTGCAGCACAGCGTTCTGTTTCGTATACTGGTATCAGGCTATTGCGCCTCCTGTACCTGAAAACAATGTAATTTTTGCCTGAACTGCAGCATCACTCACAAAATTTTTCTTTGCTAGAAACTATTTCAATTTGGTGGAGACCCAGCAGGGCGAAGTTTTGTCAATAATGACGTGTTTCATGCAGAGATGTTCTTGTTTAGGTCAATGGGCGAACATTGGAATGATATCAGCATACAATACAGAACTTCTTTTATTTGCAAAATAATTCTGACAGGCGGCATGCAATTGATTGGTCTAATTAAAAAGCACTAATTGACCAATGAGGCTTTACTACACTATTCCCATGGTTCACATCTGGAAAAACTACCTGTGCATCACTCTATCCGACAATATACATTTTTTTCTGATGTCCATGCCTCGTTTAAAATAAATTGTAACTGTAGGCAAACGTCGGGTTACTGTAACAGCTGCCGCAAAAAAAATTGAGGGAATGTCTAATGAAAGTCTTCAGTTGTTCTTGTCAAGCCGTCCATTAGCCAACTTTTAGCGTAACGTTAGCAGGGCTTACTGAAGTACTTCTAGACGTCCATGGCTACAAAATGTCTTGATCAAGACAGCTACTAGGCTTTTGAATTAGCCGTTCAAGACATCTTTTAGACATCAAATAGCTGCTTGCGTGTTTCGTGGGGAAGACTAAGAAAGAACCACACAGGACGAGTGATGAACTTCAACTACATTTTATTCACAGAAACCTATTGTTTAAATACAAGCAAGGCTATCTAAGCCCAGCTATCGTACGACAGGACAGAAAAAAAAACTGCACAGACAACAAAGACTTTTATTAAAAGCACAAGAAAACTGATATGTTGACAACAGTTATCGTAACACTAGTTCAAAATCACTTGTAAAAAATTGCACATGTGCGTAGCCCTCTCCTAACACGGTTACTTCCCTTTGTAAATGTGATACCGATGCTTGGCTGATGCGCGCACTTCCTCTTTACGTGGTATGCCTCAAGCAGCTGTCACGCCCTCTGATTTGCGTGCTGGAAAAGCGCTTATCGGCATTCAACCACAACTTTTGTAGTGAGACGTGAAAATGCAGTGCATCTATACATCATTCAGTTCGGCCTACTTATACTCGACCGCAGGAAATCGATAGACAGTATACAAGCCCGATTTTACAAGGCACAAAATGAATGGTGCATTTGGCTTTGCTAGTGCCTCATTCGGGAGCGTTGGTGCAGGCACATGCCCTTACTGCTGAGCAAATTGTCCCAAGCTTGCAGCCTGACAAGAACACTGCTTCCATATTATAATCGCTGGAAATTTTCTTCAGTCAATGTTAGACTCATTACTGCTGCCCATTACCATGAATCAGCAGAACTGTCCCAGTTTTCCGTTCTTTCGAGTATCATTTCTAGTACAAAAGACACTGTTCCATGTGTTTGTGCTGCCCATTGCCATGAATCAACACCAATTCGTCCAATCTGCCAGAACTGCAAGTTGTATCGTATCTGATACAGCAATTCATGCTTGCCTCACGGAACCAGCCAAATTTATTTCTGGTTTCACAGTGCCCTAATAAAATGATTTCACAGTACGCTAATAAAGAGCAAATAATATGCCGATATATTTTGCGTGCCAATTTGAAGTGTGCAAATTGTGCATATAACCTGTGTATATATTTACAGATTTTTTGCACATTATGTAATGAGTTGCCATTATAAATTGTAATTTCAAGCGAAAATACCTTATCTACAGTACAAAAGTCACTATGTACTTTTTCATTGCAAAAGGGAACATACATTCGTAACTGCTTCCTTTTAGGGAGTGAAATAAGTTAATGTATAACGGTCTTCCCTGTCATACACAGCATACAAGATTAACATTAACTGCCAATTTCTTTGCTATTGGTAAATGTTTTTAATATCTTCGTACTAAAAACATTCATAATATCATGTGCAGCTACAGTTTCTGTCTTAAAAATCGAGTACAATTTTGATCGTTTCGATCCATATGCTTCCATTGCTGAATCTTTATGCGCTAATGAGGCCAAAATTCTTGCTTGCCACAGCGTGATCACTGCATTCGGCTCGTGTGGATTGTCTTCCAGAACACGTCTGTCACCTGCCTTTTTCAGTAATAAACCTTCAGCTTTAGTTATTCGCGAAAAAACCGGTTGTTCTATTGAAAACGCACTAGCGTTCATGCCGGCGCCGCTTGAGGCGCTAGTTCGTACGTGTTCAGAAAAGCTGGATATTTAGTGTGGTGTCAGAGTGCAGCTCGAGCAAACGGAAACACATAGTGAAATCTTTTTCTAGACCAAGAACAAACTTATGCAACAGGCTGGAAGAGTAATTAAAGCAGGCTACCATAGTCCTTCATGCGTGTCAACTGTGCTAGGTTCGTATTATCAGCTGACTTCTTTTGCATTAGGAGTGTCAGACACTCTTCGCAGCCTGTCTTCAGTATGCACTTTCGAGCTACGCACCCTGCTATGTAAAACGTTAGCTGGTTATCCCTAGAAGCTGCAAACGACGACGCCTTCGGAGCGCCCGGGTAGCAGTATTCCGGCAACCCGGAGAAAAACCGTGCGAGTCCGTCCTTCGCTTTGGCATATCGCGAATTACATGTCCTCGCAATTCTAAATGTCCGCAAAACACTCGGGTAATTTTAGAGAACACACCGGCACACTCGTACGCAGCCGTCACTTCATGGCTGCCGACGCAGCTGGATCGCGAGACTCAGGCAGCCATGCCCACACGTGCCGGAAAAGGTGCAGTAGAGCTACCGGAAACCCTACGGTGGTCCGTACTGTTTCCGACCGCCTTGAGAGGCGGCGCGGCCCACCGGTTGTGTCACTATAGTATATATTGTAGTTCACTATAGGCCGGGGGTGCCGTCTACGTGAAGCAGAGGCCAAAGGGGTGTGTTGCCTCTGCCGAGAGGCCATAAAGGTCGGTCCAAGCACTCAGCATCGGCTGAATCCCTAGGATCCCCCTTTCCCCGGACACGGCTAAGCCGTGCACGGCTACACGCGGGAGGGCACAACCCACGTGTGGTCGGGTCCATTGTGTCGCAGCAAACTAAGCGCCTGCCAACGCAGAAACCCCTGCGAAGTTCTCTGTTACTTAAAGGGGCTCTGAACCCCTTTCTATTTAGGTGGAGAAATGTACGAAGTTAAAATAGGCTATTTCAGAAATACTTTGCCGCAAGGAGTACTTCAATATGCGTTCAGCAGAAGCGGAGTTATTGGCAATCAAACCTGCCCTTTGCAGTGCTTCCGCTCCTTCTTCATCATCATCATCAGCATCATCATCAGCCTGGTTACGCCCACTGCAGGGCAAAGGCCTCTCCGATACTTCTCCGACAACCCCGGTCATGTACTAATTGTGGCCATGCCGTCCCTGCAAACTTCTTAATCTCATCCGCCCACCTGACTTTCTGCCGCCCCCTGCTACGCTTCCCTTCCCTTGGGATCCAGTCCGTAACCCTTAATGACCATCTGTTATCTTCCCTCCTCATTACATGTCCTGCCCATGCCCATTTCTTTTTCTTGATTTCAACTAAGATGTCATTAACTCGCGTTTGTTCCCTCACCCAATCTGCTCTTTTCTTATCCCTTAACGTTACACCTATCATTCTTCTTTCCATAGCTCGTTGTGTCGTCCTCAATTTGAGTAGAACCCTTTTCGTAAGCCTCCAGGTTTCTGCCCCGTAGGTGAGTACTGGTAAGACACAGCTATTATATACTGTTCTCTTGAGGGATAACGGCAACCTGCTGTTCATGATTTGGGAATGCCTGCCAAACGCACTCCAGCCCATTCTTATTCTTCTGATTATTTCCGTCTCATGATCCGGATCCGCCGTCACTACCTGCCCTAAGTAGATGTATTCCCTTACGACTTCCAGTGCCTCGCTGCCTATTGTAAATTGCTGTTCTCTCCCGAGACTGTTAAGCATTACTTTAGTTTTCTGCAGATTAATCTTTAGACCCACTCTTCTGCTTTGCCTCTCCAGGTCAGTGAGCATGCATTGCAATTGGTCCCCTGAGTTACTAAGCAAGGCAATATCATCAGCGAATCGCAAGTTACTAAGGTATTCTCCATTAACTTTTATCCCCAATTCTTCCCAATCCAGGTCTCTGAATACCTCCTGTAAACACGCTGTGAACAGCATTGGAGATATCGTATCTCCCTGCCTGACGCCTTTCTTGATTGGGATTTTGTTGCTTGCTTTATGGAGGACTACGGTGGCTGTAGAGCCGCTATAGATATCTTCCAGTATTTTTACATATGGCTCATCTACACCCTGATTCCGTAATGCCTCCATGACTGCTGAGGTTTCGATAGAATCAAACGCTTTCTCGTAATCAATGCAAGCTATATATAAGGGTTGGTTATATTCTGCACATTTCTCTATCACTTGATTGATAGTGTGAATATGGTCTATTGTTGAGTAGCCTTTACGGAATCCTGCCTGGTCCTTTGGTTGACAGAAGTCTAAGGTGTTCCTGATTCTATTTGCGATTACCTTAATAAATAATTTGCAGGCAACGGACAGTAAGCTGATCGGTCTATAGTTTTTCAAGTCTTTGGCGTCCCCTTTCTTATGGATTAGGATTATGTTAGCGTTCTTCCAAGATTCCGGTAAGCTCGAGGTTATGAGGCATTGCGTATACAGGGTGGCCAGTTTCTCTAGAACAATCTGACCACCATCCTTCAGCAAATCTGCTGTTACCTGATCCTCCCCAGCTGCTTTCCCCCTTTGCATAGCTCCTAAGGCTTTCTTTACTTCTTCTGGTGTTACCTGTGGGATTTCGAATTCCTCTAGACTATTTTCTCTTCCATTATCGTCGTGGGTGCCACTGGTACTGTATAAATCTCTATAGAACTCCTCAGCCACTTGAACTATCTCATCCATATTAGTAATGATATTGCCGGCTTTGTCTCTTAACGCATACATCTGATTCTTGCCAATTCCTAGTTTCTTCTTCACTGTTTTTAGGCTTCCTCCGTTCCTGAGAGCATGTTCAATTCTATCCATATTATACTTCCTTATGTCAGCTGTCTTACGCTTGTTGATTAACTTCGAAAGTTCTGCCAGTTCTATTCTAGCTGTAGGGTTAGATGCTTTCATACATTGGCGTTTCTTGATCAGATCTTTCGTCTCCTGCGATAGTTTGCTGGTATCCTGCCTAACGGAGTTACCACCGACTTCCATTGCACACTGCTTAATGATGCCCACAAGATTGTCGTTCATTGCTTCAACACTAAGGTCCTCTTCCTGAGTTAAAGCTGAATACCTGTTCTGTAACTTGATCTGGAATTCCTCTATTTTACCTCTTACCGCTAACTCATTGATCGGCTTCTTATGTACCAGTTTCTTCCGTTCCCTCCTCAGGTCTAGGCTAATTCGAGTTCTTACCATCCTGTGGTCACTGCAGCGCACCTTGCCGAGCACGTCCACATCTTGTATGATGCCAGGTTTAGCGCAGAGTATGAGGTCTATTTCATTTCTAGTCTCGCCGTTCGGGCTCCTCCACGTCCACTTTCGGCTATCCCGCTTGCGGAAGAAGGTATTCATTATCCTCATATTATTCTGTTCCGCAAACTCTACTAATAACTCTCCCCTGCTATTCCTAGTGCCTATGCCATATTCCCCCACTGCCTTGTCTCCAGCCTGCTTCTTGCCTACCTTGGCATTAAAGTCGCCCATTAGTATAGTGTATTTAGTTTTCACTCTCCCCACCGCCGATTCCACGTCTTCATAGAAGCTTTCGACTTCCTGGTCATCATGACTGGATGTAGGGGCGTAGACCTGTACAATCTTCATTTTGTACCTCTTATTAAGTTTCACAACAAGACCTGCCACCCTCTCGTTAATGCTATAGAATTCCTATATGTTACCAGCTATATTCTTATTAATCAGGAATCCGACTCCTAGTTCTCTTCTATCCGCTAAGCCCCGGTAGCACAGGACGTGCCCGCTATTTAGCACTGTATATGCTTCTTTCGGCCTCCCAACTTAACTGAGCCCTATTATATCCCATTTACTGCCCTCTAATTCCTCCAATAGCACTGCTAGACTGGCCTCACTAGATAACGTTCTAGCGTTGAACGTTGCCAGGTTCATATTCCAATGGCGGCCTGTCCAGAGCCAGTGATTCTTAGCACCCTCTGCTGCGTCGCAGGTCTGACCGCCGCCGTGGTCAGTTGCTTCGCAGCTGCTGGGGACTGAGGGCCGGGGTTTGATTGTTGTGTTCATAGGAGGTTGTGGCCAAGTACTGCACCAGGGTGGCCAATCCTGCTCTGGTGAGGGAGTGCGTTACCGCTTCTGGTCACCGGGATCAGGCCACACTCCAGGCCTGTTTGTGCAATTTTATTAACACGCGGATTTTTTTTTAATCCGGTGGAAACTTGCCGGCACCGGGATTCGAATCACGGACCTCTTGCACGCGAGGCGGGTGTTCTACCTCTACGCCACCGCTGCACTTCTTCTTCAGTGCCTTGCAATGCGAAGGCTACGGCATACCTCGAGAAGCCTCCCACGGAGCTGGCGGATGTCACCAGCGTATCCACCGAGCTGCATGTCACCAAGATATTCCCATGCCTGCTTCATCGACGCGTGCATTTCGCCGTTCCTGCTGAGTAGGGGGGGGGGCTGTAGCGCCCACCCAACGCCGCAACGCGCGACGACAAGGTCGGCACTTTCAGCAGGCGCCTTGGTGCCGGCTGCAAAAGACGAGAAAAATAAATATGGGCAGCGCGTTCTCGATGCGCAAGCACGGCACGGGCACATCGTTTTGAAAAGCCGGCTATATATGCTGCTCTTCTTGCTCTGGCGCTCCGCTGCGGCAATACCTTGCTGTGTTCATCCGTGATGAGCTGGAGAACGCTGCAAGTAACGCCCTGGCGGTATGTGCCTCGACATTCTACCCACATTTCCAGCAATGAAGTGTTTTCTCCCTCTCTCATCAATACATGTGCCAATATACATGTGCCCTTATAGGGAGTATCCTGCGTTATACGGGAGACAGGCCTCATACCTTCTTAGCGCTTCTTAAGATCCCGGTATGACAGACCACACTAGCCAGAATTACTGCCCCGATTACTCAGTAAATAACGTTTGTTTAGTGCATTTTGCGGGTGTGTATATATTAGCGTGTGTGGGCCTTGTTTCTGCTTTTTGCATCTCTTCGTTTCATTCATTTCTCCTCATCCCACCTGGAGTAGCATGCCAAATATCTGAAGGGAGTCATGGATAATTACAGCTGTCAATCGGCTAACGTGGTGACGGCCATGGAGCTCCAGAAGGCATTGTGCCTATTCGACGCGGTGAGGTGAAAACTTGTTTCTCCTGTCGCCTTTCCTGTCTTACTCGCGCCTGTCGTATAGTATATACACGCTCTGAACCACTCCCCGACACAGTGTGGGCGACAGCAGACCACAGCAGCAGCAGCAGTGGGAAAGTCGAAGGAGGAGGCAAAGAAATCGCTTTAAAATGCCCGTCTCGTGCATCGCGTGCACAAGTGGTCGAAAGTGGTCAAAATTATTCCGCTGCCCGGATTACTCTGCATTATGAAGTACTGCGGCGTGCCTCATAATCTTATTACGGTTTTGGCACGTTAAACTCCCGATTTTAATGTATTTATAAAGAGGTCGATTTTTTTCCGTCTATGGCCCGGTCCAACCCCGAAAGTGTCATACGCTGGCACAACCGAGCTCCTTCCGGTGGTTTCATACACGTGTCCCTATCTTGCTCGCTTCGACCCGTTATCCCTTGAGCCTAATCCAAGCGCAGTCCTGTTCTCATGTACTGTGAGAACGCCAGCCGCACGGACGTTCTGGGCTAGACACAGATTTGTCTTTGTCACTCTTTCGGGGATGAGAATGCACACAGCCAATTTGTAGCATTATTTGGAGCAGAGGAAATAGGAAATTTCATTCTAAAGCAGACAGGAGCAGACAAACTCATTTGGCAGCAATCTGCAGCACATACGTCTTACTATTGGAATGGTTTGGAGTACGTAAATTTTTGTTCAGAGCATTGCAATAATCAAGTAGAATAACATACACAAAGCCTTGCATTCTGCAACGTTAAATACATGTTCAAGTGAAGTCTAAAAGCGTTTTTCATACTATTTTTGTATTAAGTGCAGATGAAGAGACTGGACGTTATTTCCAACAGACCTTGCGAAGAAGCTAGGGTTAGTCATCAGCACTTTGATCCTATTCGAAGACATTTCTAGGAAGGTGAATGTGAAAATTATTTCAAACCAAGTCTCTGCACATGACTGACTTCGCTTTACTGCTCACTAGAAACACCTGGACATTCGGAGTGCACGTTGACTCATTGGGTGTAGAATAGAATAAAAGAGAGTTTTAGAATAGGGGCCCCAAACCTTTTGGGGCCCCAAAGAAATAGCGTCGAAGCCACTGCGCATGCGCAAGACGCAAACTGCGTTTGGGTTTTGCGTTGGGAACGCTATTTCACCGATTTAGCGGGAGCCCAAATAGCGGCCCCAAAAGTTTTGCGTCGGCAAACATGGCGGCACCCATCGAAGCGACGGCTCACCCTAGCACAAAACTGGGTTCGATTCGCGGTAACGCGTGAAGTTCGCAAGCTAGGAGAAGTAACTGCGGTTATCGCTTTCTCTCAACTAGCGTGTGTTATGAAGATTAACTCATTAGACGCCGCTGATATTGAATTCGATTGTGGATTTTATGGCTCGTAGGCCTAACACGGCTAAGCTTGGCTGGTGAAGGCTAGTAAAGTTGGTTTGCTCAAAACTAAGCGCAACTAACTGTTTGCTGCTTACAGAATAACCTCTAAATTGTAATTAAACGCGAATACACGCAAGTCAAAATTATTATTCCTATCATACAATGGTATATTTTATTTAATTATTTCTAATAGCTTTTCTTTGACGCCGTAGTGGCGCTGTCAGCGCAAGACGCTATCCGCAAACGTAAAACCCAATTCTAAAACTCTTCACTCCTACGTGTCCCAACGCTAACACCCGCAAAGCTCTTTGGGGCCCCAAACTATTGGGGCCCCTATTCTAAAACTCCCTAAAGACTGTAGCTGGCACCCGTTTACGCGGAATCGGCGCCAGCACAACCACATAGCTCCGATCCACCGACAGTGAGGCACGGATAAGCTCAAGACCTGCTCGCGACCTATCCAAGCCGGCGTGTCCTCGCTACTAGCCGGCTTGGACGGCAAGATAAAAAAAAACAAAAAAAGATGTCGCTTCTGTTAGATTTATTCATGGAGCTTAATTGGGTGCAAACATCACTTACTGACATGAGGTCACACATGCGCTCTCCTTCATCTTAAGGAAACTGTCATGGTTTCTTAGATTTTTGAATGAATACTCATGTCGGTTTTATGCTTTGGAGGGGGGAGGCGCTTTTGTCTTGGTGTCTCGTTTTATATGCGTGCTATTAAAAATAAAAATCAGTTGTAAGTCAGCGTTTGTCTTCGTCGTTCTTTTGGTCCCTATCTATATGCACGCGCTGTAAGTGAGGTTTGCAATAGAATACCAACTAGCCCGTACCCGAACCCTGCTTCATTAATTGGGTGTAGTGTTCCTGTATGTGCTACCAGTGGCGTAACTAGGTCGTCTGGCACCCGGGGCCCATAGGTCTTCTGTCACCCCCCTCCCCCCTTATGTAGTCGAGGAAGGCGAGCATATCGACAATTTCCAGGTTTCAGCACCAGTATACAGCCGCCTTGGATACCGCGCACGTTCCCCGGGTCCCCCTCTCCTTCGCTTTCTTTCCCAGAGATCGCGAATGCAGAAAATATACACGCTGTTTTTCCTGCGCCAAATAACACAGGGTGCTGCACTGATAACGTGTGACAAGCCCAAGTGCACATCTTCTGTCAGACTGTAAGACGGTAAGGCAGCCAATACAAATGCGGCATCGTGGAAAACATGACTCACGTCACAAGTAACAAAAGATATCTTTATAATAAAGCTTTAATTACCAGTTTTAACGGTAATATTGCATTTGCAATATTGAAGCCCGACATTCATATCTTGCCCAACAACAACTTCACAAAAACCGTCATAGGTACTATGGCACACAGCATTTTATCGGTGGGCAGCCCTGAACGAAAACGAAAATTAATTTGTTTGTCACTGACGCATTACGAGTTCTCTTCATTCTGATCAATAAAGCCTTGTTTTCATTTGCTGCTATACGTACAAACGTGATTATCCGAGCTGCGGTACCACCGCAAGATTGGGAACAGAATAGAGCACGCTTCGCGTCGATTGTTGGCGTCACCATAAAAAAAGAAAGAAAAGGCCGCGATGAAGCCCGTGCCAGCGAAAGCTTGCACTACAGTTGGTCTGCACTCGCAATGGAGGGGATTAAGGGATCAGCATCACTGGTCCACTATTTCATATTTCTTTCACTGCTGCCATATACTGGGCGCCGCCCGCAGTGCCAAAGTACTGTAGGTTGTAGCACCCAAAACGATTTTGTTTAAGAAGTTTTTGTTGAGCTAATAATATGACTTTGCGTCCTCAATCTTCGCATGGAAGTGCTTCCTCTATAAGTACTAAATACGAGATTATTAAGGATATGGTTATTACTTATCTGCCATATTTTTCGCGCTACCGAGTTCCTAGTAATCACAAAAACACATAACTTCATAGAATCTCGATCGGGAAATATCCTCACAAAATTCACCTTTTTTTATAAAATTCTGTGCAGCTGATACAGACACTGTACTTGTAACATGAAGTCACGCAACAACAAAAGTTTTCTGAAACTTTCGAGGGTAAGAAGGAAAGCGTGAAACATAACGGCAAGTTTCGCAGCGGCTTTTCGGAGCGAGCGGGAGAGGGGAAGTAAAAGCAAGCCGAGCATCGCATCGCGGCGGGCCGCGACTACAGCCTGTGGGGTCATACGCCGCCAAACTCTTCGGCCGAACCGAGTCTGAAGACGATCCAGAGAATCCCATTCGCGACTTTTGACGGCCCCACTTATGCAACGTCGCTCTCAACGAACGCTTCGCCGTAAACGCGAGCGCCGGGCGCTCTAGCTGAACGCCCTCTTCGTCTTCGCTGCGCGTTCTGAACAGAAGAGGGACCCAAGAACCCCAACGCCTTACAACGCCTCACTGTGTGTTTAGCGACTCCTGCTCCCAGCATTAACGCACAGCACGAGCGCACCCCACATAGAACGTTCCGCTAAGGCGAGTATTTAGCAGCCATTTCGCGAATTAATTTTTTTAGCCCGCACATTCGTGCAATTATTTCGTGGGGTGCTGATAGAGCTGCAGTCGACAATTCTGCGGCGCAACGCATCGGGTGCATGAGCTCGGGCTACTGGATACCGGAGCATTCTTTGCAATTTGCGTCCAGTCGCGCCGGCGGAAAGAGGGGTGTCTTCAGGCGTAAATGACTCCGCCCCCCCCCCCTCTGGCCCCTTGCACCCGGGGCCCACGGCCCCCCTGCCCCCACTGTTGCTACGCCACTGTGTGCTACCAATTAGAGTTACTGTATATGCTACCTTTGGTAGCATATACTGGCGCTGGTAGCATATACTGACTGGTAGCTCTTCTGGCGCAGCGGGGCACAATTTCGGCCATTATGTTTTTCCCGCTTTCCGCACAATTTGCTCCAGGGATTCGACGGAATATTAAAATGGTGTACGTGGTACGCTATATTCTCGCCCCTGCTCTTCCCGTTGAATTTTTTGCCCATAAATGAGCAGAATAAAGAGAAAGTACACGTTTGTCAAATGGTTGTACGGCAGCCCATACGTGGCCGTACACTTGCACACACATGCCAGCAATTTCATCTCGCTTTCGAATATCGAAGAAATGTTGCTACGTACAGCGCTCTAGCATGGTACGTAGGACATTCCCACCAACAGCACGGACCTTTACGCCAATATCCTGGACGTCTAATTCGAGGATATTGGCGGGAATGTCAACGTAGATACAGATTTTCGGAATTTTGTCACGCACTGCTGCTGTGGTGGACCAGGAAGAGGAGTCCTGCTGGTGCACGCCTCACACATGTCACGCTCCGACGTTGGCAATGAATTGTGTCTTTATATTGATTAAATGCTGACACACATTGCACCGCTCAGTCGTCCTGAGATAGCTCCCGCCGCAATTCTTTTCATGCTTACATTGGTGTAATTAAGTATGAAAAAAATTCATCTGGGAGCAGTCTCAAAAGGAAAATTTATACCAAAGCTTGCAATGATCACAACTTACGCGGGAGATTATTGGAGCTGATGTCATAGCTGGCGCAGCGCGTCTGTTAGCGCGCTATCTTCGTCCCTACCCGCTAAGCCACCGCGCCATGTCAGGTTCGCCCAATAAAAATTTACTTCCGTGATTCACAGTTTTGCCACTACAACGTGACAATATTGCCTATTTAGGCTAACGCATCACCGCCGACAGCCACCGTGAGATGAGTTTTGCGGCGATTTCACTGATACTTAGTTACACCACCTGTTTTCATCTGGGAATCTTATGAGAATCTATAGCAAAACTAGCAACAGAAAATGGACCTGGAGAAGCCGTAATGGTGAAACAAGAAATGAAATTGATTTCATACTTTCTGCCGATCCCAGCATAGTGCAAGTTGTAAAAGTGATAGGTAGGGTAAAGTGCAGTGATCATAGGTTAGTGCATGCTGGCTAGGATTCACCTCAATTTGAAGAGAGAAAGAGCAAAATTGGTCAAGAAGAAACAGGTCAACCTAGAGGCAGTAAGGGTAAAAGCAGACAAATTCAGCCTGGTACTTGCAAACAAATATGCAGCCTTAGAACAGAGAGATGATGATGACATAGAGCTAATGAATGAAACAGAAACAAGGTTGGCTTCAGAGGCAGCAATTGAAATGGGAGGCAAGGTATCAAGGCAAGCAGCAGGCAAGCTCTCCCAAGTAACAAAGGACCTAAGGAAGAAACGACAAAAAATAAATGTGTCCCACTCAAGAGATAAGATAACATTCGCGGAACTGTCAAACTGATCAACAAGGCGAAAATAAGTGATACGTACCCGAAACTATAACGTGAGAAAGACTGAAGAAGCCGTAAAAAATGGACGCAGCCTGAAATCAGTGGGAAAGGAACTTGACATAGGACAAACCAAGATGCATGCACTAGAAGATAAGCACGGTAATATCATCAGCAAACTCGAAGATACAGAAAAAGCAGCGGAAGAATTCTATACTGACCTGTACAGTACCCAGAGGAGTCAAGATATACCTCAAGTGGAAACAGTAATGAACAGGATACAGAAACTCCTCCTGTAACAAGCGATGAGGTCAGAAGGGCCTTGCAGCAGAGCGGCAGGAGAAGATGGAATAACAGTCGATTTAATCAAAGATGGGGGATACATAATGCTTGGAAAAGTGACGGCTCTACATGCAAAGTGTCTATCGACTGCAATTAAGGGTCCCAGAAAACTGGAAGAATGCAAACATTATACTAATCCACAAAAAGGGAGACGTTAAAGAATTGAAAAATTTAGGACCATTAGCTTACTCCGTTAACTTATTAGTATTATATAAAATATTTACCAAAATAATCTCCAATAGAGTAAGGCAACACTGGAGTCTAGTCAACCAAGGAAACAGGCTGACTTCAGGAAGGGATACTGTACAATGGATCACATCCATGTCATCAATCAGGTAATTGAGAAATCCGCAGAGTACAAACAGCCTCTCTATTTGGCTTTCATAGATTACGAAAAGGCATTTCATTAAGTAGAGATACCAGCTGTCATAGAGGCACTGCGTAATCAAGGAGTACAGAACGCTTACGTAAATACCTTGGAAAATATCTGCAGAGGCTCTACAACTACCTTAATTCGATCTACACATGAAAAGCAGGAGGATAGCTATAAAGAAAAGAGTCAGACAGGGAGACACAATCTATCCAATGCTATTCACTGCGTGCTTGGAAGAAGTATTCAAGCTATTAAACTAGGAAGGCTTAGGAGTAAAGATCGACGGCGAATATCTTAGCAACCTTCGGTTTGCCGATCACATTGTTGTATTCAGCAACACTGCGGACGAGTTACAACAAATGATTGAGGACCTTACCAGGGAGAGTGTAAGGGTGGGGCTGAAGATTAATATGCAGAAAACAATGGTAAATAACCGAGAGAGGGAACAAGAGTTCAAGATCGTAAGTAAGCCTCTGGAGTCTGTGAAAAAGTACGTTTACCTATAGGTCAATTAATCACAGGGAACCCTGACCATGAGAAGGAAATTCACAGAAGAATAAAAATGGGTTGGATCGCATACGGCAGACATCGTGAGCTCCTGACTGGGAGCTTACCGTTGTCCTTGAAAAGGAAAGTATACAATCAGTGCATTTTACCGGTGCTGACATACGGCGCAGAGACTTGGAGACTGACAAAGAAGCTTGAGAACAAGTTGAGGACCGCTCATAAAGCGATGGAACAAAGTATAGGCATAGCTTTAAGAGACAGAAAGAGAGCGGTTTGGATCAGAGAGCAAACGGGTATAGACGATATTCTAATAGGCATTAAGAGAAAAAAAATGGCGCTGGGCAGGTCATGTAATGCGCAGATTAGATAACCGTTGGACCATTAGGGTGACAGAATGGTACCAAGAGAAGGGAAGTGCAGTAGAGGATGGCAGAAGACTAGGTGGGCGACGAAATTGGGAAATTTGAGGGTGCTAGTTGGAATCGGTTGGCGCCGGACAGGGGAAATTTGAGATCGCAGGGAAGAGGCCTTCGTCCTGCAGTGAACATAAATAGGCTGATGATGAATGAATGATGATGATATAAAAACTGCTCGCAGCGAGAGCCTTGTCTTCTGGAACCAATACTGCATAATCCCGCCCAGCTAAATTCTCACAGCTCAATTACGCGCACTTACGCCGTGTCCAGTTACAACAAGCGCAAGACACCTTGAATGATCTGTCGGCTATTCGCGTGCTGCTCGGAGCACACGTTCTCATCAAGGCCGTCGTAATGGAACCATAGGACATTCAATCAGATGTCTTTCCCTCAATGCAGCAACTCAGATGCGAGCCCCACTCATGGCCCGGCCCAGCCCTGCCCTTATTGCGTTGCGCCGTGCGCCGAACTACCTGGGCCTCAAAGACCTGGCCGGTTGCGGGTTCGCGCCTTTCAACGGTGCACTGCATCCTCTCGTGGAGAAAGCACGAGCACATGAGGTGACGCAAGCAACCCTACACCTCCCATGCTCGGTCAGTTCGTTTTCACCGCAACCACACGAAGTCTGGTGGCAGTGTTAGGTTACGGAGTGTACATATGTGTAGGAAAACAAGCTCCGGGATGAATAATATGCATTACTTTAAGAGACTTGAGGGTGGCGACTGAGGATACCGGGGGTCCCGGACTAGGGACCGCCCCCTAGACATTGTAAGGGCTGGGCCCTTAGGGCTCAGCTCACACCTCTCTTGTAAATAGAAGAAATAAAGTTTATCACCACCACCACTGAGGATATTTTGCTTTCTTCAAGCTGGTGCCTTATTCGTGCAACACGGATGACGCACTCGTGGAGAGGTGCGTCACGGTCGACAGCAGCAGGCTGGTAATCGCAAGGGCGGCCGTCTGCATCGCAAAGGCAAGTCGATTAAGTGGCTGCGCTGTGGGGCAGTGACCGAGCCCACAAGTTCGAGAGTACGCTGCGTGTCCACCGTCGCAGTTGGGATAGCGGAGCCTGCCTGTACAGTTGTTGGGTGCGTGTGTGTCTTCGCCATATTTCGCACGGGTCAGTCGGCCTCGGCAGCTTTGCGAACCACGGCCATATCTGAGACACTTGAAGCATCTTTGGAGATTTGGTATGTAAGTTCTGACTGGAATTTTGGTGTATCCTGTTTCTAGGGTTTCCGGTAGCACACCCGAAGCAAAGGTGAGAATCAGATTTTAGCTGGAATATCCTGGTTATCTCGTTTGATCTTTATTCTTCGCACTTTAATCACACTGTATCCTTTCCAGCCCTCCAGCAGCTCTTCCTCGCTTAGGCTCAAGAGATCGTCATCGAAGATGACTTCCTGTGTTGAACGATCGATGGAGGGTCGCAGTTATTGACACAGTACCAATATGCTAAGAGCTTCGCGTGTTTGCTGTGTTAAGTGTTGCGCACCCCAAGGTGGAGGTCGTTGCTGCTCATTTTTGACACTTTGTAGCCAGCACCTAGTGTTTTGGCGATACATTTAGCCACATTGAAATGGTTCGGACGGTCTCTTCATGATCTCGACAATGTAGAACATGGAAGCGTGGGAATGTTTCTTTGCGCTGGCTTAACAGTTGAACATTGTTTTGGATGCGTCTCCTTTTGGAAAGAGGACAATCTGGAAGTGGGGTGAACGATGTCTTAGCCATACAGAATTTATTTGATTTCAACAGCTACGCCAGCTGCCCTCCATCTAGCCCAACAAGGGGACGCTACGAGTTCCGAAGAAAACGAAGACGCCAGCTGTACGTAGCTAGCATATATTTAGTCGAATGTAAGGCGGCCACGATGGTAACGCGAGGGTCGACTTTCCCGTCAAGCGAAATAATAAAATAAATCGCAAATGTAACGCGAGACGAAATGAAGAAGAAATGGTGCCTTTATTAAAGAAATCACAATTCGGAAATAAGTTCTCTTGGACGCGGTCCCTTTCAGAGGTCGTCTAAGTGAAATTTCGCGTGACTTGGCTCCAAAAGCGTCCCCGACAGGTGTTTCTGGCGCTTGGCCAAGGTCGCTATCAGTACCAAGAGCGCTCGCTGTCAGCCGTGTACTTCGAGGGGTTCGTTGGCGGGACGAGCCAAGCCTCGCGAAAGCGAAAATATCTCCGAAGCTTCGAGCTTGTTTGAGATTCTTAAGGGGCCGCAAAACCATTTCATTTGGGGAGCAGGCCACTAAAAGCTCCACAGCCCTTCCTACCGGCCTAGGATTGAAAGAGTGTCTCACGCGAATCGTTGACTCGTTGACGGCGAGCCACATCCTCTCGGCCATCAAAATTGCTCGTCTCTCGTATTGGTCGACATACCGAATGCACTAAGCTGCCAGATTAACGTCCCGAATAAACGGAGTCGAAGTGCGAAAGGCCACAGGGTGCTGCAGCACCGTAACTGTAACCTTAGTCCATGCTCAGCGAAAATGGCGTCGTTTACAACAAAGTTTTGGCTTCAATAAACTTCTTTATAGATTGGATCAAGACATACATGTCGTCAATATGACGATAAAAAAACCGAAATATTTAGGATATTTGTGTTAAAATGGCCGATTTTGCCGTTATTCGAATGTAACGCGAGGGTCGAGTTCAAGCAACGAAAATCATCAGAAAACCTCGCGTTACAATCGAGTAAATACGGTACCACAACATTATAAGATACCCAAGGTTGGATAGACTACACCAGGCTAACCCTTGCTGCCTGGGAAATCGGAAGAAAACGAAGAGAAGACAGGAAAGACTGAACTAAGAGTCCTGTATCCTGTCTGCACGCCTCACGCTTTTTGCGCATAATGAATCCTTACCAACCAGCTCAGCATTCTGTCGTTCAAAGAGAGAAAGGCGAAGTTTTGAGAGGAGGACAAGAAAATGCAAGAACTTATTTTCCCCGGTTACGTAATATTCAATTGTGGTGCCACCGGCCGGGCTGCGTAATTCACTTTGCAGGGCAGCAGGGCCCTCGATTGTGGCCACAGAACACCCACATGCTGTGGCGCCGCACCACTGGGCACTTTTGTCCCTAAGAATGCCATTTGCCTAGGTACTAACGCAGGAAACGCCCCTAGATCTATTCGTCCCTAGGCAACGCTGTCTGCACAGCTTGAAACACGCACCCTGCTGCATTTGCTGCTCTGCTGTGCTCAGCGGTAATAAATCGTGTTTTCTCTGTCACGATGAGGGCATATGAAAATCGAGGTGCCGCCATGGTTCACGTTCTCCTGGGCGGCATTGTATAGGTGTTTTGTGGTGTGAGCGCCGTCCTGCTCACTCAACCTATTTGTAGTACACTATAGTTAAAATTAAATAACGGTGCAGTAAAAGAAAATGACAGCTCTGGCAGATATGATATGCATTTGCAGGTATTTGTATATTATAGGAGTACTGCAGGTGCCTCCTGACAGCTGCTAAAGCCGCATCGCCATTGTTATCTTAATGGTAGGGCGGTAGCTTTTAAGATCGGAGCTCGTGCTGCGTGCACAGCGTTTATTTTAGTTTTCTTCTTTGTTTTTGACATTCCATGCGTTCGTTTGGTCATAGCTAGGGAGGTCTTATCAATCGCATTTTTCGTAGCCTACGAAGAGCGACGCGAAGGTTCGTTAAAAGAATACCCATAACAACCTGACAGCTGGCATGGCGACGAGCGGTGCGAGCGCTGACGGCAATTTGACGCGAATGACGGCGGAGGAAACGGAGGCATATTTTGCTTGGGTTGAATACGTGCAGTCTGTAGCGGAATCAGCAGATATGGAGGAAAAGGTACGCAGCGCCGTGGACAAAACTAAGGTGAGCATCACTCTTTGGGTCAGCGTTGTTTCGAGTGCGTACTTTGCATACTGTGACTGGATTTGTCTGTCGCGGTCTGTGGCCCTATTTGGTGCATACTTCGCGTAGTAAAGAATCACAAAGACGCACCACAGCAGAAATTGACAGTTGTGCGTGCGCGCACTCTCCTACTATGTCACGTACGCATCAACTAGGCCTGCAGCAAATCCTTTGAAGTCATTCCGAATTTTGGAGACTGTGGAGAGGCCGACCTAATTCTTTGCCCCCGTGGCACTTCGGAGTGGGAACTCGCTAGAAAGCCAAAGGGGCCTTGTTTGGGGACAAATTAAGCGCCTGCCAGAGGCTGTCTGCTAACGCTGTAATCCTCCTAATTACGATTTGTGTGCCCTTTCAGTTATGAATTATGATGGGCTGCCAGTAATTAATAAATGTGTTGATATGTTGCGTAAGTTTATTCCCTGGTGCTGCGGACTTTATTGAAAGAAAGTCAAGGCACTAGGATGGGTATTTGTGCATTTTCCAAGGAGTCCCCAAAAATTACTCTGTAATTACATTGATTCACTGCATAGCCATTCATGTCATGTTTTTCATAAAGAGAGTTGAATGATTCACTCGAAGCACTGGCACGAGGTAATTATTCGCTGCAGCCATTAGGAGGAAGGAAAAACGTTTCCTTTACCATTGGCCGGAGAAATGTGGCCTGTTGAAAAATCCTGTCAGACAAGGGTGTACCTTCATTAAAGGTGTTGTGTTAGCAATACTCCATTTTGGATATAAGGTAGCGCACATAAAAACCAGGACGCACAGAAAGGAATACCGACACACCACTAGCACAGAATTCCAAACTGAAGTACTTTTTGATACCATATACATATATGCTGAAACAAGCTGAAATACAAACGTGGCCTGAATTGCCAAAGCCACCTGATTCAGTTAATGTAAAGAAAATTACTTCCTCGGAAACAGCATTTCCTTGTCATGCAAACCGACTGATGTCCAGCTAACAGTTTTCTATTTTTTTTTATGTGATATGCTTCAACCACTTCTCGGGAAGTCTGATATTTGTGTTTTAACAATTGCACGATAAGCAGCACAGGGATAGACTGCTGGAAGCTGCATTCCTGACAGACGCACTGTGCTCCTAACTGTACATTCGTGTCCTGCCTGTTCCATGGAAGTTTTGCCACATGATGAGGACATATTATAAACCATGCCACTATAACGGGGTACCAACTTTAGCGTGTGTTTGATACCACACCTGTCTTGAGCTGCCTCATGCTGTTTAGTAGTTCAGTTGTTGACAAGAGCGCAATTCAATCCCAGCCTATTCCTCGCAAAAAAGGATGATGTTGATGGCATATCGCTTTCCGATGTTCCTGGACCCGTGCACTAACTTGTGCTTGTACAGAATGAGTGCTGACATCCATGAGTGCTGCTGGTCAGCTGTTTGGTTTTTATGCGGGCTGTTTTATATTCAAAATGAAGCATTACCGACTCACCACAGTCTCAGTTTCATTGTAGCTACACTCTACACATTCAAGTCTTTGTCTTATTTTGTCTTATTCGCACGATTAGACCATTTGCATTATTGATAGAAAAGTTCTCTTTCCCGATGCTGACAGCTCTGGGACTTCAGTTTCCTCAGACTGCTACCAGCTCATAGGTGTTACAGGCGGCAGGCGTTTGTGGTTTTAGAAGAGCCGGTCAATGTGCGAGTAACAAACAAGATGTGAATTCGAACAATGACTTGAGTAGCGTAGCAGCAGTGTGTTGGGCAAGTTTGAAGATGTTAAAGGGCAACTCCGGCGATTTTTCGATGCCAACGGATGTCAATGAAATTCGCTGAGTACGTTCCTCTGCACACTCTCGTCATGTCCTCAAAAAACAAGTTTCAGATGTGCACAAGGTTTTTACAAATGAATTTAATAAATTGCCTCGAACAACCCACCTTACCTGCTCCTCAGTTAATGTCAACATTGTGTATGACTAGAACTTGTTGCTGGGCGAGTTAGTTGGGATCTAATGAATACATTGTTGTGCCAAAAAGGAAAATAAAGACTTAAGAAGGAGTGTATGAAACGACAGATCAAGCGCTCGATCTGTCGTTTCATACTCTCCCTCCTAAGTCTTTATTGTCGTTTTTGGCGCAACAGCGTATTCATTAGATATTGTGTATGGCGCAGGAACATACCCAGGGGTGGGGGCGGGGCTTGACCCTTCCCCCTCCGAAATTAAGCGGCATACCCCCCACCCCGCGCCACCACTCCTCTCACACATTCCATAATCACTGTCAAATCAATGTTGAGACTTGACAGCTTTTCGATGGTCAACATTTTGCTGCCTTTTTCACTTCTTTTGGATGGCGGTAGTTATCGGCATCTCCTGGGGTGTGAAGCCCAGTTTTCTCATCGATTCGGTGCCCGTGCGCTTAACTCGGGATGTGTTCAGGTGTCACCATTTATTCAACGGTCATGCACATCGCTGTTGCTTTGTTAGTTCAACCTTCTTTGTTTAGATTGATCCAGGGACCAGGAAAGGCATTCGTTTCATAGTGAGCTGGTCCGTATGCTAAAGGAATAAGTTGCGGCCGGATAAAACGCCAGTTGCGTTTAACTTTTCTTTTTGCTTCATTATTCCCTTGAGTAATGGCTCGCCACGACGCTGGCAGATCCTTGGAACCATATTCCCGCGATATGAGTTGGAAAGGTGGAAAATAAAATAATGCGAAACAGCATCCATCATCAAACTCTGCAATAACCCTTAAACCCATAAGCAATATGACTGTCACCCATAACCTTTTCTTGTTTTTCCCTAATTGTACAGCACGTTTTGTGCAAAATTGGCAACTGGAAACAAGAGTCGCAAGGAGTTGAGAAATTAATTGATATACTAAGGGGGAGAGAGCCATGGCAACAGCCAAACAGGAAGGAAAAGCGAAAATTAACAAATTTAACCATTGTTTATGAACATATTTACTGACCAACATCTTTTTATTTAAAAAGAAAGTAGAGAAAACAGCACTGGAAGTGAAGAACATTCCGTGTATTTGGAATTGCACTTCTATAGTTATCGGTCGAGTCACCTGACACTGCAGCCACTTCTCTGCTGTGCTTATGTAGTTGTTTTTCTAACCTTCCGCAGTGGCCGCAGTATGTCTGGAACCACAGAGTCCTGCGCTCTACGCGGTTGTATGGGACAGGCGGCCACTCATCGTTATGCAACTTTCCAAATAACAATACGAGTCGGTTTTGGCACTTGACAGAGCAGTAAACGAGGGATCCAAAAGAATTGTGATTGTTCTGCAAATATATATTTCTCTATAATTCTTCCAGAGCTAATTCAAAGAAAGACTATGATAGGTACAACTTAAGTCTGCAGTAAAGCTCCACCCATGCCCTCATAGAGGCCAGCCACTGTTCTTCCGTGAGGCTGCAAATAATTCGTACTTCAAGCTCTCCCTGTTACCCATATAAGGTGGTAACCACAAAAATAAAATTATTAGCTCGTAATTTTATACATTTTCCCTCGCCTATTAAAGCGGAATGGCAAAAGTCTAATTCTTTATTGAACTGAAATAAAATGCTTGCTTCGCTGCACAAATGTATTGGCAAGTTTAAGTTCAGTTCAACTGAACTTAACTTTCCAGTGAAGTGAATGGTACCGCAGACTTTTGAAGATGTAGTCAATAAATTATGGAGTTTTACGTACCAAAACCACAATCTGATTATGAGGCAGGCCGTAGTGGGGGACTCCAGAAATTTGGACTACGTGGGGTTCCTTAATGCGCACCTAATTATAAGTACACGGGTGTTTTCACATTTCGCCCCCGTAGAAACTGTGGCCGCCGTGGCCGGGATTCGATCCTGCAATTTCTTGCTCAGCAGCCCAACACCATAGCCACTAAGTAACCATGACAGGTAGGCTTTTGAAGAGTGAAATGCTCAGACTCCATACACTTTGTCCATGTCTGTTGCACACCTCATTGCTTCAGTCGATGAAAAGACTCTTCAAGAACGGCAGATGCTCTGGAGGTATCAGGTACACACGCCATTTTGAAAAGGTGACGATTTTGTTTGCTTCTGTGATTGGCTGGCGGAGTAACACAACCCCGTGCGGTCCGTGTGCCTCGATTGCCAACTGCTGTTTTTTTTACTTGTATGCTACTATGGAAATCATTATTTTACAGTTTCGCTTGTTTACTTGTTCTTGGCCGTGTTCTTTTGCGAGTCCATTTGATGTGGTTCCTTATTTGCCAAGTAAAGGAGAGGTGTATCATCACACAGGTGTACCAATGAGATACACCTTATTTCATTTCTATTTTGCGGGTTTATGTGTCTTTATGGCGAATGGTGGGCATTATTCACATTTGTACTAGTGAAGGCACCCCTACCCCTTATTTGCATAGAAAAGTTACTTTGGGTTGCCCCCCCCCCCCCCCCCCGAAAAAAAAATCCTGAGTACCGTGCCTGGTATGACATCAGGGGAGTCCCACTCATAACATGCCGGGATGTGTATTTACAATTGCTAGTAGGTACAGCGGAGTGTAGCACTTGCGGAGACGCCGGATGTTTGCACGCACGCGGGAGTAAGAGCGGGTGCGAGAGAGGAAATGTCGGGACTTTTACACCTTAAAGATATGGCTCTATTTCCCCTTCAGACGCAGCGATCACCAAATGGGGCTTTCGGTTCCACTGCCTCACCGTGCAGGCAGCTAGCAGCACAGCGTAAACAAACTCGACCGCACTCCGCAATGCCGGCATGTCTAGGGGACAAATGCATACAGCACGCGCTAAGAAACCTCCTCCATAGTGCCTAGGCAGAGTCACATATTCAAGAAGCAAAGGCCCCCAGATTTTCTCTCTCGCACCCACTCTTACTCATGCCTCCAAAGAAACGTTGAGCACCGCTAGAAATGCCACACCCTGCTGTATCTACTAGGAATTGTAAAAATGAGAGAAAATCTTGGGGCCTTTGCTCCTTGAATATATGCTCCCCGGTGGAGACACCCTTGACGTCACATGAAGAGGTTTGCTCGGCTGCTAAGTCAGGTTTCGGTTTCATTTTTGTGCTTTCTTGCTTATTTAAAATTTTTTTTCGAATTTGTAAAACAATTCTACTATCAGACACGTGACAGGAGGGTCTCGGGAACCTAACTATTATATTACCTTGACATAGTAAAAACAATCGCCTGAGTTGCACTTTAAGATGGCGACACGAAGTCTGGGGGAAATGGATAGGATAGTTGCAAGGCAGCGGATTGGTCTTTTGAGGGACGTTAGCCTCATTATTTCGGCGTAGGATTCGTCGCGGTGGCATACAGAAGGGGGGGACCGTGTGTGGTCGAGGCACTAAGAAAAGTATCCTGGCGTCTGGTGCTTTGGAATGTGTCAATGTGGGCTTTTAAAGGAAAAAGCAAGTGAAAAAAGAAAGAAAACCAGGAGGAAAGAAAAAAAAATGGAAGAACAAATATAAGGGTGACAGCAGTAAAAATGGGAAGGGGCAAAATGGGAAGGTGTACATTGGAAAATTGCTCGTATGGTTGATATATGTGTAAAAGCGTGGAAGAGAATAATAAATTGAGTGTTAGTGGGGATGCAGGAAAGAACTGGAAATGGAGGAACAGGTAAGACTAAAAATCAAGGTTAGCTGGTGGCATAACATCTTTTGGGCCTTTGTTAATGATATTATAATTTCTGATTCAAGTTGCAGCTTTTAGTAATTTTAAGTTGCCACGTGCCAAATTGATCCTTGTCAGGTGTAGGCATTGAAATCTGTGTATGAGGTATGATTCTGTATATTTCCTCTCATGTGGTGAACGGAAACTTGTTTGTAGTAATATAGAGTGTTGATTTATTGAATATATGGGCATGTTCATTGAAGTGGCTGGCTACTGCTTTAGGTAAGTTGTGTTTGGTATCTGCGTGATGACCGTTGAGTCCTGTAAGAATTTGTTGTTCAGTCTCACCTGTGTATTGTTTGTTATAAGTGGCACATTCTAGACAGTAGATTACATTGCTTGACATGCAGGTGAAACTCGAAGTTGCCTTGTAAAGGTAACCTGATGCTGTACTTTTTACTATAGTAGTAGATTAAATATGTTTGCATGTAGAGCACCTAGGGTGGCCACACAGACCGGATGTTGGCTTTGTCTTTGACTTTAGCATGGCATGTACAAGAATGTCCTTGAAGTTAGTGTTGCGTCTGTAGGCTACTCTGGACTACCAGGCCTAGTGTCGTCAAACGACATCGCTCATTTCCCCTTTACAGTCAGCCACCACCGACAACGACCGCACATGACGTCACTCCACTAACTCATTAAATCTAATCCTCCGAAGATGATGAGATTGCCTTTGAAGAAGATAGGTTCTCCTATCGAAATGTTGGCCAGCCTTTCTGAGGCACCTTATCCCAGTTTATAACCTTTATACCACGTGTGCTACTCCATATGTCGACCCCCCTTTTTGACTTTACATTTGATGCTAGTGTGGTATGTATTCTGCATTGTGGACTCAAGTGAGTCGTTAGACAAGACTCAATATCTGAACTAGGTGGGAGTAGACGACAGCGACACAACCATTCCGGCCCTCTCCAATCGTACAGCAGCACCCTCTTTATTTTTTTGGTAATTTTGTAGTAGGTCTACAGGGAACTAGTGCTGGCCAGGAGGTGTTGCAGCAGTACGGTTTTCCTACTAAAATGTGTTGACGCCATACAGTAGGAAGGTCACCAAAATGGCACAATATCTTAAACAATCACAAACATGACCCTGTATTAAAGCTCGCTAATGCCTGATGCATCCAGCCAAGCTCTGTCCATAGGAACGTGCTTTCCAAGGAGCACATCCGCTCCCACGTTCTAGCATGTCAGCGAGTCAGGTCAGACCTCAAGGATGCCTCAAGGTACATGTACCTCAAAATGAGCGGTGAACTTGCTAACATGAAATTGCAGCATGCCCTACGAAAAGCTGTTTCGTGTTTGGCTTGTAGACTATGTTACGGCGCGGCTGTCCGCACGTAAAGTTTCAGCTCTGCTTCTCCATAGCCACTCACACGTTGTAAAAATACTATACCTATTGTTGCACTAAGTGCAAGCAAATAAACTATGAAAACAAAGTTGTGCCGCTTCACTGTGGTACACTGTACTGCTGTGGCACCTCTGTCGTCATAATGCGTACAGCTGCTGTCGCAGTGGCCCAGTGGCTATGGTGTTCTGGTGCACAGTACAACATTGTGAGTTTGATTCCTGCAGTGGCCACCATATTTCGATAAATGCCGGATGCAAAAATGCTGATGTACTTAAATTTATATGTCTATGAAAGAACACCAGGTGGTGGAAATAATCTACTACAGGATCTCGTATAGCCCTGTATTCCTGTGGAATATTAAACCCTGTCACTCACCCACTCAATCAATCACTCAATCAGTCATGTATACAGCATATTGTCTTCCCCTGCAGTACACTGTCTTCGTTTCTCTGCGTCTTTGTTGTCACCTATGAGAATCGCTACTCCACCAAACGCTAGAAATGTAATTGCGGCAAAACGTTTTTGAACTTTTAAAGCTTTCAGCTGCAGCACTTGACGACTCTGCTTCAGGCAACGCATTTATCAGTGATTGTATTATCTGAATTACAGGCTCTTAGGCGCAAGTACACCTGCGAAATAGCCGAGGCTTTGAAGGAGGAGAAGCACCTGAAAGCTCAAATCGCCTACTCTAAGGCAGTTGTGACAAACAAAGACGACCTGGTGACACTGGTATGTACCCTCTCTGCCAGAATGGCGTAACTCTGGTTGCCTTGACCCTTAGCTCACCTATGCCTGATGTAATTTGGCCTGTTTGGTGTTTACCATATTTAATTACTTAGCACTGCAACACTGACAGACAACTGTGAAAAGGAGCACAAGTGCTACTTTCGACAGTTCTGTGGGTGAGAAGAACTAAAATAGTGAACCATTGCTCGTTGCACAAACAACACTTTCACGCCTGGTGGGTCATGGTAGTTATTCACCCTGTATGGCTACGTGCGGTTTTCCTGCAGTGGGCAACCGATGTTTTCGCTCGACATCAATGGATAGGATACTTGTTGTTTCTGATTTGACTCATCATGGAGCCACCTCACTGCACATTCAAGAAATAAGGAGCAAAACTCTCCGTTGACTCACCGGTACGTCACAGTGCACTCGAGGGCCTGACCCAACTGGGTGTCGGAAACCGAGCATACCAATACGTCCGAAACTTTCTCACCGACCGGAAGTGCCGGATCAAAGTTGGTGAGCATGAAACTGACATTATAGAGTTGGGGAGCCGAGGCACGCCGCAGGGATCAGTCATCTCCCCTTTTCTCTTTAACGCGGCGATGCGTGGCCTCCCAGAACTGCTGTGTTCTATCCCTGGGCTTCACCACAGCCTCTACGCTGACGACGTGACGTTATGGGCAGCGGCAGATGATCCACAAACTCTTCAAGAGATCATGCAACGCGGCATTGACGTCGTACAAGCTTATGCGGAGTCGAGGGGCCTGACGTGCTCACCGGAAAAATCCGAATACCTCCTGATCAAGCCCGGCAGAAGTAGCTGTCCCAGGGGATTACCACGAAGAAGGCGCTTCCTTGAACTTAAGGTCGGAGAACTTACCATCCCGGAGCGCCCCAGTATCAAAATATTGGGGCTAGACTTTCAAAACACGCTGCCCCGGCAGGCATACATAACCAGCAGAACCATGTACTCGACACCATATGTCAAACTCGCAGCCACGGACTTAGCCAAATTAAACACAATGATCCGACGAAGCACAAAGGCAGCCTTGGGCCTTCCGGACCACGCGGCCACCGCAAGGCTAGAGGCCTTAGGCATGCATAACACGATCGAGGAGCTCTTAGACGCTCACCACACAGCCCAAGTCCGTCGTCTCTTGTTAACCCTGGCTGGCCGCACAGTCCTCCGGAAGCTCAGTCTCAAGGCTATCCCCGAGGTTACAGAGTACATGACGATTCCGCGAAAGGTCAGGGGGCATATTTATGCCCCACCTCTACCCCGCAACATGAACCCCGAGTTCCATCAGGGCCGTCGGCAGGTCCGTAGTGAAGCCATTTGGCGACGCTACGGCTCGCAAGATGGAGTGGTCTACACAGACGCAGCCAGACACCCTCGCGGCGACCTCATGACCGCGGTGGTAGCGGATCACAACGGAGGATTGATAGAACATACAACAATCACGGGTGGCCGAGTGGGGGAAGCGGAGGAAACCGCGATTGGCATGGCCATGCATGCGGAAGCGAATACCATCATCAGCGACAGCAAGCAGGCCATTGGCAATTTCGTCCATGGTAGAGTTTCCAAACAGGCGTACCATGTCCTCACACGACGCCCCCTAAGCAGCTTGAAAACCCTCGTGTGGATCCCTGCTCACGCGGCTGTGCCTGGCAACGCGTCGGCTCACAGTTCGGCTCGAAATCTCGCGCGCCGAGCCTTGTCCGCGGATGTGGACGGCGTGAATGAGGAGGAGAGACACGAGGAACCCTGCGAGACTTATTATGAAATAGCCCATCGGTATCGCTTGAGGTGTCGCACGCTCCCACCACCGGCCAAGCAACTCGACAAAACGCAAGCGGTCGTGTTTTGGCGACTTCAGACAAATACATACCCACACCCAAAATACATTAACAAAATCACAGGGGGCAAGGAAAGCGACAAATGTAGGCTCTGTACAAAAACAGGAACACTCACACACATAATGTGGGAATGCACCTCGCTCCCGTTCTCTCATCCCCCCGTCAGCAGCGAGACTGACTGGACAGCCTTGCTCAGTTCCGGGGACGTCAACCGACAACTTGAACTGGTGGACTGGGCATAGTGTTCTTTCGTGTGGTCTATTTCTGCAGCTTCCATATTGTTTCTGGTGCCATATTTAGGTGCCTTGCTAAGATTGTGCACAATATGATATTTTGAGGCATGCATTTTCATCTTGCTCGGAGCTCTTCTTGATGAATATCAGTGCTCTGTAAGTATCCGAAACACTTTAGGCTTCCTTTCTGTCTACACTCTTTGTTTTTTGTGCTGTGTCAAGTATGTTTAATTTTTTGTGAGGCAACTTGACCCTTGATTGCTTTATCATGCAGTGCTTTTAAATGCTGGTTGTAAATGCTTTTCTAAGAGTGAACTCCTTTACATTGGTAGAGGTAGTAAAAAGATGTGAGTCAAATATATTGCACTGACAGAATGAAGGTATAGAAAATGTGGCGTAACAATGTTAACACAATATAAGGGAATTGAAGAGATATACCTATTGAAACAAAACATAGCCTATGCACAAAAAACTTCCAGGCTGTATTGTTTAAGGTGTGATGCCATACATAGAAATAAAGTTAAATAAACATGTTTTGGAAGGGCGTAAATTTGACAATGGAGTCTTGATTACAAAAGCAGTAACAGTCGAACCACGATGTAATGAAGTTGTCCTTGCAGCAAAAAACTTTGATAAATTGCAAATTTCGTTAATTCGACATTTTAAAGTTTCAGGCTTAAAAAAAAAAAAACTTCACAAATTGCCAGAGCATTCCAGGTGGATAACTTCTTGGCAGTAAGCACTTATATTGCAAGAAGGTCGGGTCATAACAGTGTGGCTATGAGCACCGGCGCCTGCAGTGCTGATAGCACCAAGATCAATGCATCGACGTGGCTCACGGCGTCCGAGATCTGCGTATGTTGCGTTGTACGGTGTTGTAAATCTTGGACGCCATAGCTGACCGCGATTAATGCAGGTGGTGCCCACATATTAAAAACAAGTGTAAAAAGTTGCGGATATTGGTCCTGAGCCCCCCCCCCCCCCCCCCCCCCCCCAATGGCTTTAGCCAGAAAGATGGAGCGTTGATGTCGATAGCAAAGAGACTACACGAAGTAAGGTTCGTAGTTTTATCAGTGTCATGCGGGCTCGGCCAACATTAACAGATCTCACTCGATGACCACAAACTCGCAGTTACAACAAGAGTGAGCGCTTCGTGCCATTTCCCGGAAATGAGATTACGCGACCGCCAGCACTGGGGGATGTGCGGAAACAACAAAATGTGTGTGAAGGCACCATCCATTTTGGCTTGCCGCGAGGAGATTACCTCCAAGATCGATAAGGCTTATTGCCCGTGCACGGACACGCCCGAGGAGGAGAAGGCAGATAGGCACGTGTTCCTGGCCATCCCTCCCGCCCAGCGGATGTTTGAACACGTTGCCGCTTGTTCACTCCCTCCCCATCCCTTTTGCACAAAAGGAATCGTCAGCTCTCATGTTTCTCCGACTTGTTTACCAACGTGGCAAATGGCGCAGCAGTGTTTCCTGCTTACCACCACGTCCCGGTGCGCGCACTTTGACAGCAGTTCTGCTGCTCAAACTTTTCATGTAGAAGGACGCTTGAAATAACTTTTTCCTCGGCTGTCATAGTTTTTTGCTCTATTTACTAGCCATGCAGGCTCCCAGTACATGATTGAAATGGTCAAAAAGCTTGTTAAATTGAAACTGTCACAAAGTTACTTTTTAGATCGCAAAAAATAAATACACGGTTTTCATGCAGCTAAGGTCGAGACATGAACACAGTCTGTTACATCGTGAATTTTATTAAACTGAGGTTCATTATGTCGAGGTTTGGCTATTTATTTCATGAAACAACGGTTTTCCATGGATTTTGTCCAAGCATGTAACAGATGTGCCCATACTCAAAAGAAGAAAGAAAAGTAACCATTTGGTCAATGCAAAGCTCTAAAAGAACTGAAGTTGTAGCTCAAACAGTTTTTGAGCTATTTAATATCAAGCGAATCCTGATCGCTGATGCACTAACGGGCAAAGCAGTTCTTCAGCGTCATAAATCAGAAGTGCAAATCTCAGTTTTTGCAGAAGACGTTTGTTTCATATTCTTCTTGATGGTCCTTATAGCACTTGATTTTGATGTTTTTCTGTGACAACACGTAAATTTTGGATGTAGCTTAAAAATCTCCACCAAGCAGAAAATGGTAATGAGCACCATAGAAATCAATACAGTAGTTCTCAAACTGCTGACAAGGTAGCGGAGTAAGTTACTTAACCATAGTTACATAACCTAAGCTAACCATACTTAGTTACCGGATATGGTCCCTGAGGGGATGGAGTTCCACAGAGGTTCATGATCTTGCAGCTCCAAGAGACCATAGTTGTGCGGGAAAGCTACACTTAGTGCTTCTAGAAGCTATGCTGGACACAGCACAAGTGACAAATGTGTGTTCTGAAACCCTTTATCTTGACCTCTCAAGTGCACTTGATTGAAGAATGCTCTTTTGCGACAGCAGTTAAATGATTTGTAAGCTGCAAATGAAAATATCCCTCTGCATGCTCCGATGCATGGCTTAGGAAAGGATTCTTATCTACATAAGTGTGGGGGTGCCATCTGTTAGTGTCACTCAAAATGAATCCAGAGTCCTCCGCTGGGGCATCCATAGGCGGAGAGTTCTCATTTTTCCAGGAGGGGCTGGGGCCTGACCAGCTTTCCGAACCATATATATATATATAATTTCTTGCGCTTGAAGAAACTGCGCTGAAGTGATGGCGTTAAATGAGTATATACAAGATCTCGTAGTAGGAGACAATTCTATTTCACAGCCTGAGCCCTCAGGGTGGTGTGATCTCCCTTCGTGTAATTGTCGCATACTTGGCTATCACTAATACTGCTTCGCCTGTCCGGTGAAACTGTCTCTTTTTTTTGTGAGTGCGAGTATAAGCACTACTGCGCATGACTGCTGTTGATTCTGATTTCGAATGAATCCAGCTTGTCCTCATTTCGGTTACTGAGTGAATTATACAGTGTTCTCCAATTGTCATGCACCAAGGCTTTAAAAGAGAGCAGCTGCATTACTCTAAGAAAACCTAGTGCACATTGTTTCCAGTACAGTGGAGTACCCACCTGTAATTCTTTCGTTATTGAGATTTAGTTCAGTAATTGCAATTGAGTATCTAAGTCGAGCAGTACCGTCCTAATTTTCAAAGTGTCAGAGAGGCATTTGTAGGCATCTCAAAATTACATCTAACTGCGGTGTTTTCAGCTACGTACTAATTGCATACAAATTTTTCCACTGGCAAAAAGCCTCATGAAGTATGACAAAGACCACGTGAGTGCGCTCCCGCCTGCCTTATAAAGCAGCGCCCTCAAATAAGCTAATTCAAGGAAACTGATTTGCGTGTCGTAAACCCAAACAAACAGCGCATCACCTTGAGAATAATATGGAACGAGCACCAACATCAGGTTTCACGGTTTCGTCACATTTATTATCCGTCTCTCAAGGCCGACTGATCACATTGATAACAAAAGCCCCTTGATAACGCGGCCGAAGTGCCGCTTTGTCTACGCGCGAAATGTGACAAGCAATGTAATAGGCAGAGATTGTTTCTAAATCCCAGGCTTTGCTTGCACCGCATTGAAAGAGTGCGTGCGAAGGTATATTTCGAGCCAGAAACTTGCTTTGGACCAAAGTCAAATTAAAGAGAACATCTTATTTTTCATGAAAGTATATACGTGCTGCAAAAACAGGTTCGTGTCAAAAAATAAAAAGCGAAATAAACAGAATGAGAAGCGACCAACGTGTAGATAAAGGCAAAACCGATGCGTTCAAGAAAGTAAATATACCACTTCTAAATGAGCCCAATGGGCATTCAGGATGTCTGCACAAAGAAAAACACAGACACACACACACACACACAAAAGAAATTCAGTGTGCCCTTATTACCTATGAATTCGTAAGCTCCGTTGAACAGTAGCCTAGAGGACGTGTTCGAAAAAGTCTCTTTTTGCAGCTATGCAGTACTGTTTCCGTTTCATCACATCTTCGGAGGCTTTCTTGATGACTGATGCCGGAATTCTACGGCAAACATCCGTTATTCTTGTCTTTAGCTAATCTCACGCCTGTCTCAATCATGTAAGCACAATTTTCCACATGACCCCAAAGAAAGAAATCGAGTGGAGAAAGGTCAGGGAACCTAGCCAGCCAAATAACAGGGCCATGCCTTCCAATCTACTGCGCGTGAAATGTTGCATCCCGCCAGTTTCGTGCTTGGCTGCTGCTGTGTGCGGGTGCCCCATATTGCTGATACCATAGAAGTGGAAGACGTGACAGCGGGACTTCGTTGAGAAACTCATCCACCACTTATTCAAGGATTTCATTCGCGTAACGTTGCCCTGTCAGTGCATGATCGAAGGAGGTGGGATCTATTATAGCACCGGCATAAATTCAGCGCTCCAAACTGAACAACCACTGGTACTGGTGCCGATTGCACTTTACCCAGCGTAGATTGGAGTTCGTCCAATAGTTTGTATTATGTAAATCTACCTAGGCGTTTCTACGAAAATTGCCTTCATCTGTGCACATGATGTTGCTCAAAAAGTCCGATAACTCATCGGCTTTTGTGAGGACCCAATTTGGGAAATCTAGACGATTCTACAGTATCCTACCTTCAAAGCATTGGTGCTGGTTAAGGTGGTATGGGTGAAAGGCCCTCATTTAGAATCCTCCAAACCGATGACTTGGAAATTGGTACCTGGGCGGCCTTGTCCCGCACGCTAGCATGAGGGTTTCGGGCTATAAATGCTAGAACATCAGTGCATAGGCAAGGACTCAAAGATGGAGTCCTTTGCCACTGTTTCTTGACCCTGCCAGTTTGTCTCAGGCTTTCATAATTTCTGATGATAGTCGATGCGTTTGGTCTACCACCACACTTTCGTGACTGATGTATATTTGCGGCCTTCCTCTTGTTGCCATCTGCAGATCCCAACACAAGGATCATGTTTACCTTCTGCTCATTAGAGAAAGACATGTCGACTGGGGCGAAACAAAACACACCTTTAAATTTTTACACTGACGTTGTCAATTCTCTTTTGTGGCAGTAGGTTTTGTGGAAAAAAATAGCATCCTGCACTTTATCTACGCTAAGACAGCAGCTATGACAGCTCGTTTCCAACACCAAACGCAACAGTCTACTTCGGCGGGAGCGTGGCAAATAAGGTACTTGCTCGATCACCATGTTTTTATTTATTTCCTTCTGGCTAACTCAGAGGGAGCCTGTTTGAGAGTGCTGCTTTATGATCCGGGTGGGAGCGCAGTCACGTGGTATTCTCCATATTTCGCAGGGTTTATTTATCAGGTGAAAAAAAGTTAGCACGCAGTTAGTACGTCCCTTGGCTGTGCCTTCAAATGCCTCATTGACACTTTGATAATTAGGATAGTATGTTTCGAGTTAGATAATTAATTACAACTACCTAATTAAATATCAGTAACAAAAAATTACTGGCAGCTACTCCACTGCCATGCTGCACAGCCAGCTACTCCACTGCACTGTAAGCAGTATGTACTAGGTTTTCTTAGAGTAACGCATTGCTATTTTTTGAACTCTTGGTGCATGATAGTTATTGGAACACCATGCATATATTTATGACCTTTGCATGCAAGTGACAATGTTTCCATCCCTAATGAATGTTGTAAATCATTAGAAGCTTTTTTTTTCATGAGTCGTTAGCATTGCTTACTGGAAAGAGAAGCAATACTGAGACACACAACATTCATGTGCATTTCACATGCACTTGATAAAAGACTCTGCCGAAGGGTTTAATGAAGTCTGTAGGTTTCTTTCATGGTCAAGAAAGCACGCAAAGCAATTTGAAGCTTGCTGAACATACAGTAACATATTCATTCCCTAGGCATAGGCTATTCATACCTTTAGAAATAATTTGTATTGGCTACTTCCATGCCCTTCAAGAATATAATAAACTTTGTCCTGTGTGTATATTTACATATATTCTGTGTGTGCATAGTGGTTGCAGTATAAATTAAAACAATGTTGAAGTGAGAAAATACGGATTAGGCAGCCGCCACTAGCGCTTCTAATGTGCGTGTCCTCCTATTGTCAGGATTTGCAGAAATGAAGCGAAAGTATGAATTAAAAGCTGTGCACATTTGCACCAATAATGATGCAGTAAGCTATTAGCCTCGTTAATATCTTACTCGTTAGCCTATTAGCACTGTTTCAACTTCCGGTGGCCTTAGCAACTCGGTGAAACATGTTTTCCATCAGTGTTTTCCATTTTTCCAACCATAGACCACTGCATGTCCCACCTTTCTTCATTAAGCATGTCCTCTGGAAGACTGTACGCCTGTAGTGTGGCATACTCAGCTTCGAGAGCATCTAAAGCGTCTTCAACAGATTCATTGGCATCTCGGGGCAGCAGCTGAGGGAAAATCTGAATAAAGAAACGAAGACTCGAGAGCGATGCCTGTGAAATTTCAGGTTGGCCACCTCCGCATTCTTCATAGTTGCGTTTCAGAGTTGCATCTACATCCATAGCGCTTCGCCTCATCTCATTTCGGAAATTTTTCTGTAGAAGAGACCCAATGTAGTCGCTGACACTAAGGGGTAGGTTGTAATCCCGTAAACAGGCACTCCACACGTATGACACTGTCGTCGCACTTGTTCCGGAGAAAGTTCACTATGTTCCCTTGCTGTTCAGCGGTACAAACATAGCTTTGATGCTTTGCTGTGGAAACGTGCAGCTTTAAGTCGCCGTTGACACCGTGAGACACGCTGACGTCGCATCCAAACATTCTACAAAATGCAAAATGTTCTCCTTTTCTTGACGTCAAAAAGCATGGAAATTCAGAAGCTCGCAATAACTTCTGCAAATACCTTTTCTTCGACTTTGGTAGCGCCATGGCATCAAGCACACGAGAATTCTAACTTTACACGGAGCACCGCACACACGGCCTAGCCATCATTAATCATACACAAAAGCAGCAGCAACAAGATGCACCATGGAGGAAGGCATGCATGAAATGCAAGAACTAAATTGGCTCTGGCCGGCTTACTAGGCGCTGTAGTCGGCTGCTTAGTCGATGATACCGATGGTGCTAGTGCTGCCGTTGTTGGTGATGCTGACGATTACGATGCGGCTGTAGATTCCGCGGTGCCAGTTTCGCAAAAACCATTATTGCGCGAACAGAGACCACTTTTCGGGAGATATAAGATAGTGATCGTACAATCAGAAAGTTCAGTAAAAAATCGGGAGTCTCCCGGGTGAATCGGGAGGGTTGGCAGGTATGCGATGGACACAACCACCAGCAAGGCGGCGCCACCAGCACCTAAGGAGCGGCGAGGCTCTCTAGATTGCTCCAAAAAAGACAAAACTCCCGTCACGGCGCCTGCAAAGGGCCCGTGAGCTAATCCTCGTCTCTTAAACACACAGCACTAAACAGAAGTAACATAATGGATACACAACTACTATAACGGAATGTTAGAGGACTTCTCCATAACCTTGACGATATTAGAGAACTCCTACACAAACATAATCCAAAGTTGCTGTGTGCTCAGGAGACGCATCTAAAACATACACAAACTTTCTTCACCAGTACACCATCTTCCGCAAGGACCGTGATGAGGCTAACACCTCAGGCGGCAGTGTAGCAATCCTTGCAGACAAGTCTGTAGCTTGTAGCCACGTAGCCTTACAGATACCCCTCAAGGCAGTGTCAATTAGAGGGGTTCTTTTCAATAAGCTGGTAACTGTCTGTACTATATATATCCCCAAGCTATCAACTCCAAAAAGCCAATCTTTATGACCTCATAAAACAGCTCTCAGAACCCTACATACTTCTGAGCGATTTTAACGCCCACAACACGTTATGGGGAGATGCACACTGCGACACACAAGGCCGACTCATTGAAAACTTTATTCTGACCTCTAGTGCCTGCCTGTTTAATAAGGAGGAACCAACATATTACAGCATTCAACACGATTCATATTCATCCATAGACCTAGCAATAGGCTTCGCTTCCCTTCTGCCTCATCTGGAGTGGAATGAGATGAATAATCCATTTGGAAGTGACCACTTCCCTATAACTTTAAACTCAATAATGCAGCATGACAACCTTCCTTGTGTTGCCATTTGGAAATTAGCATCGGCGGACTGGGAGCAAAGACACTACCCATTCATCACCCGATTTTATAAACAATTTTAGTATAGATGATGCTGTCGTATATTTCACCGCTTTTATTTGTGATGCTGCTGAAAAGTTTATCCCACAAACGAATAGTGGTTCACCTAAAAGACGTGTTCCCTGGTGGAATAATGACTGTAGAAATGTGCGAAAGAGGCAGAATAAGGCATGGGGAATATTGTGCAGATCGCTGAATACATATAATCTAATTGAATTTAAACACATAAGATTTCAGGGAAGGTGGATATGACGTCAAGTGAAGGAAGAAAGCTGGGAGACGTTCCTCTCGGGTATAAATTTGTACACACAGGAGGCGAAAGTTTGGAATAGCGTAAGGAGGCTTTTAAAAGGGCAGCAAATAAATCCGTTGCCTCTGGTGAACAATCAAGGAAATACCTTAGAAGAGCAGGCAGACTTTCTTGGGGAGCACTTTGAGCGTGTGTCGAGCTCAATTCATTATTCTCAATCCTTTCTTAAACACAAAGAAATAGAAGAATGTAAGCCAATCACACGTAAATGCAAACAGAATGAACCGTACAACTGGCCCTTCAGTATTGCTGAGTTGAGAGCTGCCTTGAACACATGCAAGAGCGCTGCACCAGGACCTGACGGTCATGTATGACATGATCAGAAACTTACATACTGACACAAAAGGTACACTACTCGCAATTTCCAACACTATTTGGGCTGCGGGATACCTTCGATCCATGTGGAAAG
This sequence comes from Dermacentor variabilis, assembly GCF_050947875.1. NCBI lineage: Eukaryota > Metazoa > Arthropoda > Arachnida > Ixodida > Ixodidae > Dermacentor > Dermacentor variabilis. The sequence goes on along the minus strand of NC_134573.1, from coordinate 60,621,228 downwards.
AAGTGATTGTGGCCCCTGTTCTGAAGCAGGGTAAAGACCCTTCCTTGGCGGCAAGTTACCGTCCGATAGCTCTTACAAATTGTCTGTGTAAGCTTTTCGAAAAAAGTATTCATCACAGACTCGTACATTTCCTTGAACTCAACAATATGCTAGGTCCCTATCAGTCTGGCTTCAGAGAAGGGCGGTCGACAACTGATCATATTGTGCACATTGAAGGATATATCCGCGATGCGTTTGTACACAAACAGTTTTTCCTGTTGATATTCCTCGATATGGAGAAGGCGTACAACACAACATGGCGTTACGGGATCTTGCGAGACTTGTCGGAAATGGGCATCTGTGGAAATATGCTGAAAATAATTGAAAGCTATTTGTCGAATCGTATCTTCCGCATGAAAATCAGCAACATATTATTGCGACCTTTTATACAAGAAACTGGTGTACCCCAGGGAGGCATACTCAGTTGCACACTCTTTATCGCTAAGATGAGCACACTTCGTGCTTCTCTACCACCGGCCATCTTTTATTCTGTTTATGTAGACAATATACAAATAGGTTTCAAATTGTGCAACCTTACAGTGTGTGAGAGAAAGGTACAGCACGGCTTAAACAAGGTGTCCAAGTGGGCAGACCAAAATTGATTTAAAATCAACCCCCAAAAACGCTCTCGTGTTCTCTTTACAAGAAAGAGAAGCTTGGTTCCTGATCCAAGTGTAGAACTTCGTGGACAACAAATCCCTTGCAACAAAGAGCATAAATTTCTAGGTGTTATACTTGACTCCAGGCTTACTTTCATTTCACACATAAAATGTCTTAAAGCAAAATGTCTAAAAACAACGAATTTACTTAAAATCCTATCCCTCACAACATGGGGTAGCGACAGAAAGTGTTTAGTGAATCTTTATAGGAGCCTGGTTCGATCATGATTAGATTATGGTGCCGTAGTATATCACTCTGCTACACTGATCATGCTAAAGGTGTTAGGCCCCGTTCATCATCTACGCCACTAAATTCTAAATTCTAAATGCGCCACTGGCGCACTTAGAACAGGCCTTGTCGAAAGTCTATATGTAGAGTCAGATGAGTGGACACTCAATTTTCAGAGAACATACATCAGCTTCAGCTATTTTCTCAAAGTGCGCTCTAGTAAAGAACATCCGTGTTTCACAACCAATAACAACTTGACATGTGCAACACTTCTTCGTAATGGACAAGAACGGCACCGAGAGCAGCGCTGCTGCGCCGGCGTTGAGAGCGCCGCATGCGAAGCAAAATTCTAATAGCGGGTGGTACCCCTCTCCCATCTCTCGTTCGCACCGCCTTGACTGCCTCCTGCACTGCGCGTGTTTGGGCACGTTTCGTGCCGCGCGCGGTGTGTGCCTACGTGTGTGCGCGTGGACATTTCATTCGAAGGGCGATTTACAGTCTGTTTCACATTTAGTGAACTCGGAGCACGTTGCATCGCGATGCGGCGAGCGCTTGAGTCAGGCGGCGGCAGCAGCTCGCGCAGCTGCTCGAGGGGCGGGGTCTTGAACGGCGTCGTCTGCTACGGCGGCGCGCGCTGGCCGCATTGTCGGGCAGCGTTCTACTGTCAGTTGCAGGGCGCCGATCTCATGGTTACTGCGTGAAATGAGCCGGTATTCTTTACTAAGCGTTGTGCGACGCCCACTGAGTTCATCGCTGAAAGGTGCAGGGCAGTCATAGACGATGTACTGATTCCATACACTCTTGATGGCCCGTTTATGGAAGGCGACTGTATATTCTAACGCGATAGGTTGCCGATCCACACTGCTCCTGTTGTGCAAGAACTGCCGGAAGAGCGCGCAGTCACTCTCTTGTAGTGGCCGCCTGAATCCTCGCGCGCGAACATCATTTAAAATGTCTGGGGTTCGTTGAAAGTATCATTGGCGCAACATCCCCTCTATCAGTCGCCCCCGAGGATAGGCTTCGATCCACCATTGTCAGCGACTGAGACGTGTTGCGAATGAAGACATCCCTGATCAAGTCATTCTACACTTCACTGCCTTCCAGGATGAGCGCTGTCATCGCTGCCGCTGGGGACATGACGAGATACTAACTAAGGTTCCGAGCGTGACGTGTCCGATTCACCGCCGGCGGGCAGGGTCTGCCTGGTGTAGTGAATGATTGTCGAGAAAAATCACTTCCGGCTCATTGTCTTAACCTAAAACATTCCTTTAATCGTATCCATTTGTTTCATCGTTTTCGACCCCCATAGTTATCATTGTTGAGGGCTTTGTTTTGCTTTCGAGTCAAACAAAGACTGAGCACGTTGCGCGCACATCTTGGTGCGTCTTGTCACTGCTTATTACGGTAGCACACAGAGTGAAGAAATATACGTGCACGCGCTCAGTACCCCGGCCTTTCGAAAGAACAAACGAAGCATGCTGTCAAAAGAAGTTTGTGGAACTCCATTATCGCCAATGAAGGCTCGGAGTTTGGCTTCGCACAACGTTTAGTAAAGAATATAAGCTCAGCTCCCGCAGTACCGATGAAATCGGTGCACTGCCCCTGACAGTAGCCCGCTTCCCGACAATGCGGCCAGCGCGCGCCACCGTAGCAGACGACGCAGATCACGACTCCGCCCCTCGAGCGTCTGCGCCTGCTCGAGCTGCTGCCACCGCACGACTCCATTGCTTGCCGCATCGCGATGCAATACGTTCCGAGTTTTCCCCTAAGTGTGAAACAGACTGTACACGCTTCTATTTGCCTTTAAGAAGATCGGTACGATTGACAATTATTTTTATGGCTGCAAAAGGGCAGCCTCTGTTTAACCGTGTAAGTGACGCTGAGCAGGTAATTGTAAACGACATCGTATGTGCCGCTGGAAAAATCGTCAGCACATACGATGCGGCACACACGAGCTAAAGTCATTTTTGCAGTGTCTCACAATGTTTGCTACAAATCCGTGTTGTCTCTGATGGCGACAACGGACTTCCATCGACACTGTGCGGAAATAAAAAATATATCGCTGCATAGCACAAGTACGACATGCGCACACAACTTTAACTAGTATGTCCCCTACAATATGGAATAGAGGCAGCAATGTAGACAGCTTGGCCATTTTTTAACAGTGCCCAAGAGACGGAAGTTGAAAGTATTAGTAATCATTCCTGCTTCAGGAATGCCGTCGCGACCAAGACGCGGGCGTGTATCGTCCAGTAAGTCGATCGAGCGATGCAGTGGTGAAGCGGGAATGAACTCCGGTCATGTTCAATGCATCGTGCATGTATTCAATTTCTCGGCATGCGTGAACTTCGGCCACTGCTAGCGCATACAACAGAAGTGGTTTCCATTTTTTGGCAGCGCACACACAAACGAAACACGAGAAAGAAGACAGGACAAGCGCTCGTCGAACAACTCAAAGTTTTTATATGAATAAAAGAATTATGTACCGAGTAATTATTAAATTCATGTGGGTTACATATAAAAACCGTCATACACTCAGGAGTGATTAATGAACGCACTCGCTTCGTTTGCCAGTTGTTTACTTCACTCGGCGCACCGCAGTAATCCATGTCTGTCGTCTGCTTTTTTCATACCATTTTCTTGTGAATCGGCAGAATTTCACTGGTGGCATCAACCCTTTCGTGTTTACATTGCTGTCGTGACAGTAAACAACGCAATAATAATTTCCGGTCATTCGAAGAGGCGCCGTCGCAAACAAGAGACGTGTCGCGCGCAGCGCGAACTGAACGCGGGCACGACCGCTAAGGGAAGCGGCGGCGGAAACCTACACCCGTTGGAGATGAAATCGTTCCGCCAGGGGAGAAACGAGCGCTGGCGTCTAGGATGAAACTTGGCGTGCGGTCGTCCATAGACCCTCTATGAGACTTCCTTTGTCACTGCGTGCAAGAGAACTTAGCGGAAAAATGGATGTCTCAGTTCTCGAACACCGCCTAATGCCTCCAGCTAAGCTATTACTGCCCTGGGAATGGCAGGTGATAGACTGTGATGTATCCTTTGTAGAGGTCACAAAGCACGCACATGACCTCGAAATCGCTATGCATTTCCGTGAACTTCAATATAAGAACTCCTGCTCCGAATTCTACTCAGACACGTCAAAATCACATGCTGGTGCATCTTATGCTGCTGTTGGTTCCTCTTTCTTTAAATCTGACATATTGAACCCACTAACAAGCATCTTCATTGCAGAAGCCTATGCAGTACTAGCTGCCAGTAAAACATATAATTAAACTAAAACTTGACAGAGCAATTATATTCACAGACTCGTTAAGCCTTGTAAAAGCACTCATCTCTTTACAAAAGCATAGAAATTCTGTCTTCAATGAACTCTACTCTCTCATGCAATATTTAACTATCACACAAACATGCAGTGATATGCTGGGTACCTGGCCATAGAGGCATCGAGGGTTATGTACTAGCTGATAAAATGGCCAGATCACTGTCATCACTAACCATTATTCCTACGGCTGCGGTCCTTGTCACAGATCTTAAGCCTTTCTTACAAAAGGAACAGTGAAAGCACTGGCAACGCATGTGGAATGCAGAAATCAATAATAAACTGCACATTATAAAGCCACGGTTAGGTTTATGGCCCTCCCCAACAAAATCACGCGAATAGATGTCTTATTCTGTCATCTCAGAATAGGGCACACACTTGGTACCCATAATTTTCTGCTTACTGGAAATGAACCTCCGACCTGTGGTCCATGTGGGGAAAGGCTGACCGTCCTCCACGTCCTCTTGGAGTGTCGGAAAGCCGAATCTGAGAGAAAGAAACATTTTCCTCTTGCATATCATTATTGCATCCCTCTTCACCCAGCTATGTTTCTTGGTAAAGAACAGGTTTTTAACACCAAAGCAGTCCTCAATTATTTAAAAGATGTTATCCTACATGTTATCAGCCCATTAAATTCGTAGTGCATCCTCTTTCCAGAGGATGCTGCTGTGATAGTTGATTTGTATAGCACATGCCTCCAGACCCTTGTGTCTCAAGGGCTGTAAGGAGGCAATGGCGCTCTAGTGAATTTCAGCATCTTACATATTTTTATATCGTATCATTATTTGCAATGCACCTTTATGCACATAGTACACATCATTTGTCATCGCCATAATCTTATTACACGTACATTTTACGCACTTTACAGTGAATATTTTAGGCCCCTTTACAGCCACATCACATCAACTTCATAGAATCCATCACTCCACTGCAAAATCACTAACACATGCTTGGAGCTCTTTGGCCATACCTGGCCCTTGCGCCAATAAAAACCACACATCATTCATTCATTCCTGTTTCCTTTTCTGTCGCCCTTATATTATGTTGGATGGACCAACCAGTTATGGAGCAAAGGATGGAACAAAAAGAATGCTTGAACATTCTGAGAGTACTACAGTAACCCACTGCGGGACATTCGAACCACTTAAGGTTACGTGCCACAGAAACCATTTTGCGAGTAGTTCAGATTCCACCACCAGGCGACGTTACTCACTCATGACCGAAGAAAAAAATGCTGTTTGAGAAAAGTGTTTTCCCCCTACCCCTACGCTTTGTGGGCGACGAGTGCTGCCTTGGTGCATCATCATTGATTTGTTGCTGCGTGTAGTGTCTACAGGAATACAACATATTGAACAATGGCACGAATAGTTCTTTCTCACAGTGAAGCACACTACTGGTTGCCTTTGTCGATTAGTGTCTATGTTGTAGTAAGGCTAACCTGAAGGAACAAAATACAAAAGAAAAGAACTTTCATCCATCCACCCAGAGTGCATCCACGACAATGAAAGATGCTGAAAGTAGACCAGTGTGTTTGTCTCCTCCTGCCCACATGTTTAGGTTCGCATTCCTGACCATCAGACGCACCTGCCACAAGTAAAACACGAGCAAACGATTTTGTTTGTGATTGTGACAACTGTCAAGGTTACACTGCTTTATTGTTAAAAGCTGTTCATGCTAACAGTGTCACTTTTAAGTGCAAAAAGAAATTTGAATTTCCGCATAATCCCTGGATCACTAATAGGCTACTTGTGAGCATGAGGAAAAAAGAAAACATGTGTAGGAAGACCAAGAAACAGCCTTTCAATGTTAATTTAGTGTTATGCTATAAGAAATATTGCAACATGTTGAGTAATTTATTGAAAAAATCAAAAAGGCAATATTATGAAAATGAATTCATGAAGAATAAGTTTCATCCAAATAAACAATGGCAACTTATAAACAAGTTTTTGAATGTACCGCATTCTGGCAGTTCCATTGAAAAAGTAATTTACAATAATGTAACTATAACTGACCCGCCTAGCATTGCTCGTGCGTTCAGTAATCACTTTTATGAAATTGATAATACTACCCATGTTCCTTCTGTTTGTCATACGACTGATGCAACCAATCTTTGTTTTTGTTTCCTCTAACATCTGAAGAAATCCCTATTGAGATTCACAACTTGAAGAACACAAGTCCTGGTCTTGATGGAATTTTCGCGTTTCATTTAAAGCTTGTTGCTCCGAATATTTCTGATGTTCTCTGTAACTTAACCAACCTTTAACGGTAATTATACCAGTTCAAAACTGGTATATTTCCTAGAAGTAAAAAAAGCCAAAGTAATTCCTGTTCATAAAAAGGGTGACAAAGCTCCAGTCGGTAACTATCGTCCTATATGTATTTTACCTTCAATTAGTAAAGTTGTTAAAAAGTTAATGCTTCGTCATATTAAGAACTACCTTAACAAATTTAGCTTGCTGAAACCTTATCAGTTCAGTTTTCGTTCAGGAAGCTCGACTAACTTGTCTTTGCGAACATTAACTGACTATATTCGACATTCACTTGATCTCGGATACTTTGTTGGCTCGGTCTTTTTAGACTTTACTAAAACCTTTGATACAACAAACCACGAAGTTTTGTTTACTAAGATGGTGTCTATTGGGATTTCTGGTTCAACTCTTAATATATTAAAAGATGATTTATTTAATTGTAAATTAACAGTGTACGCAGGCGGGGCTTTCTCTGGAAGCAAAATTATTAACCAAGGAGTGCCTCAGGGCTTGATTTTAGGTCCACTATTATTTTGCATTTATATTAATTATTTACGTGACTGCCTTGATTATACACTCCCTATATTATCCCCTTCAGTCACGAATTACGATCGACTGTCGATAAATTTGTGAAACTTGCCTAATCTTATGCCAAGGCGCTGGAGACTGCATAGAAAGCAAGTCAAGGTGGGATGAGAATGACTCTGTGCATTTTATAGAGACCCATGATAATTACATAGTACTTAAATATTCATTTATTGTGCAGTCAGTCATGCTACATTTCTTCATTAGAAATATTGAATCATCTGCTCGAATTACATGGGCAGGTTAATTATTGGGTGCAAATATTACAATGGAAAAAAAATTATTTTGCCAATTACTACCGAAACGTTGAACTTGAGACGTCCCGTCAAACAGGTAGTGCCTTCACCGAAGCGGTCGTCTGAACCGATATATTTCACTCAGAAGTGAAATGGGTGTACTTCAGCAAAGCAGAATGTTCAATTTACCCAAAGCTTAATGTTCGTTGTCTATTCCTTCTAACCACTGCACAGTAATGGCAAAAATAAGTCGCATCCATAAACGTGTATGCCGTGACTGAAGGGGCCATACGCTAATGACACGACTGTTGCCCTCTCCGATAAATCTTTACTTTTGCTAGTTGTTAAACTAAACAGTGATCTGTCTAATATTACTGATTGGTGTAACGCCAATTTTCTGATGATAAACCCTACCAAAATGCAATTCGTGATATTTAAGTCGTTGCAGAGACATTTATTTACCTTGCTCTCCGACCATATCTCAATGAGCATGACATTCCTGCCTCTGCCGCTTGTGTTTCTTTCCTCGACATCAATTTAGATCCCCGCCTTAAGCGTACTAACCACACCACACACATTAAACAAAAAACAGCATTTGCCATTAGAGCACTACTCAAATCATGTGCATCTTTTCCCAAAGACGCATTATTATTGGTATGCTTCGCTTTCATTCATATTCATATCATTTATAGTATCGCTTCTTGCGGTAATACTTATCATTGTCATCTTTCCTCTATTCAGCACATGCAAAATCAGGTTATCCACATTATAACGTGAAGTCATTTTTTTTCTAACGCCTCTTCACAACTACGTACAAACCGCATTGTTCAAGCTACTGATTTGTTTAACCATCACTCAGTGATATTATTTCTCAAATTAGTAACTCAACAAGTTTCTTACAGCTATGTTAGTTCTGATCTCCTTTTTAATTCTAATAACACAAGGTTTGCAGCACAAGGATATTTCCAGTTGCCTTTATGTCATACTAATTACAGAAAGATGGCTTCCTCTCTTTGTGCGCTTAAACTTTGGAGCAATCTACCGTATTCCATTAAGTTGTCATCTACCTTGTACTCTTTTAAATACGAACTCAAGAATTTTTTGCTGTCTGATTAATTTCATATAAAATTATTTTGCTAATTAGTAACTGTTTAGTTAGATATGATTGTGCATCTTTCCTCTTCCTCTTGTTCTTTGTGTGTCATCACTCAATTTCTCGCTTATATTTTGCTTATCCCATATTTTGTTTCTATGCTCTGTATTTCGCTTTAATTTTATATATAACTTCTAATCCAAGGATCCCGGTGCAGTCTCTGACTTTGGGACCCTTGTCTGTATACCATTTCTTGTAACCAATTCTTATGAACGAATAATAAACATAAACTGAAGGTGTTTATTGAAAATGTATGCAAGGAGGGAGAGGTCGAACTCTGTACGCAGGTTTCACCTTTCGAGCAGCCAGAACCGGTCCCGTGCGTAGACGCTGGTGATGCGCCTGACTGACTGACACTTTTTCTTTGTTGTATTTATTACGCTGGAGATGCACCTGGCTGACTGGTGGTTCTCCTTTGTTACACAACAAAAAATTGCGGCAGAACCCATGTCATGGTGGCTGTGGACAGTAGTGCCTTAGCATTGAATCAGTATAATGACACAACGTATTGCCACCATTGAAACGATTTATGTATGAGGCATGTACTGCAGTGGGATTCCTCTTTTGTGCTTCCCTAAGAACACTCGGTGTCATCTAGAGCTGTCACTGGGAAAGCCTGTGTATGGACTCTGAAATGCATCGTGCGCTGGTGCATGGACTCTGAAATGCATCATGCGCCGGTGCATGAGAACGCTGAGAAACGCTTCATGCGGCAACCAGACTCCTCTCTCGCACTTCTTTCTGGACATGCTGCGCCAGCTAGTGGCAATGCCGAGAAGTCTCTGCCCGGCTTTCAAGATGAGAAGCGGGGTGTGCCAGTGCCTGCGAATGCTGAGAAGTTGAGAATGCTGAGAAATTGAACATCCTTTGCTTGGCCACGCATTCAGCGGCACATACCCAGTGCAATAACGGGTATTTTCCAAGGAAGCTGCAATAGTCATTGCAAAACATCAACCTAATAATTCACGTTACTCAGGCCATTTGCGAATTCGGTAATGTCAGGGACGTCAAAGGGCCTTTAAAACAATCGGAGAGAGAGAGAGAAGAGGAAAGACAGGGAAGTTAACCAGACGCACGTCCGATTTGCTTCCCTGCAGTGGGGGAATGGGCATAGGGACGAAGAGAAAGAGACAGAGAGGAGATGGAGCATAGTTTCGCGCATATTTGAAGGTTTGCACCGAGTCCACACACAGTTGCCGAGACCTGTCGACTTCAGGTACTTCAACAACGCTTTCGTGGATTTCCGTGCCATCGACGCATATGACCATGTCCCAAGGATCTTCATTTCCAAAAATAATCTAGGGTCCACTGGTTCAATGCTGTCCTGAGAGCCTCATGTTCGACGTCGTACTGGGTAAAACAATTGAAGCTCAAAGGCAAGTGAGTGATTTCACTCACTTGTTTAAAGGACCCCCAAATCACCTGGATTTGGCAGTCCTTTAAACATGAAAAAAAAGAACATACTTATTACTGCTCCAAGGAAATACTGTCTCTAGGGGACATCTATAGCGCAAGCATGCATTATCTGCTCCCGCCAGCAGACAACACAGCCGCATGTTCACTTCCCTCATCAAATGACAAGGCTTCTTGTTTGACTGCACTGCATTGAGATAGTGAGACAGAGCATCCCGTTATTGCTACCTGACATCAGCAAATTTTGCTTTTTGTCATGACGTTGCAATAATGTCAGTGGCGCAAGATCTGGTGTTTCGAGTCCAACTGTAGCATCGCGTTAAATATCTTGTTTCATAAACTGCACACTCACCAAGTATAATTTTTTTATGTGCAGGGCATGTAATAGAGTTCTTTTAGTTTAAAGAATCTCTCATAAAAGCTTCATGTTCATTTAGGTGTAAACTACATGTGTATGAAAAAAAGCTAACAATAGAGATGAAAGCCTTCGTGTCTGGGAATGCACGTTTTGCAGGCATCTGTGTAGGGTTTACAGTCATATGAAAGCTGCCTAGTTGAAAGGTTAGAGTTGTTAAACTCTGCAAAGGCAGAAACTAGCACCTTGGTGAACGGGATAAGTGTATCTCACCAGTGGCATCACTGTTCATGCACATTACTGTTTTGTTGACATTGCAGAATACACACGGTGACATTGGGGATCTGAGGGATGAGTTTGCTGAACAGAGCAAGAAGTACTTGGATGCTGGTGTCGTGGTCATCAGAGATGCCAAGCCTGTCAATAGAGGTACTTCCTCCTTTTGCCTACTTTGTTTTCGCTTTGCATGCTGTGCATCTGTTTCGATGCAGCCATCAGTGTAAGCAAATCTTATTCCAGCGTATGTTGGAGGCATTATGTTTGAGGGTTTAGCTTGATTGGGAACTGCATGAACTATGCAGATATATTTCTCCTTTTTTTAAAGCATTCTTTGTTTTGCTGTTGGGATGGAAGTTGAGTTAAGAAATGTGCCCATGTGTTTGCATGAGCTTTGCATCCGCACGAGAGCCTCGTGGTAGCAGAAATGCACCAATCAAGCTTTTTGGAGGTGTAAAGTATGAGTATAGCTTAATACATTGTCACATTGTAGTGGCGATGAAAAGGTAAACACTGTCAAACTGTTAATTAGGAATCTAGCTTATTATTGGGTGAAATTGTGCCAGATAAAAATCATCACCGCCAGCCTATTTTTTTTTATGTCCACTGCAGGACAAAGGCCTTTCCCAGTGGTCTCCAATTAACCTTGCCTTCCGCTAGCTGATTGGACGTTATGCCTGTAAATTTCCCTAATTTTGTCACACCACCTGATTGTCCGCTGTCCTCGACAGGACTTCCCTCCCCTTGGCACCCATTCTGTAGTTCTAATTGTCCACCGGTTATCTACCCTATGCATTACATGGCCTCCCCAGCTACATTTTCCCCTCCTAATGTCAACTGAATATTGGCTACCCCTAGGGTTGGGCAAAGATGCACTATTCCCATCCCTAGGGCAAAGTATTGTTTTGTATCATGATACAAAAGATACTCGGACAACAAGTTTTTCAGGTACAGATACAAGATACTACTGCAATAATTGTGTCCAATGCAATGCTTTCCATTTGAATCTTAAGGTATTTTGATATATTTGCAAAGTTCTTATTGTTGAGCTATATAATGTAACAGCAAATGCGTATGCACAAAAATGTTTGCTTGAAAATTTCTTAACTCCGACCAACCTTGTTTCACTTGAATGAAATGTCTGTTAGCATCTCAGAATTTTTGCCTTTCTTGCTCAAAGTGTAATATTTTTGTTCTGAAACATTTTATTAGAATTGCTTTAGCTGCTTAACATGAAAGCTCTTTATGTGCTATGTGGTCAGCGGTTTTCGCTTGTCACTTTTGTAAATGATGGGAGTCACTGCTCTGCTTGCCGACCAGCTAGTGGGTCGCCATCTGATTACAAGAATGTCAATAAGAAGCCTCCGCACAGTGGCGCAAATACCCCTGTGAAGTTTTACGTTGTCCGTAAACCGTAATCTGCATCACAGTTTATGCAATACCGGATCACTGGACAGGTGTACAGCAGCAACAATGCTGGTAGTGACACTTTTTTTTATGCATTGTGTATACAGAGAGCACATAAAGTTGCAATGACCTTATATATTCTACTTATCTGCTGGCGCAAATCATTTGTTAGTGGCAGATTCATTAACATGCAATCCTTTAACAATTTTTTTTCTGTGAGGAAACTTCTCCAGCCCAAAAATGTTTCATACGTACTGTATTGGCACAAAGCGTCACTGGACACTGCCGCTATTCATACTACTGCTACTTATAGCTCTGATTACCTGGTGATTTGTAACAGTAAAAAAATTTAAAGGGCTCCTCACCAGGCCACATAGCAAATTTTGGTTTATGGGAACTCCACCATCATCATCATAGAAGCCACCGGCATCATTGGAACTCGGGCATCGCAGCCAGCAGTCGAAGAAGTAGAAGACAAGGTATTACAGTAAAACACGTTGTGGGGCTAGTTGGTGCATAGCTTTCAAAAGGTGAAGCGCCAGTAGCGATGACACACAAGAAGGAATACAGACAGGACAAGGCGCTTCCTGTCTATATTCCTTCTTGTGTGTCGTCACTATTGGCGCTTCACCTTTCGAAAGGACAAGGTATCTTGTGAGCGCGGGCAGTAGTTCGAAGCACGGCTGGGCGCCCTTGGGCGTGGCCGGCCAGGACTGGGGCCTTCTGGCGGGGACTGAGGGACCGCGCCCTTCCCGCAAGTTATATGCTGGAAGTTATGTGCCATCTAGGGAGCATTCTGCAGCAATAATTTTTCAAATTAGTCTATTAATAGTGGAGATAGAAATATTTCAGTGCCCTGAACTCACGACTTTAGGAGGCGAGGGCCACTGCCAAGAGAGACATTCTCTCCACGTGCGCCGTTTAGCCTCCGCGAGCGAAATTCCTTCCCTGCAGTCTCCTATACTGGAGTTTGAGGCTTGTGTGATGCATACGTCATGGGCCTCGCCTTCATTTTTTTCCTAAATTTTTTTGCTGCGCAGCATACTATTTTATGCACTGTGCACGAGAACACCTGACTAGCGTTATAAGTCAGTGCTACACGAATACTGAGGTAGACACAAGCTGTTCATAGAGCATGAACAAGTGACGTCACAACAGTGTGATGTATGTAGGCGCACTTGTGTGCTATAAGTCGACTATCCGGCTGGGAGTGCGGCGCCCACGAGGACAAGGGCAAACGGTGTACGGTTTGAAATTGCAGCTCTTTCTGCGGTGCGTAGCGGACATGAACGTTAGCCTTCATTGTATGCATTGTGCTTGTCAGCTCAAAATTGCCAGACCTGGTGAGGAGCCCTTTAAGGTTGAGCTGAAAAAAAATAAAAATTTACCTAAGTAATATAGAAAGGCTCTTTCGCATCACACGACAACAGTGAACACAATACAGATGGCGCCACTGATAGTTATGAAAGTTCACTTTCATGACATATAAACAAGCACTAGCCCATCTGTAGTATGCAGGTTCGTAGCTTAATCATATTTCACAGAATTCTTATCATGTGACATAGTCTAAAAAATTGCTTTTGGTGCTTGCTAGCGGCAGTCACGTTCACAAAATACCTTGAATACCTTGTCACCTGGAATCAGCATCATCAACTCTTTGGTTCAAAACAGTCAAACTTACATCCACAAGATCCTTCAAATTGCTGATGTGTGAAAGTCACTAGATGCAAGGCAACCCTATTCTTGTATTCTTCAGACTTCATAACAAAGCACCACGCAAGAGAAACTTTGGTAACGACATTATAGTGTCATCAGAATTTGCGGGAAATACGCCACGTGCATTGGTGTACGCATTACAGTACGGTGGCTGCGAGCAAGTGTCATGGCACCGACGCAACTAAAAAGAAAAAAAAAGTAGGCTGCACGCAGACGTTCGCGCACCTGTGTTCGTCGATGTGGTGCAGGCACCACCACATCAATCTGCTCCACCAATAGGGATGCATAGACCTCACCGCCTGCCATTGCTTGAGGGCTCTGGCAGAAAGATAAAAAAATGTCACTGCCTTTAGTTTTATTCAGGTGGCTTAGTGGCAGCAGTATCAGCTTCAGAAGTGGGGCTCAGCCAAGGTTTATAGTTTCTCATGGTGATGTTACGGCAGCAGTATCTTGTATCTTAAGATACACGATGCATTCTTTCATGTAGCGGAAATACAGATACTGATACACGCCTTGTCCGAAGTATCATGATAGATAGAAGGTACCCAAAGAGTATCTAAGATAGTATCTAAGTTACATGTAGCTTCGATAGTGCCCAACACTGGCTACCTCCATTTACTCTCTTATCCACACCGCCACCTTCCTGGTCTTAATGTCGTGCCTGGCACTTTTCGCTCCATCGCTCATTTGACGGTCCTTACCTTATTCTCAAGTTTCTTTGCCCAGTAAAAAAGCAACACTTGAGCTACAATAGCGGCCAGCATAGTTGTCGGTCACATACATCCGAGTGTGTGCACCACTATTCACATTGTGTTTGGACTCTTATGAACATTATTTCTCTATATAATCAGGAAATTTCCTATAGTACATGTTGGTAATTGTATGCACTAGAATGGTAGTATGTAGTACTTGGTGTTATGCAACATGATGCACACGAATGACAGTGGTAATTGTCCATCATCAAATGGAGACGAGCACCTGCGTGCATGGGCTCTCGCTTGTGCCTGGAAGAGCCAGTTTCCATCGGCACGAAAGAAATATGTGCTGCGTGAATGTGGCCTATGTTTTTAGCACCAGGTCGTTGTGTTTGGGTGCAAAGGTTCGATCCCACCATTAGATGCTAAATTTTTCTTCTATTGAAGAGGCCCGAAACAATGCGACACAGGAACCTACTTGCATACATACCGCAAAGTGTCTTGTATGAGTCTTCTCGTGGAAAGACAGGTGGCGACACCTGATTTGAAGTTCCCACACCAGCTCTCTATGACTTGATGGATTTTGACAGTGTTGAGATGGGGAGACCATTCTCAGTAACACATAATTGCCAATTCTGAGTTGCATAAATGAAACATATGTATGTCTGTGATCTGAGAAAGAGAAAAATAACTCATCTTTGCACTGCTGGTCTACACATGGCACTTGCACATAACTGCGTCTGCCGAGGCATGCTGCATAGTGTAGTCTACTGCAGCTGCCACAGGTTACAACGACGAGCCCTTTCACAGCCACGACACTCGGGGGGGGGGGGGGGGGGGCTTTGCCCTCTTGACCTCACTGCGGTGTAGCTTCCTGCATGCAAGGGAAGACAAAAAGAGGAAGAAAGGTATTGGTGTGATAACTTCACTCATAGTTGAAGAATCTGAAAAATTTTTCTTGCATGGGGTTTGCAAAATGACATCTTTTTGTGAAGCCATTTTATCGCATTGTGGGCATTGCTGTGATGATCCGTATAATGCCTAAGGGCGATAACACCGTCACTGCACGCCGTATGTTGTATGTGCGAGTGAAAACGTGTGAGCGTGAGCCGACAATCACGGCTTGATCTCATGTCTGCAAGGGAGGAAAGCAGAGAGGAAACACGTCTTTTGTCGTGTGCAAGGAACCAGGGGGAAGTGAGGTAAGGGTGGCGATGTACTTCGGCAGCAATTTCGTACGGTGAGGCCGTGCACGGTTGCGCGGGCTTTATCTTGAAAACGATCTGCTTTGGAGGCAGTGTTTAGGTGAGCTGACGGCTTGCAGCTTTGCATCTGCCGTGTTTTCGCCACTCTGTTTTGCATTGAAGTGATAGACTGCACGAAGGTAACTTTGCTCGCTGCTGCTGCCACGCTTCCTCATGCCAGCGTTTTGACTGCGACTGTCTGTAGTCATTGAGTGTGATGTGTGCATGTTTGCTTGTGCTAACTTAGACCATGCTTGTTAATTTAGTTGATAAGTATGTGTTTAAAATGTTATATGACAGGTTAAACTAATCTCCTTACTTATTATGGCTGTCTCCTAATTTACTATCGCAGTCGATGCTTTGCCTTTCGGGAGAAACTGCGACTTTTTTATGATTAGATATAAAAATGTTTCAGGGCCCCTTTAATGGTGCGAAAAATTTGGTGCAAAATTCAGAAAGGCAAGCTTAGTCTCAATTTTCTATGGCTATCAGCCAAGCCTTTTAAAACAAATATTGAAAATTGTGTTTTGAAAGATTACCATTTTAAACTGATCTGGTGTTGTTATTTAGCCTCATTTTAAATTTTCTTGTGACACAGAATTCTGCAAAAAACTGCAGTGGTTTTAAACCTCGAGAACTAAATTAGCATAAATAAATGCTCGTACAAACATGCAATGAACTTGAATGTTTAAGAGAAAGCACAAGCACATACTCAGCACAGCTTACGGCCAAGTTAGCGACCGCGTGTTGATACTGTACACATCATCTGCTGTACTAGTTGTGCAAATGAAGCACCATTGGTAGTGGTTCTGGTAGTGTTGGTTATGAAACTCTAGTCATGTCAGGGTGACACGGGAATAAACCTATCTTGGGAGAAACAAGGAAACTCGAGAAAGAGCGAAAGACCGTGGATGTTGGAACAAAAGAAAATAGAAACTATTAAAGGTGATTGTCGGAGTAAGCAGAGCTTCTCGTTGTTCGACTGTATTGGCCGCCTTCATGTTCTTTACTGTTCCTTGTTTCGTCATTGCAGAGAAGCTGGGCTCAAGTCTGTCGGCGATGGCTGCGAAGGGTGGAGAGCTAAAGCACCTGCCTCTTGCCGATGCGTCAGAGGCACGCATGAAATTTGTTAAAGGGGTCAAGGTCGGTGCACAGGAGCTGTCCAGGTAGGGAAATGTTCGCTCCTGTTGCACTCCGTGCTTTGAAGTAGACCAGTTCCGTCCAAAGAGGCATTTCAAACAGCCACCACAGGAGAGGCATTTCTTTTAAAAGCTCCCCGAAATGCAGGCATTGCGGGCTCCTGTGTTCTTATGAGCTCTGCGTCCTTATTATCAGAACCTGACTTGTGGGACAGGTGAGGCAAAAGGTAGAGATCAGCTGGGCATCGTCTGGGACTTGTTGGACAATAAAACTGATGAGTTCTTTTTTTACGGAATTAGTGGCCCGTTTATGAGCTTTTTTAGGGTGAAGAGACGTAAGGAATGGCTGATTTGATATCTACAAGCAGATTGCTTGCTTTTATGCTTGAATATCTCATTTTGTGAAAAGACTGGCTTCCTGTCTAACGGAGTTACCACCGACTTCTAAGGAATGTGCAATAGAAGTCGGTGGTAACTTCGTTAGACAGGATTCCAGTAAGCTATCGCAGGAGACGAAAGATCTGATCAAGGAATGCCAATGTATGAAAGCCTCTAACCCTACAGCTAGAATAGAACTGGCAAAACTTTCCAAGTTAATCAACAAGCGTAAGACAGCTGACATAAGGAAATATAATATGGATAGAATTTAACATGCTCTCAGGAACAGAGGAAGCCTAAAAGCAGTGAAGAAGAAACTAGGAATAGGCAAGACTCAGATGTATGTGTTAAGAGACAAAGCCGGCAATATCATTACTGATATGGATGAGATCGTTCAAGTGGCTGAGGAGTTCTATAGAGATTTATACAGTACCAGTGGCACCCACGACGATAATGGAAGAGAGAATAGCCTAGAGGAATTTGAAATCCCACAAGTAACGCCGGAAGAAGTAAAGAAAGCCTTAGGAGCTATGCAAAGGGGGAAGGTAGCTGGGGAGGATCAGGTAACAGCAGATTTGTTGAAGGATGGTGGGCACATTGTTCTAGAGAAACTGGCCGTCCTGTATACGCAATGTCTCATGACCTCGAGCGTACCGGAATCTTGGAAGAACGCTAACATAATCCTAATCCATAAAAAAGGACACGCCAAAGACTTGAAAAATTATAGACCGATCAGCTTATTGTCAGTTGCCTACAACTAGTATTTGCCTACAACTACTATTGCCTACAACAAGTATTTACTAAGGTAATTGTATATAGAATCAGGAACACCTTAGACTTTCGTCAACCAAAGCACCAGGCAGGATTCCGTAAAGGCTACTCAACAATAGACCATATTCACACTATCAGTCAGGTGATAGAAAAAAGTGCGGAATATAACGAACTCTTAAATATAGCTTTCATTGATTATGAGAAAGCGTTTGATTCAGTCGAAACCTCAGCAGTCATGGAGGCATTACGGAATCAGGGTGTAGACGAGCCATATGTAAAAATACTGAAAGATATCTATAGCGGTTCCACAGCCACCATAGTCCTCCATAAAGGAAGCAACAAAATCCCAATAAAGAAAGGCGTCAGGCAGGGAGATACGATCTCTCCAATGCTATTCACAGCGTGTTTACAGCAGGTATTCAGAGACCTGCATTGGGAAGAATTGGGGATAAGAGTTAATGGAGAATACTTTAGGAACTTGCGATTCGCTGATGATATTGCTTTGCTTAGTAACTCAGGGGACCAATTGCAATGCATGCTCACTGACCTGGAGAGGCAAAGCAGAAAGGTGGACATAAAAATTAATCTGCAGAAAACTAAAGTAATGCTTAACAGTCTCGGGAAGAGAACAGCAGTTTACGATAGGTAGCGAGGCACTGGAAGTGGTAAGGGAATACATCTACTTAGGGCAGGTAGTGACGGCGGATCCGGATCATGAGACGGAAATAATCAGAAGAATAAGAATGGGCTGGGGTGCGTTTGGCAGGCATTCTCAAATCATGAAGAGCAGGTTGCCATTATCCCTCAAGAGAAAAGTGTATAACCAGCTGTGTCTTACCAGTACTCACGTACGGTGCAGAAACCTGTAGACTTACGAAAAGGGTTCTACTTAAATTGAGGGCGACACAACGAGCTATAGAAAGAGGAATGATAGGTGTAACGTTACGGGATAAGAAAAGAGCAGATTGGGGGTGAGGGAACAAACGCGAGTTAATGACATCTTAGTTGAAATCAAGAAAAAGAAATGGGGGGGGGGGGGGCATGGGCAGGACAGGTTATGAGGAGGGAAGATAATCAATGGTCATTAGGGTTACGGACTGGATTCCAAGAGAAGGGAAGCGTAGCGGAGGGTGACAGAAAGTTAGGTGGACGGATGAGATAAAGTAGTTTGCGGGACAACGTAACCACAATTAGCGCATGACCGGGGTAGTTGAAGTATGGGAGAGGCCTTTGTCCTGCAGGAAATGTAACGAGGCTGATGATGATTATTATTTCATTTTGTAATGTTTTTTGTTTTGCTGATGGCATCCATAACACCAGGAAACTAAAATGTGGGAACTTCAATATATCGGAATTTTCTTGGTTCTGGAGCCCACTCAGCCAAGAGTCAAGTGGTCCACTGTGTATTTTCATGTGCTTCTTGCAATGTGGGCTGCCCACTTCTATGCTACATGTTCATGCAATAGAGGAGTTAATTCTCTTAATGGTTTTGTATTCAAAACACGTTTTGTCTACATGCAGAATTGGGAAGTCGCCTTTCAGCCAGAAGTGTTTTCTGCAAATTTTGCCAAAATTGTATTTTCTTGTCGCTCTTTACTGTTATTTTTAATGCTTAAGGGACACCTAAATAAATATGAAAGCACTTAAAAGAAACAATCAGTTTTGACTGATAAAGTATTCTTGAAGAACGCTACTCTTGTTGATTTCACGATATAATAGGTTGATTATTGAAAGAGAAATTGACGGTTAAAGTGTCATTTTCATATTTCATGGCGGAACACCAGGACGGGTATGTCAGCGTGATGTCACTGATTGAAAAGTATTTTTCGCATTTCGGTCATTTTTGGTCAGTGACAAGGTCAGTGTTACATTTTCACAACACAGTGTCCCTCTTTAGTTTCCCTTTAACACACAAAGAACACGCATATATATGTTTTGTGGTCGTAGCAATTTTCCATTAATGTTAAATTTATGTATCTGTCATTTCATTACCCTAATCTTGTGCCTGACGTAGATGAACCTGCTCAATGATCATCCGAAAAGTTAGGAAAGAGTGTACTTCAAAACGACAGAAAGCTGAGCTAGTTGGTAAGGATTCATAATGCAAAAAAGAGGTGAGGCGTCGAGACAGGACACAAGAGTAGAGAAGTGGACAACACGAATGCAGACTATCAACTGAAGGGAGCACTGAGGCGAAAAAAAAGAAAGAAGACACAAAAACTCATCTGCGCAAGCTCAGGAATGGTAAAACCACGTGTCAGTCTGGTACACGTGCCGGTCTACGTGAGAGATAACTGTTAAGGCACTCAATCTCTTCCTTATGTAAAGTAATCAAAGGCTGACTCACGCATGCACTTCTACCATTATAGATATGCCATGCCTCTACCATAAGATGCGTATCTTCATTCTTATGGCCATACAATATCGCGCATTCATCTAACTCTGGCGTGCAGTTACAATCTTGGCAATGTAGGGAAAGATTAGAAGGCGATCCACCAGTTCATGACCTTTTATGTTCCATTAGCCTCTGATTGATACACCGTCCAGTTTGCCCTACGTAGAACTGGCCACAGCTAAGGGGAATTTTATAAACCACACCCATACGACAGTCAGTAAAACTGTTTTTCTTATTGTGCTTCACTGGACAAATATCTATTCGTTTTTTGTCTTTTACCTGCTCCTTTTTCCTCTGTACTGCAGCGCATATCTTACCTAGCTTATTGGGAGCAGTGAAAGCAACATTAACATCATATCTACTTGCAACTTTTTTTAAGCCTTTGCGACACTTAATTAATATATGGAATAGCCACTACTCTTTTTTTATTACTGCTTTCTGTCATCACGTCCGTCCCTCTCGAAACCGACTTCTTTAGGCGCTCAGCCTCAGTGGCCACTGCTACACTAGGATAACCTGCTTCTAATAGGCGCCGGACCTGTGCATTAAAACTGGCACTCATTTTGTGCATGCAGTAGCTGGTGACCGAAGACTTAAGGCACGACATGGCAATTCCGTTCTTTACTACTTTGGAATGCTTGGATTGAAAGTTTAGCAACAGCTTCAAAGATCTTGGGGAGTACTGCCAAGAAACATGATTTTATTCGAACACCAAGGAAATGTCAAGAAACTGAATTGTGCGTCGCTGAGGAGATTCCTTAGTAAACTTTAACCCTCCTCCATAAAGTTTAAATTGCTCACTTACTGAGGTAGCAGCGGTATCTAAATCTTCCCTATTGCAGAAAATCAGGTAACCATCAACGTAACGAAATATCTTGATAACGCTATCACCTAAGGCTTTCTCTAAGCAGCTGTCAAGCTTACTCAGGTAAATATTGCTAAGAATAGAGGCAACCTTTCAGCCAATACAAATGCCTGTTTTCTGCAGAAAAACGCCATCTCTCCACCTAATCAGCGTCGACTTCAGGTACATTGAAAGAATTTCTAGAAAAAGCTCCCATGGAAACACCGCATCTGTCAATAAAAGCTGACTCTTGTACTTGTTCTTTAAAGCACTCATTTACGGAATTAGGAACCCGTCATGCGGCAAGGAATAATGCAGGTCTTCGATATCCATACTAAAAGCTGTACAATCACCAGCATTTTCCTCTCTCAAATACTGAACTAGTGCCTGAGAATTACGCAAGCAAAAGGGGTCTGAAAAAACTAGTGAAGCTAAGCAGTTCTGTAGGTATCTAGCGACACAGACCTGCCACGTCCCGTTCTCTGACACTATAGCACAAAAAGGAATTTCTTGCTTATGGGTCTTCACCGAGAAAAACATTTCTAAGGTGAGGGATTTTGCTTTCTTGACATTAGGGACAACCCTATCAAGATTATGTCTTGACAGGAGGTCAAGCACACGTTGCTTAACTGCCGACGGCTTGAGTTTTACTGGCTGTAAATTCTTTTCTATGGCGGAAATCGCTTTTTCTGAAAATGTGTCATCTGGCATAATTACGAAATAACCTTCCTTGTCAGATATTACTAGTCTAAGTTTATGCACCACAAGGTAATTAACTAACGGTCGGACAGGGTCAGATGTCTTAAAATGAGAATTTGATTGTTTAATGCTAGCAATGCAATCTGTTTCTTGTGTCCTGTCTGCACACCTCACCTCTTTTTTGAATTATGAGTGTACTTCATTTGCAAATGTAATTAATGTTGAACTGGTAGTGTTTTCTCTCTTGAACCACTGCTGTCTTGTGACAAGCGATCATACATGCCCATCAAGAGCATGTGTGCTCTTGGCACCGAGTTGTGTGAGTATTTGAAAAGTGTTCCGAGTGCTGTTAGCCCTCTGACAATATTCAAGTAACATAATTATGTTTTCTCCTATATTCAAATTACAATCCGACACTAATATGTCTGTAGGTTGTGTGTAATTCATACGTCACGATTTTTCTATGTATTTTAGCTTGAGAAATTCAATAAGTTCAATAACTTCCATGCACCACATGGAGGGTCTGGGTATGCATGGCTTGAAATTCTTTTTGCCGAAACAATGTGTGACGCTGGATTCCGGATGCCAACGTCAGATTTTCTGCGACACGGGACCCTTAATGCTATTGCATTAAAGTCCCAGGCATCCTCTCCCAACCGCTATGAACACACCCTAGAACATTTGACATCTCTGAGAGTAGTGTATAATACCATTCAAAAAGCACAAGTTGTGGCTAAGATAGTACTTTTGATTGAAATGGACTCAGCTTAGTGCTTTGAACAAAAAAGAGTGCTAAGGTGGAGACTACATTGACAAAATCTTTGCAACATAGCAGGACACGAATAACAAAAATAAAACAATGACTGGTTTCTCCCTGTTATATTTGTGTTGTGTCTATTCTGGAGGCTAGAGTACCCAGAATAGTAAAGTATCTGACCTATCACTAACTGAAGTTGACATTGCTCTTAGAGGCCTCCTGGGAAGCTTTTTTTTATCTTCTTATCTTCATCTGTTATATTTAGGATTTCATCATTGAAGAAGGAGATCACAGAGAGCTGCAAGGCTCTGGAATTCTTAAAAGCAGTACAAGACGTGTGTCAAGACACGACTTCAGATTCTAAGTACAACACTGTTCTGGATCTTGAAAGTTTGAACCTGTCGCCATGATCCTGGAACTGAGAACATAAGAACGAGTATGTTATTTGCAGCCTTTACTTTGTAAATTAAATAATAAATGTGGTTTCCTGCTGGTGCAGCATTGTGTTTGAAGTCTGTTGCGGTGTCTCTGGAATTCACCTCTGGGTAGTTTTGGTTAGAGTTTGGTGTGACAACCTTGAAGTATGAGTAATAGTATTCGAAACGTTTAATTTGAATCTGAGGCTAACTTGAAACAATCATTGTGATCTACCCATAATACACGCATGTATACAAAGCAACCAATTCAAGTGCACAGTGTTTCTGCGCACCCGCCATGGTTGCTCAGTGGCTATGGTGTTAGGCTGCTGAGCACGAGGTCGCAGGATCGAATCCTGGCCACGGCGGCCGCATTTCGATGGGGGCGAAATGCGAAAACACCCGTGTACTTAGATTTAGGTGCACGTTAAAGAACCCCAGGTGGTCAAAATTTCCGGAGTCCCCCACTACGGCGTGCCTCATGATCAGAAAGTGGTTTTGGCACGTAAAACCCCATATATTATTATTATTAGTGTTTCTGCGACATGTACATTATTGACCCAAAGCATTACGGTTTATTTTCTATAGTGTGCCTACATTAATAATGCATATAACAGCTCGCTGATGGCTCTCGTGTTGGCCGGCAGTTTGTGTACTTTGTACCTGAGCCGCCGGACCTGCCAGTGGCAACCCCACCTCTTAACATCGTGTGGGGTCACTGGACTCCGGGAAACAGAGGTCATATTTGCTACATTTAATGGAAATTCAGTGACTTGCTCTGTGTCAGAACAGCAGGAAAACGGCGACGAAAGAGCCATAACGTCGACAACCTTTTCTGTCAACATGGAAGGGGTCGGCCAGTCACTGCTGCTCCATGGGAATAGCATTTCCCAGGTGCATACGTTCACTGGATGCGCAAGTAGCACGAGCCTGCGGCCTGCCCTGGTAACTATTGGCCGACAGGATCCACCTATGGGAATCTTGCATGCGACGACAGATGCCAGTTGCTTGCAGCTTCGAATCGGGTGAGGAGGCCTTTGTTTAAAAGGAGGATGTTTGAGAGAAAGGTAACTTCGCACTCTACTTGTGAACTTCGCATGCCATACACGACTACAAAATTTGGCTGAGATGTTCGCAGCAGCGTATGCTATTGGCAGAATGTGTTTTTTATCAAGCCCGAGGAGTGGTTGAGGGCCCCTTTTACATGCGCTGAAAGCTCTCTACACGAGAGCAGTTTTGCATTCGGCCCCCAACGTAATGTGGTTGTGGATCTAACCCACGGCTTTGTGCTCTGCAGCAGATGACCAGGACCACTGATCCACTTTGGTAAGTAATATGCGCACCAAACGAGCATTCAAAGTCAATTGGTGCACTATTTTACTTCTATCTATACAAATGCTCAAGAAGTGCTCACGTCGTCACCGCAGTGTGGCCATGCAGTGTGATGGCACATGCGCGGCCTGCACCTTGGTTGGTGTTGCCTGCACGCTGTGCCTCTGCATTGGAGGTCATGGAATGTGCCGTGGATGCGAGCATGGAGAAAGGCTTTCCTTCCTATATTAATGCGAGGGCAAGCCTTGATGCGAGCTGTCTACATGTGTGCCCCGTCTTGGAGGTCGTGCGAGTTGCTTAATTTTGGTGGCATGTCACAGTGAAATGGTAAGTGAGCGGCAGCATGGAACATTCACTTTGGGACAAGAACGCGCACACACTGCTGCCTGCACCCTTCGCCACACCAGCGTTGTGACCGCGAGCGCTCGTCATCATTGAGGGAACTCTTATTACGAGTGGTCACCATCAATGCTTCACCCTTTGATGCAGCTGTGGCTCTTATTTCTTTCGACCATCATGGACTACAGAATGTGTAAGGAATAACACTTACCGAAGTCTCAAGCGAGAATGATGGAAGCGAGTGTTGTTCCAAATGATTATGCTGTAGATGAGCTGCTGCTGTTGTGCAAGGGCACTGCTGTCACTTTAGCTCACTTATAGGTAGTCTAATGTGAATTTATTGTCTCGATTTAGGCAAATCAACTTGTTTTTATTTGGCCAGTCGTATCACGTTTCATTGGCTCTGGGGACGTGTGCCACTCTTTCTCTCTCTTTTACTGTATTATGGCGCATAAGATACCCGAAAGCAATTTTCTCTCTTACACTCCTCGGATTACATGCATGTAAATATACAGTCGAACCAACCTATAAGAATACTCGTGCCAAGAAAATTTCATTGTTTTAACCAGTTTGTACGAAAAATGCAAAGGGGAGAAACGCTGAAACATTTTAATTAGACAGAAAGTCGTATTGTCGAACTCACTCATAGCATTGCTGGTTTTGCAATACTCTGACGTAAGAATGAGCAGCTGTGGCACTGTTAACTTTTGTCTATGTGTTGTACGGTAAATTACACTGCTTACTACAATGCTTCGACGCTGCATTATTGGCTGTAACAATTACATCTGGCTACTGGATGTCTGCGACAAAAGAAGGAGGAATGCAAAAGTCTCGGAAAAGAAAAAAAGAACACGAGGTGCCGCACCCACCTTGCAGCATTGCTAAGATCCCAATCTGTCACCAGCCTTGTGTGCCTCTCTCATGTCTTCTTTCCACCCCTCCGAAAACAGTGCCAACAATGGAGGGATCGGAAGCAGCCTATGGAAAAACTTGTATTGATTTATTGTTTGGATAGCCTTATTATTTCGACAGTTAAAATGATGTGCGGTGCTACAGTATCACTCACATCCTTCAACGTGAACACTATGTCCATCTGGTGACGTGCTGCTTCCATTGGCTCGTTACAGCCATTGGCATGGTGCTCCAGATAACTGAAACTGGATGTTTCTCATTCGCAAGCTTCTGAGTTGTCTGGACGTCCAATAGACCTCTTCCGGCCTATGTCACGTGACGCTACACGTGAGAGTGTTTGCTAGACAAAGCACGCACATTGGCGCCCGCTGAAATCCTCATGTGTTGTAGGTGTTCTTGTGTTTGTTGCATTTTATGCGCATCCCCTGAGCCGGTTTGTCATGCTGGCTAGTTGTTGCGCGGGTGCAGTGGTGCCACTAGGGGGCGATGGGGTGGAGGCGGAATGTCTCAGGTGCAGCGCTCTCGGCGATGCAGCCAGTGAGAAGCATACTTAAAAGGAAGAGGTCTGGACACCGACCAAAAATGGTTTAAAAATGGTTTAAAATGGTTTAAATTTCGTTGGAAAACGTGCCACGCACATACGCAACACGTACGACTTCATTAAAAAGGTTAAAGGGACAAGCGTCCACCCCGACGAAGTCTTAGTTTCTTTTGACGTGGTCTCACTGTTTACAAGCGTACCAATAGACATGGCCGTGGAAGTTTGCGTCGCCGCCCTTGACGAAGACCCGACGTTGCCTGACAGATCCCCCATCAATGTGCATGACCTAGGTAGGCTACTAAAATTTTGCCTATCAAATACGTATTTCACGTTCCAGAAGAAATTTTATCGGCAAGTACACGGAGCAGCAATGGGTGCGTCAATTTCGGTCACAGTAGCTAGCCTAACAATGGAGGCTATCGAAGCTCAAGCATTGTCCTCGTTTACATTGGCACCTAAAGTCTTCCTCAGATATGTCGACGACTGTTTCAGTATTTTGCAAAGGAAAAACCTTGACCCTTTCACGGCTCACCTAAACAATATACAAGCAGCAATCAAGTTCACCGTAATCTGAAGGGCAACTGCCGTTCCTGGACACTCTTGTGCAGCGAGATGGGCCAAACCTGTTATTCAAGGTGTTTAGGAAGCACACTCACACGGGCTGCTACCTAAACTACAAATTGGTGCACCCTGCTTCGCAAAGAGGTCTGTTGTCTGCTCTCTTCTTCGTAGGGCAAAAAACGTGTGCACAACAGCGGAAGACCACATGGCGGACAATGCACTTGTGCGGAAGGAATTAATGGCTTGTGGATACCCTGAGTACGTCATTGACTCAGTAGGGCACCAGCTGGCTCGCACAGTACCCACCCTGCCTGAACCCCCCAAAAAACTGGCTTCGATTCCGTACGTCCCCAGCATAAGCGAGACTCTTGCACGCGTCCTGCGGTCATATGACGTGCAGGCTGCGCACGTGCCCTCCCGGAAACTTAGACACGAGCTCGTGCATGTGAAAGACCCTTTGGAAAAGGACAAGTTCCCAGGCGTGGTGTATGTCATTCCCTGTGCTGACTGTCGGTATGTCTACGTCGGTGAAACCGGCAACTTCAAAACAAGACTTAGGCAACACATGAATGACGTCCAGAAACGACACATTGCATCGAATGCCTTGGCCGAACACTGCGCAGCCACATCACACAAGATTAACTGGGAGAAATCTTGTGTGATTGCCAGGGAACGAAATCATTCTTCGCGTCTTTATCTTGAGTTCCTAATCATCCAAACCACGGCGCACACTCTTAATCGCAACGAAGGCAATCTGCCGCCCATGTATGCCAGGTGCCTTAATCATGTTTTGAGACGCACATAAAAAGGGGTGCCAGCTCTGCCGCTTCTTTCATTGTGAACAAGGCTCCCGTGGGGGAGCCGAAACATAAATAACTATTTTAAACCATTTTTGGTCGGTGTCCAGACCTCTTCCTTTTAAGTATGCATCATCCCGACCAGACGGGCTTCCGTCATACTCTCAACTTCAGCCAGTGAGAAGGGATGGGGGGGGGGGGGGGTGAATTGACGTGGCAAGTATTCATCAATGAAGTGAAAAGGCATTCTGCCATGGCACTATGCGTTACTACAGAAAGTCTTAAAAATTCAAATTTGTAGTAAGGTACCCTTAGCAAAGCTTAACACTGATATAGCAGATGACAAAGCATGGACAAAGACAAAGGCTCATAGGAACTAGTCAGATGTGAGTCAGTCCGTTTTTTTTTGTCTACGCTGTTTCTTTCCATATATAGGCCTCTTTCATGGTGATCGCATGGGCGTAGCCATGTTTGAACTCGTGATGATGCATCCATTGCTTGCCTCAGCTGCCTTCCTTGCCTCTGTGTTTACAAATTACATTGGAGGTGCATGATCCCCGGTGCAGCTCGGCAAACCTCTGTTTCGGCAGAAATATGTATATTTATTTATATATTACTTGTATTGCGATAGCAGTTATATAGACACTCCACGCGCATTTTTTTTCCGTCGCCGTGATGTTCCGTATAAAGTCCAAGAGTGATAACACCGTCACCGCGCACTCTATGCTGTATGTGCGAGGGGAGCCGACAATCGCGGCTCAATCTGGCGCATACGAGGGAGGAAGGCGGAGAGCAAATGCGCTGTCTTCCGTCGTGCGAAAGGCTGTAGGGGGATGTAAGGGAGAGGGCGGCTTATACTCCGCTGGCAACTGCGTACATTGAGCGGCGGCATGTGGACACGCACGCAATATCTTGAAAGCGATCTGCAGATGATTCATACCTTTGTGTGTGCTGTTTTCTCGCCGCTGTTCGTGTTGAAGTGACATGCAGCACAAAAGACACTTCACTCGCTGCTGCAGCCGCACTTGCTCACGTCAGCGTTCTGACAGCGAATGTCCGCGGTCATTGAGTGTGATGTGTTCATGTTTGCCTGTGTGCGCTGACACCATGGTTGCTAATTGAGATAGTAAGTGAATGTTTCCAAGTTTAAACGTGCCGATAAAGCTACTCCCCTTACTTCGTATAACTCTCTACTAATTTGCTGTCGCAATCGATGCTTCACCTTTTGGGCGAAACTGCGACTTTCTTATTTATTCAAAGTACCACAAAAGCTCTTATTTAGAGGGTATTAGATAGGGGGCATGGGCCCACAGGCATTGGTTGCAGACTGTACATCGTACTAACAAAACAAGAAGGCACAAAATAATATAAAATGAAAACACAGGTAATGTAGAAAATGTGTCTCAAGCAAAGGTTGCAGAGAATACATTAGGACATATTACAAGAAACATAAGGGCACCGCAGTGAAAAGCAACACAGCAACAGACATCGCCGGGAAAAATATTGCAAAGAAAAATAATATTAAGTGGCAAGTCGGGAGTGAATTAGTATATCTTGAAACTTTGTTAAGTTGGGTCCCACGGCAATGTCTGATGGTAAAGAGTTCCATTGAGTTACTCTGCGCGGTGAGAACGAATATGCAGAATGGAATGAGTGGCAGTTAATGCATTTGACTTTATATGGATGGTCATGAAGTGGAAAGATAGCTGGTGGTGTCTGAAAGAATTCCTCATGAAGTGAAAGATGGTGGTAAAGCTTATGGAAAAGTTACGGGCGATAAATTTTACGGCGAAGGGCTAAGTTGTCAAACTCAGCTTTATTCTTTAACGAGAATAATTGAATATGAAAGAAAAAGTGAATTGCACAGCACGGTTTTGCCAGGCTTCGAGGTTACTGATGATATAGGTAAGTTTGTTCGGGATCCCAAATGGCAGATGCACATTCTAGTTTAGGATGGATTAATGTAGTATACGCTAGTTTTTTATGCATTGAGACTTCTTTTAAATTATGTTTAAGAAGTCTGAGAGTATTGTTAGC
The DNA here is from genome assembly GCF_050947875.1 of Dermacentor variabilis. NCBI lineage: Eukaryota > Metazoa > Arthropoda > Arachnida > Ixodida > Ixodidae > Dermacentor > Dermacentor variabilis. Next base: position 60,591,720 of record NC_134573.1, on the reverse strand, counting down.
AGAGGTGGTGGTGGTAAGTTGCAACAGGCAGGGTTAGCCTGGCAATCAAGGCTGGCAATTGCTCCGCCCGAGCGTCTCATAGAATCACTGTGGTATTTTACTACATGTCCATTAGACCAGTCTCTCTTAAGGATGTGATAAGGAGATGTGAAGTTTCTTCGTGGGCTATAACTGGTCCTTTGGGGAACACAAGGTGCTGCAGGCACATTGCAGAAGTTCCTCTTGTTTCAGATTTTCCAGGAGAGCGGCCCTTTGATCTTAGAATTTTGGGCATGACCACTGCGAGTGTTCAGTGTCTCCTGTGTCTTCGCATGTCGTACAGTTCAGAGAATTGATACGCCCCATCTTAAATAAGCATGCTGGTGTACCAGCAGATCCTGTCTTTATTCGATGTAGAACTGAGGCATCCTCTTGACAAAATCTCTTGGTTGCACATGACATGTAGTGGAATCCAAAGTGACCCAAAATGATTTCAAATGTCAGATTTATTAACTTGATTCCTCTTTGGGCCCTTGACTTTGGGAGGATGGAGTGCTTAGCATGCGAGAGCATCAGCTTTTTCTCTGCCAGCAATGCCACTGTGGGTGGGAATACACTGAAACATTGTTGTGATGCTTTTGTAGCCGAGTTCTTTCACAAGGGCTAGTTATTTGCAGAGGCAAGGGTAACATTAATAAGTTTATTCCATAAGTTTGACAGATTTTTGATGCCAAAGTACTTGAGATTAGTGGTGAGTTCTACAGTACTGTTATCAAGGGAGTAGGTGGTTGGAATTTGTGGCCTATTGGTGAACGACATGAGTTTAGTTTTGAAAATATTTAATGGCATTAACCAATTTGAACACAATGCACGTCACTTCTAGAGCAGTTTGTAGTAATTGGTTATCGATGTTCATGTTACACATCGATAAAATACACAATAATTTCCTAATAGTCTGATTTTGGATGCCACGCAACTGGATAAATCATTAATATAAATAAGAAAAAGTAAAGCTCCAAGCACGCTTACTTGTGGAACTCCAGAGGTAACATCAGCATAACATGAGTTAGAATTGTTAACTGATGCAAACTGAATTCTAGATCAGAGAAAATCTGTGATCCATGCAATTATATCAGGGTGAATGTTAAGTTGCGAAAGCTTAATTGACAACCTATGGTAACTACCATGGTTGTTTATCGGCTTTGGTGTCGCGCTGCTAAGCACGAGGTCGCGGGATCAAATTCCGCCCTTGGCAGCCGCATTTCAATGCGGGCGAAAGGCAAAAACAACCATGTATTTAGTGTAGGGTGCCCCACCCTGGGTGGTCAAATTTAATTCGGAGTCGCCATACTATGGCCTGCCTCATAATCAGATCGTGGTTTTGGTATGTAAAACCACATAATTTAGTTTTAATTACCAACATAAGGCACGCAACACGATAAAATGCCTTAGAAAGATCTAAAGACATTACGTGAACTTGGAACCCAGCATCTGTCAGTGCGTGTATGTCATTAATAAATTTGGCAAGTTGGATGTTGCATGAGTAGCCTTTGCGAAAACCATGCTGATGCTTTAAAATAATGCTATGGCCATCAAGATAGTCGATGACTTGAGTGTGAGCATATTGGTGTACATTTTTTTTTCGCAATTGTCATGAAACTGGTGCCCTTCCTGCGCAAGATTTTCTTACAAATGAACGTGGCCTTGACAATGAATGACTGTTTCCTGGAAAGCAACATTGCCACGAAGTAATTAGTCATGGGTATTGGTAGCGTCTATTTAATAAAACAACTAAACACACATCAGGGCCTAGTCATTATTTTATCAGCATGCTCACTGACCTGGAGAGGCAAAGCAGAAGGGTGGGTCTGAATATTAATCTGCAGAAAACTAAAGTAATGTTTAACAGTCTCTGAAGAGAACAGCAGTTTACGATAGGTAGCGAGGCACTGGAAGTGGTAAGGGAATACATCTACTTAGGGCAGGTAGTGACCATGGATCCGGATCATGAGACTGAAATAACCAGAATAAGAATGGGCTGGGGTGCATTTGGCAGGCATTCTCAAATCATGAACAGCAGGTTGCCACCAACCCTCAAAAGGAAAGTGTATAACAGCTGTGTGTTACCAGTACTCGCATATGGGGCAGAAACCTGGAGGCTTACAAAAAGGGTTCTGCTGAAATTGAGGACGACGCAACGAGCTATGGAAAGAGGAATGGTGGGTGTAAAGTTAAGGGATAAGAAAAGAGCAAATTGGGTGAGGCAACAAACGTGGGTAAATGACATCTTAGTTGAAATCAAGAAAACGAAATGGGGGGGGGGGGACATGGGCAGGACATGTAATGAGGAGGGAAGATAACCGATGGTCATTAAGGGTTACGGACTGGATTCCAAGGGAAGGGAAGCGTAGCAGGGGGCGGCAGAAAGTTAGGTGGGCGGATGACATTAAGACGTTTGCAGGGACAACATGGCCACAATTAGTACATGACCGGGGTAGTTGGAGAAGTATGGGAGAGGCCTTTGCCCTGCAGTGGGCGTAACAAGGCTGATGATGATAATTATTATTTTATCAATAGCCAAGCATTAAATTGCTTTGTAGCTGGGTTAAAGAAGAAATTCTCAACATGAAACTGTCATCAAAACAGAAGAAAAAGCTCAACATTGATCGTTTTGAGATATCTGGCAGAAAAATTGCGCAGACGTGCTAAGATAGTTTGAAAACGGTAACCTCACACGTACGTACGTACCGGTGAAAATATTTGGGTGTGAAGGTGAAGAATGGGAAATGTATACCTCTTCTTGAAATCACGAATTTAATGGAAATGCGGTGGCACCGGCTACACCTCGTCGCAGGGGAACTAAAAATGAACGCGCGGAAAATTCTAAAAACAATGAATGCATTCTACGAACAAGAACAGAAGTGTCGCATATAATAAATAAAGCAAGGCGTACAAGAGCATACAAGACTACGCGCAGACATAAACAGTTCCGTAAACACTCTAATGTAGAGTGAAAAAGAGGCCTAGAGGACAGGCAGAGGTGAAAAGTCTGAAAGTGGAGCAAAGCAACTGTAGACTACTGCCTGATGCGTGAGAACGCAAATACACGTAGCAATTATAAACTCCTATGACATACCTTATCGCCAATATATTTAGGTTGAGTCGTAACTCGGTGTTACCACTGTAGAAATACAAGTTTTCCCTATACATATATGATAGAAAGCGACTTTAATCCGCCAAATAAATGGAACCAGAATATTTAAACAATTTTTCAGCCATATGAACGGACCTAGTGTTGCTGCTTAGCATACTTTATTTTATTTTATTTACATTACCCCTAAGGGCCCTCATGCGAGGGTATTATATAGGGGGGGGGGGACGCAAACATGAAATACACACAAGAAATAAAATTACATGAAATAAACACCATGCACAAGGAACATAAAATAAAGAGATATGAACAGGGGGTATACGCACTAATTCAAGAAATCACAAGAACTTTTTTACACAATATGTTAATATGTACATATAACAATAATAACTAATCTGCTACCACTAACTGATTTCATGCAACAAGGTTTGGAAAGATGGTAAGTTAACTTCAGTGGCTATGCATGATGGTAGGTTCTTTCATTCTATTATTGCGCAAGGAATAAATGGTTTTGCATAGAGCGATGAGTGGCACGTTATGCGTTTTACTTTGTTAGTGTGGTCACGGCGTGGGAAGGCTGCAGAGGTTGGTGAAAAGAAGTCATCGTGAAGCGTGGAATGGTGATAAAGTTTATGAAATAAGGTTAGGAGAGCAAACTGGCATCGACATGATAGTGGTTCCAACTCAGCACAGTGTTTTAATGATGTGACGCTGCTGAAGCGTGAATAATCAGAAAAGATGAAGTGAACAGCACAGTTTTGCAGAGATTCAATGTTGTTGATAGTGTATGCTTGATCGGTATTCCTTATGGCAGAAGCATATTCAATTTTTGGGTGGATCAGCGTAATATAAGCAAGCTTTTTTAAGTGTGAAGGTGCATGCTTGAGGTTATGCTTAAGAAGATCGAGTGCTCGGTTAGCTGGTGCTAAGACGTTGTTAATATGGTAATGCCAAGTGAAATCAGACTGAAGATGGAGGTCAAGATACTTGTAAGTGTGCGCAAGTTCTACGCTAGCATTATTGAGAAAGTAGGCGGTAGGAAGTCTAGTGTAATGGTTGGTAAATGATATTAGCTTGGTTTTTGACGTATTTAAAGACATTAGCCGCAAGGAGCACCAAGCGGTCACTGCATCAAGATCAATTTGCAGGGAAAGGCGGCAGTGTCATTACTAATATTACGATATATAACACTATCATCTGTGAATAACCGAATTCAAGATGAGACACATTTGGGTAGATCATTAATAAAAATTAAGAAAGGTAGGGGACCAAGTGCGCTGCCCTGGGGGTCTCCAGATGTGAAAGGAACAGAAGATGAGTTACAGCCATTAGCACAGTTGAATTGTCTGTTGGAGAGGAAATCTTTAATTCATGGAAGAACATTTGGGTGAATATTTAAGTGTGTTAATTCGATTAGAAGCCTGTGATGAGGGACGCGATCAAAAGCTTTAGAGAAGTCAAGAAACATTGCGTCAACTTCGAATCTTTCATTATATGCGGAAATATATCGTTAGTGAATTCGGTGAGTTGAGTGTCGCATTAATGACCGTGGAGAAAACCGCCCCGATACTTGAAAATGATACAGTCTTCTAGGTACTTGATGACTTGTGTATGTATGACATGCTCGCGAAGTTTACATATGTTGTTAGTTAATGAAATAGGACGATGGTTAAGTGCAACAGAGCGATCACCTGATTTAAAAATTAGTATTTGGCTATTCGCCAGTCATGAGGAATAATTCCAGATGATAATGATTGTGAAAACGGGGCTTATAACACTTGAAAGATGTTTAGAGAAGCGTTTTAAGTATCTTATTATAGAAACCAAAGTGATCAGAGCTAGTAGTAATTTTGAGGTTATTCATCAGGGCAAGAATACCAGATTCACTGATGACAATTTCTGGCATGGAAATGTTAGGCAATGTCTCTAATATTGGCGAGGAAGTTATATCTCCATTGGGGAACACTGATGAAAATGCATCGTTCAGAAGCTGCGAACACTCCATTTCAGTAACTTGTCTGTCAGCATTAATTAGTGCTATATCAAAATAGGAACTCGGATTGATGATGCGCCAGAATCAATGAGAATCATTTGTTAACATAGTAGACAGGTCATGACCGAAGGAATTACGACGGGTTGTTCTATTAGGGAGTGATATCCTTTATCGCAATTCTTGTTCTTGTTCCATGATGACAGGATACCTGTGGTCATTGCTTGGTGGTACAAACGTTTTTGCTGATTATTAAGACTACGAAGATGATGTGTGAACCAAGGTGAATTTTTATTTCAGATGGTGATGATTGGCACACACTTATCAACAAGGTGAGACAAGGTGGTTTTGAACAACAGCAAGTTTGGTTCAATTGTGCGTCATGAATACTGAGCCAGGAAGTTCCCAGAGAAGGTATATAGTTCCGAGTTAATCACCTCAAAATTGGCGCGATTGTAGCAATGAATTTGCTTAATGGCAGTTTTCTTTTCAGTAAATGGATGCGTGGTGAACCCCGTGATAATGTCGTGATTGGATAAACCATTTAAATGCAGTATATCAGAAAGAATGTCAGGATTATTTGTTAGGACAAGATCGAGGATATTTGCCGTGGTAGTGGAGCGACGGGCAGGACTAATAATGAGTTGAGCAATGAAGAAAGGTTTGGGCTTCTTTATCACTGAAATTAACACAGAGAGTGGGCCATTCAATGCTTGGAAAATTAAAGTTGCCAAATACGCGGAAAATAGAGTTTGGAAAGCGCACATGTAAGTCGCTGAGTATGCTATGGAATTCACCAGAAAATACATCAGACATACTGAGCGGCCAGTAGAAAGCACCAATAATAATATCAGTAACTCCGAATGTACACCTTGTCCATGTACATTTAAGGAAAGTAGCAACAGGAAGGCAAACAGCAGATAATTGTTTCTTTGTGGCTGTAAGGACACCACCCCATTTCTATCTTTTATGTCACACAGAAAAAAGCAGAATTCAGATTCACTCTGAAGAATGTTATCATCAGGAATGGTATCGTCCAGCCAAGTTTCGCTCAATACTAGAAGTGGAGTGCTCGTAGAATCTATGAGCGAAGAAAGAGCGAGAGTTTTGAAAAGAACACTTCTAATATTTGTGAACGGGAAATTGTATTACTCTTTAAATTAGGACACACATTAGGCGAAAATGACGTAGTCTCTGAAGAAGATGACTTATCAGTGAGCACATGTCATGCTATGGTGGGATGGCGAACTGGTACAGCACGGCTACCCACGACACCCACACATAAGTATCATTATTGATATGCAGCTTGTCGAATGTTAGGCGCACGCGGTCACCTTGATTTTTAATCGATCTAGATAATATCAGGTTTCCGGCATTTATCACAAACGGCTTGGGGATAGCCGTGTCGTATGCTGAAACCTGTGTCCCTCAGCTTGCTGCCTTAACTTAATATAGCCTCACATCCTTTATCGTTGAATAACTTGGCTATAATGGGGTGTTTTTTCACAGTCGAAAAATGGCACACACGGTGTGCCCTAGCAATGGAATTCACAGTGACACCAAGCTTATGATAGCAGAATTCATGCACATGTCGCTCTGAACTTTCTCAGCTTTCGGATTCGTTAGTATCGGTAACACCATAAAACGAAACATTTGATCTACGCCACTGGCTTTCTAGGTTATCAATTTTGTTAATGATGCTAGAAAAGCCACTTTAGAGAGCTGTTGGGGCATGAACAGATGAAGCAGATTCTAATTTGTTTTCCAGTTCCTGTACACGTTCCGCTTCTGTACAGTTCCTGTACAGAAGCTGAAACTCCACCACACCATCTTCGCACGTAAAATGACGACGATTAGCAAATATGGAGCTTGGGAAACAATTATTGGGTGCCTTAGCCATTCCACCCTGTGAAGGTAGATGACCAGTGAAGCAGTAGCACATTATACAGGGTACATTTATTTATTTTCATCATTTGGTAATGGTAATGACGATAGCTTTGTTACTGCCGTGATATACACTGATTGGTTTGTTTACAACCTTGGATGAAATCTTGGTCAAAGTTAAAGCTATAAAGGACCATTGTTGAGTAGAGTGACTTGGACTGGTGTGGAACTTCAATCCAAACTCTTCTAGCACAAACTGAGTGAACCATTTCTTGTCTGGTTTTCGAAATGTTCACAGTGAAGTCTCCAACCATGATCAAATGTCACCAAGGGTAAGTTGGCGTGCTCGCGATTTTTGGCACTCGTCGCGGCCGTGGCTGCGCATATCTGTAAGCGCGGCTGAACGCATACGCAGCCGCGAACGCTGCTTCAGAGGCTTCAACCGCGTGCGCAAAGAGTGGGCCTGAAGAGACGGCGTGACATCATGTAAGCTGTATTCCGGCGCGTTTAGTGTTGCGTAATCTCGAGTTTCGGTGACCGGGCACTTGTCATGATAGCGTGGTCTGAGTCCGGGCGACGCTATCAGGTACGGGGGCGGAGTGCACGCGAAAGTGTGACTGGCTTCGCCTAATTCGTACCGCCGATGTGAAGATATCGACGTGGCATAAAACCGTATCGTTCGTCGCTGACTCCCAACTACATCAAAATGGGACTCCCTACTACATTAAATTCAAACTTGCTTTTTTTTTCGATTGGCCGCTAATACCGATAATTGTGCGATTCCGTCACGTGAAAAAAGAGAAGAAAAAAGCGATAGGCTACTGTATTTACTTACATAAAGGTCAAATTTCAATACAACGAAATTTCGGCATAACGAAGCAAATTGACGAATATTTTACCTACTTCATTACATCGTGGTTTAACTGTACATACATTTTGTCCAATGCCCCCTGCTCGTGAGCCCATGTGCTGTTCACAAGATATTCCGGTTATCGGCGACTTGAAACAATGCGCATCTTGATTGATGTATGTAATTTACTAACATTTGTTGTTATAACTATAGGTCGGAGAGCGTGAAGCGTGCTCCACATACCACGGGTCGGTCTGGTGTTGCACTAGCTCTGGGAGCGGCCCACATTTTTGCCTACGGACACAAGAAATTCATCAATTGGACGGTCGAGGCATAGAGCTACGCTGTGAAAATTCACGCAGAAACTCCTTTGGCAGTTGTCTAAGTATGCGTAGGCATTGTGCCAATTGCTCATCTCCACGCAGCCCGGTGTTGTCCATGTTATGAAACTTGATCCGACCAGCATAAACTCTTATCAACCATTATCGGTCGTTATCAACTTTATAGGACTAGATCCCACCTACACAAACTCTTATCGGTTGTTGTCAACGTTATAGCACTCAATCCGAGCCTTCTCAACAGTTAACTTGTCGGTATCGACCTTATTGCAATAGATCTGATCCTTGTCAATCTTATCTGGCATGATCTGACCGTCTTCGACTTTATCGGTGTTTATCAACCTTATCGGACTTGATCCGACCCTTCCCTTATCGGTGCTTATTGACCTTACAGGATTGTCCTGACCATTATAAGCCGTTATCGCTCTTTTGCACCTTATCCATCTGCGTCAAACCATTACAAACTGTGACAAGATCGATCTATGCACTCATTGCTCCTTAATTATCACCAACGTGAACTTATTGTGTGCTCATTGACCACCGCCAACGTGTTTGCTATCGCAGTTATTCTGTTTTATACATTAATTTATTTATAGCGATTCGTCTTACTTGACAGACTGACGGAACAACGGGTTTCTCGTTGAGCATATGTATAGAAATGGTTACCCATTAAAAAAAAAATCCGTCTCCATTCCACCCTACCACCATGGATGCACGGCGGAGCTGTTGCCGACGTACTTAAGGCAAACACAACCGGCGTTAGGCAAGTAACGCACCCCAACTGACGTTAGACGACGTTACACGAAGCACCAGCACCATAAGCGACGTCGGACACGCGCGCACGCACGTATGCGGAAGTGCAGCATATATCCTCATTCTTCTAGGCCCTCCGCCAAGCACTGATGCCTTATTGAACCAAATGAATGTTTCATAAATAGCTGGCACTCCCGTAATCGAGAGTAGATGTAAGTGTTGGGAGCTCGGTTTGGCGGAGGCAAGAAATACACGTTTTACAGCTTCAGAATGGAGAGTCGACTGGCTTTATTGAAAAGTAAGTGAAATCACGTGTGCTGAGTGGGGGTAGTGGCGCCCCAGTCGGCCAGCCGCTTTCCTTCCAAGGCAGAGCAGGGGGCAAAGACCTCCATGGCGAGGCAATCTGGATTTCCGGAGCAAGGGGCAATGGCCTCCACGGCGATGACAACGAAGTGGCGGACGGTCGCTACAAGCGTTTCTCGAAGGCTTAGATGTGCCGGAGGCTTAGGTGTGAATGGCGGAAGTAATGAAGAGTTAACGTTCAAGATAGGCTGGTTTCACGCGGTCGCACGGCACTGTCTCTTCCTTGCTGCTAACGTCAATCTTCAAGGTTTTCTCTGAACGCGAAACCACACGAAAGGGACCTTCATAGGAAGGAGTCAATGGTGGCTTGATAGAGTCGCGCCGCAGAAAGATTGCCGAGGAACCGAACGCAGGCTGCCCGCAGGCAATACGTGGGAGGTCGAATCTGGTCGAGCCAGGAATGTAGCCTCTAAGTGCTGTGCAGCCGCTGGCTGATTGCCTTGCTGTGTGATAAAAAACTGGCCTGGAACGCGGATTGCTGGCCCATAGAGCATCTAGGCTGCGCTGACTCCAAGGTCATCCTTGATTGTTGTTTGCAGTCCCAGTAGTATAAGAGGCAGCCTTTCCACCCAGTGCTGTCTTTCGAGTATGGCGGTCAATGACGCCTTCAGTTGCCGGTGGAGACAACGCTCGACCATGCCGTTGCTCTATGGGTGGTAAGCCGTGGTATTTTGAAGGCGCGTGTCGAGCAGTCTCTCCAGGACAGAAAAAAGCGAGCTTTGGAATTGTCGGCCTCGGTCAGTAGCTATGCGCAAAGGCAACCGTACCACGACACCCACGTAGCAGCACATGCTTCTGCGACTGTTTCGGCCGCGATGTCTTGTAGAGGCATCGCCTCAGGCCACCTTGAGTACCGGCAAACACATGTGAGGAAGCACCTGAAACCTTGACAGGGCGGAAGAAAGCCCACCAAGTCTAAATGCGCGTGATCGAAACGGCTCTGGGCTGCTGTACACGAGGTCGCGGGATCGAATCCCTGCCACGGCGGCCGCATTTCGATGGGGGCGAAAACACCCGTGGGCTTATATTTAGGTGCACGTTAAAGAACCCCAGGTGGTCAAAATTTCCGGAGTCCTCCACTACGGCGTGCCTCATAATCAGAAAGTGGTTTTAGCACGTAAAACCCCAAATATTATTATTAAACGGCTCTCTGGTGGTAGAAATGGCTGCACCGTTGAATGCGTATGCCGGGCGTCTTGATTATGAGTTTTCATCATTATGATTGTGAGCTTTCTTGATTATGAGTCGTGAATTGTATGATTCTAAAGCTCTGCAAACTTTTGATTCGATTATGTATGTAAGCTATGTGTCTTTTCATTCATGTACCATAACACCAAACCTGTTGTACTTCCTATTGTTCATTCCACTCCTGTCAGAGCCTGAGAAAGGCTCACAGTATTATGAAATAAATAAATAAATAAATAAATAAAGCTTTCACGGCCTGACAGGCTTGGCAGCTTCTTGCTAAGCTTTGGACATATTTATTGATCCCTGACCAGAGGAAGCGGTCTGCCTCTATGTCACTCTGATGTCGCGATGGCTTAGCCCGTGCAGTGAATCGAATATTGGTCGCCAAAACTGATGGGGCACGAAAGGGCGAGGAGTTGCCTGCGATGTGTCGCACATGACCAATGTTGTGTGAGGAAGTTGCGTACGGGCGGAGGCTTGGAAATCCACAAGGCCAGCAGGCACAATCCGCGACAGTGCGTCATAAATACCCAAGAAAGGGGATAGGAAAATGGTCTCGCGGTAGCTTAATTGGTAGAGCATCGCACGCGAAATGACACTTGTCCATGACACTTATTCTCCCTGTTAACTACAATAAGGTTATGTTCATCGCACAGATTCAACACTAGAGAACCGTTGTAATCAGTATGTGGGCCTATATCATCCATGTGTGCGTTCATATCTCCTACTAATATCACCTGGCCCGAATTCCTGAGCTCATTAATATTGGTTCTTATGCAATCAATCAATTGTTTTTGTACCTGCTATCACTACAGGTCCATACGTAAGCTACTCCAAGCCACGTCTTTTTACGTTTCCATGTGCCGCTGATCCATAAATGATCCTTACATGTCTATTTTACCCTTTGCGCCTTAGACGTCTCCTAATTAGAATACCTACGGTTTTGCCTTTCCTTGACTCAGCCAAACTGTGGCATCCTTACCATACAAAATTGTCCATAAGAGGTGGTTACTGCGAATCTCGTAGATGCGTTTTGGTCAAGTCGTACACGCTAATTCGCTTAGTCACTCAGCTGCGTTTAAATTTCCAGCCATTTTTCCTGCTGGCGACCACCTTGCAGGTTTATGTAACAAATTTTACCTTCTACATTATTATATTTTGTGCGTCTTTTCCTAACTCATTGTGGTGTAATTTTGTCCTTTGCTGGTGTGTCGCTGCATTGTATGCTTGGCCTTCCTTCCAGATTGTCTGAAGCCCGCCTAATGAAGCTACAGCCCGCGCCGCGAATCGACATCCAACCGTTGTTGCTGCACTGTCGCTAAAATGCATCCCATGATGCACAAAAGCACCTTCGTGGCTTTTTCGGTGCACTGTCAATGTCAATGACTGTCACTGACTGAATGACTGTCAATGACTGTAAAATTCATTGCTTTAGCTAGTGTCCAAATTTTCCTGTTCACTGCAAGCACGGCCCTTCCAATTGAATACCTTTTCCTCTCAACTTCTGGCACCGTGCATACTGCTATTTGTGCTTACTTTGAAACATTCCGTAGGTCGGTGACCCCTTCGTCTATTTGCTTCGCGATACCCGCCCCCTCGTGCTTACAGTACGTCAATTGCTCCGCCCATTATCACCACTAGGTGCCGCTCCTCCACTGTGTCCCATCTGTCCCATAGGGTGCCTCGATGTGCGCGCTCCCCTCCGCCGCCGTGAGAGGGCACGCGCATCGAGGCACCCTGGTGTCCCACCATGTGTTCCTTGGCTCTCACTACCACCTCCCTAATCGGTTTTCCCGGAAGCCTGCTAATCTGCGCTCGCTCGCCTGCTCCTTCGTTCTCTATTATCACCAGTTCTACTTTTCGCATTTTTGAATCGACAACAAAAATAACTAGGCGCTTTTCCTCCTCGGCGCCGACAGCTGCAGCCGGGATCGCGATGCTCACCCCCTTGTCTCATCCTCACAGTTCCGTTTTGTTGCCGTGGCTGGCACGTCAGTGGTAGCCCCTTTGTGACCATCACTGACGTTTCCGTTATTTCCGCCACTGCTTTCCGGAGTGGTAGTATCGGCTCTCGCTTCGTTGCCAGCCCCGTTTGCCATACTCACATCGAAGCGTTCATCATTGCTTTGCGGAATGGGGCCCCTCAGCTTCACTTCTACGTTGGCTAGCTTTGCTTCTACTTTCTTCCTCTGCTTCTTTTCGCTCTTGAGTTCCTTTTATAGCTGTCCAACTCACTTAGCTAGCTTATCCTTCTCCTGCTGCAGACGGTCTAGCCGCGACCCTAGTCTACACATCCTACAGATAAAAGCTGCACCGTCCCCTTCGCGAACTCATTCAAACCGCGTTTCTTCCAACGCGTAAGAGCGCTCGCACTCAGAACAACGTACGCGTGGGTTTCTCCTAGTACCAACCATCATTTTGTACTAACAAGGCGCGGTACAAAGTAACCCTATTTGTAGAAAAAAAAATACGATTACTCGTTACCTACTTATATATAAACAAAAAGACCTATAAACTGAGAAGCATGAAAAACAATAAAGATTAGTCGGCTAACCTAACGCTCGTAAAAACAAACGAGCGAAATATAAACTAAAAAGCTTATCGCTTTGGCGCCCTGCTCCTGATGCGGTGAGAAGGCTCCACTACACGACCCGTCTGTTCCCTTCGGCGTCACTCGAGAAAGCCCGATGACGCGCGCTGCTCTGGCGCCATCTCGTGGCCATAGTCGCCGCAGAGCGCATCTTGCGCGGCACTACGATTTTCTTTTCACGATTTTGCCATACCCTCCTCCTCCGCTTTACGCCTCATGGTTTCGCTGTACCAGCCTCCTCCGCTTTCCTCCTCGCGTTCTCTTCGCTACCGCCATTTTTCATCACTCGCTGCACTCCTCGTTCGCTCCTTCATTCTTCGGTTTGCTCGTTCGTTCGGTTACGAGGGAAGGTGAGGCACGCCGACTCTCAACGCAGGAACGGGCACCTAAGAACTGCGCTATAAAACGCCTAATATGTGGTTACTATCAGAAGAGCTCAGCTGGTTTCTTTTAATCACGCATCTTACATATATGCTGTGGTTTGTTCAGTTATCCCCATCGCATATTTTCTTCGTTAGCACGTGTTCAGAATGTCGGATGTGCTCTTTTTCTTCTTTTGTTTTCGGTGCACACTGAGCAGTTTTTGTTGTACGAGCTAACCCGAGTTGCGAGAGATGCTTTGCGTCGTCTATGCGTTTAATATTTCAGTCTCCTTTGCCGCCCGTTGTGAAATACGAGTACGTTGCTGCTTGCCCAGCTGGCAGTCGCAGCGGAGAAACCGGAGCGTACCGTGCGTGCAGGACGAGCTGATTGAATGACGTAACAGCGCGTCGGAAAGACGAAGAGAACGCGTGGAAAAGCCGCTTCTCGTCCGGCCTTTCTTTCTCTTCCTTTACCTCCTGTCGTCCCATCGGAGGGAGTTTTAATTCAAGGCTGCGTCCTTCTTGTTTCATTGCTAAGAGTGAGCGGGGAGCCCGCGTGCTTCTTGTCATGAGACACGGTACATGCAATGTCACGTGAGTTTTCCTGCGTGTATCCCTTGTAATTAACGCTTTTGCGTGAGGTTCGCTGTAACTTAAGTGACACTACAGTTGCCTTACATCAAAATCTCCAGTCGCGTTCACTTTCGTTCGCAACACTTTGCGTAGCCGAACTGCTCTGTCAACGCACGTTAAGATGTTAAAAGCGTCTCCTCGTAATACGATGTAGCGCGCGGTTTTGCAAGGCCGAGGGCGGCTTTTCTGAGGCGAGTCTGGGTGGAGAGCTTTCCTGTTATTGATGGTTATGACGTCCTTACCGACTCAACATGTTACACAGGTGTGAATTGGCTGGTATATGTTTTAAGAACTGCCAACGTCGGCGCGGATTTCTCGAGCTGGAATACTGCATGACGCAATGACTGTGTGAAGCCAAGCGACAGTAAGCCAAGGAAAGTGCGGAGAAGGTGAAACATTTTTGGAAAAATATTTCTGCTGCAATGTTTGAAGAGAATCAGAATCAGAATTTATTGTTAGAAGTTGGGCCAAATTACAAGTATTTAGTATGCAGGAAGAGGTCCCATAGTCAAAGACTGTATCGGGACCCCCTGTACAAGAATAGTTATGATAATTGACACCTCAAAGCAACAGTAGCATATAATAAGGTGTTATACAAGCATCAGGAAATGAATTAAAGAGAAAGATTAAATTAGGCATTACATTTAATAAAGAGAAAGGCAAGTTAAAATGGACGAAAAGACAACTTATCGCAAGCGGGAGCCGAACGCACCTCTGGCGCGTGCGACGCCCGACCAACTGCAATACTGTAAAGGATCTCTGTACAATCTATTGCGTGTGTATTCGTGTACATGTATTTATCTATTAAACATACTTTTAGGGCTTAAATTCCCTACAAAAAGAGTCGGACAACATACACGAAATATGCAGCAATACACTATAGAATATCACAACGCATCCTGCAAGGTGACCCTTAAGTTTGCGTGTCATTGATGGCGGCAATAGAAATCGCAAGTTGGTTAGTGCAACTAATCAACTTGCGGGATACTACGAAGAAAGCTTAGTGGGTCTCCAAAGCCAAACTTTGCGTATGGCAATTCTTGGCCCTCGCTATCCTTAAATGCAAACAGGAAGCTTCTCACCGTCACCGATCGCTTATCGGCAATAAGCAGAGCGCGGATGATGGCCTTCTTTGTGTCCAGTTCATCTCCTAGTTCAGACATGCTGGCCGCTCTACAGGGCGCCAAGTCAGCGCATCTAACATCCATATCAGTGGTGCGTGACAATAAAAAACACTACTAGCCAGAAAATGAAGAAGTCGAGAAGGAACAGGCAAAATAATGTCCTTGCTCCCACACGTCCCACGTTCGAATGTCAATGGATGGTCCGCGCCGCACGTGCCTACACGGCGGCACCACCTGGACCATCACCACCTGGACCACCAGCGCTCCGCTTCCGATGCCTGTGTTTTGCGCGAATCAGCACGAACTATTTTATGGGCGCAATAAATTAAACAGTGCTACAAAAAACTGAAAAACTAGGTCTCAGTCGAAAATCGCGCGAGCACTTCGCGCTTTGAAAACCCGTGACAGCTTGACAGCGACACAGCAACTTACGGGGCACTGTAAACCAGAAGGTCCGAAACTATTCCCGTAGGCACACCTGGTCCGATCTTCCTCCTCGACTTCGTTCTGACAAATGCACGCAGCATGCATGTCGCCGGAAGTATCAGACGCCTAGTCGCTGCCATTCCACCGCCCAGAGACCGCACGGCACTGGACCACGCAGTCAACAGGAGGGGAAGATCGCAGATGATCGTCGCTCGAACGGTGCCGCTTCCACTACCGTTGGCAACTGACCTCAAGCGCCCGTGAGGTTCTCGCCGTAGCTGTCAAACTCTTTAGGGATCGTCGTCATCGTCGTCTGCGATGCCGCTGCCGCCAGCCAGCACCGAGGAACCGCCGCCAGAGTTCGAGACTTCGGCCTTCTCGGGCTTAGACGAGGACGACGCGACGCTCTTGTTCTCGGCTTCGCTACCCGACGAGCGGTTCTTCCGAGCCGTTTTCTTCGATAGCTTACCTTCGCGTGCCTTGGCGGCTTCCTCATCGTCAACGGTCTAGTCGTCGTCGCTCTCCGACGTCTCCGAGTCGCTAGACGCGGCCGCGCCGCCGAGGTTGAAGCCACGCGTGGTCTGCGTGCTTCGACGACTTGTCGCATTGACGCTGTACTGCGTCGCGTTGATGCAGCAACCGCGCCTGCAGGTCTCTTCTCCAGCGGTGGCGCCGGGAGCTTCAGCAGCGCGTAGGAGACCGCTCCGCCCCAGTGTCCCATGCAGACCCGATGACGCTAACAGAGGAGGAGCTCCTCAGCGAACGCCAGAGCTGCAGCTCGCGTTGTGGAGATGTTCACGCACCATGCCAGGCAGGCGTCGCTACTGGCCGTAGAACGGGCGCCGCGCACCTTCCCCACGATCATAGTCCGTCCCGGAACGCAGTCGGGGCCCCAGGTTACCGGCGCCAATGTGGGAACGGCGCAGTCCCTCAGTCCACGTCAGCAGGCCCTGGCCGGCCGCACCCAAGAGACCCCTGCCGAGCCTCGAGCCACCGCTCGCGCCCACAAGTCACTTCATCCTCCACTTCTTCGAATGCTGGCTCCGATACCCGAGTTCCCATAACACTTAAGCATATGCCGAAAGTGCCGCGCGACTCGTCGCTCGAAGCACTTTGCGCATTTTCGCGGGCTTATGTCACGGTAAAAAAAAAAAAAAAAACTTTTATGTAGGGCGTATTGAGCAACAGAAAGCTGTATCGGGAGTTGTTCATGTTGCTCTCCAATTTTCTCATTGACGCGTTTCATCTAATAATACTTGAGAAGTTGGCTAATTTATTAAGACTAACTATGTAATTAGGTAGAGAGAGAGGGCAAGAGAAACGTTTATTATACGAAACAGTGTACCGAGCAAGGCCCGGTATCACCCTAAGGTGGGAAGGCTCCTTAGTTCAGGAACCCTCTGGCTTCGACTACCCTCTCGGCCCTGGCGACGCGTTGTCGTTGGTCTTTCAGGTCCCCGAGGGCTAGCTTGGCCTCTCATGTTTAGAATAGGTAGTTTGCTTCTTGTGCTTGTTTTGCGTCCGTTTTCGGTTGTATTTCGCGGCCTTCCTGCCACGGGCATTCCAGCAGCAAGTGTGCCAGAGTGTCGGGTACGTTGCAGAGCGGGTAGAGGTAGCCGTGGAGCATCGGGTAGAGGCTATGTGCATTATCGTTCTGTGAGTGTACGGGTTACTTTGCAGGCATCTAAGTATCAGGCTTTCTTCTCTGCCGAGTTTAGGGTGCGGTGGAGGGTACACTCGACGCTCGAGTCTGTAGTGTTGCAATATGGCCGAATAGTTGGTGGGTACGGCCTGCGCCTCTCCTGTCGCGGGTCGGAGAACGCGTGGGGAGAGGGCAGCTAGGCTGACGTGCTTGCGGGCAGTGGCGCGAGCCGCTTCGTTCCCCTCTAGTCCCTCGCGTCCGGGTACCCACGTTACGCAGGTGTACGGGAGCGGAGTGCTTCGCGTTTTTAGCATCTTGATTACATCGGCCGAGATGCAGCCCCTCGAGAAGTTTCTACATGCGGCTTGAGAGTCGGTGAATATAACCGCTGCGTCTGTGCATGTGGTGGTGGCACGAGCGATCGCCGCTTCTTCAGCCGTTTTCGGGTTGCGTGCCTTGATGGTTGCTGATGCTATCTCGCAGCCTCGGGAGTCTACGACGCTGAGAGCGTACGCGTTTCGATGCGGATACTTGGCCTCGTCGGTGTAGCGGGCATTCGGGTCATGCTTGAAACTTCGTTGGATGGCGTTGACTCTAGCCTGTCTTCTTTTCTTGTGATATATGGGATGCATGTTGCGCGGTAGATGTGCGATGCTAATGCACTCTCGAACGTCCGGTGGGATTCGCTTTTTCTGGTCCGTGTCTGCGACGTGCGTCTCGCTGTAGTTCAGGTGTCGGAGTACTGATCTCCCTGTGGGGGTGAGCTTGAGTCGTTCCAGTTGGCTGTTCTTCTGTGCTTCGTCGAGCTCTTGCCACGTGTTGTGGACGCCCATCTTAAGGATACGTGAAGTAGAGGCCATGGCAGGGAGTCCCAGGCCGACTTTAATTGCATTCCTTATCATGATGTTGAGCTTGTCTATTTCAGCGTCATTCAAAGCCAGCAACGGTGTGCCGTATGTGATGCGGCTGGTGAGCAGTGCTTGTATTATTCTTAGCGTGTCTTGCTGCTTGAGCCCGCTTCTTTGGCTTGGGATCCTCTTGACGAGGTGTGTGAGTTGTGAAAGGGGGCGTTCTAGTCTCGGTAGGCTGGCAGCTCCTGATCCGTCCTTGTGAATGTGGAGTCCAAGTATTCGTAGGGTGTCGACTTTCGGGATTGTTGTTTCGAGCCCTTTTTCCCTGGCAAGGACACGTGCCTTCCCCCAGTCGATTGCGCGGCCGTTTGAAACGGCATGCTCAGCCAAGGCACTGAATTTCACATTTTCATTTCTCAAGTCATAATTGCGCTGTTTAAGACGCCTTTCAATGTCACCAGCTTCGCCAATATACACGTTGTCACGATCCCCGCATGGGAAACCGTACACAACACCTGGGAATTTCTCTTGTGGTAATTTGTCCTTAACATTGACGTGCGATTGTCGTAGTTTCTGGTTTGGAATGGTGTGCCACTTGAACATTGTAAGAACGCAGAATACAGCTTAGAGCTTCACTTGTGGACGGGATATATGGTATTCCGGCGCGCTTTTGACAAGAGGAAGCATAAGGTAACTGTGGACGTGCCGTTTGTCGTTCAACAGCATTCAAGAAAGAACCCGGGTAACCTCATGGTCCTCTTGTTGTTTGTCACACGGTCCCGTCAGGGACCTAGCCGTTCGTTTTACGCGCATGCAGCGGTCCACCTGGTAACGCTTTACGTACTTCCAAGCGATTCGGGATAGCCAGCTACGCGCAAAATTCTTCGCATAACATCGATTCCTGCAATGCGTGGGGTATGCTTCATTTGCTTAAAGGGAAGCTGCAAAGTCTGTCGAATTCAATAAGACGCTCATATACGGATGTGGGAACCTTATAAACCATGCAGGTAAAATTTTGGGCGGGATTTTTCACTTAGGAGCAACGTAATCGCCGGTTAAAATTGCACTATCGCTCCGCCCCCCGTCGAGCGCCGCGCGCTGCTGCTGACGCTGACGATGCGAGCGGAGACCGGAAACCGCGACGTAGTGACGTCGGCACTGGTGTTCCGTTCCTTCGCAGTCTCCGAGACCGCGCCTGACGGCGCTTGTTTCTGCGTGCGTGCCATCATAATCTGCTTCGCTCGACCCTGCATTCCTTTATTTGTGCGCATGTAGAGTGGTAGTTGACTTGCGCAGCATCAATTGAAGTGGTGGGCGGATCATGCCGGCGTTCTGTGCAGCCTACGGTTGTACGAACACAAGCGGCCACGATGATGTTCCATTGCTTCCCGCAAGACAAGAAGCTTGCAGGTAAGTGGGAGGCTGCTGTGAGTCGAAATAATTTCAAGCGCTCGAGAACAACATTACTGTTCTCTAACCACTTCCGTGGCGACGATTAGTACCAGAGTTTATCAATAATGCGTGAATGAGTGAGAGTACGTTTTGCTGCTAGCAGGCTTACTAAATGCAGCGCGAAAAGGTCGGGGCAACGAACGCAGAAAGGTGGGACGGGTGCGGGCGGACGGATGGCGACCGGTCTTGGAAGACCTTATGGATACACGCACTCGTCCAAACCTGGACTTTGATTTACTGCTAGCTCCTTCGTGTTAGCACGCTGAACGGAAGGTACAGGTTTATCTCCCACCCTTGACGCAGGTTTCGTCGCAAACCGCCCTTAATTTTCTATTCGCACGTGCGTTGGGAAACAGCCTATATTAAGCTACCATAACTCATTGTAAGTGTAAAGTTTTCATGTGTTTGAAAGCCGGCGTACGCCAGGACGCTGCGCTCCCCCTCGCACACAGAGAGAAACCGGCTGTCTCACGTAGCCGACGGAATTCGCCGCCTTTACGGCTCCGGTTACGAGTAGCGTGCGGATAGCGCTCTGATGAAGGTCACTACACGTGCTACAAGAGCCGGGAAACTTTTCCCGCATGTAAACCGTCTGTGTAGATTGCGGAAAGCTTTGATGCAGCGCACTAATGGCGACAATCTCATCCCTGCTTACGTTCCACGAGGAGGCATGCAGGAACATAACAGTACAGTTGTTTGCCCAGAAACGAACTCACTAGATCGCTGAATACAGCTTTGCAAGAAACATACTCACCAAAGAACATTTCTAACACGAGGAGATGCTAAAACTTCGCTTTAGTTCGCGTCGAAAGCACTGCTTGCTACCAGCATCTTTTGCTTCTTGGAGAGGCCGGCTACGTACATGTAGGGAGCAACGCCGAAGTCCTCAGAGAAACGCAAGCTCTCGAAATTTACCATTACCGTCTCACCAAACCATAGCGCCAAACCACCTTGCACCGTGCTTCATGTGTGGCGGCAACGGTCGGTCCGGACGAACACTATTGTTGACGTCACGAGGTGCCCGACCAATCACAGGCGGAAACGAGGCGCGCCAGCTGCCCCGAGTCTGCTGCTGCACTTTTCGTCGAAATATAATCTGTTTGCGCTTTCTTTTGCTCAATTTAGATGTGATATTCGAATTCGGAGGGTTGATAACCATTACGTACATCTCTTCACCCATTTTTTCTGGAAAACTCTTCAGCTTCCCTTTAAGAAAGCAATACCGTATAAGCTGGAGTGTTGGACTCACCAGCGTGTGGGCTGCACCTCTAACTTGACAGAGCTAATTTGGAGAAAACAAATTCCGCCCGAGAAGCAATCGCGTTCGAAGCGCTGATGCCGCACGCACGCATCAGCGAGTTCTCGTGCGCCGCTGCTGGATGATGAGAGCTGCGCTTTGACCACGGACGTCGGTCACGACCTGCTCCTCCATCCTACTCTGTGGCCGCGCGCAAGTGGCTGGCCCCATTTTTTTTCTTTGTGCGGGCAATTTTCGCAGCAAGTTCCTTAAACTCATCTGTAAGGAGCTGGGAGCCCGCAATAGATAGGAATAGTTTGATGGCATGCCACGCTGCATTTAAATTTAAGCTGAAGGTTGTCACGTACTTCGACGAGCACGGCAAGCGAGCAGGCGGCCGCAACTTCAGCGTTGACGACAAATGCGTGCGTCAATGGCTCGAGCAAAAGGAGGAGCTTGCTGCAGCAAACAAACCGAGCAGGGCGCACCGTGGGAAAGCGTACAAGTTCACGGAAATCGTAGTCGAAAAAAATATTTGACCAAATGGTCCGCTCCCGTGGAAAGGCCCCGCGTCGTCAAAATCGTAATAAATGGTGCAGGCGTTACATGAGTCGATGCGGTAGTTTCGTTCTGCTGGGAGTGGCATGCGCTGCTACGTACGATTTAAGGTCGTGCTTGAGTTTAGCAATAATAGCCGCTAGGCTGACAGCGCTTGCGTTCGTGTGGACCTAGGTAAGTGCATCAAGGTTGAAGTGGCGCAGTATTCGACGCGAATTGAATTGGCCGCACGTAATTAAGTAGGCGCACGCAAAAGAAGAGGCACGCAAAAGAAGAAGAGGATGATAAGAAAGTGGAACGTCATCGATGAAGTTTCGTAAATACGAATGCACAGTAATCAAGATTCCAAGCATTCTTTCTTGCACTAGTTGGTTCAGAGAACGCAGATCTTGCACAAAGTTGCCCACATCTATGGGGACAGCTATCGCTGCACACCTTGTGGCATAGGATCGCAAGCTTGCATGCACCAATACGCGCTTAAAAAAAAGAAGGATTTCAACACAACATACCCCTCGCAATCAGTCCTTTGCTCAACCTAGACAAAAGTATAGAAACTTGTGAGAGATCATGCGCGCATCACGCCTTCTTTCTTTTTGTTTCCTTATTGGGTTTGCTTTGTTCATTACTTTCCGCGGGCAATATTCATTCATTCATCCAAATGTGAATGAAACAGTTGTTACTTTGCCCATTATCATTTGTGTCTTGTTAGAGCTGTGCTGCGCATTTTCACATCTATGATCGAAGTCGCGTGTACAGATTTCAAGATTTAGGTAGTGAATATTGCATGCCATGTGCACCAGACGTCAGGTACACACGGTATGCAATATTCACTGGATTCACTATTCATTATTCAATATTCAATATTCACATTGCTTATTGGAATGACCGACGCAAAGATCTGTGACTCGTGCAGCTGTGAAGATACCATCGAGCACGTGTTCTGTTTTTCTAATCTCTATGACAACGAACGCGGTGTTCTTCGGAGGGTGTTAAACCGATTAGATAATAGACCATTTTCAGAGACTAAGCGCCCTAAACGTAAAACTATTCCAATATGTTTTTATTCCAATCTCCTGACGTCAAATTTGCGTAACCACCGACGCAAGCATCGGGCGTTGACCCGCAGCGTTGCCTGAACAGCCCAATCAAACGCAGTTTTAGTTTATAGGAGGTCAATTTTCTTTTCATTAAAGAAATTGCCTACATTGAGTGGTATTTTGTTTTTAATTGGCTGCCAGGAGGCGAGGAGCACGCTCAAGTGGAGAGGGTTTCAATGGGGCCCAGCGAGCTCATTGAAAATAGATAACTGGACGAAGACGGTGGGGCCAGCGTTTGCGATTGGTCCGATTTTCTTTACTTAGCTTGCAGTGGCTGGTCTAAAATCGCAGCGGCATGCAACGGAATGTTAAGAATACCGCTAAAACGGATCCTCAGCAAGGAAGAGTTGGCAGAGCGAGGTCGTAAACGTGCCGGAAGTGCTCGAAAACGTTTCACGGCCATGCAAAAGGTTTTATTACACGCAAATAAACCCCCGCAGGGGCGTCTGCGTCAGCAGGCGTTTGGTGTGTTGCGACACCACGTACCCGAGCACATGGGGGTTGGACCCTCCCGCGTCTAACCGTGCGTGGCTTAGCCGTGTCCGGAGAAAAGTGGATCCTGGGGATTGAGCCGATGCTGCGTGTCAGGACCTTTAAGGACCCTCGGCGGAGGCAACACATCCCTTTTGCCTCGGCTTCACGTAGACGGCACACCCGGACTGACCCACCCGGGGGAAATCGGTAGTTGCCGCTTCCTGTCCCCTTCTCCACTCTTCGTCCTTTTCTCCCACTTTGAATCTTTCCTGTCTTCTACTCACTTCATTTTACTTCTCATTTTCCAGGCAGCAAGGGTGAACCGTGGGTATCTACCCAACCTTGGGTAAATATATTAGGTTATAGCGGCGTTGTATAGCTGACGTATACAGGTATATTCCTAACCTCGTAGCGTCCCCTTGTTGGGCTCGGTGGTGGGTGGCTACCATCGCCGCTGAATATTCTAAGAATGACATGGTAAATGCATTCCCCCCCTTCCAGATCGTCCTAACAAAAGAGGGCGCACCGAAGCAATTTTTGATTTCACTTTAAAAACCAACGCAGAAACATTCCCACGCTACCATGTGATCCACAGTGAAGGACCTCTGCCAATGAGAAAAATATCCCCATTCCTAGCAGCAAAATGCCTAGCAGAAAAAAATGGGAAAACAATACAAGGTTTCAAAGATGTCAAGTGGGGACCTCCTCCTTGAACTCAAAACCAAAGACCAAGTAGAAAAGCTCGCTGATCTCGCCAGTGTCGGTGACATCAAAGTCACAATCTCAGCACACCGTTCGCTTAACCCAAGCAGGGGCGTAATATCAGAAGAAGATTTCTTAAACCTGAGCGATGAAGAACTCCTGGAAGGTTTCCAAGAACAGAATGTAATCAAGGTTCAAAGGATAACTCTCCGAAGAAATAACGAACAAATCCCGACCAAACACGTTATACTTACCTTTGGTACCAGTATTGTACCTATTACACTTGATGCAGGCTATCTGAAGATCAACGTAAGACCATATATGCCAAACCCGAGGCGGTGTTTCAAGTGCCAGAGGTTCGGATATGCATCGCAATCATGCAGAGGTAAATCAACATGTGCAAAGTGTAGCGCCAATGACCATCAGTCCGAGAACTGCAATGCTGCTCCGCACTGTACAAACTGCAAAGGAGATCATCCAGCATATTCACGATCTTGTCCTCGCTGGAAGAAAGAAAAAGAGATAATTGCACTTACGGTGAAAGAGAAGATTTCCTTCCATGAAGCAAGAAAGAAACTAGCACACTTACCGCAAACAACCTACGCCAGTGCAGTGCGACAGGGGACAGAACCGCAGTGGTCTCAGGTGTCTACAGGGACCGCAGACAGTGGCCCAGTAGTAACTCCATCCGTCCCCTTGGTGGCAGCAGCCAGTGCTGCTCCATCATCATCATAACAGACCGGCCTGTAGACCCCGGTTCCACAGGGCCCCAGGCTAAATCGAACACCCAGGCCTGAGACGCGCGTCTCAGCGCCTGGTTCTCGATCATCCAGCGCCTCGGAGAAGGCTATGGAGGTCGAAAAAAAAAACTCCGGCGTCATCGACACCAAAAGATCAGCGCTATTTGGAGCGCACTAAGAAAGACAAGATCAAAATAACTACGCGAACAATGGGACCGGTAACCTGAACGGTTGTCCTTCTTCCAATAGTACATTTCCGCTAATAAATGTCACCTACAGTTACTTAGTACACATATATAAATTAACATTCTAACTTCTGCCACTATGGCTTTTATCATGCATTGGAATAGTAGAGGACTGATTCATAATTTGGGTGACATTAAAGACATAACAAATAAGTTTTCGCCAGTCGCAATTTGCTACAGGAAACAAACTTAGGCCCTAAACACAGTCGATTCCTTAGAGGCTTCACCGTTGACCGAAGGGACCGCGAATGTTCCAGCCGTTTGTCAGGTGGAGTGGCTATAGTCGTGCAGGGCGGCACTCCTACCCGAATTGTCCAATTAAATAGATCTTTAGAGGTCGTAGCTGTCACCATTCTATCCTACAAAACCATCACCATTTGTTCACTATATATACCACCCCACACACATTTTACTATTGAAGACTTAGAAAATCGAACAGATCAGTTAGTAAGAGATTTTAATGCTCATTGTACTCTTTGGGGCAGTGTCAAAACTGACCAAAGAGGGCAACTCGTTGAAGATTTTATTCTGTCAAATAATATCTGTCTCTTAAACTCAGGTGCGCCAACTTACTTCTCACTGACGTCCCGCACATTTAGTTGTTTAGATTTAGCTTTTTAACGCGACAGCGTTAAGGAGCTCGTGTCGCAGAAAAGCCGGTGTCGTCGGCGTCGGTGGCGTTGGCCGTGAGCGATAAATCCCGGCAGGCACTTCATGAATAAAAAACAACTTGCAAGATGGGCTGGGTGAGAATCCAACCAGGGTCTCCGGAGTGTGAGACGGAGACGCTACCACTCAGCTACAAGTACGAGTTTTTTTTCTTTATTCGATGCTTCAAAGCGGTACAAAAGCGCCTCTAGTGAATGCGGTGTTGCCTTAGAAACGAGCTGTTTCTAAGGCTCAGGCGTGCGCCGCTTGCTCAGGCGCACGTTTCGTTGCCGCGCCGAACGCTGTGTTGCTCGACGCTCACCGCGTCCGATGCGGGGAGCCTCGTAAGTGATCGCTGCGCCGTAGCCCATTGTCTTACACCCCTTGGCGGGTCGACGGGAACGCTGTCGCGTTCCACTCTTGAAGGCGAAGCTTAAGCGTTCTCCAATTTTATGCGAAGCATATTAACGTAGGTTTCGGGCCTTCGCGCGACGCCCGGCGGTGGCCACCATTGACCCTGAAGTAGGGTCACGTGACATGACGTCACGTGATGGCGTCACACAGGCTGCAGATGGGGCCTCATATCGCGCCGTCGGTCGCCTCCCGGCGGTGGCCACCATTGACTTTCAAGTGACCTTCAAGTAGGTCACGTGACATGACGTCACGTGATGACGTCACACCGGCTGCAGATGGGGCCTCATATCGCGCCGTCGGACGTCGCCCGGCGGAGGCCTCCACGCTTCGGTTCGCGCCGTCGCGCGCGACGCGGCGGCGGCGCCACCATCGCTGCATCACGTGATATGTGACGTCACGCCAGGGATGAAGCGGCGCGCGCCCGCCGTCGCGTCAGTCTCTGTGCCCGCAACCGCGCCAGCGTCTTTGCGCCGGGCGTTTATGCGGTCAAGATGCCTCCAAACGCTAAGGATACGCTAAGGTTAAGCCCAGTGGATGCTTCGCATCCACTGGCCTTAACCTTGATAAGCCTCCAATTTTTTTGTTCGCCCTCTCTTTTTACTGATTTTAAATGGGAAGCTCTCGACACGTCATATGGTAGCGACCACTTACCCGCACTCATCAAACACCTATCATCACCACAAACCCTAGTAACTATACCACGCCGATGGAAACTACAGCTCGCGGACTGGCCGGTCTTTATGGAGAACGCGATACTGGAAGATGTCTTTTCACCGGAGCTAAGTATTGATGAGCTTAATAAAAAAATCACTGAGGTTATAAACTGTGCGGCAGAAAAGGCCATACCCCTGTCATCGGGTAGAGTGCACAAAAAGCTAAACCCCTGGTGGACGAAGGAGTGTACCGACGCTAAAAAAGAACAAAATAAGGCCTGGGGAATCCTGCGGAGGTACCCCACCTATAACAACCTGTTAAACTTCAAACGAGCCACGATTCATTCGAAGACATGCTGACAAATCTTCATGGAAAAATACATCTCTTCAATTAATAGTACGGTAACATCGAAACGAATGTGGGACCAGGTGAGGAAATTTAGAGGACAGTACTCATCTTACACAATACCGTTACTTACAAGTGGAGGCACACAAACAACAATACAAGAACAGACAGATATACTTGGAGAACATTTCCGCGATGTATCCAGTTCAGGGAATTATACAAAGGAATTTTACAATACAGTCTGCTGAAAAACAGAAGCTGCCCACTACTGGGAGGACGAAGAAGAAGAGCCGCTTGTCTTGTATTTTTTTATGTCTTCTTATCTCTCTTTCATTATATTTTTTTTCTCATCGAATAAGTAGCACTTCAAAAGAATAGGTGAACGTTTCAGCACGCAATTCTTGGCCAATCCCCCAGTGTGGGTATGAGCCATAACTTGAGGTCATCATCATCATCATCATCATCATCATCATCATCATCATCATCATCATCATCATCATCAGTGCACCATGGCATAAGGAATACCATACCATACCATACCAGTGCGGACGGCTGAATATCGGCTCCCGCTTTGTTAAATGTTTTTGGCAAGTTCTTTTGGCTGCCACGTTACACAATTGCATTATTCGACGCGGTTGGCGGCAAGGAACCGGAGGACACCGAACTTTCACCGGTGGGTGCTTTTGTGACTTTTCTCCGAGCTGTTTACTGGTGGACCACGCTGGCGCGCCGCTAAACCTAACGCGCTCAGCCTAACGGCAGAGCGGTGGCCGCTCGGCGAGACGCTCGCTCGAGACGCTCGGCGAGTCGCGGCGAGACGCGGTGCTATGGCCTCCAATCCAAGCGTGGATTGGAGGCCATAGCACCAATCCATAGAATCCAATCCAAGAAGACCAGGCCGGGCGAGCCGAAGATGCCGGGGCCCGAAGCGAAGAAAACAGGCGAGAAACGCGGCAGCCGCACTGCCCCACTACGGAGCGCGTTGAAGCGTATCGGGGTCGCCTCGAGGCTCCCCAGATTACGGAGGGAGCAATTCAAGATCATCGTCCGACCTCGAGGGGGGCTGGACTTGAAAAAGTCGGATTTGATACAACTTGCTCGGGCGCTGGCCATGGCGGCGGCCCTGGCGCCGGCGCAAGTGCGGCATGACACGATGTGCCCCAACGGCACCCAGAACATCCTAGTTATTTCCACGCCGCATGAAGTGAATGCGCGCGCCTACGCCAGGATCCAGAGGATCCACACGAAGAAGGGCCCCTTCGACGGGGCAGCATACGTGGCGGCATCGGATGACACCTGCAAGGGAGTGGTGCGGGGGGTGGACCCCGAGATCAACGACGCCGATCTAAAGGCGCTGATTGTCAACCACCGAAACCCCGAGGCATTAGGAGTACGAAGAATCAAGAAGACCCCTACGATCGTTGTGCTCTTTGAAGGACAAAGGGTGCCGAACCACGTGGTCTGCGGGACGGTCATGTTGCCTTGCGCCCTGTATCGCAGGCAAGTAGACGTTTGCTACACGTGTGGAGAGCTCGGCCATAGAGCAGACGTCTGCCCTAACGGCGAAGACAAAAGGAAATGCCGCGTTTGTGGCATGGTTTGCCCACCAAAAGATCATCAGTGCGACCCAAAGTGCGCCATCTGTGGAGGCGCGCACCCGACGGCCGACCGCAGGTGCTGCCAGCGCTTCCAGGTGCCGTACATCGTGCGTCGGAGGCGGCGCGCCCGAGAGGCGCAAGTGGCTGCAGGATCACGTGATGCCAGCGTGCTTCCCGGGGCCTGTCGGCAATGAGAGGGCGCTCCCGATCCAGGGAGCGCTCTGACAGCAGAGCGCGCTCCCGATCCAGCGGGCGCCCCGTCAGCAGAGCGCGCTCCCGTTCCAGAGGACGCTCGCGCTCCAGTGTTCGCATCCAGGAGGGGCCTACCTGGGTGGACAAGGTCACGGAGACTACGACTCGAAAGAAGGTAACGCATGGTACACTGCCAGAGCAGATGGTCGCAGATCCGCGTCTTGCGGCTTTAAAGCAGGAGAACGCGCAGCTCAAGGAGGAAATGCGTAAGTTGAGGGCAGACCTCGAATTGATTTGTAAAGCACATAACGGTCATAGCAGCACGTCGCCCGCACCAGCACTAAAACCAGTGCTGGGTCTGGCAAAGCGTAAGGCACCCCCTCCCGAGTCGACCGAGGCTGCGGTGGAGCTGATGGAGGAGGCGTCCGTGTCAGCTTCCATGCCCGCCGCGACCATCGCGAAAAGATCGCTTGCGGAACTCCTCGATCGATTAGCGGAGGCGATTAAAACACAGTCCGGAGCTATCGAGCAGCAATCCGAGACCATCAAGAAGCAGTCTGAGGCCATTGCTACCCTCAACCGCAGAATGAGGATAATGGAGGCTAAACTTGTTGACGTAAGCAGACTGAAGGTGGCCGGTAAGGTTAAGAAAGCAAATCAGGATTCCGAGGCGTCGGGCAATTGCACCGCGCTCAAGGGGATGCTTACTAAATAGAGGCACAATGGCGGACAACACAGAAAAATTATTTGTGTGGCAATGGAACTGCGTCAGCTTCAAGAGGCGCAAGGCCTCGCTACAACAGTTTGTGAAAGCACAAGCGGACAAACCGCATGTCCTGCTCCTAGAGGAGACCCTTTACAAGGAGGCGACCTTCTCGGGTTATACCTCGTCGTCTCGACGAGAGGAGACCGTAGGAGAGGGGTAATAACGATGGTTAAGAAGGCAATTTCCTTCCAGGAGCGCAAGATCACAATAGGCAGTGCTGATGCTAGCACTAGATTGGAGGCGCAGCTCGTTGAGATAATCCCTGGCGGCAGGATCAAACAGAGCATATTCGTCCTCAATGTGCACAGCTCTCCGACAGATCAGAGGCAGAGTTTTCGCGGACTCCTCGGCAGGGCAGTCGCCATAGCGGGTGACAGCCTTCTGATAGTGGCAGGGGACTTCAATGCCCCGCACATGGCCTGGGGTTATAATAGACAAACGGCGAAGGGAGTGAACTTAGTGAGCACGGCAGAAGACTGCGCGTTGACCCTAGTGGCGGACCCCCGCTTTCCCACGAGGATAGGCACCTCGGTCTCGAGGGACACGATGCCAGATCTGGCTTTTGTTAGAAACACTGACGCAGCCTGGACTAACTTGCAAGAAAATTTAGGGAGCGACCATCACATTGTAGCGTTATCAGTCAGGATCAGAGCGGCCCCGCTTAGGATATTTAAGTACGTTGATTGGGATCTCTTCCGAAAGATACGGGATGAAGATGAGTCGGAGTACGGTGCACTGGAGGATCTACTCGCGCAGGTCAAGAGAGACGTTGAAAGGGCCACCAAGGAAATATCCACGGACCTTGAGGCCCCCAGGATGGACGCACGCCTGGCGCATCTCCTGGAGGCCAAGAGGTCTGTGCTGGAGAGGTGGAAAACGCAAAGGCTAAACCGCAGGCTGAGAAAGAAGATCGCGGAGCTTAATCGCAGCATAGAGGCACACTGTCTGGAGCTCAACAGACAACAATGGAACGAAGCCTGCTCGGCAGCAGACGGGCGAATGCGCACGGAGGAAAAATGGAACCTTCTTAAGCACCTGCTCGATGATAAACAGACCAAGGGTAATCAGAGACTCGCCGTAGATAGACTAGTACATAAGCAAAAACAGGGGGGTGATTGCGATGCGTCCCTTCTCCGAGACCTGGCAATGAAGTATCTTCCGGTAGGGAAGGATGAACTACGGGAATGCCCTCAATACGTGGGGGAGGACGCCCCAAAGCTCGATGATCCGTTTTCTGAGGCAGATATCAGGGAGGTGCTCCACAATCTCAATGGCAGGTCGGCCCCTGGGCTGGATGGCATAACCAACCGGGTTTTGAGGAACCTGGACGACCGGTCCATTAGCACCATTGCGAAGGAAATCAACAAGGTATGGGAGGAAGGTAGTGTTCCAGACTCGTGGAAGCAAGCGACGGTGGTACTGATTCCTAAGCCTGGGAAGCCCCCAAGCGTGGACAACCTCCGGCCCATTTCGCTCACTTCATGTTTAAGTAAGGTTGCCGAGCACGTTATACATAACAGGATCTCAAAACACATAGAGCGCGAGGGGTTGTTCCCGTACAATATGGTAGGGTTTAGACCATCTCTTTCCACGCAGGACGTCATGCTATATACTGCTAAAAAGACAGGTTATTGACAAGAGGACTAGAGACGTCAGGGGCATTCTTACACTAGACTTGTCCGAAGCCTTCGACACCGTGTCGCACGACTTCATCTTAAATGAGATTTCGGCATTGAACTTGGGAGGTAGATTTTTCGCGTTTGTGGAGTCCTTCCTGAGGGGCAGGACGGCGGTCGTCAAGGTGGGGCAGACCAAATTACAACCATTCTCGCTAGGAAATAGAGGCACGCCACAAGGGGCGATGATCTCCCCCCTCCTGTTTAACATTGCAATGCACGGACTCTCGAAGCGGCTGGCCACCGTACCAAACGTGGGACACGCGCTGTACGCCGACGACATTACGATCTGGTGTCCGGGAGGCTCGGAGGCGACCGTGGAACAGGCGCTCAAGGAGGCCTTGGACGTGACCCAGTCCTTCCTGGAGGGCACGGGTCTCCAACTCTCCCCGACCAAGTCAGAGCTCATGTTATACAGACCGGCAAGGCAGGGGGTTCGGGGGCTCGTGCCGCTCGAGCAGGTTCCCATAGATGTGTACACGCGGGACGGCCAGAAGATCCCCAGGGTGAATTCGATTAGAGTTCTAGGATTGTTGCTCGATGCCAGGGGCTGTAATGCCAAAACCATTGCGCATCTTACCGCCAAAACCGAGAATATTCTCAGATTAATCATGAGAGTCTCCAATAAGAAGGGGGCCTAGGCGAGGACAACCTACTTAGGGTGCATCACGCTTTTCTTATGAGCCACATCAATTATGTGGTCTCGGCCCTGCAGTGGACTAAGACTGAGAGGGACAAGCTTGACACGTTGATGCGGAAAAGCGTCAAGAAGGTACTGGGTATTCCGGTCACGGCAAGCACGGACAGGCTAATGCAGTTCGGAGTTCATAACACCACCCTCGAACTCATAGAGGCGCAACGAGCGGCGCAGATCACAAGGCTTTCGGGCTCCAGCGCCGGTAGGCGCCTTTTGGAGGCGGCGGGCTTGCAGCCGCGTTACAGTCGCAGCGAGGCGGTTCAGCTGGACGGGAATTCCAGAGGGACCTACGTCGTCGGTCCCTTCCCTAGAAACGTTCACCCACAGCATAATGCGGGCAGGCGAGCAGCTCGTGCCAGGGCGATATTGAAGAAAACGGTCGGCATGGAAGCTTCCGTGGACGCAGCTCAATATGGGCGCTCCGGTAAGTTCACGGTCACGGCGGTCAGCGAAAAGGGCGAGCTCCTATCTGCGGCCTCGGTAGGCGCTGTGACGGCCGACGTGGCAGAACAGGTGGCGGTTGCGCTGGCGATGCAGAATTCAAAAAGGCCGTATATCTACACTGACTCACGCGCGGCCGTCAGGGCTTTCGCTTCGGGAATGGTTGCGAGACAGGTGGAGGCGATTCTGAAAAGCAAATGCAGAACTAATTGTGACCCCCTGCATTATATTATATGGTTCCCCGCTCACATGGGCGACAACGTGCTGCCGGGTCGCCCGAACCCCAATGAGATTGCTCACCGCCGTGCGCGAGAATTAACGCGCCGCGACGGCGGTGGGGCTACATTGGATCCGGAGGAGCTCGGCCACAGCGACCCCTTATTAACCTTTCATGAGATCGTCTCCCACTATAAAGAAGAACGCAGGCGCTTCCCGCCTCCACACCCAAATCTACGCAGATCTCAATCGATCACGCTTAGGATGCTTCAAACGAGGTCATATCCCTCGCGAGGTTTCTTAAGCAGGATTTATCCAGAAATTTACCCACAGTGCCCAGATTGTGGGGAGGTTAGCACTCTACCTCATATGCTCTGGCAGTGTCCTGCGTTACGGTATACGTCCCTCACCAGCGAACGGGACTGGGACGAGGCCATATCTAGTACGCAACTCAAGCTCCAGTCCATGGCCGTCCAGAGGGCCCGTGAAAGAGCGGAGAGGCTTGGCCTCCCGATTCCGACATGGGAGCAGCCAGCGGCGAGCCGGGGGCCCCAACGGGTCTCCGCCGGCTAGTCCCTCAGGACCTGAATAAAAGTTCATTGTCTGTCTGTCTGCCCACTACTGGCGCATCAAATGAACCGTACAATTCCCCCTCATCCCACAACAAGAAATAAACAGAGTTCTTTCTGCAGGGAAAAACACAGCGCCAGGTCACGACCGTATTCACTACGCCATGCTGGCTCATCTATCTCAAGCATCTGCAAACGCTCTCCTTAAATTTTTTAACTTAATCTGGGAATCTGGAATAATGCTGGAAGAGTGGAAAAAGGCAATAGTAGTTCTATTTCTAAAAGCCGATAAATCCCCCCCATCCGCAAGCAGCTACAGACCTACTGCCCTCACAAGCTGTTTGGCAAAATCATATGGAAGCATAATCAATATAAGACTTTCATTTATTTTAGAATCAAGAAACCTTATTGACCCCGATCAGTGTGGATATAGAAAGGGTTGTTCAACCACTGACCATCTTGACCGTCTAGAACATGAAATTCGATATGCATTTTTACACAAACAACACTGTCTTGCAGTTTTCTTCGATTTAGAAAAAGCCTATGATACCACTTGGAGATATGGAATTATGGAATATGGAAGATATGGAAAGAGACCGGGCTGACCTCGGCATCCAGGGTAAAATGCTGAACTGCCTAGCTGATTTTATGTCTAATAGAACATTTCAGGTACGTCTGGGCTCAGTACCAGTGGCGTAGCTAGGTCGTCTGGAATCCGGGGCCCATAGGTCTTCTGTCGCCCCCCCCCCCCCCCCGGGTGTAGTCGAGGAAGGCGAGGATATCGACAATTTCCGGGTTTAAGCACCAGTACAGCCGCCTTGGATACCGCGCACGTCCCCCGGGTCCCCCTCCCCTTCGCTTTCTTTTCCAGAGATCGTGAATGCAGCAGGTATTGGCCGCGGGGAGTTACGGAGTCGCCATCTATCGGAAGCGCCTCGCTGGCGTAGTATGAGGGATCACTCGGCGCGCTCCTCATAGCTTTTGCTGTCAGCGCTCATTGAAAACACCACGTGGGAGCTCTCCCGGACATTCTGTAACTACTTTCGAAACGAGAGAAGTTTTTTACTGTCTAAATAATAATCTTGGGCAAACTGAAAGCACAGAATCGTTTACAGACGCTATCTCTTTACCGAATACGTACAGTGGACGCCACTGTGCGCGGTCGCCGCGATGGAGTCTCCCGAACCGGCTTTTTGCGTGAAAGGTAGACAAGCGCTGAGAGCAAACTATGTGAAATATGTTCTTATAGTGTTTGTATAACTAAATGGAGCGTAATAGAATGAAGCCGCAATGCAGCGATCGCACAGCTTCGCAGCAACCGACTGCGCGTCTGCATGATTGTCCATGCACGGTTTCGCTTTCGCCGTGTGCGCGTTTTCGCACCGTGCCATGAGCTTTAGGCAGCAGAATATGAGCATTTGACAGTATACAAGCAACCATTGTTGCGTGGGCGCTTTAAGAGCTGTTTGAAAAATAACTTAATTGTAGAGACTTCGACGCCTACGGGGACTGTGATGTGCCGTCGCGACGATTGAACCTTTCTTTTTTTTTTTCTAAATTCTTGGACGTTTCAATATTATTCCTTGAGTTGCGTCGCACCAGATGTTTATCAGTGTTCTCAGCGTGCGATTTCCCACTGCTTCCTTTTTTTATAATCCAGTGCATTAATTCATAACACAAACATGACCATATGCCTTGCTTTTTTTTAATGTGCTTCTTACCGCTGCCTTTCCTCTCCAGTGAACTTGCCAGTATCTATAGCATCGACATGTTCATAGACCAAACCGTCATGACATTAGTCGGGCAGCGGACTTGGGCGAGCGTCTCATTGCGCGTTTTTTCGAACATCGCAGACCCCGCACCGTAGCAGAAATCTTTCTCGCGTCTGTGCTTGCTGCATACCCGAGTTGTAGCCGATGACCGTTTGCCGGTCTTATGTTTCGCGAGCCAAGCTTCCCGCAGCTTCTTGTCCTGCGGCTACGTATGGATAAGGCTGACACCGGGCTCCGTTGCGTACGACCGGTACTGCGGCACCGAGTAGTAGCGTACCATGTTGCGCGCCTTCAAAGGCAGACCTTACCTGTTGTAGTGCTTTCAATCGTTGTAAAGGAGACACTCGAAGCGGCAAAATCTCGCCACTAAATGAGGACTGCAGCGTACGAGGGAACTTAAACTCTCGTTTTCAGCTCGCTTCGGCGCTCCCGAAGCAGCCGACGCGGCCGATACGTCCACGTGACCCCTAGTAACGCGTCACGCCGACGGTGGCGCCAGCTTTTCCAGTGGTGGAGCTCGAGGCCAGTAAACGCTGTTTTTTCTGCGCCAAATAACACAGGGTGCTGCACTAATAACTTGTGATAAGGGCATGTGCACATCTTCTGTCATACTGTAAGGCTTGGTAACCAATACAAATGCGGCATCGTGGCAAATACGGCTCACGTCACAAGTAAAAAAATTTTTTTTCTAAAGTTTTAACTAACAATTTTAGCGGCAACATTTCATTTGCGAAATTAACGCCCGACATTCATATCTTGCCCAAAAACAACTTCACAAAAATCGTCGTAGGTACTATGGCCCGCAGTATTCTGGCTGTGGGCAGCCCTGAACGAAAACAAAAATTAAATTGTGTCTGAGTGACGCTGATCTCCCCACCATATTAGAAAAACGGAAAACGCAACCTGCCTCCCTGCTGCGCGCGCGCCAATGTTACGACAACTACGAGTTTTCTTCATTCTGATCCATAAAGCCTTGTTTTTATTTGCTGCTATACGGACAAACGTGATTATCCGAGCTGCGGTACCACCAAAAATTGGGAACAGAATAGAGCACGCTTCGCGTCGATTCTTGGCGTCACCACAAAAAATAAAAGGAAGACCTCGATGAAGCCCGTGCCAGCGAAACCTGTTGGTCTGCACTCGCAATGCAGAGGGTTGAGGGATCAACCTCACTGGTCCACTATTTCATATTTCTTTCACTGCTGCCATATACTGGGCGCCGCCCGCAGTGCCAAAGTACTGTAGGTTGTAGCACCCAAAGCGATTTTGTTTAAGAAGTTTTTGTTGAGTTAATAATATGACTCTGAGTCCTCAATTCTGGAATTGAAGTGCTTCCTCTATAAGTACTAATTGAGGGATTATTAAAGATATGGTTATTACTTATCTGCCATATTTTTCAGGCTACAGAGTTCCTAGTAATCACAAAGACAGATAACTTCATAGAATATCGGGAAATATTCTTACAAAATTCACGTTTATTTTATAAATTTTGTGCAGCTACTTTCGAGGGTAAGAAGGAAAGTGTTAAACATATTGGCAGGTTTCGCAGCGGCTTCTCGGAGCGAGCGGGAGAGGGGAAGTAAAAGCGAGCTGAACATCGCGGCGCCCGCGATTATATACAGCCGGTCGAGTCATACGCCGCCAAACTCTTCGGCCGCACCGAGAATGAAGACGATACAGAGAACCCCATACGCGACTTTTGACGGCCGCACTTATGCAACGTCGCTCTCAACAAACGCTTCGCCGTAAACGCGAGCGCCGGGCGCGCTCGTTGAACGCCCTCTTGCTGCTGTCTTTGTTCGTCTTCGCTGCGCGTTCTGAACGGAAGAGGGACCCAAAAGCCTCAACGCCTCACTGTATGTTTAGCGACTCCTGCTCCCAGCATGAAGGCACGGCATGAGCGCACCCCACATGAAACGTTCCGCTAAGGCGAATAGTTTACCGACCATTTTGCGAATTAAATTTTTAGCCCGCACATTCACGCAATTATTTCGTGGCGTATTGATAGAGCTGCAGTCGACAATTCTGCGGCTAACGCATTGGGTACATGAGCTCGGGCTACTGGATACCGGAGCATTCTTTGCCATTTACGCCCAGTCAAGCCGGCGGAGAGAGGGGAGTCTTCAGGCATATGACCCCCCCACTGGCCCCTTGCACCCGGGGCCCACGGTCTCCCGGCCCCTCCTGTTGCTACGCCACTGCTCAGTACTATCTCATACATTTAAACAGGAAAATGATGTTCCGCAAGGCTGTGTTCCCAGCACGACACTCTTTATAGTAAAAATGAACTCGGTTAACAAGATCATACCGTCGTCTCTTATGCACTCTTTACACGTAGACAATCTCCAAGTGGCTTGCCGTGCTTCAAATTTGCTAACCTGTGAAAGGCAGCTTCAACTCACAATAAATAAACTTACACAATGGGCTAACAAAAATGGTTTCTGTTTCTCCACACAGAAAACAGTTACTTTTTTGTTCTCTCAGAAACGAGGGCTACGCAGCGATCCAGCCCTAAAATTGAATGACGTCATACTGCCGGTGAAACAAGGCTATAAGTTTTTAGGAGTAACCTTTGACACCAAACTAAACTTCCTAGCCCACATTAAAACACTAAAGATTAAGGGAAATAAAGCATTGAATATCCTCAAAGTTTTATCTCATGAGCACTGGGGTTCCGACCGAACCAGTCTTTTACGTATTTACCGGTCTCTCATGCGTAGCCTTTTAGACTACGGTTTCGTGGTTTACGGCTCAGCCAGACAGTCCTACATCCAACGAATTGATCCAGTACATAACCTTGGACTGCAACTGGCAAGTGGTTCCTACAGAACTTCACCTAATCAAAGTTTATATGTCAAGTGTAATGAACCCTCCTTACAGCAGCGCAGAGCATTACTCACTTTTTCCTACGTACTCAGAATTCAGTAATCACCGCAACACATATGCTACAACATCCTCACACAATGCAACTCACGCTTACACTACACAGATAAACCGAACGTGATTAGGCCACTTGTCCTGCTGTATGAGCAATACTGTCGGGACTATGACATTCCCCACGAAGTCCTCCAGGTTGCCAAGAAACCACAACGGTTGGCCCCGTGGTACGATTTGACACACTTATGTGATTGGACGTTAACACATCTAAAGAAAAGAGACATCCCACACGAACACATTATACGAGAATTCCGTGCACTTCAGGACAAATATCAAAATAACATGCAATACTACACTGATGGCTCTAAAACAAAAAATCACGTGGGTGTGGGGGCCGTAACGGAAAATTGAGGAACAAGTATTCGATTGCCACAACACACTTCTGTTTTCACGTCCGAAGTTTACGCCATCTGGGTTGTTGTGAAAAAGATTATCGCTGATAAACACAAGAATGCAGTCATATACACAGATTCTTTAAGCACACTGAAGGCATCTGAAATCTGAGTGTGAACCCCTGATTGGAGATATTTTAAACGTGGTGGCTTTTAACGAGTACGGGAGGTCAATTCGTTTCTGCTGGGTCCCAAGCCATGTTGGGATACCGGGTAGCGAAGCAGCTGATAGATATGCATTGATGGCAGCGCACAAATACATTACAAACACAACTGTCCCATATAAAGATAGCATCCGGGCAATTAGAAAAGCCTTAACGGTAAAATGGCAACGCGAATGGGACCGTTGTGCCGACAACAAGCTACATCTCACGAAACACATAGTTGGCGAGTGCTGCTATCATGCTATCATCAGGAGCGGTTCATCGAAGTAGTTTTATGCCGACTACGCATTGGCCACACACACCTCACACACAATTACTTACCTACGAAAGAGGACGCACCAACATGCGAGAAATGTCAACAGCCACTAACAGTTATGCAATATTACTCACACGTACGGAGACTGAAACACACAGACGAACACTATTGCACGAATTATATCAACTACACATACCTTTACACCCTGCTCTAATTTTAGGTGATGGTCCACTAGTACCATTATGTGACGTCCGTAAATTTCTAGGTGACACTGGCTTTTTAGATAAAATATAAATTAACGAAGCCTTTTCCTTCATAAACTGGATTTTAAAACACCTCGTGTTTGGCGCAGCATAACCTCAGCCGCTTTTGCGCCATTAAACCCCATTTAACTAACTAACTAACTAACTAACTAACTAACTAACTAACTAACTAACTAACTAACTAACTAACTAACTAACTAACTAACTAACTAATTAATTAACTAACTAATTAACTAACTAACTAATTAACTAATTAACTAATTAACTAATTAACTAA